>NC_083355.1:113859168-115219793 GCF_030254825.1 Meriones unguiculatus | reverse complement strand
ACATTAAGGCCCTGGGTTCAATTCTTAGCGTTATCAAACAAAAACAAATTAATACTACTACTCACTTCACACATGTGTTTAGTCTGGTTTTAAATCTCACCCACATTAGGGCTTCTGGTGATACAAATAATTGTGAAACTTCATATGCCTTGGGCTGGGGAATGTGACTCAGTGAAAAGTACTTGCTTAACATGTATCATGAGGCCCTTGGGTTTTATCCCCTGCATGTGCCCGTGTGTGCACACACACCTGTGTACACACACTATATTTCTTGAAGAAAAAAAGTAAAAAACAAAAATATGTCAAAATGGCCTACTATCAAAAATGTTAAAGACCTTCTTTCTACTCACCCCTGAAAGTAAATTCCGCTTTCCTAGAATGATGACTAAAGATGACTACTGACTGTTTTGTTTGTTGGCTTCATTGAGACAGGGTCTCACTACATGGTTATACGGGAAAGGGTGACCTCTCATTCTCAACCCCAAGACACCATACAGGGCAAATGATTAGCTCTATTTTAAAATCAGAAATCAGAAGCACAAAAAGTTACTATTATTAGGCCACCCTGGTGACACACACCTATAATGCTAGAACTTGAAAGATACAGTCAGGAGAATCAGAAGTTCAAAATCATCCTCTGCTACTTGCCAAGTTCAAGGCCATCCTGGCCTATATGAGACCTTATTAAACAAACAAAAAAATTCACTTTTATTCAGAATGTAAACAAATGCAAATTTATTTATGGAAAGAAAAACTTCAATTGCACCAGCTAGAAGAGTTTAAATATCTGCCACAAAATGCAAATGTTTCTACAAGATACATAAAATTTTATGCACACGCCCCCAAAGTACCAGAGAACTCAAAGCACCAGGGTGAAGGGAGCATGTATTTCAGACTTGCTTTGGGTTTTTTGTTTTTGTGTTGTGTTTTGTTTTGTTTTTACACAGGGTTTCTCTGTGTAGTCCTAGCTGTCTTGGAACTCGCTCTGTAGGCCAGGCTGACCTTTAGCTCAAAGAATTCCACCTGTCAAGGTACATGTTACCACACCCATCTGGCTTTGGACTTCTTTTTTTTAATAGGGTCACCATATAGCCCATGCTTGCCACAAATGTGCTAACTGTAGCACAGGATGGCCCCCGAACTTGCTAACCATAGTCTTGGCTGACCACAAAAATCACAACTTGAGTGCTAGGGTTGCAGGTATGCATAACCATGGTATGATGTAATTATAATTTTTTTAAGATTTGCTTTACTTTTTAAATTTCTGTGTGTGAGCTGTAAGTGGGTACCCAGAACCCAGAAAAGGGCATTAAATTCCCTGAAACTGGAGTTACAGGTAATTGTGAGTAGCCTGACATGGATTTTGGGAAATGAACTGGAGTCCTCTGCAAGAACAGCACAAGTTTTTAACCACTAAGCCATCACTCCAGACCCTAAGTATAAGTTTTAATAACATAAACTTATTTCCTGAGAAAAACCTGGTATTTCCATCACAGCAGGAATGTTGAGATGGCAGCTCCTTTTTTGACAGTTACTCTGAATGCTTGCTCTAACTATAATTTACATCCACTGAGTGTGACAGGACTCTAATGGCCATTACAGCTATTATGTTACAAATTATAGTAAATGCACTGCAACTCTCTCTCTTTAAAGAAGTGCAAAGACACGTTTCCAAAGTATACAAGGTCACAAATGAGTCAGTAACAAAGTTAGGAGCAGCACTAAACCTTCAGCTCCTCCACCTCAAACCTTTGCATGCTTTTCCCAATCCCAAAAGAGAGAACAGAGAAAACCACCTATTTTCAAAAAACTTTGGTAGGACACTGACAAGAATAAACACAAATCAGAAGATTCACCTTGGTCCAAAGAAACAAGCTACGTTTGCATACCATTACCTCTTTCCTTGTTCTCAGAGCCACACGGTACAACATAAAGAAACAACTGATTTTGGATATATTAATCCTTGGTAAGAGGTACTCTTCAATATGGACAACTTAGTTTCCCCCTAACTGAACATTTGTAAGTTAATCTTTCATCACCTTCTCACATTCCGTCCAAGGTGCTATGGAGTGCATTAATTTCCTCACTCTCTCAATAGTCAAAAGTTAAAACAAGCAGAACATAGTTACATTGCCAATGACAAAAAAAAAAAAGCGCCAATAAATTGCTGCGTTTAACGAGACATTTTAAAACACCATGACATACGTCACAGATTTACTGTCAAGTTCTTGGTTGGTTACTTTAAAGTAGCATTTAAGGCATATCCCTCCCTGTTTGGGACATAGCCTGACTCGTTAGACAAGATAAATCTAGGCACGCTCACACAGAACACCTCTGAAGCAACTTAGCTCATTGAAAACATTATTTCAACTCCCAAGTGTGAGTACGCAGCCCTCTCACACTGCAAGGAACAGAATGACCCTCTTCAAAAATCTCCGCGGAGACAATGACAGCCGTCCTCCCGGGAAGGTTTTTGGAAACAGCGCTGACCCCACAAGAGGCTCCCAGGAAGTGTCAGTGCGGCAGCAGGTGGAGTAGCCCTACGTGCCGAGCAGGTCCTTTCTGACCTAGTCTCCAAGTCCTCCGCCTCCCCGTCCCGGTTCCGCCTTACGGACCTCTCCAAGCCGCCTCGCACCCGGGTTCTCTCACCCGGGCAGGACTCTCGAGCCTCCCGGGAAGCGAGGCCACCTCAGACGGCCGCCGCACCTCTTCCGGGGACTGGCAGGCCCGCTCCCCGGCGGCGTCGAAACCCGACGGACCCTGCCGCGGGGGGACACCGGCTACTCCCGGGGCATCTCCGCGACCCGGTTCCAGAGCTCCGTCCCCTTGGAGGCACCGCTGCCGCCACCCGCCTCACTCCTGAACCCCCTCTCCTCCAGAGTACCCCGGCGGAGTTACCGGCCCACTCAAAAGTACGAGCGCCGGCCGCCCCCACCGGGCACCCGGGCCTCGCTGTCACCGCCCAGCTCCCGGCCTCGGCCCGCGCCGCCGGCGTGCCCCCGGTGACGCCCGGGTCGGTACCTTGCGGACCCCCTTGTAGATATAGAAGTAGAGCTCCCGGCCCACATTGAAGCAGAGGCGGTCGCCGTTGCCAGACTGGTCGTTGAGGTTTACGAAGGAGACGCGGACAGGGTTGGATCCCTGCGAGTTGAAGGGCACCCGGTTGGGCCGGCTGTACTCCGAGTGCGGCAGCAGCTTGTACAGACCTTCCCGGGTGGTGAATTGGGTCTTAATCTCGTTCATCTCCTTCCCTCCTCCCTCCGTCGCCATCTTGGAAAGCAGCGTTCATCCTGCCCTAAGTGCCCGGATCACGCCCACCGCGCAGGCGCCGTCCTCGGCTGCTCGCTCTCCACTCCCCACCCCCTTCCCCGCGGCCCCGCCCATTCGCAAGCCAGGCCCAGAAGGCGGGCCCAAGCGAAGGGGGCGGGCTTACCTACGGCCCGACTGCGCACGCGTGCTCACCTGGCGCACTCCGCCCGGGGTGGAGGGGCGGGGCGAGCGCAGACTCCTCCCCTGGGTGCCGCCCTCTCAGTACCTGTAGGAGCGGACGCGGAGATGTGGTGCGGTGCCCGGGTCTGCGGTGTTGGCGCTCTGGGCTGCGCTGAGGCAGCCTATCCCGAAGGGAGGTCGCCGCCTCGGCCTCGGCCTGGCGGTGGTCCCCTCGGAGCCTGAGACGAATAGGGCAGTCCGGCGTTGAGACGCGTGCGTCCGAGCTGTACTCGCCTCCCCCTGCGCTGGCGAGGACACAGCGGGTCGGGGTTTGGCGCCGGGTCTGGAGCTTCTCCACGCCTCCCGGAGGTAGTTTGGCACGAGGATTGGGTTTTTATTAGACCTCACGGTTTGGTTTGGTTTTGGAGGCGGGGTGGGAAGAAGAGCACAAATGCATAGGACTTGTGTTTTCGAGTCTCACCTGAAACCTAACTGGTGAGCATTGGCTGGTTCTTGAGAAAGGTTGTGTTGGCGCTTATGTCTTCTGTGCATTAGCCGTCGTCACTCCGAGTCTAGAGGAAGGGGCGAGGGTCACAGCCCAGACCTTCCCGAGCCAGACATTGAATCTGCACATGATTTTCTTGCTCAGTAGTTAATAAAGGTGAAGCTAATTAATTTTTAAAGCCTAAAATGGAACCCGAAGTTGTTTGCTTAGTTGTATGAATATTCTTACGAAGTCTAAATACTGAGTAAGGACAAGCACACACATTAAAGTAGGCTTAAACAATCACCATTCGGTGCATCGATTCCTGGGTCTGTGCGCTGGAATACAAAGGCGTCTAAAGTAATAGACGTTATAATAGAGTTCTAGAATGGGGGAAATGTTAAACGAAGAATGAACTGTTCCTGAAAAGTCAGGTCTGTAGAGTAGAAAATAAGAGAACAAGCCCAGTACAGTGGTGAGCGCCTGTAGTTCAGGACAGAAGGAATGCCTAAGCCCAGAAGCTGGAGGCTATCCCGGCCCACCGAGCAAAACTCCAGCTCACAAAAATCAATTGTAAACAAGGGGAGTGTTGCAAAAAAGCTTTAATCACAACCACTTCGTGTAGTAAGAAGCAAATACATAAACACATTAGAAATTGTGCCAATGATGTAATAATGCATTTGACACTAACATCTTGCAGCTTTCATACATGGTGGCCAAAAGAAAAAATAATACTACAGTGAAATTCTTTTCTTCTTCTTCTTCTTCTTCTTCTTCTTCTTCCTCTTCTCTTCTTCTTCTCCTTCTTTTCTTCTTGAGATGATTTCTCTGTGTAGCCTTGGGTGTTCTGGACGCCCTTTGTAGACCAGGCTGGCCTTGAACTCATAGAGATCTGCCTGGCTCTGCCTATCTGGGATTACAGGCGTGCAGCACTGCACCCAACTTTTTATCTTTATTTATTTATTTATTTATTTATTTATTTAAACTGCATTTCACTAAATAGCCCTGGCTGTCCTGGAATTCAGTAGGAAACCAAATTGGTCTCCAACTCAAAAATCCATCTTAGAAATCCATCTAACCTCTGGAGTGCTGGGGTTAGAGTGCTGGAGTTAAGCCATGAGCCATTTATTTTGTTTTTTGAGATAGGGTTTCTTGTGTAGCCTTGGCTGCTCTGAAAATGGCTCTGTAGACCAGGCTGGCCTTGGAACTCAGACACATTCCCTGCCTCTGCCTCTTGTGTCATGGGATCAAAGGCACGCTGTGCCGCCACCTGGCTTTAAAATCCTTCTTAATACATCCCTAGAATACACTTTAAATTTCATTTTGTCATTATTTGGTTTTTCCTAAAATGTAAATATGGATCAGACCTCTTAAAAATACTAGGGTATGTTCAGTAGGTAATCCCAATCTCCCATAGCTATGTTACTTTGCACCAAAAATGTGTTTACAATGGATGGTCATCTTGAGGGATAAGTAGCAATTTGTTCACCTTCAACCATAATATTCAGCTGCCCATAAGACCAATATAGCCCTGGGTAGGATGGCATATGCTTTAATCTCAGCACTTGGGAGGAAGAGACAGATGTCAAGGCCATCCTGGTCTACACAAAGGGTCCAGGGCACATAGGGCCACATAGTGAAACCTATTTGCAGCACTCATTTTTTTTTAAGTCTGCTTTATTTGGGGTGTTTAGGCCTCAACCCCCACCCCCTTCCAACCTCCCTACCCTACATAGGAAAGAGAAGGTTAGTAGGGAAAGAGGGCCCCTTTACTTCTACTGGCTTTTAGGGTTGAAGGGTTCTTTTATTCTTTTAGAGTTATACCATCTCTGTCAACAGCACACACAGCCGCCAGTCTCCTTCAAGACACTGCATCCAGACGTGTTTCTTTAGCTTCTCTAAACTGCTACAAGCCACGCACCAATACCACGACCACACTCTTGCTTGGCTGTCAATTTATAGCATCAGAGTCCCAGACCATGCCCCTCTTTTGCCAGGGTCCCAGCTGGCAAAAGCCACACCCCACATGAGACAAATAACAGCTGTGGACAAACTGAAACCTCACACTTGGCTTTAAAAGAAAAGCATTTTTATATAACATGACTGAGTTTACAAAGAAACCAAAATTTCCATACACCTGTCTTTAATTTTTTTTTTTTATTTATTTTTTGCCAGACATGGTAGCATAGTCCTGGAATGCTATCATTCCCAGAGACTGAGAAATAAGGATGGAGGCTCAAAGCCAGCCAAGCATTCTGGCACAGTACTAGGGAATTGGTAGCAGAAAGATGGAGGAGCAGGAGTTCAAGGACATCCTCACTTAGGAAGTAACTTGAGAAACCTGCCTGGGCTACTGTGGACTCTCTTAAAATAAAGAATTCAATGCTGCCTTGTAATACATAGCAAGAAACTATGGAAAAGCAACAGCCAGGGCTGGAAGGATGATTCACTGGTTGAGAGCACTTCCTGAGCTTTCAGAAGACTCAGGGTTGATTCCTAGCACCCGCTTGGCAGCCTACAACCTTCTGTAACTCCAGTTCCAGGGAATCTTATGTCCTCCTCTGGCCTCCACAGGCACCTCATGCATAAAATATACAGACCTTCATGCTGGCAAAATACCCATGCACATAAAAAATAAAAATCGTCTGGGCATAGTGGTGCACAGCTTTAATCCCAGCACCCAGGAGGCAGAGGCAGGTAGATCTCTGTGAGCTCAAGGCCAACCTAGTCTACAGAACCAGCACAGCCAGAAGTACATGGGGAAACCCTGTCTCAAAACAATAAAAAAGTCTGGGGAGGGAGATCCATTTTCACAAAATGTTAAAATTTTGTGAAAAAAAAAGTTTAAAATTGCATTTCTAGATCTGAGGCTATCATCCAATAGAACTTTGGTTACCAGAGGGTAAGAAGACAGGGATGGACAGATGTTGGTCAAAACATCCAAAGTTTCATCAGTTTGTGTGAATAAGCTCTGGAGCTCTTTAGAGCAACCTAGTTTTGTATCCATACTTAAAAGATAACACATTTGGAAGTTCGTAAAGTAGCTTTTAAGTGTTTCACTACAGAAAAGGTCAATACTTAATCTTACATGGTTGCCCACATCTGTAATTCCAACAACTGAGGTAGAGGAAGGAGGATCAGGAGCTCAAGGTTATCCTTAGCCACATAATGAATTTGAGGCAGCCTGGGCTACATGAGTCACTGTCTCAAAAATAAAAAAGAGGGGAGGGGCATGCATGCAGAAAGGGGAGGGAGGGTGGGATCGGGAGGGGAGGAGGGAGGGACTTATGAGGGGATACAAAATGAATAAAGTGTAATTAATAAAAGTGAAATAATAAATAAATAAGAAACACCTGCTTTTTTTCTTGTTGGCCATGTGAAGGCAAGATGGGTCACCAGCAGCTCTACTGGAGTCACCCACGGAAGTTCGGCCAGGGTTCTCACTCTTGCTGCTTGCCCTACCTCACACTCTGATCCAGAAATACAGAATGCACACGTGCCATTAGTGAAGGATATAGGCTTCATTAAGTTGGACTAGTCGGCCTTGAATGGATTAGTCAAGACTGTCTACCCAGGAAAACTGATCGTGCTAGTCTTTGTACATAAAAAAATGAAAGAAAAAAAAAAAAAACTAAGACCTTCAAAAAACAGAAATACCTGAGAAAAATGGGAATGTGAAGCCAATTCCACAGTATGAATGAATTCAGTGCTAGTTGCAGTGAACAATGTACTCTCCAGGATAAATATGTATGATTTGCATGTGTCGGTTAACAGGGGTCTTGAACAGCTGGAGAGAGGGCTCAGCAGTTGAGTACCAGCTACTCTTCCAGAGGACCTGGGCTCAGTTCCCAGAACCTGAACGGTGACTTACAACAGGCTAACACCTCCGCTTCCGTGGAGCCCAGTGCCACCTTCTAGCCTCTGCGAACCCAGTGCCGTCTTCTAGCCTCTGCGGACGCTGCACTGCTGTGGTGCACAGACATGCACGCAGTCAAAATACCCACACACATAAAAATAATAAAATATTTCAAAAATATACTAAGTTAAAAGCTTTTCCTTATTCTCAATGTCTTTGAGATGGAGTCCCCCGTCGTATTACTAGCTCTCTGAGAACCATGTAGGCTCACTGGCCAGCCTTGAATTTCCAGCACTCCCACTGTTTCTGCTACCTACCTGCTAGGATTACAAGTATGTCCCATCACACCCAGCAAGAAGTGTAACTAGTTTTGAAGGTGTTTCTATGTTTGTTGCGTGTATGTGGGTATGTGTGCACGAGAGTACTCACGAGGGGGCTCTAGTGCAGTGTAGGGAGGTCAAAGGACAACGCCGAGGGATCAGTTCTCCCCTTCCAGAAATGGAGCTCAGCATGCCAAGCTTGTGCAGCAAGAGCCTTTACCCACTGAATCATCTCGCCAGTCCTCAGTTTCCTAGTTCACGGTGGTACCAGGGATTGAACCCAGGGCTGTGTGCTTACCAGGCAAGCACCCTTCCACTGCCCTATATCTCCAGCCCTTGTTGAAGTGGTCTCAGTTCCCAGACAGGCCTTAAACTCGCACTTGTGCTTCAGCATCCCAAATAACTGTAATTAGTGTCTTGTGCCTCTAGGCCCTTTTCAAATGTGACTAATAAGCACAATGTGGACCCTTTGCTAAGTGTTAATGTATGCTTTCCTTTTTTAATGAAAGTATGTATTTTGCTTCCATGTATGTATGCACACCACAAGCATGTAGTTCCTAAGGAAGGCAGAAGAGAGTGTTGGAACTTCTGGAGTTACAGGTAGTTGTGAGCTGCCATGTGGTTGCTGGGAACCAAACCCAGGTCCTCTGCAAGAGAAGCTCTAATCACTGAGCCATTTTTCTGGCCCCCTATGCTTTCCTAATCATAAAAGACATAATAATGTAGATAACATCCTCCTCCCTCTCCTTTGGTGGGTTTTCAATACACACACATAAGCTTCTTCATGCTAAATGCTAGGATTAAAGCCAAGCACTACCACAACTGGATTAAAAATAAAATATTCAAATAAAATAAAATAAAAGTTAGGTATGTAGCTAGACACAATGGCACATGCCTATAATCCCAGCACTCAGGACACAGAGGTAGGTGGATCTCTGTGAGCAAGCCTGGTCTACAAAGGGTGTCTGGGACAGCCAAGACTACTCAGAGAAATCATGGGGGAGGGGAAGCCAAGAAGAGGAAGCTAGGTATGAGCTGGGTGGTAGTGGCACACACCTTCGGTCTCAGTACTTGGGAGGCAGGTTTTTCAAGGGTTCTCTATGTAGCCCTGGCTGTCTTGGAACTCACTCTATAGACCAGGCTGGCCTGGAACTCAGGGATCGCCCGCCTCTACTTCACCAGTGCTGTGATAAAAAGTGTGTACCACCATGCCAAGCTAACATTTCCCCCTTCTACAAGTAAAAAGACAACCATACTACTGAAATGGCTTGTTTGTATTCACTACCCTAGAGTTCGATACTAATAGAAAAATTTGAGGTTAGGTCCTTAAAGAGAAACATCAGCCAAAATGGTTGCTCACTCTTTAATCCCAGGGAGGCAAAGGCAGGCAAATCTCTTCTGAGTTAGAGGCCAACCAGGTTTACGTAGAGAGTTGCAGGACATCCACAGCTACATAACGAGACTTGCTCAAAAACAAAACAAAAAAGAAGCATCACAAGTCAGGCATGGTGGCTAGATTGGTATTCTATTGCTTTTGAAGGATCAAAACCAAGTTATTATAGCTGTTTATATAATGATAGATAAATATGTATAGAGTTATAAAGTTATAAAAGGGCATTTATTGGATTATCTTACTCAGTTGGAGGCTAGGCCATCCAAACAAAGCTGTCTGCACACTGAAGAGCCAGAGAACGTAGTATCTACAGTACAAAAAGCTGGAGCCTCAGAATGAGAGAGGACGAGTCAGTCCCAGGTTCAAGGCCTGGGTTTTCCCTGGGGAGCCACTGATTTGAGTCCGCACAGAGACAGAAACACTTGCTGCAGAAGGATGGCGTTTTTGCTTGCTGGCTGGCAGTATCTTCTTTCACTTTTGTTTCATCTGAGTCCGCGGCCTGTTGGACAGCACTGCCCACATTCCCTGAGCCTTTCTGCTCAGTTGCTGTCCCACATTTCAATCCTCTCTGACACACCCGGAAGTGGACTTTACTAATCCACTAGGCATCTCAACCCAGTCAAACTGACACTCAAACTTAACCATCACAAGCTCACCACTTGTGAACTGGGCTCCCAACATATTTCCTTATTTCATATGTCATCTCCAAGTAAAGATGATAAGATCACGAGTCTGCCTAACATGACAGAAATGCAGACAACCAAATATTACCAATTCCTTTCCCCAGAATAGGTGAGAGGATCCTTTGAAGAATATTTACTCTTCTCCTGACATCTCTGGTACCAACTCCATTAACATTATAGTACATAATACAGGCACAGGAGAAGAGAACAGGATTATCTATTCAATATATCCCTAGATGAACACAAACATATTCCTAGCAAACAGGAAAGAATACTCACGGCAGTCATATAATCCTTCCTGTAACTGGCACGTAGCTGAGGCTGCTGTTTATGATTTTCTTTGGCTTTCCATTCTGTATTCGTGCCTCCTTCAGCGAGAACCTCCATTGAGTCTTGGTTCCTTATCTGGAGGAATGTTTTATGACTTTTCTTGAACAGTCTTGATTGTTTTGATTTTTGTTTTTTGAGACAGGGTTTCTCTGTGTAACCCTAGCTGTCCTGGAATTCGCTTTATAGACCAGACCAGCTTCAAACTTAGAGATCTGCTTGCCTCTGCCTTTGAGTGCTGGGATTAAAGGTGTGTGCCCCCACGTTTTCGAGAAGAGTCTATTTCTTTTACCCCCAAGTAGAGAAGACAACAGACATAGGAAAGAATCCCACCCACCTCCTTTGAGGAGCTGCTTTAACTTGGGTCACTCAGGAGCATGTGAAATTTAATGACAGGCACATCTTTAAAGACAAGCCCTTCCCCACCCCCAGCACTTGATAACTGCTTATATCTCCTCAGGGAGGGGGGGTGCCTCATACACTCTACCCCCAATGGACCCAATCTTGTACAGGTCTTGTATAAGCAGAAACAGGTGCTCTAATTCAAGACAGAAATGAGCTCATCCAACCCAAAGGAAACAGGCACAGCACTCCTTTCTCCAGCTATTAGTCTCTGCCTCCTGTTCAATGATGCTCTCTTGGAGGAGGTGATGATATATATGTATGAATATTTTATCTCATTTACAGCTGAGTTTTGGGTCACCATATCACAGCAAGAGTTATTTATTATTTGCACTTTGAGTAATGACTCTCCACAGTAACCATATAAAGAAACTTCTCTAACTGGACAGTGTCAATAATCTAGAGATATAAACATAAATGTTAAGCAGAGACAGATGGCTCTAAGATCAGGGACATCCTGGTCTACAGAGAAATTTCTGGGACAGTCAGGGCTACACAGAGAAACTATCTTGAAAAAAATACATGTGTATGCATATACATGTATATGTTAGAAAGCAATTTGAAAGGCACATCAGATCCTCTTAACAAAACAACAGAAGCTTCCCCACTAGGAATAGTTGTCCTGGCTTACTGTACCAAACATGGATTCCCTCCTATGGAATGGGCCTTAAATCCAACTGAAAAGTAGTTGATGGCACCCATAACCTCTGTGCCACTATTGCGCCAGCAGATACACACATTATCTGGGATACTGATTAGTTACACACTGGGTCTATAGTAAACAGGACCATTGGCAACAATTCTGTCCCAACAAGCTATGACAGTAGCCCGGATATGAGGGAACCTAAGCCTCCCTGGCCTATAACTTGCTGAGAGGCAGCCCACCCCTGGCAGTGGGGTTTTCATTCAGTAATCTTATGGCTACAGGGAGTACCTTTTCCCACCTGTTTAAACTCCTTGCCTGCTGTTTTTATGTATACAGCTGCAGGCTGTTACAGGGTTTTCTCAATCACCTTCTTGGGTATCTTCTTCATTTGTCCAACCATAAGACCCTCAAGAATTTCACAGCTGTGCCTGGGCTTGCTTGTATTCCTGGTGATTGTTGCTTATCCTTGCTCCTTTGTAAACATTTGCACGTCTTTTAGATGCTTTTATAAATCTGTAAGACACTCAGAAGTTAGCATTTTATTGTCTATATAATGAAACATTTTTACCATGGGCAGTGTTTTACATGCTAATCTTAGCACATCAAAGGCTGAGGCAAGAGGATCGCCGCAGGTTCTAAGACATCACGGGCTCTGTAATGAGTTCAGAGCAAGCTTGGGCTACATAGCAAAGTCCTATCCCAAAAAATAAATTAATGAACAGGTATAGGAGGCTAAAACACATCACAAGTTCAAAGATATAGTTACGTAGCCTGAGGCCAGCCTGGACCACGTGAGTGCTTGTCTCCAAACAACAACAAAAATGGTAGTGCGCACCTGTAATCACAGTATTTGGGAAGTGGAAACAAAGGCAGGAAGATTAAGATTTCAAAGTCTTTCTCAGCTACAGAGGGAGTTCACAACAGTCTAGAACACACAAGATCCTATCTCACACACAGATATACACAAAAAGTCAAAAAGGATAGGACATTATCTCTGCTGAAAGACCTACCATTCCAAGCCATTTACCCTAAGCAATAAGAGCTGGTCTCACAGCTGGGCAGTGGTGGTGCACACCCTTAGTTCCAGCACTTGGGAGGCAGAGGCAGGCAGATCTCTATGGGTTCGAGGCCAGCCTGGTCTACACAGTGAGTTCCAGGACAGCCAAGGCTATTCAGAGAAACCCTGTCTCAAAAACCCAAGAGAGAGAGAGAGAGATCACTGTGTAGACCAGGCTGAGAACTGGTCTCAGAATTCTGCAATGGAATAAATGCCAGAGCCCAGAGAGTGTCAGGGAGCCTGAGAAAGAACAAGGCTGCTGCTGCTTTCCCCCTGAGGCTCCTGATGCTGTTGATGCATTGAGACAAGAAGTTGGAGATCTCCTGAAAGGAGGACTGGACTGGCTCCAAGGAACCCAACGACTTTAACCAGCAGGAAGCATCTAGGAGAACTGTGCCCCCTCTCCCACTAACCCTTTCTCTCTCCTACCTGGTGTTGGGGTGTTGGAAGAGATTGGGGTGGAGTAGGGAGAAAGAGATATAAGAAATGTAAATAGAAGAGTTTTTTTTTTTAAGTATGCCAACAGTAGATACTTGACAACAACAAAAACACCAGGTTAAAAAAAAAAAAAAACACCAGGTTTTCCTTTTCTAAAATAATTTATTTTTATTTCTTTGTGTGTTGATGTTCTGCCTGCATTTATGTCTGTGTCAGGGAGTCAGATCTTGGAGTTACAGATAGTTGTGAGCTGCCATATGGGTGGTGGGAATTGAACCTGGGTTCATTTAGGAAGAACCATCAGTGCATCTCTCAAGTCCCCAGCTCTTCCTTTTAATGTCAGCCTTTGAAAGGCAGATCTCTGTGAGTTCAAGGCTAACTATGACTACACAGTGAGACCCTCTCTCTCTCTCTCTCTCTCTCACTCACACACACACACACACACACACACACTCCAGAAAAGGCAAAGTCAAATGTAGCATGAAAGAGTCCATCACTCAATTGTTTTCTCAAAAGAATGATGCTGAAGTTTGGTTTTCAGCACCCATATCAGGCAGCTCACAACTACCTCTGCCCCCTGCTCTCAGGAACCCAGAACTGAGGAAAGTCACAGGGTGACTTCACTTAAATTCCAAGGTCGTATGCAGCTGTCACTTGCAGTCTGCCATAAGGAGAAAGGTGACAACTCCAGAGTTCCCAGTGCCCCACACAGGTCTGTTTGTTAAAGTATTGGTGAAGCACATCTGGACCTGCCCACTGTGCAGATTTTATACAGCATTTCCACTCCAGCATTCCAGTTTTTGGATCCATGCAATCCCTCCATCAGGAGTTAACCAAGGGATATCCAGGATGTTCAGATCATTCACAGTCTCGACCTATAATTTAACCAACAGATAAGCTGTTAGCACATTCCTTTTTCTCTTTTTTTTTTTTTTTTTTTTGTTGTTTTTGTTTTGTTTTCAAGACTGGGTTTCTCTGTGTGGCCTTGGCTGTCCTGGACTCACTCTGTAGACCAGACTGGCCTTGAACTCAGAGATTCTCCTGCCTCTGCCTCCTGAGTCCTGGGATTACGGGCATGGTTATTACACCCGGCCTTTCCTTCCTTCCTCCCTCCCTCCCTTCCTTCTTTTTGTTGTTGCTGTTGTTTTGGCTTTTTGAGACAGGGTATCTCTTTGTAGCTGTGGCTGTCCTGGAACTCAGGCTACCTCTGTACCTCCACCTGGCTGTTACCTTTCTTAGCTTTGGGAACTGCAGCCAGAATCTGCTCAGTGGACCCTATCAACATATTCACCCCTGTCTACCACTGTCATACACCCTAAAATCCGGTTCATCCCAGTACAGGTTCCCCAGGCCCTGTGTGTGAATTAGAAACTCAGGAAGTTCTTTAGAAGTTCTTAGGCCTCCTGGGCCACAGTGCGAACCACACCCTTACTGCAGACACTCTCAGAGGCTGAGTGTTAAACTCCCATCACAGTTCATCCAGTCACATGAAGGCTTGTGCCTACATTCTGGTTTGGTTTGTCTTTCTGAGACAGGCTATCACTATAGCCCCAGATGGCTTCCAACTCATGGTAATTCAACTGCCTCAGCCTCACAAGTGCTAAAAATACAAGTATGAGCCATCATATGCAGCTTTGTGCTATTGTTACTTTTGGCAACTTCCACCCGAGACTACAGGTAAGAAGATTCTCCTTCTGGACATACTTAGAATATTAGGTTGTTTCTGCACATCTGGAACTGGGATATTTGAGAGCCTGAGGGTTTTTTTTTCTTTCTTGCTTTATTGGGAGATACCAGGAACAACAATACTAGCTAACAATATTGTGCTCCTTAGTTTTCCAGAAATACTTACAGGTATTCACGTACAGTCATTAAATCCCTTGCCTCTCCTAAGTGACAAATTATAAGACGCACTTGTGCTGCGTGCTTCTTTAAACCATTCAGGCCAGGGATCACCAGTGTGCTCTCTGCTATCAGGAGGGAGCCTAGCAATTTCAGGTCTAATCACAGTAGAGCAGCAGCTCCAGAGACCTCAGATCCAGTTAAGGAAATTCAGCCTTACTCTTCCGTTTCTCTAGCTCCACTCCAGGTAGCAAAAGCTGTATTGGGGTTTCCTATGGCCACAGAACTAATCTCGTAAAATACACCATCATAGACCAAGTATGGTGGTACAGACCTTTAATCTCAGCACTAAGGAGGTAGAGGCAGGCAAATCCCTACAAGTTCAACACTAGCCTGGTCTATCCTGATCTACATAGGTAGTTCTAGGCCAGGCAAGGCTACATGCTAAGACCTTTCCTCAAAGTAAGCGAGTGTGTGTGTATGTGGTCTGTGGGAGCCACTGACAAGGCTGAAGAAACTGGAGTGATGTTCATGAGGACATCAACTGCAATTGCAGTAGAGGCACTTGTTCAGGAAGAATGGAGCTTGCACTCTTGCTTGCGCTGGTTGGCTTTCTTATCTTCCTCCTCTTCCTTTTCCTTTTTCCAATAGGATTTGATGCAGCTCAGACTAGCCTCCAACTTGCTATGTAGCCAATGATGCCTTTGAACTTAAACCCTGAACTCGATCCTCCTGTTGTGCTGGGGTTACAGCTGTGTGAGTGTATGTATGAGTGTGTGAGTGATGCTCGGATTGAACTCAGTCTTCTGCATGCTAGGCAAGTGCTATACCACTGAGCTACAACCCCAGCCCCCCTCTTCTTCCAATTTTATTCCACCTGCACTCCAGCCTGTTGGATAATGCTACATTGATTCAAGGCATTGCTTCTCTGGATATGTTCTGGTAGACAAACCATTAAGTCTGCTCCACTAATCCACTAGGCTTCCCTTCATCCAGCCAAAATGAAAATTAAAAGTAACCATCACAGTGGCACAGAGCTGTAATACTAGCATTTGGGAGTTTGAGGCAGAAGAATGTGAGTTCAAGGTCAGCCTGGGCCAAATTAGACCGACACAAAGAACTTTTCAATTATTTGTGTGTGTTGTACATGTTTGTGTGTGTGCATACATTTGTGCATGTGGAGGCCAGAGGTGGACAACAGACGTCTTCCCCGTCGCTTCTTTACCTTATTTTTTAAATTAGACATGTGGTTATTTATCTCTGCCTCCCAAGTGCTGGGATTAAAATTGTGCACCACTGGGCTGGAGAGGTGGTTCAGCAGTTAAGAGCACTGTTCTGCTCTTCCAGAGGTCCTGAGTTCAATTTCCAGCAATCGCATGGTGGCTCACAACCATCTATACTGGGATCTGATGCCCTCTTCTGGCATGTAGGTTTACTGGCAAATAGAACACTCAGATACATTAAATAAACAAATCTTTAAAAAGAAAATTGTACACCACTATGCACAGCCAAAAGATTATCATATTTTAAATTATGTGTATATGAGCCAGGTACACCTTTAATCCCAGCGCTCAGGAGGCAGAGGCAGGTGGATCTCTGAGTTCAAAGCCAGCCAGGCCTAAGGAGTGAGTTCCAGGACAGTCAGGGCTACACAGAGAAACTAGATTGGCTGGTCGGCAAGCCCCTGTCTACCTCCTTAGCAGTGAGATTACAGGCACGCAACCGCGCCTGACTTTTCTGTGGGTCGTGGTATTGAACTCAGGTAAACTCATTTACACAGCAAGCGCTTCATCTTCTGAGCCATCTTCACATCCCCTCAGCCAGTTATCTGTGTGTAGGTGTGTGGGTGCAAGCACACACACTCACAGCACTCACGCAGAGTCAAAGGACAACTTTCAGCCTTCTGCCAGATGAGGCTGGGTCTCTCTTGCTTTGTCAGGGCACGGTATACTCCAGGCTACCCACCCCATGAGCTTATTTCCCTGTCTGAGCTCCTTGCCTCACAGTAGTGGTTCTGAGAGTACAGGTGCTCCCCACATACACCACACCCACCTTTAAGTACATTTGAGCTGGGGGGAGGGGTGTTTAAGGTTGTCAGCCTTTTCTTTTAGCCACCAGCCATCTATCTCCCCAGCCCAACCTATTTTTAAAAGGGACACAACTGAGCATCATGACCTGTGCCTGTAATCACAGAGGCAGGAGAAGCAGAGCAAGTTCCCAGCTGGTCAGAGCTACCTAAGCGAGACTGTGCTTCAGAAAACAAGAAAGATACAATAAACGCTTGTGTGAAATTTTCCTCACATATCACAGTTCTGTGCAAAGTTAAAATAACAATCTACTTTGAAAAAATAAAATGTTACAAATTAAAATATGGGGAAGATGGGAGACAAAACTGGGTCTGATGGCTCATACACAAAACTGGGTCTGATGGCAGAAGAACCTTTCTATACACCAGTAACAAAGCTTGAGAAAGAGATTAGGAAAAATTACTTCACTCAGAATAGCTTCCAAAAAATGTGAACTGTTTTGGGCTAGGTATGTAGCTCAGTTGGTAGAATGCTTGCCTACCATGCAGAAAACTGGTTTGATCCCCACTTTGGAATAAGGAGGTAGAAACAGGAAAATCAGTAGTTCAAGGTTATCCTCAGCTAAGATCATGTCTCAATATAGTGAAATACCTAGGAATGAATCTAACCAAGAAGGTGAACGACCTTTACAATGAAAACTTTTAAACACACTAAAAAAAGACATTGTAGAAACACTAGATACTAGAAAGACCTTCCATGTTTATGAATCAGCAACATTAATATTGTGAAAATGGCTATATTATCAAAAGTAACGCAATCCTCACCAAAAATTTCAATTACGTTCTTCACAGACTTAGAAAAGATAATCCTCATCAGAAACACAAAAGACTACACGTGACCGAAGAAATTCTAAACCAAGCGCTGCTAGTGATACCACAATGCCTGACTTCAAATTATTCTGTAGAGCCAGAGTAACGGAAACATCAAAGAGGGGCTGGGAGAGGCGGCTCAGTGGTTAAAAGCATTGGCTTCTCTCCCAGAGGACCCAGGTTCAATCCCCAGCACCCATGTGAAGGCTGATAACTCTAACTCCAGTTCCTAATGATGCAACATGTCTTCTGGCCTCTACAAGCATGTGGCATGCATGTGGCACACAGACAGACATGCAGGCAAAACACCCATACACATACAAGAATACATTTTTAAAGCAAGGTCAGTACCGCACATAAAAATAGGTCAGTACTTTGCATAAAAACAGGCATTTAAGCCCATAGAACATGATAGAGAATTCTGAAATAAAACTACACAGATATGGCAACCGAATTTTTGCAAATGTGTCAAAAACATGCAATGGAAGAAAGCTTTTTCAGCCCGTTGTGCTGGTAGAGATGGATGTCCACCTGAGGAATACTGAAATTAAGTCCCCCATCTCTCATGCTCAAAAGTCAACAAAGAGGTCAAAGGCCTTATTAAAGATTGAAAACATCAAAACTGCTAGAACCAAATGTAAGAGCCAGACAAGGACAGGTGTGGAAGCACATGTCTTCATTTCAGCACTGGGGAGGCAGAGGCAGGAGGACTCTGTGAGTTCAAGGCCACCTTGGTCTACATAGTGAGTTCCACAGCAGCCTGTCTGTCTGAGTGGAACTCCAATAGCACAGGAAATCACCCTGAAGAATTGACAAGTGAAATCAGTAAACAAACAAAGAAAAAACATAAAAACAAAACTGAAAGCCACCAAAGTGAGCAGACAGACTCCAGAACAGGAAAAATAAAAAACTTTGCAAGTTATGCTTCAGAAATTAATATCTACAAACAAACAAAAAACCTGCCTAGAGTGTATAAAGAATTGCAAAAAAAATTAAATACAAAACTGCCAATCAATAAATGGGCTTATAAACAAACAGTTGGGTTTTTATTTTTTGAGACAGGATTTCTCTGTGTATCCTTGGCTGTTCTGGACTCACTTTGTAGACCAAGCCGGCCCTCAAACTCACAGAGATGCACCTGCCTCTGCCTCCCAGAGTGCTGGGATTACGGGCGTGTGCCACCGAGCCTGGCTCACGAACAGTTCTTGAAGAAACACGAGTGACCAACAGACATTTTTGCTGATTAGCATGCACTTCTGACACAATCTGTTTCCAACATGGGGTGGCTCACCCCTCCTTAGACCACCTCATGGTCCCCTAGGAGGTTACCTCCGAAGCTTAGCTGAATGTGGCTACCCAGCCAACAGAGTGCACTGCAGCCCAGAGCTCCTGAACGCAATGTGATGCCTGCCCCCGCCTCTTGAGTAGCTGGGACTACAGGTGTGTGATACCCTGCCTACACCAATAAATATTTGTAAAAGCATTCAACATCCTTGGCCATAAGGAAAATGCAAATTGAAACAACTTTGGGATTCTCATCGCAGCCAAAATGACTGTCAAGAAAACAAGGCTGCTGGAGAGATGGCTTAGTGATGAAGAGTGCTTACTGCTCTTGCAGAGGACCCAGGTTCAATTCCCGGTGCCCACATAGTGACTCACAACTGTCTGCAACGCTGGTTCCAGGGGATCTGATCCCTCTTCTGACCTCTGTCGCCTCACGCACGTACATGTTGCTCAGGCACACACATATACACATGAATTTTTTTGAAACAAGGTCTCTCTGTAGCCCCAGCTGTCCTGGAACTCACTATCATAAGGACTGGAGTTCAAAACCCAGCACCCACGTAACAAGGTGTCCAGTTTCAAGGCGGGTCTGACACCCTCTTCTGGCCTTCACCTGTGTACCAGCATGCATATGCATGCACATAAAAAAATAAAAGAGCAAGTGACAACAAATGCTGAAGCGTGGGGAAAGGTGAGCTCTC
Organism: Meriones unguiculatus; assembly: GCF_030254825.1. Lineage (NCBI taxonomy): Eukaryota > Metazoa > Chordata > Mammalia > Rodentia > Muridae > Meriones > Meriones unguiculatus. The sequence goes on along the minus strand of NC_083355.1, from coordinate 115,200,035 downwards.
TTCACCGCTGGTGGGACTGTAACTGGGACAGCCATTATGGGCAGCAGTACAGAGGTTCCTCAAAGAACAAAAACTAAACAGAACTATCAGATGGCCCAGCTAGACCACTGGGCATACACCCGAAGGAGACTTCGTATGTGACCACAGAGGTATTTGCACGTCTGTGTTTAGGACTGTCTATTCACGGTAGCAATGAACTGGAATCAGTCTATATATCCATCAACAGATAAATGCGAGCCATGCGGAGGCGGCTGTGGCAGGCAAGTGAGCGTCCTGAAGGCAGCCACTGTTCTTGCCCAGCTGACGATGGGTATGCCCCGGTGAGGCATGGACCCCATGCCTCTGGATTCTGTCTCTGCATCGCTGTTTATATGCCTTTTTATGTTTGTCATTGCTGAATCCCTCATACATCCGACACGGCGTGGAGGGACCCTTACCGCCTCTTGTTTCTGGGTATTTGCCCACTCTGTTGGACAAATGTCCTGCAGATCGACATGAAGATGTACTCTTGTGAAATAATGCTGTTTAGATGAGCTGATGAGTTTATAACTCCTGATAATGATTTTATAGAATTCCTGATTTGATTCACGTACCTGTAAGCCCTCCTGCAGAATAGCAAAAGCTGAACCTTCAATTGTCACAAGCACATAAATCACACTAGAAAGAGAAACAGGCTTGAGGCAAATTGACGGTCTAGGAAAACATTCGTTCTAGGTTAGATCCAGGGGTGAGGCCACAAATCTGGGTGTGCACCTGGATGATTAGCTAATCTAACTACACAAGACTTCAAAATAAAGACGCAAGACACACCACCTGTTTCTTGGTAAAAAACGTTAAGCCTATGACATTAAAAGCTATTGCTTTGGAGGGTGGGATTGGGAGGGAATGAGTGAGGGGGCTACAACTGGGATACAAAGTAAATAACCTGTGGTTAATATTTAAAAATTAAAAAAAAAACTATTGCTTTGAGCTTAAAATGAGCTTGTGAAGTGAAAGATACAAAAAAGCTATTGCTTTGAACTTATGAGCTTGTGAAATGAAAGAGATAAAAATATTACTTTAAGCCCTGTGCAGTGGCACACACCTGTAATTTCAGCACTGTAGGAGGCAGAGGCAGGCGGATCTCTGAGTTCAAGGCTAGCCTGGTCTACAGAGTCCAGGACAACCAAGGGTATACACAAAGAAACCCTTTATTGAAAAACAAAAAATTTTGTTTTACTTTGAACTTATAATGAAGTTTGTGGCACTGATAAAGGATGTCTAGTTAGGTGTGAGTCTGAATGGAAAGACACGTGAGCGATTATCTTGCTGTAAATGCTTAAACCATGCTAACCTTAAACCTTGTTCACCTATGACATGAAGAACTATTGCTTTGAACTTACAACAAGCCTCTGGAATGAAGCAATAGCTAAGAGATGTTTGGTTAGACCCAAGAGATCAATAATCCTGCTGTATTTCCCTCTATGTAACGACTTTATCTGTTTCTGTGATAATTGCTTTTCTGGCCACGAGGTAAATTTCCTGATGTACAGAGCTTTGCTTTAGAGGGCATATAAGCCTAGGACAAAAGTTGTTGGAACCTGCAGGGTTTACTCTATCCACCAGATATATGTATATATGTGTGTATTTATGTGTATATGTATGTGTGTATGTATATATATGTATAAAGGCATATATGTATAAATGTATATAGGTATGTGTGTGTATGTATATATGTATATAAGGTTGGTTGTTGCATGCAGCCTGCTTGTTAGAACTTCACTCCATCTACCATTGAACAAATATATGTCTGTCTGTCTGATTGTACATACGTATTTGTGTTGAAGCATCTTGTGTCTTTGCTTCATCTACAGTGTCTGTGTGATTCTTTCTCTCCTGTTCTCTCTCTCCTGGCCATCACCAGTGGCAGCGTAAGCTGGGTGCCATCAGCCACGGTCTCTCCCTGCTGGCTCTGCCAGTGGCAGTTGGGACAGGTGCCATCAGCACTGGCTCGTAAAGAGTCAAAGAGTTCAGAGCTTAGCTTTTCACCGGTCACAAGGAGTGCTGGCCTGAGATGCCAGGAGCCAGCCACCAGCTTTCTGGTTTTGGTCTGTCTACATCCCACCTCAGTTTACCCTGGTGTCAAAGCCAGCCTTTGACAGAAAGTGTGGCACATACACAGAATGGAATTTTATTTAGCTGTAAAGAAAAACGAAATTTGCAGATAAATTGGTGGATCTGGAAATTATCATATTGGACCCAGACTTGGAAGAACAAACACCTCATGTTCCTTCTCATTTGGATCTTGGCTTTTACTTTGTTTTGGTTTTGTTTTTCAAGACAGGATTTCTCTGTGTAGCCCTGGCTGTCCTGGAACTCACTCCCCTTAGGCCAGGCTGGCCTTGAATGCAGAGGTCCACCTGTCTCTGTCTCCCAGGTGCTGGGATTAAAGGACTGCTTGGCTTTGCATTTCGAAGGCTTTTTTAATCTTGTGGGGGAGACACACAAGCCTGCTTGCATATGCAGGCCTACACGTGTGAGTGTGTGCACATGTCATGTCACACATGTGAAGTCAGGGTCAACTATCTGGAATCGGCTGACACCTTCCACCTTGCTGACAGAGAGCCTCTCGTGGTTTCTGCTGTGTGCTGTGTGCTCTAGGCTAGCCAGCCCACGAGCTTCCCGGAATTCTGTGGTTACAGGTAAGCACCAAGTCTAGGACTCAGACTCAGGTCACTAAGGCTGCATGGCAAGTGCTTTCACTCGCTGAGCTGTCTCCCAGATACAGTTTTACATTTTTATGTGCATTTGTTTATGCACAATTATGAGTGTGAGTGCAGGTCATGAGATGAGAGAGGACAGAAAAGGTTTTATGGAAATAGAGGGGTGTAATGGAATACAGGTGGCATGAAAGTGGAAAGAGAGCCACGGTGTCGGGGAAAGAGGGGAACACACAGGTGGAAGGATGGGCAAGGACGATGAGGAAAAGGAATAAGGGAGGAAAGTCACCCAAACAAAACATGTTTGAAAAGTCCTCCGTGAAGCCTGTTACTTTGTACACTAACTAACCACATTTATAAAGTTAAACTTCATTCCAGTACCCAGCATTACACTCGGAGGTCACTGGACCTTTTCTGTTCCCGGGGAATAAATTTGCTTTGTTTCTGTAGACAGTGAACACATTTCTTCAAAAGAAAAGAAAAATCAAGACTGAGAGAGTGGGCGCCTGCAATGCCAGCGCGTGGTCGGCAGAGGTGGAGAGGATCCTTGTGAGTCTTAGCTGGACCAGCCATGGAGCTAGCTAGTGAATTCGAGCCAGCCTGTCAGAGGAAGAGATGGAAAGAGAGGAAGGGAGAGAAAGACACAGTAAAGGACTATAAAAAATTGGCTGGGGGGTGACATAGCTCAGGGATAGTCTTGCTAGTCGTGGGCAAAGTCCTGGTTTCAAAAATCAGCAGCCAAACCACCACCTCTCCAAAACAAAACCTAGTGTGTCGCTCATATGTAATGGGAAGTACTTCTCAGTCATTCTCTGCAGTCTCAGGGATGCTGACAGGGTGTTGAGAAGTGGCTTCCAAACCTAAGAGATTTCTTGCTACAGATCTTCAGGCAGATAGTTGGGAGTCTGTGAAGAAGTAGGTTGTTTGGTCATTTAGAAACTTACATAGGGCTGGGGATGGATTTCAGCCTAGTAAAGGGTCACCTACCATGCGCAAAGCTCTGGAATTACTTCCCAGCACGTGAACCGGGAGTCATGGTGCCCACCTGCATCCCAGCATTTGGGTGGGGCTGCCAAAGGATCAAGAATTCAAAGCCAGCATCATCTACATGATACCCTGTGTCAAAAAACAAACAGCATCAGCGAACTACAAGGATCGGCGCAATGGTTCTGTAGGTAAAAGCACTTGCTGCACAGCTTTGCAAGCCTGGTGACCTGAGTTTGATCCCTTGAATCTGTGTAAGGTGGAGGGTGGCTCCACAGAGAAGCCCTCTGTCCTCCACGCCATGCCTACTGTGGAATCCTTTGATTTACTCTAGGCACACAGCATACCCTGACTGCAGCTCTTAGTCTGCCCCTCCCCCACCTGGCTCCTGTTTTGCACCTGGTGTTCCCACATTCCCTCTCACCTAGCGTGGCAGTCCCACAGTTCCTCATACCTGTCATACCTGTGCCGTCAGCCTTGGCATACATCGGATTCCTCTTCCTTCTGCTCACTGGAGGCCACAGCATGTCACCCATCCTTGAAGACTTAGCTCCAAAGCCCACTCAGCTTTGCATGTTCTCCCTGTTATTTTTTTTAGTTTGGGGAAGTGTGTGTGTGTGTGTGGACAGGAGTGCGTAGGCCAGAAGGCAGTGGATCTTCTGGAGTTTGAGTTACAAGCAGTTGGGAGCCACTTGACATTAATGCTTGGAATGGAACTTGGACCCTCTGGAGGAACAGTAATTTCTCTTTCCCAGTGATCCACACCTACTGGCTGTGATTTTCACTGATCGGTGCATTCTGTGTGTTCTATGTGGATCTACTAAGAAGAACATCCACCTCCCCTAGACAATTATCAGCTCTTTAAGAACAGGAATCCCACGGGGGTGGGGCTCATGCCTTTGATCCCAGCACTGAGGAGGCAGAGGCAGGTATATCTCTGAGTTCAAGGCCAGCCTGCTCTACCAAGTGAGTTCCAGGACACCAGGGTTACACAGAGAAACCCCGTCTCAAAAAAACAAAACAAATCAAAACAAACAAAAACCAGGAATCCCATCATTCTCATTTGACATCTTGTACGTAGTGGAGTCTGACACACGGTAATTACGTGCATTTGCCAAACCTTTCCTCTTATGGGAAACAGTGACCAACAGTCAGCACCTACATTAATGTTTAACGTTATTACGCTATTTGTTACCCGTCCCCGCTCACCTAGAGTGTTGGCTACACATGATTGCAGGTCATGTATTTGAGAACAAGTTTGTTCTTGCTTTCTTTTTGCAGACCGTGCTCCTGAGATTAGACTGCCTCCAGGTTCTGACCTGTGTTTTCAGATAGTTGTGCTCTGGCTCAAAGAAGGGAGTCCCAGTCCTTGTGGACTGTTGAGAAAGCTGATCTCAAGTGTGCATCTATTTACATGTTCATCGCTCTCTTCCACAGTGGTCCCAGCTCATCCTTCTCAAAACACAACAGAAGAAAACACTGTCGGGGCTGGAGAGATGGCTCTTTGGGGGAAGGTCCTTTGTTTCGGGTTGAAATTCTTCCATTTAGTAGGTTAGAGTAGTAAATTTGCTGGAAAGACTTTAAAAGCACAAACTTAGAAGAGCCAGTTGGGTGTGGCCACACCTTTAATCCCAGCACTCATTAGCCACCAACTTACCTGGCAGTCCCAACTGCCCATCACTCTTACTCCAGACCTGGTGTTCGGGCTTCTTGGGGATTTAGCTCAGTGATAGAGTGCTTGCCTAGCAAGCGCAAGGTCCTGGGTTCAGTCCTCACCTCTGGGGAAAAAAAACAAAACAAAACAAAAAACAGACAGACCTGGTGCTCTATTCTGGCCTACTCAGACACACAACATATACTCACACACAAATAAATAATTAAAATCTTTAGAAATAAATAAATTGAATATAATCTAAATCAACAGAGTTTTCTTCCAAACTTGTTTAAACTGTCTAAATTTCATTTGGAAGAATAAGTTATTTAAAAATCACTGTGAGCTGGCTGTGGTAACATGTACCCATGAGACCAGCTCTCAGAGAGCTGAGGCATGAGAATTACTGAAAATGCTAGGCCAGGCCAGGCTACATGGTGACTATGTCTCCAAAGCCCCAAATAAACAAAGTAAAACCTTTGTGGATGGAGTAGTACGGGGAGGAAATTATGCTTTCACAGGACACGGGGCACTAGAGACAAGGCTCAAAGGCGTTTGTCAAGCAGAGTGGTGGCACACACCTTTACTCTCAGGGGCAGGCGGAGCTCCGTGAGTTCAAGGCTGGCTAAGGCCACATACACAGTGAGATCCTGTCTCAAAAAAATACAAAATTTAAATAAGAGAACAAAAACAAAAAACCAAACCTGTTCTTGCAGAGGACCCAGGTTCGGTTCCCAGTACCCACAGGTGGCCCACAACCATCCTAACTCCAGTTGCAGAGGATCTGTTGCCCTCTGACCTCAGGAGCAGGCTGGAAGGACATGCATATATAGACATGCACAGGAAGTGCTCATGCAAACAAACTAAATTTCAATGAATCCGTGATAGGAACAGCAATACTAATTTAATAAAAGGTATTGAAACAACCAGTTAGTCACTCATAGAAAATATATAGATTTCTACATGTATTTCTATATTTCCTTTTTAATTCTAAAATGAACTCCAAGTAGATCAATGACTTAAATATAAAAATTAAGGAATCAACAGAGTAGGGTGAAACATGACTTTAATCTCCTGCACTTGGGAGGCAGAGGCAGGTGAATCTCTGAGTTTGAGATCAACCTGGTCTACAGAGTGAGTTCTAGGACAGCCAGGGCTACACAGAGAAACCCTGTCTCTAAAAACAAAACAAAAAATTACTTAATTAGTCAAAAAGAAACTAGTTGGATGTAGAAAAATGGCTTATCAGTTCAGAGCACTGGCTGCTCCTCCAGAGACCACAGTACAATTCCCAGCACCCACGCGCAGTTCACAACTATCTCTAACTTGGTTGCAGAGGACCCAGTGCCTTCTTCTGGTCTGTACAAGCACAAAGCACACAAGAGGTCCACAGACATGCATGCTGGCAGAACACATATATACATAAAATAATAAAATCATTAAAAAAAAAAAAAAGACACCATATCAGGTGTGGTGGTGCACGCCTTTAATTCCAGTGTTCAGGAGGCAGAGGCAAGAGGATCTCTGTGAGTTCTAAGCCAAACTGATCTACAAATTGAATTCCAGGCAAACCAGCTACATAGTAAAACTGTCAAAAGAAAGAGAGAGAGGAGGAGGTTAAAAAGAAACAAGACTTCTGTGTAGCCTTGGCTGTCCTGGACTCACTTTGTAGACCAGGCTGGTCTCAAACTCACAGAGATTCGCCTTCTTGTGCATGAGCCACTATGCCTCGCTACACAAATCCATTTCTGTTTCAGTTTTCCTTCTGTATATTTTGTCCATTCTCTCAATAAAGCAGTTCAACGGGAAGCCAGGGCTGGCACTTACATTCCATTAAAACTTCTCCTTTCATCTTTGTGTCAATATATCACTGTATAACAAGAATTTACTTTCTTTTTAAAAATCCCCACCCCCCACATCTTAGCTAGGGAGATGACTCAACAGGTTAGGGACACCTGCTGCTCTCCCAGAGGACCCAAGTTCAATTCTAAGCTTCAAGTGGCTAACAACTGCCTGTAACTCCAACTCCATGGGCTGTAACCTCTCTTCTGGGCATGAACACACACAGAGACATAGACACGGACACACAATCTTTACAAACCCACCTCAAATTAAGTAACAGAAGAAGAGGACCTTGATGGCTCTTTGCTGAGTACTGAAGTTAAAGTTAATGTTTTGATCACAAATAGATTGCTTTTAAAAATCGATTTAGGGTTGAGTATTCCACAGTGGTAGAGCACTCACCTAGTAGGCATGAGGCCCTGAGTGCCACCCTTAGCACCACCAGAAAAACAAAACTCCCAGGAGCAATTTAGAGTCAGCAAGGGTCAGAGGGCTGTGTCTGAGCAAAGACCTGGAGAGGCCGGCTCCTCCCGATGCCAGTGCAGCAGTGTAGAGGCAAAGGGACCTCGGGCACCCACATTCACAGAGCCCCCAGCTGTTGCTTGGACCATTGCAACAGCTTTCTCTCTCCTCGTACATACATAGGCTTGTGTCCCTAAAATACAAAATTTGCCTGCTAGCAAAATCTACCAAAATGACAAGACTGGGTGCTACATGTCTACAGTTCCAGCTCTCAGGAGGTAGGGCTAGGACTAGAAGTTCAAGGTCATCCTCAGATACATAGTTTGAAGCCTGGGATTTGTGAGACGGATTATATATGCATACCACATGTATTTATATATATGTGTGTGTGTATGTGTGTGTATCATAAAAGGTAGCTCAGAATTTTTGAATGGCTTTCCTATTATCTCCTCCCAGATGGAGGTCACGCCCACACACAGGCACACACCTTTCCCTTGGGCTCCGTGTGAGGCAGCCTCGTTGGGAACTATCACACGGCTTCACACCTTTGCCTGAGCAGTTTCCTTCATCCAGTGTGCCCCTCTGATGCCACCAAATACAGCTTGGCTCAAGTGTTATTTGCCCTCAGGAAACCTTCTCTGTCCTCACTGTGCCCCATAACACCTTGAGCCTTTTTTAGCATTGCACTTATGTCAGGGCACACAATGACCTATTCCTGGGTTTCCTTCTCCACCGTAAGCTGCTGAATTGGAACTGGCCCTGTGGATCTCTGACTCCCTACACTGAACAAAGTCCCAGCATTCCCTGTGGATCTCTGACTCCCTACACTGAACAAAGTCCCAGCATTCCCTGTGGATCTCTGACTCCCTACACTGAACAAAGTCCCAGCATTCCCTGTGGATCTCTGACTCCCTACACTGAACAAAGTCCCAGCATTCCCTGTGGATCTCTGACTCCCTACACTGAACAAAGTCCCAGCATTCAGAAAACTAGGTCAGGCTGCACTCAGTGGTTTATGTCTTTAATCCCCAGCCCTCAGAAGGCCAAAAGTTCCATGCAAGCCTGGGCTAAATAGTGAGACAGACAGAAACAATGAAGGCGTCAAACAGTGGCAACACCTGTATTCCCAGTGCTTGGAGGACTGAGGTAGGAGAACCCAGTGTTCAAGGTTAACCTAAACTATTTAGCAAGTCTCTGCCTCAAAAAAATTAAAAACTTATTATTATTTAATTTTTTCTTCTTTTTTTACTTGCTATGTAGCCAAGGATGACCTTGAACTCTTGATCCTCCTGCCCCTAGCTCCAAAGCATTAGGATTACAGGTTTCTGCTGTCAAGCCCAGATTCTTTCCATTTATCTTTATACATCTGCTATCTTCCAGAAGTTGTGTGAGGTAGGCTGGTAAGATGGCTCAGCAGGTGAATGCCTTTGTCCCCAATCCTCGCTACCCGAGTTTTCATCTCCCAGGACCCACATGGCAAAGAGACTGACTACTTCAGGTTGCCCTCTGACCTTCATGTCACACTTAAGCTATGGCATGAACCACAGCATGAACACACAACCAATGCACAAATAAATGTAGAAAGAAATAGAGGTAACTTAAAAAGTAATCAAAACATGTCCCTTCTCTCCCCTCCCCAACAAGTATCCAATTCTTGTTTCTGTCCTGTTGCCTGGACAGGGTCACATGGCTCCCCCTAGCTACTGTGAAGACTGAGAAAGCACACTTGATGATCAGCTTTCCAGCCCTCAGCCTGGAACGCAAGGGAAAGGCTGTTGGAAAAGACTGATTGGACAAGAGTGTTTGCCACTCTGAGTAGAAATAGCACTGAACACTTAACCAGGTTCTTTTCTCACGTGACCCAGGAGTCCCACCTCACGAGCAAACAAGGCTCCCTTTCCTCAGTGTGTAAGGCACAGAGCTCTATTTATGAAGGAAAATTAATTACTCTTTTGAGATTACCCCTGCCCGACTAATTCCTAGGAATGAGGATGGATGTTTACATTCAGCTATAGTCACAAGCAGCAGGAGCCCAACTCTCATTAGCCCAAATGAAAGAGCGATTACAAGCCTGCAGCCCACGCTGGGGAGAGGCTTAGCCTTCGCAGCATCAGACCACCAGCAGCCTGTCACTGAACATCTCTATCCCCATCCTCATTCCCTGGTGGTTTCATCCACCATGACACCAGGCATAGAGCCTCCAGGCTTATATCCACATACCCTGAATCCAGAGCAGAAAGCAAGGGCCTGAATGGTGGCTTACAACTGGCTGGGACTCCAGTCCCAAGAGAACAGTTGCTCTCCCGCCCTCTTCATGTACTGAATGCATGGTACACAGACATAGCTATAGCCAGACATCAATACACATAAAATAAAAAAGCATTGAAAAGGAATGCAAGCCTGATTGGTCCTGTTCCCGTCTGACCCTGTTCCTATCAGGGGATACTTGAAATGCTGGGACAGGTGCCTACTCTGAGTGAGGTATCTACCAGAGAAGACTGCTTGGATACGGACATAAACCAATAGACAGTCTTTATTAGCCAGCCGGTGACTGCACTGGTTGTTTGGGATCCCAGTATAGCACCGTGCCTTCCTCAGGGTGAGCTTTAAGCACAGAAACCGGGTCCTGGATTGACATACTTCAGTCAACAAGAAAGCAGGATGACAGAAGCTAGAAAGCAAGATTAGTACATTTCAAGACTTTCCCGAAACTGTAGATTTCGATGGATTAGGTCTTTGTTTTCATTTGGGCAGGTGGTACTGTCCACATGTTGAGTTCCACAGCCTAGATGGTACTTCCATCATGGAGTCAGGGGTCTGGGGCCTGTTACAGGTGTGTGTGTGTGTGTGTGTGTGTGTGTGTGTGTGCGCGCGCGCGCGCGCGCGCGCAGGGGTGGGGGGAGTTGAGTTCGTTTACCCAACCTGAGTTAGCACAATAGGGTTTGGTAAGGTGTGTACCCAAAGAAACTAAAGTACTGGCACCACAAGAAAGGTCTGAAATAACCAACAGGTAACAGAAACAGCAGCCATCTACCAGCCTGGTGAGTGACTCCATTTTCCACTGCCTCACAAATGCCACTGAACCCTAACAGTGCAAAACGCAGGACCCCTCTAACAGACACAAGTACAGCACTAGAACTCAGGCTGATGAGTGGGGCCCTGCCCTCAGTTCCATGATCAAGAACTCCTTAGGACATCCCACAGCTGTTCACTCACACCTCAGACAGTCCCTAAGCACCAACAAACAGCTCCTAGCCTCGGCACTTGCCATCCTTTTCTCCGGTGTGTGACTCACTCCCTCTTGCTTGTGCCAAGGGTCAGCCACTGCCCCTGAGTTCTCTGGGGACCTGCCAGGCCTTCCCTTCTACAGGCTGTGTCACCTGATCCAGGTAGCTTTGTTCCTTTGGAGAAAACCCCACCCTTTACAGTGGCTCAGTTCAAAGACCACATTCACCCCTCATCATGAAGTGTAATCCCTGAAATAGTCAGAGGAAGCAGACTCTAAGCAGGGTCCAACAAATAGGGAGAAACTCAGGAAACAAGAGTTTGGCAGTTTGAATGCCAGCCCAGGTCATCGGGATACAGGGTACAGACGTCTGGCAGTCACATCACTGGCGTGTTCAGCTTGCTGGTGTCTGCACGTGCATTCACAGCTGTTTAGTGCAGAACTGCTCAGGGAGGCAAGCAAGAAGGGAGGTCATTATTTGCCATGCCCTCGCGATTCTCAAAAAAGGAAGAGACTCATTTTTTTACACATCTTGACTCCCCCAAATTATAGCACAGGTCTATAATCTGTACTACTCAGGCGTCAGGCATCGGAGGCAGGAAAATTAAGATTTCATGACCTGCCTTGGTTACGGAAAGTTCCAGACAAGCCCAGGCACCATAGTGAAAGCCTGACTCAAAACTAAGAAGAATAGGGGCCAGGAATGTGGCTCAGTGGTGGAGAACTGGACCAGCAATCCATCAACCCCAGCACCTCATACACAGCAATAAGAATGGGAAAGTGAAGAAGACTGAAGACTATAGCTCACTAGTAGATTACTTCTTAGGTAGTAGCTCAGAACTCACACAGCTCCCTGAACTCACGGCGTAGCCCTGGCGGGCCTTGAACTTGTCATTCTCCTGTTTTAGCAGCTTCCTGAATAGCTGGGATTATAGGCCAGTACTACCTAATACACCCAGGCTTGCTTCTTTCAAAACATTGCAGCAGGGTATCCGTAGTCCTAGCTGTGGCAGGAAGGTTCCCAGGAATTCCAGGCTGTCTGAGTGAAGACCCCAAATGACAGTCACCTCTGCTGCAGCTCTATAATCCTTCTCTAATTCTCCCTGGGAAACCGTTCCGATTGGAAAGCCTCAAACAGCTGACCAGCAGGTGGCGCTAAACTCCGGTGCCTCTGCCTGGGACTGAAGGGTTCTGACTACTTACAAACTTAATTCTTTTTACCCAGTTACACGGCTGCCCTGTGCCGGGTCTGGAGATGGCCACAGGGTAAAGAGAGGACAGCATGGAAGTGTAATTCAGCCGGGTGAGCTTAGAGCAGTGGAGGAGGTACCTAGAGAGAGCTGAGCTCAATAAAGTGTCCAAAGGGAGGTTCCAGGCTCTGGGGAACCACTCAGGGTGCAGAGAGGTCGGGCCCTGTAGCCCCTTGAGCTGCTGTTGTAATTTAAATAAAGGAAGGGGTAATGAAGGCGCTGAATAGCCCTGGCGGGTCCTTGTGCATTTTACAATGGCAGAGCGAGGTCCGGAATGGAGTCCTGTGAGGGGAACTCTGGGTGCTTGTTCGGAAATTTCCGTGAAAACAAGACAAGAGTCTTGTGACCTCAGTTTCTTAAAAAACATGGAGTTATTCCTGGAATGTGCTTTTGTGCCCCTCCCAGGTAGAGTGGATAGGAGTGAGTTTATGTCAGGTTATCCACTCCAACTGGCTCTTGTTTTTTGTTTATATGCCCTATGGGAAAACATGGTTTTGCCACGAGTGGCTTATCCTTGTGATTGAACACCTTACTCATGGGAGTCTCCTTAAAGTCCACAAGACTTTAGGCTTCCTCAGTTTTAGGCTCCATTCTTCCAGGTTCACCTCAAGAGCCATAAACACTACAAGATCTGCCCTGCTGTAGAGGCTAAGTAGGGGTGAGAAAACGTAGCTGAAGAGGGGAAGAGCAAGGCTGGAATGGACCAGAAAACTATGCAGCAGCCATCACCCTTTTAGAGTCTATTTTTCCTCTCCCTGAATCTGTTTCTTTGCTCTGTGTGCTTTGGTATGTCTGTGTATGCTGGTGCTGGACCTGAGTGCCTTGCATGCACTGACCTTGTCTTCTGCCACTGAGCAAATCTAACCTCCACATTCTTTGCAAGCTTGCCAAATGATCTACCATGAATGACAAAGCTGCCCCAGCTGCTCTAAGCTGAGCTGGCATTGGACAGCGCTGTCGTGGCCCAGATGCTGGGCCTGTGGCTCCTGGGTCTGGCATGGAGATGCAAATAGGAGAGGCTCCCCCGAGGCAGTGACTATGGGGATGGGGTCCCAGACAGGGGACAGGAGGGATGAGCTGGCTGGTGGGACCCTAGGACTGACTGCTTAGATAGAAAGTGAGAGCACAGTGTCTGGGAAATACTGAGGGTTTTCTGCTCTGGAAAATGGCAGCCAAGAAAGACACAAATCAGTTCAGCAAGAGCCAGCTAAAAAGGGCCTGGTGTGGGCACTGAAGGCTCGGATTGTTCTAGAGGAGTTCATGAGTATGAGAAAAAGTGCAATCCCAAGGAGAAAAGCTGGCTAGGCTTAGCAGCTCTCAGCTGTGGCAGCAGAAGATGGAGGAGTCAGCTGACTCAGCAGGCTTGAAGACAATGCTAGCATGCTAGAGAAAGGAGTTCCAGGTCACACACAAGACCTTTGGTCTAACAGGACTGAAGACCCTGACTGTTAGCATTTTGGAACCAAACCTGCTTCTGGGTTGCCTAGCAATTTATGATGTCATCATGTGTCGCCAACCACACCTGGAAGGCGTGGTTACCTTGCCCCTTAAAGGGATAATCCGAAAATTGGTCTCTCTCCTCGGTCTTTCTCTCAGTCTCTCTTGCTCCTGGGCTCTTGGCCTTCTCCCTTTCTCTCTCGGGGCACCCCCCCCTTCCACCATCATGTCCTGCTCTCCCTTCTCTTCCTCTCTTCATATCCACCTAATAAACCTCTTTATATAAGATCTGTAGTACGTCTAATCGTCATTATTCAGTTTGTCCCGTAACCTTACACTAAGTCCATCTCACTGGCTGTTGGCCTCTTTCTGGTTGGTACCTCCTTCTCAAAGCCTCGAAGCATTCTACTCCAGGCTAGACCCTGTGCTATGTGAGGCTCAGGCACAGGAGTCCCACTCCTGACTCCAGAGAAGCACTAGTGGATTACAAACTGAACTTCCATTGAGACACCAAAAGATAAATTAGCAGCTATTATTAAGACCTGAAGTAGGTTGGGTGGAGAAGTCCAGTAATGACCTGAGGGGAAGGACCACCTTACTGCATTCTTTCCCCATCCACTAGAGATAACAGTTGCTAGGAAACTGGCCCATCCCCCCTAGGGAGGGATACCAGGTCATTATGGTCTGGGAACCTTCCTATAGCCAATCAATTCAAAATGTAACCAATAGATGCTTGCCAGGCAGGAATCGCCCCTGCCTTGGGCATGCTGGGATAGACCAGAATCTTTAAATGACCCAACTAACCTAGGCACTTACTCTCGGCTTGGGTGTGTGGGCCCAACCTGCAGCTTGTAATTTACAATAAAAGAACCTCTTGTATTTACAGCGGAGTCTGTTTATTCCTGTTCTTTTGGGGTTGGTGAACTGGGCAGAACACCAGGAGGGGGTGTTTGGGGAGAAAAGGAGACAGGTCGGGAGGGAAGATCCTACCGCTTTCTCTTATACCCACTCCTCAGAGCAGACCCCAGTACTGGACCCCACCCTCACACACCCCAGTCTCTCCTGCCCTCATTTTCCAGGGTCTTTAGTTCCGTTGAACTTTCATTTCACCTGCACAAGCCCATCCGATTCCCAACAGCTGTCAGTCACGCTGGGACCCAGCACAGAAAGAGTTCCATGCTGCCTCCTGCAGCTAGAAAAGGAAATGTTAACATTATATTTAAGCGTGGGGATTACGCTCAAGTGTCTTTTCAGTAGCTACATGCATATGTCTCCAGTGGCTTCTAGAGTTACCTTTCAAAGGGCTACTGAAGAACTTAAACGAGGTCCTAGGGTGGCTCCTGGGGTGCACTGGATGACAACTGATAAGCTAAAAGACACAGGCCAGCAATGTGGCAAGCAGAGTTAGATGTTTTTATCACAAGCCAACGTTTTTAGCTAGTCTGTGAGGTTGCCAGAACATTTCAGGCTCACAGCTAAACAGGGCGTGAGGCCAGATAGACACTTAGGTATTTCAGGGGTTTTGTTGTTGTTGCTGTGTGCATTGGTGTTTTGACTGCATGTAAGTCTGTGTGAGGGTATCAGACCCTCTAAAACTGAAGTTTTGGACAGCTGTGAGCTGCCATGTGGGTGCTGAGAATTGAACCCGGGTTCTCTGGTATAGGTGTGTTTTTTAAAAACTCTTTTATTTACATTTCTTATATCTTTTTCTCCCTAGTCAACCCCAGCACGCCAACGCCAGGTAGGAGAGAGAAAGGGTTAGTGGGAGATGGGACAAAGTTTTCTTAGCTGCTTCCTGCCAGTTAGGGTCATTGGGTACCTTGGAGCCGGTCTGATCCTCATTTCAGCAGATCTCCAACTTCTTGTCTTAACAACAGCAGCCAGGAGCAGCAAGAGAGAAGCAGAAGCAGCCTTGTTCTTTGTCCCAGCTCCACACTCTCTGGGCTCTGGCATTTATTCTCTCTCCAGAGTCCTCAGAATTAAATTATCTGCAGCTGGCAGAGAGCTCCTTTCAGAGCCCACAGGAAGCAAATAGTTTGCTGCTGTGGACCATCTAAATCAGCCCCACATCCCACACCTGGAACCAAAACAAAAACATGTTTATATCCACAACACTCTGGAAGAACAGCCTGTGCTCTCAGCTGCTGAGCCTTCTCTCCAGCCTGATGCTTAGGTCTTTGTTTGGTTGGTTTGTTTCTTTCGAGGCAGGGTTTCTCTGTGTAGCCTTGGCTGTCCTGGACTTGCTTTGCAGACCAGATGCTTAGCTCTTATGCGTGGTTCATTTTAACTTTCCTTTTTGTTCAGATTTTACTATGAGTGGTTAGCCTGAATGCATGTCTGTGTACCATGTGCATGCAGTGCCTGGGAGAAGGATCCCCTGGGACTGGATTTACAGATGATGAGCTGTCGTGTGTGAGCTGGGAATTGAACCCAGGTCCCTGGAAGAGTATCCACTGGTCTTAACCACTGAGCCATCTCTTCAGCCTCTCATTTTAACCTTCTTACCTGAAATGTCTCTATATACAAGGAATATAGTTTCTGCAGGCAAGTTCACGAGCAAATGCTATTAACTGTTCTGAAGTTCTTGACTCTGCGAGACGTCAGTGAAACTCTGGAATGAATAAACGCCTTTCCTTCATCATGTCACACACATCATGTTTTCTGTGTGTTTCTATGCTGCCTCATGACAACCATGGCCCAACACACCCAGGACCCTTGAGGCTGCTCCCCCCGCCTTTTTTCCTTTTTAAGTTTATTTGGTTGGTTGGATGGTTGTTTGGTTAGTTGGTTAATATAGGTCTCACTGTCCTGTCTATCACCTTTTTGAAACTGGAGTTTATGCCTCGGTCATTTACCCTTAAGACAGAGTTTCTTTTTCAGAAATGGGGTTCGACAGCCCTCACACACTCAAATGGCCAAACCTTTGCCACATACCGGGTCCTGTTCCTCCTGTTCCTAACTGGACTGAAGAGCTCATTCTCTGTCCTGGAAGTATTAGGAATAGCATCAGCAGGGACTGGGGAGTGTGTGACAGAGATGACAGGTCTGGTGTCTGGAGAGGCTTTGTTTGTTTGTTTTATATTTAGTCACTTTATGTTTGCCCGCATGCATGCATGTGTGCCACATGCATGCTTGGTGCCCTCAGTGGTCAGAAGAGGGTATGGCGTCTCCTGGTCTTGGAGTCACCATGTGAGTGTTAGGAGTAAAACCTGGTCCTCTCCAACAGCAGCAAATACTTTTTCTTTTCTTTTTTTTAATACAGACTTGTTTATTTGAACACTTTTACGAACCTAGTATCATAACTGTCAAGACAACCCTGAAAGTGCAAGGAAGATAAAGGAGGCTCAGCGGCCCTAGGGAAAAGGAAATGGGCCCCAGGTCACAGACCCACTAACGTTCCCCCTGGAACAACTCCAAAGCAGAAACACTCCTTGGAGCCACCACTGACCCATCTCTCTAACCCCCAGGGAATTTGTCTCCTAGTTTGGAATTGGAGCCAGGATCCCTGCACATGTCAGCCAAATATTCTGCCCCTAAGCTACAACCCCAGCCAAATTAGTTGTTTTTTATTGTTGTTGTTTTGTTGTTGCTGCTGTTGCCTTTAGTTTTCAAACAAGGTCTTACTGTGTAGACCAGACTGGCTTCAGACTTGAGAGCCTCCTATCCCTGCCTCAGAAAGGCTGGGATTATAGATGAATCAGAGCTTCCTGATGGTTGTTGGGTTGTTGGGAGTTTTTTACTTTTTTTTTTTTTATTGGTAGAGGAAGTGAGTAGGAAATAGGAGGGTGAGAGACAGGGTGGTCTAAAACTTGAGGTCCTTCTGCTTCCAGCTTAGGATTCAGAGCCATGGGTCCCCTTCCATGTTTCCTGTGTGTGTGTGTGTGTGTGTGTGTGTGTGAGCACGCGCGTGCGTGGGTGCACACCTGTGCGTGTGCACGTGTATGCCTGAGTAGGTACACCTGTGTGGATGAGCATGCACATTTCTGGTTTTTTTTTTTTAATTTGTGGGTAAGTGAGCACATGTATACAAGTTCATGAAGAGTGTCGAAGTTGAAACTGAAAATCATTTTTTAAAAAAGATTTATTTATTTATTACATATATACCAGAAGGGGGTGCCAGATCCCATTATAGATATTTGTGAGTCACCATGTGGGTGCTGGGAATTGAACTCAGAACCTCTGAAAGAGCAGCCAGTGCTCTTCTGAGCCATCTCTCCAGCCCTTGCATGTCATTTTCAATCACTTTTCCACCTGATTCTTTGAGTCAGGGTCTCTCAATCAAACCCAGAGCTTATTGATATAAATAATCTTGCTAGCCAGCCTGTTCAAGGATCCCATCTGTGATGGTTTCAATAAAATGCTTAGTCACCAGGGGGTGGCACTATTTTAAAGGATTAGAAGGATTAAGAGGTGTGGCCTTGTTGGAGGAAGTGTGTCACTGGGGGTGGGCTTTGAGGTTTCCAGTCCCCCACCCCCTCTGTCTCTGTTTCTCTCTTTCTGCCTACACCAGGTCACCGTGTAGTTTATTGAGCTACTGCTCAATCTGCCTGCATGCTTCCTGTTATGATGAACTAACCTCTGAAACTGTAAGCCAGCCCCAATTAAATGCTTTCTCTTATAATAGTTGCCTTGGTTATGGTGTTTCTTCACAGCAATAGAACAGTGACTAAGCTATCAAATCTTTGCCTTCCAAAACTGGAAGTAAGGCAGGCCTCCATGCTCACCTGGCATTTACATGAGTTTCTGGAGATCTGAGCTCATGATTGCATAGCAGGCCCTTTAACCACTGTAACCACTGAGCCATCTGCCCAGCCCCAAGGCTGTTTTTGGTTTTTTGTTTTTGTTTTTTGTTTTTTTGGTTGTTGTTGCTCTATCTTAAAAAGGGTCTCATGTCCCTTCCTGGCAAAGAATTCTCTATGTAAACCAGGCTGGCCTTGAACACCCAGAGATTCACCTGCCTCCTAAGGACTACAATTAAAGGCATGGCTGGCCAGACCTATGGTGTTTTAAAAACTATTTTACTTTTTTTTGCTTGCATGTATGTCTGTGTCAGAAGCTCTGGAACTGGCATTACAGACAGGTATAAGCTGCTATGTGGGTGCTGGGAACTGAAGCCAGCTTATCTGGAAGAGTGGCCATGGTTGTTTTTGTTTTTTTGGTTTGTTTTCTTTTTCTTTTTGGTTTTTCAAGACAGTGTTTCCCTGTGCAGCCTTGGCTGTCCTGCTTTGTCGATCAGGCTGGCCTGGAACACCCAGAGACCTGCCTGCCTCTGCCTCCATGTGCTGGGATTACAGGCGTGTGCCACCATGTCTTTATTCTACCATCAGTATTCTAAGCGATGAGCCATATCTCCAGCACCCAGCACTCAGGGAGGCAGAGGCAGGCAGATTGCTATTGTTATGCCAGGTTCACGGGACCCTCAGAGACCACCAGGAGATGACTCGATGCAATTGCAAGAGAGCTTTATGACGAGAGCGATCGAACTCGGGACCCAAGTCTCACTGGCGCAGCAGTAAAGAAGTGGGACCCCAAGCTGAGTGAACAGGGTTTTTAAAGGGAAAGTCTGTGAGCAGGGGGTTTCCATGGCAGCAAGCAGGGGGGCACAAGCCTTGTCGTTACAGAATTGGGTGAAGTTTAGCAGGGCAGGGTGACCTTTTCTGAGGCACATGATCACAATGGCTAAGGCATATAATCAATGGCTATTTTTCTAAACCTTATCTGAAACATTGGGGAGAATTTTCCCACCCGATTCTCAACAACTGATTCCCATTGATTATTGCCAGGGAGTTTGTCTCTGTTTTCTATGAAGCATTTTTTCTGTTATAGTTCCTGGAGGCTGTTGCTAGGAGAGTTAACTTTGTTTTCTGCCAGGTGTACATTCTGTGATATTTCCTGGTACCTGAATTCAGTCGAAATCTTTATTTCAAAATGGAGTTATATTCAGGCTAACTTAAACTCTTCACTATGAGTTCGAGGCCAGCCTGGTCCACAAAGCAAATTCCAGGACAGCCAAAGTTACACAGAGAAACCCTGTCTCAAAAACAAACAAACAAACAAAAACAAGAGAGTTAAAGTTGGGAGATGAACTGGGCACGGAAAAACAGCCAACCCAGATGACAGCAAGAAGCTTTGGAGGCGATTTTCCACTAAGATCAATAAACAAAACCCAACACACTGCTCTCTGGTCTCGTATTTGACTGTTTCAAGAAGGATTCATCAATCCATGACTCTCATAGAGAAAACTACGCAACGAAACACAGGGCAACACAAAAAGCTCCACCAGAAAGAAGTATGTGGCTAGGGGTACGCTCACTTGGTAGTTTGCTTAGCCTGGAAGAAGCCCCGGGTTCCCCAGCGCAGCAGCATAGAGTCAGCCTTGGCAGTGACTGCCTGTACTGCCAGCCACTGGGAGATGGGAACAGGAGGAACCATTAGGCTACTGGATTGTATGGTCTCTATCTCAAAAAAGGGGACAAATGAAAAATCAGGAACAGGTCTATTTAAAATGCTGCAAGTAGCTGAGCACTGGTGTCACACGCCTTTGATCCCAGTGCTCAGGGATGCAGAGGGAGGTGGATCTCTGCGAGTTCGAGGGCAGCCTGGTGTACAAAGTGAGTCCAGGACAGCCAAGGCTACACAAAGAAAGCCTGTCTCGAAAAATCAAATCAAAACAAAACAAAAATTTACTACTTCAACATAGTAAACTGTTTCTATTCAAATATTACTCCCACTCAAATGGTTCAGAGAGCAAGGCCATATGTCTTAACTCTGTAAGGATCTCATTCCCTCTGGGATGTTTGGAGGGTAGTGTAATCCAATTCCTTTCCATGAGAATTTGCCTGCTGTGTTTTTGTCCACAGCGGCTATTTTTTTTTTCTTTTTCTTTTCTAATCAGAATGAGTAATTGTGTTTTGCTGGCAGGAAACGATGCGGAAATAGGAAATGGGGGGAGATAAGGGTGGGAGTAACACAAAGGAAAGGTGTACGGAAAACCAAGCGGAAGCCTATGCTAAAGAAGCAAGCAAAGAAACCACCTTTTGGGTCACGTTAACCACCCAAAGTAACTCCGTATGGATATCAAGGGTGCTTTAAAAATCAGGATAGGGTTGTTGTTGTTTTTTTAAAGGACTGCGGGTGTTTTGAGTGCGTGTGTTTGTGCACCATGTGTTTCTGTGGTGCCCGCAGACACCAGAAGAGGGAATTCTGTCTCCTAGAACTGGAGTTACAGGTGGCTGTGAGGTGCCTTGCCTGTGTGCTCTTAACCACTGCGCGCACTATACAGTAAGCCGCCTCTCCAGTACTTTTTAAGATATTACGTAGACAATGTTCTACCTACATGCTCACCTGCACGCCAGAAGACACCAGATCTTAGTAAAGATGGTTGTGAGCCACCATGTGGTCGCTGGGAATTGAACTCAGGACCTCTGGATGAGCAGACAGTGCTCATCTGAGTTAACTCAGAGCCATCTCTCCAGTCCCCCTTGTTTTTACATGGTGTGTTTGTGGGAGATGGGGGACAGGAAGGACGAGGGTGCCATAGCACTAACGGTTAGTTCTTTTTCCGCCACGTGGGTTCCAGGTATCAAACAGGGTGGCACAAATCTGTTCACCAAATCGCCGGCGCAAGGACCCTTGAGTTTAAGGGTCAGGGCTTGTGGTCAAAGAGAAACCCCTGGGCACTCTGGACAGGCGTGGAGGGTCCGCCGTGTACGGCCCAGAGAGGCCGCACGTCAGGTTCCAGGAGCAACAGCCCTGACACTCGGACGGGGGCAGCAGCAGGCGCCGGACCTGCCGCGAGCAGAAAGCGCGTTCCGGGGGCAGCTCCTCCCAACAAGGGGGAAGCCGGGGGCCGGCTCGCCTCCGCCGCGGGCCTGCAAAGAAAGGCCTCCTAAAGGGAGGCCGAGGACATCCTCGCCCAGCCGCCAAGCCCGAGGGCCGCAGGGAGCCCCGAGCTGCACAGCGCGCGCGCGCCCACAGCCGAACGTCCCTCACCCACACAGCCCCACCCCCACCAGGAGACGAGCCCCAGCCCAGAGCGCTCACGTGGAGGCCTCAGGCGCATGCGCCGGACCGCGTGCCCGCGCGGGAAGGCGCCCGAAGAGTCGAGAATTCCACGCTGCGCATGTGCGGAGTACCTAGCGGCGGAGGAGGGGCCTGCGTTCGCTCGGCGCGCTCCCGGCGTGGGGGCGGGGTTCGGCCGGTGCGCAGGCGCAGGCGCGGGGCCGCGGCGACGGTTGGGGAGGGTTCTTCCGGAAGGTTCTGGAGCCTTCTGGAAAAAGCGCCGCGCGCTGGGCGGGCCCGAGTCTATATAAGGCCGGCGCGGGGGCGCGGCGTGCCAGTTGCTTCGGTGTGGTGGTGCAGTTCGTCGTGGTCCGTGCGCGGTCATTCAGCCAAGGTGAGCGCTCTCTCCGGGGGACTTGGCGGGGATTGGGGGGGAAGCTGTGCGCTGCGGCCGCGGCGCGGGGCCCCGATGCGGGTTCCCCCAGCCCGCGGGGGTGCGCGGCCGGGGCTTCGGACCCTAGGCCGCAGGCGGCCTCCGCGCCTCCGCACTAGGCCCAGGCTGCGGGCGCTGCCGCGGAGGGGGATGGGGAGCGCCGGCGAGGTGGCGGGGCGGGGAGGGGCCGCCGCGGCCCTCGGCTGCGGAGGCGGCGGGCGCCATGGCGGAGGGCTTGGGCGTGTGTGTTGGGGGGGTGGCCGTTGGGAACGGCGTGCGTGGAGCCGCTGGGGTCCGAACGCCCTCCGGAGGCGTGCACATGCGCCTCGTAATTACCGCATTCTGAAATGAGGTCATCCCTTTTGTCATCCGCCCTCCCCTCTTCGCCGTTCTCTATTTCGCTTCTTCCTTAAACAAAATAGAGGTCTTTAAAGAAATATTTGCAGGGAGGGTAGCCCTGGGCACGCGTGTAGACCTACTGCGAAGGCTTTACAGTAGTCCTGTGTTCTCAGATGCCTGAGGAAACCCAGACCCAAGACCAACCAATGGAGGAGGAGGAGGTCGAGACTTTTGCCTTTCAGGCAGAAATTGCCCAGTTAATGTCCTTGATCATCAATACTTTCTATTCGAACAAAGAGATCTTTCTGAGAGAGCTCATCTCAAATTCATCAGATGTGAGTGTGGCGTTCGAGAATTGGGTTTTGGTTTCAGTAATAAATTTCACCTTGGGGCCTGGCTGTATGCTTGACGTGTTTTTCGTCTTCTTCATAGGCTCTGGATAAAATCAGATACGAGAGCCTGACAGATCCTAGTAAACTAGACTCCGGCAAGGAGCTGCACATCAATCTCATTCCCAACAAACAGGATCGCACCCTCACTATTGTGGATACTGGGATTGGAATGACCAAGGCCGATTTGATCAATAACCTTGGCACTATTGCCAAGTCTGGCACCAAAGCTTTCATGGAGGCTCTGCAGGCTGGTGCAGATATCTCTATGATTGGCCAGTTTGGTGTTGGTTTTTATTCTGCGTATTTGGTTGCTGAGAAGGTGACCGTCATCACCAAGCATAATGATGACGAGCAGTATGCCTGGGAGTCTTCAGCGGGGGGATCATTCACAGTGAGGACCGACACAGGTAGGCAGAAACTTAGGGAATCAGACTAGGAATTGCCTGGCCAGTTTTAGTCGAGTGCACGGGGTAATAAGCTTGGAGAATGGAGAGCTCAAGAGAGCCCTCTGGGACGCACAGTCTTAGTCCTAAGCCCTCCAACAGAATTGTTAATCTAAAGGCAGAGTTTCAGGAACTGGATTGGAGGAAATAGGAAAATTGTATGGCAAATTTTGTTTGCTCAGTAATACATCATGGGCAAGGAAAGTTGACTAAAGCTGTGGGGAAGGCAAGCTGCTGAGGAGTAGAGTGTGGTACTTAAAATTTTAACTCCAGGAGGCCCTATCTTAGTATTAAATTTTCGTCTTTATTCCCCCAGGTGAACCAATGGGCCGTGGAACAAAGGTTATCTTGCATCTGAAAGAAGACCAAACTGAGTATTTGGAGGAAAGGAGAATAAAGGAGATTGTGAAGAAACACTCTCAGTTTATTGGCTATCCCATTACTCTCTTTGTAAGTTTTATCTTTGAATTGTAGAGTAAATTTCTATATGGTAATTGGAATAACTGAAGTGTTTGTGTAAGTGTTTACTATACTAGGCTGATGTGAAGCCTGTTTTGGAAC
Source organism: Meriones unguiculatus (assembly GCF_030254825.1). NCBI lineage: Eukaryota > Metazoa > Chordata > Mammalia > Rodentia > Muridae > Meriones > Meriones unguiculatus. The sequence goes on along the minus strand of NC_083355.1, from coordinate 115,176,315 downwards.
CAGTTTGGTAGGTCTGTACTCTGAAAGGGTTGTTGAGAAGATAGAAAATACTGATGAAAAGTCTGGTTATGTACGTTTCTTGGGTCTGTCCTTCAGTTGTGTAATGCAGGTAATTGGAGTGACTTGTGTTTTTGAAGGTGGAGAAGGAGCGTGATAAAGAAGTCAGTGATGATGAGGCTGAAGAAAAAGAAGATAAAGAAGAAGAGAAAGAAAAAGAAGAAAAGGAATCTGATGACAAGCCTGAAATAGAAGATGTTGGTTCTGATGAAGAAGAGGAAGAAAAGAAGGATGGTGACAAGAAAAAGAAGAAGAAGATAAAGGAAAAGTACATTGATCAAGAAGAACTCAACAAAACAAAGCCTATCTGGACCAGAAATCCGGATGACATTACTAATGAAGAATACGGAGAGTTCTACAAGAGCTTAACCAACGACTGGGAAGAACATTTGGCAGTAAAGGTGAGTGACTTGAAGTTAGTCTGCAGGGGTCCAGTTGGTATCTCTATCAGATAGGTCATTGGAAAGTAAATTAATTTTGTCCATGTCCATTAAAGCTATTTCATTTTATTGCAGCATTTTTCTGTTGAAGGGCAGTTGGAGTTCCGGGCCCTTCTTTTTGTCCCGAGACGCGCTCCGTTTGATCTGTTTGAAAACAGAAAGAAAAAGAACAACATCAAGTTGTACGTGCGCAGGGTTTTCATCATGGATAACTGTGAGGAGCTGATCCCCGAGTATCTGAGTAAGTGAATAGGAGAAATGAGCACTGTTGGCAGTCATCAGAATTAGTTCAGGGGCTGGAGACATGGCTCAGCGGTTAGAGCACTGGCAGCTCTTCAGAGGTCCTGGGTTCAGTGTCCAGTGACCACAAGGTGGCTCACAACCATCTATAATGAGAGCTGATATCTATAATGCCCTCTTCTGGCATGTAGTTGTACAGCAGGCAAAACACTATATATATATAATAAAATCTTAAAGAAAAAATAAATTCCATTACGTTTCTGTAGTCTGTATTGTTTTAGAGGATAATGTTGTAACTGAAAGTAATTCGTTAGTTTTCAGAATGACTAAATAGATGTATTTGGTTGGTCTTTCTCAGATTTCATCAGAGGAGTAGTGGACTCTGAGGATCTCCCTCTAAATATTTCCCGTGAAATGTTGCAGCAAAGCAAAATTCTGAAAGTTATCAGAAAGAATTTGGTCAAGAAATGCTTAGAACTATTTACTGAACTGGCAGAAGATAAAGAGAACTACAAAAAGTTTTATGAGCAGTTCTCAAAAAATATAAAGGTTGGTATTGACACATTTTCCTGATACTGGTAGTTTTCACACTCTTCAACTTATAGTTGGTGGGTGTGAGATGGGTTCTCAACTGTCTCTCTGGCTGTCCTGGAACTTGCTTTGTTGTGTGCCTTTGCCTCCCAAGTATTGAGACTAAAAGCTGATTGCTGTGCTTTCATTGCAGCTTGGAATTCATGAAGACTCTCAGAATCGGAAGAAGCTTTCAGAGCTGTTGCGTTACTACACATCTGCTTCTGGGGATGAGATGGTGTCCCTCAAGGACTACTGCACCAGGATGAAGGAGAACCAGAAGCACATCTATTTTATCACAGGTAACAGTCTAGTAAACGGGTGTTCTCTACCTGTGTGATAGGATTTAATGTACATAAGCAAGAATGCCCAGTCAGAGCCCAGGCATGGTGGTGCCTGCCTTTAATCTCAACAGAGGCAGGTCAATCCCTGTGAGTTGAAGGCCAGCGTGGTCTACGAAGTGAGTCCAGGACAGCCAAGGCTACACAGAAACCCTGTCTCAAAAACAAAACCCCCAAAAACGTATTGTCTGGTTATGATAGCCTGTAACTGGGTAGAGAAGTTGAGTACATGAAAACATTTTTTATAAGTAATTTTACAATATATTTCAGGTGAGACCAAGGACCAGGTTGCTAATTCAGCCTTTGTGGAACGTCTCCGAAAGCATGGTTTAGAAGTAATCTATATGATTGAGCCTATTGATGAGTATTGTGTGCAACAGCTAAAGGAATTTGAGGGCAAGACCTTGGTATCAGTTACCAAAGAAGGACTGGAACTTCCAGAAGATGAAGAGGAGAAAAAGAAACAAGAAGAAAAAAAGACAAAATTTGAAAACCTCTGCAAAATTATGAAGGACATTTTGGAGAAAAAGGTTGAAAAGGTATGTAAATATTTCTATCAGTGAACTTGGGGTAATATAGCTGGTAATGCCTGTATTTTTAAGTGTGTACCATTTTCGATTATTAATAGGTGGTTGTGTCAAACCGATTGGTGACATCCCCATGCTGTATTGTCACAAGCACATATGGGTGGACAGCAAACATGGAGAGAATCATGAAAGCTCAGGCCCTCCGAGACAACTCAACAATGGGTTACATGGCAGCAAAGAAACATCTGGAGATCAATCCTGATCACTCCATTATTGAAACCTTAAGGCAAAAGGCAGAGGCTGACAAGAATGACAAGTCTGTGAAGGATTTGGTCATCTTGCTGTATGAAACTGCACTCCTGTCTTCTGGCTTCAGTCTGGAAGATCCCCAGACACACGCTAACAGGATCTACAGGATGATCAAGCTTGGTCTAGGTAAATTGCAAACATCATGTTACAAGGAAAAGAAGTGTGGTTATTTCTTTAATCTTGCAGTAGACAGGTAGGGGGCAGAGGCAGGTCTGGTCTACAGAGTTGGTTCCAGGAAAGTCAAGGCTACACAAAGAACCCTTTTAAAAATCTGTTGAATAAGGTATTGGGTTTTGAGTTGAGACAGTTGGATTGTTACTGTCAAGGGAAAACCTCAGCTAAGGGACATATAGGGGATAATTAAATGTCCTTTGTGCTGTTTGATATTTAACCCAGACTAGCTTCAAATTAGCTCTGACTTAACTCCCAAATGATGGGATTTTCCTGCTTTAGAGGGCAGGGGTCTTTGGTGGGATTTGTTCTGAAGTCTCCAACTACCTTAGCAGGCATTAACTATAACACTTCTTTCCAAAACACAAGGTATTGATGAGGATGATCCTACTGTGGACGACAGCAGTGCTGCTGTGACTGAAGAAATGCCACCCCTGGAAGGGGACGACGACACATCCCGCATGGAAGAAGTAGACTAAGCCTCACCTGAAGAACTATGTGTTTACACTGACCCTCATTCCTTCTCATAATATATTTTCCAGGATTTCTGTTTATTTTTGTTAACATTTAAAGCATCTATGGCATGACAACTAAGGGAAGATAAAATTCCTTTCTACTTGTGATACTGTGATACTTTAGGTTTGATTCCACAGGTTGATAGAATGTTTAAGACATAATGTAACCTACTGTTAACTTTGTGGTCTGAAGTGTTTGGCTGTTGAGCTGGATTCCTTAGACCAAATCATTTGTCACTTTAAGTGTTCTGAGATATACATGTTTAGAAAGGACAAAAATTAAGATGGCTTAAGTTTTATCTTACAGTTTTTTTTCGTCCCCTGTAGTTTCAATTCTGCATGTACTAGTCTTAGAAGAACACAAGTTAAAAACGTGACAGGAATTCCCCTTGTGGCTTGTTTTTCGAAGTACTGAGAACAAACCCTAAGCTTCTTCCCTAGGTCTTGTAACTCAGCAAGGCTTGTGAATGGAAATAGTGCCCAACCACATTCTGCTTTAAAAAGGTAAATACAGATGAGATAAAAAGAATGGTGTGGAAGTGTCCTTTTTAAAGTTTTTTAAAAGATTTATTACATATATATAGTGTTCTGCCCATATGCATCTGCATGCTGGAAGAGGTCACCAGATCTTACTATAGGTGGTTGTGAGCTGCCATGTGGTTGCTGGGAATTAAACAAGACCTGGAAGAGCCATCTCTCCACCCCCCAAGAATTGGGGGTTTTATGGCTGGTCATTTGTTCCATAAAAGGATATCTGGGCCCAGTGGATTGACTGTTAAGTTGGATACTTGGGGGTTGATGGACAAGTAGTAAGCATAAGTGAAGGAACTGGAGCATGCATGTAGCCTATGTCTTTACATTAAGATGGAGTTGGAGGCCAGTCTAGGCTGCATGAAACCTTGTCTGAGAAGCAATAGAAAAAGTTGAATGGTGGTGGCTCAGTAATTGAGGAAACCAAGTTGGTTTGATAGATGGGAAGTGGAGTTGGATGATGGTGGTTACACAACACATTTACAACAGTAAGAACTATAAATGTTCAAAGTAGAGGAAACTATTTCATGAACACCCTCATGCCCACTGGCCCAATTATAGTAAAGGGATGTCAGGATTTCCACAATGAAACTGTCAAAAATGTGTGTTGGGGGCGGGGGTTGCTGTACCCTGACTTCAAGAGTCAGGAATTTGGAGGCTTGCTTCCTTGAGGTTTGCCTTGTGTTGATACAAAGCTGGCCAACACAGGAATTTGACAGTCTCAGCCTGGGCTACCACAATGGTCCCATAGCTAAAAATGAGCTCTTCCCATGTGTGGCATTTCAGGTATACACCATCATACCCTCTGAGTGTGTGCAGTTCTGGGGGTTGAGTACAAGTGGCTCATGTCACTGAACTAGCCTTTTTTTTTTTTTTTGTGAGAATTCTGTAACCCAGGATGTCTCAACTTTGTAATTTGTATCACTGCTCTGACATCTGCCACAGAGCTGGGATTATAGACATGAGCCACTAAGCCTAGTTCACAGCTTTTCAGAACTTCCTTATCCCCAAACAGTGCTGATTGAGCAATAACTTGGCTGACATGGTCTCTGCTTTTGCGCACTAGGTTAATTCCCATAGTCTACCAGTGAGGTATAACCCTTTAGCCTACCTTGTACCTTCCATAGTAGCATCACACGCTAATGGCACAATTGTAAGCCTGCCCCTCCTGCTAGCTGGAAAGGTGTGAATAGAAATTGTTCACTGCTGGCTTGGTGCACAGCAGGCATCTGATGTTTGTGGAATGAGTAGCTGGTAAATACAACTGATGATTTGCCTTGGAGGCATTTACATTTGTATTTAGGAAGCTTTGATCCTGTTTTGTTCTGATTTGCAGTTTCCATGGGAAGGAACATCCAGGAAGCTCTGCTTCTGGTTGAGTCGCTGTGGTGGTTGAGCACCACCAAAATCTGAACAAAAATTAGTACATCCTTGCAGATCCAAGGAGCTTACCAGACTGCCAAGTATTGGCCTGCCAAGGCTTCCCATGAAAGCACTGTGAAGCTTTGACACTCAAACAGGAAATTCTAGGACTGAAGGTGTGGAAGCACTTTCTTTGCTTCAAAGAATTTAATGTGTGAGAATGTGTCTTCAGTTGGTTTGAACATGTGATGAGGTACAATGGAAGGTTAGAAGACATTAGATTCCCTTAAGCTAGAGTTACAGGCAGTTGTGAGTTTCCTAATGTGGGTGCTAGGGATCAAAGCTAAGTCTTCTGTAAAAGCAGTATGTGCCCTTAATGCTGAACCATCTCTCCAGACTCTTACTATAGATTCAGCACTTACTATAGATTCCAGCAGGACATGGCACACATCTTTCTTTAATCCTTGCACTTGGAAGGCAGAGGCAGGCAGATCTCTTGAGTTCAAGGCCAGCCTGGTCTACAGAATTGAGTTCCAGGACAGCTAGGGCTACACAGAGAAGCCAAATCTCAAAAAGACAACAAAAACAGCTTATAACACAGAAGTTAGCCATTTGTTGAGTTGAATGGTTAAAATGAACAGAACATTGATTGATCTCCTGAGTGTCATTTCTTAACTTCCTCTGCTAGTAAGCCGCCCAGATTTACAGTCTTTTAACACTTGTGTAACAAAACTTTACCTGGAGAGACGCAATATACTCACCCCAGATAGGTACAGATCACCAAAGACCAACTTGGTGAACCATGAGCTTTCTTGGGGTTACTTATAGGAATATGGGTGAGGGGTCACAGGAACAGAAATGACTCAATGACAGCTGCATCACCAAAGCCCACTCTAGCACAGGTGACAGCTCACCAGACTGGGAACCTGTAGCACAGTGCACAGCCTGCAAGCAGCTCAGCGGGTTGGAGAGTGTCCCAGGTGTCTCAGTCTAAGCCTCTTCCAGGCAGCTGGACTGGTCTCAGTCCTCAAACTCAGTCTTCTTTGCATCTTTAATTGCTTGCTCTGGCAGGGAGGGGCCTCGTTAATCTGGTCAGTTTCAGGGACCCCTCCTGATGCAATTTTGAGTTGTTTTCCTCCTGTTTAAAGAGCTGCACTGCAGGATGGGACGTTTCAATCTTGGAGAAAATTGTACAACAGCTACCAATTCCTATGACTTCTTTATCTCCTGGATCGGTAGATAGGACCAGCTGCCCAATCCCACTGTGCACCAGGAGAAAGCAGAGCAGGTGGATTTTATTCAGTCTTAAAATATTTTAACTTACATTTATTGTGTGTGTGTTTGTGTGTGTGCATGCCACATATGTGCAGGTGCTTGAGGCCAGAAGAAAATGAATCTTTGGAAACTTGAGTTATTGGTGGCAGTGAGCCATCATGTGGGTGATGGGAATAAACCCAGGTCCTCTGCAAGAGCAGCAAATATCCTTAATCACTAAGCCATCTCTCCAGCCCCTGTTTATTTTCTGTTTTTTGTTTAGTTGTTTGTTTGGCATGGATCTAATGTAGCCCAGACTGGCCTCTTAACCCTTATGTAACTAAAGATGGCTTTGAACCCCTGTTCTTCCTGCTTCTCCTTCCCAAGTGCAGGGATTGCAGGCATGTGCCATTTTGGTGTTGTGTTTTTGAGACAGCATCTATAATGTAGCCCAGATTAACCTAAAACTCATGGTGAGTTGTGTTCCTGCCTCAGCCTCGCCACTGCTGGAATTACAGGCCTGCTACACACCATGCAGAAATGCTTTTTTTTTTTTTCATTATAGTGTGTGTATGTGTGTGTGCACATAGTACATGTGTGTGTGTGCCACAGTACATGTGTGGAGGTCAGAGGACAGCTTTCAGGGGTCAGTTCTTCCACCATGTGAGTTCCAGAGATAAAACTTAGGTCCAAGTTGTCAGACTTGGCAGCAAGTACCTTTACCTGTTGAGCCATCTCACCAGCCCCAGAAAGTGCTGAGCTTAGTGGGGGCTCGTCTTTAATCCCAGCATTCATGAACCAGGGTCAGGCAGATCTCTGAATTCAAGATCAGCCTGGTCTACTTAATGAGTGACAGGCAGGACTACATAGTGAGACCTTGCCTCAGAAACAAAGGAAACCATCTCACAAAATAAACTGATCTTAAGTATGTAAGTATACTGTCCCTCTGAAGGTGTGAACCTTCACCTTTTATGTCGGTTTAGCACAGCTGAGAAGTTACAGCTCTTCCCCTGAGTGATAACTGGCTTGAACTGGAGAAATTTGCCTGCTTAAGAGAAATGTATAGAAATGTTTTGTGAGGGTGGCATGGGGAATTCAAAGATGCCTAACAGTCCTGAAATTCGACAAGCCTGGTAATTCTAGCTGGTAGAAAATAAAGGGAGTAGAGCAAACATGCTGAGAAGCATCCACACAAAACTAAGGGACATGTTGAATATTCCGTCTCCTCTCTTCTACTTAAGAACTTGGGGGAGAGACTGAGGCAAGAGGATTTTGAGTTTGAGGCCAGATATATAGTGATGCCCTGCCTCAAAGTAAAATGAAATAACAGCCCAAGATCAAAATAAGGGCTGGGGTGGGAACTCAATTGATAGGAGTACTTACCCAGACAGCACCTTGTTAAACGGCTGATGGTACGTGTCTATAATTCCAGCATGTAGGACTAGACAGGCCACGTGGTGAGTTCAAGGCCAACCTGGGATAAATGAGACTGGAGATCCTTTTCAGAAAAAATTATTGGGGAATGACAGATGGTTCAGTGGTTAAGAGCACTGGCTGCTCTTATGGAGGACCAGGATTTGATTCCTAGCACCCACTTGGTGCCCCACAGCTGTAACTCTGGTTCTAGGGCATCTGATGTCCTTTTCTGGCTTCTACATGCACCAGATATATACAAGTGGTATAAAACAGCCACTCACTTTAAGTAAATATGGATATTTAAAATACCAAATGACTGGTCAGGGAGAGCCCAAAAGCCCTTCAGATATACAAGCTATCACCATTGGTTGCTCAGCACAGTTAGCTGATAAGACCCTGTTGCTGAAGACACCGTAGGTCTGGCTTGTAGGGCATAGGTCAAGCTGGAACTGAGCTAAAAACTTGTGCTAGAAGGGGCTGTGTAGGCTGCTGGGGGAGAAGAGCCTTTAGTAGCTTACCGAGCTGGCACCGGACCCTCGCATGCTCTGATACCCACCTCAGGCAACATGTGCCCGCTGGTGCAGCAGCCTGAAGGTTACGGGGCAACCACTCACTTTGTGATGGGATCTGAGGTGTGTTCCCAGGAGAAAATTCATCCCTGGTGCTGTACATCTGTCACAGCCCTGAGAAGAGCCTGCCACTGCTTTGCTGAATGGACTTGTCACACTTGATGCTCAGAGCATAGATTGGTGCTGCTGTCACCTGTAGCCAGGCCGCCTCAAGTGATCCAAACAAGACAGCCCCTCACAGGCAGGCCCAGCTACTTGGGTCTTAGTTGATTACAGATGTGGTCAAGTAGACAGCAAAGGCTGGCTACCACTGGCACATGAGTCTGGCCCTTGTCCAGAAGCTGGGATTTCAGTGCGGTTTGAAACATCCAACATGGAATTGATCGTCTCCACTGGCAGACTGCTCACTGGCCTTCAGCCTTTCCTACGTCACTTTTCTTGTTTTGTGCCTTTGTGTTACTCGAATCAAACCCAGGCTCTCATACATGCTAGGCAAGCAATCTCCATTGCACTATGCCCCCGGGGCCCCTTTCACTCTCCTGTTTTTTTAATTTGGAGACAGGGTTTCACTAACATTGCCAGGCTAATCTAGAACTTACAAACCTCCCTCTGGCCTCCAAGTGCTAGGATTATAGGTATTTGTCACCTTATCTATCTGTATTAGGCAGGCCTCTCCAGAGCAGAGCTTCTCAGCCTGTGGAGGTCGCACCTCAGATATCTTGCCTATCAGGTATTTACAATTCATAACAGTAGCAAAAGTACAGTTATGAAATAATAGTGAAATAGTTCTATGATTGGGGGCCATCACAACATGAGGAACTGCATTAAGGGTCACAGCATTAGGAGAGCTGAGGAACAGCTCTTAGAGGAACAGAACTTACAGAATGACTATAGACAGATAAAAGGGATTTGTTAGACTTACAGGCTTACAGGCTTGGTCTTCAGTATGTATCAGGATCCCAAAGCAGCAGGCTTTAATGCCTGTTAGGAAATGAACTTGCCAAGGAGAATGAGACCAAGCAGGCTTTCTTCCATGTCCTTTATATAATGGGCTGCTGGCAGGAAGTGCAGCCCACATTAAAAGTGGGTCTTCCCACTTCAAATGGTTTAAGAAAAAAAAAATCCCTCAGCTGGGCTTGGTGGCACATGCCTTTGATCCCAGCACTCAGGCAGGTAGAAGCAAGCAGATCAATGTTGTGAGTTTTAGGCTAGCCTGATCTATGGGGAATCCAGGACAGCCAAGGCCACAACAAAAACAGTCTTGAAAAAACAAAAAAATCCCTCACAGATATACCCAGCCACTTGGGTTTTAGATAATTTCAGATGTAGTTGAGCTGACAACCAAGACTAGCCACCACACTAAGCATGTTAAATGTGTTACTTGTATATATTAAATATATAAGAATAGTAAATGAAGCTTATTTAATGAACTTCATCGGTGATATCCACTCACTGCTGTGGACAGCAATGCAGACTCCTAACTGGTCAAAGTGCTGAGAATAAAGGACTGTTGAGGGCTCAGCCTGAAGTAGAACATCTCTGTCAACACCCAAGATCAGGAAATTGAGAAGAGGGGCCGGAAAGAGCATAAGAGCTGGCGGAGGGAGCAGGAGTGCTGTGAAATGCTGTCTGCACTCCAGACAAGGCTGCTGCGCTCATGGGCAACTCAGCTCGTTACCTGCACAAAACCTGGACAAGGTCAAGCCAAAAGGGTCAGTTAACACTCCAGCTGGCAAACTAGGTAACCTCAGTGGGTTGCTGGAAAAAAAAGGGGACCTGGAAAGGGGAGGTGAGCATGTGAAGGGGTGTCAGAAGTAGCAGGGAGGAGTTGGGGTGGAGGAGCCCAAGCTGCATTGTAGACGTGGATGAAATCCTCAAGTAAGTTAAAGATGCAGGAAAAAGAGGAGGGAAGTTTGAGGCAGCCTGATGGGGAAGCTTGCATGAGTGAGCTCTCTGGGATGGAAGAATGAAGCGTGAGGCTGGGGAGGTGGCTCCGCAGTTAGGAGCACTTGCTGCCCTTACAGAGGACCGGGCCTCAGTTCCCAGCACCCACGTGGTGGCTCACAACCACTGCCGTTGCAGAGAATCTGACACCCTCTGCTGACATCCACGGGCACTGTGTGTGCAGAAATGTGGGCAGAACACTCAAACACATAAAACAAAAATAATTTAAGATAATAGTACTCTTTCATGGCACAGCAGTGCATGCCTGTGATCCCAGCACTCAGGAGGCAGAGGCAGGCGGATCTCTGTCAGTTCGAGGCCAGCCTGGTCTACAAAGTGTGTTCAGGACAGCCAGAGCTACACAGAGAAACCCTATCTCAAAAAACAACAAACAAAAAAACCAAACACACACAAAAAGTGCCAGTACCAGCTGTAGCCTCCACATGTGTTGGCCTGTAGTTTGAGGGTGCTGCACGTCCTTCTGCTGGTCTTCACTCACCAGGTGGGTGTCATCGGCTGTAGGCGCCCCAGCAAGAAGCTTAGAGATCCAGTTTCTAAATGGTCCTTTTGCTGTTGTTGTTTTGTTTGTTTTTTTCCAGACAGGGTTTCTCTGTGTAGCCTTGTCTGTCTTGCTTTATAGACCAGGCTGGCCTGGAACTCACAGCAATCCGCCTGCCTCTGCCTCCCCGAGTGCTGGGATTACAGGCTTGCACCACCGTGCTCAAGGGATATTTTATACCCTTTATAGCCCACTCTTACTTCCTTAGGTGTTTGTTGTTGAGACAGTGTCTCTTGTAGCCCAGGCTGGCCTTGAACTCACTAAGTAGCCAAAGATGACTTTGAACTCCTGACCAGCCTTCCTCCACCTCCTGGGTGCTGGGAGTGCCAGTGTGAGGAACACATGTCTTTCTTACTTCTTTATTTTTCTGTTAGTCCTTTGGACTCCAAAGGAGAATGTATGCCTGATTTCACCTTTTCTTCAACTTTCCTTTTTTGATTTATTTGTTTATTATGTATACAGTGTTCTGCCTGCAGGAGGGCACCAGATCTCTTTGTAGATGGTTGTGAGCCACCATGTGGTTGCTGGGAATTGAACTCAGGACCTCTGGAGAGTAGCCAGAGCTCTTAACCTCTGAGCCATCTCTCCAGCCCTGATTTCACCTTTCTACTTGTGTATTTCTATTTGTGTATCTTTCCATTTTTGTATTTCAAGGGTGCCCGAGGATTGGTGAGATAAGAAGCTCCCTGGGCCCCTCCTTCCCCTCAGTTGCTGAGTTACCCCCTCATCTTGTTTCCTCAGGGTACTAGGAACCATCTTTAGATGCACAAGGCGGTGAAGGGATGTCATTTCTCATCTATCTGCTTACGCGTCCTGGGAGTTGAAACTGGCTCAGAAATTGGGATTCAAAGTCCCCAGGGCAGATGGGGGTGGGGGAGGGATGACAGTGCAGGAACCAGATAGTACCACACAGACAGCACCCGCCCAGACTGCAGAGGGGCAGCTCCTAACACCTCCACAGGAAGGGAGGTGGCCTGGTGAACTATGAGAGGAGCTAGGGTGACAGTGTGGGTCAAAACATAAACTGCTGAGGTGGCCGTTCCATTGGACCTGAGGTGGTCATGTGCGTGCAAGTCATGCTGGCTCGCTCTTCTTGTTGTTTTCAGCAGACACCTCCTGTTTGGCTTGGTTAAGCCTCCTGTTTAGTTTGGTTAAGCCTCCTGTTTGGCTTGGATATGGTTACTTGGAAAGTCCCTTGTGGTTTGCCTACATAAGTGGCTTACTCTGTAACAAAGATGGCACCTTGATCAGAACACTGTCTTGGTGTCCCTCCTTCACGTTCTCTGTCTCTTTTAATTCCCAGCCCCTTGTGCAGGCGGATACTATTGGCAGTCGCAGGCGACTACAGGTGGTGCCAGAACCCAGGATTGAACCTGACAACGAAGGACCTGCTGAGGAACGCTATGACTTAAGACGTCCATTGGGCCAAAAGGAAAACACATCGGTGAGAATGCAAAGTAAGGGTCAGACAGCGCAATATAGGACAGAGCAATAGCAGGGGAGCGTTCATTGAAATGCTCAGTTACTCAAAGCACGAGGAGTTGGGTTTGAAAGTCAAACTCTTGAGGACTTTTTAAATCAAGTAGATGTTAATTGTCCCTGGTTTCCTGAAAGTGGGACTTTGAATATATTGGTTTGGGACTGAGTGGGTAAAAAACTACAGAAAAGGGGAGCAGGTCCTATTGCTTTTGCTCTCTGGGCTGTCATCAATGAGGCCCTCAGAAAGGAAGATGGAGATGATGAGACCAAAGAGCTTGTTCTTGAGGTAAGACAGCAATTACAAGAAATAAAGGAAGAAAGGTTCTCTGACAGGGAAGATCTTCACTGAGAGGGGCCACTGGGTCTAACAGTCCTTCGGCTCCACTAGAACCTGCAAAAAGGAAAATTATCTATGCTAGTGTGCAGAGAGACTTACAACAGATTCAGCAGTCTGCTTTTGAGAGTAGTGGTGATGAAGAAGATGAGCCATTAGATCCTGGGGACAAGGCTCAATTAGAGGAGAAGCAGCCAAATATCATAATCCTGATTGGGCCTTAGCTGTCCCCCTCCTTATATGGAGAAAAAGAAGAAAAGTGTCCAGGGATCTTATCTGTCCCCGGTAGAGAGAGCTGTTAAACTTGCAGCAAGGAAGACACTGAAGGATATGCTTACCCAGTAATCGAAATTTTAGACAGTCAAGGAAATAGGATTAGGCAATATCAGCAAATTGAATTCAAATAATTGAAGGAATTTAAATTGGCAGTTTCACAATATGGCCCTACTGCTCCCTTTACTGGAGCCTTGTTTGAAACTATAGCAGAAGGTAAGTTGACTCTTACAGACTAGAAAACTGTAGCTAGAGCTACTCTGTCTGGAGGTGATTACTTGTTATGGGCAGCTGAATTCAGAGAGAATGCTAAAAGAACTGCTTTACTTAACTAAGCACAAGCAGGAAATCCAGATGGAACTTAGAAATATTGACAGGAGAAGGCCAATATGAGGGGAATAACAATCAAACCAATTACCCACCAGCTGTTTACGCTCAAATAGCCGCAGCTGCATGGTGAACTTGGCAAAGTCTTCCTTCTAAAGGGGAATTAAGTTCTAGCCTGGCCAGTATTGAGCAGGGAACTGACAAACCCTTCCAGGAGTTTGTTGATATGCTTTTGAAGGCAGCAGGAAGAATTTTGGGGGACCCAAATAGTGGAGTTCCCTTGGTGAAACAATTAGCTTTTGAAAATGCCAATATAGCCTGTAAGGCGGCCATTTGCCCTTATCGAGCTAAGACTGACTTGTCCGGTTATAGACGCCTTCGTGCTGACATCGGGCCATCTTGTCAACAGGGCCTTGCAATGCAGCTGCTATGCAGGGACTTACTGTTTCAGCAAGGCTAGCACAAAGGGATGAAGGTAGAAACTGTTACTCTTGTGGCAAGCCAGGCCATGTAAAAAGAAATTGTCCGGAATCTCAAGGGCGACAGCCAGGCATGGGCCAACGAATGCAGGTCAAAAACAGTGTCAATGGTCAACCTAGTAAGCACGATCAGGGAAACAGGAAGTGCGGCCAGCCCCAGGCCCCTCCGTCCAGCACACAGGCATGCGGGGCTATTAAGCTTGTGCCTCAAAGCAGTGCCAACCCATTTCTGAACTTATCAGAGCAACCCCAGGAAGCGCAGGGCTGGATCTCGGTTCCACCACCTGTACAGTATTGACTCCTGAAATGGCCTACAGGAATACATGGCCCGTTACCTCCTGGCACTGTAGATCTTACTATTGGAAGAAGTCGTGCCACTGCCCAGGGCATTCAGGTTCACCCAGGAGTGGTAGATAGTGATTATACTGGAGAGATAAGGGGCAGGGAGCTTTCCCAGCTGGAGTTCCAGTCATTCCTTCTCAAATGAGCATAGCTCAATCGATCTTATTGCCTTTAACTAAAAGTAATCATAGGACAGCCAGAGAGAGCCGTGGTGCCTAGGGCTTTGACTCCTCTGGGGTTTTTTGGGTCCGGGCACTGACACAAGAGCGCCCCATTTTAAAATTAAGCTTGAATGGTTAAAGATTTGAGGGACTAATTGATACTGGAGCAGATGTTACCATCATATCTGCTGATTGGTGACCCCAGAATTGGCCTAGTGGGCCTACCATTACCTATCTTCAGGGAATTGGGCATTCTCCAAACACTGAACAAAGTTCTGAAATGCTTACTTGGGAAGATGAGGAGGGAAATTGAGGAACGGTTAAACCTTTCATCATTAAAGGATTGCCTGTTAATTTATGGGGGAGAGATGTCTTGGGACAGATGGCAGTCATGATGTGTAGCCCCAGTGACGCTGTGACTATGCAGACGATTAAGCTAGGCCATTTGCCAGGGAAAGGCCTAGGAAAGGAAGCTCAAGGAACCCCTTCTCCAGTGATTCCTCAGCCTAAATTAGGCAAAAAGGGGTTGGGGTCTTCTCAGTGAGGGCCATTGATGAGCCTGCTACCCATGCAGACAAAATTACCTGGTACTCAGGTGAGCCTGTGTGGGTTGATCAATGGCCCCTTACTTCAGAAAAGTTGCAGGCTGCTAGCTGCCTTGTTGAGGAACAGCTATGGGCTGAGTATATAAAACCCTCTAATTCTCCTTGGAATACTTCAAATTTTTTAGAAAAAAAAAAAAAAGTCTGGCAAATATCGCCTTCTTCAAGATTTAAGGAAAATCAATGAAACTATGCAAATTATGGGAGCATTCCAGCCTGGCTAACCCTCACCTGTCGCCATTCCTACCAATACAAATAAATTATTATAGACTTAAAGGATTGCTTTTCTACCATTCCTTTGCATCCTGAGGATTGCACTAGATTTGCCTTTAGTGTGCCTTCTATTAATTTTAGAGAATTTTAGAGAGCCATCTCAACGGTACCATTGGCCGGTGTTGCCTCAGAGAATGGCTAAGAGTCCTACCCTGTGTCAAAAGTTTGTGGCTTCTGCTATACTTAGAAGGATGTTTATATTATTCATTACATGGATGACATTCTTATAGCTTATAAAGATGCAATTTCTGTCATGGGATGCTTCAAAGATATGAAAATTGTCCTGGAACAGAGGGGATTACAAATAACACCTGAAAAGGTGTAAACAAGAGATCCTTACAGTTATTTAGGATTCAATCTATCCCCTCAACAGATATTTTGTCAAAAGGTGCATCTCAGGTTAGATTCTCTAAAAACTTTGAATGATTTTCAAAAATTGCTAGGGGATATCAGTTGGCTCAGACCCACTACAGGAGAACTTAAGCCTTTGTTTGATATTTTAAAAGGGGATCCCTCACCTGCTTCCCTTGCTCTTTGACGTCTCAGGGGAGACAAGCCTTGACCTCTGTACAGAGAGCTGTGGAACAGCAGTTTGTAACATTCTGAGACCCGAGTCCCCTCTGTATTCGCTTATATTTAATTCCTCTTATACTCCAACTGGATTAATTTGGCAAAAGGCACCCATCCTTTGGATACATTTGCCCTCCAGCCCTAATAAAGTTATTTTACCTTACTATGAAGCCATTGCTCGAATTATTGTGTCAGGAAGAAAACAATCTGTTACGTATTTCGGCTCTGAACCTCAGTTTATTATTGTTCCTTATAACAAACAACAAGTAGAATGGCTTTATGCTAATTCTGATGAATGGCTTCCGGCATTGGCTGGATTTGTAAGACAACTTGATAATCACTATCCTCGAGATAAGTTGATTCAGTTCTTTAATAGACATGATGTGGTGTTTCCCAAATCCACCTGATTTTCCTCTTTGGAAAATGGACTGACTATTTTTTCTGATGGCTCTGACAAAGGCCGAGCGGGTATTTCACCCAAGGTGAAAGTACTGTTTTTGATGTGAAAGGATTATCAGCTCAACTGGCAGAGCTAATTGCTGTACTGGCTGTTTTTTCCACATTTTCCTCAACCCTTCACCTTATTTACTGACAGTGCCTATGTGTGTCAAGTGCTTTTAAAACTAGAAACAGCAGGTCAAATACTACCAACTACTCGAGCTAGTCAATTATTTGTTCAAATTCAATATTGCATACAGTCCCGCAATGTTCCACTTTTTGTGGGACATGTTAGAGCTCATACCGGACTACCTGGACCTTTAAGGAATGGAAAGGAAAAAACAGATCATGTACTTACCTCCTACGTCTTTTACTGTCAGTTGGGTAAAGCTATAGAAGCCCATAGCCTACATCATCTTAATAGGACAACTTTAAGATTAAAATATAATATAACCGGAATAAGCCAGAACTATAGTTAAAAACTGTGGGACCTGTGCCCCGTTCCTTCCTGTGCCTCATTTGGGGATAAATCCCAGGGGCCTTATTCCTGGACAGTTATGGCAGATGGATGTTACTTTTATCCTGAACTTGGTAAATTAAAGTATATTCATGTTACAGTTGATACTTATTCAGGGTTTTTATTAGCATCCTTACAATCTGGTGAATGCACCCATCATATCATGGCCCACTGCTTAGAAACTTCTTCCATTCTTAATGATCTGACACAAATTAAGACAGACAATGGTCCTGGCTATACAAGCAAAACTTTCATACACTTTTGTAAACAATTTTCTATGATACATAAAACCAGCATGCCTCACAAACCTATGGGTCAAGGTATAGTAGAGAGAGCCCATTTGATGATCAAAAATCACCTGTCTAAAACAAAGACGGGGGAGCTGCATCCGCTTCAGTCCCCCAGAGCTCGCCTTGACTATGCTCTCCTCATTTTAAACTTCTTACAAGTGACAAGGAAGGTAAATCTCTAGCGGAACGTTATTGGCATCCCAAGTCTACTTCTGCTTACGCCATGGTCAGGTGGAAGGATCCTCTAACCAACCAATGGCATGAACCCGACCCTGTACTTATTTGGGAATGAGGATCTGTTTGTGTTTTCTCACAGGGAAATGATGCTGCCTTGCTGGCTACCAAAAAGGTTGGTTCATCAAGTGGACAGCATCGAATCTTTGGACAGCCCTGACCTTCTGGTTCCTGCCAGGAGGAGAGGCAGGATGTACATGGGAGGTGTCAGGGCTCAGTCTTCACATCCGTGGATATATCTTGGGTTATCTCTGGACACAAAGTAAGGAGAATGATCTGTAGTGGCCAAACTGCTGCTTTATGTAGGACATTGCAGTCCTTTCCCATAGCCGATGGCCCATTGTCCCAGCCCAGTGCAGCCTGACTGGAAAATGTAGCTTCCAGGCTTGGTGCTATGTTTCTGTAGTCATGCTTTAACCTCATTGCACATGGGAAATGCCATGTATCCTGGATGTGTCACAGGTCAGATCAATGATGGTGGAGGTGCAGCTGGAAGGCGTTTTTCATGAGCCTGATCAGGCCGCCTGCTCCCGAGCTCTTCTTCATGTTGCCAGCCATGGCCAGCGGAGGGTCAGGAGCCAGTTCAGCCGAAGGGTTTGTTTGATCCCTCGTGGATATTCCTTTATGCTGTCAGCGGTGCCATATTGCTTGCTGTATTCCATGCTTGTTTAGATATAGAAACCAACACAGGGGTTTAATTAGTCTGCTCTTAAGGTTCTTGCAGCCTTAAACCAACAACTTGCCCCTCAAGAAGGTCCACAGCTTGGAGTACGGCTTGCGCAAATGAAGCGCTTAGTTCCCCTGGTTCCATTGACAGAGGGTCAGATAGCCAGAGACAGCTAAGAAAGATTGGTTAGCCACTCTATCAACCTAAGACAGGATTTCAGAACATCAGTCTGAAATTCCGATGACAAGTAAGAAGAGATCGGCTGTTCTCCGACCTAAGACAGGCACAATCCGTTATGAGTCTTTGGTCATAAAAGAAAAAGGGGGAACTGAGGTAGCCATTTCTCTGGTGGTCGCGTGCGTGCAAGCTTGCGATTCTTGTTGTTTTCAGAAGATGCCTCCTGTTTGGCACACAGAATAGGATGTGTGCCTGTGGAAGGGTGGTCTCTGAGAAGAGGGGGCCAGATTTCACACTATCCTTTGAGGATGAAGGTGCAACCCTCAGGATAGGTGTCCTCCTGCTATATCTAGGTGCTTACTCTTTAACTTTATGGTTAAGCCTCCTGTTTGGCTTGGTTAAGCCTCCTGTTTGGCTTGGTTAAGCCTCCTGTTTGGCTTGTATATGGTTTACTTGGAAAGCCCCTTGTGGTTTGCCTATGTAAGTGGCTTACTCTGTAACAAAGATGGCACCTTGATCAGAGCACTGTTTGGTGTCCCTCCTTCGTGTTCTCTGTCTCTTTTAATTCCCAGCCCCTTGTGTAAGCAGTTACTATTGGTGGTCATGGGAGACTACAAACTGGAGGGAGGCCCAGATGTGGGGCCAGAACGAAAGTTTGGAAGCTGTCCTAGGGGCACAGGACAGTCCCCCTAAGTGCAAAGGACTCTCTGAGCTTTTTCTTTCTTTTCTTTTCTTCTTTTTTTTTTTTTTTTAAATTATGTACATTGGCATTTTGCCTGCATGAACATCAGTGTGAGGTTGTCAGATCTTGGAGTTACAGACAGTTGGGAGATGAGGTGCAGGCCTGTAGAGCGCTCTTCACCTCAGGAAGGGAAGGCTTTGGGGAGCCCCGTGACTGTACAGATCAGGCCTGTCAGCACATGGCGGGTGCCACTGGCAGAGAGCAGGACAAAAGGCACTGTGGGAAGGGATTTGGGGCCTGTGGTCCCAGCAACATTCCCAGGGACATACACATTGTGTTGCCATGGAGATACCTGTGACATCACACAGGACCCAAGCAGAGGATCCCTGCCTTCCTTCTTGCATCATGGATGATCGCTTGGGGACCAAAATGAACACCCCATCCAGGAGGTAAGTCTAGAATGACAGTCCTGTTCCCTCCAAACCAGAAGCTTGAAGCTAGTAAACTGCTTAAATAAACATTAGCTGCAGGCCACACTGGCTGCCCGTCCTGGAACTCACTCTGCAGACCGGGCTGGCCTCGAACTCAGAGATCCACCTTCCTCTGCCTCCTGAGTGCTAGGATTAAAGGCGTGCTCACCACTGCCCAGCACAGAGGCCTAACTTTATGGTCCCAGTCCAGCAGGTCAGGGATTCATTCGCCTCTCTACCAGGCTAAATTTGGGCAGACATTCCTGGGGACAGAGTAAGTGTGGTCCAGCCAGAACTCTGGAGAGATGTGGCCACATGTGCTCCTCCAGGTGTGTGGCCCTCCATTGAAGCCACTGTCCCCGCAGGGCACACAGAATAGGATGTGTGCCTGTGGAAGGGTGGTCTCTGAGAAGAGGGGGCCAGATTCCACACAGGGGTCACTATCCTTTGAGGATGAAGGTGCAACCCTCAGGATAGGTGTCCTCTTGCTATATCTAGGTGCTTACTCTTTCAGGGACCCTTGCTGTGAAGTGGGTGGATGAGGGAAAAGGTCCCTTCTTTTGCCCTGGGCATGAAGAGTAGGGTTTGGGAAGGGCCAGGGGATCTCTGGGGTTGACCTCTGCTTTCAGAGGGCAGGGACCCTCTGCCCAGAGCTGAGCAACACTCCCCCTCTCCTCTCCTCCCCTCCCTTCCTCTTCCCTCTTCCTCTCCTCCTCCTCCGTTCCCCTGCCCTCCTCCCCTCTCCTGGAACACTAGGAGAATTCTAGGGCATCTTGGAATTAAGGTGGCTGGCGGATTAGCATCTACATGCCAAGCCATGGTGGGGGAGGGAGGCATCTAAAATAAAACACTATTTTTATCTGAGGAAGTTTTCTCTAGACAAAACTGACTAAAACCCCAGTTGCAGCTTTGGCCTGCGAGGTTCCTTCTGGCTAGAACTTGGTGGTCCAGTGTTCTGCTGAAACTCGGAGTCCTCAGAGAGGCCGACTCCCACACAGACACTGCCCTCCGGGGAAGAGGCTTTCAGGAGCGTTTGTCCCCTGGCCAACGTTGGCTTGAACTTGAGTCTACAAGTTTGCCAAACCCCTTATGTCACTTTTACCTCACACTGCCGACCCTGAGCCGCAGATTGACCCCAGAGCCGGGTGTGGCAGCCATTCCACCAGTTACACCCCAAGCCTGGTGCTGACACTTTATCAGGGGTCATCAGGGATGGGAAATTGCAAACTATTAAAAAAAAAAAAATGTTCCTGTTTAGTGTATTAGTGTCAGAACGGTCAGAGGGCTGTCAAGATGTGTCAGTGTTCTGAGCTGTGCAGGTGGATCAAAGAAAGAGGGTCACTCCAAGATGTAATCCGGCTCTGAGGCACAGGGAGGAAGAGCCTCGGTGACCCGAACCTCCAACAGCTGTGCGGAAGCATAGACTGATTATTACACAACAGTTGTTTTTTGGGTAAAACAAGTCCTGCATACCGAAGCCCCTAATCGAATCTATATGTTCCGTGAAGGAAAACATCACGCACCTGCAACCTTAGTCCCTGTGTGCACCACTTGCAGCACCCAACAATGCAAGACATTCCAAGTGTGCCAGGACCGGCTGGTGACCAAAGTCATGCCAAGGCTGTCACGCTCCTTCAGGAAAACAGAAAACAATCGCTGTTTTCTACAATGACTTCTTCAAGGTCAAAGTACTTCTAGAAAGCAACTGTTCCTTCTGATGTCTGCCCAGGATACAGTGAAAAACAAATTTCGTTCTAACGTTTCCCCTAGATAGAATGATTCCACTAGGACCCCACTACAAAAATGGCTCAGCCAGTACAGGCACCTGCCGCCACAAGTGACAAAACCCAGCTCATGCCCCAAGCCTGCTTGGTGAAAGGAGAGAACTGATTCTTGGAAATTGTCCTCTGGCCCACACAGGATCACTGTGGCATGAGCGCGCGTGTGCAATGTGTCTGCTCAGGCTAGGACTAGCTCAGTGGTACTCACTTGCCTAGCAGTTCAAAACTCTGGGAGTAAGCTCCAACATGGCAAGAAGAAGAACAAACATAAAAGGTATTTGATCAAAATAGTTCCTAGTAGAGAATGGGGGTGTCAATCTCAGAAAATTTAATGATGGGGGAAAAAAAAATCACCTGTGATCTATGCACCAAATACAGGGCCTGGCATCCTCTCTCACGGTTCTCACCGGGAGAGACCAAGGACATTTGGTTTTTTTTTGTTGTTGTTTTTGAGACAGGGTTTCCTTGTGTAGCCTTGGCTATCCCGGACTCACTCTGTAGACCAGGCTGTCCTGGAACTCACAGCAGTCCTCCTGCCTCTGCCTCCCTGAGCGCTGGGATTACAGGCGTGAGCCATCGAGCCCAGCTTCAGAGGGCAGCTTGTGATCTGCGGGTGGCTTGCTATTTCCTGACTGCTCTGAGAAGCCTGTATTTTCCAAGCATTGCTCCCAGCTGGGGGTCTGGAGATGCTGCAGCTGCCCCCAGAAGGCACTTGTCAGGTGTGCGTGGATGAGTGCACTTACGGCAGGACCTGTCCTTGTCAGGTGTGCGTGGACGCGTGCATGCCTTGGCGTGTGTTGGGGCAGGGAGCATCACATAAAGTGTGGGCTTCCGCTCTCCCACAGGTGAGCATCCTGGGATAGGACTGCCAGGAGGACCCAGCTTAGCTCTGCAGTCTGCACTCAGGTTAATCCTCTTGGCACCCGACCCTGGGGGAAAGGTGATTAGGGAGCCTCGCAGCGTGCTAGCACGAGGCCAGGGCATTTGTTTTTGGACTAGAAGTGGACTGATGAGTATCCTGACTGCGTACTCCTTTGTAGTGCTAGGGATTGAGCCTGGGTTCTTTTTGTTCATTTGTTTTGAGACAGGGTTTCTCTGTGTAGCCTTGGCTGTCCTGGACTCACTTTGTAGACAAGGCTACCCTCGAACTCACAATTATCTGCCTGCCTCTGCCTCCCCGAGGGCTGGAGTTATAGGCGTCACCACGACCAGTGAGTGAGCCTGGGGTTCTTAGGAAAGTTAGGCAAACCACTGAATTAAAGGTGTGTGCCACCACCAGCCAGCGATATTGAGAAATTTTCATGTGTCTGTTGGTCACATATATTTCTCTCTTTTCCCTACATTTAAAACTATTCCTTCAGGGGAGCTGGAGAGATGGCTCAGTGGTTGGGAGTACTGGCTGCTCTTTCAGATGGACTTGGGCTCGATTCCCAGCACCCACACAGCACCTCACCATCTGTAACCCCAATTCCTGGCAATCTGACACCCTCACACAGACATATGTGCAGAAAACACCAACACATGTGAAGATAAAGCTTACAAGAAGTTTGTTTCACAGTTTCTTATGTTTAAAATGTGCTTCGATTGTTTTTCTTTCTTTTTGAGAAGCATTATTCATATCCTTTAATCCCAGCACTAGGCAGGCAGATCTCTGAGTTGGAGGCCAGCCTGGTCTATAGAGTGAGTTCCAGGGTAGCCAGGGCTACACAGAGAAATCCTGTCTCGAAAAACCAAAGAGGAGACAGAGAAAGAGAGAGGCATACAGATCTTTTGCACATTAAAAATATATTTAAATGTGTAATCGAATGTGTGTCTATGTGTGTATGTGAACTTGCGTGCAGAATTTGAATGTTAGACCTGGGAAGTGGAATTGTGGTTGCTGAGAACTTAAATTTGGGCCTTCTGCAAGAGCAGCAAGCACCCTTGACCACTGAGCCATCGCTCCAGCCTCATTTTGCACATTTTTTAAGAGTTGATTTGTGTGTTTGTGTATCAGTGTGCCTGCGTGCTCAGGTGTGTTTATACAGTTGTGTGTGCTTGCTCCTGTGTCCCTGGAGACTAGAAAAGGGTGTCAGGTGTCTGTCCCTTTATTCCTTGGAGGCAGGGTCTCTCCCTGAATCTTGGGGTTTGTGTTTTCTCATCTAGCCTCAGTGATCCGCCCTGCTCAGAGCAAGAGAATAGCTGGACTGTGGGTGGATGTGGGTCATCCACATACCTGAAGTCCCCGTGACTTCACAGCACCCACTCTTAACCGATGAGCTACCTGCTCTCACTTTGGGACAGTTTAAAAACTGGATTCTCCGGTAGGATGTGTGCCGGTTGGTTTTTGTCACCTGGGAAGAGGTTATTCCGCCCATCACATTTGCCTGTGGGCATGTCTGTGGGGCATTTTCTTGATTAGTAATTGATGATTGGGAGGCCAAGCCCCTAAGGGCAGGCGGTCCTGGATTGCATAAGAAAGCAAGCCAAGCAAGCCAGGAAACAGCTTTCTTCCCCTGTGGTCCCTGCCCGCCTTCCCTCAGTGACGAGCTGTCCCTGGGAATGCAAGGTGAGGTAGGCCCTTCCTCCCCACCTTGCTTTTGGTCACTAGGTTCTTTCGGCTAAATAGTGCAATACCTTACCCACCCTGACCATCACCTCTGCAGAGGGGCAGCTTGGCAGAAGCTCTCTCCTGGCCCCTAGACTCCTGGCTCCACTGGTTCCTTGCAATACAAAAGCTCTTCTGCCTGGTGCAATCTCACTGGCCAAGTTTTGCTTGCATTTCTTGTGCTTTTGGGGGTCCTGTCTAAAAAGTCGGTCCCTGTACTGATATCCTCAAAGGGTCCTGTTCTCCTCTGTGAGTTAGGCCTCTCACACAGCTTGAGTTGATTTTTTCCTGTTAGGAGAGCGGGCTGCAAGTACTGACTGAATCTGTGGTGATTCTCAGGTTTGCCCTGTTGCCTCGGCTCCCAGAGTCTTCCGGGTGCTTTTACGGCTGGTCATTTGTTGTAGGTGTGCTACCTCTAGGATCTATGTTTTGCTTCACTCTGTGCGCCTGTTCTTTCTGCTTGTCTTTGAATCAGGGTCTCCCTGTGTAGCTCTGGCTGGTCTAGAACTCACGGAGATCCACTGCCTCTGCATCCTGAGGGCTGGCAGTAAAGCCTTGTGCCAGCACACTTGGCGTGTGTGTCTGTTATCGGCTGTGATGGTTTGCTTGGATTTTTTGTTGTTGTTCATTTGATTTTGTGTGAATGTGTGTGAACAGGTGTGTGAATTTGTGTATATATGTTTGTGTGTGTGTGAATTTGTGTGTTGTGTGAATGGGCAGCTTTTGTTCTTGGTTTGTGTGCACAGTGAGGGCTGAGCCAGCTCGCACCTCCCCTCCCCCACATGTTTTCCTCCGTTCTGAGTACAGTTGTTGGGTCCCTCTGGGAGGAGGCCATCTTGTGTCAGTCCTGATCCCTCTCCTTTCTCCTGGGAGATTGCTCCTTGAGATTCACACCCACTTCCTGGGACTTCAGCTAGGATTCCTGCTGGCTTGTCCTTCTGGACACAGCCCTAGGGGCTGAGTGGCGGGGGCTGGCCAGCGGGTCGGGTAGGGGCCGTTGGCAGGCTAAGCAAGCCTCGGCTGCCCTCTGTCCTCCTCAGGAAAAGGCTTCTGGGCAAGCTCCCAGCCAGCCTCCTGCCCCCACTCCTACCTTGGTGCAGACCTTTCATTTTTCCAATTTACATTGTTATTTTCTTGCTAGTTAGTAGCTCTTTTCTGAGGTATTCACTGGGAACATTTAGTGAGGAAGGTTTTCTAGGTTTCTTTTCTCAGTTTTGTCTTTTACTGTGTGTATGACTGCATGTCTGTTTGTCTGTGCACCATGGGCCTGCAATGCCTGCTAAGGCCAAAAGACTGTATCAATCAGGTTCCTGGGGACAGGAGAGACATTTTGAGCTGCCCTGTGGCTGCTGGGAATCGAACCTGGGTCTTCTGGGTCCTCCTGGCCCTGAGCTGCCCCTCCGGCAGTCCCCTCCCCCTCCGGCAGTCCCCTCCCCCTCCCTTCTCCGGGAAGTTTTCAGCGCTTGCAGGAATATCCGGGGACTGTGGTTCCCGCCCACCCAGCAGCTGTGGGGCTAACTAGCAAGATTATTTCTCCTCTCCTTTTTTCCTGCCCACGCCTTGAATCCCAGCAGGTGGGAGGCAGAGGCAGCAGGTGGATCTCTGACTTCAAGGCCAGCCTGGTCTACAGAGCAAGTTCCAGGACAGCCAGGGCTACACAGAGAAACCCTGTTTCAAAAACAACAACAAAAACATTTTTTTTTTTTTTTTAATTTTGAGATGGGGCTGGAGAGATGGCTCAGAGATTAAGAGCACTGGTTGCTCTTCTAGAGGTCCTGAGTTCAATTCCCAGCAGCCACACACACAGTGGCTCACAACTATCTATAGTGAGATCTGGTGCCCTCTTCTGGTGTGAAGGTGTACATGCAGTCAGAACACTGCACACATAATAAATAAATCTTAAACATTTTTTTGAGATAAAAATATAATTACATATTTCCTTTTCCCATAGTTCCCTTCAAAACCCTTCCTTCTACCCCATACGTGTCTTTCAAATTCATGGCCTCTTTTTTATTAACCACTGTTACATGCATATCTTGCATATACATAGATGCCCCTAATACAGCCAGCTCAGTCTGTGTGTTACTTGTATGTATTTTCCTCTCCTGCTTGGGAGAAGTCTACCTTTCCCTGCCTTGCTCTCCATTTCTCTTTCTTTCTCCCTTTCCTTTCTCTCTTCCTCTCTCCCTCCCTCTCCTCCTGTCTCTCCTATTCTTCCTCCCCTTTCTTTTCCTCCCTCTCCTCTTTCCCCTTCTCCCCTCCCCCTCCCCCTCCTCTTTGTTTGATTTTAAGACAGGCTCATGTCAGCTAGGCCAGCCTCTCCCTACCTCACCATGTAGCCAAGAATGATCTTGAACAACTGTCCTTCCTGTCAGCTGGGGTTGATGGCCTGAGCCTCCTCCCTGGTGTGATTTGGCTGCTTTAGCTGTAGTGGCTCTGCGAGTGGAGGGACACCTGAGGGACAGCGCATCTGACTTGACGCGCTGGGTTGATGCGGAACCCTCGGCAGGCACGACCAGCAGACACAACGCTGGGCACTGGGCACTCACCAGAGCTGAGATTGGCTCTGAGCACACTGCTGAGGACCACATACTCCAAACTCCAGGAAACTGAGGAAGAGACTGACAGAACCATGATGCGGGTGCTGGGTGTGTCTGAATGTCAACGTATAGCGTGTGTCTGTGGGGGTACTGGAGCAGGAGGTCAGGAGCTGCAAGGAGCCCTAGGTGAGAGCTTGGCTGGTGGGGTACCTTCTGCCATGGTGGGGTCCTGAGTTTGATCGCCAGCATCTCCATGAACTGGGTCTTGTGACACATGCCATAATCCAGAACTTGGGAGTTGGAGGCGTCTTTAGCTGGAATCTGAGGCCAGAGGCCAGTCTGGGTTATGAAGATCATGTCTAAAAAAATAAAAATGAAACAAGCACAAAAATATAGCTGCTGGGAATTTGTAGCTCAGTCTTAGGTGGAGTGTTTGAGCAGCATGCATGAGGTCCCCGAGTCCAGTCACAAACAAAACAAACATCTGAAAATGAAAAAAAAAAAAAAAAAAAAGCCAGGCGTGGTGGTGCACCCCTGTAATCCCAGTACTTGGGAGGCAGACACAGGTGGATCTCTGTGAGTTTGAGGCCAGCCTAGTTGACAAAGTGAGTCTAGGACAGCCAAGGCTGCACAGAGAAACCCTGTCTTGAAAAAAAAAATAAAAACATTAAAAAAGCTCAAGACAGCTGAAGGTCAGGGGGCTGGGGACAGCCAGGCAGAGGTCAAAACCAGATTGTGAGGATTGTGGAAACTTGGTAACTTCAGATCGACTCATTGACTTCTAGAATTTTCTTTAGGTGGCTTTCAAACATAAAGCAAAAGTGAATAGCTTCACATTCTCCCAGTTTTAAGGGCTGTGGAGACTGGTTCAGCCTATCTGACCAGCCCACCCACACCTCAGAGTGTCCCTAGAGGAGGCCTCTGAACTTAGAGGGCTCTTACCAGTTCTGGGGCTGCTGGGCCGCTTTGGAGCTGGATATAGGCTGGAAGCAGCTGCATCCAGGGACAGAGAGACTCAGGGGTGGGGGGTGGGGGGCACGTAGGACTACGGGCAGGAGAAGAGCTGAAGGGGGCCAAGAGGAACCTTCCTTCTGGGACCCCCAGCACTGGCCACCCCCCCATGGTCCATTTTAACCTTAATTAGGAAAGAATTCTCCAGAAGGCTTGGCCAGGAAACTTGAAGGGACAGGCTTAGGAGGGGTCTTACTGCGAACACTGCAGGGATGCTGGTGAGAGGGCTTGCAGGCAAAAGTGCTTTTACCCTGTGCAAGCCTGAGGGCAATCAGTCCTCGGCACCAGCTAACAAAAGCTGTCCTCTGACCCCCGAATGTTCACCATGGCACATGTGCACAATGGCAAACATCTACCATGGCAAAATCCACACACCATATACACAGATACACACACGCATACCATACACGTTTTCCTTTTATGTTCACTGCTATGAGGGCACCAGATCCCCTGGGACTCAGGCAGGGAATTAAACCCAGGTCCTCTGGAAGAACAGCCAGTGTGCTCTTTCTCACTCACTCACTCTCTCTCTCTGAAAGATTTATTATGTATACAGTATTCAGCCTGCATGTACACCTGTATACCAGAAGAGGGCACGAGATCTCATTACAGATGGTTGTGAGCCACCATGTGGTTGCTGGGAATTGAACTTAGGACCTTTGGAAGAGCAGCCAGCACTCTTAACCTCTGAGTTCTCTTTCCAGCCCCTCCACACATGATTAATTAAAAAAATTTTTATGTACATTTGGTGTTTGGCCTACATGTATGTCTGTGTAAAGGAGTCAGATCCATTGGAACTGGAGTTATAGGCAGTTGTGAGCTGCCATGTTGTTGCTGGGAATTGAACCCAGGTCCTCTGGAAGAGCAGCCAGTGCTCTTAACAGCCAAGCCATGTCTTCAGCCCCATACATAATCTTTAAAAGAAAAGCTGCAGGGGTGTGTGTATGACTTTGCCAATAACAGACTTGACCTTAATAGTTTTCCAGTGTAAAGGTAAGGGTGGGGACAGGCTCAGGGGGCGGCGAGTGCCAGTTGCCGGTTCAGTCTTCCGAGGTTGGTGGGCATGGGACGCTGCTGTGCCTTGGGGCTGGGAGGTCCTCAGGTCTGTGCCTGCATGGGGAGGGGACTCACGCACTGGTGTCATAGGAAAGAAGAAGTTGTGCTGGAGAGGTGGCTCTGTGGTTAAGCGCACTGGCTGCTCCTCCAAGGAGCTGGGTTCAATTCCCAGCTCCCACATGGCAGCTCACAACTGCCTGTGACTCCAGTTCCAGGGGACCCGGCACCCTCACACAGACATGAACGCAGTAAAACCAACACACATGAAAATAAATAAATCTTAAAAAAAAAAGTCTTCCCTGCTGGGTGTGGTGGCTCAAGCCTGTGGTCCCAGCACTCTGAAGCAGAGGCAGGTGGATCTCTGTGAGTTCGAGGCTAGCCTGGTCTACAAAGCGAGTACAGGACAGCTAGGGCTACACAGAGAAATCCTGTCAAAAAAAAAGTCTTCCATCTGGTGCCTGTGGTCTGTCCCTATCTTTGAGCTACACTTACTGACCAGAACAGAAACCATGAAAGGAATGAGGACCCTCTCATCGTAATCATTTGACCAGAATTTACAAAGGAAGCCGCTGCTTTCCTGACCCTAGCTGACCCCAAACAGCGCTCAAAACTGTAGTCAGATGTTAGGTATACCATGTGTTACATCTAATAGCAATGGGATATTTGTTTTTTAGCCTTTTCTTTCAGGGGTGGTGGGGGTCAAGCGTCTCATCATGTAGCCCTGGCTAGCCTGGAATTTACGATGTAGATTAGGTTAGCCCTGAGCTCAGAGATCTGCCTGCCTCTGCCTCCCGAGTGCTGGCATTGAAGTTGTGCACCACCACGTAGGTAAGATTGTTTTATTTTTAATCTTCTGTGTATGAGTGTTTGCCTGAATCTGTGTACCGTGTGTGTGTGTGTGTGTGTGTGCGTGTGCATGCAGCGCCCTCTGAGGCCAGAAGAGGGCATCGGAGTCCTGCTGGCACGGACTAACAGCATTGTGAGCTACTATGTGCACACTAGAAGCAAACCTGTTCCTCTTGGGAAAACAGCCAGTGCTCTAATCACTGAGCCACCACTTCCGCCCCTCAAGTGCATAGTTTAAATGGTCTCAAGGTATATTACTGACTTGGTTGCAAGGTCCAGCAAAAGTAGTTTCAGAAAAAGCTATTATAGCCCGGGTGGTTGCATGCGCCTTTAATCCCGGCACAGCCTGGCCAGCTAGATCACCCCTGGCCCTCACTCTGTGCCACTGAGTAAATCCACTTTTCTCAGCCCCAGTTTTCCCCACTGTAAACCAGGTGCCCTTCCCTCAGTGAACTGTGTCCTGCAGGTGCCAGAACAGTCTGGGGCTCATGTTAGCACCCACTCACCTTGAGGTGGGGGGTGCGGTGTTTGAACCAGAGCCACACAGGTTCCCATGCATGGGTGCTGAGAGAGGTCCACGCTTTGGGACCTTCCTCCTATGGGACATGTGTTAGGGAGTGGACTTGAATGTTTTGAAGTTCATGGTCCTGAAGTTCATGGAAGAGGACAGTGGGTGGCAGGGGCTGGAGGGCCCTGGGAAAAAACCTGGGAAAGCCAAGGCATAGTAAGGTTGGTTGTGTTGCTTGCTTCTGAAGTACTCTCTCTATGAAGTCCTGGAACTCGCTCTGTAGACCAGGTGGACCTCAAACTCCAAGAGACTGTCTCTGCCTCCCAGGCGCTGGGGTTGGAGACATGAGCCACCAGGCCCAGCTTTATTTTTGTGTATGAATATCTGTGCAGCTCAGAAGAGGGCCCTGGATTCCTCGAAACTGAAGTTCAAAGCCAGCCTGGCCTACAGAGTGAGTTCCAGGACAGTCAAGGCTACACAGAGAAACCCTGTCTCAAAAAACAACCCTCCCCAAAAAAACAAAAAACAAATAATGATAGTAAACCCCTCAATTGGTGTCAATCAAATAACGTGGGGAGCCAGGGAAGGGCTGAGCAAGCCCTCCGCTTGCGCTAGGCTCCCCCTCTGCACGGTTTGCTACCCAAATCGTCCTATGGAGACCATGAAGAAGCTCAGCGCTCTAGGCAGAAGGCCCTCACCCTTCCAGTGCGGCTGTGACGCTCACTTCTGAAGACGGCAGCAGAGGGGTGGACCTCATAACGGAGGCCCTGGAAGGCATGGCCACAGCCGGCCCCAGTCACCACAGTGTGTCCTCAAACCAGTCAGCTCACTAAACGTGGCTCTCTAAGAAGCTGTTCCAGCCTCAAAGCCAAAGGCAGCAGGACTTTTAAACGCCACCTGGGGCCACGGGGCAGGAAAAGGGAAATCTGGGTGACGTGTGTCATACTTTTCCCTTCCTTTGTGTGTAGTATTTAGGCGTCTGGGTGTTTTGTCTGCATGTATACATGTACCCCATGCCTGCAGAGGCCAGAAGAGGGTGTCAGATCTCCCGGGACTGGAGTTACAGACAGTTGTGAGTCACCGTGTGGGTGCTGGGAATTGAACCTGGGTCCTTCGGAAGGGCAGTCAGTGCTCTTAACCACTGAGCTGTGTCTCTCCAGCCCTCCTTTCCTCTCTTCTCTCTTTTGTATTTATTATTGTAGTGTATGTGTGTGTGTGCATACATGTGTGCAGGTGCCCGAGGAAGGCTGGGGTGTCTGATCCCCTGGAGTTACGGGTGGTTGTGAGCCACTGACTGTGGCCCCTGAGAACTGAACTCAAGCTGTGGGAGAACAGCTGTGGCTTCCCGTCTGAGCCATCTCTCCAGCCCTTTCGCTCTGTCTTCCTTTTTGGTTTTCCTGACACAGGGTTTCACAAAGCCCAGGTTGGCCCCAGCTTCCTCTGTGGTAGAGACTGGCCTTGAACTCCCGACCCTCCTGCCTCCCTTCCAGGGCTGGAGCAGAGGTGGCAGTGAGCAACACCATACTAGGCTTGTTCCCGTCTGTTCGGCTTTTCTAACGTTTAAGACAACCACAAGTCTTTGTGCTCCCCAGGGTGCGCAGGGCCAGCTCTTGCTTGCTTCCCAGGCTTCGGCGCGGGGTTCCCGGGAGCCCGGTCTGGGAAGGCTGGGTTTATTTCAATGTGATATGTGCGCGTGTGTAACTGAGGCACTTTCCAACAGGGCGTAGAGATGCTTCAAGGATTCTGGAGAAGTTGAGTGACATGAAACTTCAGGGAGGTTTGTACTGCTGGTTCTCTTGGTACTTAAGGGTGTCAGATCCCCTGGGGCTGGAGTTCCAGACAGGTGACTGTGGGCCACCAGGCAGGAGCCGGGAGCCGAACCTGGGTCTTCTGAAAGAGCAGTGAGTGCTCTTAACCATCGTCTCTCCAGCCCCGCATTTAGCACTTTTACATGATTTTATTTTTAAACTTAAGAGAGGGTCTCACGCATCCAGATGGCTCTCTGGAGCACTGTCTCTTGCGCTCTGCTAATGTCCCCAACCGTTTTCACCCACAGTGCAGAGCTAGGCAAGTGCCCTGCCCCTGAGCTGTATGTACCCCACCCCGAGGAGGAAGGAGCTCAGGTAGCCCAGGCTGGCTTCTTGATTTGCTATGTGGTAAAGGAGATCTTTCTGCTTCCAAATTTTGAGTGGTGGGCTTCAAACCTGCGTCAGCCCTCTATATATGGCTGGGACTCTGGGACTGAGTCCAGGGTCTAATGTGTGCTGAGGGGTGGTGGGTGAACCAAGCTATGGCCACAGCCTTGCTTTGCTTTTTTTTTTTTTTTTGACATTGCATCTTGCTATGTATCCCAAGCTGGCCTTGAACTTTTATGTAGCCCAGGCTGGCCTTGAACTCATGTTCATGCTGCCTCAGCTGTCTCATATTCCCAGAGAATCAAGAGGAAGGCCATCCTGAGCTGAGGGTAGGACCAGACCTTGCTTCTTCCTCTCCCTGTGGCCTGCCCTTCCAGTGCTCTCCAGCCTCTGACCTCTTGCCTTGATCTCTTTAGTTAAGTGACAGTCTGTGGGCCTGGCCTGGAGGGATGGCCAACCTGAGGCCCAGCCGGCTTCCCTGCATCAGGGCGGCATTCAGTGCAGCTAGCTTCCGGAAGTGGCAGAGACACGCACGCCATCGCCTGCAGGTGTGCCCTCCTGTCCCGCGTGTGTGGGGAAGATACCCATCTCTGTAACGCTTGGATTCCTTCCTCCCTTTCTAAAACTAAAAGTCTTCAAACTCCAGTGTTCTTTAAGAAGACAAAAGCTACTTTTCTTGGTGGCCTGGGGCTGGTGGGGAGGTGCTGGACTCCCGGAGACCAGGCCTGGGCTCCCTCACGAGCTTTGTAAGCCAGGCTTCTGCCTGTGTGGAGGGGCCAGTTGAGGTGGAAAGCTCAGTGTCCTCCACCTCTTTTTGGGTTTGGGCCCAGAACCACCGCCAAGGCACTGTGTGGCCCACTGTGCTGGGGATGGACGCCCCTCCTCTGTCCCCTCCTTACTGGGGTTGAATGTCAGCATGCCCTGTGGTGTGGGCGGCAGTATTCTGTGTGTTCAGCTGCTGTGGCAGAATCAGCATCAGGCCTTTCCCCACAGGTCAACTCCAGAAAGAACCTCCTGGACTTCGCTGAAGGCATCTGGCGAGAGGTATGTCTGTGGGCCCGTAGGGTCCAGAGACCTGAGGGAGCCCTCCAAAGCCAAGGCCAGCCTGGCAAACGGGCTGGGGGTGCTGTGGGGGTCAGAGTCCAAGCAGGGAGCATTCCCACCTGTGTGCACAACCCTGCACACAGGTGGTCGGCTATGTATACTTTTAAAGATTTATTTATTGTGTGCAGTGTTCTGCCTGCACGTACACCTGCATGCCAGAGGAGGGCACCACATCTCATGATAGATGGCTGTGAGCCAGTGCTCTCACCTCTGAGCCCCATCTCCAGCCCTGGTATTAACTAAAGGAGGGTGGTCTTACTATGTAGCCCAGGCTGGCCTCAGGACAGGCCTCCTGTCTCTCTACCCTTTCAGTATAAGGATGACAGGTAGTACCACTCCAAGACAGGAATAAATATTGACAAAATACACCCACAGAAAGCAAGGAAGGCAGACAGGAAGTTCTGATCCCACAGCAGAGGGCGGGGCTAAGCACTTTGATCCCCAGAGGCCCTGCCAAGCACCCGAAGAGGAGTTTGCTGTTGCAGGTGGTGGGGCACACACTTGTAATCCCAGCGCTGGAGAGTCTGAGGCAGGAGGACATGAAGTTGATGAAGGCCAGCCAGGACTACATGAGACCCTGTTCTTTTGTTTTGAAATCTGTTTCTGTATGTCTGAGTATCTTGTGACATGTGTGCAGTGCCCAAGGAGAAAGAAGAGGGCATCGGACGCGCTGGAGCTGGAGGCCCACATGGCTGGGAGCCATCACTTGAGTATTAGGAGTTGAGTCTGGAAACTGAGCTGCTAACCCAGCTCTCCAGCCCCGAGGTCCTGTCTTCAAAAGCAAAACAAGCCAGGTGTGGGGACACACGCTTTTGATGCCAGCACGAGGGAGGCAGAGGCAGGTGGAGCACTGTGAGTGTGAGGCCAGCCTGGTCTACACAGGTACACAGGCCAGCCAAGACATAGTAAGATACAAAACAAACAAAACACCAAAAAAAAAAAAAAAAAAAAACAAAAAAAAAAACCCAGCCACAAGCAGGGCGCGGTGGTGCACGCCTGTAATCCCAGCATTCGGGGAGGCAGAGGCAGGCAGGTATCTGTGAATTCGAGTCCAGCCTTGTCTACAAAGTGAGTCTAGGACAGCCAAGGCTACACAGAGAAACCTTGTTTTAAAAACCCAAAACAAACAAACAAAAATAACCCCACAAAACTCAGCAGCTGGGGATGTAGCTGAGTTGGCTGAGCGCTTAGCCAACATTTATGAGCCTCGGGGTCTGGTCCCCAGAAGAGCTCAGCGGGGTGGTGAGGGCAGGAGGATCAGAAGTTCCAGGCCAGCACAGTGATGTGGGCATGTTTTGTGTGTCCCGTATTACTCTGCTGCTAGGACTTGCCCTCCAGCTCGGAAACTTTGATCTTGTGGTGATGGGAACTGAGTTTCAGGCCCTCACTCACAGCCAAGCCCTCAAAAACCTCTGTCATCAGTTTTTAGATCCTTACGATGACTCAGATCCTCCAGGTCATGCCAACTGCCGAAGCTACCGCCAGCGTGCCTGCCGCCTCCTGGGAGACAGGAACCGCATCACACCTTACTACACGGCGAGGTTCAAGACTGCTGAGGAGGCCAGTGGGGAAGACTGGCTCCCAACGAAGGCTCTGGAGCTCACCACGAAGGCTTCTGGCTGGGGCCCCATAACCTTAGAAGTCAACGACGTGGACATGCAGCCTGAGGGTGACCTGAAGGCACTTGGCCCCCAAGAGGCCAGTGGGTTGCCTGCCAAGCTGTGCCCATCACCAGAGGACTGGAGGATGACAACAAAGGCTGCCAGCCCCCTCATTCCTGTGGAGGCCCTGGAGCTGGGCAGACACCTGCCGGGCAGAGCCAGAGCGCCCCGCTCACCACCCAGGCTTGGGAGCGACAGAGACAAGGGGCCCAGGCTGTCACTTTCCAAGAGGAAGCTGGAGCTTTTACTTGCAGAGCCTGAGAGAATTAAGAGAAAGAAGAAGTACGTGGCTGAGCCAGGGCCCCGGGCAGGGACGGAGCCGGGGACTCACGCTACACTGGGAGTTATGAGTGGGAGATGAAGTCCCTAGCATCTGGCATAAAGCTGGGTGTGCAGGGGTGCTGAGAGGGCTCAGAGGGTTAGGGGGCTTGCTGCAAAGCCTGATGATGAGCTCAATCCCTAGGCCTACATGGTGGAAGGAGAGAACCAACTTTAGCAAGTTGTCCTCTGACCTCCACAGGGACGATTAGTGCTGTGCGCTTGTGCACATGCACACTAATGTAAAAATATATCCCTGGCAATCCCCCCCACCCCGGTCTCCTCAGGGCTGCATCTCAGGCTGAGGTAGGGCAGACCCTTCCTGGTCCTTGTGTGATTGGTCCTTTGTTCCACCCGGGAGCAGGGTTTCTAACGGCCAGGTGGGCTCAGCAGGAATGCTGGGCTCACGGTGCTGTTTCTCCCCAGCTTGTTTACTGAACTTTTTCTTTCCGGTAGGTAGCGGGAGCAGAATGAGCTGAACCCACATCTCCTGCTGCTGCTGAGCTCCTGGTCTCCCCTCCAAGTCATGTCCACCCCATGGCGACAGGACCACAAGGTTCCCAAGTGCAAATAAAAAAAGCACCATAAGGAGTGCCCATTCCTGGCAGGGCAAGGTCCACCTCTGGGTGCGGTTGGGGCCATTCCAGCACTGGTTAGTGGGTAGGGTCTTGCTCATCAGTGCCCCTGGCAGCTCTGCCAGGGAAGACAGTGGCTGGTACACTGTCCAGCAAGAGTGACTACAGGAGGAGTGGGGGCGTCAAAGTCCAGTTATGGGGCTGGCATGTCCCCTAGACACAGACCATATCCTCCGAGGTGTTTGGAGGCGTAAGGAAAAGCCACAGGCACTGTGGGCTGTGCATGACAGCCTCTGACCTGGACCCGAGTCACGGGCCCATGCCCAGGTGTTCCTTGGAGGACAATACTGGCTTGGTGCTGCTTCTGTTCACTTCCTCCTGTTCAGGAACTTGTAGTGTTTTCCTAGAGCCCTTGGGGATTAGGACAGTGCCTCTGTGCACAGGAGCCCACCAGGGACCACATTCACAGTCACCGTGAGTTTTGGAGACCCTGAGCTGCCAGGCTGAGCTTAACTCACCCTTCCTCTGAGGCAAGGCCACTTTCTTACCATGGGGTGGCGTGGAAATGAGTGCAGGACAATGGGATTGGTGGAAGGCCTGTGTCTGAGACAGGAGAAGGTCCCCGGGGAATGGAGGGGTCAGCCCAGCCTTAGTGTTTCAATCAAGAACAGAGTTGCTGCTAGGCCTCGGGGATCAGGTGCAGGTTTGCTGGCCTTATGGGCTTGCTCCTGGGTATGCACCTAGGTGCCAAGTGAGCCAAAAGGATTTCCACACCAGACTGAGCAGAGCCACAAGAGCCGGGAGCCTGTCATGCTTAGTGTTTTATTT
The DNA here is from genome assembly GCF_030254825.1 of Meriones unguiculatus. Taxonomy (NCBI): domain Eukaryota; kingdom Metazoa; phylum Chordata; class Mammalia; order Rodentia; family Muridae; genus Meriones; species Meriones unguiculatus. The sequence continues at coordinate 115,140,245 of NC_083355.1, read as the reverse complement.
AATAAAACAAGCCATTCGTCAGCCCTCTAAACACGTACTTTCACCTTTCCAATCCCACTGTTTCCAACCACGACCAGCACCTTTCATTTCCTCCAACGCAATCCAACCACGTTCTTTTCACAAGTCCATCAAACCTTCCAAATGTTTAAGGATGAATGAATGTTAAATATTGGATTTTACTATTCCAGAAAGAGAATTTGGAAAAAGGTTAGCTTTACTCAGTGCACAGAACCGCAACTCCACGCTCATAGAAGCTTCGAGGATCTTCCTTTGTAGCAATTTCAAAGTCCACAGTGAAGATAAGGTCCGCCCGGGTGAAGTTCAGGTAGACAGGTAAGGTCACCTGCGGGACACAGAGGGACTTAGCGCTGCCCAGCTCTGGGGCCAGGCTCCCTTGGGGGGCCAGGGCTGGTAGGGTCTCGGGCGTGGCACAGGCAGAGGCACTTACCACATTGGCCTTCTTCTCAGCATTGGTTTGCTTCACCCAGCGTAGCTGGGTTAGAGGGAGGACTGTGGAGATGGCATTGGAGAGCGACAGCTTGTTGTTGTTGCATGTGGCCCCTTGAAGTTTCAGCCCTGTGAGGAGAGGTGGAGACCAGGGCTGAAGTGCGGTCCACAGCCACCCAGCCCGCTCATGGGGCATCCACAGGCCCAGCTGGGCCACTTGCACCGCATTCATTTGAATCAGGGAAGGGCCACACTGAGAGCTCAGACTGCCGCTCACCTGTGACCCCAAAGCTGCAGGCATCGAGGGTGGCACTCTGGGAGGCAGTGACATTGACTTCCAGGGAGAGCTCCTCCAGAGACCAGCTGTTGGCTTGAGCCACGTACTGTCTGGTGGCCGTGATGTAGGCCTCAGGCACAAACAGGCCTCCCAGGCACACATGGATGTTCTGTAGAGAGAGGAGTACCCAGGAAAAGGAGGAGTCAGGCATGGGCACTTCTCCACCCCAGCCGGGGCAGCAGGTGCCAGTGACTTCCCAGGGTCCTGCTCACCCACCTTTAGTTCCTTGGCACCACCAGATGCAGCTGCCTGTGAGATGTTCTGCAGCTGTTTGATCCTCTCGCTGAAGTCTGACACCCACTGGATCACTGTCATGCCCGCAGGCACCGTGTAATGGGACCAGCTCCGAGGCAAGATCCCTGCAGCAGGCACAGGGACCCAGGTCTTGGCATACATATGCCAACTCCCCTGCAGCGAAAGTGGCTCAGGCCGCCAGCACCTGTGTCCCACAGCCCGCCTTCCAGGCTGTGCCTGGTGTGCCTGTCCACACCCAGAAGGCCTAGGGCATGGCTGTCATAGCGTGGGGTACAGGCTCCAAGGCCCGCCACTGCAGGCACACACCGTGCCCTATGTCACTGCACTGGGGCCCTCCTACCCTGCTCCCATTGGTTCTGTGTCCCCTTCACTGCACTATCCCCAACAGTCACAGAGGCTGCACAAAAACTTTAGCAAAGTCCAGGGAAAAGCAGGGGCATCCCCTGCTACTAGGAAGTCTGAAAAACAGGTAAGTGAGGCCTGGGAGCTATGGTGTGTCTACACATGGGTGTGGGCCAGCCCCTACCCCTCCACTCCAGCCGCGCCCCCACACCCCTCAGCACCTTTCACCAGCTCGTTGATCAGAGTGCGCAGGTAGTTTGTCTGCTTCTTCTTCCCCTCGCACACTTGAACGACATCAGCAAGGTCCTGGCGCACGTCTTGGAGTAATTTGGCTCCCATCTTCACCTCCCTCTCAAAGAACCGAAACAGAGGGTCCTAAAGCCAAAGAGAAGAGGGCTGAAGCAGGGAAACCTGTGCACCGTAAGCAAGCCACACGGCAGCAGTGGCACCAGAGCCTTCTGGGAGCTAGCCAGAGCTGCGGAGTGGCCTGGCCTGACGCAAAGAATGGTCACCCCTGCCCGAGCTTCATTAAGGTGGCTACTGCTCTTGCTCAAGACTGGTGTCACACTGACTCCAGCCCGGCTACCTTGATGTTCTCCACAGTGCGCTTGAGCGGGCTCAGCGTCTGAGGGATGAGGTGCAGCCAGTTAGAGGCTGTGGTGTGCAGCGTCCTCATCCAGGCGGGACGGCCATCGGATGTGGAGTCCGTCCTTGTCTTCTTCTCTGTCTCTGCGTAGGCCAGGTCGTCCTCGTCCTCCAGCATCTGCATCTTCAGCATCTTACTGATCATGTCCACACCTAGGCCAGCCACAGGCAGGCAAGGCAGGCGAGGAGGAGGAGGACTTCAGTGTGAAGGCCAGTGCTGCGTCACCATTACATCTCCACAGTAGCCACAAATGGTCTTAGGCACAGACCAGGGCCCGTGCGGAGGTAAACAGAAAAAAACTGGCCCACGTCCACAACAGGAAGACAGAACCAGTGGCCTATGTGTGCCCTCACTCATGAAGACCAAAGGCCAGACTGCTGAGAAAGGAGCATTCCTGAGAAGATGGGCAACGACCCTGGGCCACCAGATCTTTGATAGTGTTGACAGGACACAGGACTTAGAAAACCAATGGGCGAGGGACGGCGGTGCCGAGAATCACAATCCGGAGGGCCGCCACATGCTGGGGAGGCGATCTAACAGCAGGGGCCTGCTGAGCTTCCAGGCTCCTCCTCACACTCAACGCACACTGCCCACTCTCTGGGAACAACATTCTTTTCCCACCTCACAAAGCTCGCCTCCTCCTGTTGGCTTCCTGACATGTACCATTCCACAGAACTCAGAGCAGAGCAGAAGGACAAAGGGAAACAGGCTGGAACTACACTGTTGCTGCTCAGCCATCTTGCCTCTGTTTTTAAAATTTGTTTAATTTTATTTTCTGTGCATTAGTATGAAGGTGTCAGATCCCTTGGAATTGGCATTACAGACAGCTGTGAGCTGCCATGTGGGTGCTGGGAATTGAACCGGGGTCCTTTGGAAGAGCAGCCAGTGCGCTTAACCACCAGCCTTTTGCCTCTCTTTTTAGAGGGTCTCATGCCATCTAGGTTACCCCAGAATTCTTGTCCTTATTGCCTCTAGAATGTGGGTGCTGCAATCGCAGATATGAGCCACAAAGCCTGGCTCTATCTAAATGGTTGTTTTAGAGAGTCTGGGGCTCGCTGACAGAACCCTGCCTAGCTTGGGTTAGGCTCTGGATTCTACCCCGTGTGCTGTGAAAATACAAGGTGCGTTGTTTGAGGCAGCACAGTCTCGTGTAGCCTAAGCCTAGGCCATGCTGTTGAACTCCATGATTTTTCCGCCTCTGCCTCCAGACAGGTCTGTATCACCAAGCCCCCATCAGTGCCTCCAACCCTTGAACGACAGCTAGCCCTTAAACCTTCTTTTCAGGACACCCTAGTGCAGAACTGCAAGAGGCTGCAGAGGTGGAAAGGCCTCCTGGCAGGCTCAGGGTGGGCATGGCTTGGGGTGGGGGGGTGTACAACCCACCTTGGGTGGTCAGCAGGACCCTCTCAGCATTGTTGGGCAGGCCCAGCCATGAGGGCGTCTGGGCGTCTGGCAGAAGCTCCACCCACTGCACAAACTCCTCTCGCCTGAGAAAACAGGACATTCGAGACCAGTCAGGGGCCGACACCCACTGACCCGCCCGCCACTGGCCAGCCATGACTTCTGTTCCCACAGGCAGCCACACCTGATACCGTCAGGCATCTGAATGTCCTTGTGCCCGTCAACCTTGCATGCCAGCTTGAATTCACTATCGAAACTCCGGGTGGTAAACAGCCGCTCCAGGAAGGTATTGAGGAGGCGCTGGTCAAACTCATTGTCCACGCGCCCACCATAGATGGACTGGGCCATCAAGGTCTTCAGGGCTGACCATGGGATCTTATCTGGTGAGATGTTCTGCCGGCCCTGGGGAAGAGAGGGGCTGGGTTACGTGTGTACACTAGAGGGGGCTAGCTTTGTGCCCCACTGTCAAGTTCTGGCTGCTATGAAATATCATCACTTGCTCCCTGGACTAAGATCCATTATCCTCCCCTCACACTTGTCTAAGAATGATGGTCCCTAAGTCACTAGCATCTTTGGTGTGGTGGCGCCAACTTGCCTTGGCTGTGTCATCCAGCCATGTGTCCACTGTGTCACAAGCCGATCGAAGGTCAGATTCTCCAAATTCGTATTTCTTTGACCACCCCAGTGGAGCATAGCGCAGGCGCTCTTGGATGATGGCATGGAACCAAGCCAGAAGGAAATACAAGCGGGCACGCTCATTCGGAGACTAGATAATGACAATGACCATGGACAGAATCATCAGAGAGCATGTATTTGTCTAAGAAAACTAGACCCTATTTCAGAAGCAAAGATCTACAGAAAAGCCACACCCTCACACCTCAGCCCCCTGAAGCAGCAGCAGAATCAAGCAGCAGGGCTGACTGAAGCACCCAGCTTTCTGAACACGAGGACTGATACAATAGCACTTGAGTTTAGACAGGTTTCTGGGAGACACGCTTTCTACAAATGTGGACTCAGTGGATTTCGGCTCCGGGAAAAACGGGATTGAAAACCCCCCAGGAAGAGCTGGCAGGGATCTTGAAGGCAGCCTGCCCTCATGTGGCACAGGGAGAGGGAGTGGCTGGGGGGTGCTGGGCCCGCTCTGGACCCGGTTCTGCTGGGTGCACCTGCTCACCTAGGGGCTGTTCCTCACTCTACCTTCCCCGCTGTGCACAGCAAGGCACCAGGTCTTGGATTTAGGTACAGGTGTGTCCAGAGAGCATGCGCTTTACCTTGCATATCCGAGAGACGGGGATGCTGCTAAATGTCCTCAGCATGTTGGCTTTCACTCCAGGTGGCGGCTCAAATACAAAGATTCGACCTGCACGGAGCAGGTTCACTGGCACCTGAGGGAGAAGGTTGCCTCTGTGATGTCCGCTGTTATTTTGGGGGGACAAGGTGTGGCTGACCTCCAGCTTGCAGCAATCCTCCTGTCCCAACACCCCAAGTCCTGGGGTTGCCGACATGTGCCCCCAGCCAGCTGGCCCTCCAGTTCTGATACAGGCAGCCTCTCGACTATGTGCACACCACTTTGGCCAAAAGGCAGCAGCACCAGACTCCCCGCTGCTCACCTTGGGGTTGATCTCCATGGTGAGGAAGAGGCGGAAGCAGGCATGGGGCTGCAGGGAGTGCAGCTTCTTCTCCAGCTGCATCAGCCACCCCGGGGCCAGGTGTACATTCTTCAGCATCACCCACCTGCCCGACTTCACAGCGGTGTTGATGGCCTTGTCTGCTTGGTTAAAGCCTTCTGCTGAGCCTGAGACAAAGGAACTGGACGTGAACAACAGCAGGCAGCCTTATGCCTTAGGATGCCACCTGTCCACAAAAGCAGCACATGTCCTTACCAATGGCAATGGAAGTGATCTGCGTGTTCTGCTCTGCAGCGAGGTCCTCAACATGCCCACTGGCATCATACCCAGGCACAGAGCACATCAGGACAGGTGTGTTTGGCTTCACCTGGAAATGAAAAAGCAGACCCAGGATGATCAGTTATAATACCGGACTTGTCCGGAGAAAGGCTGAGGTAGTGCTGGCATTGGGAAGATTACTGCCAAGAAGCAGTGCGCCTGGGCTGTGGCCAGCTGCTGGTGCTGTGGGCAGCCAGGCGAGGGTGCTGGGATATTACCTCTGTGCCCACAATGTGGGCGAGGTCAAGCGGCTGCTCCATGATGGACATGAAGGACTCCCCAAGGTTTGTGGACACAAACATGTGGGCCATGGCCAAGAGGCGGTCAGGTCGGAAAGCTTGAATCAGGAGTAGGCGGTGGATGGCCTGCCCGATGGGAGCTGAAATGGCGGCAAGGTGAGTAAAGGTAGGAAGTTCTCTACCCAGGGAACTGGCTCAGCCAAGCAATCTGCATCTGAGATTCAGCTCAGACCCCAGCCAACAAAGCGCACTGCCTACTGGTTCTCTGGGGCCCGAGGAGCACCGGTCTGGGTTCTACTGTCCCTTTAGATACTGCTGAGTACATGTGGCTGCATATGCACTCACCTCCACGGTGTGTGTGGAGGTCAGTGTACAATCTTCTGCTGTCAATCCTTGCTTCACCTTGCAGCAGAGGATCTATCACTGTGCGGGAAAGCTAGCTGGCCTGTGAACCTCTGCCCATCCCTGCCTCCGCCTTCCATCTCCTCGTGCGTTGCATTACCGTGTGTGTAGGCTTTGGGGAGCCAAATTCAGGTTGTCTGTCTCGGGTGGCAAGCACTTTTACCCACTAAGCCATCTTCCTAGTCCCCCTCATCTGTTGCTTTAACAAATTTTATTTTGGAGACAGGATCTCACTGTAGCCTTGATCTCACAACAAATTAGGTTAGACTTAAACTCCGAGATCTCCATGTCTCTGCCTCCTCTGTGATCTCCATGTCTCTGCCTCCTCTGTGCTGGTATTAAACACGTGTGTTATGGTGCCTAGCAAAAATAAAACTTCATTTTTGAGACAAGGTCTCTTTTTTATGGCGTTCTTGGTTGACTGGGGAAAATGTCCGTGTTTACTGGGTGTGGCTGCCACACCCAGCTCGTGGGGCTGGCTTTCTCAAGACACGGAGCAAGGGATGGAATGCAGGCCCTCACCTGCTGATTATGGAAGCACACCACAAATGCTGTTGGGTGCAGTGCCCCCAGTCCTCACTGGCTGGTAAGCACAGTAGTGCCCTCTGCCCTGAGGGCCCCCGAGTTCATAGGCTGTGCCCGCCCCTTCCTTTGTGGCTCATTAGGCCAGGCCTCATGCACTCCGGAGTCTTTGTGGCTCAATAATCCCCCCTTTTTTTGTTTGTTAGGGATCTCTCACACCCTAATAAGGTGAAGCAAATCCCCAGGGCCTTATGCCTGCTAGGTAAGAATTCTATCATGGAGTTATGTCCCTCGCCTCTTCCATCCTGTAGAGTCAGTAAATGACTTGAGGGAGGAATTAGAAATCTGATCCTCTTATTTCTCAGCCAACTCCTACTTAGGAGCCATCTCCCTAAATGGCTTCCTAAAACGATGATTTTGTTTTCCAGACAGTTTCTCTATGTAGCCCTGGTTGTCCTGGACTTGCTTTGTTGAGCAGGCTGGCCTCAAACTTGCCTCTGCCTAGGATTACAGGCGTGTGTTACCACGCCTGGCAATTTTATTTTGTGACAAGATCTCGTTATGTAATCTAGGCTGGCCTGGACCTGTCAGGAGACTGAGTCGATGGGATTCCAGCCATCTCACCATTCCAGCCTGGCTTCCTAACACACTGCGATGCTGAAATACTACGGGGAGTCAGTGTCATCTCCTTTTGACACACATCTCACCCAACTTTACATTCAGGCCCAGAGAGGGGACAGCAGGGGCCTGGATTTGACTCACTTGTAGGTGTTTCCTCGCTCCAGAGGTATGGCACAGTCTGTTCTGGTGAATTACTTTCCAGCCAAATGCCAAACTGCTGTAGAGACAACAGGGAAAGTCAGGAACAGAAATGAGGTGTTGTGTGTGGTGCTGGGCATGCCACTCAGGGTCTCGCACTATTGGATGAGTAGATCTCTGACACAGGCACGCACAGGCGCACAGAGGCAGCAAGCTGCTCATGGACACGTCTCACTAGGAACACTTGAAAGGGCAGTTACCTCATCTGCCTGAACCTTGGCAATCAGATCTTTAAAGGCTGGCAGACTGCTCAACCTCACCACAGCTTCTGCCTGCTCCACAGTCAGGCCCTGGATTTTGGGGGTAGAGCCAGCACTCAGCACAATCTCCTTCCCTCTGAGGAAGTGCTGGAACTCTGCATCATAGGTGGGCTCCCTGCAAGGGGGAGGAGGGCAGGTCAGGTGGGTCTCTAAGCAGAAACTGAGACACGGCTGTGGTTCCGAGACAAAGGGACGGAGAACGCATGCTGGGAGGACCACCTCAATTCTGAGCAGCCAGCCTCACCCCACGGTGCCTTTCAGCTTGATTCTCGCCAGCAGCATGGCGAAGGTGATGTGGTCCTGGTGCAGCATGCCTCGAGCCACTCGGTTAAATGCCACCTGGGGAGGGGGAAGGAGGGGGGGGGAATGTGGGTGTTCTGGAGGCTGTGCCCCTCCCCCTGCCCTGGACAGACTCAGGTTCTGCTCTCTACCTGGAAGAGGTCCTTGGTTATGACGGAGAGGCGCTGCGTGTGGTCGGTGGCACCCTTCAGGTTGGGGTTCTCATAGAGCACGTTGTGGTAGATGTCGAGGAAGAACTGCAGTGAGTACTGATACAGGAAGTGAACCTGGAAGGAGGCCAGTGACCATCAGGGGGTGCCTCAGGCCACCGCTGGAAGCTGGGCAGCTGTGCGATGGCCTCACCTGCTTCAGGGACTCCATAGTGAAGTAGATGCTGCTGCAGGCAGTGGAGAGCGGCAGGTACTGCTGTGACACAGTCTCCACCTCCTGCATGACAATGTCTGTCTCCTCCACTTTCCTGGTGACCTCGGCGGCTTCCCGCTTCAGATTCTCCAGGGTTGTTATGATGGTGTCGTCATCCAGAATGCGCCCTTTTACCTCATTCAGAGCTTGGAGCAGAGACTTTTCAAGCTGCCGTAGACGGAGCTGAAACTCCCCTGTGTTCGAGACAAGACAGGTCTGTAACACCAGTGCCACTGGGGATCGCCGCCCGCCCGCCGCTGGGAAGCCGAGGAGCAGAGAGGCACACCTTGCAGCTTCAGGAGGTCGGAGCGCTTCTCGTCCACGTCGGGCCTCTCTGCTTTGAGCACTTCGTTGAGACACTGGCTCTGCAGACTGCTGCGGGTCACGGTGAAGTTCACAAAGGTGACCCGGGAGCAAAGGTCTGGTGGGAACTCCACCTGTCAGGGCAGAAGACAGGCTGGTGGGTTCACTCACCTCCGAAAACTGCCATCATGCTGACCTATTAAGGGCCCCTGCTTACAGTTGGGTCTCGGGTGGACAGAAAGATGACAAATGATGGTGACAGGTCTATGTCTTGGTCACCGAGGGTGATCAGCACTCTCCCTCCTGTCCGCCGAACTTCACGGTTCAGTACCGGATTCAAAACTGGATCGTAGCTTTCCACATCCTATGTGGCACATAAACAGAGCAGATCCTCAGTTTCCTACCTGGGCCACAAGCCACTGGGCCCTGGCCATGATCCCACCTGTGAGGAAGCTGAATCAAGGGAGGTGGTTGTACAGGTGCATGGATGTACCTGATGGCAGTGCACCTGTCTTATAGTGTGAGGTCTGGGTTCCACCACAGCAACAACCAAACCCAGCTCACAGACACACTAACCACACACTAACCACATGGTTTATCACCATACTGAACACCTCAGATTCCCCTCAAACTCCAGTTTTTTCAAGATAGGATTTCTCTAGGTAGCCCTGGCTGTCCTTGAACTCACTCTGAGTTTGAGGCCAGCCTGGACTACAGAGATCCACCTTTCTCTGCCTCCCTAAAGGTGTGTGCCACCACCACCTGGTGGTTGGTTTTGAGACAGGATCTTTCTACGTGGTCCTGTCTCTTCTGGAGCACTTTGCGTAGACCAGGCCTCAAACTTAACAGACCTTTCTGCCTCTGCATTCTGAGTGCTGGGATTAAAAGTTTGTGTACCACCAAGCCCAGCTGAGGACTTTCATTTCTGAAACACAGTCTCAAAGCTTTATTCTTGTTTTAGTATCAAACCATATCTAACAAGTTCAAATACCAGCACAGTGTTTGTGGTGTGTAACTTCCATTCGCTACAGAGAATGACGTATTCTAAGAGGAGTGACAAATCCAAACACAGATACAAACCTGGACGAGAAGGGGATTGCCAAATCTCAGAGCACTCTCCAAATTCTTCCGGAAGGCATCATCTAAGAAGCTGGTCCTTGTGATCTTCCGGTCCTTGTATTCGTTCATGATGAATTCTGTGGCCTGTCCAGAGGGGTCAATGATCAGCGGGTACCTGAGGGTGAGGTGACAGGAGAGTAAGTAAAAGGTCCATCAGGAAAGGCCATCTCCCTCCTGATCAGATGGGAAGACGCCATCATTCCACATGGGCAATCTCTAGACATTCCCAGATTCACCATCAGATGCGATTTAAATCAAGTTATTCCCTGAAAAACTACGCTGTAAACAGAACTCAATAAAGAAGTAAAAATGGACACTGGGAACTGCCTCCCACACATCACTTTCCAGCCATCTCTAGCTGCACCTCTGGCCTAAAAGCACATACCTATTGAATCTCTTGAGCATGATGGCATTTTCCGTGCACAGATCGTCGGCAGGCAGGGAGCTGGCTTGCCAGCGGAGGCGTTCGTCAGCGTTGGAGAGATACTCTGTCCTTGCAATGTCTGTGCGGAACTGAAAGGGGAGGCTGTTATCTCCCCTGTGACTGTCAAACTAGGACTTGGTCAGGGTGCCCAGTGCTGGTGTGGCCCCAGGTTGACTCATCCCTTGGGAGTGCCTGTTACCTGGATGTTGGCTTGCTGTAAGTGATGAGACCAGGTGGTGAACAAGTTTTGGCGCATCTGCTGGTCAAAGTAGCCCGCGTAAGCAATGAATGCCGCGGACAGGAGGCAGTCCCCAGCAATGGTCGACATCTGGTTTTTGAAAGTTTCACTTGTCTTTTCCCAGCGTTCCCTTTCAGCAGATAAACTCTTCAGAAGTGCAGTGCTCCGGTTTACCTACGGAAAAAAATGACGTGACACGCTGACCACAATTCCACCCCGCAACCTACACAGTGGAATGAGAACCAACTTCACAAAATGTCCTCCGGCTTCCCCATGTGTGCCACCGCTTGCACATACCTGTTATAGACACACGCACACACAGTGGCTCACCGCCTCGACAACTACTACGGTGCATGAGTTAACACGTCAACACTGTTAATCGTGGCTTCCACCAGGGACGCCACGAGGACCTTCTAGGTGACCGGAGTTCAGAGACCTGGCGGCGGCACGACTTACTTTCGCTTCCACAGCTGCTAGGTCCGCCTTGATGGCCTGGGCCTCTGAGATGAGGACCGCATACTCCTCCTTGTAGCGGCCGATGCTGGCCTCCAGATCCCGGATCATCTGCTCCACCTCATTGGCTTTCTGCTGGTTGTCCTTGGCGTCATCCTCCAGCTTCTGCAGCTCATTCCTCAGGGGCTCCACTCGCTTTAACATGTCTGCATAATTTAGCTGGGAAGGGCAAGGTACAAGGTGTGATGACATAAATGCAGACAAATGCTATAATGAAGCCCATTGCTTAGTAGAGCCAATTAAAAATGAGCGAGGGAAGGTGGGTTATGCTTGTGAATCCAGGCACATGGGAGGTTGAAGTAGCCTGGGCTATAAAGGGGGACTCTCTCAAAAACCAAACCAGGGGGTCAGAGGAACGACTTAGCAGGAAAAGCAATTCCTGCTCTCACAGAAGACCCAAGTTTGTTTCCCAGCACTCATTTCAGGCAGTTCATAACTTCCTGTACCTCCACCTCCAGGAAGCCTGAGTCCTTTTTAGATGCCTCAGTCATCTGCATGTGCGTGCGCACCCCCCCCATTATCCTTAAAAACAAAAACCCCAAACTAAATTAAACCAAAACCCAAACCCTATGGACAGCAAGATGGCTCAAGGAGGTCACGGTGCTGGTCATGCCAGTCTGAGACCAGAGCTCAGAACCTATGTAAAGGTAGAAGAGAACTGACCCCACAAGCTGTCCTGACCTGCACAAGCCCATTGGCACATCCCCACGTATCCTTTGGCTGTTTCGATTCTCTCCTCAGGTCACTAGCCCACTTCCAGCCTTGGGAATGCTTTTTCCTTTCCTAAGGAGCTGTCTTTGTCTATTCTACTTAAATGGCGTGACTCTTTCTCCATCCCAGCAGCCACAGGTATTTTTCACCTAACCTACATAATTTTTTTTTCTTTTAAACTTGCAATAAAACTGCCCTTGAAGGCAGGCAGTGGCACAGGAATTTAATTCCAGCACTCAGGAGGCAGAGGCAGGCAGATGAGTTCCAGGACAGACAGGGGTGTTACACAGGGAAACTCTGTCTTGAAAAACCAAACCAAACCAACCAAATTTGCTCTTGAACAAATAAGAAAGGCACCAATAAGAAACCCAGAAAATCACCACAGCAGCAAAACTGGGATAATGGAAGTGAAGAAGTGACCGGAGTCCCGCCCACTTGCAGGGTGGTGGGGAGGGTCCTACCTGTGCAACTGCCCACTTCACCATGGGGCCGCAAGCCAGCGAAGCCCGGTTGACAATTTCATAGTTGTAACTGGGGTTGGACATGTAGTTCTTCTTCATCTTCTCTCTTATAGCATCACTGAGAGAGGAGAGGATTTCTAAGCATGCACAGAATAAGACATGTCTTCACACAATACAAATGTAAAGGCCTCGAATGCATGAGGATGCTAGCTGAGCCCTGGTTCTCAGGTGAAGGTGACAGGGCTGCTGTGGACAGGCTCTTCCAGCTTCTGGCTCTGACCCCCTCAGCACAGCATTTTCAGCCAGTTTTGGTGCAATAGATGGAAGACCCTTGCTATGATGCAGCAAGGGCTGAGCCCTGTAGCACACAGAGCTATTTGGAAGGATGAAACCGATTGCTGGCAGAGGTGATATCAAAACATCCATAGAGGAGAATGTTGGCTTTCTCTCAGGCATTGTCAGAGGCACCTGTGGGATTAGTGTGACCCATGCTCCCTCTGGTAGATGGCATGCCAGAGATGACCAAGCACAGCCTCTGGAAAATGTGAAAATGTCCACTGCAAACTGTCACAAGGAAACCGTAGGCCCCGAGACTCAATCGTACCTTCTCAAGTGCTACAGCAACTGCCTCACCTGATCTCCTCGGCGGAGAAGTTGACGATGGTGGGGATGAAGTTCTCTCTCATGATGATGGAACGGATCTGCTTCCAGTCTGTGGTGCTCTCACCCAGCAGCAGACAGATAGACTCCAGTGCCAGCTTCACAGCGGCAGGAGGGTTGGCCATAGACCTCACCTCCACCAGATGCTGCTTCTTGATGGACTTCACAGCTGGTCAGTAGGGGCATGGGGGGTAGGGAGACAAGACAGCATCCAATTAAGGACCAGCCACCACCACTAAGGCTGAAAAAGGGTCAAGTCTCTCTCAAACCCTCAAACAGCAGCCTTTATCTCATTTAGCCTAAGCTGCAAACTGTTCCTTGCAAAACACAGGGTGAAGTTTCAAGAAATAATTTCCAATCAGCTATGGTTATTTTCTCTTTTTTTAAATTCTATTTCCCATCTTTATGAGACAGGGTCTCTCTGTGTAGCCTTGGCTATCCTGGACTTGTTTGGTAGACCAGGCTGGCCTCAAACTCACAGAGATCCGCCCGCCTCTGCCTCCCTGAGGGCTGGGATTACCCAGCTCTATTTTTTCTTTTTTTTAAAAAATATATATAGGAGAGGAAAACCTTTCAGAGAAGATGACTTGCTCTCCTAGAAGATAAAGCCTCCATTTTTGCTTTCTGAGGCAGATAGCAACCCCAAGCCACAGACAGGCTGAGGCCTGCGCAAGCCTCATTCATCTGCTCCAATTCACAGCTAGCTGTCTGATGGGGGTTGTTCTAAAAAGCCGCCAACACCTTTATAAACTGGAATGGAGTGTTTCGGACTCAAGTTTTCAGTTACTCAGTGGCAAGGAAACTCAAGAGCACAGATGGCTTAATCCACCTTGGGTGTGAAGCGAATGCTGTAGTGACGAGGCCATCAGACACAGCCAGCTCTAGTGAGCAGGGCAGGGGCACAGCCAGGCCACTCTTCCTTCCAGGTGAACCTCACACCAACATGGGGTGCTACGCCACAGCACCTCACAGGCAGTTTAGGAACAGAGGAAGAATGGCTAGTGCGCATCACGTCAGTCACCGCTGGCCACGCACGGCCAGTGCACTCCAGTGCACGAGACAGTAACACCTCCTCAGCAAATTCAAGTCAGGGGGAACCAAAGTGTTGAAAATGTACAGTATGAGATTATAACCCTGGCACCCAGGAAGCTGAGGAAGAACCCAAGTTCAAGGCCAGACTGGGAAGCAGAGAGACCCTGTCATAACACTGCTATCCTGGGGGAAAAAACCAACAATAAAAACAACAAAACACCCTACAAGACAAAGCAGAGGCATTAATATCATTTTTTTCCCCAGTGCTGAGGAGAAAACCTCAGAGCCTCTAGCATGCTAGGCAAGTGGTCTATCCCTAAACATCATTTTACTTTATTTAAAGTAAATAATACATTATTTACTATATATATATATATATATATATATATATATATATATTTTTTTTTTTTTTTTTTTTTTTTTGAGACAAGGTTTCCCTGTGTAACCTTGGCTGTCTTAGACTCACTTTGTAGACCAGGCTGGCCTTGAACTCACAGAGATCTGACTGCCTCTGGCTCCTAAGTCCTGGGATTAAAGGCATGCGCCACCACTGCTCAGCTAAAATATTTTTTATTTATAGACAAGGTCTCATTGATGTAGGCCAGGCAGGCCTCAAACTCAAGAGATCTGCCTGCCCGCGTCTCTGAGTGCTGGGGTTAAAGGCGAGTTGCGCATACTTTGCCTATAGGTATGTATGCGGACCATGTGTGTGCTGTGCCTGAGGAGGCCAGAAGAGACCCCAGAGGTGTTGCACTAGAGTTACAGGTAGTTGTGAGCTGCCGTGTGGGTGCTGGGAACTGAACCTGGGTCCTCTGCAAGAGCTCTTAACAGCCGAGCCATCTCTCCAGTGCCCCACTTTTTACTTTTTGTGATAGGGTCTCAGGATCTTCCTGCCTTGGCCTCACTAGTACTTGTGATTACAAGTTTTTACCACCAGGCTCACCAAGACATATTTTTGCTAGTTTTCTCGTACAAGAAGGGTTTCATTACAGTAAATTCAGATTAGTGTTTATGAGCACTGCCCTAAGAGATGGAGACAGGCTAAAGGACTTAAAAGGGCTCCAGATGTTCACCCTCAGGACTGTACGCCACTGAGCCTCACAGGAAGCCCAAGTACAATCTGTGCCACACAGCGTCTTCAGTGAAGCGGAGCCCAGGCCCTGACAGCCGCTACATACCATTCTGGGCTTCAATGACAGCAGGCTCCACTTTATCAAGATCTTCCTTGACACTCATCTGCTTGTCTGCGATGACTTCCTGCTGTTTGTGCAGCTGCTCCTGAATTTCTTGGCTCATGACCTGGAAAGCAAGGATGGCTCAGGTGCACATGGCTAAAGCCCTGGTGAGCTCGCTAAGCGAACCTTGAGCAGCTCCCCTCCTGCCAGCATACACACCAGCCTCCTACTGGCATTAGACTGCACATGCCCAGTGCAGCAGGTTAGAGGTCCCCGGAATAAAGGCACACACCTTCTTCTTTTCAGCCTCTTGCTGGTCTTTCACCATTTTCTTCAGCTTGTCATTGGCCGCTGCATTCTTGACCTCCAGCTCTTGGCTCTTGATCCTCAAGTCACGGCGCAGTTCTTCCACCTAGGGAACAGAACCACGCTCAGAGACAGTGCAGCGAGCGACAGTGCAGTGGCCCCCGGGACTGCTGCTCCTCTCTACCTGGTCCACAGTTTCTTTGATTTTTCGGAGCCCGACGTTCAGGTGCATCTGCTGCTCCTCCAGCTCGCTGCGCTTCTCGTGGAAAAGGTTGGCGTAGTGGTTGATGAAGTCCAGGTAGTGCCGAGGTGTGATGGCCATCGTTCTGCCTCCTCGCTTTGCCAGGCGTGCATTAGCCTTTTAAAGAACAAATTCCAACTCTGCACTCCTCAGCCTCAACTCTTGTTAGACTGCAGTGACAGAGGGAGTGGGCCGAGCCCTCCCTAATCACCACACTCAGGACAGCCACAGCTCACAGCCTTAAATATGGGTAACATGCAAAATGCCATCCTAGAGACACTGCTTGCTTTCTTCTTTCTTTTTTTTTGAAGTAGGGTTTCCTGTAGCCCAGGCTGGCCTCAACTCACTTATATAGCCAAGGCTGAACTTAAACTCCTGGTCTTCTTGCCTCTATCTCCTAAGCCCTGGGATTATGGGTGTGGGCCACCACACATGCTTTAGAAATATATTTTACATGAAAAGGTTCTACAATTGATTTATTAATGTCAGCTAGGTTTGGTCTTTTGTTTGAGACAGGGTCTTAACATGTAACATAGGTCGCAACACACATTTTCCTGTTTTTTTTTTTTTTTTTTTTTTTTCTGTTTGTTTGAATTAAAAAAAAAAAGGGGGTATTTTGTCTACTTGTGTGCCTGTGTACATGTGCATACCAGGTACCCAAGGAGGCCAGAAGAGTCTTGGACCCCTTATGACTGGAATTAAAGTTGTGAGCTGCCACATGGGTGCTGGGACTACCCAGGTCCTCTGGAAGAGCAGCCAGTGCTCTTAAATGCTGAGCCATCTTGAGTTCTAACCCTGTCTTAGTGTCTCAAGTGAGCGCTGGGATTGTAGGTATGTTCACCAAAGGTGGAGCCTAGGTGCCTTTTGCTCATTTTTAGTGGGCACAAAGACTAGGAATATGTTTTATGTGATGGACAGCTTTGGTTGCTGGCTGGGAGATGTCAGAAAGAGGGCAACTGGAATGGCTGTGCGAACACTAGGTGATAGGCTACACACACAGCTCTGCATGTGTTTCATGAAGCTTTCTCAACAGACAGGACACTGGATTTCCTGAAGAAAGCCCCCTAAGGTCAGCAGGGCATGGCTACCACTGCAGTTCTCTAGTGCAGGATGGCGAAGACTCACTGCTACAGCCGCTCCTGTTTTTCTACCCAGGATATGGGGCTTCTGCACTTCAACAGCAGTGCTGATGCCCAAAGCCTGCAAAGCTTTTGCCCACCTGGCCATTTATTTATGTACTTATTTGTACTGTTGTGTGTACATAACATGTATATGTGGGCACGTGTGCCATGGTTCCTGTGTGAAGGTCAGAGGACAATTTTCAGGAGGTAGGTCCTCTCCTTTACCTACACCCACTGAGCCACCTCACTGGTCCCCTTCTGACCACTTAGGGAGACCGAGAGAACAAGGCCTGGGTGAAGAAGGCAGTCTCATGTCATGAAGCTGTGGGGCAAAGTATGATAGTACAGGCCAGATGTGAAGGTCCCAAAGGTCTACTTTAAATCCATTTAGCTTTGCTTTCTGTGTTGCGCTCAATATTGCACATACCTGGTGAAGCGTCTGATGAACAAACACGCAGCTGTTCACAATGGCTTCCCGGTGTGTGGGGGGCTGTGGGAGTTTATCGTACACAACCGGCATGTAGTCAGGCACTATATAGTTTGGCTTCTCCAGGTCCATCTTACTGGTAAATTCTTTGCCAACTTGATACAGGGCTTCAGTGGACCAATCACCAAACCAGTTGAGCACACACCTGAAAAAGACGCCCACATCTCAAAAAACCTCCCAAAAGTAGGCCTGCCTTGCACGGAAGCCCAGTTGTCAGACCCGGAGCCAGCATAGGTCAGCACTACCTGTTGAAAAGGGCGGGTGACGTGGCCGCCCGGTCCTTGAGCCCCTCTGAGGATGGGTTCATGGTGAACACCACATGCAGGTTTCGGATCACCTGGCTGGTGAACCACTTGTAGAGCTCCTCGTGCGAGTCCAGCATCAGGCCTTCCTTCTGGGCCCCCTCTTTGCACTGGGTCATCAGCGTGGCATACTCATCCCCTTCAAAGAGCCCAGGAACCTGGGGATACAACAGCCTCACTGTGGCTCACTCACCTCCTAGTGAGACACCGTGCATCTCCTTAAACACACTGCTCCTTTACCTCTCCATTGGCCAGCAGGGTATTCATTCGCTCCAGGAACCCAGAATCTAAGACATTGGATTCATCCATTATGAATGCTATCTTTTCATTTTTGCAGCCAGAACGTCTCAGCACTGTCCTCAGATCTTCATCAAAGTCTTCCCCTGTGTACTTCCTGTGGACCTACAGAAGCAGCCCCAAGTTAGGGCTTGTCCCATCCAACAGCTGCGTGCAGAAAGAACCAAGACTCCATCTCCGAGACTGAGGCTGCTCAACACCTACCTTAATCTGGTATACACTCAAGCCATTCATCCAGGCGACAAAACGAGATAGGGTGGTTTTCCCAGCTCCACTAACACCAATCAGAAGCAAGTGACCTTGAGGTTGTCGAAATATTCTGAAACATTATCAGGAGATAAATTTCAGGCTTGTATACCTCACTTCTCATTTGAAGTGGTGTTTGCAACATTTTCACCACGTCTTAACTTAAATCTGTACATTAAAGGATTTGGTGGGCAGCTGTTGTGTGACACGTCTAGCAGGCATTCAAAGACCAGGAAGACACAGCCCTGCCCTCCAGATGGCAACGACAGGATATGAACCCAGCTCTAGCTGGAGGCTGAAGGGTGCTAACTGGGTGGCGGGCCTCCAGAGGAAGAAAGGTTCTTAGAGTCAAAGTCAGGACAATGAAGCTAGTCTGAGAGAGGAGGGGAAGGTGCTCAGCAGCAAGGCTGAGGTGGAGGTGTTGGGAAGACAGCAGAAGACAGCATGAACCTGCACACGGCCAGAGAGAGGACTCAGCAGGGACAACAAAAGCCTACCTGTCAATCCTGAGCACATGGTCAAGGACTTCATTGAACAAGACCAAGGGAACATCAAGTTCTTCTTCATAGAAGACCTTCAACCTGGCCTTGACGTAATCTCTTAGCTCTTCTTGGTCTACTGGGATGTAATCCTATTTGGGGGTGAAAAAAAGGCAGCATGCACATTAATCAACAAGACCACTGAGCAGTGAGACATGCAACTGTATGACCCTGAAGAACTGCTGAGGAAAGCAGACGACAGTTGCTAGACACTTCAGAACATCCACACGCTCAGACCCTCGAATACAGCAAGCACACATCACACTTCAGCTCACAAACCCAGACTCAGTGTACCCTCACCAAAAGGTCAAACGTGCCAATGGTGCTTCTGGGGGAAGCTGACAATCCAATTCTAAGTTGCATTTGGAAAAGGAAAGAGCTGAGTGGTAAAGATATTCATGGGAAAGAGCTAGGCGTGAGAGCTTGTCCATGCTACCATAATCAGGACAGAAATCAGAGAACAGATCAGCAGAGGATGACAGAGCTGGAAAGCACACCTATAACACAGGAGCTCAGCAGGGCAGTGACACTGCAGCATAAAAGATTCTTGACGCTGGGTGAGTGTGCAGAAGGGACAATGTGCAGACAACCCACAACTCACACCACATCTAAAACTAGTAAGAAGTCATTAAATGGGTATGAAAACCCTGTAAATCAGTGGTTCTCAACCTGTGGGTCTTGATCCTTATGAGGAGAGTCAAATGACCCTTTCACAGGCATCACCTAAGATCATCCTGCATATCATCATGATTCATAACAATACCAAAATTACAGGTAAAAAGTAGCAACAAAAGTAATTTTGTGGTGGGGGTCACCACACATGAGAAAGTGGATTAAAGGGTTGCAGCATTAGGAAGGTTGAGACTACTGTAAACAGTAGAAAGAAAAGCACTGGGGTTTCCTGAAAATGACAAACATGGGCTACAGTGTAGAATCTAGAAGTTCTAGTGACGTGAGCAACCTACTACTGTCTCTAGCTGCAGTTACTCTTCTGCCGGGAGGTGCCCCTTGTTAACTGGGACGCTGTTTCACTTAGTTACACTGTGTTTTGGGGGATGGGGCTCATCATGCTTGTCCTGGGCTCATGCCTTTGCCTTCTGAGAAGCTGGAGCACAGATGTGTGCTTAGAACATCTGTTTTTGGGTAGCACTGGCATGGAACCCAGTGTCTCATGCATTAGGAAAGTGTTCCACCAGTGACTACAAGCCCAGCCCATCTTACCCACAGGTCGGCTGTCAGACTTTCCAAACTCTGCAATTCCCTCTTTTCTTTGCTTTTAGAGTATGGCCTCCCCACAGGAAGTTCTGACTCACCTGGTGTCAGCAGTGATCTCTGCATGAAATATGCATCAAGACTAATTGGGAAACATCTTTCTCTTTTTACAGGAAAAGAACAATTCACAGCTACAAGCAAAATATCACTGCCACTTATCATTTGGCATTTAGATGCTTTCATATAGGAGTTGGAGAAATGGCTCAATGATTAGGAACACTGACTGCTCTTCCAGAGCATCCAGGCTCAATTCCCAGCACCGACATGGCAGCTCACAACTGCCTGTAACTCCAGTTCCAGGACACCCTCGCACAGACATCCATGCAAGCAAAACACTAATGCACATGAAATTAAAAAATGAAGCTTTCCCACAAATTGCTCCCAAGTGCCCCATTTTTAGTGTAGGGGTAGTGAAGGCAATGTGATGCCCAGGCACTAGCTGCAGCTGCTGGAGACCCTGCCCCTGCAGCAGACCATCCCACACAGGAGAGTGCAGTGGGAGGCTGGGCCAGCTGGGTGTCTCCTGGGGCTCAAAGTGCTTACTACCTCTGCTGAAACCACAGCCCCAGACATGCAAGGTAACCGCTGACCTCCAGATCAGAGGATAACTCTAACCAAAGGGACAGAAGACCAGAAGAGTTTCTCAAGAGTTGTGGTCTGTTACCTTTGACAGCCAGTTGCTGTACAGGATGGGTCGGCTCATGGCTTTCTCTTTGTCTATGTTAGGGAAGTGCTTCAAAGCAACCATGTCAATGTTTTCGTCAGTCCAGCGCCGCTCCTCATCCTCCACAAGCCTGTTGTAAGGACAGCAGCACAAGTGTCAGAGCCACTGAGGCCTGGGGACAGCAGCCATGAGGTGGGGCTGAGAGCTATCTCCATTTCTCAGTTTCTGGAGACTGCGACTTAAGCAATCTGACATTTTGATGCTAAGTATGGAACCCTGGCACCTGACACTGTACATGACTGATTTAATAAGTGAAATGATAAATTTGGTTCATTTTTTCCCCCAACCTCTTTTGTCTTGTCCAGGCTATAGACAGTTCTGAGCTGCCATGTGGGTGCTTGGAATTGTACCTGTGTCCTCTGGAAGAGCAGTCAGTGTTCCTAACCACTGAGCCATTTCTCCAACCCCATTAAGTTTCTTAATGCCAGATGATAAATGCCAATTCAAAAGTGATCCTTAGCTTCCTGTGTGGTGGACACATCAGCCCAAATCTGTCTTTATACTTACTAAGAACAACGTTCTACCTGCATCTGGGAGCCTGCAGAGTGGTATAGAGGATCTACTGTAAAATCAACAGAGCAGACAAAAGACACCTGCTCTGCAAGGCAAGTCTCATTCTATAGCCAGTTTTGCCTTGAATTTAAAATCCTGTCCCATTTTCTCAGGTGCTAGGATTTTATAGGTATGTGCAATCATGCTAGGCTTCCAAAACAGAATTTACATGTACAATTATTTCTGTTGAGTCAGAATAAAACTTTATGTGGTACCCTGTAATAATAATTACAGTTTTGTTGTGTGCAACAGAAGACAGGTCACATAACAAAGGCCTTTTCCAAAGCAGCAGCTGATAAAAGTGCCCCCACTCTTGTTTATTTCTACAGCTCTTTGTTTTGTTGTTAAAGACCTTCTCACACAGCCAGGCTGGTTTCAGACTCCCTCTATTGCCAAGGATCCTCCTGTGTGCTGGGATGACAGGCCTGTGCTGGCTCTCGAGGCTCACCCTTACGTTCTGAGGCTTCCCCCTCAGGTACCCCTTATAACATTTCTCTGAAATGCCACTTTGTAGAAAGCAAGAAGCCCAAAGGCAGTGGCTAGAAAGCCCTCTGCAAGAAGACTGCACTGAAAGACTCTTGTATGCACCCATGAGAAACTCTGCAAGTACATTGTGTGTGGGCATACGTTTTTAGTCTGAACACTCAGGAGGCAAAGGCAGGAGAATCTCTGTCTGGTCTTCGCACTCAGTTTCAGTACAGCCAAGGCTACATACTGGGACCCTGTCTCAAAACAACAAAAAAGTGCTGCTGTTTAGAAATCTAAAGTTAATCTCATAAAAAGAAATAACCCCAACATATAACTAAGAGATTTTTTATACTAAGATACATGAGATTAAAAACATGAAAGAAAGAAAAAGAAAAGGGTGGAGGGACAGCCAGAGTAAGAAGGAAAATATATTTACTATAAAATGAAAACTAGCTGGATGTGGTGGCACGCCTGTAATCCCAGCACCCCAGCATTCAGGGAGGCAGAGGCAGGCACATATCTGTGAGTTCAAGGCCAGCCTAGTCTACAGGTGAGTCCAGTTTGACAGTCAAGGATACACAGAGAAACCCTGCCCTTAAAAATAAATGAAAACTATACTGAACTATAAAGATGGCATTAAAAAAAAAGGTTCAGATAACAAAAAATATCATTAATTTCTAAGACTCCCTGAAAGGCAAAAGCAGCATTTTGCTTGAGACTCAACTCAGCCCTACCAGCTCCTCCCTTGGCACTGCCCAGCCAATGCCCTGGAGCCAGCAGAGCAGACTGCCTAAGAGGACAGAGGCTGGAGGCAGGAAGGAGCTGAACACTGGGGAGCTGTAGGGAAACAACTGACCCTGCCAGTGACTCCATTCTATGTCAGGGCCCCTACAGAGCCTATGGCTGTGTGTATGGGGTGTTAGTTTAAAAGGTCCATGAAATGCCTTGGCCAGTCATACAGCAGCAGCAAATACTAAACAATCTCATGGAAAAGAGAACTGGAGGTGGTTATGATGATACAAAAATATGCTAGGCTGCTTCTGCTCTGCCCGCCATGAGCATGGCCTGGTTCCTGCAGGGGTGGCCCAGCCTGGCACAGTGCTGACAAGACTCCAGAATGCAATCAGAGGGTCCTCGGCTTCCCTTACCTGTCTTGGAAGAGACGGAGGGCTTCATGTGCCCAAATGCGAATGAGGCCTTCAACAGGCAATGTCTCCAGGGGTCTCAGCGCTTCAAAGATTCCTCTTACCCACCTCGTCATCTCACGGGGTGAATAGATATAGTGTGGCTGCGTGTCCTGAGTAAATCTCTCCTACAGGAATGAGAAAATGGAAGCTCGGGTAAATGTCTGATAAAGAAGAGGCTAAAAGGTAAAGTGCTATAAAACAATTCTGTAGTAAAGAGAGTCTAGACCAAAAGTGGTCAAGAAGAAATGAGTAAGCATTGCTAAGGTCAAAACAGCTAGGCTGGGCGTGCTGCGGCTAAGCACTTGTCCAGGATGTGAGAGGCCCTGGGTTCCACCCCTGAGACTTGATAAAATGAACAAACTCTCAGAAAGGCCAGAGGACAAAGACAGTCCTCCCCTCCCACAAACCCAACAAAGCACTATACCACAGAATGACCCAAGCTCCTCACTTTATACTGAAATAATCATGCAGGGCCAGGTGAGGAGCACACCTTTGGCCCCAGCGTGTGGGAGGTGGGGTTCAGTGCTGCCTTCTGTTGTATAATAAGTCCAAGATAAGCTTGGGATCCATAAGACACAATCTTTTTGTTTGTTTGGTTTTGTTTGTTTCTCTGTGCAGCCTTGGCTGTCCTGGACTTGCTTTGTAGACCAGGCTGGCCTCAAAATCACAGAGATTTGCCTGCTTCCTGCTTCCTGCTTCCCTGAACGCTGGGATAACAGCTGTGTGCCACCATGGCCAGCTCATAAGACACTATCTTAAAAACGAAACAAAATACAAAAGAACCAAAGCAATGGTCTGGTGTGGTGGCACATGCCTTTAATCCCAGGGCTGGGGAGGCAGAAAAAGTAGGCTGAATTTGAGGCCAGCCTGGTCTATATACGAGCCCCAGGGCTACACGGTAAGTCCCTGTCTCAAAAAGAAGAAACCAAACAAATAGAAAGCCCACAGAAATAAAAAACAGGATTTTGAGATAGCTCAGTGGTTGATACTGGCCATTCTTCCTAACAAATCAGGGTTCAATTCTCAGAACCCACATAGTGGCTCACAACTGTCTCAAACTCCAGTCCCAGAGGATTTGACATCCTCTTCAGACCTCCTCAACACTGCACACTTGGTACAGACAAACATGCAGATCAAACTTCTGTACACATAAGTTTAAAAATATAAAAAAAATTAAATTAATGCTTATACTATAAAATGCCCTTCAAAAATAATTAAGCAATTAAATGCACAGATAAAAGCCCTTGCAGTACAGAGTAGCAGAGAACCAAAACACTGCAGACAGTGTTAGCAGAGACAGTTTGCACCCTGTTAAAGAGCCACACAGGTCAAAACCCATACAACACTTCAACAGGAAAAAGGTTTATTCGTTTTTTTTTTCTTAGAGACAAAGTCTCTTGTAACATAGGCTATCCTTGACCTCGCTACCTCCCCAGTCCAAAGATCTATTTGTTTGTTTGTTTGTCTTTTCTCTTTGTAGCCCTGGCTGTCCTAGAACTCACTTTGTAGACCAGGCTGGCATAAACTCAGAGATCCATTGGCCTTTGCCTCCCAATGCTGGAATTAAAGGCATGCATCATCATTCCTGAATCTAACATGTAGTTTTAAAAAATGAGAAAATTGTGTTTTACATTTGTGTGTGTGTGTGTTTGTGCACACACTGGAGTGGAGAGCTATTGGGGGGCAACTTGAAGGAGCTGATTCTCTGCTTCAATCATATGGGTTTCTGGGGTCATCAGGCTTAGTGGCAAGCACTTTTATCAGCTGAACCATTTCACTACCTCCCCAACGTGATTTTCAAATGTTAAAAAAATATCAAATGATGTGCTTGCAATCCTCCTGCCTCAACCTTCTGAGTAGTTGAGATGACAAGCCTATGCCACCAGACCCAGCTGGACCCCAGTCTTTCTGCAGGTTTTGGTTGCTGTAAAGGAAAAGAATTCTGGGCGAGGTGTACCTGTGACATGGTATAGAACTCCACCATGGCAGCCGTGAGGGGCTCTGCATAGGTGCGCAGCGAGGGGATGAGCCTCAGCATGGCTCGGTTGAAGGTGCCGTAGATCTGGGTCAGCGAGGCTGGCCCTGGGTAATCCACATAGACAACAGGCACGTGACGCAAGAACCTGCAGTGGACAGCACAGCTTAGACCTCACCAGGCTCAGCTACTGCCACTCCTAATGCACCAGCAGGACCCACATCAAAGCTGACTGCAACACACCCTGCGGGCCGGGGTCTGCCGTAACTATGGGAAGGAAGCCTACGCAACCTGGAATAACCAAGCAGAGAGTCCAGGCTTATTCCAGCCTCACTTTGGCCTTGCAGATGGGTGTGAGCAGTTCATTATTCCCATAAAGTCAATGTCCCCTTCCCTCCCTCTCATTTTTCTTTCCTTCCCTTGCTACTTTTTGTGGTGCTGCAGCACCCACCTTCTGCACATCAGGCACTAGAGCACCAGAGCCGCCTCTGCCCGAATGCTTTGCTTTTTAACATCTTGAGATGGTTTCACTCTGAGCTCAGCCGGCCCAGCCTCCCAAGGCTGGGATTACAGCACATACCACTTGCCAGCTGCTAATGCTTTTTATTTTAACTGATCTTCTTGGTCACAGTACAGCACAATTAACTCAGGAGAAATCATTTGATCAGCAATGCTTTAAAATCTTTTTAATGTTTATTTTAGTCGATTAAGTAGTGGGGACACAAGCACACATGCACGCATTCGAGCAAACACACATGTACATCGTGCCTGCGGAGGTCAGAAGGTAACTTGTGGATGTTGTCAGGCTTGGCAGGAAGCTCCTTCACTCGCTGAGCCACCTCACCAGCCCATCTTTCTCTACTTCTGCTACCTTTGTAATTGCAGTCAGATTGCGCTCTGCTATGTTCACAGCAGTTCTGGACCTCGTGCATGTGAGTGTGTGAGACACAGTGGCCAAAGTCCATGGAGGTGCTTACCTGTGTGACAGGGGCTTTCTCCCAGGGTCAGTGGGTGGATTGCAAGCCCCAACAAACTGGATTCTCTCTAGCTTCACCCACGTTTGGTCTGAGGTACGATAGAAACCTCCGTGCTCCACCATCTGAAGAAGAGCGTGTTACAATTAGGAGCAAGATGTGAATGACAAACACTGTGGGGAGAAGGCCACCGGCATACACACACCTGTCTGATGAAGGAGATGACCCTCTGGGTACCGTACTTATCCATATCTGGCAAGTTGATTTCATCACAGAACAAGACCAGCCATTTTCCAAGTTGAACTGGAGCCAGGACAACGCCATTAGGCGTGCGCCTGTATTCGCAGTAGTGGTCGAAAGTCTTCAGCAGCAGCTCTGGTGTAGTGGCGCTTGAGAAGTTAAGGCCCACAACCTTTGGGTAAGTAGACGCAGATGTGAGTGACTAAGTCCACATACACATCTCACCCTAAAGCTTCTGTCTGGATCCTCTCCTGGCCTTACCTCCATGTCAGGCAAGGCCCGGAGGGCGCTGAAGAGCGTCATGGTCTTCCCAGACCCAGGAGGGCCGCATAAGACCAGGGGCTTGTGTTCTGCCAGCCAGGTGTACAAGAGAGCTTCATGGCGGACTGTGTCTAGCGTTGGCACAACGACATCGGGGGCCGCGACCTTGTGTGTCTCCACTTCAATTTGAGGGACCTTGGCCTGCCACGGTGACCACTCTCCACTGATGGACACCTGCACACAAGATGGGGATGAGTCACTCCATGGCTACTGCACCTCCTTTCCTCAGGTCTAGCTCACTTTATCGCAGCTTAGATCTTCCAACATAAGGACAGGCCAGGCTAACCCACACTCCCCACTGTCTTGCAAAACCAAAGACACTAAAGATATAGCATTCACAACAGGCTGTTCACACTCGTAGGGGAGCCGGGGGAAGGCTGCAACAGGCTGTGCTTACCTCATAATCAATGATGGGAATGTTGGGTGCAGTGGGCAGCGGCACTGTGGTGATCCGCCTGATGTATTCGCCCAGCTCTGCTCTCATTTTCAGCCGGCTGTCTCCAGACAGGGACCAGAGGATGGCATAAACCAGATAGCGCTACAGAAAAATTTGAACAAAATGAAAGATAGTGATGGTAGAGTTTGCTCTGAAGCCTCCTCTGTACCTTTCTTAGCCCTGCCTCCCCCAGGAAACAGCACACTGAAGTGACACGCTTTGGCGCTGCTCAGGACCCGAGCTCCCAAGACCAGCCCTGACCTGAATGTAGCGCTCCAGCTGCTCGCTCTGCATGGGGAAGTCAGGGTGGTTGGCGTTGTACTGGGCCACGTTGCGGCAGGCCTGGTGCAGCATGGAGAAGAGTGAGCCCAGGCAGCGCAGGCGTGTCAGGTCCATGATGTGCTCCAGCTGGAAGGCATGCTCCAGGGCCTTGGTGACCAGGCCATTGGACGTGAAATACGGCTGCATAATTGTTGCTGCATCTCTCTGAATCTAAAAGAGAGAACAAAAATTTACAACAAGCACTTTAAATTGCTGGAAGGAGTCAGCATCCGGGAGACTGAGGTAGGAAGACTGTGGACTCCAGGCTAGCCTGAGCTACATAGTGAGAGCCTGTTTTAAAAAACTTGCTGTGTTTTTTTTTCTTCTATCCTAAGTCTGTGTGCGTGCGTGTGTGTGTGTGTGTGTGTGCGCGCGCGCGTAGGGTGTCATGTGACAGGCAATGCTACAACAGCTAATCCTCATTCTTTACTTCTTTACCTTAATAGCTCTTCAGGTATGCTACATCTCACCCCTAACATGGGAAGGGCAGTCATTCATGAATTACAAAGAAAAATGAAGTAAATGAAGAGCACTTCACATTTTTCCTTACTTTTAAAAATTATCTTATGTGTGTGAGAGAGAGTGAGAGAGAGAGAGAGAGCCATAATATACAGTAGAGCCAGAGGAAAACTTGTGGGAGTCAGTTCTCTCCCTTCACAATGTGCGATCCAGACACTGAACTCAGACTAACAGGATGGAGGTAAGTGTCTTTACCACTGAGTCATGACTCTTTCACTTTAAGTTTTATAACAACCATTTCTTAAGGTTTGCAAGTGGCTCCAGAGTTTTCTCAAAAGCTGTTGTGAGGCAAAGCTGGCTATTTACAACTCTCACTCCCACCCTCTTGGCCCCAAGCCAGTGACCCTCAGGGATGAGCAGCCCGCATACTTGTAGCATTGGAGAAGCAGCCTCTTCACCCTCGTCTTCTTTGCCTTTTCGCCGGCGCTGTGCCTCATCCTCCCCTTCATCCAGGGGAATGCTGCGTAGCCTGGCCAGGAAGTTATTGAAGATCATGTCTGTGCTCAGTACGTCCTCACTGAACCACACCATGCCGCAGCGAGACACTGTGGCCAGGGTTGCATATTTCAAGTCCTGTACTTCAAACATTATTCGCACCTTGGACAAAGAATTAGGTAAATTAAATGATAGAAATTTGGTAGAAACTTGAATATTAAAATTTCTTATATACATACTGAAAGAGTATTCTATTTTTTTTTTTTGCATTTTAAAAATAAGAAACATCTACAATTCACATGACTACAATACTCATAACCTCTCTCCGTGAGAATCTGGGTAGGAAACGATGCCTGGTGGGAAGTTCCTGGTGGTGTGGAGGCCCGTCTGCCTCATGAGGTGTTGTCACGGCAAGCCTCAATGGGCAGGCATCTCCTATAAACATTGCTCCCACGTTCCACACACCCAAACTCATCCACCTGAAGGACAGGCCCATTCTATCTGCACTTACATAGGCCACCTGCCCAACAGTGGGGCTAAGATTCTAGTTAGAAGATCAGAATCCAAACCCTTCACCTCAGAGCCATTTTTCTCACAAGATCAAGCTATCTGACCAGAGTCAGAATCTACTGAGCAATCAGTCTCCAAAGGGACCTGGTGACACTATTGAAGGATGGTGAGAAACACACACTTTAAGACTGAACTCAGAATCCTCGGCTTGTTTCTGAGCCATAAGCATCATCCTCACACAAACGTCCATCTTTTTCACACTGTTTTCCTTCACACCCTCCGTCAGCCAATCCTTCAGGCCCCACTCAACTGCAGTGGCAGCCAGCCACTCAGCACCTCATCTGCATGGATGAGTCTAAGACTCCCAGTGGGCACTGGAACTGTGGACCGCGCTGAGTGCTCCTCCACACACTTTGATATAGCTCAACTTACAAAACAGGCACAGGAACAGATTAACAACAGCAAGCAGCAAACACCTAAAACTTGTAAGCCATTGAACTCTGGAATGCTCCACTTAATATTTTCCGGCTGTAACTAGTGGATGGGGCTGCGACCCTGCGACCTAAGGAGCCTCTTTCCAGAGCCAGCTTCCCAGCTGGGCACACTGGCAGCTACTCACATTGGGTGGCAGGCTGAGGCGCTCTCCATTAGGCAGCGTCAAGAGCTTGTTGTCATCCAGCACGGAGTTCAGGTTCTCCACCCACTCAGGGTCCACGTCACCATCAAAGACAATCCACTGGCGCTTCTGCAGCTCACCTCTCACATTGTCTATGATCCTGGTTTGAAAAAAAATTTAATGGCTTCGTCAAACCAAGAATCCTACATTGAAAATGTTTACCCTCCCCAATGGATTCTGTTATTTGTGTGGACTTTGGTGAGGAAGACAATGAACACGGGGACCGCAAGGTCTGGATCCTACAGTCCCTAAAATCTCAACATCAACCACAGTGAACATACTTTCTCAGCACGTGCGTGAAGAGTCCATCTGTCCACTCTCTGGTGTTGGGGTCCAAGGTTCCGTACAGGTGGTCTTTGCTGATGGCCTTGGGGTCAATTATGTGGGCTACGCCCTCCACACCCTCAAGCCTCTCAAGAGCCTTCAGGAGCACACGCCAGGCCATGCTCTTCCCACTTCCTGAAGGCCCAACCATCATCAGACCATGATTAATCTGGGTGATCTGATAAAGTTGGAGAACCTGCAGGGCCAGAGATCAGCACTTGAGACCTTCAGGGGAAGAGAGACAGGCTCTGCGACCACTTCTGCTGACAATAAGCAGGAAACATATGCTCTGGATTCCTAAAGCAGGAAACTCCATGTGAGAATGGGGACCACATCTCAAAGACATTTCTACATCAGGGAGGAAGTGTGGGCCAGCGGAAGAGATGTCTGCTTTCTAAATATGGAAACATCCAAACACCCTCCAAGAATGACAAAAGGTCAAATGGAAAGGATTATTCTGATATAAAATACTCAGGTCAATATTCACAGTTGGGTATAAATAACCAGACCCAGAGGAAGCAAAGAAACTGGTCTAGAAAGGAAACCATGGTTGACTGTCAAGTGAAACTGTTAGTGCACGAGACCGGGAAATCCTTAAGTAGATTTATTTTAGGGCATAAACCAATTTTCACTATAATCATACTTTTAGTCAGCATTTTAGAGTTAGTGCTACATGTAAAAGACATTTCAAGCTTTGTTCCCTGTGTTAGTAAAGGGAAAATCTTAAGTCACACTATGGCCACACTGGCCTTGGTGAACTGGTCTCAGATGGCTGGAAGCCTGTGCTTGGGAACAGGAAATTCCAGTACCTTTTCAACCCACATTCCGCCAACTTCTTCTCCATCCCCATAAGTCAAGTACATCTCCTGACACACTTTCTTCAGCTCTTCTCGAAGGGCTGTCATCTCCCCACGGTGATACTGGACTCCAGGGAACACGTCTGACAGGAGGCTGAAGAGCAGCGGGATGTCTTCTGCCACCAGCTTGGGCACCATTGTCTCACAGACGCTCTGTATCAGAATCTGTGGGGGTGGGAGGGAGAAACCCAGGCAGAAGATCACCTACATGTCATTTGGTAAATTCCAGAACATTCATGTTTTCAACAGAACATGGTAAGCTGGATGTGGTGGTGGATACCTAACATCTCAGCACTTGGGAGGATGAGGCAGGAGGACAGCTATGAGTGCAAGGCTAGCCTAGGCTACACAGTGTATAGGGAGTTTAACTTCCATGCCACACTGGTCTACAGAGTGAAGGGGAAACAACAAAAGCCTATGTGTACAAACCTCCTGCTCAGGTAGATTCTCAGCAATTTCTCCTTCATCAACGGCTTCCCCCCTCTCTTCTTTCTCTCTCTTTATCTTCTGGATCCTCTCCCTCTTCACATTGCCTGCACTCACAAGCACACTCTTCAGAGCCCGAAGACCAAAGTCATAATGGCTTTGAGAAGACAGCTGCTCATCACACAGTCTGAAAGAGAAAAAAGGTTTCTTAAAAATAGCACCCTTGCAACAGGCATGGCAGTGCAGCCTGTAATCCCAGCACTCAGGCAGGCAGAGGCAGGTGGATCTCTGTGAGTTTGAGGCCAGCCTGGTCTACAAAGCAAGTCCAGAACAGCCAAGACTACACAGAGAAACCCTGTCTCGAACCAAAACCAAAACAAAACAAAAAAAAAAAAAAAAAAAAAAAAAGGCACCCTTTAAGCAAGCAGCATTTTAAGTCGAGGAATGAGACAGGAGTTTGAAAGAAGAGGGGACTATGAACTGGAACTAGCAGGTTGGGCAAGAGCATCAGCCACTGGCTACAAACATGCCTGTGAACGGCTCTCACTACTCACTTAAAGAAGGGGACGATTTTGCTGGCGAGGACCTCAGCAGTCCGGAAGCCCTGTGAGTACAGCATGACCTGGGCGATCAGCTGCCGGTCCGGCTTGGTCATCGCCAAGCTCCGGAACAGCTTCTTAAGGTTGTCAGGGAGGTTTGAGCGGCCCGCATAGCCTGGGTTCATGGTGATGAAGATAGCCATGTCTGGGCTGACCTTGACTTGTTTGTTGAGCAGCTCACAAGTAATGGGGGCTGAGGCTGAAATTAGATGGCACGACCTTACTGAAGACACCAGAAGAAAACACCTCAAAGTCTGTAATGACAGCATCACTTCTTCTGTACTGACCACAAGACCAAATCCCACGACTCCTGGGGTGACGGAGAGGCTTTACAGAGGCTGCCCTCACTAGCTAGGCCAACCCCTCTAGATTACTGCCAAAGTCAGGCACACAGAGAGTAGCTATCAATGCAGCAGAGGCAAGATGCTCACTGACTGCAAAAATGCTGAATGTCAACAAGGACAACAGCAGAACAAACCTGTCCTGAATGCAAGTGACACTGAGTGCCGAGATCATGAGAATCATCTCTTCTTAGCATTAGCTCAACTTACAAGACAAACCTCCAGCCGCCTGAGCTACTCAGGAATGTGTATGTTCATTCTGTGAGGGACTACAGGGTTGTGCAGATAGTCCTGTTTTCTTCAGGTCTTGAAAAATCTTTGTAACACAAGTTGCTATTGCAATGGTATAAAAGTAAACCAGAGGCCCTGCGGTGGTGGCATATACCTTTAATCCTAGCACTAGGGAGGCAAAGGCAGGCCTGGTCTATAGATTTGAGTTTCAAGACATCCAAGGCTACACAGAGAAACCCTGTTTCAAAAAACAAAAAACCAAACCAAACCAAACCAAAACCAAAACAAAACAGCAAATGCCTCAAAAAACCAACCAAACAAAGAAACAAAATCAAACAAACAAAAAAGCTAGACAGTGGTGTAGCACACCTTTAATCCCACCACTTAGGAAGTATAGGAAGGTGGACCTGAGTTTGAGCCTAGCCTGGTCTCCAAGACAGCCAGGTCCACACAGAGAAACCCTGTCTTGAAAAACAAAACAAAAAGTAAACGAGATGGCTGGACTAGGTGCGGAGAGAGAGCCTCCTGCCCACCTAGCTGCATAGCAAGGACATCATATGGCACCAAGCCTGCCTCAGCCACATGTGCCTGGGCTCCGTTAGCTGCAGAGAGCAAAGCTGCCTTGGAGCCTTCCAGAAGAGCTACTAGCTACTCCTAATACTGACAGAGGACTCACTCCACAAACCACACGGTAGAAGCACTGAGGTCAAACAGATGGCTAAGGAGGTTGGCTTCCCAGTGATGCTCAAAGGAAAAGGCCCCTGAGGGCCATGGGTGGATATGTGTGTGGAGAGGAATGGGCGTGCCTCAGCATTGCAGAGGATGCTCTGCTCCAGGACCCATAGAAACTGGTACTACTACTGCCAGCACCAGGAAACAAAAATGATCCCAAACCAACCAGCCCTCATATCAGTCTCCAACCATGCGCCACTGTACTTGCTTGCCCAGGGGAGGAAGCTGACATAAGTAAATGAGCTCACATCAGATTTTCCCTTCAGCTCCTCAGTGATAAAACAAAACAAAACAAACAAACAAACAAACAAAAAACCCACACACAACAAAGCCAAAACCGCAGAGAAGCCTTACTCTTTTCGTAGTTGGGGTTGGAATGCTCCCGCAGTGCCTCCTGTATGCACTGCACCTGCTGGGATACAGCCGAGAGCATCCGCTCCTCCAGGCGGTTGAACTCATCAAAGCAGCCCCAAGCGCCAACCTGGCAAAGCCCCACAAAGATTCGTCCCATCGCCTAGAGTGAAAAGAAGCAAAGAGGCTTCAACCATTTGTTATGGATTGACGTGTCCTTTCCCAGCATCATCTCCCCACATGCTAACCTCCAGGGTTATTGTACTTGGGAAACATGCCCTAAGGAGATAAAACTAAGGAAGACGCTTAGGAGGGAGAACTAAGTTACCGGAGGCCACCCTTCCGGCCACCCCTCCCTTCCTCTCTGCATAGAGGAAAGGGCACACGCTCAGTGGGTGCAAAAGCAGCACCTACATGCAGGGAAGACAGGATTCACTAGGAGCCAATTCTACCAAAACCACAGTGGGCCTCTGGCCTCCAGGACTGTGGGGAGTCATCTTTGTAGTCTGAGCTGTGCAGCCTGTAGTAACTATGATTAACTTGTCCAACTCTGAGCAGGTCACTGCTTTCTGAAACCTACAACCCCCCCCTTCAAAATGAGAGCAGCATAATGTGGATACGCAGTGAGTCATTCCTCAGTCACATAAAAGCAATGTCCTTACAAAGATGGACTGAGAAACACTCTTTCCAACCTGTGTCAATAAAATCCCTCTGATAAAACTGTAATTTTTATTCCATCACTTTTTTGTTAAGCTTAGAAACATTTTCCATAACATTTACTGTTTTCAGACACAGGCATCAAGCATTAGCTCAAAAGGCTTCCCTTCTAGAGCTGGAGGTGTAACACAGGGGTAGAGCACCTGCCTAGCATGTTTAAAGGTCCCTGGTTTGGGAGGGGAGGACATTACTGCTAGAGGTGACAGTGCATGCCTGCTGGCCCAGCTGAGATAGGGGATAATGAGTTCTAGGCCAGCCTGGGCTACAAGGAAACCCAGTGTCAAACATAAATACAGGCAGGCAACAGCCATTTCAGACAATAATGGTTAACTTTGAGACAATGAAAGTCAGGCTCCTTCAGTGTGTGCTGGGCCCTGAACAGTTCAGAATAGCAGCAGATAAGGCACATTGCACTGGGGCTAGGAGACGGGAGGTTTAATGGTTCTAAGATGATGTGCAAAAATTCCTTACCTGGAAATCAAAGGTTTCATCACAGTTAAAAACTAGGACAAACCGCCCCAACTGATGGCCAAGGGCTTTGACGGACTCTGTCTTCCCAGTTCCAGCAGGTCCTATTATTGAAAGAAAAATAATTTAGAACTCAAGTCCACCACCTAGTTGGTTGTAAATCCTTGGCTTAAGGAGAGCAGTAAAATTTATCTTGAAATTCAGATACGATAAATGCAAGCAAATTGGAGATTTTACAATGTTGAAACCACGAAATAAAGAAATGCACCCAAACCATCAGCTTAGTGTGTCAAAATAAGATCTTACCAAATGGGGAACCTCCAAGC
Organism: Meriones unguiculatus; assembly: GCF_030254825.1. Lineage (NCBI taxonomy): Eukaryota > Metazoa > Chordata > Mammalia > Rodentia > Muridae > Meriones > Meriones unguiculatus. The sequence continues at coordinate 115,105,770 of NC_083355.1, read as the reverse complement.
CTGGCCTCCAAAGCCTGTGTCATTGTCAAATAGCAACGGTCAGTGAGGGGTGTCTGAACCAGCTTGTCTTGAACCCCTAGGTACTCAAAGCCGTAGTTAAACTTGGCATTCGCCATCTGAATGGACAGCTGCTGTAACACGTCAGTTTGCTTAGGGTCAAAGTAAAATCGCATCTGGCTGAGCCATTCAAAAGATTTGGCATTGTCAATCTTGCTTTTGATCAAGGACCTGGTAACATCTCTTTGGTGAACCAACTCTGTAATCTAAGGAAGTAAAGAAATTGCCATAAGCTAGAGAAACACTGTGTTGTTTGAACCTGCAGACTATCAAGTTTATAGTAGTATTCAGGACAGTTACAGTGACTAGCAGCAAATATTCCAAATTCCAAACAGAACTTCACTGGTGGAGACACTGGAAACAGTATCACAGACTCTGAAAACACAGAAGCCAAAAACCCACTGTAAGCAACAAGTCTGTGCAGCTGAGTGTCACAGACAGCAACTCTGTCACGACCACCCCATGGGCTGCCCACTTGTGCCACCATGCTGCTGTAGCCACGCCACTGGGAAGATGGTGACAGGAAAAAAGCATACCCCCTCAAAAGCTGGCCATAGCTGGGTGGTGTGGTATTGGCACATGCCTTTAATCCAAGCACTCAGGAGGCAGACACAGGTGGATCTCTGTGAGTTCAAGGCCAACCTGGTCTGCAGAGTGAGTTCAAGGACAGCCAGGGCTACACAGAAAAACCCTGACTCAAAAAACTTAAAAGGTGGTCGTGTTCTTCTTCCCATAGTCACCTGACTCCTCCTTACCACACGGCCTTACTTCTGTGGGTATGATGTGCACATGTATGCATGTGTGTGCAGAGGCTGGGGTCAACTCTGGGTGCTGTCACTTGTTAGGAGCAGTTTTCATCAGGTCCTCATGCTTGTGTAGCAAGCATTGTCTCAACCTAGCCTTCACCACGATCAGCTTTACAGAGGAACAGAGAACCAAACCCTATTCTAGTGCACACTGAATGCCTATGTCCACTTACTACCATGGGCAATCACATAAGCCAGGCTGGCCTACAATTCCTGATCCTCTTGCTGCTGATTCCCAATTCTAAGGTTGCAGGTGTGGGCCACAACTCCCAGCTGACTTTTCTTTTGATACAAAAGGCACATTTTAAGGCATCTTTTCCTTTCACTCTTTGGCCTGAAAGGTGATAAGGGGTTCAAGCATGAGGCTCACCAAGTGTTCCAGTTTCCGTCTTCGGAGAGGGGGCTGCTCCATGAGGACAGAGTCTGCTAAGACGTTGAGGGTGACCTCCACATTGCTCAGCACGGACTGTAAGGGTGCCACGCCACCCCCTCCCCCAACGCTGCTTAGTGCATTCTCCACATTCTCAGACCAGGCTATTTGGGCTGACAATACCACTAGCTGGGCCTGAAAAAAAGAAAAAGACAGGAGATCCACAGGGTCACTTTTTTTGAGAAGTGGTGTGTGTCACTATGTGGCTTGGACTGGCTCTGAATTCACCACTCCAACTGGCCTTCCTGTCTCACCTCCCAAAGAGCCTGACTACAGGTGCACTGCCCGGCTCCCAAGGGTCATTTTCAAGTCAGTCAGAGCTTCCATCTTCAGCCTGCTTGCTTCTACTATAGCTTACCTGGTATTTATCAATCCAAGTAATGTAGGTATTTGGGTCAATTGAAGTTGCTTTTCCAAAAATCTCCACCTCTGTAACAGACTCTGCCAGAAGTTTAGCCAGGGTGACTCTCATCTCCTTTTCCACCAGAGTGAGCCACTCATTGATTTTGGGGTGTTCAGTGATAGACACTGGAGTTTTAAACATCACCTGAAGATAAAAAGGCATCTTGAGAATGAAGAAGTGCAAGTGTGTGAGACAAGTCCCTAAGAAACAAACATCTTGAGCCTACCTCCTCTCCTTCTCGGGACGAAATGCCAAGGACTACAGAGTTGTCCTCATTTAAGATGATGCTGGAAACGCCAGCAAACATCTTCTTGAAGTGCTTCTGCAGCTTCGCCACGTTCTTGCTATTTCCAATGATCTCAAGTAAATCCTCATCACCCACAAAGTAGAACCTGCAATCAAAACAACCCAGCTGCCTGGTGCACCCAGGGGGACTGAGCAAAATGCCCACACACAGGGGGAAGCCACTGGATGAAAGACCTCCAGCCTGAACTCAGATCTCACACAAACATCTGCCAGGGCGTGGTGAGAGACACAATTACAGTAAGTCTTGGAAAAATTCAATGTCACTTAAGTTATTTTGACAGCATCTGCTCCACTCACCCTAAACAAACTCCTTAGAAAGAAAGAGACCACTTAGGAGATAGCAGAACTAGACCCTGGAGTGACGCAAATAGCTTAGGAGGAAAATGAGCTTAATGATGCTTAATAAGATTGAAAAACCACAGTCCTGTTAGGCCACAGAGGAGGGCTTTGCAGCCAGTCCTGAAGATACCTGATAAAACAGGATCAGATGAACGGGGAGGAGGTCCCCCCCATCAGTGGACTTGGAAAGGGGCACGGTGGAGATGAGGGAGGGAGGGAGGGAGGGACTGGGAGGGAATGAGGGATCGGGACACGGCTGGGATACAGAGTTAATAAAATGTAACTGATAAAAAAAAAAAAAAAAAAAGATTGAAAAACCAGGAGTTCAAGTAGCATTAGAAATGGGTGCTTCAAGACAGATGACTCAGTCAATGACTTGGCTCTCAAAATCCTTGCCATCAAAACTAAGCAACACCAGGAAAAGAAGAAGCGAAGCACAGCTGAACTTGACTTTGCCCCAGGCTCACCTGGGGAAAGACGATCGCTCTCGTTCCAGGTATTCTCCCAGTGCTTTCTGGATCTTCCCGAGCAGGTCTGCCAACCTTTCCAGAGACCTCTGTACCCCCTGTATGTTCAGAACATCCATCACAAGCGGAGACTTGGATACCTTTTTCATCAGAGCCAAAAACTCTGTGCTGATACTAGAGAGCAAAGCAGAGCTGGGTCAGCCTTTGCAGAGGGCTATCAGCCCTGCCAGCCTGACCCCTCTTGCAGCTGTACCTCTGGAAGCGCTGGGTTTCCACAGGCAGCAGATGTTTGATGTCTGCACTGCCTGTGAAGATGCCTTCCAAGTAGACCCAGCGCCTCTGCACATCAATCCACACATCGAAGAGAGCCATGATCCGGTTCAGCTTGTCCTCCCAGCTCAGGGCATCTTCCTCAAAAACCTGGTGGGTGCACAGGAGGGCAGAGCTCACACACTAACCTTTCACTCAGGGATATGCCAAAGCTCACTGAAAACTGTAAATTAGGACCCTCAAGTTGTCTGACCCACATTTTAAATAAACAGACATCTCAGGTATAATTCAAGCGTGCAGAACACTACCTTGTAATATGGAGAGAGTTTCATGGCAGATACGCTGTTGATGTGCTCTTTGACCTTGTTGAAGAGGTCATCCCAGCCTCGGATCAGGCGGCATTTGTTCTGGTAGTTGACCAAGTCCAGTTCGTATGTATTCCATACTTCCCGTATCTGTGTGGAACCAGGAAGAGGCCGTTACCAGTACAAATCAACACGCAACATTTGCAGGGGCACCGAACATTAGGGACAGAGATGACTGTAAGAGACAAAGCTTCACCTTCATGGCCAGAGCCATACATCAGCCTGCTACTCACTCCCATCACTTGCCTGCTTCAAAAATTCTTCTAAAGCCATCTCCCCTTGTGCCACCAGCAGGACATCCTTGACAATAGCTTCGTTCTTCTGAAGGTCAACGTCCCAGATCTGGCCCAGGGTCAGCTCAGAAACGACCCAGTTGACATGAAGCCTCTTCATCAGCTGTTTCCAGTGGCGGTCTTTAAGTGCCTCAGACTTCAGTTCAATCACCAACATGTTTATCTGCTCAGGGACAAACAGCTGCATGAGCAGGCGTCTTCTGAAGAGACACCCTGCGCCCACGCGTGGCAGTTGCCCACCTTCATGTAGCCTTTCAGCAGCCTCTGGACAAACTCATAGGAGGCGTACTGCCGAAGCCGTGCAGGGAAGTTCTTTAGCTGGTTCAACAGGCCGTCTAGGTTTTGTCGAAGCTGTCATAAGACACAAGAGAATGGAGTCACACAGACACACAGACACTGACACGGACACACAGACACACACACCACCACTGCCACCCTATGTTGTTGTTTACTTTTCCTGACACATGGCCTCATGCATGTATCCAGGGCTAGCCTCGAACTTACAGAGGCCCACCTGCCCCCACCACCCAGAACCCTGGGGCCTGAACCTAAGGCTTTGTGCATCCTGGGTAAACATTCCACCTGCTGTGCTCTAGCCTTCTGAATGGCTCCAACACCAGGTTTAGTCTGGACGAACTACATAAAACATGCAGGACGTAGGTGGCAGCTTGTGAACTGGCAAAGTTCTTCCTGTGACTGTTAACAGACGGACAGACTCACGGACATGCACTTCAACAAGTACCTTGCGAGGCTGAACTGAGACCCATGGCTGCTCCTTCATTTGATCAATCTGTTCCCAGACTTTAGACAATTCTGACCAAACACCTTTGAGGTCTTGTAATTCCTCCAAGGCCACCTGTGATCAAGAACAGCAGCAAGGCAGTTTAAACTTGGGCATTAAAGAACTCACTAATCAGACACAAACTACAACCACCTCAGCCTATGGCAGGGTCCCTGGGATGAGTGGACAGTGGTAGGGTCTGCCAGAGCAGACTCTTCCCTCGAAGCTGCATACCTGAACACGCTCTTCACTGCCACTGAGGAGTCCTGTGTCCGTCAGTTCCAATGCTTCCTTGGCCTTTGCACATTTCTCTCTGTCATCCTTCAGCCGGCCGAACTTACCCTCGTATATGGTCAGGGCCTGAAGAGCCTCCTCAGGGCGCAGATTGCCCTAAAACAGCCAGAGCACAGTATTGCCTCAGGAGAGGGGAACACTGGGGTGCAAAGACAGTGGAGGGTCAAAAGCGACAAAACAGAAAGCAAGCCTCTCCACGATGTACACAGCTAGCACCTACCTTGTAAAGATTAAGCTGTGTTTAGGGAAATCAAATTTTAAATTTTGGGTATGCCCAAGGACAGTTTAAAAACTAATTTTAATCATTTAAAAACACCTCCTGGGGTTGGGGGGATAGCTCAGTGGTTAAAAGCACTGGCTGCTCTCTTCCAGAGGGCCTGGGCTCGAGTCCTAGCACCTACATGGTAGCTCACAACTGTCTGATTCAGTTCCCAGGGATCTGACACCCTCTTCTGGTCTCCAGAGGCATTGAATGCACATAGAGCACAGACATGCATGCAGGCAAAACACCCGTAGACACATGTAAATAGATAAAACCACCTCCTGGCTTAAATGACTGCCACTCAGGGTAAATAATGACTACCCTGGTTTTCACACTTAGCATCTGCAAATACTCAGGGCATCCACACACTGGGTGAGGTCTCTACCAGTTGTATTTCCAGCACTTACTTTTTACTGCAACAGTAACTTGCTACGCTGCCCTAAACTCACTCAACTCAAATGACCCTTCTGTTTCTGCCTACATGACTGGCTGACAGCACAGCCTTTTAGTTACTGAAGGGCAAACACGTTTTTAGTACTGAAACGCTAAGCACCAGCACGGCTTCCTGTGTCTGACAGAAGAACTCATGCTGTGCTGCTGGCTGGCAGGCTTTGCAAAGCTCACCGTGACAGGTTTGGTCTTCTCCCAGTCTGTCAACAGGTCGGTGGTGCGGCTCTCCACAGCTCGGTCCTCCTGCACGATCTTCATCTGCAGGTTCGCCACTTGCTGCTGAATGGCAGAGTCCTTCCGGCGCATGATGTCATTGAAGGCCCCCCACTCACCCTCGATGTTGTCAATGTAAAGCCAAGAGGGCGGGAACTGGAACCTTTGCTTTTCCAGCAGACGCTGACCATTGCGGTAGAGCTTTGAGAGTTAAAAGAAAAACTTTTTTTCTATAATAGCAGGAGAAACAACTATCAACATCTAAACAAAGAGAACGCTCCCTGTGACCACACAACACAAAGGTCAAAGCATCTGCTCTTCTAAAACTGCCTACATAAGATCACTGTGGTCAGAGGACACCGTGCCATGCCTGGAGTGGCCTACCAGTTACTACACCTGACACCACCAAGCGGGCAGAGAGAGTACCCTGTACTGTACTTCCTCCCTTTCTCCTGAATTAACAGAATACTCAAATCCTAAGCACTTGAAAACAGGAACAGATTTAAACAGACAGCGATTCTCAAAACTGAACTGTGCATAACAATCACCCACAGAGCTTTTTAAAGTACAGACTCCTAGACTCTCATGGTGCTACATTTATTTATCATGTATATAGGTGCGCAGGCATGTATCATAGCACGTGTATGGAAAGCAAAGGACAACCTGTACAAGTCTGTTCTCTCTTTCCCATGTGGTTCTAGGAAGAATTGGGTCATCGGTCCTGACAGCAGGCAGCTTTACCCGCTCAGACACACCTCTGCTATCCACCAGCCTCTTTAGACAGATCTTGCTAGGAAAACCATTCTGGCCTAAACGTCATACTTTTCCTGCCTTAGCTTCCCAAATTATGGAAGGAGAGGTGTGCGCCACCACCCCAGGCTTTCCATGGTGCATTCTTTCAAGCTCATCAGGTGGCTATGGCAGTTGACAACCACACTGTAAGAATGGTTCCTTCAGGTATCGAGTCCCTCAGTATTCCCTCAGAACACAATTTTCTCATCCCCTGTGGCCCCAGTTAGGTCAATTCCTAAGCTGTGTAGGTCTCCACACCGATGTCAGTCAAACAGCCAGCGACACTAAGGTAAGCCAGCAGCAGCCAACTGAAATACTCCATTGTTGCCTTGAGGAATCTATTCTATAGTCACAGCTGCTCGTTCTAACTTCTGAGGGCCCAACCTCAGCCAAGATTATTTGAAACCACTCTGTTTCATGAATCAAAATGAGAACTCACTTCAACTTGCTTCTCAAACTGTTTGATCTTCCGTTTTAGAGACTGCACATAGGTGATGAAGGTCACTGCGTCAGACGTACTGGCTGTGTCCACTGAGTGCTGCTCCAGCTCTTGGCGAGACTGTTGAAGAGAGGGTTGTATTTCAACACAGTGCCAGGCTTAACCTGCAACTGCCAATTCCCTGGACAACATCCCCGCTCCTCTCACCTTTGAGATCTGGGAATGGAATTCTGTCATGTTTGACCCCAGCATCTGGCCAAATTTGCTGAGGACCTCCTTATGCCAAGAGTCATACTTCAAATTCACTTTGGACTGGACCTGCAGGTGAAGTGGACAGCAGCACTTGATCAGCTCTTTCCTGGAGTGTGTTTAAGCTGCAACTCAGAGCGAAACACCAATACTACTCTTAAAGCCTCCTGACACCTTTGAGAACAAGCCGAGCTCACCTTGCCGTAATCTATCACCACTGGTCCGAATTCTTTCTTGGTTTCGGCGTTGTCGAAGGTTCCTCTGGCTTTCCTTATCTGGACCAGGAGAGCTTGCCACTTGTTGAGATCTTCCCCCAGCCTGTTGTAAATGTTTTCCGCCTGCATATCCCATAAACACTGGTACTGAAGCCAAACCTGGAAAAAAGAAACAGTTCAAATCTAGTCTGCAGTTCTGTAGACTATTATTAATATACCAGTAACCATTATGCTCACAGTCCAAATTCATGTTTTCACATCATTAGAGAACCTCACTCCAGAGGCCCAGAATTTATAAAGCAAAAGGTAAAATTTATTTTTCTTAAAAACCATAGCTAAAACCACAAGATTTACCCTACTATTCACTCTTGGTTTTAAAATAAGCTAATATTGCTGAGTGGTGGCACATTCCTTTAATCCTAGCACTGAGGCAGACACAGATGGATCTCTGTGAGTTCAAGGCAAATCTGGTTTACCTAGTTCCAGACTATCCAAAGCTACCTAGGAAGATTCAGTCAGGTGTGGTGACAAAACAGGTGTGTAATCCAAGTTCTCAGGAGACATAAGAATTACAGGTTCTAGGTCAGCCTGCTCTACAAAGCAAGTAATTCCAGGACAGCCAGGGCTAGAATAAGGACATTCTGTCTCAACATAAATAAATAAATATAGAAAATAAATAGACAGACAGATAACAAACAAACCAATAAATAAAGCAAGCATTGCCCATTGAGCCTTATTATCTATCAAGACCTTTTAGCTTCCTGTATTCTCTTTCTTCCTCTTTTGGTGGTACTGAGGATTGAAGCCAGCACCACCCCTGACCTTCTTGCATGTTTAGAATAGACTATCCATGGCATATGGATGGAATCAGGTGTCTTTACCTTAACATACTGCTCAACTTCAGTCACAATGCCCATAACCGCAGAGTACGATTCTTCCAGGGCAACGGGGCCATCAGGCATGCGTGTCAACGCATTCCGATAGAACTTCTCTTCCTCAGTCAATTCATAATGTACTCCCACCTGACCAACCAAAGCCAACATGAATGTTAGTATATACAATGCAAATCGAAGTCACCTCTTACTGAAAATGACTCAAAAGAAAAATCACCCTCAAAATGCACTAAGAGATGATATCTATTTTCCTTAGCCACAAGTAATGAGAAATCCGATTAATTTAGCTTGTTAAACCAATAAAGGGAACATCAGAATAACTGCAAACCAGAAAACGTGGAGTCACTAATGGCACAAGGTAAGATTAGCTAAAGAACGTAAGGAACCTTTGGTCCACCTGCACTGCCTGAGTACCTGCTACATGCCAGGCCCCAATCTAGGGGCAATAAACAGAAACTCCCACTCAGGTGAAGTCACACTCTGCAGAAGAGACAAAGGACACTGATGTACAGACCGTTATATGGGAAGAGAGCCTATGCAGAAGAAGTAGGAAAAGCATAGTGAGTACAGGATTGGTCAGGGAATAGTTGTGTATTGTTCATTTTTTATAGTACAGGGGATTGAACAGAGGGGCCTTGAGCATGCTGGGTAAACACTCTACAACTGAGCTACCTTCAACAGAAAACAGGAAAGGCTTCATCAGAAGGTGATATGTGAACAGAGATTGGAAAGGTGGGAGGAATATGTTCTCTCAGGGTCTGTGAGCACAGAGAGTGCCTCATGACAAAGCCCCATGAGCAGTCAGTCTGCAGGGCTGAGGGCCAGCAAGAGTGTAGTGAGGCCAGAGCGGAGCCAGGAGGGGAAAGCAGAAACTAAGGTCAGGAAGGCAAACAGGTAACAATAGGGCCAATAAGCACCAGAACTGCAGCTTTCCTCAAGAGATGGCAGGCTGTGAGAGGGCTCACAGGAGCAAAGTCAGGGTTACCTCATAAAGGAAGACTGATTTTAGGGAGCAGAGGCAGAGAGAATGGTAGGAGGAAACATCAGTAAGCCAAGGCAATGGTGCTCCTTGGATGGAGTGGGAACAGTGACTGGTCAAACAGGCCAGGATGAACTTTAAAGATGGTGATGACAGAAATTACGGGTGACATGATTTCTGGACTGGGTGGGAAGAAGGATAAGAGAGGAAGGAGCAGAGGAAGAGCAAATCCAAGGGAGCAAGTAGGGTACCAAGTCATGGCTAGGGGACCAACAGAGATGGAAATCAGCAACTGCAGAGATGGGCCTGGCTTCACGGTAAGGGTAGGATTGCATGTATGAATGTGGAGCACAGAGAGGACACTGTGAGCGCTACTGTCCACAGACAGGCTAGCTCTCATCTGTCCAGTCTGGACAGAAACAAGACAATGCAAAACCCTTAAACACAGAACTGGACAAACAGGATCCCCAAAGCCTGGTTTTGATTAGCTGGGCAAACCATACTACAAGGACCAGGAAGATGGCTCAGTAGGCACTTGCAGCCAAGGTTTACATCTGAGTTCAGTTCTCAAAACGAACCTACAAGGTAGTGGGTACCTGACCTACACTTTCTCACTGTGATATGTAAGAGAGAGTGTGTATGCACACACACCAAATAGATAAATGTAATTAAAACAACAAACAAGCCCTTAAAGAGTGGTATTTATGATCAAAGTCAAAGAGAAAAAGGTATGTTTTGGGGCTGGAGAGATGGCCCAGTGGTCCTGAACACTGGCTGCTCTTCCAGAAGACCTGGGTTCGGTTCCCAGCATCTGGAGAGGCAACTATTTCTTCTGGTTGACATGGAAACCAGTTACACATGGTAAACAGATATATATTCAGGCAAATATTCATACATGTAAAATAAAAAATATATATATATATATATATACACTTTTAATTTTGAAGGGTGTGTTTCTAGCAGAATTGCTGAATTCTAAAACAGTCTTCATGGCAGAGCTGTGGAATCTTTTTGAAAACCACTGGTCCTACATAAAAGTGACATTGGCTAGAATAACAGACTAAATGTGGGGTTTCCTTTGGCTCTAGAACTGTATCAGGAAGACTATAATCTAGGATTTGCTTTACACTTGTCAGAGGGATCTACAGATTAAGTAAGAACAGCTATGTGTGATAACTAAGGCTGCAGGCAGGAGCTCATGATTTCCACTTCTGCATGTGCTTGAACATGTCTCTGAAAGCAGGAGCTGGATATAGCCATCCCAGTATTCAGGAGGCTGAGACTGGAGGTCAGCTGGGACTATTCAGTGAGACCCTATATCCAAAAATAAAAAAAATCAACAGAGGAATAGGGAGGAAAACAGTAGGAACTGGGATTATTAAAAAAGGTCATAGGCCAGGCATAGTGGCAGATGCCTTTAACACCAGAGCTCAGAAGGCAGAGGCAGGAGACTCTTGAGTTTGAGGCAAAGCTGGTCTACACAGTGAGTCCCTGTTTGAAAACAACCAAAGAAGTTCATGAAGGAAACTTTCAAGTGATGAGAAAGGCTGCAAATGCCAAGCTTTCCCTTAGGATATGGAACCTCGGGATCTCGAGTATGGAAAGACACTGAAGAGGTGGCAATCAGAATCCCAGATGAGAGCTGGTCAGAGGGCACATGCTTAGAGCCTTGGAAGCTTACCTGGTACCTCTGACTCTGGATCCTGGGCAGGGATAGCACGATCATCTTCCAGGCGAACATCTCCTGGTATAGCTTGTACCTGCACTCTTCGATGGGTGGATTCAAATAGATTACCTGATTTGTTATTCTCAGCTCATGAACAACATTCTGTAAAAGAAAGGTTTTGTTTTCACTCACCAACATAATTCAATAAAATGGTTTTGGTTCTTAACAACCTTCTTTGTCTAAATTATAACATCTTTGGTTATAAACACAAAGCCTGTCACTTTATCAGATGCTCTCCTGGGCTTTTTCATATTGTCCCTCTAAGACCACAAGAGGCTGGGGACAGGCACCACCTCATCTGCTCCACATCCTCATCTTTAGGTGTGGTGCCTGGGTTGGAACGCACAGTAGGTACTCATGGAAATCCACACGTTCAATAAGACTTCGAGGCCTGGGAAACAGCATCACTGAAGCAGTGGCACCACTGCCAACTATACACGACTGATTTGTCCACCATCTGTGCTACTGGTCAGTGCTTCAGGCTAGTCCAGAGCTGTACCGTTATCTCCACTTAGAAACATTCATCATTTCGCTGGGATACAATATCCTAAAAACCACATTTACAGGCTAGTAAGATGGCACAGCTGGTCAAGGTGGCTGTTGCTAAGCCTTGGCGACTGAGTTTGAACCCTAGGATCCATTGGAAGAACTGACTCCCTCTAGGTGGCCTGACTTCCACAAGCATGCAACGGTACACATGCCCCACGCATGCTTCCTAAAATAGACTTTTAAGTTTTTTTTGTTTTTTTTTTAAGATTTATTTATTTATTATGTACACAATATTCTGTCTGCATGTACACCTGCACGCCAGAAGAGGGCACCAGATCTCATTACAGATGGTTGTGAGCCACCATGTGGTTGCTGGGAATTGAACTCAGGACCTCTGGAAGAACAGACAGTGCTCTTAACCTCTGAGCCATCTCTCCAGACCCCCGACTTTTAAGTTTTTTACAGCTTTCTGTTTTGAAATTATCTTAAACTGTCAGGAGATTTGCAAAGGAAGTGCAAAGTGTTTCAGCAGGTCCACTGACACTGATACTACCTGCTTCACCATACACTCCGATTTAGTTGTCCTATCTCCTCAACCGATTCCCACCTATGGCACTTTCTGCTCTGGTCAGAGGTTGTGCAGACTGACCTTCAGGTGAGCTTCTATTTTTCTTGTAAGTTTTCTGGAGAAAAAAGCAGCTGTGAGGTGCCTTTGCCATCGCTTGGCATTACCAGCATGTGGTGGTACCCACGTCACTAATGCTGCTAATGTTCATCATCTGGTTAAATGCTTTGTCTGTCAGGTGATGTCTTTGTAAGCACTACACACCCAGTCCCAGCCCCAGTGCCAGGGATCCAGACTGGGCCTCCCACATTCTAAGCAAGCACTCTAACACTGAGCTACCCTTCTGACCTTGCCCTCATAAGCACTTCTTGTTTTGTTTTGTAGACAGGGATTCTCTGTGTAGTCCTAGTTGTCTTAGAACTCACTCTATAGACCAGGCTGGCCTCAAACTCAGAGATCTACTTGCCTCTGCCGCCCTGAGTGCTGGAATTAAAGGCATGTGCCACCACTGCCTGGCACAAGCACTTTTTGGGACAGGTCTCACTGCAAAGCCTAGGCTGACCTTGAACTTGTGATCCGCTTGCCTAAGCTTCTAGAGGTTATTTCTCAAGGGACGGAACTTCTTTTACTATACACTGAGGAGCATCATGGGAGATACTCACTTTGATCTTTGGCTCTCCACCAGGCTTGTGACTAACTTGTGGGGCGTCTGTGTCCATGTCGACTTCTGCTTTATCTTCAGCTTGTCCGAGAAGAACCTGGGTCCAAGCTCTAAGGCCAGCTTGCAGACGGACACCCAGTATCCTTTCAATCTACAGAAGAAGTGGGGTCACTGAGCCGCTGCTGTTGAAGGTCAGCTCACAAAGCACAAGAGTGAGAAGGGGGCAGGTGTGCCAAGGTCAAGTTTCCAATTCAGTCCTGTCTCATTTCCATCACATCCACAGCCTCATCTTGTCTGCTTTCGCCACTTTTGGGACTCGTCAACTACCTGCCAGACTTCCCAGCTCCTAATTTACAAGGAGACTTAACACCATGCTGAAGATCAGCTATGATCTCGATAGCTGCTAGTTATGATGGAAAACTCACGTAAGTGATGTCATGGGGGCTAGAAGGTAGCTCTAGACATGAAACTAGAAACCCTGCAGCCTGGCAATCAAGCCGTTTTCTTCAACAAGAAAGCATTCCCTCTGTTCAGAAGCAGGCAAATTTCCTGTGTGATGGACAGGACCTCTGCATGTCTTTGCCACCAGTATGCCCTAGGCCACACAATATCCCAGGAATGTGCTGTAGGCTGAGGGACACCCACAGCATCTGCAGACCATTAACTTTCCTTAGTACTGTATCCTGGGCGTAGATACCATTTTAAATTTGTAGGTGAGGGAACCAGCCAAAGTCAGTCTGGAACCTCTGCTATGAAACAGGTCCTTGCCTAGGCCTCTTTAGTGACATGTCCTCTCCAAACACAGCGATAAGAAAAGCCGCCTGGCCCTGGCCTCATCTTCTGCAGCCTTAGGTGTGGAGGGGGCAGCTGTCAGAGAAGGGTGCCTGGAGGGCTGGGAGCTGAGCAAGGCCCTGGATTCCACCCCAGCACCACCAAAAAGGACCTTAAATCATGAACAGGAGGAAAAGACCAACAGAACCCTGTCAAGTATCCTGCAAAAGGAGGGATTCTCCTCTGCAGCCCAACATGCGGCTGTGGCATTAGCTGAGGGGCTCTGGAGAAACTGGACATGCCAAATAAATATCTAAGAAAAATCCTTTCCAGACAAACTAAGGCCACAGAGCCAGCGGAGGCGGAAAGTGCTTGGGACCCGCCGTGTACCTCCATGTCCAGCTTGTTGACCCAGATGGGCAGGTTGGAGTAGGAGTGTAGGTTCAAGTCATCCACTGCCTTCTGGACTCTGTTCAAGATTTCCGAGAATGTCTTGTGATCGTACATGCAGGTTTCCAAGGAGCGGACTTCCAGGTCTATTTTCTCCTCAATAATCAGTAGGTCATCCACCTGGAGGAGGGTGCATTTAGCATGGAAATAGCGCTTGCTCTATGGCTTATTCACACTCCTGTCATAAAGAACTCTCCTCAGTTCTCCATGAGCAGCCAGCCCTAGCTGCTGGGAGTGAGGATGCTGCGTCCTCTGCATGGCCCCAAGGAGGAAAAGGAAGGGCTGGGAGCACCATGAGCATCTTTCCTCCCTCTGCCCTGGCCATGGGAACAAGCAGTCCTACTACAGGTTTGGGAGACACTCTCCCTCTAGCTGTACCCACATGCCCCTCAGCATCTGACATCCTGCTCTACCTACGTTTCTCAGGGTGTTGCTCGGCAGCATGCCCCATCCCACCAGTGAACAGCTAGGAGAGGATTCTCCTCCCCCAGCTCCAGTGGCCTTAGCGTCAATCTTACAGACTGCTGTGGAGAACTAGCGTGTTCCCTGACTTAGCAACTAGATCAACCACGAACACCGAAGGATCACGGTAAGTCACCTTCTCTTGGAAGTTGAACACCGTCTCTGCCAGGCGCTGCACATAGGGGTCGAGTTTGTAGGACTCCCACACCAAGGCAATGCCTTCTGCGATTAAGGCCTGCACCTCCTTCTTCAAGCCGGCCACCAACAAGGAGATGGTGTTGCGCTCCTCCACCTTCTCACAGGTACGTTCGTAAGTCCGCACACTCTCAATCAGTGAGATGGCAAATGGGTAGAGCTGGTTGGCTTGGTGAGCCTTGTTTACAATTGCAAGTGGCACACGGAAGCCAAGCCACTTGAGGTTTCGGACTTCTTTGGACAGCGTTATGATCTCTGGAAGGAAGTTCACCTTTAGCTTGAGGACATTCCCCGTGCGGCCCCGCACGCGAGCACTCTCGATGGTGAAGATGCGCCCCGAGACACCAAGGTTGCGCTGCTGAACCTTCCTCGCCCAGTCATCGAAGATTTCCTGGGTGTTGAGCTTCATCCGAAAGCTGTCTCCATCCTGCTTCAGCTTCTGCCCTTCCACGTGGTTCTCCCACCCCTTGCCCAGGACGTCTTCCACTCGCTTCATGTAGGCAGTGAGCTGTCTGTCAATCTGTTTAGCCCAGATGATAGACCCTGACACAGGAGGCAAGTCACGGACATGACTCATTTTACAAGCTTGGCTCTGCGGATACTGGACCTTGAACTTGTCGTGCAGAGATTCGATGTCATCTTTTACACGCTGGATCAGCTGGGTCTGGTATTCACGAATGGCTCCTCGGATGTGTGGGCGGACAAACAGTGCATTGAACCTGGAGAAAATCCTAAACATCTCATTGGCATTCTTGGCCGTGCCAAGCTGATCTCGAAGGCGGGCAGTGATGCGGGTCTCCACACGGTCGATCCTCTCATCGTACCTCTTCATCGCAGCCTCCCAAGCCTCTGTACCTTCTTTAGACACATCCAGCCCATCAACTTCTTTGACATTCTCGTAGGCCAGGTTCACCTCTTCAATAGCATTGGCATCTGCAGCATCAAAGAGGACCTCAGCCACCTTCATATCTTGGGGTTCAGGTGCCTCTCCTTGGTTCTGTTGCGCAACTGCTGTGACCTAAAATAAAAATTAGGAACAAAAAATATTTGCAAATGAGGTTTAGTCTGTCATATGTATAGCACAGGATTATTACGCACCAATACAGACTTTTAAACCTTCATTACTTTATAATCACAATTCAACCATGACTACATTATAAAGATCTACTTGCACATTTCTGTCTCTACTGTATTTTTTACCTTAAGGAAAGAACTGGTAAAAAGGGAGAGGGAATGAAGACAGGAGAAGGTCTACACACAGGACTAGGATATAGCTCAGCAAGAGTACTTGACTAGCATGCACAGGACTTTGGGTTCAGTCCTCATGCTGGAAGACAAAATAAAAACTAAACAAAACACCATACCCCAAAAGTGTACAAAGAAAAAAGAACCACAGAATTGCTCTAATAAAGCTCAGAGATAAACAAAGTTACCCATAATTTAATATGGTATTCTGTTGAAAGACTGTTGAAGTCACACACTACAATCTAAAGGCCAGGGCGTCTGGCTTTGTGTGGTCAAGGTGAAGGGCAGAAGGAGCAGGTGGAGCACCTACGCACTGGCTTGTTTGTATTTGCTGGTGGTGGGGAATCCAGGGCCTCACATACAGCAGGCCAGTGCTCGGCCTCTGAGCTGCACTCATGTGAGCACACTAAGTATTCCGACCCTTAAATGACATAATGCAGCAGCATGAGATCTCAAGGACGACAAGTGACAAAAGTAAACTAATGAGAAGACACTAAGCACGAAATACCTAATTCTCTCAAAGAACTAAAGGAGGCACAAAACGAGGAGCGCGTGAACGTCTGAGACAGACATACTTGCGGCCTGAGGACCCTGACAATGACAGCCCTCAGCTGTTCATGCTGGCGACGGAACTTTCTCATCTGGTCGAGGCGGGCCTGAAGCTTCCTGTGAGCCGGGTTGATGCGCCACACCATCTTCAGGTTCTCCTCCCTCTTCCTCTTGACGATGTCTCTCAACAGCACCTGCAGCTTCTCATATTCGTCATCCCATGTCTGGAAGACTTCGAAGCAAGCCACCATGACCTACGGCAATTTGAGATGCGCTTGTCACTACATCACACTTACCTCACTGGTTCAGGGTGGTTTTCTAAGAACTACGACTTACTTTTTCAAACTCTTCATAAGCTACATGCATCAACTTCCTGGTGCCCAAGACTTTGAGCAGTTGAGAACTCAAGTCTCTGGAAATCGCCTCCACAAGGCGTAGGGCCCGCTGAATGGGGTATTTTGTGTTTCGGATTTTTCTCAGATGTGTGAAAATTGCAACGAGTGCCTGCCTTATTTTGTCCAGCTCAGTGGCAGACAGCAAATCATTCAGAGGAAAATCTTTCATCAGAGGATTGTAGTCATTCACTGTTTCCAATGCCTGCTTGAGACCTAGATTGAAAGAAAAATGGCTTTCATGGGAAGTAATAAAGTCATGTCTTAACTATGAAATGTATTTTGAGTTGCAAATATTTTAGTTACAGAAAAATCATTCATGATATTTGAAAAAAAAAATCAACACCTTAGTGTGGACTTGTTTTACTTTTCTTAAGGGCAGAGTTGAAGCTAGGCATAGTGACACATAATCTCAGTGCTAGGAGGCAGAGGAAGGTGGATCTCTTGAGTTTGAGGACAGCTTGATCTACAATACAAGTTCCAAGACAGCCAGGGCTACACAGAGAAATGCTGCTTTGGAGGTCAGGAGGGCTGAAAGATGCTCAGCACTTACATAGGGACGTATCATTATCGGTGAATGCAGCCCACATTTTTAAGGCGGTCATGGCAGCCTAGGGGGCTCTACCTTAAATTCCCTCAGTTAAAATTATGTGTACCATACTTTGTGGGAAGGAAATAGTGGGTCTTAATTACTTGATTGTTGTGGCTATGGAGCCTATAGAAATTCTTCACAATACATATCTGGCCAAACATTTCTGTTTAGTACACACCAATGCAACTTCACTCCCACTGTTCGTACTAAAAAAACAAATTAGTGGGGCCTGGACTCAAGACCAATGTTTGCTAGGCAAGCACTCTACCACTGAGTTACATTTATATCCCTTGGTCTTTTTAAAACAAAGGTCTTGCTATGCACACCAGGCTGACTTTGACTGAGAGTCAATCCTACCTCTACCTCCAAAGCTCTGTAACTAGGTTTGGGGACAGCTTGGTGGAAGAGCATTCACTCAGCACTGGAGAGACACTGGGTCAGTTCTCAGCTGGGGGCAGGGAGACGATGTGCTGCAACTGAGATGTGCACACCACGCCCAGCATTTACTGACCATTTAGGATGAGGAGGAACGTGGAGGAGGCCAAGGAAAGAAGAGGAGGAAAAGCAACACTGACTCTTTCTTCCTCCTTCTTCTGCACTGGGCAATGGCCATCTCCCGCCGAGACTAAAAGCTAACTTGACTACTCAGCAACCACACAGCAAAGAGACAGGAGGGTAAGTCCCAAGGCTCACTATTTTCAGGCCTAAAAACTGTCTAAATTTCTCAAAAGCCATGAAGGGGAAAGAAATGTGTACGTGAGGAGACCTGTCCTAGAATTTTATCTTATAAAATTGAGGATAAGATGAGTTAAGAGAAAGAGAGAGGAGTTAAAGAGTTAAGAGTCAGAATAGCAGTGTTTAGGGAGTGTCTCACTGGCACATACAAGCCTAGGTCTGATCCCAAACTGCATCTACTAACTTTTTCTTTCTTCCTTCCTTCCTTTCTCTTTCTTCCTTTCTTTTGTTTTCTTTCTTTCCTTTCTCTCTCTCTCTCTCTAAGAGATTTATTTATTCATTATTTATATAGTATTCTGCCTGCACACCAGAAAGGGCACCAGATCTCATTACAGATGACGTTGCTGGGGACTGAACTCAGAACCTTTGGAAGAACAGCCAGTGCTCTTAACCTCTGAGCCATCTCTCCAGGCCCTTTCTCTCTTTTATTTTATTTTATTGTTTTTTGTTTTTCGAGACAGGGTTTCTCTGTGTAGCCCTGGCTGTCTTGGACTCACTATGTAGACCAGGCTGTCCTCAAACTCACAGAGATCCATCTGCCTTTGCCTCCCAGAGTGCTGGGATTGCAGGCTTGAGCCACTAGGCCCGGTGCATCTAATTCTCATCTAAGATCTTAGGAAGAAAGATCAGAAACTTAATGCATCAGATTATTAGTTCTGGTTTTTACCTGTGTCGGTGTCAAAACTGACAGTGGCATGGAAACGTTTGCCATGCTTTAAGATGTCCAGAGTGAGGAGGACCTCGGGGCTCTCCCGCTTCTCCTGGATGCGGTACAACGCACGTTCCAAGTTTAGCCAAAAGCTGATTTCCTGCAAGGCAGTTCCTGATGCTGGATCTCGGTCGAGTTTTGTCACCTTTGAAGACAAGATAACATGAACTAGTAATCCCTCCCATATACACGTGACAGGTTTGTTCCGAAGCTTGGCAAGATGGTTGGCTTAAATGTTCACACAGTTCACAGTAAACTTTGTCCAGACTCTGGCCCTGCATGAACATCCCTAGAAGCAGGAGGGGCTCCTACCATCACAATATCACAACAAGAACTTGGGCAGTTTCCCAAAGACATTGAAAGGCAAACCATCTGACACTGGTTACAGTGCCCTTACCTTCTGAATTTCTCGGATCCACCGATTAACTCCAGACTGTAGTTGGTTAAGAAAAGTTGGGTCTTCAACCTTATCACCAAAATCTGTAACCTTGGGCTTCTCTCCTCGTTCATAACACTGCTTTGCCACGTTCGTGATGATGGGATGAATTGGCAGGCTGATCTCCGGGATCTCAATATTCTGCTGCAGGTGAAGGAGGCCCATCTCAAGTTCTGCAATCTTTTTTTCAACTGAAGGAGCCATCTTATCACCGTCCCTACAAATAAGGGAGAGTCTCAAAGTCAGAGCACTGCTGGCCTTCACAGCGCTACTTAAGGTCTGCTGAGGGTCACTGAGCTGCACCTTTGACTCAATGGAGCCAAGATGCAGTAAGAAAGCAGTTCTCACCTGTCCGCCTTGCCCGACTCTCTGATGTAGGACTTGAAGAAAGGAGCCACTGCATTGCTGATGAAAGAATGCAGGGTCTCATACGGCGAGTCTTCACTGAGAGTGAGAACCCGGAGCTGGGAAGATACTGGTTTATCTGCATCAATCACAGGGGCTCGCTTGATGAATGCCAAGCTAAAAAGCAAAAAGAAGAAACAACAGAGGAGCCCCATTCTTAATTAGTTTTAACCACTATAGTTTTTGGGTTGAAAACAAGTTAAAACTTTGAGTGTTTAACTTAAGAGCAGACTGAGCTGGGTGTGGTGGCACGCACCTCTAATCCCAGCACTCAGAAGGCAGAAGCAGGAGTATCTGAGTTTCAGGCCAGACAGGAATAGAGAGTGAGACCCTGTCTCAGACCAACCAAACAACCAGACTGAGCAGCTGCTTTTCTAACTGTGACTGTCCTTTCCCACTGTGAGAGAATGCCTGTATCCAGTATCAGAACATGGTTACAGCATGTCCCCATGACACCAGAAAAAGTTATCAACTAGGTTGGCAGAATTCAGAGTTCTGGCTTAAAACCAACCGCTCAAGCCACTGTAAGCTGCACCTCAATCTCACCTGTAGCAAAGTGCACCATAGAACTGTTAATGTCCTGTCAGCTTCCATAACCAAAAGCTACACCTGCTGAACTGGCCAGTTCTCCCAGCCTCACTTCGTATTTTTTTTACCTCTCATCCTACCTCCAGACTCCCCTTCAACTAGATTTCCTATTTCCCTACACATATCACATGGGCCAATGAAATGGCTCAGTGGATAAGGGCTCCTCATGCCAAGTTCAATCCCTCAATCTTCCATCCTGGAACCCACATGGTGGAAGTAGAGGAAAGATTGTACTGTGACCTATCAAGTGGTAGTGTGCTTTCAGTACTGCAAAGGACAGGAATCTGAAGGGAAAACTGACAGACGTGTTTTCGCAGTGCTATAGGCAAATGTCGCTGTACTTCCCCAGCCCATGCATGGCAACTGCTAGCAACTCCTATCTCAGAGTTCTAGTCACACAATATCCACACAAGTCTTCTGCAACCCTTTCCCCCCTTATTTCTTTTCCTATGCAGACCAGGCTAGCCCTAGGCATTTGATCCCTAGCTTCAGCCTTCTAAAAGATGGGATTACAGTATATGCCATTAAGCAACTCCTCTGTAGTCTTAAAACTGCTTGAGAAGTTTTGACTGCCAGTGTGGAATAATGACAGTTTTCACATATGGAAACTTGAATGTTTCTACTGGGGTGACAAGCTGATATAAACTTTCTGGAGGGTGAACCCAGCAACATGCATTAAAACTTCAATGATGCCTTTCCTATGTAATAGTAATACTAGTTTGAAGGATTTATCCTAAAAAAAATAGGCCAACAATGTAGTTAACAAGAATGTTTACTACTCATTTATAATGACAAAAATAAGATAAAAGCAGACATTATTATTAAACCAAGGAATAAAATGTGATAGAAACCCGAAACTACTAGTTCGCACATGACAGCACAAAGCATAAGACTAACACCATGTATGGCAATTAGAATTGGAAAGTTTCAGAATTTACACTGACTTAGAAGTCTTGGCTGTGCTTAAGGTGTATTCATGGGCAGCAGACCTGTGGCACATTATCATAATGGCCTCACAGTACTTACCTATTGGACTTCACCCCATAATGAATGTCTATGTTGATGTTGTAGGAAATAAATTCTTTCTCCTCTTCTCCTTCATCACCAACGTCCTCTACAAATCACAATAATATTATCAAATCACATTGGCATTTCCAATTTCTTATCAAGTCTTATCAAATCTTAGAGACTGATCCTCACCTCAGCCTACCTCATACTACCCTGAAGTCCCAGGGTACTGGCAACTGTTTTTCCTGACTCCTAAATCAAGCATTTGTTTGCTGTGTGATCTTGGGGACAAGGAGGCTACCTTCTCTGTATCTTCCAGGCAACAGCGAGGGCCTGGGTTGTTCGAAGATTAGTAAGAGAACAGATGTGGGCAGCCCAGAAGAGTTAGCCAAATTTTCACTGTCCTGGCCACTAGACTCACCCTCTGTGTCCCAAAAATACAAGTTTTCTCTCCATCCCAAGTGTGGTCTGCTCAGCTGTATACTCACCTTTGTTTGTTAGTTAGTTTGTTTTGTTTCTGTTTTCTCGAGACAGAGTTTCTCTGTGTAGCCTTAGATGTCCTGGACTGGCTCTGTAGACCAGACTGGCCTCAATCACAGAGATCCCCTGCCTCTGCCTCTCAGAGTGCTGGGATTACAGGCATGTGCCACCATGCCCTGGTTTATACTCAGCTCTTGAGACATGACTTGACAAGCATTTCCATGTCACACAGTCAGCCCTAGGCTGGCAGGACTATTAGCCCTGTTTTGCATGTACGGTGTAAATGACCTCCAAGACACTCAGCTGGAAAGCACACATGAGAATGCAGACTTCTACACAAGCCTCTCACCAGCACACAGCAGGGCTAGTCAAGGGTTCAGCCTGCCCTGGAAGACTGCTGACAAGGAATATTCCCAGAGACAGTCACCCAGCTTTCCCTTTGCCCTGTCAAGCACCTGTCAGTCTGTTGTGGGCTCCAGATAGAAGCTCCTCTTCCACTCAAGCTAATGGAAAGCATGGGCCATATAGGGTCCACACAGCACACAGGCCACACAACAAGCTTACTGGAACTTAGCAGTAAACAGCCTCAGAGACAAGAGAACCAGACTTCCAAACGAAAAATCAAAATCATAGAAAAAAACTGTAAGAACGATCTGGGTGTGGTACCTTTAATCCCAGTACCAGGGAGACACAGACAAGCGATTTCTGTGAGTTCAAAGCAAGCTGGATCTACAGTTTCAAGCCAGCAGGGCTATATAGCGAGACTCTCTCGAAATAAAGTAAGACTAAAAGATAATGCAAACTTCTCTATCAATAACCTCCAAGGCATTTGAACATTCTACGTAAATTATCTCCACATGTATGACTCAGAGATGTGAAATACCACCATTAGCAAACTCTACAATCTACAAATTCATTTAACGGGATTATTTAATACCCTGGAGACAGGGTTTCACTGTATAGCTCTGTCTGGCGTAGGACTCACTATGGAAACCAGACTGGCTCAGGCCTCACAGACATCTGCTGGCTTCTGCCTTCTGAATGGTGAGATTAAAGGCATGAGCCACATCAGGCTCGCCTTCATTTTCAAGCCATGAGGTGGGTGAAAAGGCAATAATCCTAAGAGAAGATGCTAACAGAGCTAAGTGGTGTGAAAGAAGGGCACATGACACTGAACTGGGTGCTCCACAAGGCTTCTTTCAGCAATTAAACCTTAAAATTCAGATATAAAATACAGAGCCAGAGCAAACACTGTCTGCTTGGTTAGTTTTAAGATGAGGCAAAAGCAAAATTCAAAATCATGACATTTGCATAAAATGGGTGGAGCTGGAGATCACTGTGCTAAGTGAATAAAGCAGACTCAAAGATGAGATGTCTTCTCTCTTAAGTGGGCTTTGGATTTAGTTGGAGGGGAAGTAGAAAAGGGACTGAGAGGTGAGGGAGCACTCTTAAGTGGGGAGGGAGTAAAAAGGGTAATGGCGTACATGTGAGATGAAGATACAAGTGGAATTATTTGGGGAGCAGGGGAGAGCACTAGGGAACAGGGCTGAATGATAAAGCAAAATGATACCTATGTATGCAAATGTCACAATGAAATCATTTTGTTGTAAGCTAACTTTAAAAATTCATACTAAAAAGCATGATATATATGTATCTATCCAAGAGACAATTTTTTTCCAAACAATTGTTTCTGATACAATTTTAAGGAAGGGGGAAAGAAGTGGGTAGCAGAACATTCTAGTATGCCTAGTATTACTTCTTATTTTTTAAAATAACTGTCCTTATGTGGGAGTTGGCATCTTCCAACAGTACCCTGAAGGCCTCAGGCACACTGAGAATATAAGACAGTGCCCACCCCACAGGCTGCATGCCACCTCTTTATGGCATAAGAGTCCCTGCTCTCTGTTCTTTTTTATTTTATTTTTATTTTTTTGTTTTGTTTTTCTTGTTTTCTGAGACAAGGTGTCCCTGTATAGCCTTGGCTGTCCTGGACTTGCTTTGTAGACCAGGCTGGCCTCAAACTCACAAAGATCCACCTGTCTCTGCCTCCTGAAGTGCTAGGGTTACAGGCTGTGCCACTGCCTGGCTTAGAGTGTTAATACTCTGCGTCTCAGCTGAGGAAAGACTGTATAGTGTGGGTGAGTGCTGAAGAGCAACCCCTGAAGGTGCAGACCGTCAGCATCTACCCACTGCATGCTCCCCAGCAGCACTCGGTTGTCTACGAATCTGGAGCATGACCACCAGGAGCTGTCACCCAGTGCTATGCAGGGCCCATCACGGAGCCTGGACTCATTCATCCAGAATATGAAGGCACACTTTGCCAAGAGATCCAACATGTTCTTCTTGTAGAGGCCCTCCTACCCTGGGCCTGCCCAAATAAAAAGCTTTAGAATGCCTAAGGAGGTGTTTAATTTTTTAACTTTAAAACCCTTTATAAATCAAGTGTCTTTTCAACCACTCAAATTCAGCTATATAGGATAATCCTGCTGCCTGAGATTGGCCACACCTATGCCTGCAGTCTCTAAATTGCAAGCACATAAAGACATGTCACAAACTACAACTGTCAAGGCAGTGGGTTACAAAACACTGTCTTGCTGGGCAAGACAGTTTCAGCACTCGGGAAGCAGAGGCAGGTAGATGAGTTCCAAGATGGACAGTGCTATTACACACACACACTCTCTCTCTCTCTAAATTTTCCACGATCATATAAAACGCATCACAGAATAACACTCAAGTATCACAGACAATAAAAGAACATTCTATAACCACTAAAAGAAATCCTGACACAACTGAAAACTTTAAAGCATTTCTTCCCTAACAGTCATCATTCACACAAATGCAATCACAGAAGAGATGCAGCCAGGCACCGGGTCTCAACCTCCCGCCAATACTTCCTAATCCACAGGGCTCTAGGGCCCACTGCAGGCAGCAGGTGAGTCAGGGCTTTGTAGCAAATGCTGCAGCTCAACACTAGGAGCACTGCAGTGCAGCAGAAAGCTGCTCAGGCGGGCTCAGGAAGGCACGCCCAGTGACATAATCCTCAGACAGGAAGAACTCAGACAGTCCTGCGGCTTTGGTGAAATTCCAGCAGCATGAGAATAAATCAGGGAAGCCACTGCCAGTCAGTCAGAGAAACACATCTGCATCAGTCTTGTTGTACATACTCGGTAACTGCAGAAATCAAAATCTGAATATGCCCATACTCCACTTAAAGCATGTCATGATGTTTAATAAATTATTACCAAATGCTCTTTACAAAAGGCCAAGCTTGATGGCACACACCTGTGATCTCAGCACTGGGTTGGAAGAGGCAGGAGGATCACCACAAGTTGCAGTCAGCCTGATCTACAAAGTAAGCTCCATGTTAGCTAGAGTTATAGACCGCCTCCAAAACTGTGTGTGTTCTCCCTTTTGTTTCTCTGTACACTATTACATCTTCTAAACAGTAAAAAAGTCGACATTTCTACTACTGTAAAAATTTTAATTTTAAAGTTGAGGAAAGACACTTGATTATTTATTTTTAATAATTGGGAAGATGCCTGGTGCCGTGGCACACTCCTGTAAGTGATCCCAGCAAGTTCAAGGTCAGCCTGGTCTACAAAGTCCAGGACAGCCAGGGTTACACAGAGAAATCCTGTCTCAAAGAAGCAAAGCTTACAGAAGCTTGTTTATAGACACAACCTACATGTTTGTCAGGTGCACATTTCAATACATCTTGAATCAGTTTCCTGGTACCTGTGAGCTGCCAGTTAACGCCCAGTTAACACAGGTGAAGAATCACATGGCAGGGCTCAGGAAGTGCTGGGCCGGCCTCCCCAGTTCCTGAGCTGCATGCTACACTGGTGGACACTGGCCACCTGGCAGCAGCATTTGATGGGCCTGCTTCTGCAGGCAGACCACACATCTCAAACACTAGTGCAAAATTAGGAGGACACTGTGCCCTAATGACACTCAACTGCTCGAAGAACTGCACTGCCCTCACCTCAGTAAGCATTTCATCAAGTGTGGGACTGCGCAGCAGGAAATGAGAGAAAGCTTGGTACTTTTCAAGGTTTAATCGCTAAAGTAAAATTTCCTCCCAACTTTCTGCTACAGCCAGATGAAGGCATTCACCTCACACCCTGTACAAGTAACTTGTTACAAGTTCCCGGGTTTTCTTTCATCTTCTTTCCCCTTTAAAATGTGAAACAAATCAATACCGTGTCATGATGGTCACCATCACACCACAGGAACCGTCTTTCTCATGCAACAGCTTCAGCTTTATTCCTTTGTCAGCTCTGGTGCGGAGGACCCTGATCTCACTGCCACACCAGTGGCCTCTGAGAAAGCCAGGCTTTCTCAACCTGAAGGGGTGCATGAAGGCACTAAGGAGGCCTTCCACCCACTCCGCACTCCTAGCTGACAGAAACCTGGAGCTCACTTCAACGAATGTCACTGACACCTCCGGAACTTGGTACTCAGTGCTTCTTTTCTGGAGACAAGGTCTCATGTGGTCTAGGCTGGCCTCGGAACCCACCTTGACCTGGTCCTCCTGCTTCCACTCTTAAGTGCTGGGATTACGGCCGTGCGCTACCATGGGCTGGGAATCAAACCACAGGCTACACCA
Source organism: Meriones unguiculatus (assembly GCF_030254825.1). Classification (NCBI taxonomy): domain Eukaryota; kingdom Metazoa; phylum Chordata; class Mammalia; order Rodentia; family Muridae; genus Meriones; species Meriones unguiculatus. The sequence continues at coordinate 115,079,403 of NC_083355.1, read as the reverse complement.
GCACCTACCAACGGAGGCAACACCCCAGTCCCAAGGCCTCGGTAGTCAACCATGCTGCACGGCAGGCTATATGTCCACTCAGTGATATTTTTTGTGGAGTTTTTGTTTCATTTTACTGAGTTTTGGCTTTTTTTTTTTTTTTTTTTTTTTGGTCTTATTGGTCTTTTGATTTTTGTTTTGAAAGAGAAAAAGAACAACGTTGTATGGGGAGGGGAATGGAAGGGTCTGGAGGAACTGGGGGAAGGGAAAATATAATCAAAATATATTATATGGGGAAAATGTTTTCAATTAAAAAAAGGAAACAACATCCTCTTTTTGTCCTTTCTTTCTTTCTTTTTTTTTTTTTTAACAACATCCTCTTTCTAAGCAGGCTCAAACTTCTAGCATTCCAGTTTCGCTCCTCAGTAATGAAGAGGGATGAGCTGATTTTCTCCTGGGTTCTCAGGCCACCCATTTTTACTGTTTTAAAAAGCAGTGAAGACGCTCTCCTCTTTCTCTGCACTGCCAGCTCTCATTTGCCTGGCCGCATACCGCCTTGCCCTGTATACCTGCACACCGACAGCCCGGCAGTAAGCCCAGGCCTCCTCCACGTGCTTGGATATTACAGAGATAGTACAGAAAACTTTTCTTGTTGATTTAGTAATCGTTGTATTAACCACGTGAGGTGGTAAGTATGGAAATGAGTGCAGGCTGAACATCCACAATCTGAAGACTGACCAGATTAGAGGAAAATTGTGCTGTCTATGCTCCTGGCCCAGCAGTCCTCATCACCTCAGGGGCCCACGGCTGTGTGAATTTCCTAAAGCCACCAATTACTGGATTTCATAATTTCTCATGAATATTAAGTCCTTGGAAAAACAACTTTTGAAAACCCACAGAAACAATTTTCCTATGTCTCCACACAGCTACGTTTCTATGAAGCCGGGCTCATAAAAGGCTTTGTGTGAAATGCGAAAACTTCCTGCACTAATGAAGAGCTGAACCCCTAAATCACCTACCTTGGGAAACACTGCGCTGCCAGTTCAAGACACACACACTAAGAGCAGCCACCACTTCCAGTAGTGAAGAATGAAAACGGAGTGAGGTGAGAGCAAGTGTGTGGCAACCACTTCCCCTCAACACACACACACACTCACACACACACTCAAAACACATACCACCGGATTACCTATCTCTGCCGAGCACTCACAAAGCTGGAGGACACCAGTCACAGAGGCACAGCCCTTATGTTCCTTAGATACCACCAACCTGCCAGGAACACGGCGCAAAGAAACCTGCACCCATAGTGAGAAGTGCTGCAAAAACACCTTGACAGTGCAAACCACCCAGTTAGGAGTCAAGTGCCTTCTTATCTAGAAGAAAACTATTTCTCTCAGACTAGGAACTACAGAAAGGAGAGTTCTTAAGTGACAGTTGTAACTCATCTGCTCACTTGCTGAAGCTTCACCATCAAAATAAGCTGTTAAACTCACCATCTTCTATACTTTGAGGAATTCTGTACTTCAATGCAAAGTTTATAGGTGGTTGGGGTAGCTTAAAAAAGAACACATTTGGCGACATAAAAATTGTCTCTATATATTGGTGGTGATTAGAAATTTCTTTAAAGCAGGGTAGTGGGGAAAGGCCTGCGACAGCTCAGCTGGTGAAACACTTGCCTGGCATGCATTAAATCCTGCACGCTCTCCCCAGCACCACACTAAAAACTGACCATGGTGGGGATCCCCTTAGCAACTGGGAGGCTGAGGCAGGAAGATCAGAAGTTCAAGGCCATGCTTGGCTACATGAGTCTGAGGCCACCTTGGGCTACATGAGAATTTGTCATTTGAAAAAAAGAGAGAAAGAGAAAGGAGGGGAAGCTAGAATTAAAAACAGATTTCCGACTGGAGAGATGGCTCAGAGGTTAACAGCACAGGCTGTCTTCCAGAGGACCCTACCTAGTTCAATTCTCAGCACACACATGGCAGCTCACAACTGTCTGTAACTCCAGCTTCAGGGGAATTCAACATCCTCACATAACCATACATGCAAGCAAAACACCAATGCACATAGAGAATAAAAAGAAATAATCCAAAAAAAGTTTAATAAAAACAATGTTCCCACCTCAGGAAAGCAGCTATGTCATTACTCACAGCTAGCAGTACTCGCTCACCTTTCACTGCAATCAATGTTGCCCTCACATGCCTGACTAAGTGCAGGGCCAACGTGAACTCCTAAGAACCACCCAAACCAAACCCTCCTAGCAGGGGCCCAGGGTCTGCACAGAGCCAGGGCCAGCTCAACATGTGCTTTGCAGGCCCCAGGAGACAGTCAGGTAAGCTCTGTGAGGTCACATGGTCTCAGAGCTCCAAGCCAAGCCAACAGGAGCTACTCCGCGAGACTTCTCAAACAAGCAAATAAACAATATTAACATAAAAAAGGTGGGCTTCGCCGCCTGTGCAACGTCCGGGACCCAACCCTTGGCACAGATAACACAGTCGCTAATAAGGAGACCTTCAGGCATAAACTTGGAGTTTTAATCTTTCCTTGTGTTTCTGTAAGTGAACAAGAAGCTAATGATATGTTACATTACTAGGAATACACCTAAGATTTTGATAAACAAAAATATTTCAGTCTAAGATGGTCAAAATTCCTTAGTCAACTTTCAAAAGTGCAAGTCATTATGGAACCTAGCTGGGAAGCTGGATCGTCACTTGGCTAAGAGAAACGAGCACTGCGTAGACACTGTTCCATTTCCACCCTTGGTACAAGATTGATATGTATGAGAAAAACAAATGCATAATGACCACTCTAGAGCAAAGAACAAAACCTGGGAATTTTCTTCATAAAGAGAAATCATGACTCATGGTTTTGTGTGTTTATGTGTTAAAATCACACAAACCGTGCAACAAAGAATATAAAGAATTAGCTGGAATCAAGCTACTCAAAATCTTTAAAAACATACGTTAAAATTTATTTTAATAAAATGATGTATTTGCACACACAGCTCTCCCCAATGACCAAAAAAGTATGGGTCAAAGGGCACGTGGGACTCTACCCTGGTAAGGATTTCAGATGATTTTTAGTTCAGGTATGTTTCAAATTTTCTATAGTTACAAGGTTTTTTTTGGGGGGGGCAAAAGTTTTTTCCCCCTTTTTACACTAGTAATTTCAACACAGAGATAAATACAAACCCCAAATGCTAAGGAGACTACCTTAAACCACACTAACCGAACAGGCACCTAGCATAATGCTGTAAACATTCCGTTTGGCTCAAAGAAAAATATTTTGCTGTCTTCTAACTTCTGGCCCAAACCAAAGCCACAACGAACATTTTGTTAAGAAGAATAGCCTTTAAGAGATACAAACTTTCCTGAAAGATACAAACTATCCAAAAGGGTAACCTCGCTGGTTCTCTAACCGAAGCACACCGGCTTCGGAACTTGCTGGCAAGCATTCTCAGACCATCTTCAATCCCGAAGGGTTAACTTAAGACAGCACCTCTGGATTCCTAGGGGGATGCCACACCCATCCACCAGCATGTCACACATGCTCCCCTGATGCTACAAAGTGGTTTTAGAGACCCAAGGAGGAAGGAATCCTGCAAGCAAGCTCCAGATTCCAGACGAATCTAGGGATGCTGACAGCGTCTCTACTGGAGCACTCCAGTGGAGCATGTCAGCTTTTTCGCCTCCTTCCCCAACTAGGTAACCAACCGTTTTTAAATCTTTGACATTTGACTTAAATGTTACAGGGCTGTCATTAGGGTCGTCTAAGTAACAATTTCAAGTCATGATCTCAGCAAAACAAGCAATGGTCTGGAAACTGGTATTTGTCTAGTCTAAGGTCCGGTACTTGCTGGTGACCTTGGACCAAGCCATGGGACTGGGCTTCCTGGTTTGTAAATGGGGAGGATGCACCCACTCAGCAACGATGCTGCGAGGCCTACACGGTAGGCAGCGACAGACAGCAGAGGTACTGGGTGCACAGGGCCTGGCCGCTCCGGCTCCCTCCAACCCACCGGTCCCCGAGCCCACTCAGGGGCCAGCACCTAGGCTACCCTAGACACATCCTTCCCAAAGCGGGCTGAGCCTGGAATCGAAACCGGAAAGCTCATGTGACTTTGGAGGCAGGGATGCGGCCCTATGCCCGGCCAGGCCCGGGAGACGCCGTCTCCACCCAACTCGGCCATCTTGAGAAGGCGCATAGACAAAGCGACCCCACTGTGCGGGCGCTGGCGGCCCGGGCACCCCCGCCGCCCCACGCGACCAGGGAGGGGGAGCCGCGCACCTTTGAGGGTGGAGCGCTCCACCAGGACCGTGTGGACCTGCGGGTCTGACAGGAACTTGCGCATCTGCTCCAGGGCGCTCTTCTCCTCCAGCGCCGCCTCCAGCGCCGCCGGCGCGTCGCCGCCATCCTCCAGCAGCAGCGGCACAAGCTTGCGCAGGTGCTTCTGCAGCACCGACACGTCCGCCACATTCTGCACCGCCGACACCTCCAGGCCGGCCGAGCCGTCCTCGCCGCCGCCGCCCGGCTCCGACATGGCGGATTCGCGGGAGGGAGGGAGAGAGAAAAGAGAGAGAGAGAAAGAGAGTCGAGAAGGGCGGCCTCTGGCGCGAGAGGGCAGCGAGCGAGAGGGACGGACGAGCAGAGACGCTGTGTCCGCTAGCCCGCGGCCGACTGCGGACAGCGGAGCCGGCTCCGCCCTAAAGGCCGCCGCTCCCGCCGGCCCCGCCCCGCCCGCTGGCTGCAGCCACCGGCGCCCGCTCGCGGTCTGCGTCGTGACGTTACGCATGCGCCTGGAGGAGGGGCTAGGTGCGGCACCGCGTGGCCTTTTGGGATTTGTAGTCCATAGGTAGGGTGGGGGGGAAACCGGCGTCTCTCCGCCCTAGAGTGGCCCAGGAATCGCGTCTGTCTCCATTACTGAGTGACAGAGAATATCATAGAGCCCCTCAGACTCCTTCAATAGTGTATGAAGGATGCACCGACGAGAGCTGACGTTTAATAAGAGCTCATCCTGTACCTGGCGTTATTCTAAACAATCTACGTTCTCCCATTGAATGAATGAACGAGTGAATGAATGAATGAGTCTCGAGTGCCAACATCAACCTCAGCCCACTAGTTATCAGATACACATGAGGGAGGAGTTTTTTTCAGAGAGAGAGGGGATGAGGGGCATGCCCACAATTACCTTGCTAAACTGGTTTGTTGTTTGTTTTTATTGTTTCGGTTTTCTAGGCAGGGTTTCTCTGTGTAGCCTTGGCTGTCCTGGACTTACTTTGTTGACCAGCCTGCCATGAGTGAGGGGAGGTGTTCTTAACTGAGGAACTGGCCTCAGGGAAGGGAAGGCTATGTCTGGGTGGAGGAGGACTGAAGTGCAGCCCAAGATTAGGCCGAAAAAAACCTGACTGGTAGGTAACATCGAGCTGTGAAGGGAATTGGCTCCTGCAGATGCTTACCAAGCAAGGTTGATGTGACCGTAAGGGGAGGACTGAGCCTGAGCTCCCCGAGCCCTGAACCTCCACAACCATTCTAGGGACTCAATCTGGTTGGCAGGAGGCAGGGCCTGGGATGCCTCTCAAAGAAGTTTCCCTGCTTCTGACCCACCACCCCTTCCCCCATACACAGAGAACTTAAAGGCCAAAATTCAGCTGCTTGCTTTCTTAGGAATAGTTATTGGCCTTTGAAAGTTCAGATTCATAACTCGCTTCTTCATCATACAGGGAACTAGGCCAAAGTCATCTTTTAAAACATGATAATGCAGAGTCAGAAAGCCGAGTCCTGATTGGTGGGACGATGATGGTATGATTTGATTCTCCCAAATCATCTTTGGAAAACGGAGAGCCTACAATATGCTTATTCCTTGTACGAGCATCCAGTGCCAGGTCCCAGAGGCTGCTGATGGAGCCCAGAAACTACTCAGATGACTCTTCCAGAAGCTTGTGAGAGAGGACAGATAAATATCCCCAACTCCCTCCCTCCCTCCATTAGTTTGCCCTGGTGTGATATGTTCTAAAGAATCTTCCAGACTCGAGAGGACAGACCCAAAGCAGCTTTGATGTGTTGGTACTATGGAGGTGCTGACCCACCAGCAGTGACCCATGCTGAATGTCCACTTAACACCAGGTGTTACTGTCTCCCTCTGCACAGCCTGCAGAGACGACGGCCTGACCTCCAGAAACCTTCAGGGACTATGGGGGTGGGGGCTGACGGCATGCTGGCTGCACCGTGAGTCAGCATGTGCCTGGGAAGTGCAGTCATTCAGTCATCCAAGGGACGCACTCATCTGCAACCCGGCTTCAGGTCAAGGAACAGACAGCAGGCTCGACTGTGGATTGTTATTATTTCAAAGAAGACAGAAATTATCTGTCTACACGGATTCACAAAAGGCTCAAACCTGCTTGCTTTTTTTTTTTCTTTTTGAAATTTCTAAACCTGTTTGTTTTTAATGCAGCAAGAACAGCCAAGCTTGAGGAGCAGCTTGCTGCACACAGGCTGCTGAGACTTCTAAGGGCATCACTCCCGAGGCTGGCCAGACTGAGACAGGGCTGACGCAGAAGTGGAACCCACCTGAAGGTGCCCTTCTGCCTCATGGCATAGGACTCAGCTGAACCCCTACCCTGGCCTCTCCATAGTCTCTGGTCCAGGAAAGGACCTGCTTTCACTTGTGGAGAGGTGCTGGAGAGGCCCTTCTCGGCTGATGTGGGATGATGGTGACTCATTTTTATCATAAACTGGTGCTATACCAGTTTTATCTTGTCCATTCTCAACATCCCTTTAAAATACTGCCTGGAGTTCTGCTCAGGCCCAACTTGGTATCAGACCCATCCTCCTCCTTCTGCCCCCTCTACCAACCCGTGGACAGCACACAGTCTCTCAGTGCGGCCCTGGCAAAGCAGCATCTCCAGGCTGTGCTTCTATGTACCCCTTCTCTGAATTCCATACCGGACTTTTTTATTTTTATTTTTTTGATTCAAGGCCTTCTCATATAACCCTGATTGGCCTGGTACTCACTACTTAGGGCATGCTCACTCCAGACTCGAGCCGTCTTTCTCTCTTGGCCTGTCATTCCAATGCTAGAACTGTGGAGTGCCCTGTCATACCTGATTGGCATTGGGCCACTTTTCCAGGTCATTTGACAGAACTATCAGGCCTAGAGAACACGGGACACTTGCTTAATGTGTGTTCCCCGCCTGGGGATGGGGGCAGTGGAGGTGGAGGGGTACATGAATGTTTCACAGAGCATGTAAAGGTTTGAACTTCCCCGCCACACTTCCAGCCAGACTATACCATTTGGGAGGTAGGCGCTGCTGGAGGACCCAGCCAGCATTCACCTCGCTGCAGGATGCCTTTTGATGAACCTTGCTCCAGGATCCACCGCCCACCCTCCGTTTCTGTCTTGGTTTGGTGGTTTTTTGTTTTGTTTTGTGTGTGCGTGCGTGCGTGTTTGTGTGCGTGTGTGTGTGTGTGTGTGTGTGTGTTTAAAGCCTACAGCACCCCGTATTCCCAGGTGGTCTCCCATCCAAGTACTAACCAGGCCCGACCATACTTAGCTTCCGAGATCAGAGGAGATCGGGCGCGTTCAGGGTGGTATGGCCATAGACTTGGTTTGGTGTTAAATGGACCTCAGGGTGAGGACTGAACTGAATCCAAGTCTTAGAAGTTTCAAGACCAGCAGGTTGGAATTGGAGACCAGTGGAGACGGTCTCCGCTCTCCGGCAGGAACAGAACAGTCCGTTTGCGCCCTCTGGTGGTCGGGAATTTTCTCTCCCTTTTAGGGCCTTTCCACCTCCATCTCCCCATCCATCTGTTTCACTACGCCCTGTCGCCTAGAGAATACCAGTCTGAGGTTCAGCCCATATCCCACTACCTACGAGGAAGATTTGCCGAAGAGTATCGGCCTGGGCAGACAGTTCACCCAAGCCCTCGACGCGCCTGATAGTACCTCTCCTCTCCCCTCTGGTAGAACCATCTACATCTCTTCCCAGAACCGGTGTCCCCAGCTGAGATCACTGCTCCTGGGTGCCATCCCCATATCGCCGCACGCCTTCCTGATTGCACCTCCTTCACCCAGCCTACCTCTTTAAAAGGGTCAGGGACGGGCATCGATGTAATCGCAGCACCAGAGAGGCACAGACAGGAACATTGCAAATCCCCGGACAGGCTGGGCTACATAGTAAGACCCTGTCTCAACCAGGTCAAAGCAAAGCAAGGCAGGCAAGAGGAAGAAGCTCAGTCACACCTCTGCAAGCGCCATATCTCTGCTGCTCTTTCCAGCAAATACCTTGGAAACAAATGCAATGAGCTCAGCCCTGAACACTTCCAGCTCTCCTACCCAGTCCTTATGTTCCCAGCAAGTGTTGGGGTCCATGTCGCCGACTCTACACACCTGGACAAAGCCAGTCTCTGGGTCTCGGTCTCCTTCTTGCTCGACATCTTGGAGCCTCGGCACAGCAGTCCTTACCGCCAGGCTCTCCGGATTCTTTTCCTCCGTCTCTTTCCGAGGGTATGGCCCAAGGCTTCGTGTTCACCTCTTTTTGGTCTTGAACTAGCATCTCCTCAGCCTGACTTGCAATATAGATGTACCTTCTGGCCCTCAACATTTGAGGGGTATTAGGATGTGTCACAGCTGTTGAGTAAGTAGAAAATTCCAAGTTGGTTGGGAGTGTTTTTCTGTATCTATTTCTTCTTTTCTTCTTCCTCCTCCTCCTCTGCTTCTTTGTGCTTTGACCTGATCTCAGGTTCTTCTGCACTCTTAGCAAGTGCTCTAGCCAGAGCTGCATTGCTAATTGCAAGTACACTTGCTCTGTTAATTATTTTGAGAAGGGTGTTGAAATCTCTAATGGTAATCCTGGCTTTGTCTCTGCTTGCAGAGATCTGTTTGCTGTGATCTCTGGATTGATTTTCCTATCTGTGGTCACCAGCCAGGTCTCCTGGTTTTTAGAAGCCCCTTCATCAGTTGCTCATTCTCTTTCTCCTGGCTTACCCGAGCACAGCTCTGAGAGCACCTGGAGTGGAAACCTTCTGGGGGTAACGGCAGAGGCTGAGGGTCTGCGTCTTCTCAGACTAGACCTGGGCTGTTTGTGGGAGCCTGCCAGTGCGCCACTGCCACAGTCCTGCCCCTGAAAGATTTGGTTTGTTTTTAATTTCTTTCCCCCCTGAGGTAAGCAGTCTCCCTTCTCAATATATGAGAGCTTTGAGTCTGTTGATGAGGGGCTGTTCTGCCTGTTGTAGGCTCTGGCACCCATCAGCAAAAGGTTCCATACCTGATTTGGGGAGTGGATCATTTTTTAAGTCTGACTATGAGGAGAAAATCTATTTTATATTAAAAATTCTTCACAATAATGGAGGGACTTTTTGGGGGGTATGTGGCTGGATGACATAGTTGCCATCCTTTTTTTATTTTTCAAAGATGTATTTATTCATTATTTATACAGTATTCTGCCTGAATGTGTGCCTGCATGCCAGAAGAGGGCACCAGGTCTCACTACAGATGGTTGTGAGCCACCATGTGGTTACTGGGAATTGAACTCAGGACTATCTGGATGAGCAGCCAGCGCTCTTAACCACTAAGCCATCTCTCCAGCTACCAGTTGCCATTTTCCTGGATGACGGAATGGCCTGCCATTTCCCTCAGTGGTGGGGTAGATGTCTTTGGATGGTCAGGATCAGGTGGTCTTGTGACTGCCTTGGCACCACAGGGTACTGACAATTAGAGCTTCCTGTGGGGCAGCTGATGGGGGTGTTCCCTTGGTGTCTTTACCGAGCAGGCCCCCCATCAGGGCTGTGCAAACCCCATACCCAGACTTCCCTAAACAGAAATTTCTCTGTGCCTGACCCATGTGGTGAGTAGGGTGGCAAAGATCACCTTCCCCCTCAAGCAGGTGCCTGTCTTACCACCCACCTCAGCCCCCACCTTGCAGTGATTTAAGAGGCCTTACCTTAAGGCCACACAGATAAGCCCACGCTTGGTCCCTCCTACGATGAGACCCGAGTGCTCCTTCAGATGAAAGGACCTCAGTGGAAGCAGGGGGTTGAAGCCCAGTCAGATGCCACAGTAACAGGGCCGTGGGGTTGTTACAAGCACCCACACACTCCTTCACCACCAGAAGTTACACATTCCAACTTTAAATTGCTGGGGTAGAGGTGGTGGGAGCACTGGAGAGAGAAGGCTGCTCTTCCAGAGGACCCAGGTTCAGCTCCCAGCACCCACACGGCAGTTCACTGCTGTCTGTGGCTCCAGTTCCAGGGGGCCTGACACCTCCACACAGACATACATGTAGGCAAAATACCGATGCGCATAAAATAAAATAATTGAGTCATTTAAAAAATTCCTAGTCTGTCTACTTCTCTGGAGACCAACACAAGTGCCTCAGCATCCCTTTGAGGCGTTTGTCTGGAGACCAGTGACACCTCAGTATCCCATAGAGGCTCTGTGTGCATCTCCTGGAGGGTGGTCACGCCCACACCAGCACTTCCTGCCTAGCCCCAGGCTGCTTACCTGGTCTGGACATCCTACCTAGTCTCATCCTCCTGCAGTTGTAGACTCTGGTCCTGGGCTTCACAGTCCCCTTGGCCACCTGGAGGGGTCCCTGCGAGGAGACCCCGCTGGGGCCTCCAGAAAGGCTGCGGGCACTTTTCTGGAACAAGCATTGCAACACCAACAACGGCAGTGAAAGATGTCTTCGGTGACTGAAACCAGGGGAGCTTCTGACTCCGAAAGTCTTCATCCAGGGCCCAGCTTGTACTCTCAGTCTCTACTCAAGAACCACATGGTAGGGCAGGAAAGCAAGTGAAATGTTACAGAAGCTCACGTGTCCGTCAGCAGGTTACTTCGGGCAGGGACCCACTGTTCCAGCTGTTTCCCCACGCCTTTTCTGTACCAGGCAGCAAGTGAAGTCATTCTTGGCAGATAAGCAGTGCTTTAGGTAAATCATGAAATAAAACAATAAATCAACACCCAATAATTGGTCTTTTCTATCTTAGTTGACTTCAGTTAACTATGTAATTTAATTCCGTTTCCTGAAGGTCCATAAAAATAAATACGAAAGCGGTTGTTTCTATGAGAACTGAGCCGAGAACTCTGGTGTGCTGCAGCCGGTGGGGTACTCGCCCGGCGTGTGTGTGAAGCCCTCAGCTTCAGCCCCAGCTCCGCGGGTCGCTCTGTTTCTAACGCTAGCCCTGGGAAGGTGGGTACAGGAAAAGCAGCAGTTCTAGGTAATTCTTAGCTACGTTTGAGGCCAGCCTCGCCCGCATGAGATTACATCTGCCCTCCGCCAAAAAAGAACAACAAGAAAGACTTTAAAAACGAGAACAACCTGAACCTATTGCCGAACACGCCACATACTCCAGAAACAGGGCCCAAAGCCCTGAGCCGGAACTGACCTGAATGCCTCCTCTCAGAGGACTAGCGGTCATGGTACCAGAAGGCACCAGGCAAGCTTCCCACAGTCCTACTCAGCCATGATGCCTGTGAACCACAACAATGGACAGCGTGGCATGATACCCCTAAGGGCATAGCAGAGGCACGCAGAACCTCGGCAGCAACCAGCAGCTCCCTAACTGGGTTAAAGACCCACTCAACAAGATGGAAAACATGCCTGGGACTGGAAACTTGCCTAACTATCAGGCGCTATTGAACTCACAGGTCTTGGAGAACCTGCAACCAGCACTTCACCAAACCAACACCATCCATAACAACCTAAACATTTGTCTTTATACCCACACATAAATAGAGTCCTCAGCCCTGATCAAGGAAACTTCTTTTTGCAATAGATGGGGAACACTACCAAAAAAAAAAAAATCACATGACAGCCAGTCCAAAATCGGACCTGTGGAGCCCAGTTCCAGCAAATCCAGCTGCAAAACATCTGCACCGAAGGCCCAGGGAAGTGTGCAGGAGAAGGGGTAGAAAGACTCTAAGAGCCAGAGGAACAGGGAGTTTGCTGTGAGACCGTGTTCCTTAGGAATGTCAGAGGCTACACCCATAAAGTCTCACCAGCATCACTGCCTAAACATGAGCTGAACAAGGATGACATGCCAAAATGATGGCCTCAGCCCTGCACAAGGAACCACAGGCAACTAGGAACGGGAGGAACAGTCTTCCCTTGGCAAGAGAACACCTACCCTTTATCAAATACCAAACTGTTTACCTGAAGCCCTGAAAACACACACATGGCCAGCACACACACTGAGCAGGCTCTAGTCAGGAATGTCTATGTGTACACATACAGGCACATAATAACAGCTAATGAAATAAGAGTCAGTGAATTTGAAAGGTTGCAAAGAGGGGTCCTGGGAGGGCTTGGAGGGAGAAATGATACAATCTCATTATAATCTTAAAAAGAAAATAAAGTGAAGCCCAACAACGTGGGGTTGATCTCCAGGATCCGCATGCTGTCCTCCACACGCATGGTGTGCACACACTAACCGTGCACATGCATGTCACACACACAGATAAAAGAAAGTTAACAACCGGGCAGAGCCCTCACAGTGTGACTCCAAGTTACAAGCAGCAGTAACTCCATCTTGAGTGCAGCTGTGGAGGCAGGACGGCTGCGACCTTACCCGCCCCTAGATACCACTTCCTGTCCAGTGCCACATGTGAAGCACATGCCGATACTACCTTATTCCTAAAAGTAAAATGTCCGCACTCGCCAGGCTCATCAAAGCCGACCGAACAAACGAGCCTAACGGGCAGATTAAAACCAGCGGAAAAAGCAGGTTTCAAACTCACCAAACGCACCAGGCCGATGAAGGGCTCAGCACCCTAATACGGACCGTGTAACGGGGGTGCCTGATACCATGATGTCGACAGCAGGTCTAAGCTGACCGCTCGGTGAGGCAGAGACTGCCGCCGATCCACCCACACACTCAACCATCTAGCCCAGTGTACAGCTGAACACCTACACCCGAGGCCTGGGTCCCAGAGGTTCTGACTCCTCATCGCTAACAGCTCTCCAGCTGGATTCCTTAATCTCTAAAACTGCATTTGTGCCTCTAATCCTAGCACTGGGAGGCAGAGGCAGTCCTGTGTCTGTGAGTTCAAGGCCAGCCTGGTCTACAAAGTGAGTTCAGGACAGCCAAGGCTACACAGTGAAACCCTTTCTCAAAACAAACCAAAACAACAAACACTGCATTTGTAGCAGCTATCTGCCTCTTCCCCCGGAAGGCCTCTGTGAACTCAAGGAACTCTATTCCCGTGAAGCCATTGTGTAACACAGATTCATAGTGTGAGGTGTATGTGTGATTTGAGAGTTAAGAGGGTGAAATCAGGACCACTCAACAAATCAGTCAATAAAAGCAACGCAGACTGCCAGTTTATTATTCAAGAAACTCTACCAGCGGGCAGAGCACCGTGTCTAAGTTTCTTATAGCGCACTCCAGGTTACCAGTATCTTGGGCAGGAAGCAGTGGGCAAGAGGCATCCTTAGGGCTTTCCTAGCTGTGAGCCCGGAGGGCACCAGCACACATTTCCAGGTTCTTAGGCCCTAGAACAGTAAGACTCATGGATTAAAACACAGACAGGTGTAAGAAAGAAAGAACAGCTACACTGGGCGGGAGGGATCTGTGAGTTCAAGGTCTGCACAGTGGAAGGGAAACCTGTTAAAGTCCCCACCTGCTGCGGGGCGTGGCCGCCATCCCCAGGCCTCTAGGGGCGGGACTTCTCTCTCAGAAGCCCTTCTCTGTGCAATCCCGACCTCCTGGTTCCACTGCCCTTTTCCGCGCTTCCCTTCCCTCCCCAGCCAACAGCGGCCGCTCCCCTTCCCCTCCCTCGTTGCTCCCAATAAAACTGCACTTATATAATACACCTTCGCCTCGCTCTTAGCTCATTGCGTTTTACTTAACCAATCAAAATCCTGTCTTAAAAAACGGAGAAATAAGGTGCCCGGTGGGTGGGAGTGGAAAGACAGAGCTCAAAATCGCTGTTCTGTTCCTCCAGTTATTTACAGAGCAAGCGCCTCGGCCCATTGACGTTATCGTGTGTTTTACACGGGGCCCAGGTGGGGAGGGTCTCCCGTCGCCGCCCGTGTTCATCGGGATGCCTCCCGGATGCTTCAGGACGGCGGCGGGACGCTGGCAGGCTGTCCCACCACGCTGCGGCCACGCCCCGGGGCCCCTGGGCAATTCGGACCCGGGTCACCAACCCGCCGCAACCCGCACCCCGACGCCGACCGGTGCTGCCCAGAAGGCCCCTCCGCCGAGCGCCAGGCGGGTCATGTGTCGCCAAGGGCGCGGTCACGTGCGACCCCGCACTATCACGTGAGCCACCAAGCCAACCACCGCGGCCTGCAAGAAGGCGCGTTGTGATGGGCTCATTTGCCTCCCGGTGACCCTCGCGGGACCCAGAGTCAGGCGGTTCCCGATTGGTTGGCTTGCTGCTACGTCATTTCCGGCTCTAGTCCCTGGTAGCCTTTTGCGTCCTCCGTGTCCTGCGGGTTGCGGGTTGCGGGGCGCGTTTCTCCACCCTGGCCCGGGCTGCGCGCAGTCATCACGCTTCTGCCCGCTTAGGGTCGCGGCTCCCTGTGCCTGTTTCTTCCTGCGGCTTCGGGGCGCTGCGCCCCAAGAGTCAGGTGCGCCGTGGAGGCTGCACGGCCCCTCTGACTGCGGAGGTGGCCTGCTGTTCAGAGCGAATATCCCGCTTGCTTTTAATTCTCTCTGCTTTCTGCACACACTTCGCCTTACTCCTACAGGGGTACTTGCTGTTACCCGCTTGCTTTTTGGACGTGATACAGGGTATTACGTAGTCCTGCCGGGTCTCAGCTCTGCCTCTGCCTCCACCTTCCAAGTGCCGGAAGGCAGGCGTGTGTCAGCACGTCCGTCGTAAACACACACCCACTTTTTGATACTTCGCCTCCCCACTTGGATCTTGCTGTCTGACTCCACACTTATTTGGACATGCGTTCGCCAGAGACTGAGCCGGTGACGGCTAGGCTGCCCCACACAGTGCTGGAGGCTGAAGTTACAGCGATGAGCAGTAAATAGGAACATTGCTTGGACAGAGGTCATGGGCTAGCCCGGGGTGACTGGAGATAGGGAAACGGAGCACCTCAGGATCTTTCACAAAGATGGGTAAAGGTGGGCATGGTGGTCCAGGCAGAGGTAGGACGAATGAAAATTCAAAATTCTCTGCTACTTAAGTGAGACCCTCTCTCAAAAAAGAAAACTCTGGTTAGGTCAAGAAGCCAGCTAGTGTTAGAAGGCTAAGATTGCCGTTAGGAGGGTAAGATTCAGCCTGTCACGGGGTAAGTGTGCAAGCGTGTTACTCTTCGAGGGTTGCTCGGCACGACTGTGAACCGTTCAAATGGATAATTTTGGAAGGTCCCTCTTGGGGAGGTGGGAAGGGAAGACCTGCCCTGAGGATGAATCAGATCTCTGAATGTGTGCCAGAACTTTTCTGGTTTCAGTTTGCGTATCTTTAGTGAGGGGATTGGGCCAGAGACACTGGTCAGCAGTAAGGCGCATGTCGGCTCTTGCAGAAGACCTGAGTTTGGTTCCCAGCATCACGACAGGCTAGCCGTCTGTAACTCAAGCTCCAGGGGAATCCAGGATCCTCTTCTTGCCTGCTGTGGCACCTGCACCCATGTACAAACCCACACACAGAAACAAACACATTAAAAAAATAAAACAAGGGGCTGGAGATGGCTTAGCAGTTAAGAGTACCGGGTCCCGAGTTCAATTCCTAGCTCACAACCATCTATAATGTGATCTGATGCCCTCTTCTGCCATGCAGATGTACATACAGACAGAGCACTCATACGTAAAAACAAATCATAAAAAATAAAAATAAGAAGGGCTGGAGTGCTGGCTCAGAGGTTAAGAGCACTGACTGTTCTTCCAAAAGGTCCTGAGTTCAATTCCCAGCAACCACATGGTGGCTCACAACCATGTGAGACTGGATACCCTCTTCTGGCCTGTAGGTGTGCATGCAGGCAGAATACTGTATAAATAATAAAACAAATATTACTGGGAAATGTATTCTGGGATTTTCTCATCTCTTGATTCATATTTACCTGTTAGCAACACTTCAGGCAGGTGAGGATAATTCCTGGTTTCTTTGTCAATATGGAGACCAGTGCTGCAGTGAGTAGCTGGCCTTACAGTGTAGTCTATACATTTTCTTTCTTGTTTTTTTTTTTTTTTTTTTTTTTTTGAGACAGGGTTTCTCTGTAGACTTGGCTATCCTGGACTCTCATTGTAGTCTAGGCTGGCCTTGATCTCTGCCTCCTTGAGACCCACCTGCCTCTGCCTCCTGAGTGCTGGGATCAAGGGTGTGCTCCACCGGGTCTGCTGACACTCTTTTAAAACTCATTTAGTTGCATTTGCAAGGGCCCTCCAAATCTGCAAGCCACCAGCAATAACTGAAATGATCCACCCTTCCTCAGCCGCCGCTGGGATTTCCTTCTTGTCCTCCAGGACCGTTGTCTTCTGACCCTGAGCTGGGGATAGGGTGGTTACACCGAGACAGTGGGAACCCCTGCTCAGCTGCCTCTGCCGGCTTTGCACTGTCCTCTCTCGAATCTTCCCCCACACCTGCACGGCAGGCTGTGCCTCCTCCGGCATGTCCTCAGAGCTGGAATTAAGACTGTGGCAGTCTGCTTTCAAGCAGTTCCTTTCCCTTCAGCTACCTGTGGAGGAAAAGCTGGAAAGCAGTGGGGGTGCCATTGCCCAAGCCCTGGTACTTTCTGCAGCCTCAGTTCTGCAGAGCAGTGTGCTACTACTGGCCTACTTGATGCCTTTTCACAGCTGAGAGGCAGCCCACTCACAGGAACCGAGAGCAATGCCAGCTACCTCCCATGGATTCCGGGCCATCACCAGTGGCGTTCCATGGAAGACCAGGCAGAAAGAACAATGCAGTGCCCCAGGCTAACGCCTTTCATGGGCCACACACTCTGGCCCTATACCTGGCTGTGAAGGTTTGCCATCTTTATTTCCTTACCTTCTGCAGGTGTGTGGACAGGCTATCTTTTTTTTTTTTCAGTTCCTTCTTTTTATTGACTTGTACACAACTGCTATTTCCTGGTTTGTTGAAGCAGTAAGTCAGACGGCACTTGCCATGGTAATGTCTGTCAGAGTGGCTGGCCATGAAGACCCCAGCACCACACTCATCAGGACTCTCAACAAAGTTGACTGATGTTGGCATCTTCATCCACCTTATAGTACAGCCAACTCAGCCTTCTTCCACTTATGCTTATTCTTCTTGGGTGTGGGGTAAGACTTCTTCCTTAGGACCACCATGAAGTCTCAACACAAGATGAAGGGTGGACTCCCTTTGAATGTTGTAGTCAGACAAAGTACGACCATCTTCCAGCTGCTTACCAGGAAAGATCAGCCTCTGCTGATCAGGAGGAATTCCTTCCTTATCCTGAAGCCTGGACTTGACATTTTCTATAGTGTCCAACGGTTCAACCTCGGGCTCAATGGTCTTCCCCGTGAGGGTCTTCACAAAGATCTGCATCTTGGCAAAGGCTATACCACAGATGGCAGACCGGAAGGCCAGGTTCTTTTTTTTTTTATTTTTTATTTTTTTCCAATATAGTTTCACGCTTCCCACAAATCTGCTGATTCTACATCCTAATCCACATACCCCCTCCACCTGCACCTTTCAAGAACCTCCAATTAGGAACCAGCTGTGTTAACAGCAGTTGGGTCAGCTCCGCCTGCTGTACCAGTTTCCTTAGTGTTTGTGTCCAGTCTTCTGAGAACAGTGTTCATTCTTCATCTGGAACGGTTCCTCAACCCTCCCTTAGCCGGCCTGTCTCAGTCCACTTGCACTAACGTAATACCATGCACTGCGTGATTTGAACACCTTAATTCTGTGTGTACGGATGGCTTGCCCTCCTCCTGCCCCCATGCCCCTGTCTGTCTGTGTGCACCTGGTGCCTGTGGATATCAGAAGAGGGAGACACATCTGGAGTTACAGATGGCTGAGAGCCACCATGCTGGAGCTGGGAATCAAACCCAGGTCTCCTGGAAGGGCAGCCAATACTCTTACCCACTGAGCCACCACTCTAGCCCCAGAATGGATAATTTAAAATTCTTTAAAAATTTTTAATTAGTCTGTACTCGAGTGTGTGTGTATGTGTGTGTGTGTGTGTGTGTGTGTGCGGACCACGTTTGCACATGGGGGTCAGAGGGCAGTTTTAAGGAGCCCATTCTCTCCTGCCACATTGTGGGATATAGGGACTGAAGCTAGGTCACCAGGCCTGTGAACAGGCACCTCTCTACCCATCCAGCTGCCTTGATGGTGAAGGCTTAAAAAAAAAAAAAAAAAAAAAAAAGATTTCTTAAGCCCTAGACCAACATGCTGAGAGGTTTGTGGTCTGACTGGGGCACAGCTTATGCTTCTAAAAATGACCTCTGAATTCAGCATCTTTTCAAGGGGAGGAATTTCATGTCTTCATTTGGCAAGAGGAAGAAGGGAGGCAGAGGTGGAAAGCTCTCCCAATGGCAGCACACTGGGAATCCATTTCATGTTTGAGTGGGACACAACTGTCCCAGGCTTGGAGGACACATACTTTTCGTCTGTGTGTCTATTTTGTCATCTGGACCAGCCATGCCTTGGCTTGTTGGAGGCAGACATCAGAACAAAATGGGGGTTCCCTATTGGCACACCATTCTAGGAGGCTCATGGTGTCCTGTCCACTACTGGACATTGACCTTTAACCATCTGGTGAGGTGGTGTTTGCCAGGTGTCTGTGCTGTAAAGCCAGTTCTCCACTTTATGTCTGGCCAGCAGATTTAGACAGATACTCTTCTGTGGTGCTGATACTCCATTCTTTCAAAAACATTCACCTGCCAGTCTTAGCATCCATTTTTTTTTCCTTTGTCAGCCACCTCTAGTGGTTGTTATTCCGTGGTTACCTGTTTCCATCATTCTTCTGCAGGAAGATCTTTCCTTCCTGTATCAGCTAGTCATCAGCTAGTCATCTAAGGGAGGAAGGGCTTATTTTGGCTTACAGTTTGAGAGGACATGGCCATTGTGGCTGGGAGGGCATGGTGGCAGGCGCATGCGGTGGCCTCCAGTCAGGAAGTCTGCAGAGAGATGAATGCTGGTGCTCAGTTCATTTTCTCCTTTTGACTCAGCCAGGACCCCAGTCCATGTGCTGCCCACTTTATGGGGAGCCTTTCCAGCTCAAGCAGACCTTTCTGGAAACTCACAGACAGACTCAGAGGTGTTCCTAGTGTCTATGCCATCATGTTTCCTGTGTAGTTTTTTTTATTCATTTATTAATATTTTGTTAAGGAATTTCATTTTGGACAGTGGGTTGTAGTCTGATAGTCTTTTGTTATTATTATTATTATTATTATTGATGTCCAAATTATCATACATTTGAACAGTGAGAAGCTTTTCAAAATGTCTTTTTTTTTTTTTTTTTGAGACAGGGTGTATGTAGCTCTGGCTGTCCTGAAACTCAGCATGTAGACTAGGCTGGCCTCAAACTCACAGAGATCTGCCAGTCCCCCAGCACCCTGAGCTCTGGCATTAAAGATATGTGCTACCATGCCCAGTTCCTATGTCTTTTTAACAAGTTCCTATTACCCTCATTGATCACTTTTTCCTATTTTCTGTTACAAAAGAAAAAGATGTTCTGGATTCAACTATGGACTTGACCACTTCTCCAAGGAGCTATGTTCCTTTAAAGAAAGTACATATGCACTTCCAGAGGACAAGGACTTGTACTTAGCATGTGGTCACTGGGTATCACTGCTTCTAGGCCCACAGGCTCCATAATTATTTTGGTATATGGATCTGTATGTATGTATACATATCTACTGAATTCCTATGAAGCTACTTCATCAATCCAAGGGGGATCTTTCGAGTTTCCTGCTGCATTTGCAACATTCACCTTAAATAGTGAAAATCCATTTTCCATCTTCCTGGAGGTTTTTATTTGCTCAGTGAGCACATTAGTTAAGGCTTTTTAGAGAGACAGAACCAATAGGGTATATATGATTTGTTTGAGACAGGTCTTGCTTTGGAGGCCAGGCTGGCTTTGAGCTCACTATCTTCCTCCCTCAGAGTCTGATGCTGGGACTACAGGTGTGCACCAACATGCCCAGCCTATATATAATACTTAAGTAGAGACTTATTATGGGAACTAACTAGTGATCATGGAGGCTGGGACGCCTTATACAAGCTGGACAACTGGGAGAGCGTAAGGTGTAATTGTTGCCGACTACCAGATAGCGTAACTGTCAGCCAAAGGATGAGGACCTGAGAAACAGGGTCGGGGTATTGCTCTGACTTCTATGTGTGCATGCGTGCATGCGCACGCGTGCACACACGCACACACACACACACACGAATGAATGCTTCATTCATTCTTTCATTCATATTAAAAAAACAAAAAACAAACAAACAACCAGCAACTAACCAGCTATGCATAGCCTAAAGGGAATGCAAAGTAGTTGCCAACAAAAAGGATCCATCAACAGGAAACCTTGTTAGATTTTATCAGATAGGTACTATGAACTCATTTCCAGTGATCGCTAGTTATGACAATTTCCCTTTTCTGAGCTGTGTAGATACTTCTTTGAACCAGACGAGGCTCCTAGGAGCAAAGTGAATAGGCTCAGAAGCTCTGAAAAACCCCAGGACCCGCGAGGCCCCTCCCAGTCGCGTGAGCAGTGAACTGCCAGGGCAGAGGAGAGTCTTGGGTGCAGTGTTTACCGGGGGGCTTCAGCGACACTGCTCTCATGACTCCTCCTGCCACCCACGCCTCTGGCTCGCAGAGCCAGCCCTGGTGGAACCCTTTACGTTGGCAGTGCCCTTTCTGCAACAGTTTGCTCCTGGCTCCTCAGGAAAGGTCACACATGAGTGTATTTCATTTTCTGTAAAACAAGGGGTTCGTGTTAGGGTTAGATAATGGATCCACAGAGCACACAGTGATACTTATTCTCAAGTATAGAATTATAAGAGAAACATGGCTCATGCCTGTCACTCTTTGAAGGTAGAATTTAATGCCATGTGGAGGAAAAGCTCGTCAGAAATGGTAATTACTATATCAACAATCTGAAGGCGAGATGCCACTGTTCTTTTCTTCTTTTGATAATGAAGGATGGTACTCTCTTGTGCCCAGCACTGGCAAACTGGCAGTGGGGGCCTATATGTGGGCATTAGAGAGCTGACCATGGTCCCAGGTCAACTTAAAAAAATATTTTATTATGTATACAATATTCTATCTGCATGTACACCTGCACACCAGAAGAAGACACCAGATCCTTTTATAGATGGTTGTAAGCCACTGTGTGGGTGCTAGGAATTGAACTCAGGACCTCTGAAAGAACAGCCAGTGCTCTTAACCTCTGAGCCATCTCTCCAGCTCCATCCCAGCTCAACTTTAGGGGGAAATTTAGGATTTTTAGCTTAGCATGCTGTCACTGAAAATCACTGCTTCTAGACCCCCAGGCTCCAAAACTATTTCAGTGTCTGAATCTGTCATGCATGTATACATATCTCCTGAATTTGTACGGAAACTACCCAGTCAATCCAAGGGGGATCTTTATAATTTTTTGGATCTTTTCTGTACTTTACCATGTCCACAAAGTATGGGCCAAGAGCTTGGCAATT
The DNA here is from genome assembly GCF_030254825.1 of Meriones unguiculatus. Classification (NCBI taxonomy): domain Eukaryota; kingdom Metazoa; phylum Chordata; class Mammalia; order Rodentia; family Muridae; genus Meriones; species Meriones unguiculatus. Next base: position 115,057,853 of record NC_083355.1, on the reverse strand, counting down.
ATGTCTTCCTGACACTGAGTGACACCCACTCATGGCTAGGTAATTGGGGCTCTATGGGTAATGTTTGCACCCCATGGCCCTTTTATTTTGAGCAACTTGCTATAAAACACAATCATGCTGTACTCTAGGCTGGAGGAAAAGGCCAGAGACACTGTCGTATTCCTAGCTCTTAGTTTGGGACAAAACCAGTAGGAATGGGTGAAGGAGTGGCATCAAAGATCTTCCTTGTCTGAGATTCTTACTCTCCAGACTTGGAGGGCATTTGGGAAGTCCAGCCTTCCTTCAGCCACACAGGAAGTTCAGTGTCAGCCTGGGATACGCAGGCTTTGCATAAAGCTTGATGTAGCTGTATTTTCTCTCTTAGCAGTTTAAAGGTACTGGATTGTTTCCTCTTGGGTTAGGGCAGCCCTGTGTCTGGCTGTGGCCTTCTCCTCTTCAGTGGGCTGTTTAGTCTCATGTGCAGAGGTGTCCACATTCTCAGATGGGCTGCAAAGCTGACCAGACTCTGGGCTGTGCGGTGAGAAGAGCAAGCCAGGGCAGTGTGCATGGACAAGGAGACCCTTACACTGCTCTACCCATCACCATCCTGGCCAAGTTCGCAAAGCTCCTTGCACTCCATTCTTCTTGTGAGGGGAGCTTCTGGGAGTGGGGTTAACTTTACCCCAAAGGGTACTGGCCTTTGTCTCCAGCTTTCAAAGGCAGCAGACTTGCCACGATTATTCTGCCTGATCAGAATGGCTTTCCATTCTCATGGGGACTGGGGCCATGTTGGCTATACCACACTGATAATATGGTTTTGGGGAGGAGACTTGGGATTTAGTGTCAACTCTATTCCTGGGGGGGGAGGGATACTAAGACCAGACTGTGTTAATCACATGACTAACTCTCAAGATACAGGTGAGCTGCCTCACATACTGCCAGGCAAAGCCAGTGCTTTGGCTGAAGGCCAAATGGGTGCAACTTGGCCACTAAGGGCCAATCCCATCTCCTGTCGATTGTTCTAAACTCCTCAGCCACTGTCCTAAACTCTAATGCAGAGCACATCCAATCGCTCATCTTGCTAAGACTTTCCAGGAATACCTTATGCCTGACAGCGCATGGGGATTCCAGACCCTGCAAAAGTCCTTTTAGGGAGACCCCCAAACCCTGGGTTGCAGATGAGGCTGCGGGTGAGCACAGGTTGCTGCAGCCAGCCAGTCTGCTCCTCTGGCAGTGGGGCCTTGCTGATGGGCCTACACGGTAGGCCTTTATCTATCTCCTCAAACCCACCATGAAAGAAGGAAACTTGCACTTTCCCAGCAAGTACAGTCACCAAGGAATCTCCTGAAACCTGGCGGCACTGCTAAAAGGCCTGCGCTCACTCAGCAGTAACACTCACTGTTGCCCGGTGTGGTGGTGTACACTCTTAATCCTGGCACTCGGGAGGCAGAAACGGGCAGCTCTCTGTGAGTCCGAGGCCAGCCGAGGGTACATAGCGAATCCCTGTCCCCACGCCCACACTTACAGTTCCCACTACCCCTTGCTGCAGCTCAGCCCCACTGGCCGCTTCGTGTGGCTCCAGAGTCAGGCCTGATTTTGAGCGCTGTGTGGTGTCAACATTTGGATTTTCAGGAGGCTTGGGTCTCAGTCTTATTTCTCACTTAGAAAATCGACCGCCTGCTCTCGCACTGGCCCTGTAGTCACCTTACAAGCTTTTAAATGTTCTTATTCCAACCACGCTGGGGACAGCTTTAATGGGAATCCAGTCGTCCTTGTTGGAGTGGACACTATGGTTAGGGTTAGGACTCCTGAAGGTTAAGGCGGAAGACAGAGGAAGGGAGCTCAACACTGGGCCCGCTGGCTTCAAGACGCCTCTGAAGTCGTCAGTAGTTTAAGGCAGACACCTCCCCACAGGATGCATTTTGAAGACAGAAATGAAGATGATTTAATAATGTTTAGGTTGGGAATGTGCCCACACAGCGTCTCTGACAATGGTTCTCAGCCTGTGGGGTGTGACCCCTTCGGGTATTAAATGACCCTCTCACAGGGGTTGTCTAAGACCATTGAAAAAACACAGATATTTACAATTCATAAGAGTAGCAAAATTAGTTATGAAACAGCAAAGAAAGTAATCTTATGGTTGGGGGGTCACCACAACACGAACTAAAGGGTCGCAACATTAGGAAGGTTGAGAACCACCAACATATGGGCATCTAGTCCCAATGGGTTATGCAAAGTCCAGGGCTCCCCAGCTCCCCTGGCCCTCCCCACCTGGCTCCTGGGGTTCCTTGTGCCCTTTCACACTGAAGGCTACCAGAAAACATCTGTCCCTGCCAGCTTTTATCACAGAAGCTGAGAAGATGGGTCCAGACTCTCTAGTCTGATAACTGGTTTGTTATATATAGAAGTTTTAGCTCTGCCCAGCTTGTATTTGGTGAGTTTCCCGCAAGCATAATGCACACTGATTTGGCCTTGAACTGGATATGACCAGGAAAACTTGGGGAGAGAAAGATATATTCTAAGTTTCTTTCATTTTGAGACAGAGTCTCACAGAGCCCAATCTTGCTGTGAACTTCTGACCCTCCCGGCTCAGCCTCCCAAGTGCTGGGATTCCAGATGTGGGCCACCATGCCTGACAAATTCTAGTTTTCAACCTACCACTGTTGAGAAGGTTCTTCAGAATTCATATGTTTTTTAAGACAGGGCATGATGAGCCAGGAGGCCAAGGCCGGAGGATCACTGCACGTTTGAAGCTATGTAGTGAGTTAGAGCAGCCTGAGCCACACATCGAGACTCTGCCTCAAAACACCAACCAACCAAAGAAACCCTAAAAACATAATACTTTTGTTTGTAAAAAGATATGAAGGAGATGGTGGGCCGAGTCAGGGAAGAATACCTAGTTTCCATTGGGGTGGGCCAACCTCTGCACTCAAACTGCAAACCCAAACTTAATAACACCCCCCCCAACCATGTAGAATAACATACCTTTAATTGTGAGTGGAATTTCTGATATTTGAAAGTTCCATGTTAGCATTAGTAACATAAAGTCAATGAGAACACAGGCTGATGTGCTGCCTTTTAAGGGCTGAGATTTGGTTTAGCATGTTTGAGACTTTGCTTAGGTTTACATAAAAACAGCATCCCCGAAGCACGTTGAGGCATAGACTGATGTCTGAGTTTCTTGGTTCTGAGGCACCTGCTGGATGGTCCATGCCCTCCTGTGCTCATGCCTCCCCCGCTCCTGGGACTTCCGTGAGTTCAGGGTCACCCTACTCTCTGTCCACATCAGTTCCCATTGTTTACCCAGGTGCTTCCACAGCTTATCAGCCCTGGGCGCCCTAAGGGACCTTCCTACCTGTAACGGGTCCCCGTGCGTGGCCTGCGCTGGCTCTGCTCAGTGCTGTGGCCCCTCTGCTGTGAATGGGAAGAGTGGCCAATGGTAGGAGAATCACGATTAGCCAAAGGATGGTGGCATCTACAAGGTCAATGCCTGGGCTTGAAGGTGGTGTTGAGAAGTACTCTTGGCCACCGCTGCTGACGTGGTGACAGCAGTTCTCAGGGAAGACCACGGAGCCCGTGGAAGCACTGCAGTGTCACCAGTGACTGGTGGCTGTCAATCACAGGGCGCCTCTGGCCGAGAATTCCTGTCATGTCCTTCTCCCGTTTCAAGAAGGGAGGGCGAGGGATCTCAGAGGGTCACCACCCAGTCCCAGGGAGCAGTAGTGCTACCCTGGACCCAATTCATGTCTTCTAACCAGTGAGCTGCTTCCGGGAGGGGTGCTTTCCTCAAATACCTGTGCCAGCAGGCCTCAGGCCCAAGCCCTCAGGCAGCTGCAAGGCCTCTACTGCTTAGCTCCTGCCAGAAGGTGGGGCCAGGGTCACGGACTCTGAGGATACCCTTTCTGCCAGAGTGAGAACTCTTCCAGCACATCTTCACAGCCATTATCAACAATGCCACTGAGGAGAGCAACGGGCCAGTGACAGTTAAACTCACCTTCGGCACCACTACCTACTCCATCCACTCAGTCGGGTATCCAGGGAGAACTCACTTCAGATTCTAAACACTGGGTTCTTATCCACACTGCCTCTTTAAAAGGCATGTCTGTGTGCCAAAAGCTGCTTTTGCCTTTTCTTCTCTTTTGAGACAGGGTCTCTCTCATGGCGATCTACCTGTTCTGCCTCCCGAGTTCTGAGATCAAGGGTGTGCACCAACATGCCCAGCCGGCACCTGCCTTTTCAATGTGGCTTCTAAGAGCCAAGATGAGGTGCTAATGGACAGCTGCACTCATTAGGGGGACACAGGACAGCTGCTTCCCACCTCCAGCCACTGTCCCTTGAGTGGTTGGTCTCTGACCTGACAGTTACAGTGTTTCAGAACCAGACTGCCCAACTCCATGGCTAAATTTAGTTTCATGATGAGCAATAAAATTCACATGTTCTTTATTTAGTCCATATAATACACCATTTTAAAGAAGTCTTTAAAATTAGATAAAAGAGCATATTAAATGGCAAGTGCATGAAGTCTTTCTTCATAAACAATGTCAAAACAAAAAAGTTTTGAATTACAAAATGTTAAAAAATATGTTGGTACTTAACATTTCACTAAAAGCATAAAGTTACAGATATTTTCTAAAGAAAAATAACTGCCACTTATCTATTTTTGCTGTTTCTATGAACTTTTTTTAAATTCTGTACATAGGACATTTTGTACAAAATACGAAGTCTACATTTTTATTACTTATTACCATAAAACAAAGATACAATGTATGTACAATGTTCAAAGGAAGCCATACAAAGCCACACTAGAAAGACACTTCAACTGTGACAGCTCTGGTGCACAGATACATTTTGGAAAGAGTGAAGGTGCCAGACTGGAGCCACAAGAAGAAAACCAGTCATTTTCTTTTCAGCATGGTACTTTTTAAACCAGTTTGGTACAGAATCAACGGCGTGTCTTAACAATATACGAGTCGAACAATTAGCACAGGGAACCCGAGCACTAACTGGGGAAACTTTAATAGGCCAAAATAGTTAAGTAATACTCTTGTCAAAAAAAAGTAGTTTCTCTCAAAACATTTTTTTTTTCCTTTTCCTTATTGGTAAATGTTTGTCTTCAATAAAGAGCAGAAATAAAACCTGGACCAGAAGATGTTCTGTCGTGCTGAGCTTCGCACAATCATCCGGACACTGATAGCTTGCTTTCCACGCAGGGCGAAGGAGTCTCACAGGACCTCTCACCACACACAGAGTGCCCCACAGCTGGGCTATCTGAGACTCTACCAGCTAAAGACGAGAGTTCAAACAATGGGGTATCAAAACACAGAGACGCTGCTTTATACAATAAAAGCACCCTTTTTCCCTCAAAAGGAGAAGGCATCTCAACTTTTTTTTTTTTTTTAATAGATTTCATAATGGTAAGTGGATAGATACTTGTCAAGTTTCTCAGGAAGTTTTTTCTCACCCAAGCGACCGACCTGTCCCTCAGCTGGGGCCACCTTTCTGTTTGGCTATGCTGGCTCTCCCTTTCCTCAGGTGTCTTTCTTCCCTGCTCTGTGGAGTGAGCATCAGCAGACACCTAAGGGGACCCAGAAGCAGGCTCTGAGGCCACATGAGAGCAATGTCTGATTTCACAACTTTTTCATGGATACACAAGACCACGATTAAAAAACAGATTTTAAAAGAAGCCACGTGTTACCATATCTTATGCATCAAGACATTTAACACTAAGTTATCTATGTGCTGGAGACAAGAGAAACTAGTCACTGTTCAGCACTGCGTACACATCTCAAGTAGCTTTCAAGCAGGATAAATAAGTCAAAGTACTGGCCACCCTGAGAGAAATAAAGAATAGACAAAGCACTAGTTTAAGATTTTTCTCTTGTGCTATTCCATCTAAAACAGAAGCTTAGTCCATGCAATAAGTCTGTGAAGCCTGTAGCAGCATGTGAAAACTGGCAGACATTGCACTTTTCCTTATGAGCTTCGTAATGTGTGCTTTTTCGACAGAAAGGCTCACTGAGGGCACCCCCACGGTGTGGCCTGCCGTACACCCACAGGCAGCTGCAGTCTGCAGTAGGCCAAGTGGCTTAATTTATTGTAGCTTTCTACAAGTGTGGAATTCTTAGATCCTATAATTTTATCAATTCAAGAGCCTTGTTGAAGGATAATGTGTAAATAGATGAAAAACTGATTCTGCAAATAAAAACATGAACACATAATTTCAACATTGCGATTCTGGTCAAGGTGGCCTGAGAAAGCACTTCCCAGAGCTTTCTCCTCTGAGCTTAGGTGAGACTCTGGCCTCTACAATGGGCTATGAAATATGGCTTTCGGTAGACACTGAGGGAGCAGGATATGGTGTGCGTGCCGTTAATCAAAGGAAAGAAACACCTTGGAAGGCCTCAGTGCTGAGGGCTGTTGGCCACTTTTCCAGGAGGCAGCTAGAATGTGAAAGCAAAGGATCATTTGTGAGATTTAACCAACAAACACAAGCTGCTGGCACAGCAGTCACGGAAGCAACACCACGGGCTGTAACGTCGTGAAGAGGAGGAGATACCTTTTAAAGTGTTCCTCTGATCTGAGAGCGCATCGGTGCCACCACGGAATACCTCTGTTAGAGGCCCAGGCTCCGCTGGGTGGAAAAGAAGATGACAACCAGGGTGCTTTCCTATAGCTCTGACTTTGGATCAGTCTTACTCGGGGCAATGCTGGGGTGGTGACAGCATGGTGAGGACACAGCACTGACCCCTGGCTTGGCCAGCAGGGCCAGAGAAGCCACCATTGTTTGAACTCCTAATCTCGGGCGGAGGCAGACTCGCGTTATTGCCTAGAGAACGGGCTGGAGGAAGTTTTGACTGTGAGTGTAACTGATTGGTATGGCACAAACATGTCTTTTCTACAGCATCCGGAAGAGAAGTGCCAGGCCCCGCTCAGCGCGCTGCTCCAGAGGCTAGCGCCCGTCCTGGGAGACCAGCCCACCGGCTCTGCAGTGAGCTTCCAAGGCTTTCTCGGTGTGGGGGTCCTGAGGCAGCTCGGACTTGCGGCGCACAAGGGGACGGTCCTTCTTCAGATCCTTCTGTGCCTGGAATCACAAATGCAACCCAGTTGGCTATGTGCTAGGCTAACTGAGGGGAGTTCACTTCTGAGTTAGCAGTCAGAGGAAAGTATGAGGCAAGCAAGATCGTGGACGTGCTACAGCCTCAGCTGGCTGCAGGAAAGGGCCCGTTTCTTACTCGTTCACCCCAGATATCTTACACACATGTAATGACTGTGGGCAGACTGGTGAGCAATGGTGGCTTTAGGATTCCACAATGTTAGTGTTTGCAGAATTCTCCAAATTTTAATGACTCCCCCAGGTATCCTCCTCTCACAAAACATCATCAATGTCACTTTATGACCGTGTCTGTTACATATTTCAGAAAGTAGACTTTTTTTTTTTTAAAAAGGGGAAAACAGAATGAATGAGAAATAAATTAGATTTAAAACAGTGAGAGCTAAAATGTCCACAAAAACTTCTAAAAAAATTTTTTTTTCAGGAAGAGGTGTAAGAGGTGTTAAATGGGTCATGTCATGTAGCTGAAAAACAAATTATACCCAGAAAAGCCATTTACATGGAAGTTTCTAATACTGAGTCTGAGAAATAAAAGTTCCTTTTCTTTTCCACTCTCTTTCTGAAGTTCAGGAACCCAACTTTAACAGTATTTAGATTGTTTGTGCACATATGTATGTATTTTGAGACAGGATCTCATTGCATAGCCCAGGTTTCCCTTAAATTTATTATCAAGTCCAGGCTGGCCTTGACCTCATGGGCAATCCTTCTGTCTTAGCCTCCCAAGTGCTCGAGTCATGAACGTGAGCCAGCACGCCTGGGGCTTTAACTAACCGTATCTGCAGAGAATGGGCCAGAAAGGATGCTCTGTGCTGAGCGTCCACCCGGCTTTAATGGAGGCCGCTGGGGTAGCACCAGTGCTCTGAAAGCCAACAAAACGCCAACTCAGCTGTCCAAAGGCAGGGTGCCCGTGAGGAGACTGCAGGCATCCAGCAGTACTCTTGGACCTGCGCTGCTTAACCCCAGCTGTTTTCCTTCCCACCCAGTGTCTCCAACCGAAAGAAAGTAAACCTCTGTGGTGCAATTTAGAAAAACCCCAACTGTTTAAAGCCAATTATGTGGCAACAGGAAGCGCATGCGTGAATGGCTGCTCCGTGTACAGAAGCCTGACTTCCACGGGATGATGAGACCCACTCTTATGCTCCGGTGGGAAGCCTGAGTGTCACAGTTTGGTGTTTCTTAGCAGGGCTGTCGGTGGAGGTACCTGCGAGAGCAGCAGCAGTGGGGCTCAGCATCTTCTGGCACTAGGACGGCTTCTAGCTGTCACCTGAACCGTGACAGTCAAGACGGCGAAGGAAAGCTTTATGATCTTCTGGCTTAGAAACCAGTGGGAGATGGCGAACCTCACCAGTCCCCAGGCAGGCTGTCACCAGTCCCCATGCTTGCAAGTGAGCATTTACCGATTCGAGAAGCCCAGGCTGATCAAATTCATGGTCCTCCTGCCTCAGCCTCCCAAGTGCTCAGATTTTGGGTGTGCACCACCACAGTAAGCACCGGAAGAGTGCTTTATTGTTAACCCACCAGAAACTCTGGAGGCAAGACTCTACCCCGAATTTTATGTCCACCTTGAGGCAAGCCGACATTTTAAAACACGTGAATTAGGTAATTCCCTGTGACATGGGTATGTTAACAGACTACAGCGAACCCTTGGAGCTGGGACCAGTGAGAGCGAACTGAAAAAACAGCTGGCTGGAGCTTCTGGCACACACGAGGGCCTCTCTGCTTAGCATTGCGAAGAGACGCATAAAGCAGAGAAGACTGACAGGCCACAAGACGAACAATGAGAGAAACCGGGGGCAGCAAAGAATGAGACATTGTGCAGATGGTGGTCTGGAGTAAGATGGGGGGGGGGGGGACGATGTGCAGGCAGCATGCAGGCAGGGTGGGTGGGTGAGGAAGCAGGGGAGTGTTGGTGTGAGACAGCTCCAGGTGAGACACAGGAGCCCGGGCACTGCGGCAGGTGCAAGCGGCCAGTGCTGGAGGGTATGTAGAGGACAGGGCTGGTACACAATGGCACATGCCTCCTTTACCTTGGAAAGGCATTGGGTTCAAACTTTAGAACTGAATATGGGCTGGAACTGATCAGTGTTCCCTTAGCTCTGTCTTGCCCATCACAAGCTGTGATTCACGGAAAGGGGAAAATACTTCATGTATGCCACGGTGACTCACACTTTCTTTGGCAGATACAAAGCCTTACGTATACTCTGTGCACTTTGCAAGGAGTACCTGCGCTGCCCACTTCCATCTTTACACCTTCCTGACTTGCGTGGTTGACATTGCTTTTCTCCCGACCAACTGTTAAAAACGAAAATTGTAAACATTTTAAGTGTCTCTGATATCAACGTTATTCAGATGAAAGTTATACTCTTTTTTTTGGGAGGGGGGAGAGTTCTGTATAGGTTACACATGTTCCACAAAAGAAATCCAAACAGTTCTAACAGGCAAAGCCTGTTCTCCACCCTCCACCAATCAAATGCTTTCTTAGTATTAGTCCCCTGTCCCCAGCCTTCAGCAGGATCATCTTATTTACCTCTCACCCTGACCTGACTCAATAGTCAAATCCACTTAAAGAAACATGGAATCTTTTTGGGAAAACAGTGAAAAAATAAAACTGAGGGCCATGGAAAAAGTTCACACCATCAAACCCCAGACCTTAGTTTTTAGCGATAGCTTTGTTTGGTTTCTGAGTCTTGCTATGTAGCTTGGGCTAGCTTTAAATGTGCACAAATCTACCTTGGCCTGTGGAGTACTGAGACCACAGGCTTGGGCCAACCACATCTGGTACTTGGTACATTCCTCTGCTATCATAACTGAGCATTTCAGGAGCCTTATTCTAAATGTCAAAGAGGAGTTTTTAATTTCAAATATTACCTATGTGAGACTCTACTCCGTGTACTGGCTCAGTTTAGCCCATAGACATCTTGATGTTGGCAGTATTGTCTCTAACTTGTGTAAGCTATTTTAGGTCCTCTGTGTTTCCACAGCAATTTATCTTATCTTTTTATTCTTTTTCAAAGACAGGCTCTTTGCTAAGTAGCTCAGCTGTTTCAAACTTGATATTTTCCTGCTCTGTCTGTATGCCATAGGAAATTCAGAATCGGCTGGTTTTTGAGCCTGGGCTGACTTCTGAACTTGCCAGATAGCCAGGGCTGACCTTGAACTTTTGGTTTTCCTGCTTCCACTTCCCAAGTGCTCAGATTGCAGGAGTGTGCCATCACGTAGGGTTCATGCTGGCTTGGGAATACACCCAGCCCTTCAAGCATACTAGGCAAGCACTCTATCAACGGAGCTATAAGCCAGGCTCATCACTTTCTCAGGGGGTGCGTGGGGGACTGCTGGGATCCTAACGGAGAAGTTACTTTGGGTGAACTGACTTCCCGTGCATGGCATCTTCTGCCTCAGGAGCATGAGCCACAGCACTTGCAAGGGAAGGTGGAGGACTGACTTTTGAGGATTGCCAATTACAGAAAATTCAACTAGCTGATGTAATCTCAAGAGTCACACAAAGAGAGAGCAAATGTGCCATGGAGCCTCTCAGGGCAACCATACCGTGACTGCTTAGAATCCCCAGCTGGTTTGACTAACAATGATGGGTAGAGGATGGACAGCAGCTAGGAGGCTCCGTGGCCCCCGTGCCCTACGATGTCAGAGCCCACTTTTCATGGCATTTTTGCTTAAGGTGTAAGGTGAACTGGTGTATGTTCTTGTTCCAACTGCTGAACGTGTAAAGAATAGGGAATAAGTTATAATGAATCATGACCAAAGCTGAAGGATGTGCTAAAGGAAAAATTCTTTTGAACTTTTAAACATTCAACATGCAGGAAATGGCTCACAAATCTTAAACTTCCTCTAAATTTTATATGGCCCAAGTGTATTAAAATTGAATAAAAGGTCACAAATTCTCAGGCGGGCTTCCCCATAGTCCAGGAAACTGGCTTTCTCAGATAAGCCACTCAGCTGGGCTACCACTGGCAAACTCAGGGCTGTACAATCAAAGTGGAAATAAAAAAGGTGACCTTACTTCCTTCCAGAGTCACAAAAAAAAAAAAAAAAAAAAAAAAAAAAAAAATCATGTAGGAAAACTGCCTACAGTTAGAACACAAAAAATACATGGGTTTTCTTTCTTTTCTATCCCTTCCTTTCTTCCTTTTTTTCTAGGAGGGTCTCATTATTTGGCCCAGACTGGCCTTGAACTCACAGTTCTCCTGCCTTGGCTTCTTGAGCTCTGGGATTACAGGCCTGAGTAACTATGCTCTGTTGAGTTCTTGATGAGATCTATTCTTTGCTAAGAATAACCCTTATGAGCAAAGTATGGAATTCAACAAATTCCCGACAGATAGTAGGTTGTCACTGAGTTTTTCCATCACATTTCTAGTATTTCCATATTTTGCTGAGTAGAAATAAGTATTCATTCATCCATTTAAACATAATTTAATTTAAATGAAGGGGCTAAGGATGAACACAGTGAGTTCAGGAGCTGGGCCCTCCTTGCTCAGCACTCTAACAGGGAGCCTGACTCCAAATCAGCCAGCCATGTTGCAATGGGGAGAAGAAACAGCCACACCCAGCTTTGCTTATATTATTTACACATAAGACACGGCCTCCCAGGGCACCGTTACTAGCAATCAGGAAGAGATGCTGCTGCATCCTCTCTCCATGCCATTCTTGGAGCATTTCTGTGTGTTATCCTGGGACCACAGCCCTGTTCAGAAGGCTCCATGCAGACGTGTGGCTGGGGCTGGAGCTGGCTTGGCTGGCTAGACTGCCTAATCTTGGTAATGCCACATCCTCGTTTTATCAGGTGAATCAAACAGATTAGAGGCTCCTGTCTAACTGAGCTGTCAGGGACATCATGAGCTGTAAGCAGTGATGAGGGGTTTCCCTTCCACACTCTAGAATTTGAGGGCCTAGGGATCCTGTCATTGGTCAAAGGGGGCTAAAGTTACAAGTCAGGGTGACCATTGCCTTTAGGTCCATTTAGGGTTTTGTTTGTGCATGCTGGGAACAGGGAGCATGCCAGAGGAAATGCAGGCTTTTAGGACCGACCCACAGAGGGGCTTGGTAGATCACCCTCTCTGAAACCTTTCTGTGTATGTTCTCAATTTGGCAGAAAGATGTTTCTGGCTCAGAACGGCTCTACAGCATTGCACAGAGAGCGCTGTTACTGGAAATGCTGCTGGCACAGCTCTGGCCTGCCACAGGGGCCCTGGGCCCTGAAGGAGGCCAAGCTCCCCACCTTGGTGTCCTGGGAGGTGAGAGGTGCGGCACCTGCTATGAAGAACTAAAGGGAAATGACTGTGGACCAGCAGTGAGAGGGCTGCAAAGGGGGAAGTGAATGGCAAGTTGCTATTGCAAAGCTTTGGTTTTGCTCAAGCGAACACAAAGCATACAGGAGTTGGGATTCTGTTGCTAAGATAAATACAGCAACAAACTGCAGGCAAATGCTTAATTGTTAAGAACGTTTCTAGCAATCTAATCAATCTATAGACATTTGCCTAACAAGTGGCTACATTTCACTTTATAGCATCAGCAGAATTTGGACGGACCCGTCAAGCACATCTGTAGTGGGCACAGCCCTGATGCGCTCAGTGCGCCTTTACCTGACGAGTCTCGTCGCTCACTGTCTTTTTCAGCATCTGCACATCTTCAAACTGAGGCCCATCTGTCTCCATTGCAACCGGAATGCTCATGACGCTGGCTTGACTATACACTGCATACTGCAATGCAAAGTACGGAGTCACTGTCTGTTAGGTGCTGGGTCTGCACTTAGGGCCCTCATCCTGCAGGGGGCCATTTGCCCACTGCCCTTCCCTGTGGCCCTCTTCCACAAGAAGCCTGCTTGCCCACAGAGGAAGCCTGTGGGCTGCTGCCTGGGAGGTGCTGGAAAGGGGCTCACCCTCCTGCAGTCTAGGCTATGGGAGTGACCCCTCTGCTGGCCCCAAGATCACTTTCATGTCTTCCTGAGTTTACCTCAAGCCAGTCAGTCTACAGCCCTTCTGTATCTCTGGAGCCAAAGCACTGAAGGGAGACTGTCCCCAGCAGACGCTGTCACTGCTCACCCTGCTCTCTGTACACAGCCTGTCAAGGTCCCCTTTCTTTCCCCCAGCTCTCTTTCCTTGCTTCTTCACATCCACCTTGGGCAGTTGGCCCCAATCCTCCCCTTCATTCCATGTCCCCAGTATTTTCTTAAGGTTTTAAAGCTTTCAATACATCTCTAAACTCTACTTGCCACCAAAGATAACATAGTTTGGACTATCGCTGGGATCCCTCTGACCTGGCCCTGTGGCCAGGCCTGCTCTGTCCTGGGGGCCTGTGCTCTCCGCTCCCTTCTGCTCCGGGGCATCAGGCAGCTGGAATAACAGGTGGCCCCCCACCTGCCTGTACCACTGACCCCAGGCTTTGTGAGCAGAGGGATGTAGCCACAGCCTGCTAGCTGCTGCCATGTGCTCTATGTGGTAAGGCCAGGGAGGGGCAGAGTCAGCGCATACTGCAGGTTGGAGGCCATGCTCCGTTCTTCCCTGGCAATATATGTGCTGCAGAGATTCCCCAAGCCTGAGCGGGGGAGGCTGGGCCTGTGTCCAGGCTTATGGCCAGCCACATTCCCGACCTCAGCCTCCACCCCTTCTGGCTAGCTCTGCTCAGCTCAGTCTGCTTCCTGTTCTTAGCTCTCTAACAGGCTGCCTCCTGGACATTAGCCATGTGTTCAATCTGCCCTCTAGGCTGTGTACCTGTAACCAGACCTGGCACTCGGTTTCTTCCTATGGTGGGCCCTCCTGCCCTTCGTGCTACACGCTCTGCGCAGTAGCCTCTTTTCCACACGTTCCTCTGAGAGTCAGTCCCCTATGGGCCTGGCCCTCCAAGCATACCACACTGCTGCTGACATCATACAAGAGCTTTCTAAACTGCAAGTCCACCTGGCCACTTTGCTCCTTACATATGTATGAAGGGATAAAGGCAGACGGCTTGTGCCCTCTCTCCAGTATTATCACAGCTCCCCCAGGGCCAGCCCTGAGTTTCTCTAGTATTTTCTGACTTGCCTGGGTCTTGGGCCCTTGCAGCAAATGATAGGCTGTGTCACAACTGTGAAGCCTGGGCTCCCCGCCCCAACACACAAATCCTCATCCCTTCCTAGGGCCATTTCTTTCTGAACCTCCATACAGACATGAGTTACACCTTCTCAAGTCTAGAGCAGTCCCCAGTTGTGTGCTCTGGCCTAGCTGCAGTGCCCCCCTTATGTACTCTGTGCTTCTAGATGGCAGTCTGCGTTTGGCTCTCATAGTTGTATCACTGGAAATTTCCAGTTTGCTTCAGGACACACAGCACCTTGTCCTTTAGACACTCAAAGTCAGGTGGGAGAACAGAGGAGGAATGGAGGCCTACTGTGAGACAGCACTGGGGACTGTTTAAAGCACATGCTTCCTCTTCTTCATACTCCAGGACAAACCCAATGTCTTCCACAGATGCTGTACAAGGACTGGAGAGGACCCCATGCCATTGGCCGTGCTGGCTCACAGAAGACCAAGCCCACTCCCACGTGGCACAGGCAGGCTTCCCACGAGGAGCACAGGCCTTCAAGAGGCTGCAGCTCACAGGGGGACAGAGTGCACAGGCCTTCACCCGAGGTGGAGGACGTGGGGCATCACCCCCTGCCACAGCCCAGCTGCAGCTGCACCTCACAGAATCACGTCTCCCTCACACAACACCCCACTGAGGGAGGGGCATGGGGGGTGGGCAGTAAGGTGCCCTAGAGTCGATTTGGTGGGATAGGAGAAACACATCCATGTTGGAAATGACCAGCAATTTAGAATGCCACACAAATCACGAGATTTGGCACGAGAACCTAGGGAAGTGGCCACAGCTGCCAGAACCTGTCTTCTACCAACTTCCTGATCCCTCCTTCAGCTGCCTGGCTGGGGCTCTTCACATTTCTGAGCAGACAAGACACTTGCTTGGACTGTAAAGCAGGGTGTGCTTTGAGAAGCTGTCTCCCCGGACACCAGTGAATAGTGAATTATGGGTAACCATCCTGTGGACAGTGAAGCTGCAGGTTCACTCTAAGGCTGACGTGATGTGGAAACTGCTTACAAACCCACACAAGCTGTAATGCCAAGCACTACATGGAAATTTAGGAAAGGCTTTTCTGTCAAGAGAACAAGTTCTACGGCATACTTCCAGCTCCGAGGTCTAACACATGAAGGATTTCCCACTTTAGAGGCATTGTGTCATGGGGCTGGGGCATGTGAACAAGATGATTCTTGATGACTGTCACAGATGGTTCCACACAGAGATGGGGGTGAGGACAGTGGGAAGAGAGGTCACCAAAGCTCCATGCTAAACACAGCACAGGTATGATATCACCATAGACAATTTAAAGAGAGATCAAAAGGAATAAACCAGGAACCTTTGCTGCAAGGCATCGGCAAACCCAGGCCATGAGTGTGGACACAACAGCCAGCTCTATCATTTGTGAGTACAAGTTTTGTGTAGTTTTTTCAACAGATTATTTCCATATTCTATGCAAAGCACATCTTCCAAGGTTCTCCACCCCTTAGATAAACAAAACAAAGCAAAAAAACAACCTTCCAAACAAGACCCCTAGTGCGGTGTCGGCAAAGCTGAAGCACCTAACCCGGCCCACATAGAGTGCTTCAGCCTCGCTTTCAACATGAGCCCTGGTACACATGCAGAGCTCTGTAATCACGCCACAGGCCTTAGAAGGCCTTCTCTAGAGCCTGCCGAGAGCTGCCAGGGAAATGTGGGCTACTTGTTTTAGGTGGAGCCTCAAACCTGCGACAGACCGTCATTAAGTCTCCTCTCATCAAAGGGATGCGGGTCAGAATGCTGTTTCATAGGAAAATACACACTGTTATCTTCATGTATCATTTTTATTAAATGACAAAGATTAAAAAACCCACATCCAACTCACATAATAATTTATACACACTTCTCACCAAAAAGAAATACACTGTTTAGTAAGACATTTTCTTCCCTGGAGAGCTGAGAGAAGCCTGAGAGATCTTAGTGTGGAAAAGGTCAGACATTTCATCAAGTGGCTGTTATAATCAGACGCACACAGAGCAAGGAGAAAAGAAACACCCCAATAACACTGATTGTTCAGACCAGCAGATGCAACACCCCAGTAACACTGATCATTCAGACCAGCAGACACGATACCAAAGGACCATGATTGCAAAGCTGTCCCAGGGTCATGCCAGCCTAAGAGCTAACACTGGATGCAGGCCGCTGAGTTGCCAGCAGCTCTGGCAGATAGGACCATCTGTGTCTCGCTTCGCCTTACGTGAGCACACTGCCATCAGCTAGGGTAGAGGAACGGTTAGTGTGAGCAGGGCAGAACTCAGTTAGTTTTTCAGCATACTTCATCTACTCCATACTTCATCTGTTTCATATATGAAAATAAAAAAGAAATATGGTTCAAGTGACAGCATCTATGACATTTGAGCAAGAAAGGACATTACAATCTTTGAGGTTATATCCTCGTTTTCTTTTTACCACATCATATCTTAATTTTAAAAAGAAAAAGTCAATTCTGTGGTAAAAATTATGTGTGGCAAATAAGTACTTATACAAGAGGAAGGTTACAAAGTTGGAAAGTGTTTTTATTGCAGACATTTGCACATACAGTGTTAGTGACGTTGGCCTCCCTTTCTGGGGCAAGCCAGAGCCTAGTCATCAAACATTCAAGCAATGCCTCAACACTCCCGTGTTACTCTCTTTTTCAGTACCTGGGGATTCGCTTTGGCTAGATTCTCTATTTTAACCCATGCTTCTTCTCGCTCTTTCATTTTTAGCTTCTCTCTGAAAAACAGTAAAACATCATTTGTGTTAGGACAGAATCACAGCCAGGCAAGTTAGGGGTAAAGCATGGAGACATGAGCAACACAGTCCTGGTTTCCAGGAACTTTCTGTCTTAGTCCACGTTGTGCAGTGTGGCTCTCAACAAGCGCAATGTGAAAAGAAACCTAAGAACCGGCCAAGAATTAGACTAAAGATTTAAAAAAAGTAAAATTTTAACACGACTTTAAAACATTACCCCTGCCCCTCCCAACCCCCCCCCCCACACTCCGGCACCTCCTGCAAGTAGGTCTACTGTTCTTAGCCTGGCTGACTGCTGGTTTTGAGACCCACTGGCAGGTGGGGCTGCAGAGGCCAGAGCCAGCACCCCAGGGATGACAATATTCCAAGGGAGACCATGGCTGCTTCTGATTCCATTATTATCAGCACTGAATTGGAGCCATTTCACCCCCTCCCCATCCTCAAAGCAAACCATTATAGGTAGCTTTTGGAACACCATGACTCTACAGGAGGGGAGGAGCACCACCGGAGAGGTAGATCCTTAGATACTTGTCACACTAACCTTTGTCCTGTGTTAAGGGCTGAGACCTGGTCTGGCACAGCTCTCTACGGCCCTGCTACCCTGTGCACCACTGACTATTTTACCCAGCGTGGTCTGCTTTACTCCACCTGCCCTATTTTGGCAAGGATTTTCATTACATTCACTTCTATATTGCCAGGAATCAAACAGAGCCTGACATGCAGCCAGAAGTTACCAAAACAAAGAAATGGCAGTTGGTTAAACAAACACTCTCTAGGTTGTCTACATTAGACACTTAAAAAAAAAATTTATTATGTATGCAATGTTCTACCTGCACTTGTGCCTACACTCCAGAAGAGGGCACCAGATCTCATTATAGATAGTTGTGGTTGCTGGGAATTGAACTCAGGACCTCTAGAAGAGCAGTGCTCTTCACCTCTGAGCCATCTCTCCAGCCCTACTTTAGCCACTTTTAAGTAGCAAGCAGAAAAAAAAAAAAAAAAAAAAAAAGAAAAAAGAAAAAAGAAAAAAAAATCTGCCAATGGTTCACAGTGGGTTAGCAATGATTTTTTTTTTCCCTTTTTCTTCAAAAAGACAAGGTTTCACTATATAGCCAAGACTGGCCTTGAACCTGAAATAATCCTCCTGCCTCAGCCTCTGGAGTTGGGGTTATGGACTTGTGTTGCTATGCCTGGTCTAAAAAATGATGTAAGTAACTAAATAAAATGCATTGTTATTATGCGGGTGTGTGTGGCTAATGCCAGGCCTGAGGGTGAAGGTGAGAAAACAACTCCGTGGAGTCTGCTCTTTCCTTCTGTTTTCACACAGGTTCTGAGCTCAGGCATCAGACTTGTGTAGCAAGTGCCTCTTCCCACCCAACTGTCTCGTCAGCCCTAGAGTGACTTCCTAACTAATCAATCCCAGGACTATGTGCCCAGCCTAGGGACAGAGCACCCCGATACCTAGGCAGTCTCTGGGAGACACAGCCTCTGAAATCCTCATGAGCATAGAAGCAGTGCTCTGAAAAAGCAAAGATAACTCAGCCAGTGAAGGGCGCCGGCTTTGGACACATGCTCTTTGGTGACAGGCCACCAACCTTTGCCTTGCTTCACCAGAGCAGAACAGGGTTTCTTTAAAATGAAACAGTGTTTCTTCATAATGAAGAAACACTTTGTACGATAAACAATGGTGGTGGAGCATTCAGGGATGTGGAGAATAAAAACCCACCCTGGAACCTGTGCGAGGTGCCACTTACTTCAGTTTCTCTGCTTTGAACTGCTGGGTACAGTCATCAAAGAGTTTTTGGTTCATCTCCATGAAGAGTTTCAGGGCATTGTATATCAAGCCATGTATAGTCCTGCAGAGTGAATGCCATAGTGAAAAATCAATGCTGGACCCTCGTCATCCTTCTCCGGCCTCCTGTCACAGCCCCTTCACTAACTCTCTGGGTCTCCCTTATATCTGATGTCCTACCCGAAACAAAAACTCGCTAGGTTCTAATACAAGCTGCTAGTTCTGACTCGGTCTGCTTTCTGAGACAGGGCTTGCAGGCACCTGCCAGGCAGGGGAAGTTCCTAGCTAACAGCAGCCAAAGACATTTGCCTGGAGACTGAACAGAAAATGCGGACTCCTGAAAAGAATCATGGGTAAATTATTAAGATGGCAGTAATAGAAAGACTGTACTTAGGATGCTTTGCAGAGGATAGGAAAGCTCTGGCATCCACATCTGGCTAAAGCCGAGTATTAAGCTCAGCATCCAGCACATCTGAGAGCCATGTGGAGTCCCATGCAAGGCATCAGAGAGCTTTCAATGGGTGAAATGAAGCGACAGGGAGGGACTGAACACTCCTCATTACTCAGGCCAGCTAAGTCGCTTGTTCTTCTCTCTCCCCTCTAGGCAGTGTCCACAGTGGGCTGGCCATGGAGTCTAACGGACAGGCTCCCCTGGTGTGCTGTGGGACTTGAAGGGCTACCTAAGGATTGGTGTGTCCACTGTGTTCCAGCAGGACTGAGTCCTTTGGACTTTGCAGTGCCCTTCAATCTCCTTTGGAGGCTCCAGGAGAGGCCTGGAAGGTGCTACTGCTGAAGCCAGCAGGAAGACGGGTACAGACAAATAGGCCTCTGTGCTGGCTTGGCAATGGGGGCAAGGAGACAATCCACACTGCTGCTGAACTTAAAAAGTCACAAATTGCTGGGTGGTGGTAGAGCACACCTTTAATCCCAGCACTCAGGAGGCAGAGGCAGGTGGATCTCTTGAGTTTGAGGCCAGCCTGGTCTACAGAATGAGTAAGTAGCAGGACAGCCAGGGCTACACAGAGAAACCCTGTCTCAAAAACAACAACAAAACCCCCAAACTAAACCAAAAGTCACAAAGAAACTGATGTTCATTTTAAAAGCTGATGGTAAGTTTAGGATTCAACTCTAACTGCAGTGACAACAGGCATGCCCTATTTCCAAGCGATAGGAAGCTGATAGCTGGCAGTTCCTACTTGTTCCAGTGGGTCTTTGAGTTGCGGTACAAGGATGGAAACATGATGGGCAGAATCTTTGCTGCGTTGTCACTGATTAAACTCATAATGTATTCATTGTTCCAGTAATACAGCGCCCGCTCTGCCACCTGAAAGACAGGGGTACAGAAATATCGGTGATCTGAACAACGCATCCAGGCAAACACTCTTCCTGTTACGCTTGTGAGTAAGTTACTGTGGATAAGACAATTACAGTGAAGAGGCAAGATAACTTATATGTGAAGAAGTCAACAGCGTCATTCACTTCTCCATTTACTCAATAAACAGTCATTATGAGACCCCAGGCTGGAAGCCAACACTAAGTCAAAGAAATATGTGTGCACACAGATGCATGATTCCACCGTGATGCATGTGTCTACACGTAGAGGATATAGGTTGGCACTGGGTGTCTTCCTAAATTACTCTCCATCTTAGTTTTTGAGACAGAGTCTCTCACTGAACTTGGAGCTCCCCAATTTATCCAGGCTGGCTGGCAGGGATCCTTCTGTCTCTAGCCCCAACCCCCAACCAGTGCCAGAATTGTAGGTGTGGCCAGGTGGTCCAAACTCAGGTCCGCAAGTTCGTGCAATGAACACATTGTTGATGAGCCTACCCTTAGCCACTCACTCCCACTCAGCCTGTATCAGCTAGGTTTGTAGTGTGTGCGCCACCGAGCACGGAAGCTGAAGCAAAGCTTACACTTGGCAGCAGAGTAGAAAATGGAGACAAACTACGCTGGCAGCAGGGTTGTGTCTGTAGGTGTAGAGGCTGTATCCCAGGCAGACCCTGGGTGAAGGATCCTGAGAACAAGGCCAGCAAGGGGGCAGCAAACCAGAGGGACAGGGATTTCGAAGGCTGCAGAGCCACATCTCGGGGCCTGTGAGCTGGCCCTTGCTTTGGGTGAACTGGGGAGCCATGGGAACCCCTCCGTACTGGTTTCAAGTTCCCAATACAGAAAGCTGAAGAGCTAGGCTAAGCATTCACACCCCCACATCTAGTGTGCAGTGTGCCTCAGCCCTGACTGCTGTCTTTCAGTTAATGGACACACACATGTACAATCTGAACGACCATCAGAGTTCACAAGTCACCAGGGAACATGGTCAGTCCTGTCCCAGGCGCACACTCCTCTATACACACAGCCAGAGTGCTGTGTCAGCCTCCAGAAGCTCAGAGCAAGGTGGGCCCATGGTTCTGCCACTAGAAGCCTTGAGTGGGTGAGGCAGGAGGCAGCTGGGGAGGGTTCTGGAGCCAGGATCAGTCCTTCAGAGAAAGTGGAGAGGCGAGCTTTGAAAATGGGTAAGAGAAGGGCATATACAAAAATATAGAACATGTGTTTTGCTTTTAAAAGCGGGGCTAGTGAGATGGCTTGCGGTAAAGGTACTTGTGACCAAGCCTAATGACCTTAGATTGATGGCTGGAATCCACATGGTAGAACACACACCCTGCAGTATGCACTTGTGTGGATCCGCACTCATAAAATAAATGTAAATCACTCAGTTTTAGGATGCCTCACTACTGCTTATGCCGAGTCTCTTGCCTGAGCCTTCTACCTGCTGGGAATAAAGGTGCGCAGCATCACGGATGACAGAATTCTTGTTTAGGAATTCAAGAACTTCTATGTTTTCGAAACTATGCAATTCAGGCCAACCTAGAATTTATTTATTTTTAAATTTTCTATACATCAGTGCTATGCCTTTATATTTGTCTAAATGAGGGTGTCAGATCCCCTGGAACTAAAGCTACAGACAGTTGTGAGCTACCATGTGGGTGCTTGGAACTGAACCCAGGTCCTCTGGAAGAGCAGCCAGTGCTCTTAACCACTGAGCCATCTCTCTAGCCCCTCAACCTAGAATTTACAATCTCACTTCAGCCCTTCAAGTGTGGGATTTACAGGGGTGTGGCATCATGCCTGGCCAATGTCTTACCTGTACTTTTTTTTTTTTAAACAAAATTACACTTATTATGTATTATACATACATGAATGTCTGTGAGGACAATATGGAGGAGCTGGTTCTTTCACTATGTGGGTCCTAGGGATCAAACTTACTGCTCACTGTCAGATTGGTGGCAAGCACCTCTACCTGCTGAGCCACTCTGCTGGCCTTGTATCTTAATTTATTGTGTGTGCACACGTGTGAGCATGAGCTATGACATGCATGGAGGTGAGAGGTCAACTCTGATTCTGTCTGCTCCTCCCACTCTCCTGTGGGTTCTGCATACTGAACTCAGGTCAGCAAGCTGGGCCATCTTGGTGTCCCAACAGTTTGTTTTGTTTTCTTACTCTTTTCTCTTTTGAGACAGGGTCTTACTATGTTGTCCTGGCTGGCTTGGAGCTTGTTATGTAGCTGAGGCTGGCCTTGAATATTTATCTGTCCATAAATAATTTGGATATATTTCAAGCCTCATTAGAAAACAGAACATAAGGTACTTGAAGGCTTAAGTTATAAATTTTGTTTTAGTTTTTAACACAAGTGTTTTTTTTTTTTTTTTTTTTATGTGTGTGTGTGTATGTGTATGTGTATGTGTGTTTCCTTGAGGAACAGTAGACAGATTGGCCTGGAACTTGTGATCCTCCTGCCTCAGTTCTGGGCTTAGCTACTGCTCTCAGTTGTTTTAAACAAGCTCTGGCAGTTCTGTTAAAGAAAGCTTTCAGTTTACTTCTCTCTGGCATGCTTCCAATACTGTCACTCCCCTGGCTTAGCGCCGGCCCATGCACTCAGTACTTGTGCATGATCTTCCCAGTTCGTCAGTCCTGCCAATGTGCTGCCAGGCACTGGCTCTGAGCAACGTGGCATAGCATTCCATTTCAGATGTGCTGGGCCCTTGATAAGGACATGTGGCTTCACTCTGTCCTATCTGCTCACAGCAACATACGTATCCATATATACTTTAGACTTTTTTTTTTTTAAACCATGTAAGTTTATTTAGTTTGTGTGTGCATGTGGCAGGGGTCGGGGCATGTGTACACAGTTTGTGTCTGTGTGAGCAGTTACTGTAGCCTGCCTAGCACCTTGCAGCACCATGGAAACTGACAATCAAAGAAGCTTCCAGTTCAGTACCAGCTTGGTTTCTCCAAGTCCTGTGACAAAGTGTTTGGCGTCTTCAGCAAAATGGTCTAAGTATAATGGCTATAGCCTGTATTGTTCTGGGGGGGTGGTGGTGGTCATAGATCCTTTTCTGTAACTCCTGCTGTAAAGAGACACCACGACACAGCAATTAATACAAGAAAGCACTAACTGGGGGGGCTCCCGGTTCCAGAAAGTTATCCATGAGTCCATGATCATTACGGCAGGGAGCATGGCAGCAGGCATGGTGTTGGGGCACTAGTTGAGAGCTTACATGCTGAGACAACCAGAAGGTGGAGAGGGAAGACTGGGCCTGGCATGGGCTCTGCAACCTTGAAGCCTACCTTCATGACACACCTCCTCAGACACAACCTTCTAAACCTTCTCAAAATAGTTCCACCCACTGGGGATCAAGCATCCAAACACAGGAACCACGAAAGCCATTCTCATTCAAACAACACAGGGGCCTCTGGGAGCCCTCCTCACTAATAACTTGAAGGGAGGTATCTCATGCTTGGGACTAGAGATTTTGTTTGACAGTCAATGGTTTCTGGGAGAAGTATTAAGTCCCTCTGGAGAAATGGGAAAGCCTGATCTAGAGGTTGCTTCTCAGCAGACTCAAACCTGGCCTTGTCCCCAGCAGAGCTGTCAGGAGTTTTGTCTCAGTCTTGCTGGCGCCAATGACTTCCTTCATTGGAAAGGCTCTTTGTGGAAGGGCCTCAATGTTGAGACAGAAGTCTTTCGGGACTCTTGGTCGCTTCCTGCAGCACTGGGTGCTCAGTTTCATGCTGGTTAAGTAGTCACAGCTTCCAGGGGCACCAGCTTCCTGGAGCCCAAGACTGCTTTTTTTTACATCTTTACCAAGCTTTTGACTGCACATCAGCTGGACACAGCAGAAGGTATCCCTGGAAGGGGAGCACAGCTAAAGCAGCTTGGAGAACTCCAGAGTAGAAAGTGAGTGAGACACTAGCCTCCCAGACGAGATGGTAGTAATAAGAAAAACCAGAAATACTATTTCTTTCTTTTTTTTTTTTTTTCTTTTTTTTTGTTTTTTGTTTTTCAAGACAGGGTTTCTCTATGTTGCCTTGGCTGTTTTGGACTCACTTTGTAGACCAGGCTGACCTCAAACTCACAGAGATCCGTGGAGTGCTAGGATTACAGGCATGCGCCACCACTCCGGGCTCTTTTCTTTTTTGAGATAGGGTTTCTCTGTGTAGCCCTGGCTGTCCTTGAACTCAGAGAGAAGTGTCTGCCTCTGCCTTCCGAGTGCTGGGATTAAAGGCGTGTGCCACCACTGCCTGGCAGAAATACTAAGCTGTAAGATTTGTAAAGAGGCATAAACATACATGTCGGAAAGGAAAGACTTTATTTAGGAAGAGACTTTCAAGGTTAAAGGTTTTTATTGTTGAGTTACCCACTGATGTGGATAAGTCAATTATGGTAAGTAGGGCCCTGTAAGCAGCACATCACTCCTGGATGCAGACTGTTACACAGACAGTGTTGTCAACTTGCCGAGAACCATGTTTTCAGTGATGAAAGCTAGGGGCAGGATATAAAACTACCCAGAACTACAATTATAATTTTTTTTTGGGTCCAAGGTGTCTTTATAGATCAGGCTGGTCTCAATTTGTAGCAATCCTCCTGCCTTAACTTCCTAAGAACTGGGATTACAGGAATGAGTCAACCTGCTTGGCTAAAATTTTAGCATCTAATTTTGAAGTACATGTTAAGTAAAAAAAAAAAAAAAAAAAAAAAAAAATTCACCCTTAGATCCCAGCAGGAGCAGCGCGCAAGCAGCTTCACCCCGAGAATGTCATTTTGACGGAGCACCTGACCCGTCACCCAAATCCGCATACCTGGAAGTGAGGGCTGGAAACACATTTGGCTAACTGTCGAAAAAGAGGCTCCATGATCTTCACAAATTCTGATGGTTCAATTACATCTAAAATTTCTTCTAATTCATTTAAGAACATTACTTCTTTTGGACTGTGAGTCTTTGGCCAGTATTTGAGAAGTGCCATGACCACCTACAAAACAGCAACAGCAGAGAGTGATGCCCTCAGGAGATGCCAACACACTTTACAACAGCTGCTCAACCTTGAGCCCTTGGGCTTGAGAATCAGGTACCCTGCATGTCAGATATTCACGCTCTGATTTACAGCAGTAGCAGAATTACAATTATGACGTAGTAACAGCATAATTCTGTGGCGGGGTCACTACAACATGAGGAACTGCGTTAAAGGGTCACGGCCTTAGGAAGGTTGAGGACCACTGTCTTAGAGGAAGACGCCTGTGCTGCCATTAGACTTCCCTACTGCAGGGTGACACGGGAGACGATGCTGAGAATGAGCACTGCCATGCCTTTTCTCTCACTGACAGTCTAGTTTTACATATGTAAAGTGATCCATCCCCTCAGAAGACTGCTGGAGACCATGCAGACTGTGTTCTAGTGTGGAAGTTCTGATACTATTAGCAACATTCCTGTTACACACGATCCACTTCTCAAGTTAACTGACTACTGTGTACACACACACACACACACACACACACACACACACACACACACAGCATTTCCAACTTTGTTAAACTGTCACAAGGGTGTTGTCCGTGAAGTAAATGTGAGCTCATACCCACTAGAGGTGATGGAGCTGAGCTGGGTTCATAATGCTCTGTGTGGTTACCCAGAGCTTGAGAATGAGTGCTGGAAGAGCTGCTCAGGTAGAAGTACATGGCAGCCACGACCTTGACTGGGAGCCATGCTACTTGGCCTGAGGCTCAGGGAGTCACATTATGAGACCACAGTACTTTCCTAGTCTGTGGCTACTGAATGCTACTATCTTTGCCTAAGTCAGACTGCATGAGTGCATACTGGGCAGCTTAAAAAAAATGCTCCTTCTATACTTTTAAATGTCTTACTAAACTATACCAGCAGAAAATGCTGGACTCGATTCTACAAAGACTAACTTTAGCTTTAGAGTTTAGCTATCAAGTTTTAAAAAGCAAAATGAGCAGCAGCAGGGAGGTCTGCAGAAGGGCACGTGTGCACACAATTCTGCACACACACCTGCACAGACACCTGCATATACATCTGAACAGGTACAGCTTGTCCCTTTGAAGCAGCTGTGAGGCCTTGTCTGCGAGGCAAGATAGAAAGATGAAAAATTAAAGAGACCTGGGAAAGGAAACCGTCATTTGGGGATCTAGTTTGAGTTTCCTGTTGACCGAGGACTTGAGAAACCTCAATACAATTTACAAAACTAAGGCTGTCTACAAAGAACACTCCTCCTTTGCCTACAGACTTCGACCATGGATGCTTACAACAGACTATGACTACTTGGAGTTGGGAGGTTGATGGCCTGGATTTGAAGGTGTCAGCGCTCCTCTTTAACTCCCCAGTCTAAACGATACACTTCATAAAATCTACCCTACGATTTCATTTGTAGAGGAAATTCTTCTTTATCACACTTATTATTTCCTGTGTTTGTGTGTGTGGCTGTTGGAAGATAGCCTATAGGGACTGGCTCTTTCTTTTCACCATGTGGGCCCCAGGAATTGAATCCATGTTATCAGTCTTAACATGGAAAACCTTTATCCGCTGGGCTACCCTGATGACCCACAGAAATTCTTTAAAACAAAGAAATAAGCAAACAGTTCATACTATTTAAACATGATAAATATATAATATACAAATTTAAATATATATGAATATTATGTATACATTTACTTAGTTTTTTTGAGACAGGGTTTCTCTGTGTAACTCTTGCTGTCTTGAAATTCACTACATAGACCAGGATGGCCTCAAAAATCAAGAGCGGTGCCTGCCTCTGTCTGTCTCTGAGTGCTGGGATTAAAACATGCACCACCACTGCTCAGCTAAAAATTTACCATCTTTAAGCCTTGTTATAAATTATATTCTTTGAAAAATGTAATTAGATGGACAGAATCATATATATATCTCCACTGTATAGACACGTAAGAGTAACTCTCCTGAAGTTGCTGAAGTTGGAACCCTTGCCTTGGTTGTTGTGTTTGTTAGGTTATTGCTGTGAAGAGGCACCATGACCATGGCGACTCCTATAAAGGAGAACATTTAATTGGGGTCAATTACAGATGTTTCGTCCATTATTGTCATGGTGGGGAGCATGGCAGCAGTGAAGGCAGATTATGGTGCTGGAGAGGAGCTTGGAGTTCTACAATTTAATCCACAGGCGGCAGCAGAACACTACCCCACCAGGCCTTGCTTGAGCATGAGACCTCCAAGCCACCTCCACAGTGAAACACCTCCTCCAACAAGCCCACACTTCCTAAGAGTGCCACTCTCCATGGACCGAGCATTCAAACACATGAGTCTATAGGGGCCATTGAAGCCACCACAGTTGTGTACTGCCTTTTTATTAGGCCTGCGCCCCTGTCTCTCAATACCCACATTTAAATCTAAAGCACAAAGGACTGTTTAAACTTAAACTTACTGTCTTTGTATCACTCTGATTCAACCTGGAATGCTTTTTCACAGTGTTACTAAGCACCTGGTCTAACTGAACAGACCGTGCGTGCGTGCGTGCGTGCGTGCGTGCGTGCGTGTACACTCCTCAGGCTACAAATAGCAGTGCTGGGCTTTGTCTCCCTTTCTCCACCACCAATGACAGTCTTGACAATACCCAGAGCGAGCATCCTGGCTTCCATGTGAGGACCCACACTGCTGAGCAGTCCCTGGTATGCTGGCCCTCAGAGCACCCTGGTTTCTGTCACTCACTTGTCACTCCCAGCTCAGAAACGGCCTGCTTAGCAAGTCACTCTTTCCGTTATAACAAGGATAAAAAGACAAGGTGGCATATGAGAAATATTCACATACAATTATGCCGCTTTGATGTTTTGGGTACTTCAGAACATTTTTTTCCTACTACTTACCTATTGGAAAACTTCAAAATTCATTTCACAAGTTCTTCTAATTTTAGGATCTGATAAAAATCTGCAACTATCTTGTGGTGGGCATGCGCTTTAAGTCTTTGATTCTAGTCCTCAGGAGGGAAGCAGGCAGGCAGACCTCTGAGTTTGAGGCCTGTCTGGTCTACTACTGCGTTCTAGGCCAGCCATGGCTAGTAGGACTCTCACAAAGTCTTTAAAAGAACCTTTTTTCTTTCTTTCTTTCTTATTTTAGAGACAGGGTTTCTCTGTGTAGACCTGGCTGTCCTGAAACCCTCCTTGTAGACCAGGCTATCCTCAAATTTATAGAGATCTGCGTGCCTCTGCCTCTTGAGTGCTGGGATTAAAGATGTGTATTGCCACGCCTGGCATAAAAGAACATATTTCCAAAGTGCATTACATGCTTTTCCTCCTATTAGCTTGGCATTACCTACTAGGCAGTTCTTATTTACTTTGAGTCAGAACCCCTGCTGAAATGGGAGGAGTCACTGTGAGCCCACACTGTGACCTCCCAGCTGTCAGCGGGTTTCAAAGCCATGAAGGAGCTGCACAGCACCTCAATCTGGACTCATATGCTGGAAAAGTCATGATTTCTGAATCAGGTTCACAATGGCCTTTCCCCGGATCTCTGGAATGACTGTGAGCAGGTCACAGCTTTCTGGGCTGTGTGAGAGAGGGGCAGGCCTCTGCTTAAGGGCATACTGATGTTAGACAACAGCAGCTCTAGGCTCCAGGTTCATTGCTACTGCTTCCTCCCTGCATGGGGACAGAGGGAGCACATCAGTGGCCCCGCCCGAGTCCTGGGGAGCCTGCCTTGGTGTATCTAGGAGCAAAGTAGTGGCTGCCAAGACATGTGGGACAGTGCATTGGCTGAAGGAGACAGGCAGGTGAAAGCAGACACAGTTGTGTAAAATCTCCCATGAGCCTCTATTCCGGCAACAAAGTAAACAGCAAGTATATCTAATGTGTCCAGGACACTTAGGAGTACATGAAAAATATCAACTAAAGGGTCAGCAAATGCCCTTTATAGACTTCGGACTTTCAAGTGGAACATTGTGATAGGCAATTTCCACTGTCAGCTTGACTGGACTAAGAAACGCCTAAGGCATTAGTGAGACACACCCAAGGGTTCATCCTTTTGGGCTTTTCCAGAGAGGATAAACTGGAGGAAAGGCCTGCCCTGTGTTGGTGGCACCATCCAGGGGCTAAAGTCCTAGACAAAGTAATAATTGAGAAAGGAGGGGGCTGGAGAGATGGCTCAACGGTTAAGGGCACTGACTGCTCTTTCAGAGGACCCGGGTTCAAATTCCAGCAACCACATGGCAGCTCACAACTGTCTCTAACTCTAAAGATCTGACACTCTCACACAGACACACATGTAGGCAAAACACCAATGCACATAGAATAAAGGTAAATAAATTTAAAACAATAAAAATAAATCCTGAGAGAAAGGAGGAAGGCAGCTGGGTCCTGGCCTTTCCCTTTTCTGCTTCCAGATCTGTCTAGAAGAGGGTGTCTGATCCCCTGGAGCTGGAGTTCTAGGCAGTTGTGAGTGCAGGGGACCTCTGAAAGAGCAACAAGAGCTCTTAACGACTAAGCTGCCTCTCCAGGCCCACTTTCTTTTTTTCTGAAATTGAGTCTTGCTACAGGGCCCAGGTTCACCCCAAACTCTCGGTAATCTGTCTGCCTTAGCCTTCTTAACCACTGTGCCTGCTTGAACATAAATGGATGGACTGCATGGGCTATGAACTGTAGTTCAGGTTATCTTTAAAAAGTGAATTCAAATGCTCAGACACGGCTGGTGTCTGGCAGGACTAGTTTGCTGACCATGGCTACATTTACTGACTGATTTTTAGTGGAGGTCCCAGGAATTAATAAAGATAAAATACACCCCCAACCAAAAGACAATCGTCTGTTGCTGTTCAGCGATTGTAAACCAACGACACTAACCTAGAAAAAACTTCCAGAATAAAGGAAAACCTCTTGGTACAACAAGTGAGCTCTGCCCTTGCTGCAGCACCTGTGGCCAGGTCAGGACACGTGCTGTCAAACATGAGGGCTGAATGGGCCCAGGCTGGTGGCCACAGCTGTGAAGCGCTGCGCTCCAAGGACTGGCGAGCAGTTAGGAGACAAGGTCGAAAGCTTGTTACATAAAACCATCACTGTGGTGAAGACACTTGCAGCCAAAGTGCCACCCTTAAACCTCTAACCCAGGAGTGAGCTGACGTGAGCTGACCCTCCATCACCACCACCCATAAGGCAGCGTGGTAAACCGCATGGTGTAACAGTTGCTCAGGGAGAGACCACTTACTGGTTCAGTGAGGGTGCTGTCCTTCTCTAAAAACTGCACAACACAGTACGCCAGCTGAAAGGGAGGGAGAGAGAGCATCAGCATGTTACTTCACCATGGCAACGCCCTTCTAGACCAACCACCAAACACTATCCTGGGGAAACGGCCTCATGTGGAGATGCTGCTCCACATGCCACCTGTAACTGCGCTGAGGGACATTTCAGGGAAGCACCTTTAGAATAATGCCCAGTACATCATTCTCTTCCTATTAATTTGTGACATATTTCATAGCTACGCCCCATCCCAAGAACCACAAAAACAAGGAGACAACTTTCAGATGAACACCACCACCAAATAAACCAAGCGAGATAAAGGGTGTGTGTGTGTGTCATTTTAAAGATTAGAATGGAGAATATAGTAACTGAAAAAAATTTAATTCAGGATTCTACCAGAAATTTCTGAACTTTTTTATTTTTTTATTTTTTAAAAGACAGGGCTTCTCTCTTTATCTCTGGCTGTCCTGGACCTGCTTCGTTGACCAGGTTGGCCTCTGCCTCCCAAGTGCTGGGATTACAGGTGTGTGTCACTGCGCCTGGCCTGACCCATTCTTTCTTTCTTTGAGATAGTCTTTATTTTTAAGCCCAAAGTTGCTGCAAGCCTCCTGCCGCAGTCTCAGAGAGCTGAGACTCGGTGTCCACCATCTAATCTTTATTAACTACTTCTTTATTAATTGCTACTGTCCAAACAAATATGAAACAAGCCAACCTGACCAGCTACCAGGTGATACCAAACAAAAAATGAGCAAATTATTTCCCAGGAGGGCAGTGCCATTGAATCAATGAAGAATACACTTTTTGTAATATATCGCACGCCACCCACTTCCAAGGACCTCTGGAGAATGGAATCTTATTTACTTTTTATTTACTTTTAATTTTTAGGCAAGAGCTTGCTATATACAGCCCAGGCTAGCCTCAAACTCATGATTTTCCTGCCTCACCTTCCGAGTGCTATGATTATACTTGTGAGCTTTAAGCTTCGATAAGAATCTTTTGGTTCTCTTTTCTTGCAGCGTGGAGACGGAACCTAACACTCCACACATGACAGGCAAGCCCTCTCCTACTACATACAGTCCTTCCACGCAAACTTTTTGCGGGGGAGGGTGTGTGTGCATGTGTGTACTGGGGAGAGGCAACTACAGTTCTTAGAAGTGTTTTGTTATTTTGTTTCTGTGTGAGTTAAGTCTGTGCACCATGGGCATGCAGTATTTACAGCAGCCAGAAAAGGATCCACTGGAACAGGACTTTTAGACACTTGAGAGCCACTTGTGGGTGGGAAATGAACCTGGTCCTCTGGAAGCACAGCCAGTGCTCTTAAGTGCTGAGCCAAGCCTCCAGCCTCCTGTCCATGGGTTCTCGTGCATAATGGCACTCTATTCTGTGTCCAGCTCTGTGGCAGTCAAGAGTAAGGGATTACAGCTGCAACTGAGGTGGTCACCAGTTTGAGACTCAGCATAGCTCAAGTTCTGTCTATGGGAGAGCAGAACCGAGTTTCCAGCACAGCGACAGTGAGCCCTGCAGTCAGCCTCCACAAGTTGCTGCAGCATGCCACTGGCTGTGGCCATATGGTTCTGTCCCTCAGACACTGGATTTAGATTACACTCTAAGAAGCCTCCTTTCCAAGCTGGGCTCTCCTGAGATTCCAATGAATGTCTTTTTTGTATGCATAAATGTGTGTGGTAGTTGTGTACATGTGTTTGGTGTTTACCTCCATGCTTTCCACTGTGTATCACCAAGGCAACATTTCTCTGGCTGAACCAGGAGCTAGCTGCATTGGCTAGTCTAGCTAGCCAGCCTGCTCCTGAGATCCTGCCACTACCTTCTGAGGTGGGGAGCAGAGGCGGGCTGCCACTTCTATCTGCCATTTGCATGAGTTCTGAGGATTTTAACTCTGGTCTTCACACCTGATGGAAGTGTTTACACAACAGAGCTATCTCCTCTTCCAAGTTTCTTAAAAAGACTGTCTACCTGGACTCGGTTTTCGCTGCAGTACAGTGACATGGGAAAGGAGGCACTCCCACACATGACTGGTCACTGCAGAGGTGGGTGGCTGTGCTCAGCTGGCCTTACCTGGGGATGGTAGACACTCAGGGATTTCACTTTATGCAAGGGCAGCAACACCTTCAGCAGGAAAATCTTGTGCTCTTCCTTCAGTGGTAAGGCAAATCCATTTATTATACTGTGAAGGCAGAATTGAGTTTGACCATTTACACCTCCAGATTATAATCAGTTATCCTGCTTTTCTTTCAGCTTTTGTTTTAGCATGAAAAGCCAATGGGCAAAGTATTTACTTCAGAATAAAGGGGATATTGATAGGAACAACAACAAAAAGGTGTTCCAGGGACATAGTCTTTTTTTTTTTTTTTTCCTTTTTTGGGCCACAGGCCACAAGTCAGAGCACAGGGGGAAGCAGCTGGACCGCAGGAGCTCCAGATCCTTCCACCCAGCAACTTCCTTTAAGACACCTACATTCCTGGGGCTAATTCCAGTTGATTATCTTCGTGTGACCCCCACCACCCCATATGCAGACTGGGTGCTGTTTACTCTATAGGTGTATCAGGGAAGGACCGCCAAACTGAACATTAACTGGCTAACCTATGTGGTTTCATGAATGGGAATGTGAATGAATATTTTCCAAGCTGTGGAGCGTCAGAACAACGGGAACTTGCTCCTCTAGGAGTCATGCTCCTGCTGTACCCATCAAAGTGTATACACTTGCAGGGGGAATCCTGGGGATCTGTGCTGCAGGAAGGGTTAAAGACAGTGTGGCGAGATTTACACCTAGCACAGCGCAGAGCACAGCACCAGAAGGGAAAACGAGCTTTCCTCCCACTTCATAGAAGGAACTTGCCCAAGATCATGTGGCCGGGAAGGGACACTCTTAGCCGTGCTAAATTAAGCCGTGTTGTGAGGGAAAGACCAATCCTAGGTGCTGCACTTTTTCAAATCACATCTAAAGCAGCAACTTGTAAGGGACAGACCCACCAGACTACAGGTTCAGAGGCCAGAGGGAACCACCAGATTATGCACACAGACTGCACGTCTTCACTTCAGGAACACGCAGCTGCTAATGTACACTGATTCCCCTACAGGTGTTGGACAGAAGCACTGTCCAGGCTTAGCTCCAGGGAAATTTTTTGGAAAACAGTGGTCAGGGAATCTTAAATTATTTCTACAGGCTTTTTTGTTTGTTTGTTTGTTTTTAAATGATAGCAAGTAAAAACATTACTCAGTTTAAAATAACAAAAATTGAATTATACAATACAAAAGAAAAGTCAACAAACTGAAGCAATTTAAAATATTGGCATTTAGGCATGGAGAGATGGCTCAGTGTGGTTAAGAGTACTGGCTGTTCTTCCAGAGGACCAAGGTTCAATTCCTAGCACCTGCACGGTGGCTCACAACTATCTGTAACTCCAGTTTCATTGGATATGACACCTCTGGCCTCCATAGGTACCAGCCACAAACTTACCCATAATTAAAATTAAGAAACATAAAATCTTAGCATTTATTCCACAGCTCAAATATGTAATCTATTCTCGAATAAGCTTGTAATATCAACCTTCTTTTGTAATTACTCCCCCCCCCTTTGCTTTTTTTGTGACAGGGTTTCTCTGTGAAACAGCCCTGGCTGTCCTGGAACTCACTTTGTACATCAGCTCAGCCTCAAACTCACAGAGAGCCATCTGCCTCTGCCTCCTGAGTCTTGGAATTAAAGGTGTGCACTATCACCACCACCAGGACCTGTAATTACTTTTAGCACTACTTGAGGGGGAAAAAATTGAAGTTCCACAGTTTCCATAGTAATGGACTGAGGTGTGTAAGAAGGGCTCTGCCTATGGAGCCACACAATGGAAGCAAGTTGTTATCTGGTGCACTCTGATCTGCAAGTTCACCAACCTTCCTTCTCCTTACAAGAAACTATTTCCATTCTTTCAGGACCTGGCTTAAAATCGCTGTGCTTTGGGAGAGGTGAGAATCAATGAGCTAGATTATTCTGGTGTAAACTCCAGCTTTAGCCACTCACTGCTAGTTACAAGAACTTACCTTCCCAGTATCTCCAGTAATTCTGCTATGCCATTGTGATGCTCTGTCTCATAAATAAACCTGGAACATACAATGTGTCATCAGTGTCTGACCCTGCGCAAAAGCTTTAAAGACTACAGCATTAACAAGGAAACAAGGCTGTAGGAGGAGAGCTGGAGGAGTCTGCAGCACTGACACCTTCCAGGGACAGCTGCTCAGGTGTTTTCAGAGGCCACCAAGTCCTCAAAGCTCTGCGACTAGACACCTTGAGGGCAGATAGCCTGTGGACGGCTCAGACTCCCAATATTGTTTTCTGAGAAGTTTCAAGTAGCCAGAAAGCCAACACCTACGTTTCAAGCAGCAGCTTCAGCAAAACCAGTCTGCACTGTTGCCTTGTCATGTTTGTGTCTACCCAGCCTTCTATCCTAGCCACCCGCTAAGCCACCTTGTTTCTTGGCAGCGTTTCAACATAAGGTGATGTCTTACTCAAGTTTTAGAGCCTCCAAGAGCAAGCACACTCCTCACCATGGCTAGAACACCATGTTGCAGGTTCCTATGAACAGAGCCTGCTTCTTCAACAGCAGCTTCCCGCGTGCAGTCTCTGCCTGTTACGCCCTACACAGGCGTCTAGAGCTCCAGAAGCGAGCACCCCGCTCTCTTTGTCAGCTTGTCTCCCTCCAGACAGGGACAAGGACTTCCTGTGAATATGTTCCTGGTGCTAAGACCAAGCCTGGCATCTGCGTGCTGCTTAAACACGTCTGGTGAATCAACTGGAGACAAGAATAGGGAACAGGAGAATGTCCACCCCAGAGAAGGCCCATGCAAACCCAGCTGCTTGGCTGTTGGTGGGCTACAGCAGCGGGGCAGGAGGGCGAGGCCCTGGCTGTCAGAGAGCACCTTCCCTAGAAGATGCTTACTGAACTTCTGGCTCAAATGCCAATGTCCTGAGTCAAACCGGCTAGTGACCTTAAGATGCAGAAGAGGGACGTATCCAGACATGAAGGAGCCTGAAGAACAGGTGGAGGCATCTCCATATTCTCAGATGGCCAGGCCTCCCTGATGGCTCCTACTTGTACTAAGCCCTAAGGAGGTCTCTGACAGACTCATCAAGTTGGGGCAGCAGAGGGGGAAGAACAGTCTGTAAATCCAGGTGAGACAGCGTGGAGAGCCAGAGAGCATGTGGGCAGGCTCCCAAGCCATGGTAGCCAGACACAGAAACAGGCAGATGTATTTGTCATATGAAAGCATGGCTGTGAGGGGATTGCCAGAGAAATGGCTGTGGTTATCAGAATGTGTGTCCCACCTACTTCCTGCTGACCTCTTCCTACCCCACCCTAAAGCTGGCACGTCAGTCTGCACGTGGCAGTGTAGGAAGTGGTTTACTGTGTAAAGCTCAACCTGACAATCTCCTCTTCTTCACATATCTTAGCTCAAGCATTTTAAGGATGCTATAGCTCTGTGGCTGGTGCAGCACCCTTGTACACAGCACTCTCACAGGGGACCCCAGGCCTTCTCAACCTTCCTGGTATTGTAGGAGTATGGTAGTCATTGTAAGCCATGTGGCTTTCCACATTAATACATTAGTACATTTTATGAGCACTTCTTACTTCTAAGCACTTTCAACTGACCAGGTAAGAAAGAAAAAAGGGGACTAGCTCTGCCTCCCCAGGAGACACAGTCTGAGAAGCCAAGGAGACCATTCTGAGCAAGCTCCTCACTCTTCGGCGAAGGCCAGACACTGATCTGAATCTGGGCTGGAACTGCTGCTCAGAGCAGTCCTGATGACGTGGCCTGCACTTGAGCAAAGAGGTGATGCACTTCCTTCCCCGAGGAGCTGAGCTGCCCTGTGGCTCGCCTTGACAATAAGTGGCGAGAGTGGAAGTAAGTGGCACTAATTTTGGGCTAATCCCCAAGGAGACCGGCAGCTTCTCCTGATTCCCTCCTGGAGTCAGTTAGTGCTCACAGAAGAGGCAACTCATGCCTATGACTCTGGGAAGGCGGAAGCAGGAGAATTAGTGTCAGTTCAAGGTTAGTTCAGGCTACAAACAAACAAGAAAACAAAACAAAACCAACAAACCAAACCACAAGGCCTCAAGCATGAGCAGAGAGGCCGCATGGACGGAGATGTACAGCAGGGAGAGGCTACCCAGGATACTTCTGCCCTAGACTACAGCAGTTCTGCTGAGCCTAGGTCAAGGTCAGAGCTGAGAGGAGTAACAGGTGCTGATTTAAGCCACAGCACTGGGTGGGGCAGGAAGAGAAGGCCTGACTGCTCTCTGGCCTGGCTACCCTCCAGTTCACCACTTGCCAAAGCCAGCGCTAGAGTCACTGTTTGCTCACACCAAGAAACTGACTCAGTGAGAAGTTACAAGCTGAAATCTTAGTTCAGTAAGTCGAACCAAGTTGTTCAGAAGTACATTTTCTTATAAGCTACAGGTGCAGGTTGAGAACCTGCTATGCAGAATGCTCTGGACCAGCAGTTTACAATGTCAGAGATCATTCAGATCACATCTGCATATGCATGAGATATCTCTTGGGATATGACCCAAGCTGAAACAAAAAATTCAATTATTCTATTCAATTACTCTTTACACAGAGCTGAAAGGTACTGCTATACATCCACACCCCCCCCCCAACAGGGTTTCTCTGTGTAGCCTTAGCTGTCTTGGAACTCACTCTACAGAGCAGGCTGCCCTTGAACTCAGAGACTTGCCTGGCTCTGCCTCCCAAGTACTGGGATTAAAGGTATGCGCCTCCACCACCAAGCTACTATGCAATATTTTAATTTGACTAAAAAAATTTTTGTAAAAAAAAAAAAATGGAGACAGGTTCTCTTTATACTGTCTAAGCTGGTATGTAACCACTAGGCTCAAATGATCCTTCTGCTGTAACCTCCTGAGTAGCTGGGGACTGCAGGCATGAGTCCCTGGCTATTCCTGCATTTTAACTACGACCTGTCACACAAGTCAAGTGTGCAATTTTCCACTGTGGTGTCATGTTAATGCTTTACGCATTGAGATGTTTGAGCATGGACCTCCGGGTTGGGGACAGTGAACACACAGCACTGCATTTCCATGATCTGGGAAGGCCGCTTGCTCAGGAGCTTTCTGACCCGCCACATGAAATGATGACGGCAAAAAGATCCTGGCCCATCAGGAATTCTAAGCTATGTTTGCTTTTGAGTGTCTCCATCAAGATAATTATAGAAAAGATGACCTAAGGGAGGAAACACAAAAATACCACACTGCAGCACTTGCCCTTTAGTGCGACCAGAACTGAATCACGGGTGCGTGTCCTGAACAAGCAGCTGAGCGCCTCTGAGGTCAAGGTGAGCTCTGAGGTAGGTAGGAGGCACTTCCACAGTGCAGGTGTGTACGGGACGTGTAAGGTGAGCTCTGAGGTAGGAGGCACTTCCACAGCGCAGGTGTGTACGGGACGTGTAAGGTGAGCTCTGAGGTAGAAGGCACTTCCACAGCGCAGGTGTGTACGGGACATGTGGCTCTACTGTCTGCGCAAGAGCACTAGTCCCGAGGAAATAAAATCTACAGGCAAAGCCTGGGGTTAAGCTGGACCCATTCCGTGCAGAGAATGACATCAGCTGAGTGGTGATCTCGTGAGGAAGCACAGCACCAAGAAATGAGAATCAGGAGCTGACTATGCAGGTGCTGACATCATTCTCTATGGTCAGGGCTGGCTTCCATTACAGAAACAGTACGTACTACAGGGAACCTGGAAAGTGCTCAAAGCCCCATGACCAAGGGCCCAACATCACAACATGACATCAGGCAAAGGATACACCAGGCCTAGAAAGGCCAGGGGGCCTCTTGGGCTGCTCAGTCTCACTGTCTCAGCTCCCCTTTCTTGGCCATTTTCAGTCACTGTGGGGAAGCAAGGATCAGGCAGGCCAGTGTGCTGCCATGAATGGCTGAATACTCAGGTCCCATCCCCACAGCTAGACTGGGTGAAACTTAATTTATTTGATATTTGATGGATATCACATTTCCATCACTACTAAGATTTGTTACTTTTAGATTCCTCTGCAATCAGATGTCTGAAAGCAGAAAGCCAACCCAAGAGGCCAACAATTATAGAATAGTCTGCTTACTTTCCAGGTATTAGTAAGAAAGAGCTACACAACCAGTGAGTTATAGGCTAGCCAGGGCCACATAGTGAGACCATCCCGTAAAAGAGCTACAGCATTCCACCAGCACCCACTCTGTATCACTGTGGGTTGCACACAAAGCCGGTGCTACCAAGGTTGCCCTCAGGGAGCAGGAGCCACATCAGCTCATGTGGAATTCTTGGGGTAGGAGGTTTGAGGGCTCAAGGCAAGGCCAGGCAGCAGGACAGCCTGGGATGACACACGGCTGCACGGCCTGGAAGTGGGCAGAACCTGGAAGAACAGATGCAGCCTGGGAAAGCTGCATGTGTTAGCCAGACAGTGGCAGTGGCATGAACCATGTGAATGCACCCCTTGCTTGCTTGGACCTCTATGTAGGTGAAGCTGGCCTGAGCTGTGGCAAATCTTTCTGCCTTGGCCTCCCAAGCCCTGGGATCATAGGCATGTGTCTACGTGCTCACCTGCGACATTAGATCTCAAGTGTCATGAGGCTTGGTCAGAGAGGAGACAGGGTGGGGTGTGGAAGAGGGAAAGGAGGTGAGACATCAGGAGTCACAGCCATCAATGTACTTGGAGGCTTCTGATGTGTACTTTCTGAGCTGGGGGCTGATGGGACAGATCGTGGTCACTTTCTGGTCCTGAAGGCCCAGGAAAGCTGTTCTGCTCTGCCTGCTGCCAGGCTCTCTCTGTGCTTGGCTGGCCCTCACGCTGCTCATCTAACTCACAGATCTTCCCACGCAAAGGCTGATCACTTCCTGCCCTTCTCTTCCTTCCTGTCATTCCTGAGACCAACCAGGAATAATAAGGTAGCAGGCCAGTGAATGAGGCAGCATCAACTCATCCACAATTAGAACAACTGGACAATTCTATAGGAACCCAAGCAAGGGTAGAGTATGTGGTGAGCCATTGGTGAGGGAAGCAAGAGTGGACCGAAAGGAAGGGAGCAAGGAGGCACACTGGCACAGTGTGATGATGTGGTCGGGTCACTAGCATGCTGCTCAGTTTCCTGCCCCTATCCTTGATGTGACAGCATTGAGGGTGGGTGGCAACCATGCGGGGACTTACCTATAAAATATATTATTTATTTGTTTCCTGATGTAAGCGCGCAGGCCTAAGAACTTCCCATAGATTCTGTGAAGGGTAGTTTTGAGAAAATCTCTCTCCCGAGGATCCTCGCTGTCAAAGAGCTCTAGAAGCTGTGAGAGAAAAACAGCACTCAGTGCAGTGGCCATTCTGTACTGAGCCTGCTGAGGAACCCCTTGCTGGAAACTTACCTGTAATACAAACTTCTGATCAATATATTTCTTTGCTATATTGGGCTGGAAATCAGGAGACTCTAAAAATCTTAGGAAAAATTCATAAACAAGCTAGGAGGGAAAAAAACAATGAGTCAAATTACATGGTACTTCACTAGGTGGATTAAGAACACCTCTGATTATTTGCTTGAAAACACTAGACTTAAAACAAAAACCACACATGCATTCAAAATTAATGCTGAACTCTGCGGTTTAGCATAATTATAGCTGCAGGTGGAATTCTTTTATTTAGCGAAAACCACAGACTATTTTGTAAATGGCACATAGTGCTTTCCATGGTGCTTGCTGCTACACCTGGGACCGTGACCAGGCTTGGGAGTTGAGTCTGCAGTTTGTCACCTGTATGTATCATAGGATTGCCCGGAAGAGGGACACAAAAACACAGACACTGAACTGCAACCACTGAGGTTTCCTTTGTAAGTGAACGTAGCATAGTTGGTTGGACAGCAAGGATGGTCTGTTGTGAGCTATGTGGAAGCCAGATGCTGTGATTGTGGAACATTTGGTTCCTTCCCAGATTTCTCACTTCTTTTGTTCTCTTCCTCACCAAGGACATATGTAAATGTTCTTTTGCTTGTGCTGGCCTCATGACCAGTGGACTGCGAATCTTGCAGATATGTTGGGGAAAGTCGTCTGTTAGAGAGGAGCCTGGTATATACAGGGGCATAGGTTTCAAACCCAGGCTCTGAAAATGGGACCAGCCTAAACCTGTATTAGCTCTAAACCTGTATTGGCTAGTTTTGTGTGAACTTGGCACAAGTTGCAGTCATCGATTGGGCTGTAGGCAAGCCTGTAGGGCGTTTTCTTATGTTATTGATGTGGAAGAGCCACTGTGGGTGGTGCCATCCCTGGGCTTGTAGTCCTGGGTTCCATAAGGAAGCAGGCTGAACAAGCCATGGGGAGCAAGCCAGTAAGCAGTAGCCCTCCAAGGCTTCTGCATTAGCTCCTGCCTCCAGGTTCCTGCCCTGCACCTTCCTTTGATAATGAATAGTGATGTGGAAACAAAAGCCAGATATACCCTTTCCTCCCCAACTTGCTTTGGCCATGGTGTCTCATCATAGCAATAGAAATCTGAACTAGGCCAAAATCTGAAGTCAATGTGATCAGTAAAGTGGGCATCATCATAGAGGACACACAGGTAAGTCTACATCTCTGCAGCTTGTGTAACGGGTCCATAAAA
Organism: Meriones unguiculatus; assembly: GCF_030254825.1. Taxonomy (NCBI): domain Eukaryota; kingdom Metazoa; phylum Chordata; class Mammalia; order Rodentia; family Muridae; genus Meriones; species Meriones unguiculatus. The sequence goes on along the minus strand of NC_083355.1, from coordinate 115,016,950 downwards.
TCACTCACTCACTCACTCACTCACTCACTCACTCACTCACTCACTCAACTCACTCACTCTTCTCCCTCTTGTCCTTTCATACCCCCTCTCTGTTCTGCTAAAACATTTTCAGACCAGAGCTTCCTTTAGATGAGAAGTCCACTGGTGCACAGCTAGAAGCTCGGCCACCACACACATAGCACACACCATCCTATCTGAGTTGGTGCCAGGTCCAGTACCTGCAGATGAGGCCAGGCTGCTTCTAACGTTGGTTCATCTTCTTCTGGATCGAATTCTGCTCCCGTAGGATTGGAGGAGGGTGGCAAGGTTCGAAACATGTTAACTGCAAACTAAAACCCACATATTCCATGGTCACAACCAGGACACTTCAAATATTACCAAGAACAAAGAAACACTAAATAATCCTAGTGATAGATGCTTCCCATCCTAAGATGTCCTCTTTCTTAAGATTTAAAAGCAGTGTGGGTCTCCAAAAGAAACAGGGTCAAACCTCTATCTTGAAATAGGCTTTGCGGGCAGTGGGCCACCAAGCTGATTGCTGTGGTCACTCTGACTCTCAGCTGTTAAATGAACAAAGGCAGCTGATCCTAGTAGATCCTAAGAGGTTGGCATTGACTTGTGAGACTGTTCAATCCAGTGAGTGGGGGGAGAAAAAGCTAGGAAAAGACAAGATGACAAAGGCCACAAAAAAGACTAAAGAAGCGAGAACAATGAGAGAACAGCAAAGGCTGCTGCCCAGGACCACAGAACACAGGCAGAGAGCAACTCCTCTGGCAGCTGGAGATCACTTGGGAGACTGCTTGCTAGCACAGGGAAGAGTTGACAGCAGAGTCTGGCTGAGCAGTGCCCAAGGGCTGGCTGAGCAGAGCCCTTACTCTATCTAAACCTGCACAGAACACTTTGATTGGCCAGTGACGGAAACAGCAAAGTCTAGTTTCTCTAAGTCATTAACTTACTTTTTTTTTGTGTATGTTTACAATTTTTGTGTGTAAGTTTAAATATGACCTATTATCTTATGACCACTATAATCCCACCAAATGCCAATTACAGCCCTGACAAAAAGTTCTTGTCCTACACTGTCAAATGCAAACGCCGAAATATCTGGCATAAACGCAAATGCCACCTCCAGGACATCCTCCTGGGAGTCTGGCGAGCCTGGCAGCTGAGAGACCTGCCCAGCAGGCAGACAGGTACTTCATAATTCCCTGTTTCCCCTTCTTCCTAAGGGTTTATTTTCATCTTCTGTGTCTGAATATCTCACCTGCATGTCTGACATGATACTGCGTGTGTGCGTGCCTGGGCTTGTGGAAGCCAGCAGAGAGTGCTGGATGCCCTGGAACGGAAGTTACAGATGGTTGCAAGCCACTGTGCGGGTGCTGAGAACCGAAGCCATGTCCTCTGCAAGAACAGCCAGTGCTTCAAACAGCTGAGCCCTCTCAAGCCCTCCTTGTTTTGTTTGAGATAGGCTCTCACTATATATTCTAGGCTGGACTGGAACTAAAAATGTAGCCCAGGTTAGCCTCAAGCTTGAAATCCTCCTTCCTGGCCTTCTGAGAGTCAGAAATATGTCATCACCAGCAACTATTTCTTCTTTTTTTACTGTCAGTAATACCTACTTTGTAACCTGGCATTTCTTATGATGTCACCAGCAATAAAAAGTTGGAGCGGCTGTGTAGTTTCTATGAAGAAAGACATGAAGGTACAGAAGACAGTAGAGGAATGCAGAAAAGAAAAAAAAAAGGCTGGAAATTCAGAAACAATGTAAAACCTGAGAGGAAGAGAAGTCCAGCTGCTAAGCCTCAGTAGTGCCCACAGAGCGCTAAGTGTCAGCTTCTGCCTTCTGGGGATTGGAGCCCTTTGTGATGCAAAAAACGTGCACCAGGTCCCCTGAGGCCTCCCAAACAAGGGAGGACAAGCAATGGAGACAAGCCGGTGTGTACAGGATGTTTCTTGGTAGACGGGGGATCAGGACCAGGAGGGCTTCCTGAGGTAACAAACTGTGAAGCTCAAGGATGAGACAAAGAAATAGGATGAGCCTAGCCACAGACAGCCTGGTTGGGCCATGAGGTCCTCTCAGAGCCTGCCCAACGGTGGCAGAACTGATTCTGTCACCATCAGCCAAGTCCCTGGGCTTCCTGTACCTTCCCAGGCTGTGAATGTACTGGGAGAAGGAAGTTAGAAAGAATCGAGTCTTGTCTGGAATGATTGTCCCCCTTCTCAGATGGAGAAGAGCTAAAGGGCCTTAAAAATAATAGGAGACTAGCTCTGCTCTCTGGTGGGTACAAGCTGCAGGCTCAGATAGGAGTCATCTCAGGAGCAGAGGAGGGCATCTGGATACCCAGGAGGGTCAGCATACGCAGAGGCTGGGGATCCAGGGGAAGATCTTTGTGATGCTGAAAGCTGCCCACAGGCATGGATATGCCACATAGGAAGGACTACCACACTGCTGGCACCTACAGGCAGTGATGGAGCAAAAAAGCAAGTGGTCCCCTGCTTAGAGACAGTGAGAGGGGCCCCATGTTAAGTCCTTCACAGGTGATGCCTCAGGAGGAGATACAGATAAAACTCAGAACACAGCTTCAAGCAAGTTCAGTTTCAAAGATGACACGGGTTATGTAACCCACTCCAGAAGTACTTAGGAGCAGAACTGTGGTGTCATGGACCCTGGAGAAAGGCAACGGCTGAGGAGGAAGATGGCAGCAGCGTCATCGGACATTGTTACCCAAGGAGTTCTCATGTAAGAAAACATGACATTTGAGCTCCCAGCCACTTTCTTTCTGCACCAAGATACACTGACAGTGCTCCTTCCCAGAAAAGTTCAGCGAAACTCTAAGGCTTAGTGGGGGAAAGTGACAGAGCTAAACACACAATGTGACACTCCAAATTATACTTGGGCTTCTAATCTGGTAGCATTTTTAATAGAAGACAATTTGTGGAAGGACACAGGTTGGGAAAAGTGATGGTGCTGATGTCACTTCCATGCTACTGGGACCTGTGGTGTTGGGAGTGATGGAACCAAGGCATTAGCAACATCGTCTATGACAGGGATGGAGGGCTGGAAGCCTGAGGCACTCTGTAGGGTGTGCCAGCTTGGCCATGATCTTGTAAATGAAATGCATACATTCAGAGGACATACGGAGATACAGATATATAACAGGACCAGGTCACATATGGGAGAGTAGCACAGCCCTGTCAACAGCACCTTTCTGTGACCTCTTCTTATTTAGAGTCCTGACAGTAAAAGGTATTCTGCCTGGGGCTCAATGTGCCATCTTTAAAAAGGGCAAACTTCTTCTTCACACCAGGCTGCTCTTCTTCACACAATGTCTGCAGAAGCATTCTGTCTGTTGTCACTGTTCAGCATGTTCTAAATAGATGTTAAGAGCAGGCTTGCAAGTGTGCATGTGTGTATGTGATCTGCAAAGCCCCACCTGTGCCCTGATGGGGACCAACAATATCAGAAAGCACCGGCACTCCCATTCTTACCAAGTCAGCCCTGCAGACTTTTCTCAAATTGTCTTCTTCTCCGATTTAAAGATGAGACAAACCGGCCCGAGAAACCATGTTAAAAGAAGACTCTTCTAGTTCAGCAGCCAGTGTCAGTTCAATTTCTGACACATATTTTATCTTATATGTCAGTGCAGGTCCCCATTCTATGATCCGACTTCATCATTCTGACTCTACATCTAACTTCTCGGTGTAGCCTTTCTGTACCTACAATAGCCATTACCAATGGGTAGCTGTGATGTGAAGGACAGTTCCAAACAGAACAATGATTCTCATTCCAGAGACGCTTCTGGTAAGACAGTTTTCATTTCTCAGCCCTGGCTTCTGTTTTTAATCACTGAGAGCTCCTGTTCCCCTCACTCCCATTCCCTCAGTCTTAGTGAACATGGTTTCTGTTGGGAGTCTGTAGACTGCAATGGAATATCAGACTTCAAGAGACACATTTCTGAGAAGTTTGTTAAGCTGTCTTTAGTTTGTATGTGACATACCTGTAAAACACAGACCCAGACTGATCAACACAGCTGGGCCGTAAGACACAAAAGCCAAAAAAAAAAACCAAAAAAAACCTGACACCTGAGAGTTACAGATCTGGCTCGACTGTGTTCAGAGAAAGCACAGAAACTCATAGAAGGCTCTACCCATACCTGTGGCGTGGTGGGACCTTCCTCACCTGAGGCAGTCATTTCCTACAGGAAATTTACAAACTGAATTTATAATCTTTGTTGCGTGACATCAGGTGTCCTTCTCTATTACCTGTGGCTCACCGCCATAGGTACCCTGGCTGGTCAGTGAACTCCAAGGATCTGCTGACCTCCCAGTACAGGAATCACGAATGTGTGCTGCTGTGTTGGGCTTTTTCATGGATTTGGAGGATCAGAACTTGGGTCCTCATAATTGCATGGCAGGCATTTTACCTACTGAGCTATTTCCCCAGTCCTGAACGCAACCTTAAACATGATGAAACAAATCTTTGATAAACCTGGTGAACTTGGCTGGCTCTGCAGTAGGCCTCATAAACTTGCACAGAGCAGGTCCTCTGGAAAGCACACACCAGTTCCTTACTAAGTGCAATAATTACCCCAAACTGCCAAAGACAGGGCACCATTAGCTCTCAGCTAACCATCCCTGTGCCCCTCACCTAAGCTCCTGCAGGGTGCTCTCTCTGGACTGCACATCTCAAATGCACCCGTATAGGGTGGGATGTGTGTGTGTGTGTGTGTGTGTGTGTGTGTGCGCCAGGTTCATGTCATTCATTCCCTTACCCCGGACTCCTACAACATTCACTCAGTAATGGTCCAGGGGAGCAAGGCAGACCCTTGTTTTCCATGATTTAACCTTCTGCACAACTGGAACCACTTTCAAACAGTGTAACTTCCCTCCAAATAGGTGCATATACATGGTATTTAAAACTCACACTTAAAAATCTTACATTTGTTGTAATAAATAAATAAAAATTTAAAAATCTTACATTTGAATGCTTTTCATTTTTACAATTTATTCAAATATGGTTGAATGTCTCTCATGCTTGCTACCAGAGCTGTGTGTGTATATTATATACAATATACATACATATATATATGAGCTATGAGCTATTCTGGGGTTAGGATACAGTTTTAAGCACAAAATTCATATGTTTAATATATACCTTAAACACATAATCTAGAGGCAAGTTAAAACAATTTCCCCATTTTAGGGGCCTAGGTCAAGCGTAAAAGTTTCCATTGTGGTATTATGTTGATGTATAGTTTTCAGCTAATGAATGTTTATTCTGCATGTGCTATTTTTTAAAAATAAAATTTATTTTTATTTTATGTACATGAAAGTGCCTGGATGTGTATACTGCACAACAGTGTGCCCTGTGCCAGAAGAGAGCACTGGTTCTCGCAGATTTGCAGTTACAGATAGTTGTGAGAATCCTGGTGTTGGGAACTGAACCTGGGTCCTCTGGAAGAGCAGCAAGGGCTCTTAACCATCACTTCAGACACCCAACTTGCATGTTCTAAAGTAACGGTTGAAAATATCAGGGAAATAAACATTTACAATCTTTATAGGGTATTAAATAAAGGAAATATAGTTACAATTCTTCTAATAATTCTTCTAACAATCCTGAGTATTTTATGGTGATTGCACGACTCCGTGTGCAACACTATCTTGCTTCTGATAGTGATACAACAGGCCACTCATTTTAGAGTATGAGTTTAACACTTTTTAGGTCAAGAGTAAAAAAATTCAGACATGACAACTATTAATTCTTAAGGCAGTACAACTGGTATGTATTTAAGAACAACAGTAGGAAGGCAGTGGCTGGGGCTCAGCCAGCAGAGTGCTTGCTTGGCATGCATGAAGGCATGGGCTCCGTCCCCAACACATCACAGAACAGAGTACGTGCTTGTAGTCCTAGCACGTGGAAGGTGGCGACAGGAGTGTCATGAATTCAGGGCCATTCTTGGCTAAGTCACCAACCTGAGCTACAAAAGACTCTGTTTCAAACAAAACAAATCAAAAAACCAAACCAGACCAAAACAACTACTTCTGAACATTCAGTGGCTTGGGAGAGGACTTCCCTTTCATGCACAGACCCTGGATTAACTCCCAGTACCACAAGAAAGGAAAGCAGAACAACGGTGGATCAAGAAAAGTACCTTATTTACCATGGGCCAACAGAGAGTTTTAGGTAGATTCTGCATGTTGTGTTCGCAATGTTTTGTTTTGTTTTCTGAGATGGGGCTTCTCTGTGCAGCCCTGGCTGTCCTGGACTCGCTTTGTAGACCAGGCTGGCTCTGCCCCTAGACGCTTGGATTAAAGGTGTGCCCTACCATGCCCTGCTTTCCCAAATGTTCTACGCTGACAAAATTTCAACATGAAAGGCTGAAAGTATGGTCTAGTGAGTAAAGGTTACTCCTAGATTCTACTCTCACCATCCTAACACATTTGTTTTGTCTAGCAGATTGATGGGGTAAAATGTGAGGGGGTTTAGGAGGCTTCAGAATATCCCATCAGTACACTCCACCTCCCACATAATGTAAGAAAGCTCAGAGCTACGGCACCTCCACTCCCCAGTCATTGCCATGCCCCATATACCAACTGATGCACAAAGGCACAGAACCATCACTTCTGCGGCTACCTTTACTCCTACATCCCAGTGCTTACTGCTGGGTCAGTTGGGGACAAGTGTCAGAGGAATGGGGTTTATTCTAGCAAGTAAAAACATATGAAATGACATTCTTCTGATCCTAGGAGCCCCTGTAATTGCTATCAGCTTTCTGGCAGGCTGAAGAGCCTGGAGAAAGTGCCCAACAGTAAGGGCAGTGTGAACTTGCAAGGCAGGGTCAGCCCCACAGAGGAGGGAGCTGCACAAAGTTCTGCAACTGGAAAAGGTCCTGTCATCGATTAGCACGGTATCACACAGCTCTCTGACGGGAGAAAACTATCAAGAGGCTGTGAAAACACGCAAGAGGATTAGGAAGGACCCAGTAGAGTTGGCCCTTTACCTGTGGGTCCCATGTCCCTGAGGGTTCAGTCAACCAAGGCTCAAAATGCTCCGTCTCTGTTGAACATGTGAAGCCATGATCTTCTGAACAATACAGTGCAACAACTCATTACACAGCATCTGCACTGCATTAGGTGTAAGCATCTGGAGATGACTAAAAAGCAGGAGGTAAATGAAAAGGATAGGAGGACATGGTTATGTGATATGAGGCCCGCATATAAAGGTCTTGAGCAACCCCAGATGTGTGAATCTCCTTGGATATTGAGCGGTGACTACACTAGGGGAGCCTGGAGAGAGTGGCTGCATTCATTATGCAGACGAGGAAATGTCCCAACCCATGGAGGCTTGGATCCAGTGTGAGAAGGGCCTTGTCTTGGCAGTGGAAAGTTGTTGGCCCTGGGCAAGTATGGCTCAGGTCCTGCCTAATACACCTTAAAAACAAAAACCAAAAGGATCAAACTATTTCCATATTTATTAATTGCATCTTTTGAGTGTGCCTCAAAAACACTTAAAGGAAAAACCTACACAGGACTCAGCAGGACAAAGTCTGCAGTTTTCCACACACAGATAAAGATGACCAGACAGGCAGAAACGCAGAGGAATGTACCATTCTTCTGAACTGACCCGACTGATGTGGGTCTCAGCAGACAACGGTGTTGAGGCTGTAGTGAGTGCAAAAAGTGAGGAATAGACACAGAAGCTAAATCCAGGTACCAGAGATGACAGCCACAGTGGCGAGATGAGAACTACAGGGTGGAACATGCAACACCAAGGGAGAGAGTGGGAGCCTGAAGACAGAAAGAGGAGAAACAGGTAGGAAACCCAGGGACAGCAGAAAGCAAAGAAGCAGTACCAGTAAGTACAGCTCTGAGAAGCCTAACGTGACAGTGAGATCTAATACATGGCAGTGTCAAAGAACACAGTGGAGTCCAGAAACAGACTCACTAACAGAGTCAACTGATGTACAACAACAGTAACAAAGCTGTTCCATGGAGACCGGCAGCTTCTTCAATGACAGAACAGCTCAACATCCACATGCTAAAAGAGCCTACAGACAAACAGAACCCCAGACCTAAATGCAGACTATAAACCTGAAACAAACACAGGAGGAAGACCTTTCTGAGTTCTTCAGACATGGCCTCACAGTATTAGCAATTAGAGAATGAGTCAGAACTGACTTCATCTAAATGAAGAACAGAATTCTTGGGTGTTAACACATGCTGGCCTCGGAACCTATTGCAATGTGCACCAATGTGTCCAAAGTCCATGTATAAACACAGCAGCTTACGGCCAATGCTGAAAGCAACCCAGCATCGTCTCCTGGAAAAGGGGTAAGCAGCTAGGTACTTGTATGGTAAAAAGCATAGCAAGCATTTATAGGGAACTACTGACTTGCTCAACAAGATGAATATCAAACACTTGCTTAGCAACAGAAACCAGATCCCATCGGTCACATCAGGGCAAACCCACTGCTCAGACATCCTGGCAGAGACCATGGCACAGGTATATAGAAAGATTAGTGGCTGTCAGATAGAGAAGGAGCTGGGTCAGAAGCTCCTTCAATTCCTGGCTCACCCCCACTCCTCACCCTGGTCCTTTTACTCTCTCCATTGCACTCCAAGAGCAACCTAGCAGTTGCGATGGCTTGATACTTGCTACGTTGACCAGCCAGCCCTAGCCTTGCCGCCGCCTTCCTGCTTGTGCCTCCCACGTACTGGGATTGCAGGGGTGAGCCACCATGCCCAGCTTTTACCTAACAACAGGAGAGCTAGCTCTCTGAGACGTAACGAACAAACAATTCACGATGCACACTTGACTCATTGGACACATTCCTCACAGCATACCTGTGAAGCCATGTATGACTAGATAAACTCACTCAGCACCCCCAAAGGGTTCTCAACAGTCTTCTCAAAGAACCAACCAAAACAAAACAAAACAAAACAAAAAAACCCAAACCGGGGGGCTGGAGAGATGGCTCAACGGTTAGGAGGACTGGCGGCTCTTCCAGAGGTCCTGAGTTCAATGCCCAGCACCCACATGGTGGCTCACAACCATCTATCATGTGATCTGCTGCCCTCTTCTGATGTGAAGGCACACGTGCAGGCCGAACACTTTATACATAATAAATAAATAAACAAATAAATGCATGTTTAAAAAAAAAAAAAAAACCCAAACCAAAATGAATCAGCTGGCTGGAAAGGGACATAGGTAGAGTAGGGAGAAGGGGAAAGTGAAGAAAAAGTTTTTTTTTTTAAATTTGTTTCATCTGTTACAAAAATAAACATGTATTTCTTTTACTATTTAAAACCATCAAATAAGGAAAAATTTCAAAATTGTAAGAGCAGATCTCAAAAAATAAAATAAAATAAAACAAAACAAAAGTTTCAAAGTGAACTTGTCACTCTCCTTTAAGCCACATTATTATGAAGCTGGTAAGACAAAAGCAATGAAGTACAAAGGGGCCACGCGACGTAACCCGTCCTGGGAGCAGGTGTCGGCGGCTGGCGGTGTGGAGACTTCAGAGACGAGCTCTCCTTCCTAATTTTACGCGCTTTTCTTTCCTGCTGCAAACTGCCATCACCCTCACAAGTACCCCTTTTCACACTGGAGCAACAGTGCAAAGCAGAGGTGGGTGTCCGCCGTCAACCATCACGTGGCACAGGAGATGACCGTCCTGGGGTGTGGGTGTGAAAACCTCGCAGGCCTGTTCCAGCATATCCTGAGAAAAGCCTGTAAGCTAATGTGTAATCGGGTATGCATCAGTGACTAAATTAATGGGGCAAGCTCTAAAATAATGGGGTGAACTGGAAGCCTGGAACTCGTCCTGGAAGCCAACACGAGTCCTACGTGGGCAGTGCTAGCATCACATCACACAGGTCCTTCATCTTAAGTGTTTTTTTTGTTTTTTTTTTGGTGGAGTTTTAAAGACAATAAATGTGGTACATAGTCATTGCTAAAATGATTTTAAAATCATCAAAACATACAGCAAAAAGGCATTTCCAAGGGCTCAGTACAGTTGGGACTGTACTCCTCTAGATTTATTTCATAACCACCTTAAATAAGTAAGCAATAACTCAGCCTCTGTTGCAGGAGTGACACTTCTGTGTATTTCGTGACTCACTTTCTATTTGCTCTTTTGATTTCATCCTTATCAATTTATTTTTATGTCACAGACATAAAATGACACCTCACACCATGTGCTTTTAATATCCTAGCCAGTGCTTAACCTAATCTAACTAACTGTCCATGAAATAGTTTTGCAGTTTAATGTCCTAAAAACAAGCAGGCAATAAAAAGTTGGGTGTGCATATATTATGGGATGCTTCCCTGGCATGAATAAGGCTTTAGGTCCAACCTCTAGTACTGCAAAAACAAAATACTCACACTAAACCAAACCCCTAAAGCCACAGAAATTACCTAATTTCAAGGTATCAAGGTCTGCAAATGAAAATTAAAAACAAGGGGCTGGAGAGTTGGTTCAGTGGTTAAGAACACTTATCATTCTTAGCAAGGACCCAGGTTTGATTCCCAGCACCCACATGGAGGCTTACCACTTCCTCAGGCACCAGGCATGGATGTGCTGCATGGATATATGTGTGGGCAAAGCACTCATGAGAAGAAATGAAATCTACAAAGACTTTCTTAAAAAGTAGAAAACAGAAACAAAATCTAGACTGCCCGACCGAGAAGGGAAGATGCATTTCAGGGCCACCTGGTAGATGTGCTTTCTGCAGAGCCCTGGAGGGATGTTACTTTCTGGCCTTCTCCTTAGGTCACTGAGCAGAGATGACAACTTCTTTCTAACACTTCCTGTGTCATCATGTAAGGCAAAAGACTGTGAGTGCCTCTTGTATATGGAAGCCAGGGGCCAACCCTGGTTGTCGTTCCTCTGAGGCTCCATGCTTTTGTCGTTTAAAGACAGAATCTGTCACTGGCCTGCTACTCACTACTGAGGAGTCCAGGCCTGCTGGCCACCAAGCTCTGAGGAGTCCTTGTCTTTGTCTCCCCAGCACAGGCACTGCAAGTGTGTTCTACCATGTTCAGCTTTTTAAAAAAATTATTTTATTTTATTAACATGGATTGTGGGAACTGAACTCAGGTCCTGCTTGCTAAGCAAGCACTTTACTGAGTCATCACCCCACACTGTGATAGCTTTTTTCTCTGCACTAATTTTCACTTAAGAGAACTGAGCTACTGGCCTCAAGTGACACAACTAGGAGGAGGAACACAGGAGAGACAAGAGTGTTCTGTCCTCATGTCTCTACAGCGCACTCTTCCCCAACACGGTCAGCGTACCTGCTCCTCGGGCAGGCAGGAGACACGTGGACCTCAGGCCTGGTGTCCTAGGGCTACTCTTTCCCTGGAGACTGCAAAAGCCACTACCACATAAGGACGTCTAAGAGAATACATAAAGCTGCACACTGAGCATGGGACACGGGCAGAGATGAAGTTGTCCCCGTGGTCCGTGGACCAAGTCTGAGTACACACAGCAGTGAGCTGGGTATCTGCACCTACAACTGAGTTGCCCTCCTACTTGAAGTCAGAATCCTGGGCAGTAGCCCCTCCCCCTACCACATCTGTCCATGCCCTACCACCACCCACACCTGCCCATTTCTCTTGGCCATCCCAGCCAAGTAGTTTACTCCACTGCTTCTCTGAAATGCCTCAGCGCCTGTCTGTCAGTCAGCCTGTCCCATAGCACCTCCATGTCAAAGCCCTTCCTACATGTTCTCTGCAGGCAGCCAGAGGGAAGAGGCAGGGAGCAAACCCAGGCACTGCTCTACTGTTGAGGTTCATGAGGATTCCAGGGGCCGGACTCTAGCGGCACTCAGCCCCAGCCTCTTTTGGTGCCTCAGGCCTTTGGAACTTTGTTCCTGCCAGGCACCACCCTGCTCCACACTCTGACTCTGTGTGGATCAGCTCCTCCTCCTGACATGACAGCTCAGGTTCCCAGGGCAGCCCTCAGTTCTGATCTGTGACTATTGCTGTCTGGTCTTGTCTGACAGCACGCCTGGGCAGGCTCTGTGAGGGCTGGGACCACACTGCCACTTTCAGTGGAAGCACCCCAAGGCAACAGGGTCATCTTGAAAATACTGATTTGCTGAGTTATACTGATCCTGATTGGCTTACCTCACACCCATACTACCAAGCCCAAATCCACTGAAGCTCACATGCTGACAATAAGTATCATCAGTTATTTCCTGGAAGTATAGTCTCATTTTCCTTTTTTTAAGAAAAATGCCTGTTAAATACAGAAGTCTAAATCATAGGTTTTTAACAGCAATTGTTCAGGTAGAAACAGTTTCCATGCAAAAGTGGCAAATTCTGTACCACTCCACTGCACATTTCTGAAGGCATTGGCTCAAGGCCCCTGTATACCGTGCAAACAACAGAGCCATCTTCCATAGCTCATCACACCATAGTAAAAGGCCACTGACGGAATGGCATGAATAGTCCACTATTTTAGCCACACCTACTTACTGTGGGTGTGTGGATGTGAACTCAGCAGTCAGTTTAGGGCCGCCGGCTGGCTTCTCGTTGTCAGATATTGTACCCACTACTGCCTTTGCCTCATCAGCACAATGCCAACATAGTAGCAGAGTAAAAGTCTTGGGTGTTGCTATGGAAATATGTGACTTTACAGATTTTCTGAAAGGTCTTGGGAACCAGAAACCTGGGATGAGCTGGACGAAGATTGGAAGCTTCGGAAATCGTATGTACAAACTGGGTCATGAATCCAGTCTTTTTCGGATTTTGAAAGGCTCCAGCTCTAGAAGGTACCTCCTTAAATAGCCCCCACAAGCAGTCTCCCCTTCACTACTTTTGAGCATCAGAAACACACTGCAACTTAGTTTGCCACCTGCATTTTCGCCATTAGAAAATGTCCATGCCTGAAATGAACAGATTAACTAGACAATTTACTTGGAAGTGCGTATGGCTGGGTATGTCTACAGTGAGCACGCAATGGCGCTTCGCAATGCAAGCCTGAGAACCGGAAGGCCAAGTGTGCTCTCTGCATCCTGCTGCTCGGCACATTCCCGGATGGAAATATAAAGTTCCTTAGTCTGGAAAGGGAAAGGGTCACACTAGCTGGTCTGTAGGGCTCTGCTTTGTAGTGGGCTAACACCTTAGTATATGAAAATACACAGCGCACACGAAAAGACGTCAGACAGAATGCCAGTCGGAACCACAGTGAGTTGCCAGGCACCACTCACGAGGGCACTGGAACCAAACAAACAAGTAGGCTCTGGAGGTGTGAAGAGATGCCCACACAAGACTAGAGACAGGAGTGTGAGCTAGTGCGGCCATTCTGAAAACAGTCTGGCAGTTTTTCACACTATGCAGCACACAGAACACTCCACTGCTAGGTACACAGCCAAGAGGGACAGTTTGCACCGGTGCTGCTTCAGGGAGGCTTTATGTGTAAAGGCCCAAGTCTAAGTTGGCATGATGGTGCCCGCGGGCGGATGGATCTCTGTGAGTTCCAGGCCAGCCAGGTCTACATAGAGGTCCAGGTCAGCCAGGGCTATCTAGTGAGACTGTCTCAAAACCACACCAAAACAAAGAGAAGAGCAGAAATAACCCTCATGCCCACCAGCTTATGAATGAGTGGACAGATGGCTCTTCAGGGACTCAGGTTTGATTCTCGGCACCCACATGGCCGCTAACAACAGTCTGTCATTCTAGTCCCAGAAAATGTGACATCCTCTTCTAGCCTTTGAGGAACATGGCACACTGACATACGTGCAGTCAAAACAAAACACCCACACACATGGAATAAAAATAAAATTCAGGAATCTCAAGAAAGTCTACCTATATAATGGGTTATTATGATAAAATTGTTCAAAAACTGAGAAATGAAATACAAGCATAGGCTATGATATGGGACTCTCTGGAAATGCTTGTCATGAAAGACATGTTGTATGAGACCATTTCATGAAATGTCCTGGACAGTCAATCTACAGACACAGAAAGCAGGTCAAAGGTTGCTCAGGGCAAGCAGTGCTGAGGGAGCAAGACAGGATTTCCTTTGGGGAGAAATGTTGTACCATTAGAAATGATGAGTGTATATACTCTATGTCAAAAACACAAATTCCTTAGGCAGGGGTGAACTGCAAGATAAAGAACATCTTAACAGCCATTAAGAAGGCACACAGCACGCTAGTCAGAGAAGCAATGTTTGTACAGCTACACTGCTGTGGATTCTTCAAAGTTAGTGGAAATTAATGTCTCTAAAAACAACAGGAACAAAACTACATATACTCCAAACAGAAGAAACAGCAGCAGGTTCCTGTCAAGTATGGAAGAAGTGCTGTGTAAGTGGCCACCAGCCGAGGCTGACGGCTGCAGAGCTTCTCGTTAGAATGGACCCAAAGCAGGACTCACAGGGATGGAGGCCTTCGCAGGTTGCCTAAATTCCACATATTCTTTTTGTGTCTCAGGATCACACACCATAGCCACAGCCCAGCCCAGCCTTTCTTCACTGTACTTTTCTTCACTGCTGTCTCTTAGTTTGGGTTTGAAATGTTCCCCTGGGGCATGTGTTTGAACACCTGTTTCCCAGCATGTGGCACTGTTTTGGGAAGGTGGAACCTCTGAAGTGGGAGGTGTGGCTGGTAAAAACGGGTCACTGGAAGTGGGGTTTTGAGGGGCACAGGCTGGCTAGAGTTCTCTTGGCTTCCTGATTCATAAAGATGAGCACAAGTCACATTATAGACAGAACTGCCAACCGCCATGACCTTCCCCACTCTCAGGGAGTTTGTCACAGTAATGAGAAAGTAACTAATATACTGTTAGTGCATGCAGACACAGCAACAAGCAAGACAAGATCCCAGTCTCTCCCTGCTCCTGGTCTGCTCACAAAGCACCAGACAGACAGAAGATTGGGGAAGCCACAAAGACAGACAGATGGAAAGACACACATACAGGCACACACACACACACACACACACACACACACACACACACACACACACACACACAGATATCTGACAGTCTGAGTTGTTCATGACTCTCTTCTCTCTGGATCTTTTCATCCACATGGGAAAGGAGCTGAAATCGCATCAGCCCTGTTGCTTTTCTCCAGTACTGCCATTGTCTAAAACACTGCAGTATTGGCTGGCTTATTCCACCCTGTCTCCCACATGGCACAGAAGCGCCAGGAGGGCAGAAATGTGCTCTTTCTCCCCCTAAGAGTGCCCGACCACAGTGGTGATTCCAGAAAGGCCTGTCAAAATCTCCTGGGAGCCACTTGCTCACCAAGAGGGGGCATGATGCTCAGGGGAGAAAACAGAGGACAGAAGCAGAGACTCTAGCTAAAGCACCTGTGCAACAGGAGTACGAGCCATGACTAACCCAAGAAGCAGTCTCCAGAGCAGCCCAAGCACTTGGGTGCTGCCCCCTGCACCAGTGAAGACAAGTGAAAAGCCGAGTCAAGCAGCTTAGCTCAAGGGTAGGCATTTTACCCAAACAAGGAAGATTCTTCCTTCTTGGTTAAAGAGTATAAATTAGGCAACACTGGCTGCTAAGACTGTTTAAAAACAGAAATATTCCATACTGTAACTGACTTAATTAACAAACTTAATAGGTACCAAGAAACAGATTTAATTTTAAAAGAAAGTTAAGTTCAATACAGTTATCTTAAATGAATGGAGAAAATGGATCTTAAATATCTGATTTAAGAACAAATTTAATAATCACAGAGGAAAATGAAGCTACACCCCTGATATGTGCCATCAGAAAAAGTTCTAAGAGGACTGACTACAAATGTAACATGAAGAATAAAACCACAAAAGCGGCTGTGAAGATACTCAATACTATTCCTTACAATTCCCGCCTTGAGGTCGACTTCCACAGTGTGAGAGAGTTGGAGTTAAGGGCAGAACAAGAGCTCTGACCCCTACCCTGGGCACACGCTTCCTGCTGAGTGCTGGGATCTCCCTGCACATGGATGGGCACGATATTTACTTCTAAACTACACGAGGGCACCAACACTCATGTTACATATGCTTAAGAAGTCAAGCCAAAGAACTCAGAGACAACATCACAGTAAACACAAACCAAGCTCTAACATTTTCAGGGTTAAATGAATGTGAATAGCTTCTCTCCCCATTAGGATCCATGACATTCATTCTTCCTGGGGCCTGTCCAAACCATGGGGGAAGAGGGAGGGAGGGAGGATTTTCCTTGGTGTGGCTAGGATGGGCCGCTCAGCTGAGTGTGCTGTGCCACTTACCATGTGGACGACCTCTGGGTAAATGGGCTCCGTGATCACGTTCCGGTTGTGCGTGATATACTCTACCATCTCACTTAATGCGGCTCGTTTTACTTCCTTCCACTTCAGGTCACTCAGTGGGTCAGAAACAAAGTCAAAGAGGACACAACATTGACGTAGCTTCTGGATAAAAAGCTTCTCTTGATCCGCAGGAGGAACATCTGAAAGGCAAGAGGGAGGGCTGTCAGTCACAAAGATGCTTAGCACACAGGGCCCAGCAGACACTGCTCAGCCTCTGAAGAGATGGGTGAGGGGAAGAGTGGCTAAATATTCCTTAAACAGTGAAGGGGTGTGTGTGGCCCACAGCTGGTCATTGCTGAGCTCACAGGCTGTCACAACCAACCCTGAAGGCACTCAATGGACAAATGCTTTCTGAGCAGCAACACTCACATTCCAGGCCCTCAGCTGAGAAGAAAATACAAAACAAAACACAACAAAAAACAAAATAAAAAGGTGAGAACAAGCAGCAGACAGAGGCAGGAGTGACCAGGTATGGGATGGGGTAGGGCTTCTGGCTCACCAACACACAGCAACTGCATCTGCCCAAAGGCCTGCAGTAAAGGTGGCCCCTTGGTGCCCCTCAAAGTCCCTTCCACTCCTCACTCTGGGTGACACACTCACAATGGCAGTAGTAACAGCCAGGCACTGCAATCGTAACTGGGACATCTTCAGTGAGCCCTTACTTAAAAGATACTGCCACCTTCCATTCCCTTTACAGTGAGACAGAGAAAATACAGAAGGAGGGTTGGAGGGTCACTGTCAGGCTGGCGAGAAATGAAGATAAACTGGATTCAAACACAGTTCCACACGACAGTCCAGGATTCTGAGAAGTTCAGAAAAATGTATCCACCAGTGTGAGGCTGATGGTTTCTCTGGGTGAAGAAGTGACCAGTGGTGCTGATGATGAGGGGATTCGTGCACACACATGGAGCAAGTCAAAGGCTGGCACCATATTGTAGAGCATTTGTGTGCCTCAACCAGTCAGTATTTCCCTAGTGATTAGCAAATGGAACTATGATACTACTCAAGAGCCAAACTATCACTTCAAGTGTTCAGGAGACCATTGGATTGTTATAGAATAAAATGTGCCTGCAGCTCATCTGTTTCAGTCACATGCAGATTAACCCCTCAACGAACCACTGACTATGTTCTGGCAAGATGTCCACAATTCTCTGCAAGGGTCTCTCTCAAGACCATACCTTCCTATATCCAATTGAAGAATCACACGGCCACAGGCTGGTATAGAACAGATGCATAGGGGAGAAACCAGTCACCCACCAGTAAACCAGACATTACAGGGAGTCCCAAGATAGAAAACCAGGCCATTCTTCTCTCTCAAGTTTTGTTTTGGAGACTATATCAATTTTCATAAAACTGTTAACTTGTCTCAATATATACACATATATAATAGATTTATTACTATTTTTAAAAGACAAGTTCTTGGAATATAGCTACGGTTAGCTTAGAACTTGATGGAGGCTCAGGCTAGCCTCAAAATTGCAGTGACCCTTCTGCCTCTTTCTCAGGTGTAAGGCACACAGGTATGAGTCTATAATTCATTACATCTTTAAATGACTTATAAAAACATGAAATGTTTTTCTTTTTGAGTCTCCCCCTCTGGTTTAATTTCAAATGTGGCCATAATGGTAGATGAACTTGCATAACTCCCTTTGGTGAGCGTGAGGCATCCTGAACCTTTCTGTACCAGCCTCCCCAGCAAACCTTTCCACACAGTGCTCTCCCTCGGCTCGAGCCCTTCTTGACGGTCCTCATGTACCACCTCTACTATCAGCTCCTGATCAGGTACTCTACAAGGCCCTTCCTTCCATCTAGCCATCCGTCCTTCCTTCCTTTCTTCCGTCTGTATGTAACTAGGCAGCTGTTTTGCTTAGGATTGCTCACTTCCTGCGTGGATGCCATGTGAGGGCAGGTGCCTTCTGACTGTGACTTCTATTTATCTGAATCTTTAATGGCTAAAACATCAGCGAGAACAGGCACACAGGCACTGCTACATGAATTCCATAACCCATTTCAAACCACACAGAGATAAAAAGCCCTGAAGCAGGGTAAGGAGGCTGGAATGTACACCTGATAAATGACACCTGAGAGAACATGAGAGCCACATCATGTCATCACAATATTAAAGCCTGCTGGCCATCTGAACACCCAATGCTTTTCATGGAAAGGGTTGGTTTTCTTACTAGCCTTTGACCCTCATCAATTCTACACCTTTGTTCACATTTCAATTTGCCAGAATGCTTTAAATAAACACCTAGTTGTCACAGCTTGTCTATGTAGATTTTGTGGTCCGTTCATCTCAGCATTACAAAGAACTAAAAAGCCCACAGGTTAAGCTGGACAATGGTGATGCTCGCCTTTAAACCCAGCACTCGCAGAGGCAGAGGCAGAGGCAGGTGGATCTGAGTTCTAGGTTAGTGTGGTCTACATAATGAGTTCTGTGCAGAGAGGGCTACACAATGAGGTATGTCTTAAAATATTAATTAATTAATTAATTAAAATAAGAGCTGGAGAGCTGCACAGTGGTGGTGCACACCTGAAATCCCAGCACTCGGGAGGCAGAGGCAGGCGGATCTCTGAGAGTTTGAGGCCAGCCTGGTCTACAGAGTGAGTCCAGAACAGCTAGGGCTACACTGAGAAACCCTGTCTCAAAAAAAACCCAAACCAAACCAAAACAAAAATAAGTAAGTAAATAAATAAAATAAGGGTTGGATGTTTGGCTCAGTGGTTAAGAGCATTTGCTGCTCTTGAATAAGACCAACATTTGATTCCCAGCACACAACACATGGCAGCTTGGAATCATCTGTGTCCAGTTCTGGAGGACCCAAAGCCCTCCTCTGGACTTTAGAAGACATAAGGCATGAATGTGCTGCAAAATACATATATGCAGGCAAACACTCATACACATAAAATAGTAAATAAATCTAAAAAACATTTTTTAATTAAAATACTTCAGTTGGCTATTATTTAAAAAGAACAACAGCAGTGAAAACAGGGCTACAAAGCTAAAATAACACACTTCCTGTCAAATATTTCCATGTTTTAAAAGTCCAGGTTAACTTAGTTCTTCCTGGTCACTTTTTTTTTTAATCCTCTTTTTCTGCTGTGCTGATAGGGTAACACAAGGGGGTAGAGATGGGGTAGAGGTGTTAGAGGATCATGCTTCACCCTGCATAGAGGAACGTTATCCTCACACGTGCACTAGTGCTCAGCCAGACTGGGAAGCACAGTGGGCACACACACGTGCAGCTTCGTATATAACCTCACGAAGGGGAGCAAGGAGAATGCCACAGGGAGACAGCCGTCATTCCAGGGATGGGGGCTGCGCACCAGCGGCTGCTCAAGATGCACTCTGGGGTTTAAGAAGCAAACAGAACGTCCTCTAGAAACTGAGATGCACTCATTGCAGTGCACAGACCAGGCCTGTGCTCCAGCTGTCTTGATGATTGGTCGTGGTGAGCTAGGGGCCTGGAGACCACTGCGGGCCAGTGTGTGCCTTAATTCACAACTCCAGGTACAGATTTTAACCCAACTCGGGAAATGTGTAATGGAACAGGCTCATTTGACTCACTATGCCAAGGGGCATTATGTGAACACTGACTTGAAAAAAAAAAAAAGCCAAGGGACGGACACACACACACACACACACACACACACACACACACACACACACGAGGACCTGCAGGCACACATACACACCATACATATACAACACACAAAGCAAACACCAACCCCAAGAGCCACTCCTTCCTCTACCTGCCATCAACACAGCTGGAGCACACACGTCCACCGAGTGCTGTGTGCTGGAATGAACACATCTCAGAAGACCGAGGCAGGAGGACGGCTTCACATTTAAGCCAGCAAGTTTTAGTGAAAAGGAATCTCTGGTCAGGTGTGATCTCACCATATAACGCTGGCTGTCCTGGGCTTGCTCTGCAGACCAGGCTGGCCTCGAACTCTGAGATCTGCTTGCCTCTGCCTCCCGAGTGCTGGGATTACAGGTGTGCCACCATGCCTGCTGCTCTGTAGGTTTTTTTTTAAAGATTTACTTATTTTTCTGTTGCATGTGTTTT
Organism: Meriones unguiculatus; assembly: GCF_030254825.1. NCBI lineage: Eukaryota > Metazoa > Chordata > Mammalia > Rodentia > Muridae > Meriones > Meriones unguiculatus. The sequence continues at coordinate 114,996,588 of NC_083355.1, read as the reverse complement.
CCTTGCATATTCATCATGTGTGTACAGTACCCCCAGAGGCCAGAAGGTGGCACAGGGTTCTCTGGAGTTGCAGACAGTTGGGGGTCACTGTGTGGGTAACTAGTTGAATCCGGGTCTTCTCCAAGAACAAGTAGTCTTAACAACTGAGCTGTCTCTCTATCCCTCTATTTTGTTCTTTTTTTTTTTAATATTTATTTTTTAATGTATATTAGAGTGCTCTGTTTTATGCACACCAGAAGAGAGAATCAGATCCCATTAGAGATGGTTGTGAGTCACCATGTGGTTGCTGGGAATTGAACTCAGGACCTGTGGAAGAGCAGCTGAACTGTGGGTGGCACTGCGGATAGAGGGCTGGACCCTGGATTCACAGCAGCACAGAGAACAGGCCGGCCCTTCCACTCTAGGTTGGCTAGGACCAAAGGTCCAGGAAAAACAGACAGACAGATAAGACAGGAAGAAGTTAAGTCACATTACACACAAAACTCAGGTAAACTGGAGTATCACTGACTTAGATTTAAAAGGCAAGAGCTAATGTCTTAAAAAAAATATGCTGGTTATTTTTTTGTCAACTTGACATAAACTTGGGTCATCTATGAGGGAACTTCAAGAGAGAAAAAATGCTTCCATTAGATTGGCCTGCAGGCAAGTCTGTGGGACCTTCTCTTGATTATGATTGATATGGGCAGGGCTCAGCCAACTGTGGGCAGTACCGATCCTGGGGCAGATAGTCCTGGGTTTTTGACCAAGCCATGGGGAGTAAGGCAGTAAGCAGCATTCCTCCGTGGTTTCAGCTTCAGCTCCTGCCCTGAATTCCCCTCACGATGGACTGTGCTGGGGACATGTAAACTAAATCGACCATTTCCTCCTCAATTTGGTAATGGCAATAGAAAGAAAACTAAGATACTACAGAAGAGTATCTTAGAAGGCTCTCTAGGCATACCCTTAATCCCAGCACTTGGCAAGCAGAGGCAGTGGATCTCTGGAAGTTCAAGGGCAGCCTGGTCTACATAGCAAGTTCCAGGTGAGCCAGGGCTATACAGTGAGGCTCTTGTCTCAAAATTATGCATAAATAAAACAGAAGGGAAAGAACTAGAGGACTTTAGACACAAAACCCAGAAATCTCCAAAACAAAACAAAACACCTCACCAAGAAAACTACAGTAACGCTAAAAACTGTCTTTACTATCACCAAGGAGCTGGGTCTGTGGTCACATGTTTGTAATCCCAGCACTGTGGAGCCTGAGACAGGAGAATCACAAATTCAAGGCCAGCTTGGTTTACACAGCAAGTCTGTGGGTCAGTGTAGGCAACTGTTTAAAAAACCAAAACAAACAAAAATACAACCAGACACTACCAGCTATTCAAGAGCTGGCACACACTCAGCAGTGGGGAGGAGCGAACAGCAAGCAGCAGTTCACGCCCAGCCCACTGCTCCGTGGGCTGAGCGCTGACTACTGCTCTGGCAGACACCTGTGCCCTAGCAGCTGGATACAAGCCTTGGGGCATCAGCATCTACGCACACAACGCACCCGAGAGAACGCCCAGCAGCGCTGCTCTAACAGTTCGTGTCCACCGCTGGGGGACGGAACAGGCACCCTGTGGCACCTGTACTATCATAGAACTATGGGAGTACATGAAACCAGCCAGACAGATGTGGATAAATCTTAACAAAACCCTGGCGTGAAAACAGAAACGAAAAGGAGTTATTTTCCTTTACTTGGCGCACCTGAATCTGTGAAGGACTTAGAAAGGCCTTTGAATGTCTGCCCAGGGTGGGTTTCTGTTTTATAACTACTTACTGTACTTTAGTGTAGCTGCTTCTTTATGTGAATTATATTTTAACATAAAGGTATATACATTAGGTATATATGTATTTGAAAAAAAAATTAAAAGTGCAGTAAGAACAAATAGTGGGGGCTGAAGAACTGGCTCAGTAACTAAGAGCATGTACTACTCTTGCAAAGGACTTGAGTTCGGTTTCCAGCACCCAAACCAGCTGCTCACAACTGTCTGTAACTTCAGCTCCGGAAAGCCAATGTCCTATTCTGGCCTCCATTGGCCTCTACATGGTTTCACAGGCTCATCTTTGTTTAAAAATTATACAATCAAGATGAAAACTTGAGCGACTTCTGATTTTTTTTCTCTATTTACATAATGATCTTGTCTCTCATTTTCTTATTTCTACTAAGGGTTGGGAATTAAGACACAAATGTACAAGATAAAAATTCTGATCTGGTCTTTTGAATCCAAGATGAAAGGAGAGAAACAACTCCTGAAGCAGCTCTCTGCCTTCCACACATGTATTGTGGCATGCCTGAAACCACATGTATACAGGTATAGATACAAACACTAAATAAGATGAAACATTTTAAATTTGTGATTTGGTCTGTTTACTGATCTAAGAAGCATGCTCATGAACCAACAGTGGTATGGGAAGCAGGCCCCGAGGCTCAGAACTGGTCCTGTGTTAAGGATGTCAGAACAACTCCAGGAGGAGGTAGGCCACCTCGGGGGTAAAGCACATGCCTAACATGTTGAGGATTGGGGTCCAGTCTCAGCACTGTAAGAAACGAGGACTAGTAAATCCAACACGTACATGCAGGCACTGTGCCAGCACTGATGCTAGATTACACCTCGCAATTTAAACCATATGGAGACCTGAGTGGCAGCATGGGTGAAGGTGATCCACTATGGATTGAGAGTGGTGTGACCCATTTGGCTCCAGGAGAAGGTAATCCATTACGAATGGAAGGTGGACGGTCATCTTTTATGGTCTGGATATGAAGTAGCTCTCCCCAAAACTCACAAGTTAGGAGTGTGGTCCTTCAGTTATTTTGGGACATTCTGGGAACTTTAGGGGGGTGGGAGCCAGCCAGAAGAAGCGTGCCTCTGGTCCTTGTGGCATTATCTTTCCCTGGCTCACTGCTGTACGCCTCCTTTCTGCTTCCTGTGTGCTGTAAGGCCACACAGAGCCTCCACACAGTCCCACCACCAGGATTGTCTTTCCAAATTCGTGGACAGCACTGAATCTGTACAAGTAAAGAAATACCCTCCTCCCAAGAGTACCGTCAGGTGTTTTGGCTTTGGTGAGAAGTAATTAAGACACGACCCACTCTGCTGTTCAGGAGAAGCAGGAGTCACAGCTAGGGAGGTGTCGTAACTGTGGGGTGCCTCAGCTACGCCAGTTAGAGAAGACTACCTAAGGTAACCAATGTTCCAAGTGCAGGACTTAAACCTAAGGGACAAACTGGTGAGTTCACTCGGAAAGCCAATGTTCTTCAGCAAGACACTGTCATGACTCAACATGACGCCTACTTCAGGGTCTGTTTCCTGTGTTACCCACACTGGTGGTGCTCAGTGGAATGTCTTCACAGAGCAGGGACTTTGCCTTGGCTACCACCTTATCGTTAGCATCTCCCCTGGTCTTGCACATATCTGCTGGAACAGATCAATCTGAGTGGAACACGCTAAGGCCACTCAACAGAGACACCATACTTTCATATGAATTCACAGCCACACTACATGCATTGGAGCAGAGCACAGTGCCCATGTGAGCCTTAAGAAGGGTGAGGGCCTCAGGGCACCACCTGTTCTCCACATGTGTACCCCTCCCCTGGGGTCACTGCAACCAGGGCTCTGTGCAGAAAGACCTCAGAGCTGTGGGAAGACAGACTTGAACCACAGAGGCTTTGCAAGCAGATGAGTGCTACTACTTGATCTCGGGACAAGCTCTCCTTGGAAGAGACACTGAGTTAGGAGTCAGAGCAGAGCAGGAAGACCTACTTTAGCAAAGAGAAGGCCAAGCCACAGCCTATGCCCCTGGCTTAGGCAGTCACCATGCCTTAGCTCTGCTCCTGGGTGCTGGCCTGGCAGGCTGTCATCTGGGTGACAGTGATCTCTTTTGCTAGTATTTTAGAGGTGCTAGGGATAGAACTAGAGGTCTCATGAATGCTAGGTGAGCACTCTACCCCAGCTATATGAACTTGAACTTCACCTTATGAAAGCATGATCCGATATCATAATTTATGTATAAGTGACATGACTAGTTAACCTCTGACATGACCTCTTAAAACAGGCACTGAGAAGCTATTTTTGCTAAAAAGCACTAACTCCTCACTTGGGCCCACACAAAAATCAAAGCCTGACATTTCTGCCTTCGTGTGGTGTCTGCCTGTCTCTCTCTCTCTGTCTCTCTCTTTTTTTTGTGGCTGAAGGCACAGATAAAAGTTATTGTCGTCAACCGTCTCTCTAGAGTGAGGTCTGGATTTCTGGAAGAATAAAACCTCAAATGGCAGGACTGCTACCCACCTCCATGATAGCTGAGGGCAAACCCACAAAGGAGAAGGTGCGTTGTGCTAGAGCAGAAGTGATCATCTTGCAGAAACCAGACTGATCCCTTCAGGTGACGACAGGGACCAGACTTCTCCAGACCCCCTTGAAGAACCTGAAACAGACCTCAGCTAGGACTGCTTGACTACACAGCCCTCTTACCACTTGCCCCAATTCTTCCTCAGTACCCCTAAAGACAGGCACGGGGTCACCGGATCCCTGTATTTGTTCCTCTTTCCAACATGGCCAACTGAATAAATCTCTCTCATCATTACTTCTGGTGGGACAGGTGCCAAGGGCATGCTTGCTGGGGCTCCCAGAACCCAGGCTTCTGCTTTACAAACACTGCTCACGACTTCAGCACTTACAGTACTCAAAACCATCAGACGAAGACGTGATATGTTCTAGCTTTGTTTCCCTTACCAAGATAAAATGGCATGATAAAAAGCAATTCAGAGGAAAAAGAGCTTATCTGGCTTACAATTCCAGGTTATAATCAGTGTGTGGAAGTCAGAGCAGTGAGCCCCATCCACGTCAAGAGCAGAGACAAAGAATGTGTGCATGCCTATTCCTTCTGCCCGTTGACACTTATACAGTCCAGATGCCCTGCATAAAGAATGGTGCTGCCCGCAGTGAGTGCCTCTTCCATCAATTAACACAGTAAACACGACACCCCAGCACCACAGACTCAGCACAGGCCAATCTGATTTAGGCAGTCCCTCACTGACGCTCACGGGTGATCCTGTCAAGCTGACAAAGGGAACCATCACAGCATTATTTCAGGTGGTGCTGGGAACAGACCCCAGGGCATCGCACCTGCCTGACTGCTGAGCTACACCCTCAGCCTCCAGGATCTAAGCCTGAATTCTCTCACACTGTTGTAAATGGGATGACTTCTCACGCTCACAATAAATTTTTCTTAATTTCAAAGCACATACCTCTGCTTTGCCCATTCTAAAGTGTGCTTCCCATGTTAACACTCCTAAAATCAAGCGGCATCTTTTTCTTTATCTGTAAGTAGTAGCTGGATTCTGCACCAGCCTAACAAAGTAGCTCGCTTCACTATACACTCCCCGTTGGTGTCTAAACGAGCACCTTTTACCTCACTTTCCCCTCAGTTTACATCTTACTTGACTCACATGAATTATTTCTGTAAGGACTGAGGTAACCGTGTAGTTCTAGGAAGAAGGCAGGAGCTGGAGGCTGCACTATCAATAGGGTGTGACCTGTCCTCCGAGGCTAGGGTTTGCTTGGTGGTATTCCAGGGGAAAGAACAGAGAGGCAGCAAGCAGCCTTTGCTCTTGGCTGGCACTATCCTTCCTCTGAGCTGTGGAGGTACAATTAGGACGAAGTGAGAGTGGGGCCTGCTTCACTGGTATGGGTTTGTAAACATTTGGTAGTGAAGACTGGGGCAGGTTTCCACACTGCCACTCTCGTCTCAAAAGCTCCACTATGCCACTCCTTCCAACTTTCAATCCTGCGGCTGCCATGTTGTACGCACTGCTTGCCCCTACCCTCCTTGCCATTGCTGGTCACTTGAGTTTGAGGCTGCCCATTCCTCCCACTCCCAAAGCCACTCCTGACTAAAGCCTCAGGATGCTCCCTGGGGTTTTAGTTTTCATTTGTAGATGAAAATGGGGCACACTCCTTCCTTATCCCTTGCCACTACTGGTTCTTCTGAAATTACAGTGCGATTTAATAAGGCAGCCATTTCACTTGAAGCCAAGTTCTAGTTCATTCATGCTCTTCCCTGCACAACAGGGAGGGGTGAGGAGGGTGGGGCAGGGTGGAGGAGGTCAGGTGGAGATAAGGTGCAAGTCAGGGGAGACTGGTCTCCTTGGAAATCGTAATTCAGCTAAGTGAATTTTCTACTAAAGACTTGAAGAACACAGAGGGGACAGGCTGATTTCTAGTCTATGACGTTCCTGTAAGCCCCAGCAGGCGGAAGCTCGAAACCTCCCATGGATGTGTACACACAGGGCAGGACCCCCACCTCCAGGTGCAGGTGACACACAGGAGGAACCCTGAGTCCAGAATGCTCACCAGTACGCAGGGGTAGAAGAGGGATTCAAGCAGCTAGTCCAAGGGAAGACTCGGCTTTTATTTTATTTTTTAAAATTTTTTATTACAATTTATTCACTTTTCATCCCAGCTGTAGCCCCCTCACTTATCGCCTCCTAATCCCTCCTTCTTCTCCTCCTATGCCCCTCCCCCAGTCCACTGAAAGGGGTGCTCCTCCTCCCCTTTCATCTGACCCTAGCCTATCAGGTTTCATCAGGACTGTCTGCATTGTCTTCCTCTGTGGCCCGGTAAGGCTGCTCCCAACTCAGGGGGAGGTAATCAAAGAGCCAGCCACTGAGTTCACGTCAGAGTAGTCAGAGACAGCCCCTGTTCCCCTTCATAGGAAACCCACTTGGACACTGAGCTGCCACAATGAGCTATCATGGGCTACGTCTGTGCTGGAGTTCTAGGTTATCTCCATGAATGGTCCTTGGTTGGAGAATCAGTCTCAGAAAGACACACATGGTATATACATGAGTATGTATGTATGTGTGTGTGTGTATATATATATATATATATATATATATATATGTTAGACATAAAATATAGGATAAACATACTAAAATAAAATCTGTATACCTAAAGAAACTAAGCAAGAAGGAGTACCCTGGGTAAGACGCTCAATCCACTCCGAAAGGCAAATGGGATAGATATCGAAAGAGGGTGAAAACAAGGAAGAAGACAGGAGCCTACCTACCGAGGGCCTCTGAAAGACTATACCCAGTAGGGTATTAAAGCAGATGCTAAGACTTATAGCCAAACTCTGGGTAGAGTGCAGGAAATTTTATGAAAGAAGGGGGAGACAGAAAGACTTGGGAGGGGACAGGAGCTCCACAAGGAGAGCAACAGAAGACTTGGTTCTTTAAACAGGAGGATATGAAGGCAGGGTAAACAAACTCTTGAGGTAAATGTATAAATCCAACAGATTGCTATCTGTTGATGCAGGCCATATTCCCTCCCTCAGAACCTAGTTCTAGAATGCCCATGGGGAACAGAGATGGACACTATAATTACTGCCAATTAGCAAATACTCATCGCCTGTGCTAGAGCCATGTCACTTCATCTTCCACTCATTAAATATTAAATAACACCGCCGCACCTGGTGGCCAAGCTCGGTAACAGGCAGCTCATCTATCTAGAACAAGGGCAGACAGCGACTACGACTGTCACAGAGGATTCCAGGACTTCCAACAGCCTGAACAGCATGGACTGTCAGAGGGTACTGGGAAAAGGGAAACAGGCAGTTCCGCTCAGTCTCTATTGTTTTCTGTTTCTTTTCTCAGCATCTCAAACAGACAGGCACTTCTTTTTGGACATAAACTCTGTTGCTAAGGATCCCAGGCTCTTTTCATACATGATGGCCACTGCAGGGCTGAGAACAGGATCACTGAAGGATATGGTCAAGAGGGCCCGTATGCTGGTACCTGTGGAGCCGCAGATTCCCAACTGGAATGCTAGTCTCAAAGGGACAGCCTGGGATAAAACACAAGCATCAGGAAATAAAAAAATGGTGTGGTGTGCTGTCACTTTAGAGGAGCTAGAGTGGACACAGAACAGCCACTAGGGTATATTCGGGATCTTCCTTGAGATACCTCTCTGAGCCCACAGCATGTCCACTGTTCTACCTTCTAAGATACAAGTGAAATCTTGCTATGGCTTCAACACTCCTCCAGGGGTTTCTGTGCCATAGCTCAATCTCCCCAGCAAGGTATGTAGACCTTAAACAGGGCCTCTGGGAGGTGACTAGAGTAGATAAGGTCATTAGGTGGGGCTCTTTTTCTTCATATCACCTCACGTGTCTTAATGTAAAAGAAACCTCACTGAGAATAATCAGATCAGTAATTAACCAATAGTTGGTTCCAGTGCTGAACTGCCTGTCCCATCAACTAACTCACTGCTGCTAAAATACTAGCTAGTGAAGACACACAGCTGCCTTTCCTATCTGGGCACACTTCCTCAGAGCCTGGGACAGGGTCAAGCAGTTGGTTGTGAGTAGGCTGTCTGAAAAGGAACAAAGACAAGATTGGCCATGCATGCTATACTCTGTTCCCACTGGCCTCTCTGTAGACACCTAGCTTTCAGCTCAACATCCACAGATAAAAGGCACTTGACAACTGTGTCGTGTAAACTAATGACACCAACATGTCCACTGTCAATGACCCATGACTTCTGTTCCTGCTAGTTGTGGCCCATCTCTGTTACAGCCTGGTTGCCATCTAATGGGCTTTGGGGAATGACTGGATCCTGGGGTTTTTTTTAGCTCATCAATGCACAATTCCCTTAATGGATTCACAGTATGATATTATTATTAGTGGAAAGTGGTGAAAAGGAAGAGGGCAGATGAGGCCTAGTTGGAAGAAGTGGATTTAGGGGTATGTCCCAGGATTCCACTCTCTGTGCCGGCCCCTTCCTTTATCCCTTTTCTTAGCTTCCTATCTGCCATGAGGTAAGTAGCCTCTGTCATATGCTCCCTGCAACATGATTTTCTATCTCACCATGGTCCTAGAATCAATATAGCCAAGGTCTATGAACTTACCATGGTCCTAGATTCAAAGAAGTCAAGGTCTGAAACCTCAAGAAATATGAACGCAAACAACAAATCCTCTCCTCCTACGCTGTGCCAAGTATTTGTCACAGCAATATGAAGTCGGACTAACACACTTTCACTAAGAGCTGACTGGGTCACAGGCACTCCTCTCTCACTAGGTGCTCTTGGACTACTGCTGGGCCAGGATGTCCAGTCTGGAGAGAGACGGAAAGGCATGAATCCTGAAGTATAAATGAAAAACCTTCACTCCTTTCTTTTCCTTCCTCCCTTCTCTTTTTTTTTTTTTTTTTTTTTTAATTTAAAGAGGATAACTTTATTAGAATTTAAGAAAAATACCAGGGCAGGAAAACTATAAATCATAGCAGTTTCCAGGAGAAGAATGGGAGAGAGGAAAACAGACATGCCATTTCAACTAAGCCAGCACGGAGCTGAGCCCCACAGTGGGGAGGGAGCCTTAGGGGAAAAGTAAGGAAGCCCAAAGCATTGACTCTGGCCAACATCTGAGAGAAGAGACAGAAAAGAATTAAGAAAAGGAAAGTAATAGCTACAACTTTCTGCCTCAAGACTCTGAAAGGCAGACCCTCATGGTGGTTTGCATGGAAGCTACTGCTGGAATCTATATTTCTTATGCCTGTTAGCTACTATGTCTAGCAAAGAACACATTTACAATTTTAACTAATTGCTTCAACACAATAAAACACCAAGGAAAAAAAGACCCTTTCCTTCAGCAGCTTTCCATCATTCCTGACCACTGGCTCCACAGGCTGAGGAATCCGGGTCATGGTAGATCCGCTTCTACTGCTGTCACATCATCCTGGGCCCTATAACTTTCCTGGTGGGTGAAACAGAAAGCCAGCACTTGCTACCCTTTGCCCAAGCTGAGTGCTTTTGGAGAGCCCTGCAATGCCAAGGCAATAGGACAATCAGTGGTAATGCCACTTCCGAGTGTCCCCTCCTATACTGCCAAGCAAGCCAGGGGGCGCTTCTGACAACAGTACCCTGGCTGTAGCCCAAACCTAGCCTAATGCTCACTCTGTTTTCTTCAGGAACCTCTGATGGCAGCTTACCAAGCCAAGAAAGTCAACCAACCAGCAGAAGTGGCTAACCTGGAGCCCCTCATCACCTGTGTCCTTTCCTTTGTGACTTGAGGGGAGGCAAGCGGGCACACAGGAACTCTGGCCTGATGTTAACTGCTCCCTGAATTACACAACTATAATACATTTGGTAAGACATATGTGCATGTATAAATATACATACTCCCAGGTTCAAGTACATATTTTAGGTTTTTTGAGACAGGGTCTGGCTATGTAGCCCAGGCTAGCTCTGAATTCACAACAATCCTGCCTTGGTCTCCAGAGTGCTGAGATTCAGGTTTCTTTTACCACCTTGCTACTTAGCAGGATAGTCAATGGGTTGACTAACAGACGTTTTTCCTTTTGGAAAAGTCTAGATTCATTATCTTTACTCTAGTCACTAGGTTATATGCTGAAAGGCGTTCACAACTCCCAACTTCCTCCCCCCCCCCCGCAGTGGTGGGGATGGAACCCAGGGCCTTGTGCATGGTAGGCAAGAGCTCCACTCCCAGCCCATAGCTGACCCCGTCTACACATCTGCACAAATGATGAGCCTGTTCCTGATCATGAACACACTCCTCATGCCTTCCACTTAATGTCTCTCTCTCTGTGCAGCTCGACAGCCCTAGAGTGGGGCTGCTTATCCAACCGTGGAGAGGAGAGAAGCCTGAGGGCTGTGGTTCCCTCAGTGTCTCTTAGAAAGGATGGAAAGCCTGCCAGGCAGAATGTGCTCTCCCCAGATACAGCCCCATGTGACACCAGCCTCCCGTGGCCCTGCCCCACGGCCCTTCTGCCCTTACAGGACCCAACAGCGGATGCTTCTTTCCCTCTAGTTTCCTGCTCTCTGTACATCTGAAACTGGGTGGCTTTACTGCAGAACACATACTTATTCCTTGTGGCTATCCATTCTCCTCTCGACTCTCTGTAACAGAAGATTTCTGTGCAGAAGCCTCCAGCTCTGTGAGCAGAATCCTCGGGGAGCCTTCTAACCACTGCTCTCAGCTCTGGCGCTTCTCAGTGGAGCTCCTATGATGTGTTCCTTCCGGTCCTGATCTTACAGCAGAAGCACTTCCAAGCCACGTCAATGCACTCCTGACTCCAAGTCCTTGGTTCAGCTCGTATTTGCTAGGTCTCTGACACTGACGGCTTACGACTGTGCAGGTAACTGGGTGCAGGTGTGCACACCCAGAACCCCAGCACATGGCAGCCAGAGTTTGAGATCAGCCTGAGCTGCATAGCAACTCTATCATAAAAGCAAAACAACACAGCAACCTGGGAAACAGTAGGACTACCTCAGCTGGAACCCCAGTTTCCTTCTGAAGACATTAGTGACCCAGGGCAGGAATCCTGTATTCTTTGGGCCTCAGTTTGTGAGTTAGAAGATGCAACGTGCTTAGAGCAGTCTCCCCAAAACAGTTTCAGAAAACCTCAGTCTTGGCTTCTCGATAATCATGCCAAGTGACTTACTGGTGCTTATTGCTGGGTCCTGTCACTCTCTAAGCCTCCAAGAGCATCTGCAAGGGAAGAGACATTTCCCATCCACTCCAGGCATTTCCAAGCATGCCACTGAGATGCCAGAGTCAGCAAGGAAAACTGTATCTATCTAGAGAAGTTTCTACAGAGTAGGGTCTGGTTCTATGTAACTCAATTACGCTCCTGCTCAGCAGAACCCAGAGACGGTGCCTGGACATGCTTGCTGTCAGAGCAGGGCAGTGAACAGGCTACTTAAATGTCAGCTGACGGGAGTTGGCTGAGCCTGAATGCAGTTATCACAATGCGCTACTAGGCCACAGGGAGCCATTTTCTCTGCTAAGTCTATGAACATCTTAATATCATCAACATGTGGCACAGTAAGATTTGAGTGGAAAACTACCCTGAAAGTTTGTTTATGAAGAGCGGGTTCTTTTTCTTTTCTGTACTGGTGTTTATGTATGTGTGTGTATAACTGCAGACAAGTAACTTATAAGTGGGTATTGCACATAAAAGCCTGAAGGTAAACTGGATGTTGATGGCTGACTCCTGCCTGTGGTTCCAGTACCTGTAATTCTATAGCAGGAGGATCATGAGTTCAAAGCCAGCTTAAGCTACATAGTGAGACTTTGTCTCAAAAAGCCCAAACAATAGCCCTATAAAGAAAACCCTCCTCTGTGGATTTCTGAGCCCTGGGTTCTAGGTGAAACTATATTTCAGTAGCTGACTGCTAACGCCACAAAACATATATTAAATATTCTTTTTAAAGAATTTTGTCTTTAGAAAAAATACATGCTCAAGGTAAAACAAAAGCCAAACTAAACAATATAGGAAGGGAGAGATTAGAGCTGTTGGCATTTGGATGCCACTCCACAGGTATCCCCCCAGACACGTAGATTGAATGAACACACCCTAGGGGTCCCTGCTGTGCTCACCTCCACCATTTAGCGTCCAGTAGTTTTATCAGGCCAACACCACCTTCAATTGTCTGAATGGAGCCGAACACTACAGTACAGGCTAGTAGTGACTGGAGCATCCCATCACAGGTGAGACAGATGCAGTGTCACACTCCCCAGGTTCTACCTGGGCCTTGCTGACAGAGAACTCTGTAAAGAGCCAGCACCTCCTACACCAGAAAGTCCTTACCGCCCACAATGAGCCTGTACCCACCATCTGACTGAGAAGTCCAGGCCTGCTACCTCCCACCCCTGCAGTGTGATCAAGTTGGTCTTTAGTGCCTGTGGTTCTCCCTCGGCAGCCTCAGCAAGCCCCAGGCCACATAGGCTCTCATGGCAGCACTACTGTGTGCATGATGAACTAACCCTGACTCAAATATTTCTCTGCCTTCGGTCAACTTTGCCCAATATTAATAACCTGTGTCAATATTTCTTCTGGTCTGCCTAACATGTTTTTACTCTATTTATTTTTTATATTATCCATCTTATTTTAGGGTTTAAAACAACAGTTAAGAGAAAGGTATTTGTTTAACTATAGAAAGGTAAATGCTAAAATTTTAAATTATGAGAATAATGTAAGTGTTAGCAGGCTAGAAAAATGCACACATTATAGCTAATGTTTAAAGTGGAGGTATTATACTTAAAAGTTTTATTTAAACAGCATTTAAAGAACTGTCCTCAAATCCTCTGGCACAAGACAAATTTCTAAAACAAGAGACAGATTCATTCATATCAGGCCCCCAACAGTGTCACAGACTCTAGCTGCTAGTGCACTTGATCCCAACAGCTAGGACTGTGGTCTAAAGGCTGGCAGGAGGCGCTCACAGAGGAAGGGTGGAGAGAGAAGGCTGCCATCATCCGGATATGGGAGGTGCCTAGAGGCTGGCTCACCCTCACCTTTAGTCACCACAGGATATCCAGACTTGGCAGTCAGCCCAAGTCCTGTCTCCTGTAATAACTTTGACTACACGAAGCATCTCAGCTTCTGGGAAATCCTCAGCTGTTCCTTACTCCACTTTAGTGCCTCTGTACCTGCCAGAGCCAGAGGACCTGGAGTCGGAAGTTCCAAGTCCCCGCAAACTCTGAACACACTCCCCGGATGTGGGGATGTGGATGTGGAGGACAGAGTCCCACTGGGACTTAACTCAGGCCCCTACCCTGTGGTTCCAGAATCACAAGTAAACAGACCTGCTCTGCACTGACAGAATGCTGTGAGGTGTGAGGTTGCCTCCAAGCTTCTAGCAAGTTACCTCTGGACAGAACAGTGGTCCCTAACAGGGTAATTCCAATTCCACCCAGGTCCCTATAGCACCAAATTTACATCTTACTTCTTACAGTATCAGTGTGAAGATCCAGCCCCTAGACAGTCCTATGGCAGAAGGCTCACACTTCATGCCTTTATAATTTTAAAAGCTGCAGAAGCCACAGATGACAATGGGCCCCTGAGGTTGTCCCCTCTTGTCAGATCTTGGGAATGGCTGATGGAATAGCCTCTGCAGTTACATTTAAATGCCAAACTGAGGAAGTGTCCTATTGTTTCTTTTCTTTTTCTCTTTGGTCTTAGGCAAGCCAGGCAAGTCCTCTACCACTGAGCTATATGTCCTGCCTGGCACTCTTTCAGTTTCTTCAACTTTGAGAAAGGTTTCTACGTAGCTTGGCAGGTGACTTGCTCTGGAAACACTGCTGTCCAATGTGGCTTCACATAAGGCCTCTGCTGCCATCAATGGGAGTCTAAGGTGCAGATACAACACAGCACCTGCTCACATTCTCAGGTGAATGCTATACTCAGGGTCCACCCGTCCTGACTGTACCATATCTGGTCAAACAGAGTGCAGGCCAATTGAAACTTTCAGTTCAACATGGACTTCAGACACAGTGAAGACAGGGCTGGAAACAAAACACTTCCACGCCAGTTTGACCTTTGAGGCCGAGCTGTATCAACATCGTGTTGTCAGACAGCCCTGACAATCTCCCGAGACAGAACGACTGGCAGGCAGGAGGCTGAGCAGGGAGGGGTGGAACTGGCTTGTGCATACTGTGGTTTCTCCACAAGAGCCCACAGGATCTCCAGTCACATGAGCAGGCCAGACATTTTCAGCAACTCAGTGACCCTCTAACACTTTTGCCAAACTTGCAGGCAGAAATCTCAACTCTGCCTTAATGCCTCTGATCCAAAGCTGGCCTCCTCATTCATTACCAGGCCGGCTGGGGAGCCCAGGCAGGGAAGTCCTAGGCAGGCTGAGACTGACGGAGAGCCTGCAGTGGGTTGCAAGGGCACACCAGGGCAGCTAGGCTTGTTACCTACCATCTGAGCCAGCACTTCAGCAGCCTTGAGAACAGAACAACTAAGGGTCAATGCTCAGGCCAAGTCTAAGGCATCGTGAAATGGCAGTCACCAGCAGTGGAAGCTGGTGTTAGGGGATCACTAACTCCTCTAGTTGGAGTTAGTGATCTTAGCATGTTCTAGACCCAGGCCAAGAGCTTGAAGCCCTGGTCTGTTTTAAGGCTATAGCTCTTTTGCGGGGACACACTGCTATTGTGGTTATTTTAGGGAGTACCCATCATGTTAGGTAACTTGCTCCAGTCATACTGGCTAAGGGTCCGTGCCTCTGAGCAAAGGCTGAAAGGCTGGAGGCAGTGGGGAGAAGGCGGAGGTCAGCCATGCTCTGTAGGCTGACCCTGCAGGCCAAGGTGTCTCCTGGGACGGGCACCCTGCATTGAGGAACCTGTGAGCCTGCTACTGTGGCAGAGGAAGAGCTGGGGAGAAGTCCTCGGAGCACTCTTCTCAGGTTCTACCTGGTTTCCTGTCCCTGGAGGGCCCTGCTCCAGCCACTTGCCAACTCCTCCTCCAACTCTCTTGCCACAGCTTCATGGCCATGCCATCGCTTGAGTTCTGCTTTGAATGGACACACTTTTGACTGAGCCCTGTCCTAAGCAACAGTAACCCAAGAAATCATGGATTTAATGCGCTAATTACATATTTGCACATTTGTTAGCATATAATTACTAAAATGAAATAATGTTCAACTCTGAATCACTTTAAAATCTTCTCTGGTGCTGCCAATAGTGGTGTGTGCTGACCACATCTGGAGGCACGGGGCCATCCCACAGTGCAAAGGAAGAGTTAAAACAAGCCATCCTCTCTTTGCCATAACTACTCAGCAAAGTATGCAGCTCAGGTTTCCAGCTGTCCACTGAATGAGGAAGAACATGACTTTAACTTCTCTGGCTATGTTTTTTTGTTTTTTTTCATTTGGAGGACAGACAGACCAACCAAGCAACCCACCGACTTTTTCCTCCTGGCCTTTGCTGATCCTGGCCAGCTGTGGTGGTTTGAATAAGCATGGCTAGCACAGACTCCTATGTGCAAGCTTACAGAAGAACTGTGCCACCTGGGAGCAGGCCGTGAGGTTTCAACAGCCCACAGGAGGCCCAGGCTCACTCTGCCTGTGGACCAGGAAGTAAAGCTCTAAGCTACTGTTCCAGCACCACGCCTTCCTGCCCGTCACCACTTCCTGCGTGATGATCATGGACTGACCCTCTGAAACTGAAAGCCAGCCCCCAATTAAATGCTTTCTTTTAGAAGAGTTGGGGTGGTCATGGTGAGTAAGACATCGGCTTACTCATGTGGTTGTAAGATGAGGAAGTGGAGGTTAGGATTAGACTCCTGGGGTCCCAGCACCCATTGGTTCTATAACGCTTTGCCTTTCTAGTATTATCATACGAGTGCTGCTCAACAAGTATGTTTCTGGACAGATGTCAATAGCAGGCAGATTCTTTCACTTACTTCAGGATGGTATAGCTACAGGATGGTATACCCCACCTGACAATGTGCTCACTGACCTAGAGCTATACCCTACCCCAACACCATAAAAAACAAAACAAAACAAATGCCAGCCCAAAGTCGAATCATACCCTACCCCAACACCATAAAAAACAAAACAAAAGCCAGCCCAAAGTCGAATCAGTTCTGTACAGTGGTTTCCGGTTTCCCCTTTAACATACTGCTGCAGAGCCCTGCACGGTGGGGCACGCCTGCAATCCAAGTACTTGGGAGTGAGTGGGAAGAGATCAAGGTCATTTTGGACATTTTTGAGACCAGCCCAGACCACTTGAGACTTTGTCACTCATCAACAGATTTGTGTAGATGTTCTGATTACTTAAATCATATCAAAATTTTTATGGAAGTAGCAAAAAAAGCTAAAAAAAATGTCCCACCATCCTATTAAATATAAGTTTTTTTATACAGATCAAGGCATTAATATCAGTGTAGCATAGACACTACCTAGCTTGTCCACAAAGTGAGGATTTCACTTGTAGTAAAACAAATAAAACTAACAGAATGAAGAAAACAAAAGCAATATACACCTTCCCCAAAGCTCAAGGAGCTGCGCCCCTGTCATGCCACGTGGCACCGTTGCTATCTGTTCACTTAAAACTTTTCAACATATACAAATACACTAAGAAATGTCTGACCAACGAATAGACTTACACTGAAGCCCCATTACGGCCATACGGCCAACCCCATTACCCACCCACCCACATTTCTCTGCCAGGCCTCCCACCATGTTCAGCTGCTGAAAGGCTAGCCATCCTCCAGAGGTCACCCTGTCCGTAATACTTTTCACCCTGTAACTGGGCAGGCACTATGGCAGCAGGAAGGCGAGACAAAGTGTAAATACGAAAGCTCTACTCAACTATCAGACAGTCTTACTTGAAAATAATACAAGATGTTTTGAAAGTTTACACCTTTACACCCCTCATCTCACTTTCAATGCTGGCAGCTGGAGCTAATGGCTGACCCTAGATGACAGTCACCAAGAACAGGTCACTTCAACTGAGTTGAAGTTCAATCAGAGTTAGCTGAATGGGTCTTCAAGATGTCCAACTGTGCAGTATGACAGGGCATAGAAAGCCTTTCTGAGGTGAGGTAAGCAACTGCTCTGGCTCTCAGCTGATTCATAGCTTTTCCCAGAGCAGAGCATGTGTCCAACTCAGCAGCTTCTAGTGGCAATGGCCCTCACCAACACACACAACGTCTACACGTGTGTGCAGCATGCTCCCAGGGCCTCACCAACACACACAATATATACCTGTGTGAGCAGAGTGCTCCCAGATCCTCATCAACACATAAAATGTCAACATGTGTTAGGAAAATGCTCCCTGGATCCCCTCTCCACACACACAATGTCTGTATGTATGAACAGTGCTCTCAAAGCCTCACCAACACACAAATGTCTCCACGTTGGAGCAGAGTACTCCCAGATCCTTATCAATACAAAGCCTACTTGCATGTGCAGAATGCTCCTCAGACCCACATCGTTATGACAAGTACTCGCCACACCTTCCGGCCTCTATGTAAATTATATGGATCAGAATTCCATCTCATAATGATTGCTGTTCCCTTGCATGCAAACCTCATCATTTAAGGAAGCAGATCATATCATCCTGGCTATACTAAAGAATACCATCCATCCATCCATCCATCCATCCATCCATCCATCCATCCATCTAACTAGGACAGGGTTTTACTGTGAGCCCTGGGTATCTTGGAACTTGCTCTGTACACAAGGCTGGCCTTGAACTTCAAGACCCACCTGCTTCTGCCTCTGGGATTAAAGGTTTGTGCTACCACGAGTGGGTACCAAGGATTAATTTTCAAAAGTATGTAAAATTCACACAGCACAGAAAACACCACTTCAACCCTCTCAGAGAGCAGTGGCATTGAGTACAGTCACCCTGCCTACTTTCAGAAGTAGGCAACTCTCCCTTCAAACAGTCACATCATCTTGATGGACAAGACTGAGGAGAACCAAATCTATGTCAAGATAACAGACAAGGATGGCAGCTTTGAAGAGGACACAGGACCTGTGAATCAGGTTATATCACTTGGCCCCAAGTAGATGGGACACTTCAGCTTTGTAGCTGGCCACTCATCTACAGAGGCTGGAGGCAAGCAGAGCAGGACACTTTTCAGAGCTGAGAACCAGACGGCAGTTCCTCCCCCATTAGCCTTTTACTCCCTTGCTTGTCAGGAGGGCGTGGAAAGCCGTGGAGTGACACTTCTTGCTTCCTAAATGATTAGTTTCCCACTCACCCAAACAGTCGAGGCTAAACTGTAACCACTAAGTCCAAAGAGGTTTTCAGGATAAATCCTTTAGATTTCAGAAGCATAAACACTTGGGAGGTGGGCTTTCCCCTCAGACTCAGAGGTGTTCCTGGGGAGTATGGGTGGCCCTGGCTTCATCACTGATTTCATCTGGTGAGGTCACAAAATAGGAGAAGAGATAGGGTGTGCTCACAAGCAGATCCTAAAAGTTACCTGGAGATACAAAAGACCCCAAGTATCAAACCACCTTGGAAAGAAGACCGAAGCTACAGGAGCCATACTTCCTGAGTTTAGAGTTGTAGGGCAAAGCCAACGCAGTCAAGACAAAGAGGTGTGGACATGAGGATGTGGACAACAATAGAACAGAGTTGGGAGCCCAGAAACAATCTTCCCATTCAGGGTCCACCAACTTCCAGCAAGCTTGTCACGTCTGTTCAATGGGGCAGGGAACAGTCATCTAAACAAATGATAATGGGAAAAGAGGGGAGTCACAAGCAAGAGTGAAGGCCACCCTTCATCTATACTGTAAATACAAACCAACTCAGCACCGATCAAAATGCCTAAACACAGTCTGTAAAATAATGACTCTTAGGAGGAACAGAAGTAAACCTTCCAGTTCTGCATAGGTCCTGAGTTGTGACTTGAAGAGCACAGTTGACACAAGGAAGCAGCTGCTGAGCAGAGTAGAACCACCCTACTGTCTAACAGTGAGGACTCCCACAGAACTGGAAAATACCTTGCAAAGCCTATGTCAGCATGGGCTGTGCAGAGTCACACTGCCACTGGCCACACCCTTCAGACCATGCGACACTCAAACCAGTCCTGGGCTCCTCCCCTCTTTGTTCTAGCTTCCCATTTATTGTCCTGCCCTGCTGAGGCCTCCTCTCTTCAGCACCACAAAGACCAAAGCCACAAGGGCCAACTTCCTCCCTTAAAGGCCCCCCTGCCCCAGAAACTGCAGGTGCCAGCTCCCTGAGAAGGCTGTGGGGTTGAACTTTTTCAGCAGAGCTGCTTGTAACCATCTTAACCATTTACCATGAAAAAAGCGAATAGGCCTACCAAGTGCAAGCAGCAAGTGTTCAATTAAATGAACACATAACCAAAAGGTCAGCTAAACCAGAGGGGCAGAGCATGAGCCACGCCTCACGAAGGGCTGATCTGAACGCTCCATTTGCGCTCTGTTGCCTTGGCAAAGGAGCACATGCCAGCCAGGCGGGGCAGAGGCTGAGAGGGCCTGCCTGGCCAGAAGGACTAGGAAAGCCAGCTTCTGGCCAGGTCTCAGATCCAAAGTCAGGACAGCGGAGCTTCACTACTACATTCTAGCCGCTGGCTGGGTAAGACCACCGCACCCACCTCAAAGCCAGGCCAGCAGTGCCCCGGTGACTCAATAATCAGCTCATGCCCTCACTCTTAGTGCCCTTGCTTTTCCTTTTTCTGAATATTTGAGTGCTCAGATATGCATGTACGACTCACAGTTCTACTGTCCTATTGCAGGTATCACTTTCAGTTTCTTCTGGGTGTGTATTTCATCCCAGTCATAGCAAATGTGCTGGTAGCCTGGCCTCCCTTGTGTGGGGACACGGCGGCATTGGACATTACTGCTCCTTGTCCTGCCTCCCACGGGTGCCCCTCTGATGCTCTTCCATCAGTCCTGGGAGGAATGCTGCTTTGCTACTTAACACAAACCCCTTCCTGGTGTGAACACCTGCACACCTCTTCCTGGTTATGAACACCCTCCCACGTCTCCCTATGCCCTGGTGCCACCACTTAGCATTGTTAAGTGTCAGCTGAGCAGGACCTCCTGCCCTCTCTCCTCAGCGCCTCGGGAAACACACACACACACACACACACACACACACACACACACACACACATACACACACTTGCAGCACCTGTAACATGACCAAGTCTAGCACCAAGCAGGTGGCCAAGTGCCATGTCAGTGATTTCTAAACTTGCCTAATGAAGGACATCAAGCTTTATGTGGCCAGGGGCAGGGAGTCAAGACTCAGTTCTGCTGTTCTTCCATGTCTAAAGTTTCCTTCTGTTTGAAGTGAGCTCAATTACCTACTTTCTGTGTGATGTTCTAACTCATCTGGTACAGTGAAGGCTGCATGGCTGCCGTGCTACCAACAGTGTCCACAGAGTAAGACAGCAGGGAAAGGGGGAGGGAGATGGCAGGAGTTTATGGTGCTTTTACTGCATGCTAACTTCTCTTCTGGTACATACGGAACATATGTATCTACAACCATTTCTCCTTTGACAAATGGGCAAGCTAAACCAGAGCCTGCGGACAGATGGAGGTGTCTGTTCTACAGGAGCCCCACACTCCTTAGCACCAACATAAAGAGGAGAGTTGCCACAGTGCCAGACTCTCGGCATCACACTAAAGCACCTTTACCAGGAACCGTGTCAAGTTCAGCATTGAAATGCTCCGTCAGCTGGCCTCTACCACCCAGCCAGACGCGCACCTCTCAGAGTAGCCAAGGTTCTTCACTCAGGTTGAAGGTAGGTCACCATGAGCACCAGGGCATGAAGAGAGGGTACAGGCAGGCACTGGATACAGCTGCACACAGCTGCACAGCTCGGGGCCCTGTCGAGCTAATTTCACCCATAATCACAGCCCCTTGGGAAAAGCCTTACCTTCGTGCCCCAGGATCTGCATCTTGTGTTTTTCTAGATGACACCATCAGATTGACTAGCTTGGTTCGGTAGCCTGCACTCTACAGCACTGTACACACAGAAGACAGCTCTGCAGAGATCTCTGTGATAAAGGAACCTGCAAGAGCAGCTTCTCATGCTTGCCCAGAGCGTGTGAGCCCAGAGCTGTGAGTCAGAGGCCCAAAACCTCCGTCGCCAACTGCTCCAGGACCTCAGGCAAGCTGGCCAACTCTCCACTCTGAATTCCACAACTGTAAAAATGGGGCTAATAACATCTGTTTACTGTGTCCCAGGAAAGAGGGCGGCTGCTAATGAACACCTGCAAGGAGCTTTGAAGATGAAAAGGTTCCTGGGTCGCTCTGCTCTCACTCGGAGTCACAGACAGCACACTGACTACTCCCAAGAAGCCGCTCTTCCAAATTTTTTGCTTAAAAAAATATGACAAACCCCAGAGAAGATGAAGGATGGTGATGCCTGGCTCACTAGGCAGGAAGAAGCCCAGTGCTGACAGCTCTGCTTACAGGGCTGATGGGTAAATATTTACCCAGGCGGCCCGTCTAGTTACTATGGATGCTACAGTTAACTTGGCCTAATAAGTCCCTGCTTCCGGCCAAAGAGCTCTTTCCTGAAAACACTTTTAAGAAAAAAACTTTTAAGAAAAAACTTTTAAGAAAAGTTCCCTTTATCTTTTTAAACATTTAAATGAGAAGTGCAGTGTCAGAAATTACCTAATGGCTCCAAGTTCAGCCCAAGAGTCATGTATAGGCTCTCTTCTCTTTGTGAAAAATAAAAGGGTGTATAGTCTCAAATAAGCCAAAGGCCGGTGCCCACAGGCTGCACTAAAAGAGGCAGAAAGAATTGAGGGGTTTCACGTGCACACGTGCACGCGCACGCGCGCACACACACACACACACACCACCAGTTATTTTTCCAACCTGGGAAGACAGGAGAGTACAAAAACCTCATGATTAATATTTTAAAGCTCACATTTAAATATGTATAAACTTAAAAGTGAAGAAATGCAGAATTCCTATATGCTATTTAAGCAAGTCACACACCACCCCAAAGTTTACCTGCCTCAGAAAACTTTAGTTTTAATGTGTTTTGACCTCAGCTACATCTAGGAAATAAGTCAGAAAGAAAGAGTTTGAGTTGAGCCCTCAGGTGGCTGAGGGCTAGCTAGTCTCAATCTCAAGGACAACCTCAAAGAATGGACTTTTAGAGTAAAAGGGGGAAAGGCAGCTTCAAAAAATTAGAATATGAATTTTACTTTAGCTTGTTTATCTTTTCTGCACCTCCAGGGACTGAACCAAAGCTCCTGGTAGGCAGGCGCTGCAACATTGAGGTCTAGATCCCTAGCCCTAATTTTGCCTATGTAGTTCATTATTGTTTCTGAATAATAAAAACACTGTGTGAGTGCATTCGCATGCACACATGAGTGTGTGTGGAGGGTGTACACATGGGTGTAGTGGGGAGGAAGGCGGGAGGACACTGGGTGTCCTGCTCTGCCACTCTCTAGCTTCCTTTTTTAGAAGGGTCTCTCACTGACCCTGAAACTAGGCTTGCAGCAAAACAGCCCCAGCGAGCCTCTTCTCTCCTGGCCTCCACCCCACAGCATGAGGGTGACAGTCACACGCACACAGGCACACCCCACTGTTTACGTGAGGGCTGGATCTGAACTCAAGTCCTTGTGCTGCTGAGTCACAAGCATCCTTACCTACTGAGCCATCTCTCTAGGCTCCCAAACACTTCTTTTAGCACACTGCCATTTGTGATTCTACTGCGCAGACAGACACCTGAGCTAGATGTAGCGCACCTGTGCTCCTGCTTCGAGAGGCGGCCACTAAAGCGTGGCCTGTTTCAGGCAGCAAGGCTCTGTCCCAAGAACACCCAACACAAACACAAACTTGGGTCTGAACGTATTGGACTCTGAGGAAAGCCTCCTCTTTGGGTGGCTGTTGGTGTTCCCTCCTGGCAGGCATCTCTAGCAGGACAGAAGGATTTCACCGAGTCTCACTGGGCTTTTCATCTTCAAGCGTATTATTCTGGAATTTCAAAGCTCCTTTCTTTTAGCTCCCATGAAAATAAGAATTTGATCAAATGCGTGTCTAACCAGAACATGCTTGCAGACACAGGAAGGTACAGAGACCTAAGCCAGCCCCTCCGCCTGGATCTGACAGCTGATTCCTGGACAGTGTCTTCTGACAACCCCAGAAGGGCTGAGTCTGGTGAGCAGTGTCACTCAGTGAGCATGGCCTAGCACTTTAAAGTAGAATGTCCTTCAAAAGAGCAGTGATGGTCTCAAGAATAGGATGTCTACTGAGACTAAGGTCTGAAGAACTAAGAAACAGGAGCCCACATCTCCAGGCTGTGATAATGGAGACAAGGACTCCACCCTAAAGCTAGACTAGGAAGGGGTTGCTCAGCCTTGCCATTACTGACCCCTGAAAAATGACTGCAGAGCATGAGTGCAGGTTGTTTCCAGGGCAACCCTGGCCAGGTGGCAGATGCTACACACTTGCCTCCTCCTTCCAAAGGCTTACCTAGTCCAAAAATTGTAAACCAAATTTACAAAAAGGCATGGGAGATGCATAAATGCAGTGTTTATGCCCCATACGCACAAACAGTGCAAAGTGGGATTATGAAATATAACAACAGCTCAGTGTACCACCTGAATATTAAAAACTTGCAAAAAGTTGTCTCAAATTCCTTTTATTTTATTTTTTTCTCTTAATAACTGAAGAAATAAAAATGTCTAGAAACTGTCTGTGAATAAACACACATTTACAATATCTGTGTGGCTAAATAAACATGTACACAGGAAAAGGTCTACAAGCACACACAGCAAATTCCAAACAAGCACTGTGCAATGTAGGTGGAGACAATGCAGAAGAAAAGGGCAAGGTTAGGGAGAATTCTGATTTTTAGTTCTGATTAAGAAAAATGCCAGAAGCTGGGCAGCAGTGGTACATACCTTTAATCCCAGCACTTGGGAGGAAGAGGCAGAAGCAGATGGATCTCTGTGAGTTCGAGGCCAGCCTGGTCTACACAGTGAGTTTCGACGATGGCTGTATTCATATGTGGATTAAATGAAAAGGATTTCAGGTTTTTAAAAAGATAAAAGGAAAGCAACCAACATGTGTGGGAGTCGGTGAGTCCTGGACATTCACCCTGCTTGGCCTGAGAGCCTTGTTCCACGATTATGGGATTAAGTACTTAGCTCCCTGGGCCTATTTGGTTTGCTGTATGGATCTGAGTGCGAAACCACAACACAGACGCTCAGGCTCACTTCCAGTCCAGGCTAGAGACTTTTCAGAGTTAGGTTTTTTTGATTTGTGTGTTGGGATCCACTTACCCACTTACAGTGTCTGGTTCTAGATGAAGACCAAAAAGAGCATTGATAAAGTGGGTTATATCCAGAGATACAGGCCACAGAGGAAACACTTAAAAACGTCACCCTCTCCTTAAAACAGTTATTAATAGGCCTATTTCATGTCAGACCATACCTTTACTAAGATAAACTAATTTTTTAAGGTAAGGGGAAATGACACCATCTTACACTTTTGTGTATGTCTTTGACAGCAGACTTAACAGAAGGCAGGCAGATTTGCATGGCTGCTTCTGTATTCAACTTCCTGTGGTAAATTGTTTTGGTCGAGGGGTATGGGTAACTCTCACATACATCCACAGAGACCAACAGAAATACACTTAGTTGGAAAGGGGGCTACTCTGACCCTATCATAAAATTCAAGTGACAGCTGCTGCTTTATTTTACTGCTGTTGTTTGATTGACTGATTTTTAAGACCTGTCTTACTCTGTAGCCCAAGCTGGCCTGAAGTTCACAGTGATCCTCCTGCCTCAGCCTCCCATGTGCATCTGTGCATGAGCCACTATACCTGGCCAACTCGTGCTACCTTCTTAAACCATGGCTGCAATGTGGAACCTGTGGCCACGCTGATTAAGTTTTCAGTTACACGACCCTCCACTGGTGTGCACTGCGCAGTCAGTGGCTCCGTGGCCAACATGTGTTTTGTGCTGTTGTTACATGTTGACCCCAGGAGCACACTGGAGCAGTGAGTTACTCCCTCTAGAAGTGGACAAGACCATGAATCCTGGGAGCTGTCATATTTACTGTGGCAGATACAAAGTTTACAAAATCCGTACTTGGGTTAAAAGCTGAAATTTTACCAGAGGCAAAAAAATAAGTTAAAAAAAAAAGTGTCCTAACTGATTCCTTTGAGCTGATAAGCTCACTTCTTGGATATCTGAGGAAATGTGCCAAATGTTCATGTCATCAACACAGTGTGGCTTTTGTTATCTCAAGCAGAAATGATGGTCATAGGAAAGTGGCTGGAGTGCCAAGTCTGCACCTCAATTTCACCAAGAGGAGGCGTTTCCTCGGCAGAGCCAACGCACTCCAGCACACTGAAATGCCTTTATGTGAGCTTGCATTTCATCACACAGGTGTGAGGAAGTATGTGTGAGAGTTGGGATTTTCTAAAACTACTAGTTTCTTGTCTCATCCAGTTAGTCAGGCATGCGCACAACAGAGTGTGCTGGGGCCGCTAGCGGACACCGATGCCTCGTTCTAGTAACGTAGCTGTTTACCCAACACTGGCCTTCCTATGAGGACAGCATTTAGGCTATCTGAGAGAGGCACTTACAGACCCCTTGAAGGTAGCTCTGCAAGTCTGGGGTCCCTGGTGTGTGTGGTCTTCATAGATGACAGCCGTCACAGTCACTGAGTTCTGAGTATGTGGCTCTCAAGTGGGTTTGGCCTACCCAGAGCTGAAAACTCGTATTTGCAGCTGTGCGGGAACAGAGAGCAGCTATAATACACATCTTCCCCCACCTCTTTGCTGATGCCTACCTAGACTGAAGGGCCTGCAACTTCACAAGGGTCATGACTGTTTCCTAGAATGGAACATTACTGTTCTTGGGGTTTTTTAAGTTAAAACACCACAACCAAGAAACCATGCTGATGAGTAACACAGCCAGTGGAAAAAAATTCAGCATGTGATAAAAGAGGTCATACACAAATGATAAAGAGATGGTGATGTCCCAACAAATGTTAACATTTCAAGCTCTTCTAAAACAATGTTAATTAAAACATTCAGACTTCAGGTTACAATTGAGATCTCACTTAGTTCAAACACTGTCTAATTTGACAGGCAAAAGATGAGAGTAATCTGAAGGGAAAACAGAATACAAGTACTTCCTAATTAAACAAAACAGTACTAGCTAGGCACAGCGGCACCTCCCAAATACAGGGGAGGCTGAAATAGGGCTTCTTGAGCCCAGGAGTTTCAGACTAGCCTGGGCAACATGGTAATCCCATCTCAAATAAAGGGAAAAAAATGAACAACAAAAAAGAAATCCATCCTGATGAGTACCGACAAGACTCCTGAAGTCACAGCTCCAACACCAGACAGCAACATTTACATTCCAATCCCAAATGGGAAACGACATAAAGGACACTAGGGGAGACTGTCACGAGCTACATCACTAACTTCTTACACTCAAAGTGTCTACGGCTGTTAACGCTAAAACAGTTAAAAGTGTAACTTCGAGCTCTCAGTTTGAACTTGACTGAACTAAAGAGGCTGATCAGGGGTTAATGCATGCTCCTCAAAGGCCATGGAGGGGGCACCTGAGACCACCCAGCAGATAACCTTTTACACTTTCACGGGGTATTGGAGGTGCTGCTTTAGGGTGGCAACATAGCTAGAGATGAAAAGGCTTCGGACTTGAGAGACATACAGACCTCCACTGAACTTCAAGAAGAGCAAACATACAGGTGCCCCAGCTGTAGCTGTGGTTAGCTGCAGGGCTCCAGAAAGCACTGGAGATACCCCGAAAAAGGGGTCACCACAGTCACCGCTAACACGTGGAGGTGGAGAGTCTTACAACGTTCCAGGCACCACTTTAAGCTGTTGGCACACATTTACTTGTTTACCCCTCACAAACACTCAAGAGGTAAATCAGATTATTAGTCCTATTTCTAGGTACATAGAAGGTCTCATGTGCTTGATATAACCCATGTTTTAGATTTAATCATGTGGTACCAGACCCCACCCTTCCCATTATTGTCACCCTGGTGCTCAGGGGAAACCCTGGTTTTATCTCCTCACGTACCTTAAAGCCAGTTAGTTACTGTGGAAGGCCAATAAGAATGATGTCAGTATCAGATGAAGCACAGACCCCCAACTACCACATGTGCATCAGGGCAGCCACTGTGAGTCAGCAGCCAGGCAAACAGCTGCCGACCACCTCCTGTGCTGCTATAGGTCTCTCCCACGCTCCCCACAGCACAGCTTTTCTAACCTACTTCTTCTAAACATTATACAGAAGAGAATGGACATTGGGGTGCCTCTGTCCCTAGATCCTACTCTGTGTTAGCATGCTACTTTAGACTTAATGGCCCCTTTGCTATTTGAGAATGTTGCAGAGATTTTGACACTTCCCTGATAATCTTCAGTCTGCATTCCCTGGCAGTAAGTTACAAAGTCCCACCTTTACTGTACCTAGAGAGCAGAGGACCCCACAATACCAGGGCCCTGCAGCACACAGTGGCCCCCCAAACTGACCCAATCCACAGTTACAGTTTCAGCTCCAGGCCTGTATCACAATGTGGGCTCATGTTGGCCTTGAACTTGCATCTCAGACTAGTCTTGAAATTTTTTTAAAAGATTTTATTTATTTATGTATGAGTGCTCTATCTGCATATACACCTGCATGCCAAAAGAGGGCATCAGATCCCAGTATAGATGGTTGTGAGACAACATGTGGTTGCTGGGAATTGAACTCAGGACCTCTGATAGAACAGACAGTGCTCTTACCCACTGAGCCATCTCTCCAGCCCTAGTCTTGAATTTTTTTTTCTTTTTACTTCAATCTTGCAGTGTTAGAATTACAGGTGAACATCACCCCAACAGCGTTAAAATAACTTTGTGGTTATTTTAAACATATCTCTGTACACATGCGTAAGTATGTCAGAGGGCAGAGGACAATCTCTAGGATTCAGCTCTCTCCTTCCACCATATAGGTCCCTGACACAGACCTCAGACATGAAGCTTGGAGTCCCTCCTTCTGAGCAACCTTGTTGGCCCCTTCGCTGTGCGTTTTCCTGAAGAAGCCAACTACATTTACTCACTGCACCTAACCATTACACTTCAGCCTGCGCTCTTAAACCAGAGGGATTTTTTGGCTTATGAATAATTCAAGGACCAAAAAGAAAACCAGTCCTCTATCTGCTCACAGAGTGTAATGTCCTTGCCTGCTCCAGGCAATGTCTTTTCAAAATTAAAAAGGAAGGCTTTACATTTTTTTCAAAATTGCATTAAATTATTTTTAGTGTGTGTGCATACGAGTGTACATGCCATGGCCTGTGTGTAAAGGTCAGAGGACAACTTGAAAGAACTGGTTCTCTTTTCACTATGTGAATCCGAGGAAATGAACCTGAGTTATCAGGCTTGGTGGCAAGCTCCTTTACCTGCTGAGCCATCCTCTGAGCTGTCTGGTTGTTGTTTGTTTGTTTGACAGTCTGGCTACATAGCTCAGACTGGCCTCGATATTACAACAATCCTCCCTATCTTAACCTCCGAGTGCTAGGAGTACAGGTGTGTGCCATCACACGTGGCTCAAGAAAAAGCCTCTGGAGGCTGGAGAGAGCTCTGCTGTTCAGAGCGCTTCTGCCCTTGCAGAGGCCCAGAGCTTGGTTCCCAGCACCAGTATCTAGTGGCTCACACCACCTATAAATCCAGCTCGAGGAGATCCAATGTCCTCTTGTGGCCTCCTGGGGCTCCTGCACTCATATTCACATACCCACACAGAGACACACACATACACATGTACTAAAAATTTTTTTAAATTTATGTATTAAAATTTTTTAATACCTTTGAAAAAAGTATATTAGTGAGACAAATTGCCCCACTACAATTTTCTTTTTTCTCTTTTTTTTGGGGGGAGGAGGGGGTTTCCCTGTGTAGCCCTGGCTGTCCTGGAACTGGCTCTATAGACCAGGCTGACCTCTAACTCAGAGATCCACCTGCCTCTGCCTCCCAAGTGCTTAGATTAAAGGTGTGCTCTACCACCACCCAGCTTCCATTACAACTTTCTAGTTAGTGTTAGACGCCATGAGAGCCAGAAGGCTCCAGTGACTGTCCACAGGACACGAGTGATTTTGTAGAGATAATAAAAACTTCTGGCAGCCTGGTTAGAGGTTTCACACACCAAGAGTGGGTGTTAGGCACACAGAAAGCCCTACTTCTCTCAGATTAGAAAGAACCGCTGCTCCTCAGACATCGTGGGACATGTCCTACAGCAGGGAACTGAGAATCTAGAGATGCAAGAGTGTTCCCCTCATCTAGCAACTCTGCAACAAGAATTGTGCTGACCTCTAACTATCTTAAGACTCATTGCATTTCTGTGGTCCTGAAGAGGGTGCTCCCTTTCTCTCCAAAAAAAAAAAAAAAAAAAAAAAAGATAATACTGTCTTTCAGCACTGGAAGGACTCAAAAGGGAAAGTGGGACAGGTGGATGTGGCCTTGGTCCTGAAACAAACATGTGCAGTTGATGCTACTTTTGCCTCTGGGACAGGCACCAGAGGCGGTAGCCATGTGCTAGGCCCTCAGGCTGGGTGATCCTGGAGTTGAGACACAGTAGGGCTCATGCTCACCAGCACGCACGGAGTGCTCCCTGGGCCTGTAAAGTGCTGTAGGGTGAATACAAAATGAACACATGTGGAGTGAGGAATCAGAAGTTAGTGCACTCCAGCTGTGCCTCTGGCTTGCCACTGACCCTCTTCCTAGGTCCAAACACCCCGCCCATCCCTCCCAGGACATTGTACCCAGCTTCTCACATATCCCTGGCCATCTCTGAGCTCACTACTTAGCCCTGAACTTCTGATGTGCCCGTCTCCAGCTCTACCCTCTGAGAACCACCACACGAGACGCTGGGGACTGAACTCTGGGCTTCACGGCCAAGCAACAGCTCTACCCTCTGAGTATTACCCTCTACCCATTTTTCTCTCATTCTTCTCCACGATTAACACATCCCAATGGAAAACAATCAGGAAGTAGGTTTTACTCTATGCAGAAACAGCGTGAGCAGGCCTTCTCCCCAGGTCCAAGGGCAGGGCTAATCACTGCAAAGGTGTGTGTGCAGCCTTCACGAACACCTTCCACAGGAGGCCGTCTGTTATTTGGGTTACCCTTCATAAACAACTTCCCATGAGGCATCAGGACAGGGAGGCTGCACAGGTCACTCCTACATCTGCCCAGAGCTGTGGCCACGCAGACAG
The DNA here is from genome assembly GCF_030254825.1 of Meriones unguiculatus. Lineage (NCBI taxonomy): Eukaryota > Metazoa > Chordata > Mammalia > Rodentia > Muridae > Meriones > Meriones unguiculatus. Next base: position 114,966,080 of record NC_083355.1, on the reverse strand, counting down.
GGCAAGAAGTTAACTCAAGGCAACCAGAAAAGGAATCCTTACTTTTACACTCTCTGAAGAATGTCACCTGGGCAGTTCCCTTCCTTGTTTTGAGAACGTGGCTAACAGTGGATCCCATTCTTGCTGGCGCTCACACAACTCAGGCATGTCCTGAGTGCCATCACCCACCCACTGTACACAGTCACTGTCAACACACCATCAGATTATTGTGTGGGGAAACCCAGGCCAGCAGTCAATTTCTTCACTTGCTTCCTATGCTTCTTTTAAAAGATCTTTTTGGCAAAATGAGCACCAAACAACCTATGACCCAGCAAGCACTTGAGAGACAGCATGGTTCCCTTCACTAGACCCCCACTTCTCAGGAGAAAGAGGCTACCATAAAGAACCAGCTGCTCCCAGCTTCCTTCCAGCCTTTCCCATCATCACCCAGGGAGTTTACTGGAGATCAATCAGGTAAAAGGTCTGACTTTCTGACGGCCCAGAACAGAGGTCAGGAGGAAGAGGTTCTAGGCTGCCTGTCCTGCTTCTTTCTCTGGTCACTGGCATCTTCCTGTCTGAACTGTCCCTCCCTGAAGCCCTGCTTCAAGGTGGGTCAGCTGAGCTCCAGGACTAGCCCAGGAGAGCAGGGAGGCATTGCAGGAGGCTTCAGGAATCTACTAGTCTTCACGGGCAGCTCAGACACACAGGAGTATCCTTGAACGGGGCCCATGAGCATACCTCACCTGCTACCTGCTTGTGGAGATAAGGCTTTGTTGAATGACAGACAGGCCTCTTCATTTACCTACATGGATGCTTTTGCTCAGGGCCAGAAATACAGTCTGGACTTGACCTGAAAAGGTAGCAATTCTGGACTACACCTTTGCTGCCCAATTTGACTACCTGGCTGACATTTATCTAAAATAAAGAATTTGGTTTGTCAGTTGCGCATTTTAAGTGCTTGATGGTTACATGTGGCCACAGGCTATTGTAGTGGGCGTTACAGAGTTCTTTCCCATCTCCGCAGACTGTTCTCTTGGACAGTGCCGCAAGTGCAGGATCTAAGCCATCAAATGAAATTTACAGCCATCCATCTACTCTCCCTTAAAGGCTGCGCCAGGTGACTATCTCCCTTTCACACCTGAACTTTTAGGAATGGTAAATTCCCCACGTTAATCACTATCAGTATTGCTAGCTATGAAACTAAATGGGACTGCAAATCAGGGAGCAGTGGTGTTTGCCTGTTTACTGAACTGACCTCACTCCAGTGCAGCTCACCCAGTCAAGGCCGTCACTGCATCTGCTTACGCTCCACGTTAGGATCAACCTGGTACTGATAAACACAAGGTCTGTAAAATGAGTAAGAAATGAACTCCGAGTGTACAACTGTCATGCACACAGGGGCCACTGACCTGAACAGATGACAAGGCACTGGGGAGGAAACTGTAATCCTCTGGCAATGTATTCTGCCAAAACCACAATTTCTCTTTAGGAGTAATCATTAAAGATTGCAAACGAAACAGCTTTCTGGATGTGGACCCCGGTGCTACCATTTAAGAGCTATGTGATCTTGGGCAAGTATATTCCCTTTTGGGTGAAAGACTCCAGTCAGTGAGCTAACAGTAGAGGGCCCAGCCCTTTCCTGTCTTTCCTTCCCAGCACCTCAAGTTCCAGTGCTCCACAGGGCTCCCCAGCCACAGGTATTTCTTCCTGTCCCTCTCTGGCAGGGCTCACTCAGGGAAGGGGCTGTGTGTTAGTCATTTTAAATGACTTTCAGCACTTGGGCCACAGAGCTGCTAGTGGGACCTTTAAGACAATAAATTTACACATCTGTCTTAGTCTTTATGAGGAAATCAAGTATTCTTTAAAATGAAAGATTTAAAATTAGAAGCTATTCCAGCTGTTTGCATTACAAGCTAGTTTTACTTAGGTTACCCTTTCTTAGAACCTCAAGTCCCTTTCAGGGTCAGGCACTTCACTACGGATTGTTGAGGAATCAGATACTGAACAACTAAAAGGGGACATGCCATGACAGGCACGGCACAGTTTAGAACAAAAACAGGGCCCCTATAAACCAATGATTCTATTTCAGAACAAAACCATAATTCAAAGAAGAACTAGAATATCAGGTATCTAAGAAGAGCCAGAAGGCTTACAAACCAAAAAGCTTAGTTGGGTTGGAGAGCTGGCTCAGTGGTTAAGAGCACTTGTTGCTATGGGAGAGCGCCTGGGCTAGTTTCTAGCACCTGCATGGTGGCTCAGAGCCACCCACAATTCCAGTTCTGGAGACTATGGCACCTTCTTCTGACCTCTGCACCAGGCACACATGTGCTGCCCATACACATAAAATAAGGTTGAAAAAAAATTAAAATGTTACTCCTAAGGGACCTTAAATGTATTAATATTGGCCTTCTATACATAGAAATCCAGTCATGTTACTGCTAATTCACCAAAGGTTCAGAATCAACAGACAAATAGCTGCCTGGGTCCTCCTGCTATGGCACCTGCAGTTCCCTGGAATCACCCTTTGCTTATTCCTGGCTGTCTTACATTTAGCCCCTGTGGAAGCCAATTTCTACAGCATCTCAAAGGGGGGGGGGGGGTTGGGGAAGTAGAGAAAAAGCTACACATTGCTTCCAACAGGCTGGGCATCCCTGCGACCTATATACACCCTGAAAACTTGTTGCCCTTTTAAATCTTTAACAAAGCCTTTGCAAATGCAAAGCATTTCCTACGCCTGCACTAAAGCTGAGTGCTAACCCTGAGCAATCAGAACGCCAGCAGATTCTCAGTGTTACAAGCCTATTCCCCTTCAGGCTGCACAGCTAAAGCACACGTCTTCCAAAGGGAAGTTCTCTTCCCATCAGTTCTGCACATTCTCCGCCAGCAATTCATCCTCAATTCAGAGCGGTGTCCGCGGCAAAACCCTTGCAGTATTAAACAACACCGACGCCAAGGTAACACAAACTCTGAGAGGACAACTTGGCCAGGCCCGCCTCTCCTTCCTTCCCCCACCCAAGACCTTCCCCGGGCAGTGACTTCACATCCTTTGACATCAGCACAGCCTCGAAAGGGGGATGGGAGAGCAGGCAGAAAGCAGAAAAACCAGCTTTGAACTGTGCGTGCAAGGCCTCCGGCGCCTCAGGCCCCGTAAGTAACGTGCAAAATGCCCACCGATCGTGGTGACACCCCTGCCTGCTCATGGGCAGTCCCGTCAACACGGAGGAGATTCTGCTGGTTAGACTTCCTGCTTTTCCTATCCAAAGCACAATAGCCATTTATTAACTACCCACGGAAGGTTCCGGTCAGTAGAACACACAATAACTCACCTCGAATGTGGAGAAGGGCCACGGGCTGGAAAGGCCCGTTGGAGCTGGCCGCATCCACCACCATCCCGCTGCCTGCCTTATTACATGTCAACATCTAGGCTCCAGCGGGAAGGGCGCTGTACTCCTTAAGGCAAGAAACCAGCCTCCATTTTAGTTTAAAAAAAAAAGACAAACTGAAGCTCTCTGCAGCTGGAGGGAACTGGCTGCTTCGTGATGTCAGTGGGCATGGAGCTCGCTGATTGGCCGGAAGCTGCAACTTAAAATGACACTGGAAAAAAAAAAAAAAGCCTGCAAACGGAAAGAGCCTTCTGTTTGGCTGTCAGTGTGTGTGCACTAAAAACCTGGGCATTTTCCGGCTTTCCACAGTCTTCATTTCTCACTAACTTTTAGGTAAGGATCCCAGCTTTCAGGGGACGGCACCTGGGGCCACAACCCTCCTCAGAGAGTGAACAAATGACTCAGAGCAACTGGAAAAAAGCAGGGTAAGTATGCTGGGTCTCCATGATTCTACCGGTTCCTAGACTGGTTCTCCCAATTCTGGGCACCTCATCCCCACCTGTACTGTAGCCTTACCTTCCAGTTCTTGTGTTATTCACTCAGTAGTTTTTAAAAAAACAAAACAAAACACAGTACTAGGGGTTGAACCTAGGGCCTGGTGCTACGCAAACCCTCTGCCGCTAAGTTCTACCTCCAGTCCAAGTACTTATTTTAGGACCATTCTGGTAGCATTCTGGCAACCCAGTTTTTGGAAAGTAAATGGCTATTTAAATACCATAGACTCCAACCCATCAGTGCTCAGCCTCCTTACTATCAATAGGGCAACTGAGGGATTTATAATCAGGACACAAGTTTCTTCTTGAGACCTAGTTTCTACCCCAACCCCAGAAAAATGAGGGTTAAAAACCTGTGGAAGAGCTGCTTACTGGTCAATACCCGGGAAGAGCTACAGATGAAGATACTCCAGGGTTATGAAAATTTTTAAAAGGCATAGAACAAGGGGGAGGCATTATTTTACATTTGTTTATTTGTTTTGTGTGCGTGTGTGTCCTCAGCTCATACACAGGTCGAAGGACAACTCGCAAGGGAAACTGTTCTTTCCTCCACTCTGTCACTGCCAGGGACCAAACTTGGGTCTTTCAGACTTGGTGGCAAGTACCTGTACCCACTGAACAATCTAGCCCACTCTATTTTTGTAGTTTAAAAGTATGTTAGATTCCTTAAGTTTGCCTTTTTAATTTAAAATTAAGATTTTTCCATTTATTTGTTATGCTACTATTTATATCTTTAAAAAATTAATGTAAAAAAACTATTCTCAGAAGAAAGGCCATTCTGAGTTGGAGCATGGTCAGGATGTTGGTGAGACGATTTTTTCATGAAAAGAAATACTATTCCTAGGTTCAAAAGAAAACAACGATGAGGAAAATCTCTGGCAGAATTGAAAATTTTTTTCAATTCATAGAAAAAAATTCTGAATTTTGCTGTGCCAGTCTATGTTTATTTTGCTACAAGATAAATAAAAGCCCTTTAACTCCCAAGGATGTACAATACACTGTCAATTACTTCTATGGGTCTAACCAAGTGTGCCGCAGTGACTGAACAAACCCCACAACTCTTCAGGGTGATTATCGGATCCTCCCTTTCCAGTTAGAACAGACTTTCCCTTCTCAGGAGCTGTTTAAGGTAATTCAACAAGAAAAAAACATCTATTCCTATTTCTATCTACTTTCCTTCTGCTGCGGAACTCTACAGCTTGGCAGAAAACAATGTGGGTGACGATCTTGCAGGGCTGGGATGGACCTGGGGCCTCAGGCATGCCAAGCAAGCAATCTGCCATGGAGCTACACTCAGCTCTAGCACTTCCACCTGATGCTGTTCCCTGCACTTGCACATATGGGCTACACAGAGCAGCCTGTGCTTTGATAGTAAGGTGACATAAATGAGATTCTGCCTGCCCACTTTCTCCAGGAGTTTCTCAACCAACTCCCATCCCTACAACCTCCCCACCCCCACTTTGTCTGTCAAGAGAGGATATCCTCCTGCCCCATCAAGGGGTGATGCCAGATGGACTCAGACAAAAACAGCAATGGGGCCCACAGGGGCCATGTAAGGGTCCACAAGCAAACACTTCTTGTCCTTTGCCTTCCAGTAATTCACCATTTCGTATGAGGTGGGATGAGGCGGGGGGTACCCTAGGGCTGTGCTGATGAATCGGAATAGAGAAGCATAGGGGAGAAGATGCCTAGCAGCTTTATATAACATAGACAGATTCAGAGGCAAAGAAAGTGAACACACTTTTTGATGTATTTTTCCTAATGATCTTGGATCAAAGGATTTCAAACTTTATTAGTGACTTTGCCCATACTCTTGGAAACCTTACAAATTTAAAGAAGTTATTTAAAGACTTCTAACGACTATAATCTGGAAATCACAGATAAAACACTGCAGTTAAGCATGAGGGGGCACACTGTACTCTCAGCAGTCAGCTGAGGCAGGGGGAGTTCACGACAGACTAGACTACATATGGAGACTCTGTAAAGAGAAAAAGAGAGCCCCCAAACTCCCAAATCTCTAAAAATATAAACAAACAGGAGAGGGGAACCACCCATCAGACAGAAAAGTCCCCTGAACTGGAAGCATGGGCAACCGCAGTTAGTGCCCAACTGGGTGACTTAAATGATTTTCTGCTCAGAGTCCAGGTGGGCCTCTTTAGCTTTCAGGATTAGTGCCAGAATGAGGACAGCTCTGAAGAGCGAACTAGTGCCACCAACCATAAAGTCGACAGAGTAATGAGTGTGTGGCCAGGCACGTATCAGAGGAAGAGCAGGGGACGGGAGCAGCAACCCAAAACCAACAAATGCACTCAGTCAATGAAGGATAAACAAGCGATGGAATGGACAGAATCATTTAAACAGCTGGCTCTTTAGAAGAGCACAGGCAACATCTAAATGACAAGAGGAAAGTCAACCGAAGTCTTTCCTCACACCAACACAAATCTGGCACGAGTTAGACGAGCAAACCCAAAACAGTCACAACTACTCCAACCCTACAGGGCTTAGAAGAGGAGGAAGTCTATCACTCCTACAGCTAGAAAAGGAGAGAAGCACCTGATGGACACTGCTCAGGTCAGAAACCAGCTACTTTGTATGTTTCATAAAAATCAAAATTTTGTTTTTTGTTTTTCTTTTTTGAAACAGAGTTTTTCTGTGTAGCCTTGGCTGTCCTAGAACTCACTCTGTAGCCAGGCTGGCTTTGAATTCAGAGATCCACCTGTCTCTGCCTCCTGCCACCCAGGCTCAAAAGAATCAATTAAAAAAAAAACTGAAATAATCCCAAACTTCTGCATATTCCCCCAACCAAAGAAAATTAATAAAAGATTAATAAAATGTATTAGAAAAACAGTAAGCCTTTAGGATTTATCTAGCTCATGTAAAAAGAACTATGAATGGTCAGCAAAGCATTTTTATCTATTGTCAACAATAACTTTATATATATTTATCTGTGCTTATGTAGTCCAGACATGGCAAGGCACAAATGGGGGGTCAGAGGAAAACTAAGAGTCAGTTCTCTCTTCCCACCAGGTGGGTCCCAGGAGACAGAACCCAGCCATGGCAGCAGCACCTGCCCAACTCTAATGATACAAAGGATAGTAACTACACATGATTTGGTGCTTTGACCAGAGCTACAGACTGCTCACCACCTTAGAAAATATTCTACCAACAGGCACCAAGAGGCTTTCCTTAGTCATTTTACTTTAAGAATCCATTCTAAGACGGCATGGTGGCACAGAGGCAGCTAGATGGCTATGAGTTTAAGGTCAGCCTGGTCTACAAAGAGGGTCCAAGACAACCAAGGCTACACAGAGAAACCCTGTCTTGAAAAACTAAAACTAATAAAATAACTATGAATGAAACGGTTCACTCAGAACATATTTTTAAATTGTGCTGAATGTGCCGAAATACGACGCTAACATCACATTTATTATTTATTACACTAACCTGGGTGTGTATGCCCTCACATGCCATGGCATGAGCCAGACCTTTCCTTCTACTAGGTAGGTCTCCCCAGGACAGATCTCGATTGCCAGTCTCGGCAGCAAGTTACCTTTACCTGTTGAGCTCCCGTGCCAGCCCTGTCTTAACCATTTTCAAGTGTATGGTTCAGTGTTCTGGACTGAATGTGCACCCTGATGTGGAACTGCAGTAATTCCATTCTACATTTGACTAAGTGTCTCCACACTGTTTTACAGGGCTTGTACCATTTGCTGTTCTCTGCACTGTCAGCAACACTTTCTGTGTGTGTGATCTCAGGGTAACTTTCACTTGCATCACTAATCATTAGTGATGCTGAGCTTGTACACATGGGCCTACGTACCTGTGTATTCTTTGAGAAATGTCAACTTGAGTCTATATATCTATATATTAAATGCAGCTGTTTTGTCGTTGCTCGTGTGTAGGAAGTCTTCCTATTGCCTAGATATTAATCTGTTATCGGACATGTGGTCTGCAAATATTTCCCGCTACTCTGTAGACTGTCCATTTACTGGGTACCCTTGCACATACTGAGGTTTTCAATTTTTATACAGTCCAGTTTACTTGGTTTTATTACCCATACTTTTAAACATTATGTCCAAAAAATCATTGCTAGGTCTAATATCATGAACATCCCATCCCCAATTCCTTCCAAGCATTTTTAACTTTTAGTTCATAGCACCTAGGACTTTGACCCATTCTGAGTGAATTTCTGAATGTGTGTGAGATAAGGATCCAATTTCACTCTTGCCTGTGGACTTCCAGTTTCCAGTACTTTCTCCTTTGAGCTGGATTTGCTCCTGGATTTCCTTTCTATCTAGTGGCCTTGGAGTCGCTATGGAAACCACACCATCTTAATTACTGTAACTCTGTGGTTTTTAAATCAAGATGTGTGAGCGCTACAGCCATTTTCTTCTTTTCCAAGATTTTGGATCTCTTGATCTTCCCAATGGATTTTAAGATGAAATGTTCTATTTCTAGATAAAACATTCATATTTTGCTAGGCATGGCCTGTGTCTGTTGGTCACTAGTCTGGCACTGATCCCTTAATCACCTTAGTCTTCCAATCCATGGCTGCCCCTCCCTCTGGTGCTACCTGCTATTGCTTTTATCAGTGTCTGAGTCTTCCGTAAGGAGTTTCTCAACTCCTTAAGTTTATTCTCAAGAAGTTTATTCTTTGAGAATATGAAACTTTATTTAAGATATTGTAAACTACCTTAATGTCAAAGGAACTGACATAGGTTGTGAAGGTTTACACAGTGGTTCAAAATATATATGTATAAAAATTAGAAATACAAGGGAAAAAAGCAATATATAATTTCTCAGGGTCCAGGAGGCCACTAAGGGTGACACAGTTACACTGGCTGCTCTTTAGAGACTTCACTGTTTTTGGCATTACTACAATACTGCATCTGCTCCAACGGGGCCAAAGGAAGAATGCAAGGCTCAAGGGAGAGCATACTGTTGAAGGGAGGGCACATGGGAAGCGGGAGCTGTCAGCAGCCCAGGAAGCTCTTTCTTTGGCTGGAAACAGCAACATGTGCTCCACCATGTCCTAAATGACTCTGCTACTCCTGCTGCTTCAAACACAGAGTGCTCGACACCCAATCCCAAGAGGGCCAGCAGCAGGCACCTGCAGCCACCGCTCCCCTCAGAACACACCTCTGTCCATCAACTGCACACTGGAAAGACCCCTTGGCCTTCATGTGGGGACACTGCAGTGCCACCTACAGGACCAACATGGAGACTAACCCCTGCGCTAGCCCTTAGTGTCTGGCACTGGAAGGTCCTCTGCCAGTGCACTGAAAGTACATGCTGAATAGGCAAGAGCCCCAGCTCTGGTTAGAGAGCCTTGACTACACTTCGTTTTATGTCTCTTCCTGGCAGTACAAAACTAAGAGGGGTATGCCCCTGAATCATACCAGGCAAGCACCGCCTAAGGCCATGAAGAACAACTCCCCACACCACTAGCGGACACAGGTGTGTGTCTTCACTTGTGTCCATTGCTAGAACCTTTTCCACTGCTTCTCAACACTGTTCCAGACTTCCTAGGCTGGAGCTGCACTGTGAAGGGCTGGAACTAATGCCAAAATGGTGGCCATCAGCTCAGTATAGCAGGCCTCCTACAGGAAAAGTGGCCAATGGAGCGGCAGCTTTCCATGCAGATTCTGGGTATAGAATCTTTGCAATGCATAACAGACTTGAATAAGCCTTAGCCTGTATTCTTTGGTTCTCTGTCACTGTTTTTTCCTCTATCAAAACAAACAAAACAAAACCTGCCAGTAAATACATCCTACTGATTTTATTTTTAGGTAGTATTTCTGAACAAAACTTTCAAATCTTGATTTCTAAATACAGCCAAAGTTTTTCTTTTTCTTTCTCAACCATCCAAACCTGGTGTTTTAACCTAGAAGTCTATGGCACTGTGGTGGCATCAGGCTGGCCAGAGCGCTTTTTAAAACTTCTGGGACCTGTGTGCATATGGCTGTTGTGGGTCTTATTGGGTAAGAAGTCTAACCTAAAAACTTTGGCTTCACTTGTAGTTCAAAATAGACTTTCCTTGGACAGATCAAAGTTCCCTAGTACACAGCTCTGCTCAAAGGCTGCCAGGGAAGTCTGTTGCCAGCATCAAGGACAAAGGGACAGGCTTTGGTGGCCCTGTTGATTTGAGCAAGTCTCTAGTGACTGAGCAGGGCCACCAGAGCTTGTCTCTCGGGAGGTACGTAGAGGAAAGATTGCCTGCTCCAGCTCTGGCACGCAGACCTGGGCTCACTTTAAATCCTTGCAGCTGGGCTGGGTTGGCCTTTCAGACCAGAGCAGGTGCTCACACCTTTCTTGCTCTGAGAATACAGGAAACCCATGAACTCTATAGAAAGTATTCAAACACTGCAGTTTCCACACGAGTTGTTTTCCACAGTCTGCCTCTATCCTTACCAGACCTACTGCAGGTCAGCCGAGCAACTGATCACATCTTCAAGAAGAACCCAAGGCAGAGCAAGGAAAAGGAAGCCAGAAAACTGCCTGGGCTTAAGCAACTTGAGCGTCATCACAGTGGTCCCTGTGAATGCTGAAGGGTGGGGAAGGACAGGCCAGAGCTGCAGAACTCTTCCTCCTCCAGCAAATGCAACATGACTTTCCTGGAGCTGTAAGACACACAGCAGGCCCCACCCTCACGGACACCGGGGACAATGGCCAGCATGTGGTGAGGGAGCGCATGCTTGAGCGCTTTCTACCTCAACTGTCCAGTAAGGGGAGTGCCGGCATATGCAAAGTGTCATCATTTAGCCTCAGGAAGGAGTAAAGATGGAGAATAAATACAAGTGGACTCCACATGTGTGAGACCCTGCAGTCACCAAACTCCAGAGACAGCAGAGTGGTGACTGCCCAGAGCTGCAGGAGGGTGAAGCTTCTGCAGGGGTGACGAGAGCCAGGGGAGAGTGAGGATGGGCCTGGAGAGTAGGGAATGCACATGTTGCTGAACCTGTGCTGCGTGGGCACGGGACGAGCGTGTTCTACACACCTACCACAGTTTTAAGAAGAGAGGAAGGCCTGAGCCAGGGAAGTTCAGGAGACACTGGGCAGTAGGAGCAGGGGGTCAATGAACACCTCTAGGAAAAGCAGGTTGCCTGGGACCAGGGCTTTAGCTGGAAGGAGGCGAGGGTAGATGGCCAAAGAATAGTGCACACACAGACGGGCACATAAATGCATGCACATGTGTGGTAAAGACCTGAATTCAAGGGGCTTGAAGAAACCTGAGTGAAAAAGGCTTTAGCTAAACACAGGAAGTCTGAGGTAGTGCGGGAGGTTAGAAAGCTGGGGCAACGCCTGGAAAAGCTGAGTAACTCCAAGGAGAGGTGTGGGGAAGAGGGCAGCCTGCAGGATGGGGAGGGGCTGGCTGCAGGTTCAGCTGTCCAGCAGGCTGCTGGCTATTCCTAATGGCATGGTGTTGGCCAGGGACACCTGCAGTCACCCACAGGTAATTAAGAACTCGCTGTGGTATGGCACCTGCTCACCAGGGCATATGAGCAATCAAGAGAAGACACAGCATCAAAGCAATCAGAAAATAAAAGGACTGAGGCATTGACTGACCCTAAGACCCAGAAGAGAAGGTCTTGCTTACAACATCAACAGCAGCTGACTGAGCTATAATCAATGAGAAATGTGCCCAACCTCAAGAGGAACCGGAAACCATCTCCAAAGGAGGTAAACATGGTCTCAGAAAGCTGGAAGGCACAGTATACTCCTAAATAAGAGAATGTAAATATCCTACAAAGCCATCCCTCTCTCTGACACTTCCTCCTGCCATGTGGTGCTGAGAATGGAACCCAGGTCTTGCACATGGTCAGCAAGTACCTCACCTCTGAGTTGCAGCATTCACTAGACATTTAAAAATTTTACTGGGACCCCAGTTCAAATGTCAACAGTTCTTTCTACAGTAAGATAAACTAATTCAAAGTTCTAGTCTATAATAATGTCAGTATTATTGATGTTGTAGGTTTTAGTGGAGCACAAAGCCACAATTATATTGAGGATGTGCGTAATCAAGATTTTCCCACTTAATAATTATTGAGATAAAACAAAAAATCCAAGAAAATAAAACTGTAAAATTTAAATAGAAAATATAAAATGAATGCATGATTTAAAACAGTACATACTAGGTCTCCCTTCCTTCAAAGTATTTAAAAGTACTAGGTCCCAATGACAACGAGCACCCCTTTCCCCCACCATACCCGCAAACTCTGGTCTTCAAAGCATCCTCCACTGAAAAGAACTGAGATTCTTTGAAAAATGGCTATGGCCAAGCCCGGAGAAGAAGGTATATATAATGAGCCTGGTAGGCATCTCAGAATGCTAAAAAACCAGAACATCAAAAATAAGTAGCAGGCTGGGGACCTGGCTCAGTAGGTGAAGTGCAAGTCTGAGGGACTGTGTTCGAGTCACTAGGATCAACGTAAAAATGTAATCCCAGTGATCCTACGGAGAGATGGGAGGCTGAGGCAGGAAGCCGTGGGTCACTTTCTGTCTGTGTCATCAAACAAAGAACCTGCTTCAAATAAGGTAGAAGCTGGAAGGCAGACAGACAGACAGACACAGACACGATAAAAGTAAGTAAAGACAAGTCCAAAACTACAAAAGAGGACTGGAAAGATAGCTTAGCAGTCAAGGGTTTGATTCCTAGCACCTAAACGATGGCTCACATCATCTGTAGCTCCAGTTTCAGGGGATCTGATGCCTTGATGCCTTTTTCTGACCTCCACTGTTGACCTAGATGTTTTTTTTTTTTTAGTTTTTTTGGTTACATTTATAATTTTCAATCAATGGCTAGATTTTTAAACAAACCTACTTTATTTAGGGTTCTTAAACACATCTACCTCCCTTCCAACCCCCCAACACCGGGTAGTAGGGAAGGAGGATTAGTGGGGGACAGGGGGTGGAGTTCTCTCTGCTACTTCCTGCTGGGTAGGGTTGGTAGGATTCTTTTGGGGGCAACACCAATGTCAGTCGTCAGGAAATCCAGAAGTCCAGATAACCAGCAAACAGCAAATGCAGCAGCAGGACGAACCAGCAGCAAACAGTCCTCACCCAAGCAGCCACGCCTTCTTCCTCTGGGCTGTCATATTTACACCCCTCAAAATCCTCAGAATTCAACTAATTCCAGCTGGCAAAGACCATGCTCTGCAGGAGAAGACACTTGACAGGTGTGGACAAACTAAAAATTCCCTCCTTGGAATTTGAATAAAGACATGTTTCAGCCCTCCACAGCCGTCACAGATATGGTGCACCTATATACATTTAGGCAAATCATTCATACGCATACAAATACACTCAACAAAAATCAACAAATAAAGGCAAACAAAGGGCTAAAAATCATGCATTTTAACATTAGAAAGAAAACTGAAATCAAAGATAATAAAACAGCCACTCATAAAAGGTTCAAGGAAAATTAGTAACCCGAAGACAGAATGCTTATCCCAGTTTTCATGTACCAGTTGGCAAGAAAAAGAGTGTCTGTAGCTTGCACCTCTACTGGCGCTGGGAACCAGCAAGGCCATGAAGCATTCCGGTTTGGCTGGCTCAAGTGAGATTCACGGGCACGACGCCACAGCGTACCTTACAAACTATTCCTAATGCCTTCTGCATCGCACGGCGGGATGTGACTGCACGACGGAGAGCAATCTGCAGCACCCTCCCTTCTGCTAGGCCACCACAGCTGTGCATCTTCCTGATACACAGCATCACCTTTGATGTGCTCCAGCCAAAAGGGGCTCCACTCAGGGCAGCTACAGGGGTGAGTGGGGCACCGAGAGGGGCAGCAGTTGGCTCAGCTATTTACTAGTCAGCTGTCACGGTTTAAGGAACTCCCACACTCCAAGTATTTGGCAAAAGGTTTCTGGTTAAAGAAAAATAAACCCATGCTGAAGGGCTTTCATCCTAGGCTTCAATTTATTTAAAATATTTGAGTATGGTGATTAGCACATCATAAAAAATAACGAGGCATACAGAAATAAGACATTCTGAGTAAGATGTCACAACCGCCAGTATTAGTCTCTCCTGACAAAGGCTGGAAAACACAGGTGTTGGCTCTGTTTAAAGAAATGACAAGTTTGACGGTACATGCAAGAGGATAGCAAAATATTTTAGAATTGTGAGACACTTCTTTTGGATGTGTGTGTCTGTGCAATATATGTGTTGGGTTTCAGACCTGCGGCAAGCCGCTGAGGTGCCTATTTAACATACCACATTGGACTGGCTCCTGGCTCTCCCAGCGCTCCCTCAGCCCCTACCTATTACAAGGCATGCTGGTATACCCTGCCCTCTGCCTTGAACTTCACAGCCCAGGTGTGGGGCTTCGTTATATAATCCAAGCACTTCGGTTCCCTCCCCCTCTCTGCATTTTCTCTCTTCCCTGTGTGAACATGCTCTTTCTCTCTTTCTCTTCCCTCTCCTGTCTCTCCCCCAGTGGTGACTCTCCTGGCCTTATTCCTTGGGATCAGTGAACCCGCCGGAAAGCTGCACCCAATAAACTTGCCGTTATGTTTTAATCTGACTTAAACTGGCTCAGCAGAGAAAACCTATACATATGCATTTGCGCACACACTGTGCCAGTGTATAAATATATGTACCCGGGGTAAAGTGTGTATGTGTGAACATGTGTGGAGTTAGCATGTGCGTGTGTGCTTGCGTGTGCGGACTATGCATATCTGTGCTGAGGCCAGATGTCAGGTGTGCCACTATACTGCTTTCTGATTTATTCCCTCAATACAAGGTCTCTCTTTAAACCTAGAACTTGGGTGTTTTTCACCTCGGCAGGTAGCCAGCAGCCCGGAGATTCTGTCACATCCCTAACCACTCCTAAGCCTGGCCCTGGAGGATGGTCTTACAGGCAGGCACAGCCACACCCGGCAGTGTGCACAGCGCTGGAGATCTGACCTTGAGTCCTCACACTTGTCATGCACTCTTACTTACCAAGCCTCTCCCCAGGCCACTAGACAAATTAAAAAAAAATAAAAATAAAAAATAAACAACTAGAACTTCCAGAAATGGGAAAAAAAATGAAATTATAAGGTCAACAGATGAGCTGCAGAAAGAGACAAGCCTGGAGAGTCTCAATGAGACAACACGGAACAAGTATTCAGAAACTTTTATCACAAACAAACAGGACAATTCTGTGCCTGCTAACGAGAACAAAGAGAATTAGAAGTGCATTGTGTGTTTAGTTTTTATAATAGTTATGGCTATTTTATGATAAAAGACTCATATCCAAACACAAAAAAATCTACATTTCAATAATAAAGTTGACAGACATCTAGAGTGTCTGGGCATGGCTGGGCTTGGTGGTGTACACCTTTAATCTGGGCAGTGGGGCGGCAGAAGCCGGAGGCTCTCTATAAATTTGAGGTCAGCCTGGTCCACATAAGTAAGACCATGCCAGCAGGGCTATGTAGAGAGACCTGTCTCAAAGGAAAATGATGGCTTTGCTGGGTCTCAGATGCAATGTCTCTGAGGTTCATCTGTACTGAGTGGTCTGTTTCTTGTTAACGATGGGTAGTACTCTTTTATATGTATTATACCGTATTTTCTTTTTCCATTTAGCAGCTAAAAGACAGCTTGAGTTGCTTTTTAGCTGTCATGAATAATGTTTCTGTGACCATCATTCATGTCTTTGCACGAACATATATTTTAACTTCTTTTGTGTAGATAGAGTGGAATTGCTATTTACATGTTCAGCTTCTGTTTAGCTTTAGAAGAAACTGCTAGAGACTTTCCAGAAAGGACACATCACTTTACATTCCCACAGGGGATTAGGATGCCGTGTTCTTACCACACCCTGCAGAGCGATTCTTCAGAATAAAGAACTGAAGTCTCCAAGAGAAGAAATTAAAAATGAGGGAAATTGTTACCATTGGACCACTCTCTTAAGACTTGTTTTAGGAACGACATTTAGAAACACAGAGACAGCCACTATTGAGACAAAAATGTCTAGTAAAATTCACTAGTAGAGCAGCTATTAAAGTAGAAGTACTAAAAAGAAAAATACCAAAACATAAAAAGTACAAGATTAAAAACAATGCTATACAACTAGCTGATTAACAGAATGATAAGACTATTCCTACCTAACAATCTTGAAGGAAAACAGACTAAATTCCACAATTATGGAGAGTAGTTTGAAAAACAAGAACCATCCACATAATACTAACAAGAAACTCACTTGCACAGTTGAAAGCAAATTGACTCAAAGCTCAAGGATCAAAAAAACATATCCACACAAAAAGAACCCCAAATCAGCAGAAGTTGCTATACTTATATCAGCTAGGATAGAAAGGAGGTAAGGAAAAGTCGAAAAAGACTCGTAAGACTTCATTATGTAATGGTGGACGATCACTTCAATAAGAGTGCCTAACAACTGTGTGTTCTACAGCACAGTACATAAAGCGTATGGCAGCTGGCAGGGTCTCTAGGGACAGGATATACTCATAATACAACACTGCAGGACTTAACAACCCAATTCCATCCATGAACAAAAGAACAAAATAATCCATAAACAATTTTCTTAAAACAAACAAACAAACAAACAAACAGGTGGCTGGTGAGAGGGACTGATGGTTAAGAACACTTGTTGCTCTTACAGAAGACCTGGTTTGGTTCCCAGCACCCACATGTAGCTCAAACCCACCTGTAACACCAGTTCCAGGGGATCCAACATCCTCCTCTGGCCTCCCCAGGCAATGCACGCATGTGATATACTTAAATGCATGCAGGTAAACATTCATACACATAAAATAACAATAAATACACTAAATAATGAAAATGGAGGAAGTTAGAGAGATGGCTCAGTGGTTAAGAGAACTGGCTTCTTTTCCAGGGTTCCTGAGTTCAATTCCCAGCAACATGGTAGTTCACAACCATTTATAATGGGATCTGATGCCCTCTTCTTGCATGCAGGTGTACATACAGATAGAGCATTCATAAAAAATAAATCTTAAAAATAAAAAAAAATGGAAACACAACATGCCAAAACAACAGAGAGACAAGAATGATTTGAATGGTATACAGACCTGTAAACATAGCATATTAGCAGAACAATGGATAGAAAAGATGCATGATCATCTCAGTATCAGATACAGAAAGAACACACGGCTTTCTGTGATGGTAATCCCAGCCCTCAGGAGTCAGAGGCAGGTGGGTCCCTGTGAGTCTGAGGCCAGCCTGGTCTACCTACCTTTAATTAGTAATTTAGTTAGTACATCAGAGAAATAGACACTCAGCACACAAGCACAGAAGAGACAGAGGTCACAACAAAGGCTACATACACTGAA
The DNA here is from genome assembly GCF_030254825.1 of Meriones unguiculatus. NCBI lineage: Eukaryota > Metazoa > Chordata > Mammalia > Rodentia > Muridae > Meriones > Meriones unguiculatus. The sequence goes on along the minus strand of NC_083355.1, from coordinate 114,948,929 downwards.
TGGGAAAAAGCTGAAAGCATTTCCCCTAATACATGGAGCAAGACAATGATGTCCACTTTTGCAGTCTGTTTGTTTGTTTTGTTCGTCAAGACAGAGTTTCTCTGTGTAGCAGAGCCTTGGCTGTCCTGGATTCAGGATTTGCAGACCAGGCTGCCTTTGAACTGAGAGATCCACCCGCTTCTGCCTCCCAAACGCTGAGGTTAAAGGCATGCATCACCACATGCAGCTATGCTTTTGCACTTTTATTTAATACAGTAATAGAGGTCCTAGACGGAAGTAGACAGAACGATTAAACAAGAGAAAGAAACAAAGGGCAACCAATCTGGAAGATGTGGGAGATAATGTGATCTTATTATACAGAAAGCTTTAACTTTCTTTTTTTCCCCTCCGAGACAGGGTTTCTCTGTGTAGCCCTGGCTGTCATGGAACTTGATCTGTAGGCCAGGCTGGCCTTAAACTCACAGAGATTCACCTCTGCCTCCTGAGTGCTGGGATTACAGGCGTGCACCACCACTGCCCTGCTTGACTCACTTTTTAAAATTAAATTTTAAAAATTTAGGTGTGTGTGTACTGTATGCTTTTCTACGAGCTGCCGTGGTCATGGCCTCTCCATAGCCACAGATCAAATGACCAAGACAGATCCCCTGAAACTGGTGAGTAGTGCCATGTGTGAGGTAGGGTCCTCTGAAGCTGGTCCTCTGGAAGAGCAAGCAGTCAAGTGCTCTCTCTCAACCACTGAGCCATCTTTCCAGTTCCTATAAAGGAAAGCTTAAAGGTTCCATTAATAAATAAATGCCTACCAAAACCAATCAAAGAAAAAAATTGATATGTAAGAATTTAGTAATGTTGCCAAGCACAAAATCAACATTTAAAAAATAAGTGTAAGTTAGGCATGGCACTATAAACCATAATCCCAGCTATGTAGGATGCTACAGTAGGTTGCTAACAAGTTCCAGGCCTGTCTGCAGTAAGAGTAAGCACAGCGAGGCCAAATTAGTGAGTTGCAAAATAATGAAGTAAAAAGAGGCTGGGTAATAGCCCAATGGCAGAGCACTTTCCTACGATGTGTAAAGTCCTTGGTTCAATCATGGTCCAGTCAAAAGAAAAAGGGAAGTCAGCATGAGCTGGGCATGATGGCATGTACCTGTAGACCCAGCTTCTTGGGAGGTATCAAGTTCAAACTTGGGAAACACATTGAACCTACCTCAAAAACAAAAGCAAGTAATCAAACAAAACTTCTAGGATCTTTTCTATGTATTGACAACAAATTTGCGGAAAAATAAAGAAAACAACCCCATCTGAAACATATAAACAATATGTACTTGGGGACACTGAGGTAGGGAAGTGACAGAACTCTGCAAGAAAAATTACAAAGCACTGATGAAACAAGCTGAAGGGGACACCCAGGATGGAAGACCATGATCCCAGGTCCACAGCCATTACACAAACACCCAAACTACCGAAGTACCCTGACTAATTCAATATAGTTCCTACCAAAATACTAAATGACAGACTAGAAATAGAAAAACAAGCCCAAAACCTGTCCAAAACCACAGGGCATCCTCGAGGTGCTGAGGACCAGTGGGAGCACCTTCTGTGTTCTAGACAAGACTCCACCCATGAAATGTGCTCCAAGACTCACCTTGGGCACTGTGAGCAAAAATAACAAATCCAGAAGAATCAGAGAACCTGACTTCAAATACAGACCACAGGCTGTAGCACAGTCCTGGTGTAAAACTGACCCACAGACTAATGAGACTGAATCAAAAACCTGCAAATCAATCCACAGACACCATACTCAATAAATATTGTAATTATTATGTGTCAATTAAAAACAAAACAAAGCAAGTGAACAAACCAAAATATTCTTGACCCTTGAGAGGAGCTGAGGCTGACTTACTGCTTTAGAAACTGGCAAATAAAAGGATCAATCACTTAAAAAAAAAATCCACATGGGGCTGGAGAGATGGCTTAGTGGTAAAGAGCACTTGGCTGATCTTGTAAAGGTCCTGAGTCAGACTCCTAGCCACCTCTAAGTGTAGTCCCAGGGAATCTAATGCCCTCTTCTGGCCTCATCCGGAACTACATACAGGTGGTACACAGCACATAAAATGAGAGGAGGTTACAAAAAGGAAAGATCATACACAGTGTCAAATATACAGGGAATGCAGATCAGCAGTTAGCAGTAGATAAAAGGGAGAATAGGATTTTATAGTAACTGGACACAAAGTAACTGGAAGACGGTGGAAACATTTTAAAACTTGAGCATGAGATGGTTGTTCACCTGTATACATTTATTAAAGAATTAAACTTCCACTAATGGTAGATGATCTCAGGGTATGTGGATTGTGTCTCAATACAATTTTAAAAAAGGAAAAATATCTAAACTGAAGTTAGAAACCTAAGGGTAGAGCTGAAGTTATTCTCAGAAGAGCACATGGCTTTATAGTGTTATTAAACTAAAACTGAGAATTCAGTATTTGACTTAATAAGAAAAAGGGTTAAAAATAGGATAATTAGCATAAAGTAGGGATTAAGGGATACTGAACACAAACAGTCAAAAGAGGGGGACCTGTCTACGGCAGAGATGGAAGAGAGGAAGAGAGCCACTCAAGCCCCACGCGACTACTACAGAGTGATTCTTCATGGAGCCGCTATGAGAGGAAGACACAGATTATGACAAGATGCTTGCTCCAGCTGAGCCTGCTTCACGGGCACAGCGGTCACCCATGTTTGAGGATTCTGAAATCTAGACATATCAAGCCTTGTCATAAGGTGACGGTAGGAGAGAGCTACACAGAAAGCCAGGACTCTTTGGGAAAGACCAAGTGCTTGTACACATCCTAGATCTGGTAAGAGAATGCCATAGAAAAAGAACTGGTGGAAGGAGAAAAGGTGGAGAACAGCAGGCAGAGGCAGCGCAGTGGCCAAGAGGAGCCTTGCACACAGATTCCTTGAAACAGGTAAGGCTTCCAAGATGGACATCACACTCTAGCCCACACTACGCCGTTCCTGGGTGGACTTTGACCAGTGCAAAGTGGGCAGGGCACAACCTAACATGCTTTTATGACATGCACCTGGCACCAGCTGGGACATGGGAAGGAAGGTTCCACTGGTATTCTGAGCCCTTCTCAGATCAAGCACCATATCTCTCTAATTTGGCCTCCTGGGGTAATCTAAGAAGGGGTCACATACATTTCCTCATTGTCTCAGCACCCAGATGGAGTCCTCAAGAGTGGGGATTCACCTTTGCTTGGTGCTATGACCCTTAGCTAGAATACTCCCTACTTCCAGAGGTGGTCCACCTACCTGCTAGCAAATGAAGGGAAAGAAAGCCTTCACTCTCCCCTCTCCCAGCCACACCTGCATGAGTTCTGCTGCTTCATGCTCTGGTTTTAGACCTCAGAATATGTAAAGTGCACCAGAGGTTCACATCTGACTATGGTCCTTGACCCAAAGATTTTCCTTGTCAAGTATCTCAACACTGAGCCCTCTGGAAGAAAAACTTAAGACATCAAGAAAAGCTTTTTCTGATGGAAAAAGGTGGCTGTGACATTGGAAGTTCCACGTGAAGAGTCCCATGCCCTGGCAGGTCACAGGTAAGGGTCCCCAGTGGCAGGGAAGGGTATGCAGGGCACTGAGCTGGTTCTCCATGGCTAGGAGGAGCAAGCTCTGCCTGGCCTTCCATGATTACCTGCAGAGACCCCTTCTAATGTTCTGAGACAAGCCAGGAACCATGTGGAAGAAAAACAGCTGCTCACCTACAGCTGGTAAGATTTTAAGTTTTTCTTATCATCTTAGTGCAGTGTACTGGTAACATGTTAGCTACTATACTTTCATCCCCCAAAGCTCTGGAATTAAAAATATTAGTGCAGTAAAGTACATGGCATTCAATCTAACCAAAGAGTGAACCAGGAAAAAGAATAAATAAACCTGATGAGCGCACAGCCAGCAAGGCTCTGAAACAGCAGTTCTGCAGTGACAAGCTTTCCACTCTGTAAAGACAAGTGAGCATTACCTTTCAAAGACGGGAGTTTTTGCAGTTCTCTGTTATTGCTGGCATTAAAGCGTGAAGAATTCTGCCGTTTATCCTTCTTCACAGGGACGACGACGGGCTGAGGGACTGGCACTTTGATTTTAGCGGAGGTCGAAGACTGGACAGCCACAAGGCTGTTTCTCCTGCTGGCTATCTGTTTGCAAAAAATAAAAAAAGAAAGAAAACGTAAAATGGCTTATTTAATGACCATCAATACAGCACAACTGAAATGAAGGCAACACAGATTGTGTTGCTTTGGGGCAGAGCTGTTCTCACCCCTTTTACTGGAGCTGCTGAGGGTCGAGGCCTCCGTCCCTTCCTCAGCAGTCCTGGACTTCCAGAGTCACAGGCACCTGACTACCTATGCCCCCTGAGGAACTTTGATTTCTTTGTTGTGGTTTGTTTAGGCACAGTCTTACTCCACAGCTCAGCCTGGACTTGAACACACTGCATAACAAAGGCTGATCTCCAACTAGTGGTGATCCTTCGGCCTCAGCCTCAAGTGCCGAGATTGCAACTGTAAGCCATCTGCTGGGCTGATTTCTAAAATGTTGCCAAAATGTGGTAGGCTAGGTAGTGGCTGCCACAAAAACGGTCACATCTTAGTACCTGGGACACGTGGCTGTGACACCTTGCTTGGCAAATGAATTCTGCAGATGTTACCAAGTCAGGGTCTCAGAGAGGAGCACCCTTGATGGCCAAGATAGCAATGTCAGCAGAAAGCTCCTTAAGAGGGAGGTGGGATGGTACAAGTGGGAAGCAAAGAGACAATGGAAGCTGAAGTCTAAAGCCAGACAGATATGAAGCTCAGTGTGGCTTGTACAGAGGAGGGGCTATGAGCAAAGACACTGCCATGCCTTCCCTTGGGCCCTGATCCTGATGTCTGCCCTCCAGACCTGTAAGATGTGGGAACATCTGCTCCTACAACCTCTGAACAGAGAGAGGCAACAGAGGAGAAGAGAGCTGTGCACCCCCTGTGGCAGAGCTCTCACAGGCTTACTACCCTGCAGCCACATACACACGCCTTCGCAGAGCCTAGGAACGATCATCCCGGCTTCCTCTACATCCATTTTGGGTTCCCACTAAAAGGAGTCATCAGGACCAACCGCCTTGTGGACAGCTACAGCATGGCCAGTGAGATATTCCTGGAGTAGAGAAGACCAAGGGAACACACAGCAGAGCCACCTGTCCCTCGTCATCCACGCAGGCTCAGTGGATCCTTACCTGCAGGCTTTCGTGGAGCTCATGTGGACTCTGGGCCCGCTCGAGAGCTCTCTGTGTAGAGCTGACACGACACACTGTGGTTTCCTGCTACTGCTGTCCAGAAACGACAGCCAGCGTCTACAACAGTGAAGGCAAGGCAGACAACAGCATGCTTGCCGCACCCTGTCTGTTCCAAACAGTGGACCTTGTGCCTGAACAGATTTACTTTCAAATGAACATCACTGGGGCTGAAGACATGGCTCACTGCAGTGGTTCTCAACCTTCCTAATGCCGTTACCCTTTAATACAGGTCCTCGTGTGGTGGTGACACCAACCATAAAATTACTTTCCTTGCTGCTTCCTAACAGTCTGCTACTGCTATGAATCGTAATGTAAATATCTGTTTTCCGATGGTCTTAGGGTCATTCAACCACCAAAGGGGTCGCCACCCACAGGCTGAGAACCACTGGCTCACTGGGTAAACTATCTTCTGCCCGAGCCTGAAGACATCAGTTCAGATTCCCCAGAACCCCATGTAAAAGCTGTGTGTGGAATCTGTACCTCCACTTCCGGTGGGGGGCAGGGGTGGAGATAGGCACACCTGGATCCCTGGGGCTCACTGGTCAGCTACCCTATCAGAAATAGTAAGCTATAGGTTCAGTGAGAGACCCTGCCACAAAAAACCAAGGTGGAAGGTAATAGAGGAAGACACACATTGTCAACCTCTGGCCTCCATATATCCACATGCACAGACAAGTATATTTGCACACATGTGCATATCCTCCCTCCACGTACACACTCTGAAGGGCAGCAAGATCCACCCTGAAGATAAGAAATGCCTAAGCCCTCCCCTCACCACACAGGGCCATGGAGGCTGGCCACACCAACACAAGCTCCAGACTTATCTGTTGTCGTCCTTGAAGGCATGTTTGCTAAGCAGCAGAGGCCTGTTTTAGCAGCCCAAGAACACTTGGATAGCTTGTTCCAGACTGAGACTGCCCAGAGCAGCAGCCTGAGGGTGGGGGTCCTGGTGCCCTTCCCACAGTCTATGGCTCTGAGCTCAGAATGTCTTTTCCTGACGTCTGTTATGGTTTGGTCTTGATCCCTAGGGTGCTGGTACAGAAGTGACATGAGCCTTTAAAGCTGGAGCCCAATAGGAAGTCCTGTGTCACGGGGGGGGGGGGGGGGGGTCTTTCTGTTCCTGCACTGATACATGGTTACGTTACGCACAGTCCTGCCACTGCCACCTGCTGTTCTGTCCTCACCAGAACTTTGTGAGCTAAGAAAACATTTCATTTTGCAAGTAGCTTGCCTGGCACTCGTTACTGTGATGAACAGCTAGCAAAGGATCTCTCATTCTTACAATCCGGCACAAACACATGCAAAGACCACGTATAGGTGGGAGAGATGGATCAGGGGTAGAAGCACTTGTTCCCGAGCTTGACAACTGGAGTTTAATCCTCCGCACCCAAATGGTAGAAGGAGAGGACTCCAAAGTTGTCCTCTGAACTCCACATATGTGCTGTAACATCCATGAACATGTGTGCACACACACACACACACAAATAAATGAATACAGTAGAAAGTTTAAACACAAAGCTCCATCTCTAACTCCTTTTCCGCGGAGCCCCTCCCCCAAGTCAAAGCGTATCTGTGTGGCTTTCCTTCCATGCTCCTTCAAAAGCTAGAGAGGCGGCTCCACAGCTAAGGGACATGGTTCAGTTCCTAGAACCCACATTAAGCAGCTCACACAGCCTGGAATTCCAGCTTCTGGTGATCCAATGCCTTTGGCCTCCAAGAGCACCTCCATTTACACACGCACAAGCGCACGTGCATGCACACGCACATCCACACATGTAACTTTAAAATAATGATAAAATTAAAAAACTCTAGGATTTAGTGCAAGTCCTCAAGGATGCTCCCAGAGAGTGCTCCTTGCTCTACACACCAAGTTCCCATGTGTGCACTGTTATGGCCTCCACTTTCCCGTCTATAGTGCCCAATCCAGGACCTCACACACAAAGACCTTGATGAACAACAGGTAGAAAGACGATCAGAAATGGGTCCGAGGCTGCTGCACGCCCAAGGAGACAAACTGTGCACATTACAAAACCAAGTGTAAGACTGGGAGGGGAGTGTGGCCTCACAGGGGTCTTCCAGGACATATGGACAGCTGCAGCACCAAGAGCTGCAGCACAGCATCATGGCGGGGTGAGGCTAGTCCCCCTGAGCAGCATGGGAGAAGCTGACTAGAGCTAAGATGAGGCAGGGGACTGGGAGCATCAGCAGCCTCCTGGAGATATCTGGAGAATAAGGAGAAAGTGCAGGAGGCAGGAGCAGCTGCTTCTTGCGTGGAAAGGCTGGCTGAGCCTGGTGCTGGCAGGACAGGGCCCACAGGAAGGAAGCCACAGCTGAGAGAACAGCTGAGCTGGGCCGAGACCTGGATCTGCAGAAGCGGGACAGGATGGGCTGAGGTCTGGATGCTAAGCAGACTATGAGTATGTGGGTAAACAGTATAAGGTCTGCCAAGAGCCACATGCAAAGGGAGAGGAAGCAAGAGTTAAGGGCTAAGGAGATGGGGAGGTCGAAAGGGTCTGCACAAGAAAGGCAAAAGCGAAGAGCCTTTCTTGAAGAGAAATGGAGCAGCTCTGGAAAAGCCATAATGGCCACGCCACCTTGCTCAGTCAGTCCTGGAACAAGAGCTGCCCAAAAAGGATCTTCCCTGTAGCCCACCCAGATACTCCATTCTTCTCCTGCACATTCTCTAACAGTCCCTCTGCGGGCACTGAGAATGACAAAGACATGTGTAGAGGAATTTTTTGTTTGTTTGCTTGTTTTGTTTTTGGAGACAGGGTTTCTGTTTTAGTCATGACTGTCCTGAAACTCACTCTGTAGTCCAGACTGACCTTGAACTCACAGAGATTCTCCTGCCTCCTGAGTGCTGGGATTAAAGGTATGTGACACCAAAGCCTGCCCTGAAGAGGAATTTTAATGTAGCTACATGACTACTCTGGCTGGGATACAGACAATCCTTTAATCCCAAGAGACGAAGATCTCTGAGTTCAAGGCCAACTTGGTACAGATCAAGTCTCAGGGAAAGAAAAGCTTAAGTCCGGGTGCTACACGCTTTTAATCCCAGCACTCAGGGGACAGGGGCATGCAGATTTCTGAGTCCTAGTCAGTTCTGTTCAGACAGCTTGGTTGAGTGAATGAGTTGAGAGGAGTGCAATAGAATAGAGTTCACAGCAGCTGAGTTCATGGAATTCAGAGGCAGTTTTTACTGGGAGAGTTTTATAGAGACAGGTTGAAGAGAGAATAAGCTAGACTCAGAACAAACCAGAGAATGAGAAGGAGCCAGAAGATTAGAAGAGTTAGTTTGAGGCCAAGGAGAGTAATTTAGTGAGAAGCTGACAGAAGCCAGATTGAATCAGTCGCCTTGGAGAGGAGGTTTAGCCAGAACAGCTGAGTTAAACCAGCCAGCCAGAGTTCAGAAAGAACAAGAAAGGGTGATCTTATTCAACAGTAAGTTACAGAGTCTGAAAGCATTCTAGGCCTAAATTAGATTGTGTGGAGGCTAGAAGCTTCCAGGACTAGGCTTAGGTTAGCACAGGGAAGCAGTAAGCCTCCAAGACAACATTTAAATCAGGCAATAAGTTACTTTACAGACATGGCCTTTCCTGGTGGGGCCCGTAAGTGACATGTTCAGAGTGTAGGTGAATTTGACATCCTGTAGCACTAGCACAGCCAGGCTTTAGCCACACTTTGCCACAGATTGCCCACTTCTGGGTGATGCCAACACTGCCTTGATCCTCCATCCTTGCAGGATGTACTGTGCAGACTACAGCAGTGAGGTGGGGACACAGAGGGTTGCCAGTGCAGCACAGGGCACAGGAAAGCACACTTCATGGCTGGGGCTGTGCTGTGCACTGTGGGAAGCTTACAGCATGTGGGTTCTGCCCACTTGAAGTGAGCAGCCCAGTCTTAGGTGGTGACAAGAATGTCACTAGCATTACTGAATGTCCCATGGTGGGGTGCCAGGTAAAATCACCTTTGGTTGAAAAATCAAATCTTTCAAAAATATGGGACTAATTTGATTTCATTAACAGCTAAATTGTAAGGGGAAAGAGAAAAGGAACCCACAAGCCTAGGTGACGGTAGGGTACAGCAACTACCAAGTACAGCCACAAGCTTATCTGCACCTTGACTGAAGCTGATACCTGGGTGAGTGTCCCCGGCTCATTTTCAGGGGTACTGACAGAAATCTGCTTCTGCTTAAGAGTCTTCAAGTGCAGGAAACACACAAAAACTGGCAAATAGGATTACATCAAATAAAGTCTCTACACAGGGAGGGAAACAATCAACAGAGTAAAGAAACAGCCCATAAAAAGAGAAGAAATATCTGCCAGCTAGTCATCTGACAGAAGGTTAATCCCAGAATGCATACGGAATAAAAAACCAAAAGCACGAAATACAACTAAGAACAGGCAAGCAGTCTGAACAGTCTCATCTCAGAAGACGTACGAATAGCCAACAACCATGTGCAGATACTTGGCATCATCAATAACTAAAGACATGTTGATCAAAACTACAGGCTGCTGCATTGTGAACTACAGGCCTCAGAATTGCGAACACATACACACATATATGCATACATACATGTATATACAAGTATATACATGTATATGCACACACACACGTACACATACATATACACATGTATACGCAAGAATATACATATTTATGTAATACAAGTATACAGATACATGTGCACACACACAGACACACGCACATACAGATACACATGCACACAGATATACACATGCATGTATGTGTGTATGTACATACATGAATATACACATGTATGTACACACACCTCAACTAGTGAGGCTGTGGAGGCTGCACACTCTACCGTATGACTTGGTGTCTCAGTTCTAGCCCTCTATCTGCACGACAGCAAACCAGCCAGCATGGGCGCCTGCACCCTCGGGCTTCCCGCAGCACTGTCAACAGCATGACATGGAGTCTGCCTAGGTGCTCTGCAACAGCTGAACAGATGCACAATGGAATATCATTAGCCATAAATGAGAATAAAATCCTGCCATTTATGGCAACAAGGAGGGACCTGGCGGACAGTACACTACGTGAAAGAAGCCAGACACGGATAAGCCCTGCATGCTTATGGGAGTTAAAAACGAAGTGGACCTGAAAACAGAAGAGTGATTAGCAGAAGTGAGAGGAAAGAAGCTGGAGGTGACCACTGCAGTCACTGTATGCACACACTGGGAGTAAAGGGTGAACCCTGTTCGTTAGTATGTTCTCATTATTGCATGTTAGTGCAAATACACATTTGGTTCCGACTCACTTCAGAACCATCTGAGAAGGGCGCTAGATGAGCAGTCTGGCAGCTGCTGATGACGTCCTCACTCTGGTGATGTTAAAACCAGGTGACAGGACTCAGGAAGTCATCAAACTTTCCCCTTCACTGCAGTGTATATGGAAATAATTCAAAACAGAAATTTTCAAAAGGTTTAATGCCAGCACTTCTAGACGATACCGGAGGATAACAACCTTCATGTCCCTCTCTGAACTTAGTCCTAACACACAACCCTTACCTCAGGCATGCTGGGCTCCTCCTGGATCCTCAAAGGTTCCTGAACAGGTGCTGTGTCTGCATGCCATGCTCTGCTCCCTGGAAAATGTCGTGTCTTCCAATCTCACTTACACCCTAACCGATGCCTTCCGAATACTGGACCTTAGGGACTGCCCGGGACTGCTTGTCCATCTCTCCCTCCTCACTCTGGACCTTGGGAACTGCCTGGAACTGCTTGTCCATCTCTCCCTCCTCACTCATGCAGCCAGGTCACCACACCCTTGGAATTCTTAGGTGTCTCCCTTCACAGACCACATCTTAAGTCACCTGTCTACAGAGAGGCTGAAGGCTGAGCGTCAGGACGGTGTTTCATCTTGCTGTCTCCTCTCATCACTCTACTTGCCGATTCTCCCCTACTTTCAGACCCACCCTCCATACAACTGTGTATGCACACACTGCACACTCACTGTGTTCCCGCAATGCCAAGCGATTTGTCTTCCCAGACCAGGCAAGCTCCTTTTGTGTGTCTGTTAACATCTCCTAAAATACAATTTTAATCAAAACAGCATGATCTCACTGACATACTGGTAGGTCAGACAGAACCAATGGCCAAGACTGCCCCGGAGACAAATGTAAGCAGGCAAAAAACAGAGCTGGGAAGACACACGGGAAAGAACGAAGGTGGGTCTTCAGCCCACAGCACATGTCAACACTAATTCAAAGTACAGCAAAGACCCAAAACACAAGAGCGATTTAGGTAAAACCGTAACTCTTAGAAGCACAGAAGGAGGTCTCATGGCCTTGGATTTGACAGCAAGCTGCTAACTACAATGAAAACAACAAAAGAGACAAATTGAATTTCATTTAAAAATATACATAAAAAAGCATTATCAAAAAAGTAAAAGGAACTGATAAAGACAAAGTATTTGTGAATAATATATCTGGTAACAGTCTGGTAGTCAGAATAAAAAAACTCCTCCCAATAATTCAACAAGAAGACAATCAGGTTAAAAAATAAGCAAAGGACTTAAATGAACATTTCTCAAAGGACTACACATGAATGGCAACAGGCCGGGGAGGTGCTCAGCACCACTAGCTTACCATGTCAGCACAGGCAGGGCGTTCGAACACATGGAAAGAAGCATCAGCTAGGCAGGATGGAGTGTGTGTGGAGAGAGAGAGAAAGGAGAGACAGACAGAAAGACAGAGACAGGGGTTGCTCAGTAAGTGAAACACACAATTACCAAACCATCCGACAATCCCACCCCTGGGAGATATCCACGAGGACTCAAACAGGTGCGAAGAGAAAAGAATGCTCACACAGGGTCGCACGGCCCCCAAGAGCCAGAGGTGGAAACAAGCCGGGCATCCTCAGCTGACACAATGACACAGTTAAAGCCTTCGGGTGGAGTGTGACCCAGGCAGAAGAGGAATGGCATGGATATGAAGTCAAGACAGATCCACTGAGGGCAGACAAGTGGCTGCCAGGCTTCGGGGAGGGAAACGGTGGCTGCCAGTTTCCTGGAGCTCAAGCTGAGGAATGTTCTGGAAGGAAGTGGTGGTAAGGCTGCTCTGCCCTGTGGCATCTCTGCCCCTTCCGGGTCTGATGCTACTAACAGCCATGGTCTGGAGAGTGCCAGCATGGCCTATTGACATGGGCTGGGCATTGAGTGAGAAGTGGCAGGGGCTTCTGCAGGTCAGGAGCTCACCATGAAATAAAAATGAGACAAGTCTTAAAACTGGCCCTTGAGCCGGGTGTGGTGGTGCACACCTGTAATCCCAGCACTTGGGGAGGCAGAGGCAGGCAGATCGCTCTGAGTTTGAGGCTAGCATGGTCTACAGAATGAGTCCAGAATGGTCAAGGCTACAGAGAAAAACTGTGTCTCAAAAACAAGCAAACAAAACCGACCCTTGACTAGGACTGTGCGGTGTTTGCTGCCAAGCTGGGGACGTTCTCATAGACTCGGTTCTTCCTTCTGGCCGCCGTCCTGGACTGGAGACCATGGCAGGTTTGCTTTGATCTGCTTGGTCAGCTGTGAGAGAGGGCCCAGGATTTGCCTTAGGCTCCTTGTGTTTGACACATTAGTCTCAAACACAGTGTTGCTTATCAAATTCAAATCATGATAGCTGATCTTCTCCTTGAGAGTTCCGTGTGCAAACTATGCCTCCCACCACCTACATCTCTGGGGAACCTTGGGTGGCTGCAGGATGATATAAGGTATCCTGAGGCACAGAGCAGTTGTCTTCCTGTTACCCTCAAGGGGAAGTTCTTGAGAGCAGGGAAAGTAGAACTTTTAGTCGCTACTTTTATTGGGGAGCTGGGGCAATGAGCCACCCAGGCAGGCAGGCTATTATGACAACAGTGGGGACAGGGACAAATGGCCACTCTTTGAGACTTACCAACAGATACTGGGCATGGTGGTACACGCTTCCACAGAGGAACAATACAGGTATCAAAAAAGGGTGACGGTTTCTAACAATAGATACACAAAGTCTAATTGTCACTTCTATTCCCCACAACCCACTACACAGCCAAGCAGCAGCACCCTCCTAATGTGGAGTGAAATAAATCTGCACAACAGATTCACGGTGCTTGCTAGTCTCTGTACTTTAAAATTATTCATTCACCCAGCAAAATAAGCAACTGGCTTGGTGACAAAGCCTCACTCCTAAACGTCTTACCATATAAGGGATTACTACACTGAACACACAGTGCTTTTCCTTCATTCAAACGCTGCACTTCTCAAAATTCACAACTACATGTAAGATGCTTACTGTGTCATAGAGCGGGGCCAAGCCACCGGGGTCAGGAGAGATTCAAGATGGTGAACCACGTCAAACACCAAGGACGCCTCTTGCCTGGGCTGGCCAGGGCTGGTTTCAGAGAAGAGTCCAAGGACGGCGACATAGCCAACCCTCACTACTTGCTCTAAGTGTTGCCAGTTGCTTGGATCCCCCTGGACCAGGGCCAGACAGCCATGTCCCTGGCACACAGTGCCCTGTCTGCACCTGCTCTGTGAGATTCCATTTTGTTGGAAGGTAGCGTCCATTTGCTCACCATTGTCTAACTGCTCTCTCTCTACAATTGCACAGTAAGTGGCTGAGACAAACCATACAAATATTTTAGGCCTGTTAAAGCCTAGGCAGTTATATCTGGCCTTTCACAGAAAGTTTAGTTTTTTTTCTTCTAGGCCAACATTTCCTGCTGAGAGATGGAAATAGACAGGAAGGAGGCTTCTGATCAGTGTTGACCACAGATTTGAGCAAACCTGCCAGCCCAGTTCCCAGTGGTAAGGATTCACAGAGTGGTGACCTCTGGTAGCAAGAATACTGAGGAGCATATGTCATACCCCTGTGCAGAGCTCTCCACAGCTGCATCTTCAACCAGGAAGTTCCGGAGCCCCAGAGGTGGGGGCCTGGAACCTGTTACAGCGGGACGCAGGTGAGAGGTTAGCTTTTCTCGCCATGCTGTACACAGCCACCTCTTCTACCACCTAAGCCACCTCCTCTACCATCTCTACAGAACATGGATGAACAGGGAAACACATGAAGGAAACACATGCCCCAAAGAAACCCAACAGTCTAAAAACTTAGGTTGCTGGTGGAGGTCCTGGTCCCTCCCAAGAAAGCCCCAAGCCAGCTCCTGAGGCCCCAAAAGCAAGTGGTCAGTGATGAGCCTACTGAGCCCAGAGACCCAGCTGCCTGCACTGGCATTTCATCCTGTGTGTGAATGGAGACCACACACACGCCATATCTTTCCTGCTGCACAGCGGCTCAGCAGCCAGGTCCAGATCTGCAAATGCCTGCATCTGCTCTCACTTTCCCACTCCACCCTTGGGATGAGGGTCCTACCTTGAATGTCAATTCCTTGGCAAGACTGTCCCTACCACTAAAGCAAGCTGAGTGTGTAGTGAGGATACACTTCTGTACTATCTTAATAAAAAAAAAGATCCTTTCTAGTGCTGAGAATTGAACCCAGGGTCTAGCGCATAGTAGGCATACAAGCACTCCACACTGAACAACATCCCCAGCCACGGATGTTTTGACCTAAAAAAACATAAACATACAAGAACCCATCTGCAAAAATGACTGTGACGCTGTGTGACTTCTCTTGGGTCTCCTCCCAGTTGCTTGCCTAAGAAAATGGAGTCTTCCTCCATGAGATCTGGGGCAGGCCTGTGGTGGATTAGGAGGTAAATGCGGCGCATTCCCATCTCAACAAAATATGCTCCTTTGCATTTCCTTCTTTCCTCTAAGTTTACCTGTTTTCTTCTCTTGCCCATTTCTCTCTCTCTCTTTGTCTTTTAAATTTTACATCGGAAACTTGGTAATCTGTATTATTAAAGAGAGCTAATGAAGCTAATTCCATTCACTCATGTTAGAAGTGGCTGTGTAAAATACCGTCTGCCCACAGGTCGGCTCTGCCCGCGTGACTCTCTCAGACCCTGTATGTATTGTACCTCTGTAGCTACTAGCCACATGTGGTTACTGCACACTGAAATGTGGCTAAAGCACCAAGGAACTTGATTTCAAGTTTAATTTTCATTACTGTAGGTTGAAATGACATCCCTTAATGTGGCCAACTTCTGAGCTCCTCCGCAGACAGAACTAGCATTGTCAGCACTATCGCCTATAGGCCAGAAAGTGTGGGGAACTAATTTATCTCTATGACATTTCTTAACAAAACCACAGAAAGACAAACTCAGTGCATCCTGAGTTAAAGCGTTTACTCTCTCCCCGGAGCTTAAATTCTAGGCTTGCTCTCTGACTCCCCCAAGTGGAGAAACACAGGCCACTGTGGACTGAGACGCAGCACTTCTCAGCTAGGTGCCAGCTAAGTACTGCTCCCAGATAGAGAGCAGGACGGGGGGGGGACAGAGGTGCCCAGCCTGGTCCCAGGAAGAGAGGGAGTGCCGTACGGAACACACTAGGTTCTTCCCATCACTGACACTGTCACAGGAGCTGTCTTGTACCTCAAGAAGACATCCTGTGACCCATGCCAGTGGCTGCGCTGTTAGTTGTGGCCAGCTAGCTCCTCAAGGCAGGGAAACATCTGCTCTGTCTGTGGCTAGCTGCAAGCCTGTGCTCCCCCTGCAGCTGCCTGTGCTCCCTGGTTAGGTTAGGTCAGGTCTCCCACCTCTACCCTGTCTGACGGACCTGGGCCTGTCTGCTTAGGTACTAAAAGCACCCGGTTTCTTAACTGAAAGCTGCAGCTGGCTTTTTCCAGGAGATGGGCCCCATCTAGGCCCCTCCATTCAACACCAACTAAGTGGAACTGTCTAGAAACTCCCAAGCACACAGAGTGTCTTCTTAACAGGTCAGGACTGCATTAGTCTTTTTATCCTCCCCAGTCCTCAGCACTGTGCTCACTCCCCAGGACCAAAGATGCCCAGGCTAGAAATCCATCCATCATCCATCTGTTTATCACCTAGCTATAAAGTGTACTATCTTGGAAAATACAGCAAAAATGTATTCTACCAAGAAGCAGTCCCCAAATAAATTTAACTGGGAACTAGAAACACATTTCAGTGGAAATGCCATTCTGAAATGCTTTAAATTAAAACAGACTTCATAGATATAAATAAATGATAGATAATAGATGATAGATACAATTACCACTGAATTTTTAAAGTAGGATCTTTATGACAATTATCCTCTTTTTCAACTAAAAATTGTTTATTATTTAAAACTTTCACAAAACAGAAGAAAAAGTCCTATGTCCCAGGTCACATATGCCTATAATCTCAACATTTGAGTGACTGAGGTAAGAGGCTAACCTGGGCTACATAGTAAGCCCCTGACTCAGATATACAGGTAAACAAAAAGAAAACTAGTAACTACTATAATCATCTGAGCTAGTATAATGTCACTTACTTTAAATAAAACTGAATAAAGATTCTGCACTGAAATTCCTTTGGGGATCAAAAATAATAAAACAATGACTAAAAGGTTACTTATAGTTTACAATAATGAAAGAGCAAGCAGCCTGAACTGAAGCTCTCCTTTTTCCAGCACTATCTATTACATGCTGAGGACGGACCACAGGGCCTGTGCACTCGCCAGGTACACGCTCCATGCCTGGGCTAAATTCCAAACCTTCTAAGCACTTTTTAAGTCCAACAATGAAATATTTCTCGACCATAGGTCCTAATTAACAGAGAGAGTACAAAGATGAATCATGCATCATGTTCAACAGCTGGCCTCAAGGGCCTCCTCTCTTAAGCTAGGCAAGTTGCAGGGAAGCAAGGTGGCTCAAGGCAGTATATAACAAATAAGTGACAGCAAAGTACTGCCAAAGTTTAAAAAACACAGGCAGCTCACAATCACCTGGAATTTCAGGGGGCCTCTCTCTTCTGCCCTCTCTGGGGACCAGACACATAGAGCACATACACACACAGACAAAACACTCACATAAATAAAAATAAACTTATAAAAAAATCACACCTCTTCTTAAATTTCAATAGATGAACTTGAGTTGGTGCTAAGGAAAATTGGAAGCTTCCATCCATTTTTTGAAAGCCTGGAAGGGTATTCTTTTAATTTCATTTTTTAAGTTGTTTTACATTTTTATCTTGTGTGCATGTGTGCCAGGAGCCAAAGGCCAACTTGCAGGAGCCGATTCTCTACCATGTGGGTTCTGGGGCAGAACCCAAGTTGTTAAGATTGGCAGTTGGTGCCTTAACTTACTGAGCCATCTTGCCAGTCCTCAGAAGAGTATTCTGAAACAGTTGTCCTTAAAATATCCTGGAGGCTGCTACCAAGAGTCCCTTTTAAAGATGCTCCAAGGGATCCAGGAAGCCAAACTGTCCTCATAGTTAGTAACTTGGGCATGACTTACTGAGTTCTTTTAAGTCTCATGCTGTAAAGATTTTTGTGAGCTATACATGAGCTATCAAAATGGGCTGAAAGAAGAACCAAGCAGCTAAAGCATTCTGAAAAAACTAGAGCAATGTCCCTCTTTTCAGTGAATTTTCTGAAAAGTTATTTTCACAGAAATGCCATTTTTACTAACATGTAATGAGTATTATTGCTATTATTAGCTGAATTGATGAATACTTAAAATTTGCAGTTTTAATTTCTAATATGAAAAATATGGGTAGATAGCTGTAACCCACCTACACAAAAGCTGTTTGGGTTCTCAGCGCCTTTGAGGAGTGTAAGGGCCTTCCCTTTCGTCTGAGCACTGCTGTTCAGCATGGAAGCATACCGGGGAGAAAGCGCCAGACACACTCTGCAGGCAAATGCACACACTGGAAAGCGCCTTTTCAGTGATGGCTCAGGAGTGGCTCTCCTCTGGGGACATACAGCAATGCCTGCCACTGGCATTTAGTGGGTGAGGCCAAGGATAGACACACAGCCCCCAGAACAGCCTCTAAGAAAGTACCTGGCTCTAAATGGTTGGTTTAGGGACTAGGTACCGGGAGTTTGTGGGTCCCAGGGCTCTCACCTATTAGCTGACATTTGGATGGAGTGGGAGCTGGAGGAAAGGACATTTAAGGAAGACCCAGGTGCTTCTGAGGCCCTGAAGCCAGCCAACCCAGAGCAGCTCTTCCATCTGAGGCTGCACCATCTTTCTATGCTCCTAAGCACTGGACAAGAGCCTGAGAAAAGCCAGCCAACCTATGGACGGAGGCTTTGGCCCTTCCACAGAGGGCATCAGATAAGTCCCTAGGTGGCTCTTTCCAAACCACTCCCACAATCCTCTTCCAAGTTATTCAAGAAAGATGCCTGCTCCACAGAAGATGAACAGCCCCAAGTTAATTTTGAAAAATACCTTCATAAAATTTTTACCTATGTTTACATGTAATGGTTGTTATTAGATTAGTGACTTCTATAAATTTTAGTTTAATTTATAGAAAAACATTATTGTACCACCCAGCCTAACATAATCCCTGCCAAGCCTTGTCTTACTCTCCTTGCTCCGGGATGCCAGTGGGTAATGGCTATGAAATGCAAAGGGACAGAATATTCATAAAGGTAAATGGTATCAGGGTGAGACATCAAGTCCGAGGGAGGATTGCTCAGGTTTCTTTCCAAGCATTGGATGTTACATAAGAGATGCTGGAGAGACTTTCAAGTAAAACTGAGCCCGGCATTCCAAATACACAGACAGAGAATGAGACTCAAACCACCTTTAATGTGCCAAAACCAAATCATTTTATAAAAATCATGAATACATTTTAAAATGTCAACTTTCAACAAAGTACACAAAAACTCAAAAAGAATGCCATCCAATGGCCTGCAAAATGAATGTCTGGATCTCAGTGTAATTTCTTTAAGATTTTAAATATTCATAAAAATGTGCCTAGTCATGTTCCTCTATATCCGAACGCTAATTTGTTTTTTCTATCCACATCCACATTTTCCAGCCTCAAGTGGCCCATTTTAACCTGCCCGTTAGAAATACACTACAAAATAAACCTGTATCTAGTACTAGACAGAAATGTCTACTTCTAGGACACTTGGGAATAAGCAACAAGTCAAACTTCAACATACAATTTTACAGAGAAGAAAGAAAAGTGTACTAACATGTCATTGAAGAAATTTCTAGAACAAGGCATAACTGCCTAGTAGGCAGAATTTCTTAGGAAAGTAGGGCCTAATCTGTCCCCCACAGGTAAAAACGACCCCCCATTCTTTAGCTCCCTAAGTTGTCTTAGAGATGAAGGAACAAGTTATGCAAGGCGAGCGAGCATACCGCTCACGGCAAGCAGGACTCAGTGCCTGTGCTCTAACCCCCAGCCTGGAATACCTTCCTGTGTCTCATGCTGTCTTCACTCCAGCACTTTTCCTTCCTTATTAAAAGGCCCACGCTCTGGCCAAAGTGTTCTGTGATGTAAACCACTTGAAGCCTTTTCTCTCACGAGACAAGGGGGCTGCCAGCCAAATGTCTACTGTAAGGGCTTTCCACCTACTTGGCGTGGTATGTTAAGCCAATCACAGGCTAACTTCTTGACCCCTCTGCTGGGATTCCTCCCCAAGCCTTCTGGCCGCTCATCTATGGCTGTGCACCTGCCCTGTTCGTCTCTCCAGGCTGTGAAGCTGGAGTGTGGCAACTGTCCAGGCTCTGAGACCCCTTCATGCGGCCGCTTGTGAAAGGAACAGGACGTTAGAAGGGCTCAAGGAGCAACATGGGAATAGCAAACCCATCCCAACTATTTGGGTTAAGATCCTCAGATTCAGAGTGATAGGAGAAAAGGGGTGTGTGCAACTGTGTTAACTCAGTTGCCCAGTCAGTCATGCTCAGTAAGTGGGTGGGACTGGAAGAGAAAAAGGGAGCTGAGGGCTGAGGGAGGGAAGACAGTGGTCGGAAAGGAAGCCTCAACCCCAAGTTCCCAGGAACTGAAGTGCCTTGCCTTGTGTTCCTGCAAAATAATTTACACAGTAATCTGCTAAGGGTCACGTTTACTAGGCCATGTTGCCTCGAGCACCCTTCTGAGGAGGGGGTGAAGCGCCCAATATTTCAGTGGTCATTTCAAGCTCTGGGACTCCAGTTCAGTAGCACTAGAAAAGATACAAGACGACAACTGGGGCATCACACTGGATACTGCAGGCCACACTCAAGAGCCCTACACAGCTGACAGTAGAACCCCCAATGGACTTCACAGACACTTTTTTACACTGCAGTGGTATGGGCATCTTTGAACTGGGATGGGTTTTTCAGGTCCAAACCTAACATTATCTATATATCTTACCCTTACAGCATAGTTCTTTCTGCTAAAACAGGGAGAGATGAAACACACAGACTGATAGCTCCTCCAACCCCCCAACACTAATGGGATACAACCATGTTTGAGCAAGGAAGCTTTGGAGAGCAGTAAGAAGTTTTAGCAGTTCTAACAAGGCAACAAAGCACAGCTTACAACCCTGCAAAGCAACTACATTTCTTGTCAAATTGCTGAAGAGATGGCTCTTGAAGGCAGTCAAACACAAGTGTGCCACAGGAAAACGTCATGATCTGCTGTACAGAAAGGGCAGGCAAAGACTGGCACAGACAATCCTAACTACTGGTATTTCAGGAACCTTTTGGATTTCTGCTTTCAGCTCTAGAGAGGGCAACAGATTTGCTGGGATGAACCACCTGCTGCAGAGGAGGGAGGCTTAGAACACACCAAATGAGAGGGGAAAGACAACCTGGAGCTAAAATAACCCCTGCAGATCATCGACAATTAACTGCAGTTTTTTTCCACCAGGAATTTAACTCATTCCAATGTGCCTTGCAGGAAGGTGAGGCCTAATGCCACAAATTAGAAATGTCTGTGGTAAGATCGCAATGACCCAGCTCTGGAGAAGGAAGACTAATGAGTGGCTTCTGGGTGCCTGTAAGTTAAAAACTGAATCCACAAACTCTGGCATCCTTGGCCTTGGGTGCTCTGATTCCAAGACAATGGAATACAAGAAAAGGCAAAAGAAAGTGGCAGCCCTGCAAATCCCCCCAGGGCCCAACTCTATTAAGGATCACAGATTCCGACAAATGACCCAAGGGGTCATTCCAGATATTCTTGAGATAAGCCAAAGCCAGGAAGCAAGAAAAGTAAAAAACTCACCATTGAGGATGGGGGAGCTGGAGGAAAAGGAAATACAAGACTGTAAAAGTAAAGTACCCAAATTAGAGCTATCAAAAACACACCCCCAACAACTTAGTTGAAAAGGACCAGACACCAGCTGAAGAAGCTAAGCAAAGGACCAGGGCAGAGTCTCTGAGAGCCGCCTGACCAACAGAAAATGGAGAAGGGCAGACCCTAAAGCTGAAGAAACATGAAATTGAGCTAGAGGCTCCATTTAAGACATAGGGCTTGAGATACATTAGAGGCCCCAAAATTATCTGTAAAATGTCAGTTTCACGGTGCGCACTTTAATAAAACGGGAAAAATTAAGTAACTCATATGAAAACACCTTATAAAATCTCGTAGGGGTACACACTTTAGGAAACTTTGTCTTTTATTGCCCTCTGCGTTAGACCCTAAATTGAAAGCTGCTCAAGAAAAACATTGAGTATATGACAGCAGTTACCTCTGGGTCTACTGTGTCTTGTCCTTCTTTTGAACCTTTTCCACTTTTCACCGGTTTCGGTGGATCCTGGGAATGATCACAAAAACAAACAAAAATAACCAATGAGTGTTCTCAATATTTGGACCGCTAAGCCTCGGCTCAAATGCACTTTCCAAAATGATTCATATCACTTGAGAGCTTCTAGTGGCTTTAATACGTCAGCAGCAAACTACATCATATCGAGTATATTCACAGAACCAAGAGCCTTCAAATTCCGTTTCTCTTCATGTTCTTCTCTTGACGGCTGTGTTGGGGGGCTGGGGTGTGAAAACTCCAGGCAGGGACAGAGAAACCCAATCTTAGGCAGTGCTTTCGGCCCATCCCTTTCTTCCTCCCACCCTTAAACCTCACCAGTGAGGGTTTCTGGGGCGAGCCTGGAACGCTCCAGCACCCCAGCCCCCGCCACGCAGAGCACTGCACGGAGCATCCGCCGCCACCCAGCGCGACCGTGGCACCTCAGCGCCACCTCAGACCCGGGGCGGCCTCCCCAGCTCCGTGCAATCCTGCCAGCGCCCTGGGCCCGCCCGCGAGGCTGGACGACCTGCCGCCCCGCCCCTACCCGCCGTCGCGGGGACCCCCCGACCCGGTGCCGGAGCCCACCGCCCCGACTCACTTTCTCCTTCTTGTTTTTATTCGGCATGGCTGGTGCGGGCCGCCGCCGCCGCCGCCCCTGCCGCCGCCCGCCGCCACCGCCGCTGCAGCAGCAGAAGCGCCCCCGGCCCGGCCGTCGCGCCGCCCCGGCCGCCGCCGCCGCCGCTGCAGCCGCCGCCCGGGGACTGAGTCGCTCGTCCGCTCTCGCTTCCCCTTTTCCAGGCTCCCAGAGGCTGCGGCAGCCGCGGCGGCGGCGGCGGCGGCGGCAGCGGCGGCGGCGTCTCTCCGCCCCTCTCCCGGCAGGCCCCGCCCCTGCGACAGGCCCCGCCCCGCGCCGGCCCCACGCCGGCCTCTCCCCGCCCCGCCGTCCTCAACGGCGCCACGCCATTGGCCGATACGGCCCCACGTGCCCTAACGCTCCGCGGCGTCGCCCCGCCCACTGCGCGGCCTGTCCCCACCCCCTCGGTGCCTATCGGCTCGAGTGCGGCCGCGTTGCCCGGGACTGAAGGTTTTGGTGGAGGCACCAGGAAGGGAGCTACTGGGGAGAAGGGGGCTGCTGGGGAGAAGGGGTGGGTACGACTGAGGAGGTAATGTCGCGGCCGCTGGGCCGGAGCGGGGACAGAGGACAGTGAGGAGCGGAAATGCACATGCGAAACGTATGGCAAGTATTCTGCAGCCGTGCAAGCGCGAAAAGCGGTGTCCAGTAAGCCTAGTCTTGGCGACGTTCATGCGGAGCTGAGGAGACCAGGGACCGCGCGAGCGGCGGTTTCCTCAGGCCATTAGGCCCCGCACGAGGGAAATGCCGCCAGCTCCGGAGTAGACTCCGCCCACCCCACGCTTTGGAGGCGGGGCTTATCGAGGCCCCGCCCCGTAGAGCACGCGAGCCAAGGAGCTCGCTCAGAACAGGCCCCACCCACTCCACAGAGCCGATGCTGCCAACGTCCGGGTAGAGTGTAGCCCCTACCGAGTTCCCCACGACTCTAGGTGCCGAGGTTCCTCTTAAGTAAAATGATCTCGAACGTAGGCACTGCCCACCTTACGTCTTGGGGATTGGATCCACTGAAGATCAGCGCGCCCCGTGAAACGTCTACCTGCCTGCCCCACCCATCGACGCGGCCTGTGAGGGATATAGGCAGACCAGTGCAGACTCTTTCCCGCTCTCACTAAATCTTGGCGGCCCAACGCCATCAGAGATTGTTATTCCTTAATTTGCAGTGTTCGTAGGCCTGTGGGAAAATTGCCTGGAGACCAGGGATCCCTGGTCTCACTTCTCTGGTAACTCTCTTAGCATTCTAATTCGCTACTTAAGCAATCCTTTTTTGGAGTTGCCGGTGTCTAACATCTTACACTGAGGGAGAGCATTACCAAGTAACTTGAGGCGCTCGCTCTGATGCCTTCGTCGATAAGCCTTGAGCATGCTACACAAACGCTGGAGCCTTCAGCTACATCTCCAGCCCAAGGCACTGAAAAATCGATGTATCTTAACCCTTGTTGGTTCTCCTCCTCCCCTTTTGCAAATGCCAAGCAAAGCATTTTCGGTTGTTCTTACCAGAGCTCTGTGTGAGAAAGCAAAAGAGATCAAAAGTGAGAGGTGCTGTTGGAGTTTCTGAGAGTAAGGTTTATCTGCAGGTGTCTGAGTGGGCACCTAAGTAAAACTAATCTGCAGGTAAGCATGACAGGCTGGAATGGATATTTTTGCAGGGGAAACCATGAGCTTCTCTTACGTGAATTGATATTTTCCCTAAGACAAGTAGTAGTTAAAAAAAAATGCCCCTAGTTAATTTGACATTTTAAAAATATATCAACTTAGTAAGCTTGGTACAAAACGCAAAGCTATTGGGCCGTGAAACAAAAAGAAATCAGGGCTTCACAGAAATAGCCAATGCTAGCTCAGTATATGGTCCAGGGCTGCACATCCTTGATCCATTTGATAGACATTTGCCGGACATCACAATGCAAAGCACAGAACAAAACGTTCCTTGTCCTCTGGCAATCACATTCCTGGATGGAAACAAGAAACCCTGTGTCATCCTGCAGGACGTATGACAAGTCTGCAAGGGAAGGGGGAAGGGGCAGGGACGGTCTAGCTTGGGGACATGGTAAAGAGAAGTGCAGGATGTTTTCTTGAGGCTGGAGAGGAGAGGGAAGCACCATCTCTGAATTAAGAGGCAGGCTTGGTGGGGAGCGGGACTTGTCTTCCAGTGCAGTGAGGGTCACCGAAGATGTGTAGTTAGATAGCAACCTGCTCTTGTACAACAGTTTCCTTGATATGGAGACAGTCCATCCTGCAGGAAGGTAAACAACTCAATAGCCTCCAGAAGCTCCCCAAACTGACCAGATTCACAGAGCTCCTCCCCATCAGAATAGGCCATGAAAGCTGAGGAGTTCCCAGCAGAGGGAAGGGAGCGGAGCTATAAACAGTTTCAGAGGAGGAAAGCTGGAAAAGAAGACTCAGACCAGACCAGTTGCCTAGAAAACCAACTGAGGTACCAGGAAAGGACACTCCAACGTGTTGAGCTGCCTGTGGGCTGTGCAGTGTGCTCCAGGTTCCCAGCTTTGTGAGCCATCACCCTGCTGGTGTGAGATTTGGTGGTGGAGCTGTGTTTGAGTCATTTCTGCTCCTGTGAGTAAACCCCTCAACCAAACAAACAACCCCAATAAAACTCAGTAGTTCACCAAGTGGACTTTGGTGCTAGCAGTACTTTGGTCTGTCATGAGTTTGGGGCTGGGGTCAGTAGATGTGTTGCATCTTCCCAGGAAAAGTTTTGTTATACAACGTGTTTGGTGTCTGAACAGGGACATGTCAGAATCAAAGATGAGCTGGGGAGGAGGAAGTGCATCGCCCTGACTAAGGGTGACAAGGGACGTAACAGGCTGAGAAGCCTGCTGGGGAGAACATCTGCAGAGCAAATCCCAAAACAGTGTCCTTTTCTGTATGGTGTGTGCTAATGTGCCTCTGCTGTGACAGTGGATGCATGATTCTTTTTACAGGTAGTGAGGTGTGCAACCGACACTGGGCCATCAGGATTAGGAGTGTCTGTGGGAGGAATGCCTGGAAGACAGCCTTCATCTGTGTGCTGAGCAGCATCCCTGCTTGATGAGGTTCAGGGGCACCCTGAGAATACAGAGATTCCCTGAAACAGTTAAAGGTTTAGAGGAAATTTTGCAGTCTTTGAGATTGGCATAGAAGAGTTGAGGCTGTCAGCAAGCAGGGGCAGAGGTTGCCTGGCCTATTGGATGTATTTGAAAATACATGGGAAACCAAGATGGCAGCCAAATAGGAACCTGTTTGCCTAAAGGAACAGTTGCAACCAGTAAGGGAGCTCTGGCAAGTAAACTAGCCAAACAGGAGGATGAGAGAGTGTGGTGAAAGCAGTAGACACCCATCCAGTCTGACCTTAAGCAGAAAAATAGGGGAGATATTTGATCCAGCATAGACGGGGTCCCCTGTATAGTGGTCCAGGACAAGAAACTGAGGTGATCAGGAAGTACTCAGCACTTGAAGTTCTGAAGTTAGGAAAGAGTTTAAACAAGCAATGAAAGCCTGTCGCAGTGTGGCTTGTGAGGCCATGAGACATGGGAGGGAATGCCTGGCTGCTGTTTAGGTAGGAAAACTGAGCAGCGTAACATCCTACCCCTAAAGGCAAAGGCTGCATGACCTGAGACAGCGTGAGA
Organism: Meriones unguiculatus; assembly: GCF_030254825.1. Taxonomy (NCBI): domain Eukaryota; kingdom Metazoa; phylum Chordata; class Mammalia; order Rodentia; family Muridae; genus Meriones; species Meriones unguiculatus. Next base: position 114,922,782 of record NC_083355.1, on the reverse strand, counting down.
GGAACCAGTCCCTGGTGGACTGGTTAGCAAAGCCATTAGAATACTTGGTTATCTACTTCTGAGGTCCCCACCAATATCGGCTGGAGGACCAGAGAGGAGGGGCAAGGCACTATTGAGGGAACTAGGAATAGGAGCTGGAGGACCAGAGAGGAGGGACAAGGCACTATTGAGGGAACTAGGAATAGGACGGGCTGTGTTTGAACCCCAGTTTACCGGGTCAGGTAGAACTGCATTCACAAAAAAGTTAAAAGAAAAAGCTGATCCGGGCAGGGACCTCAAGGCTGGTGTTGGAGCTTTTGTAAAGCAGGAAAGGCTTTGGCAGACATCAGTGGCTTAGGCTAGCGTGTAAGGAGCGTTCGTAAAATGAGAGCGCAGCCTACAGGAGCTAAGACAAAACAGAGGAAGAATCCGGGTTGTCAAAGACAAAATGTGGTGGGATTTGTGTCAAGCTATATAGTTCCTAAGGAAAAATTAATGCCAAGCCAAATTGTGTGCTAAGGACCTGGATGGCCTTAAAGCCTGAGGAGCGGTCCACAGAAGTCACAGATGATAAAACACACAGGTAAAGACGACCAAGCCAGTCATGGGGGTGGGTGATTATCCCCCAAATAGAAAGGGTACATTTCTCCCACCCCTTCCTCCCTGGGGGTAGAGATGGTTTGTTTGCCCAGTCAGGGTATGGTGAACAGGAGACAACCACTACCGTGCCAATCCAGGCCTGTCTAACTCAGGAAGCCAGCAAGTACAGCAGGAGAGGAAGACCTTCCCCTTTGGGCCCTGGACAGTAGGTCTGAGCAGAACTCAAGCCCCTTGAGTTCATGATGAGTGGGGAAATGTAGGAAGGCTCTGCAGAGAACTCCAGGATATGGAAGCATGATGGCTCAGGGGATGGCCAAGGATTACACTGAGCTAATCAAGTTAGTTGCCTCCTTTCCATGCTTTGTACCCAACCCCGATCTATGGAGAAAGCAACTGATGCAAATGGCTGGCACCTTTACATGCAGTAATAGACCTTGCTGATGGGGCCTGTGAACAGTGCCACCAGGGAATCTGGTAGGGAACTAGAGCGCGGTGGATCGTGTCCAAACCCTGGAAATCTCAGCCTTGAGATGGACAGGAGCCTGCATACCTTGGTGCACATAGCCCGGAGCAGCCCCACCCCCGCCTCAGCAATTCTCAAGATGATCCTGTAGCTTGGCACCTGAAATTCCTCTCCATGCAAATAGAGCATCACCAGCATCCGTTCCCAACCAATGATATGTGCTCACCCTGGAATCCCTTCCCACTCCCCCAAAGTTCTTATAAACCCCTTATCCACTCCGAATAAACACAAGCTGTTTCACTGACTATTATCTGAGAGTTGCTTCATCTGAGTGAAAAGCCTGTAACACTTGGGGAGCTGCTTTGGAGAGGGCTTTCTCTCCTCGGGCAGTCACCCTGGACCTGGACCCTTGTTTCTTCCTTCGGTGCCTGGATGCTTTGAAGGGAGGAAGCAGATCCCAGGCTACCATTGCCCATAAGGTCTATAACATTGAAAACTTTGGGGGAAGGGCTTCTCTCCCCCTCCCAACTGGAGAGCTGTGACACTGAGAACCTTGGTGAAGGATTTCTCCCCTCAGTATTATCCTCCAGACTGGGATCCTGAGGACCCCAGCAGTTCCAGGCTGTTTCATCCTTTCTAAGGTGTAGTGGTGCCTGGACATTGCCCCCCCCCCCCCATCCCCTCCTGCCAAGGGAAGAAGCAGACTGAGGAACTACACTTGCTTACATTTGACTTTAGTGTCTTTTTAGTTGGGAACTTCTGGAGTGACCTGACACTGAGAACAGATGACAGCAGACTTTCAGAGAGCTTCACCAGGATTATCTCTGTGATGAGATGGTGGTTCAGGATGCTGCCTTGTCCTGTCCATCCTCTGGAAAAGGTTTTGGACATGGTGCTAACCTCTGAGTGCTTTCCAAATTTGGAAAGCCATTGGAGAGATAACCAGGTACAATGGTACTTCCACCTACCTTACGATCCTGCTCAGGCTGGGTTAATTGAAAGAAAAAAAAATGATTTAAAGCAATAGCTACAGAGTTTAAATCCAAAAGCTATACCTTTTATGGGTGGAAAATAAGATCCCAGAGGCCATCAGGTTACTGAATGAAAACCCCAGTGCCAGGGTGGGCTAGTTCTTTGTGAGTTGTCAGCCAGGGAAGCCCCCAAGGCCCAATAAACCATAGGGCTATTGTTACTGCTATTGGTCATATTCTAGAACTAGACAGTGAGCCGCTATTACTGAAGACACTGCAAATGTATGCTCTGACACTAGGACATGGAGAAATTAAGCTGGGATTGAAACGTAAAAACCTACCCTGCAGGCTGGCCTTCAAAATGCCAAAGAGAGGCCAGGAAGGCTGCTGTCACCAACATTTTCCGATTGCCTGGGAACCCTGAGTGCTGAAGTACTGACATGCTAGGCAGGATGTGTCTGCTGTGCAATGGTGGCTCTGCTGTTATGGGTAAGACCAATAGCCTTCCAGTTGGATTTAAGGCCCACTCCATAAAAGAGAGTTCATGTGTGTAAACCAGGGCAAAAACCTGTGGCTGGGAAGTCATAGCTCCCACTGGGGAAGCAACTTGTATGGTTTTTCTAGATGGATGTGATGTGTCTGTCTAACTGCCTTTTAAACATCTGTTTTTGCCCAAAGATCACTATTGTTACCAGCCTCAATTCATAACCACTGGTGACTCTTAACTGTGGCATGGTGGCCTGTTAGTTGTAGGTAAACATCTATAGTCACCCCTTCAAGGCTCAGAGACCCTCGCCGAAGAAGGCAGGGATAGAAAGGGTGTAAGAGTTAGAGGAAGGAATAGTGTTGTGTAACAGTTTCCTCCCAGATTGAAGCATTGTGTCTCTTAAACAGGAAGGTAAATGTGGTGGTTTGAAGAGGTTTGCCCCTTGGGGCTACAGCTGGGATTAAAAAAAATGAATAAACTGTAATTAATACAAAAAAATTAAATAAAAAAGAAAAGGTTTGATCCCCATAAACTCATGTGTTTGAATGCTTGGCCCGCAGGGAGTGGCACTACTTAGGAGGTGTGGCCCTGTGGAGGAGGTGTGTCATTGTGGAGGTGGCTTTTGAGGTTTCCTAGGTTCAAGCTCCCCCCAGGATGAAATGAGAGTCTCCTGCTGCCTCTGGATCAAGATGTAGAATTCCAGGCTTCTCCAGCACCTTGTCTGCCTGCATGCTGCCATGCTTCCCGCCATGACAATAATGGACTAAACCTCTGAAACCGTAAACCAGCCCCAGTTAAATGTTCTCCTTCATAAGAGTCGCTTTGGCCGTGGTGTCTCTTAACAGCAAAGGAACCCCTAAGACAGTAAACAACCCAAAATAACTTTAGAAATTCCCTGAAACTGATTAGATTCACGGGGCTCCTCCCTGCCAGTGTAAACAATAAAAGCTTACCCCCACCCCAACCCCAGAGGGAAGGAAGCTGAGCTGCAAAGAAGACTCTGGTACCAGACCTGGAAGAAGCAAAACCAGCCAGGCTGCCTGGAAGAGGTCTAGAGCAACTGAGGCAGCTGGAAAGGACACTCTCCAACCTGCTGAGCTGCCTGCAGGCTGGGCAGTGTGCTCCGGGCTCCCAGCTTGTGAGCTGTCACCATGCTGGGGCAGGCTGTGGTGACACAGCTGTCTTTGAGTCATTTCTGCTCCTGTAAGTGACCCCTCAACCACACTCCTGTAAGTAACCCCAATAAAACTCACTGATTATTAGGTTGGACTTTGGTGGTGTCTGTACATTGGTCTGTTGTAGAATCTCTAACTGGCGGAAGTAGATGTGTGAGCTACATTTCCCCAGGAAAAGTTTTGTCACACAACACTCATTTGCATTTTAGAAGACCCACCTGTGGCAAGGGTGTGTGGAAAGGGATGTAGTATAAGGTCACAGCAGGGTCAGAGAGGAAGGCTGGCAAGTAGTTAGTGTAAGGCACAGATGCCTTCCTGTGGTCTTGCTGAGGGAGCAGAGAATCAGAACCCCGGAGGAAAAGGCCAGTGATCATGTTTGTATTTCTGGGTACCGTGGTGAACAGTTGGACAAGGCACAGGATGATTTCAGATGAGGACATGAGTCGAGCCACATCTAAGTTGGCAGTTGGAAATATTGCATAGATATCTAGTGCCATGTCATGATAGGGTACTTTATCAGATCAAATATGGGTTTAAGGGGTGAGGTTGGGGCCCTGGAAAAATAGTTCAGTAAAATGCTTGCCAAGCTTGAAGAGCTGGGTTCAGATCCCCAGTACCCACATAAAAGTCAGGCATGGTGGCACACATCTGAAATCCTGGCACTGGGGAGGCAGAGATGGGTGGATCCTTGAAGCTCATTGGCTGGCCAGCCTTGCTCAATCAACAACCTCCAGGTTCAACTAGAGACTTTGTCTTAAAAAGTCAGGTGGCTCAGAGGTTAAGAGCACTGGCTGCTCTTCCAGAGGTCCTGAGTTCAATTCCCAGCAACCACATGGTGGCCACAACCATCTATAAAGAGATCTGGTGCCCTCTTCTGGCATGCAGGTCAAAACTGAGACACAAACATAGTTTAAAATAAAAAGATACCCAACACTGACATCTGGCCCCACACAGGACCCACACACATGTACGTGTGTGTGTGTGTGTGTGTGTGTGTGTGTGCGCGCGCATCTGCACACAGACACACATCACATTAACATACACATGTACCACACATGTAGAGGGTTTGGAATGGGCTACCAAGGGAGGATCCAGAGTGTCGGTGTGTGCATGTGAGAACACACACCGTGTGCGTGCGTGTGTGTGTGTGTGTGTGTGTGTGTGTGTGCACCTCTGAGGGACACCTCTTCTGGGGTGGCATAAAATTACCATCCACATCCTATGAGCATTTTTTTTTTCCCCCTCAGGCCCCTGGCCCTTTGGGAGACACTTTCTCTGTTTCCAGTTCTGAAGTGGCAAGGCAGTGGATTTCTTCATTTATGGTCCCGAGATCCCACTAAGAGGTTCAGAGAGGCCCAAAGAGTCCCAGCTACAGACTGCCACAGACCCTGCCTCATGCCGGCCATGTAAGAAGATGCCCTCGCCTAGATTCAGCCACTGGAGTCAGCCCTTCCCGTTGCCCCCTCTCAGATGCCCACAACACCATTTGCCCTTCCTAGCTTCTGGGGCAGCTGTGTACTCTGGCACATGCAGTGTGGGTTTCACTGGCCAAGCAAGTCTTCAGGCTCTGGGGCCACCAGCTGGAGGGCTCAGCTTCCTGTCATGCTTATTCTGCACAGCTAGGTCCTCTGGGTGCCGGGGTAACCCTCTGTGTGTGAGTTTGGGGCTGAGTATCCTGGGGACAGTGGTGAGGACTGAAGATGGATGCCACCCTCTGTGCTGAGGACTTTAGTTTCTTTGAAAACAATAATGTCATGGGAATAAGTTTTCGTTTTAACCCCAGGTGTGGGAGATGGTGCTGCTTCAGACTGTCCACAGCAGTTAATGATTTGTCTCGTCCTCTGGCAGTGGCGTGATTTTACCAGCTGAAAATAGTTTATGTTTGGAATTGTGGAGACTCTTCAGAGAGTTTATAGATGCCAGGGCCCCAGTCGAGGTAAAGCTGTCGCTGCTTCTGCTGCTGGTTGCGGGTTGGAGAGTTCCTGACTACGAAGATCAAACTTGCCCTAAGGTACTCAACACCCCTAACCAGCAGGAAGTAGTCTAATGATATTGATGCACCCTCTAACCGTCTTTCCCTCCTACCTAGTGTTGGGGGTTGGAAAGGATAGGGTGGATAGCAGGGTTGGAAGAAGAACCCAATACAGCAGCCAGAAGTCCAGCTACCATCTTCATTGTGGGTTTGCCCTGCTGCCCAGGTGTCTTCTCTAACTGAATGCCACTCTCATTGGGAATGGTCTTCTCCAGCCTGTGACGGAACTAACGGCCTCCTTCTGTCCATATCAGCTCCTCCCAGGAACCTAGCCTCACTGGCCAGGGGCTACCTGGACTGGTCAGCAACTTTCTTTAAGGACAGACTAGAGGATCAGCTCACTTTGTTTCCATGGAGACCACTTGCAATAACCTTTAATTGAATTTGGATCTATTTAAACAAGGGTCTAATTAGTAATAAATGAGTGAAGGGTCGGTTGATTTAGGCCTGCAAGGGTCAAACACGGGTGAGAGAGCAGAGCATGCAGCACTGAGAGCCGTAGGTGCCGATTTCTGGGCAACAAGGGCTGCCTAGCTTGGCAGGCAGGGCAGTCAGAACCCAGGTGTGGCAGGCCAACAGGACTAGTAGGCCTCCAGCTCCTCTGCTGTAAAATTGCCTGTGGGTTTGTGATCACATTAAATCAATTATCCACACAGGAAGAGCACTGACCCCAGCGCCTGGCACTGAACAAGCTAAGTGCTTACGTAGTTTGGTCTTCAACAAATGGACAGCAACTGGACGGGAGCTTTTGTTCAGCTTTGAGAAGTCCAAGGAAAACCCCAGTGTTAAACATTTAAGGGCTGAGGGTACCCAGAGAACTCGGTCAGGCTGAGCCAAGGATCCTTGCTCTGAGGAGACGAGGTTCTGAAAATGCCATGTCCCAGGATTCACATCATTCAGAGATGCAGTCTTGACAACTAGACTCTGAAAACCAAAAGGATAAGTCCCAGGGACTCCTAATGGGGGTTGAATAGATTTCTCTAAAAATCTACCTTTAAAAAAAAAAGGGAGTGTGTTCAGGTATTAAAGAAAAATGGGAAACAGAATATTTCTAGGTATGTTGAACGAGATAGAATTCCTTTCTTGTCTCCTCCCAAATCCCTAAGTCCATCAGAGAAGATCAAGTGGACAGAAATAACCCGTGGTGGAGAAAGAATACCTTAAGAGCATTAGCGCCCCAAGATTATGAGGCTGCAGAGGTGTGGGGTGCCGTTCCAATGGGGCCAGCGGAAGGCTCGCTGGAACAGAAAGCCATGAAAAAGAGCCATGGCATGTTCAAGGGCGGGTTTCACTGCTCACCCCAAGTTCTCTGTTATTGGTTTCACTCAACAGACAGGAAGCAGATGGCACTGTCACAGGGTTTCATTGGGAATAAGTTGATGAAGGGTCTGTGGATACAGGCCTGCCAGGGTCAAAGGAATAGTGAGGGTACAAGGTGTGCCATGCTGTTGGTCACAGGTGTCACCTGCTGGGCAGTGGGGCTGCCTGGGTTGGCAGGCAGGGCAGTCAGGACAGTGGGCCTACAGTAGCCCTCCCTTCCCCTGGCTTCTTCCTTCCCCCGGGCTTCCCTTCATCCTAAATGAGAGCCAAGGAAGGCCTTGCCTGTAGGTCCTTGTTTGAGGCCAAAAGCATAGCCAAAAGCCTGGAACTTAGTCTCGAGGGGCCTTTGGGTAGAGTAACCAGTGGCGGGGGGTGAGGTGGGGAGGTTGAGGGGTGGCAGAGGGGCTTTGGTTTCTGTGTGGATTCCGTCTGAAGCTCTATAAAGGAAGGGTTCTTACTGGTAACTTCCCCCCCTGGGGTTCACTGGATGATGTCTGGAGAGACATTTTGGGTTCTCTCAGCTGGGAAGGGTACCCTGCCATGGATAGAGACCAGGGTCACCTCACAGCTTCCCAAAATGTGCTGGATGGCCTCTCTCAGAAAGTGTCCTCCAAAGTTGGGAGTACCTTGGTATGGACACACTGGTCCAAACTCAGGCAAAGGGAGGCGATGCGACTTGTCCTCCCTCCCATGGAGCATGCGGCATTGTGACCTTTGTTTCTCTCTCACTTTTACTGTGGATGGGCATTTTTCAGGCTGAGTTTTTGGTGGTTTCCCCGAGCTGTGCTAATCTGAGTGAAATCCCGGGTAAGAAAAACTAGATGTCAGACCTTCTGCTAGCTCTGGTCTAGTGACCATGGAATCCTTGGAGTGTCCCTTGATGTGGTTGTAACTGGAGCCACTTTCATCCACTCATCCATCCCTTCTCCCACGTGTGTGTGCTCCTGCTCGTGGAGGTGCTGGGTTGATGTCAGAAATCATCTCCTGTTGCTCTTCCACCTTATTGAGTTAGGGCCTCTCAGTTGAACTCAGAACTTGCCAGTTTGGCTAGTCTTGCTAGTCATAGAGTGTTACGGGGACAGCTACAATCCTGGGACCCAAGTGGGTATGGGCGCGGGCGGCGTGGCATAGGGAACTTCTTCACGAAGGAACAAAGGTGGCTGATTAGCAGTGTCAGTCCCCCCTCAATCTCTAGCCCTCGTGGGGGCCTCCAGCTTTACCCCGCCTAGCACCATGTCTGCTGTGCTCACGCATTAGATGACGGTGGGGCTGGAGGGTCAGGCTGCATTGAAGGCACCTTACATGGCAGGTCCTGCACTCCCACAGGGTCTGGGCCGCTCAGTGTGTTCTGTGTTGCCTGGGAACCTAGAAGCATGCCCCTCCTCATCCCTCAGAGGTCAGGACGCTTCAACCAGGTGCTAATTCATCCCAGTTCCTTTGGCCCCCGGAGATGCAAAGGGAAATGGCATGAAGGCAAAAGGGCGTGTATATATGCCAGGGCATTTTCACTGAGATTCAGAAGTCAGTCATTGTGGGCGGGGCTAAGCAGCATTGCGATTTGTGATTTCTGGGGAGCTTCACACAGTCCACACACTGGGGAGACTAATTTTACATCAACATGGTTCCTTGCTTCTCTACATCCCCCTCTCCCTCCCCCTTTCCCACCTCTTCTCCCTTCCCTCCTCTTTCCTTCCTTTCTCCCTTTCTTTTCCTTCCCTTTCCCTCCTTCACCTATCTCTACCTCATGACAGAGTGCTTCCGAAAGGTCAGTTTGGAATAATGCAATACACTCCCAGGCCTGTATTAGCACCACTAATCTGCACGATAAATCGTCAGAACTGCCTTTATGCAGTTGGCAACACCCAAGAAATTTCACCTCGCCTTGAACGGAATTTCATAGCCATGATCTGCCACATGGGAGGTGGGCCAAGGCTGTGACAGCAGATGACAGCCATCACCAGGGCTCAGAATCTTGTGCCCTCCGGAACAGGGCAGTTCTTCACAGTGGAAAATGTAAGGAGCTATTTTGGACCCAAACTGTGATTAGTTTTTTTCTGGGTATTGCTGAAAACGAAAATATTCGTCGCCCACACCTGGGCACAGGCTTGCACATGGGAAAACTTGCAGCTACCACAAACCTATATGGAATTGGTTCATTGGGCGTTTGTTAGACACCTACTATGTGCTTACTGATTTCCCACTGTCTGAAAGGGAAACCACTGACAGGGATGCGAGAGTTTGCCTCCTGTGAAGGGGAGAAACAGGGGGTTTCTGGGAGTCAGTGCCCTAGTACCTAGCCTAGCACGTAGGCATGGGACAGACCCAGGCAGCGCTCAGTGACTGCTGATGGAAGAAATGAGTCAAGAGCACCAGCCTCTACCCACTGCCCCAAGTGGCTATCCTATTAGAGAAGTTAGCAGGGTGGGTGGATTTGGTGCCTGGGCTGGCACAGCCGAGTCTCAAAACCAGGCTGTGATTGTCTTGGGCTCTGGAGGGGGTCCAAGAGCCAGGTGTGGACACACTCTTAACTCCTCTCTTGGGCTCCAAATGATCATCAGCCCAGGTGACTCCTCTTTATACAAGAATATTAACTATACGGCTCCCCCAACCACATTTTGCCTCAGTTACCACGAAGATTCATTATCCAAATAAAATCATTTTGGGGGGGCACTGGGACTTCGGACAGAAATGGTTCAGTTCTGTTATGTGACATTTTTCTCTGGATTGAAACAATCCCTTGGGGAGGGAGAGGGGAGGCTGAAAAAGGTCCTGACCAAGAAATGTAGAGACCCCCAAAACTCCTCCCCGAGGTTCCATTAAAAAAAATAAATAAGGGCTGGGGGAGAATAGGTTCTTCAGTGGTCGTGTGGCCTGCAAATTATGCTGTGAGGACACATCTTTCCTGAGCCATCACTCATGCTAGTAAGGTACAGCTGCCTGAGAGTCACCCATGTTCCTGGACGTAACCCCAATAGACTCAACGGATGCTCAGAGTTCTCTGGTCTGCTGTTACCTTCTTCATCTGAGGTAAAAGTTATTCATTTGTCTTCCCAGGAAAAGCCAAACAGTAGGTAGCACAGCAGGGGACGCTACCTGTGCCTCGGGCCCTGAAGTGAGGGTCTGAGGGCAAGGATTTGGCAGGGTCTTTCCTGCTGGAGGCTGTGAGGTAAGAGCAGGCTCAAAGACACATGACCAGGACAAGCCCACCTTGATTGTCCCATCCAGGTTTGTCTACATCCATGAGAGGCAGCAAGTGCCACTGGACTGTAGGGTAGTGAAGGGTGGGTAGGGAGAGGCAGGGCAGGGTGAAGGTCCTGCCTTGTGAGGGTCGGGGACGGAGTTACCGGAGAGAGGTTCAAAGATGCTCCAGTGCGTAGAAATGGAGATTTCTGGTAGAGTCTCTTTTCCCGACAAAATTCTTTGCAATCGGGTTCTCTGTGTAAATCTACTTATTTTTCCTGTGTCTCCTGTGTGTGTGCCTATGTGTTTGTGCATGGGCACTCCTATCCTGAAGTGCACAAATGTGTGTGGGTAAGGAGCCCAGCGGCGGACATCAGGTACCTTTCTTGTTTGCTTTCCATCTTGTTTCTTCTGACAGGTTCTATCACTGAGGGCAGAGCTCACCAGCTGCTTAGACCATCTTCTCCCCCATTCTGGTCTGTGCTGGCTTTGCAGGCGTGTGCCATTGCATGCAGTTTTCACCTGGGTGCTGGGGGGGGCGGGGGTACAGATTTAGGTGCAAGCGCTTCACAGCAGGTGCTTTACTGACAGAGCCGGTCAGATGCTACACTGTGTTTGCCTCTGGGATCGAGAGGGAAGATGTGGGTGGGTGGGTAGGGAGGAAAGCTGGAGGGATGGCTTCGAGTCCAGAGTGCAGCTGGGAGCAGCTCTCGAAGAAAATAGGTCGCTCCCCGAAGCACTGGAGCTGGAGTCTCAGAAAAGTTCAAAGTCGTGAATCTGGGCTGCTGAGAGGTTTCCCAGAAGTGAGAAAATCAGAGGCAGAAAGGTCTTTCCAAGTGGGATGACAGCCGGGGAGGCAGTGAATCATAGGCTGTCCATCTAGGAAGGCAAGGCGAGCCAAAGGGCAGCCAGGAGTGTGTGTCCCTGTCGTCCAGCTTGGCAGCCAGCCCAGAATACTCCTGCGAGGGTGGCTCAGGAGCCTGCCTGGCCCCTGTTGCCTGACAGCAGGGGTGAAAGAGCAGAAGGGGATGACGGGTCAGGATTCTCCTGTATGCCTTGTGCCCGATAAGCAAGGCAGAGCGTTTGGATGCAGGAGTGTTCTGGACAGCATTTGGCAAAGCCCCCATGGTACTGGTTCAGCCTGTAGCTCCCACCCCTCATCAGGAAAGTGGCTTCCCTGCTGGCCCTATCCAAGCCACCAGATCCACCAGGCAAGGATGAGTGTCTCAGGGGGCTTTTGCAGAAGAAGGCAGTTAGTTGATCTGGTGTCAGGTCTGTGGCATTAGCTGTTTAAGGCAGCAAGGTGAGACAGCCTTTTCCTTTTAGAACAGTCTTCCTACTCTTCACCCTTTGACCTGAGTGCCAGGGGCTTTGCCAGGGTTCCATTCTGCTCCACCACCTTCGGCAAGCTGCTTATGGGGAGCAAAAGTATAGCACCCAGAGCTCATCTGTGGCCCTCCTCAGGTCTAGGACCCTGGAATTCCTCCATCCGAAGCCCCAAGTCTCTCCTTTGGTGCTGGGCTGACCTCTTTCCCCAGCTACCCAGGGACAAAGCCCAGGAGTCCCGCTGGGCTGTGGAAGGGAGCTTGTGGGCGGAGGTTGGCTTCAGGCTTAGGACCCTTACCGGTGTGGCACAGGGGTCCAGCCATGTTCTTGCTTAGCAGCATGAGGAGGAGTGAGCCCTCTGGTGTGCACAGCAATCATCAACAAATTGCAGCGGAGGGTCCATGAAAGGTTTTGCAGCCGGAGAATTGCAGCAACAAAATAAAACCCTTTAGGATACATCTTGACCTTGTAGCACAAAAGCATTGCTTTCAAGTGTGGGTGTTGGATCTGGTGCCCGGGGGGCAGGATTTCTTGGACTTAGCGTCTACAGCTTCCCAGATGCCCATCCTGCTTTCCTCAATGCTCAGGTCCTCTGAGCTAGGGTACAGTGAGTGGAACAGTGCTTGTCTAGCATGCGCCAGGCCTGGGTTCACCTCCAGCATGGGGGGTGTGTGGATATCCAACCCATTTCCCTCCAATGGCACCTTCCTCAGCAGCCAGGGCCACCCACTGACTTCCTATTGGGAAGTCCCTTTCATAGCGGCCACCGTGTTCAGGGGGGACCGCCTGTGTCACCTGCAGATTGGTGCTCTTCCTTGAGCTATATGGCCTGTATCCGACTCAGCTCCCTGGGCAGGCTCGGCTCAGAGTCTGCCCAAAGCTGCCCTTCAGCGCCGAGCACACGAATGAGGCCAGCGACCCCAAACCAGGCCCAGCTGCTAAAGGAAAAGCCTTAACAATTGAGCCCACCCAGGCTCCTTTGGGAGCCTTTCCATATAGCCCAGTGCTGTTCGTGGGACCCTCAGCATTGCCCTGGACACGACCTGTCCCCAGATGAAGCCTTTGCTTTGTATCTGGTGAGGCTCGTGTGGAGTAGAAGACAAGTCCATGCTCCTTCCTCCTAGACCATATCTCCACAGATCCGCCTCCCCTGCGGCCCAAGGCTGCTGCCTGTGGATTTCAGCCTCAGTGAGTGTCTGGGGTTGCCTCCCTAGGCAGAGGTGTGGGCTCCTGCCTGCTCAGTCTTGGGAGCCAGAATAGCTACACGGGGCTTGGGATGGAGCTTCCAGCTCTTAGCACCATGTCAGGAGGTGAGGTGTCTGCTCCCCTCTCCTCACCTGGGTGAGCCTGTGGAACAGCAACGTCACCATCGTCTATCCAGCTATGTCAGATGAGCCGAGGCACAAACCGGGGAAGAGCTCCCGCCATTCGCAACCTGGGTTCACAGCCTAGGCCCCATCGAGGAAGAAGTGCAGCCAATGTGTGGGTACTGGGCCAGCACCCCAGCCACAGCCCCGTTAGCGGCAGCACCAGGATAGCTGTGTGGGTGACCAGCCTAAGCCACCGACTGCAACTGCGCTAGAGATGGTGACGACTGCCGTGAATGTTTCTTGCAATTTTAAGCCACTTTGTTTGGGGGTGGGGGTGGGGAGGGAAGGGTGACTTACAGAGCAGCCAAAAAGTAGCCCGCCCGGAGTATAAGAGGCACTGGTGAGACATAAGCTGGCTGAGGAGACAGTGTGCACGTGGCACGCTCCTGTGTGCCCATGGGACAACTGCATGCAAAGATGCCCAGTTCCAGCTGCCTCTCGTGGTGGTTGGCAGGGCTCTCTGAGTGGGTGGGCGGGGGCTGTGCTTGGAAATCCTTAGGTGAGGCCTCACAGGCAAGTTGGTGCTCGTTAATTAAGCAGATCTTATTAGTTCCGTTTCCTGGAAGGAACACTGAGGTAGCAAACCTGTCGGTTTTTCTTCTTGCACCCCTGGCAGCTTGGTACTTCTTTATTTTGATCCTGGCACCAGTCAGAAAAGGGTAGTGTGTCTAAATGTTGGAGTGGCTTGCTCGTAAGCCACACATTGCTGTGCTGGCAAAGGTGGCATGGCACACACAGTGATTTTATTTCATCAGAGCTTTAGTGGGGAATTCAGCGACACGGTCCCCCGTGTTTCAGCCCTGCTCTAGAAAGCAGACGGGGTGCAGAAACCCGGGTGCTTGTGTGGGTGACTTGTCGTTCCCCAAGACAACCCAGCCAGGCAGTAACTAGTGTCCTCCTGTTGTAGGGGGTCCTGTCCGGTTTAGGAGTGGAATGATTGTCTGCAGGGCTTCATGCTGTTACGTTTGGGGTGCTCCGGGAAGGAAGCTAACACAGAGCGATGCTAGAGCCCGAGAGCGGAGCCTCTTGGGGGCCTGGTGAAGCTGGACCTTGGCCCCTGTCTTCTGGAGGCGATGTCCGAGTTCTGTCTGCTGTGCAGACACTGAGGCCAATCCTCTGTGCTGCTGAGGCCTGTGATACGCCTAGCATCCGCCTCGTGCTGGGTGTTTTTTTTTCAACTTGACACAAGCTAGAGTTATCTGCAGGGAGGGAGGGAGCCCCTTGAGAAAGATGCCCCATAAAATCTGGATGGAGAGCTTCGTGGTTGTTTGTGTGTGTTTCGAGACAGGGTTTCTCTGTGTAGCCTGGGCTGTCCTGGACTTTGATTTGTAGACCAGGCTGGCCTTGAACTGACCACCTGTCTCTGCCTCCCTAAGTGTAGGGATCACAGTGCTGTCACTGAGCCCAGTTCTTAGGGCATTTTCTTAATTAGGAATTCATGGAGGAGGGCCCAGCCCATTGTGGGTGGGGCCAGCCTGGGCTGGTGGTCCTTCTATGAGAACAGGCTGTGGAAGCCAGCCTTCCACTTGGCATCAGCTCCTCCTCCAGGATCCTGCCCTGTTTGAGTTCCTGTCCTGACTTTGATGATGAGTATGGAAGTGTCAGCCAAACAAACCCTTTCCTCCCCAACCTGTTTTTTTGGCCGTGATATTTCATTGCAGCAATAGAACCCCTGACTGAAGCCGTGTGGAGGACAGCTGTCGGGGGTTCTTCCTCTCAGCCAGCTTGCTGCAGGGCCTTGGCTGCTGCTGCTCCCAGCTCCACCTTAGGGGCTCTGCTCCAAAGGTCACCGGCTTCCTTCAAGGCAGCTAGCTAGCGGTTTGCTTTTGGAGGAGGCAGAGTCTTCATTCCAGCCCCCTCCTCTCGCCCTTAGAAGCTAAGCAGGGAAGTGACCAGACCCTATGCTTCTGCTAGGCAGGTGGCCGGGCTGGGGCTGAGCATCCCTGCTGTGCCTCACCCTCCGCACACTCACACAGACACAGCCAGCGCTGAGGTGCTGCTCCTCTGCACGCCACCCCGCCACCTGCTGTCCCTGCCTCCTGCCCACAAGTTAAAGCATTTCCTGAGCATTGGTCTCCTGTGGCTCCTCTCAGAGGGATAGGTCCCAAAACATACACACACACACTTAAAACATTTAGAATCTCTTCAGAATACTGAGCTTACAAAAGAACTTTAAAAAATTGGATAAAGATGGGCACCAATGTTTGTGAACCCCTAGTCTGAGGTATGGATAAAAACATCAAAAAACTGGACAAGAACTGGGTGTGGTGACACATGCCTTTAACCCCAGCATTCAGGAGGCAGAGGCAGGTAAATTTTTTCGAGTTCAAAGCCAGCCTGGCCTCCATATTGAGTTCAAGGGCAGCCAGGTCATATAGAGAGATTCTATGTCTCAACAAAACAAAGCAAAATGAAACAACTGGACCCAGCTCCCTGGGCAGTGTTGCTCAGTCATTCCTTGTGGCGTGAAAGCAGGGCTTTTCTTGGGTCTGCAGTGACATTCTCCCTCCCCCTCTGTCTTCTGCCCCTCCTTCCGCAGCTACTGGTGGTGAGGAAGGTGTAAGCATCCTGTAAGCATCCCTGGTTTTTGAACCTCACCTCCCAGAAGCAGGACAAGGCCAGCTTGCAAGCACGCACACTGGAGACCAGATCCCTTGAATGTCAGCCAGGGAAGCAAGGAGCTGCTCTCACTCTGGTAGCTGGAGGGGTGGGGCTGTGTTTTGGAGGTGTGGCCAAGTGATCTATGGCTGTCTCCAGGGGATGACTTCCTTTGCTTCTCTGTGGAGGTGCCCATAGCCTTCTTATTGGAGACAGAGTGTATACCCCACGGCCATAAGATGCCCACCCAGCTTTGCTCTCCTGGTCTGTGCGAGCCTGCCACCTTTGTGACTAGGAACACAGATGGCTCACTGTCTGGTCACCACCTCACTCCACAGCCGCAGACTCGTTCTCCTGCCAGACCTTCCTTTGACATCTCTAATTGGGGGCAGCGCTGGTACTTGCAGGCTCCTTATGGAGATTAAATGAGTTAATCAGATGTGCTGTGTAGGGAGGCTGGTTTTTGATAACAGCTGTGCTGTTTTTCCTGTGGGCCGCATGGGAGTACTGCATCCTGTGTGGCCAAGTCTCCTGCAGTTTCCATGTTGGAGTGATGTTTGTTTCTTTCAGGATTGTGTAAATATTCAACACCATTGTGCTCTTACCTCCTTTTAAGAAGAAGAAGGGAAAAAATGTAAACGAGAATGTAAATAACCAGGTAAAGCTAGCCATGAACACTGTGTCAGAGGGGGAGGTCTGAGGACAGCTGTTCAAAGTACTGGTCCAGGGAAGGAAACTGGCTGTGCACTGTGGCCCTGGGCTGGCTCCTCAGAACCGCCATCTCCAGAGGAGAATGATAATTGGCCTATGTTGCAGGATATTTGATGCCATTGTGAACCCCGAAATTGTGAACTGTAAACCCTGTTTCTTTGGTGTGGTTGAGCCCTATCACACACCTTTAATTTAAGAACTTCCTGTTTATTGTAAACTGGTGATCATGGTGTGGTTCACATAGCACACATCTTTAATCCAAGAGCTTTCTCTACACGGGATCTAATAAAGTTAACCCTAGGTCAAGAGGCGGAGCAAGAAACTGACAGGGATGAAAGAGTAGGAGGGACTTTGAGTTGAGGATATTTAAGCTGGAGAAGAAAAAAAAGGGATTAGCTCAAACTCTGGCTTTAGCTTCGGCTTCATCTCCTCAGCTCACTGGCTTTTGGGCTATGGGCTAGCAAGCCTTTGGCCTTAGTGTTTTTTTGTTTTGTTTTGGCCTTTTTCTCCTGGGCTGAGCTAGTGAACCTTTTGGTTTTTTTTCCATGCAGACCTGAGCTGAGAAGGAAGGTCAGCTGGGTGCTTTCTCTGCCTCTCTGACTTAGCAGGTTTTTACCCCAGCATCTGGCTCCTGATCCTTTATTGGTAAAATGGAAGTTTCCTTCATTTAAACAGCAGGCCTCCCAGCTCTCTAAGGGCTGAGTTCCCGGCATTCTCTGAAGCCGTGTGCTGTCGTGTTCCTGGTGTAGCTATAGCCAACAGGTGGCTCTATTCCACGCTTCAGCTTAGGTACCTCTATCTGCCTCTTTGGTGTTTGGAATCTCCTGAGTTGATTTGTTGGGGGAGGATTTCCTGGTTTCTGCATCTTCTTCGCCTCTACTCTCTCCACAGCGTTGCTGAATGGGGAGCTCTGAGCTCTTGGCCACGCAGACCTCCACAGCTACAGGACAAACCCCAGTTCTGTTACAGGGCTCACATGGTGGCCTCTTGCCACAAACTTGTCCCGTGCAGCGAGCCCTCCCCTGTCATGCCATCTTCTTGGAATCTAGTCACAGGCCCCCAAACAGCCCTGGATCTTCCCTGATGTCCTCTCCTCCTTTCTTTCCCCCTTTCCTCCATTTGTCCCTCTGTCCCTAAGTATCTACCAGGAGTGCCATTGATTGCTGGGCTTGGCAAGGCTGAGGTATGGGTGTGGCAATGAATTCTGGACAGGGTCTCCCAGGGATAGATGCAGGGCCTTGTAGGTCTGACTCAGAACTTCAGGTGCCTGGACAAGCTGCATTTGCTGGAGTCCCCTCCCCCTGCTTTTTGTATTGTTTTTGTTTTGTTTGTTTGTTTGTTTGATTTTTGGAGACAAAATTTCTCTCTGTAACCTTGGCTGTCCTGAAACTTGCTCTGTAGAATGGGCTGGCCTTGAACTCGGAGATCTTCCTGCATCCTGAGTGCTGGGTTTAAAGGTGTGTGCCACCACTGTCCACCCCTTCCTGGGCTCAGCCCAGACCCTGCACTTTCAGGAGCTCACAAGTGGACGGGCATCTCAGGAAGCTCTCCTCGGAAATGTCCGATGCAGTGGCTTGGGTGGCTCAGGGTGACTTCCCCTAGGGAGGAGCAAGCAGACACTGGGGGTGATGGCAGTAGAGAGAAAAGTCGGAGCATCTTAGCGTGGTCCCCATGATGTTCAGACTTTATTCTGTGCTGCAGCGCGCTCTTCTCCGGCACTTCAAGTTAAAATCTGGCATCTTAGGCAGGGATAGAATTTGCTGGAATGTGAATGTAAGCACAGAATACTCACAGGTCAAACACCAAGCAGCACGGCTGGACACATGGCCTGTGGCTGAGCCAGGTGTCAGTGCGTGATTTCAAACTTCAGTCTTCATCTGTGAAATACGACCATCAAATACCTCATGAGTGGCTGTGAGGGTGGAGCTAACACTGCCAACCAGTTTATAAGTAAGCAGCTTGCATGAGCTCAGCCAGAGATATTTTTTTCTTCAGCCTAAGATGCTAAAACCAATTCTTATCCTTGAGCGCCATCTGGTGTTCAAAATCCATCATTGCACCTCAGAGTGCCCAGCTCAGTGATTTTTCACAGGTGATTTTTCTCCTCAGTTACAAGCCTATTCCCCTCCTCCCCTGCCCCACGTCAACCCCCTGGTCTTTCTTTAGGCAGCCTATGCAGGGATGGTGGACAGGATGTGTCAGCATAGGCCATTCTGCTCCCACCCTGCCAGGGATGCTTGGGAACAGTCTCCTGTCCCTGGTGTCTGTTGGAGGTAGTTGAGATTGCAGTTCTTGCCTGGAGCGGATAGCCATTCTGAGCTGGGCATTAAAGGCAGTGCTCCCTTCCCTCAGCAGGGTGCCCTGCTCTCTGCCTCACTTCACCTGGAGAGTGTCTGTAGGCACAGACTCCCCTAACCACATTTGATATACGGCCTCTGACACAGCTCCCGGCTAGCTCTCCCCTCCCTGTGCCTGTATGTTTACTAGCTACTGAGTTTCTTTTCCCATGATAGGATTGTACTGTGTAAAGCGAACCAAGCATCCCTGAAGTGCCTAGCTCCAACCAATTATGTCCACCTATCCTGGGAGGCCACGCCCACTCCCCCAGGGGTATACAGCCTTTGTTCTCTGGCATTAAAGTTGAACTAGCCAGCAACTGTTCCCGTGGTGTGTGACCCCTAAGCCATTCTTGCTGGCTGGTCCAGGCTTCTCATCTCCTGCTCCTCCTGACTTGGTGGGCTGCTGGGAGGCAGTCCTGGGCAGGAAGAGAAGCAGCAGGTGCCCTTTAGATGGATGAACAAGGCTTTGAGGATGACCCAGGCCTCCTGACTCTGGGTGGGCATTGTGGCTTCGTGTTAAGGGTGTGTGTGTGTGTGTGTGTGTGTGCGCGCGCGTGCGTGCGTGCGTGCGTGTGCGCGTTTACTGGTGCATGAGCACGTGGACTCCAGAGATCAATGTTGGATGTCTTCCTCTATTTTTCTCCACCTTGCTTTTTGAAGCGGTCTCTCACTGAACTTTCAACTGGCCCTTTTGGCTAGAGGGCCTGGCCAGCAACTTCTCAGCCACTGCTGCCTGCCCTGCCCACAACACTGGGGCGCCGGGGCTCCGAACTTTCTTCCTTCTGCCTGCACAGCTTTACCCACTGAGCCACCTCTCCAGACCCTCATGCTGGCTTTACAAACCCAGCTGTTGCTATCCTGCAGTTCTAGATCTCCTTCCCCCCTTTGCCCCACCACCCTGGTCAGCAGGTGTGTGTGTGTGTGTGTGTGTGTGTGTGTGTGTGGTGTCAGGCCCTGGGCTGGGCACACAGCACTTGCCAGAAATAAGTGTCTAAGCAAACACCACCTCAAGACAGTCAGCTGTTCTTTGCAAAAGATCTCCCCAGTGGGCTTGCTGACAGTTTACCCCCTCCCCGCAGTGGGATGAAGCTCAGGATCCAGCTCTGGGGACCCAGCTGTTCTCTGCCCATGGCAACCCTGCAGGAGGCCGTGGGGAGGGACTAGAGTGTATAGAGAGGAAGAGTGGAGCAGGAGAGCACTCTTCCTGGCTGGGTAAGGCTTTTTAGCCTGCTTTGTAACCCCTCACCCTACCCTCTGCGGAGAAGCCCAGTAAGGGCACTGGTTTCCCAGCATGAGCTTTGGCAGGGCTTGGTTTGTCCCTGGGACCTTAGGAGGAAGGGTTGACTTTGTCTGTGCCTCCTCTGGGAAGGAATTTTAGTAACAAGAAGGGAGGAGGGGAGAGAGGGGAAGGGGAAGAGAGGGGAGGGCGGAAGGGGAGAGAGCGGTGAGAGAGGATGGAAAATGGACCAGGATCTTTTTTCCTGATTTGTGGAGCTGCATCTTCGTGGTGGCTTGGGGCGTGAGGTGTGCAGGATGTGAGGGTCACCACTGGGGTTAGGAGCTGGGAAAGACTCTAGTCAGTTCCTGCTTGCTCCTAACTCGTCTTGAAAGGGTTAGGATAACTTTGTAACCTATATGTCTTCTAAAGCCTATAGTTTTGAGTTTTAGGTCCAGGTTAAGCTAAAGCCTCTTAGTACCTTTCCAGAGAGTGAAGAAATGTGACCCTATCCGTGAGGGCAGATATAAAAAAAGGGCAAGCAAGCAATGACCTTCACTCAGCAAAAAAAGGACCAGACCCTTGTCCTTGAGATAGCGTTTCTTAGCAACGAACCTAGACTTCTTCTGATTAGCTTTTGACCTCCAGCCAAGAGCCTGCAGCCCTAATTTTCAAGGATGAGCTAACCACCCCCACCTTCAATTGCAGCTGCATCCACACTTGGCAGGACTGGCCAAGCTTGAACACCTAAGACTAACCAATTATCTTACTTTATATCTTCCTCATCTAATCCTAAATTGCCAAAACTAGAACTTCAAATCTCCCGCAATTTTTCTTTTAAAAACCTAAAGGCCTTTGTCTCCCGGTGCCACTCTTTGCTGACCAGCGGGGGTGACCCCATTGTACAATGGTAAATAAACCTCTTGCTTTTGCAACGAGTCTTGGTCTGGGGGAGTTTCTGGGAAGGGCGCGATTGAACTCCTGAGCTGTGAGACCCCAGGTCTTACAGTCTTTTGTGTCCATTGTCGTCACTGGCTGAGCCACCTCCCCAGTTGGAGTCAATTATTTTGTTCCATTCAATCTTCAGCTCCTTACCGAAGCCTGTCTGCACTGCGGAGGGCAGGGGGTTTTGCTGGGGCCACGGCTTCCATTGTCATCTTCTGCAGAAGTAACCTCAGAGATGGACGCAGGTGCGTGTTTGATCCAGTGATGGCACTCTGTGGCTCCATAACGGTGGGACATGAAATGAATGACCATGGGTGCTAAATGGGGCCTGGGAAGGTGGCCACAGGTCAAGCGCTTGCTGCACAAACACGACGGCTGCAGTTCAGATCCTCAGCACCACAAAAAGGCTGCACGTGACAGCGCATGCCCTGGGGCTCGCTAGCTGGCCAGTCCTGTCAGTTTAGTGAGTCCATGTGCAGTGAGAGACTTTGTCTCAAAAAAATAAGTTGGGGGCTAGAGAGATGGCTCAGAGGTTAAGAGCACTGGCTGCTCTTCCAGAGGTCCTGAGTTCAGTTCCCAGCAACCACCTGGTGGCTCACAACCATCTGTAATGAGATCTGGTGCCCTCTTCTGATCTGCAGGCACACGTGCAGGCAGAATGCTGTATAAATAATAAATAATAAATAAATCTTAAAAAAAATAAGTTGGGGTATGATTGAGGAAGGCACTCAGTGTTGGCTGCTGGCCTCCGTGAGCGTGCATGTATGTGCATGTATGTGCATGTATGTGCATGTATGTGCATGTATGTGTGTGTACTTACAAGTACACGGGGCCACACAAATGTGCATATAAGTGTGTGCACATGCATACACAGAGAAAGAAAAATTAAAACGCCCCGAGTGTTCAATTACAGTGTTTCATACAACACTGAATGCTTTCTGCATTCCTAAAAAAAAAAAAAATCTGACTGGCTGGCGTGGATTCTCCCAGGCAGGCTGCTTACGCTGTTGGACCTTGACATTTATTGCCGCATGTTTCATTAAAACTTTGTTTTACAAAGCAAAAAAATCCTTGCTTAATGTTTTTGTTTCTAGAAGTGGATGGGATCATATTTAACGTATGACTGCTCCATATATTAAGACATTGATGTGGTATCGTTCTCCAGAGTATGCTGGCATCGTAGGAAGAGTTGAAAAGCATTTCTTCTCCTTCTACTTTCTGCAATAAGCTGGGAAGAATTAGCAGATGAAGGCACTCAGTTCTGCAGTTTCCTTCATTAGAAACTTAGAAGGTCTGGAGACATGGCGCAGTGGTCAAGGCCCTGGCTGCTCCTGCAGGGAACCCAGGTCATCTCTCTAGCATGCACACTAGGCTCACAGACAGCAGCTCTAGAGGCCGGACACCCTCTTCTAGCCTCTGTGGCCATTCCACACGTGTGGTAGACACACGGAGGCAAAAAAGTAAAAGTAAATATTCAAAAAGAAGAGAAGAGAAGCCCGGTGGTGGCACACGCCTTTAATCCCAGCACTCAGGAGGCAGAGGCAGGTGGATCTTTGTGAGTTCAAGGCCAGCCTGGTCTACAGATCAGGAACAGAGTTCCAGAACAGCCAGGGCTACACAGAGAAACCCTGTCTTGAAAAAACAAACAAAGAGAAAATTAGGCAAATTCAGTTTCATTACTGGACCCATCATAATTTAACTTTTACCTGTCAGTTTAGTAAGTTACACTATCTAAAGAATGTGTACCTTTAATGAGATAGTAAATTTTTTTTTTTTTTTTTTGTACACCGTGCTTTAGGCATCCATTTGTTGTTGACATTGTGAGTTTGTAGCGCTGTTCTCTTTCAAATTATTGATGTCAACAGTTTGGCTTTTGTCTCTGTTTTATCTCTTATCACTCCTGCTAGGGTTTAACATTTTATTTACTTAAAAAACATTCATTTTATTTTAAACTGTGTGTGTGTGTGTGTGTGTGTGTGTGTGTGTATGAGAGAGCGTGAGCATGTGAGTATAGGCATCCACAGAAGCCAGAAGGGGTCATCAGACAGCCTGAGCTGGAGGTACAGTTGGGCACACCCACCATGAGTGCTGGGACCTGAACTGGGGTCCCCTGAAAGCTCAGGAAGCATTCTTAATTGCTGAGCTAATTCTCCAGCCCCTCCCCCCTTTAAAAATTTTATTTTCAACATGTATGTGTGTGTGTGGATATGTGCACCTGAGTGCCAAGATTCAATATTAACTTCAAATTTATTGACTTCCTCAGTTACGTTTTCTGCTTAATTACGGCCATGTTTCGTACTTTCAGTTTTTTTCTCTTTCTAGGCTCTACCCTGCCCCCACCCCTTTTTGAGACAGAATCTCACTATACCCACCCACAACTTGACATGTGGACCAGGCTGGCCTCAAACTCACAGAGCTCCTCCTGCCTCTGCTTCCTGAGTATTGAGGTTAGAGATGCGTGCCACCAGGCCAAATTCCAAACCCATGGATCCATGCTGTTTCTGTATCTACGGACAAAATCATGATTTTCTTCTTTCCTTTGTCAATGTGGAGGATTGCTTTGATTTTAAAATACTGAACCAGCCTTCATTTCTGAACTTGGTCTAAATACAATCTTTGGGGCTGGTGAGATGATGGCTCCGCAGATGAAGGATTTTCCTGCCAGGCTTTGATCCGAGTTACATTTCGGGCCCACAGTGCATCAAGGAGAGTATTGACTCTCCTTAGCACACTGCCTTCCACGTCTGAGCCATGGCCCATTCGTGCCTCAGTCATTCAATCAATCAGTGCAGTACAAACTGAAAAAAAAAAAAAATTTCAATCCAGCTCTAGGTCCCCTGGCCCTTTCTCTAACTCTTCCGGGTTGAGGTTCAGCCATATGGCTGTATATAGCTGCCTTGTTCATCGCTTTATAATCCATGTCATGGAAGGAGCAGGCCCCTCCCGCAAGCGCTCTGTACCGGTTAGCAGAGCGGCACGCTCTACTCTGATTGTCACTCAAGTCGGGGTTACTGGCTTTCTGTCTTTAACTTGTACGTCTCTTACTGATTTTCTGTCCGCTTGTTTTGTTAGCTGTAGAGGTTTGATGATAACACCGTCTAGCAATGCTGCTTTTTCTAAAGTGAATTCTGCCGGTTTGGGTTAGCGAATCTCCAAGCCGTGTTACCAAGTCCATTTGGGTGCTGGCAGGCTCCTGGTGGTTGAGGCCCCTTTTTGAGGGCAGGAAAGCTCCTTTCCTCTGGCCCTACCCTTTGGTTCTCATTTGACCTTAGCAAGTTCCATTTTCTTTCTTTAGCCTACATTTACCTAGTATTCCTCTGATTCTGCCCTCTTACTTTTTATTTTATTTTTTACATTTTCGTGTGTGGTGCACGTGCGGAGGTCAGGGGTCAATCCTTACCTTCCGGTCTGTTTGAGGCAGGGGTCCCTTCTGTTGCTTCCTGACCTGAGAGCGTCCAGGCATTCTCCTGTCTCTGCCTCCTGCCTTGCCATGGCAGTGCTGGGGTTATAGACGTGGGCTATGGTACCCAGAGCTACAAGGTGAGCAGGTTGTATCAACCGGACACATCCTAGGGTCACCTGGGAAGAGGGTCTGCAGGGATTGGCTGCGTCAGGTTGGCCTGCGGGGAAATGACGTGGAAGATTCACCTGTGCAGGTGGCACCAGTCGCTGGTTTTGGGTCCTAGGCTGTATGTGAGCGGGGCCGGTGAGCCGAGCACCGAGCACGCGTGCGCTTAGTTCTTCCTGCTGTGCCCGGGCGATGTGATACGACCAGGAGCTGCTTTAGACTCCTGCCATGGTGGCGTCGATGGGCTGCCACCGGAATTAGGAACGAACATCCGTGCTTTCTCCCGCAGTGGCTTTTTGTCAGGCTGTTTTAGCTCGGCCACAGGAGTGAGAGAGGACCACCTGGGTTCCGGGGAGTTCAGCTCAGATGCTCACACTGAGAACTGAGCCTTCCCCAGCCCCACCCGCGTCTTTTTCAGTGATCCTAGATTCAACGCGCAGCAGTGCCTTTTCTAAGTGAGGCTCCTTTGGGGGGTTTCAGCCCGGCGGCCTTTATGCCATCCTTGTAGTCACTGATGCTTTTAGGCTTGTATCTATGTAGCATCGCCCAGTTGAATTATCATCTCTTGTTCGTCCTTTTAGCTTCGAGACTCTCCCAGGTTTCTCTGCTTCCTTGTAAGTTACATGCTCCCTTGCTGTCTTTAAAGGTTGCAGGCAAGATCCCCTTGCATTTATTACTCATTAGGGTGTAGTACAGCTTTTTGCCTCTTTCATTTCGCCAGTTACTCTGAACCGTGGGACTATTTTAAAAAACTCCTTTACTGCCGAAGTCCCTTCTTCCTATAGATATTTTTTTATTATTGCCTTTGTTTATTTGCTTATTGATTTCTCTGTCTCTGTCTTCACACTTGTGGAGGTCAGAGGATGGCTAGTGGGAAGCTATTCTACCATGTGTGTCCTGGGACTGGAGCTCAGGGTGTCAGGCTCGGTGACAGGAGCTATTGCTGCTGAGCCATCTTGCCTGCCCCATGCCCTTTCGACTCGGGGTACATCTAGTTTTGTCTGGCACAGTCAATATCTGTTAGGACTTAGCGATGCGTTCCCCCTGTGGGGGTGATTCATTGTTTCCTCGGTCTCCCCTTCTGGCTTGAACTGTGCCTGCCTGGCAGAAGGAGTTCTCAGTGGGCTTTGTGTTATCAGAGCCCCCTGCTCCAGACCCTGCCGTGACCACCACTGGGAGATTTTTCAGTCTCTCTGCTTCCTGCTTTGCGTAGTTTTCAGTTCCTTCCTGGTTTAGCCTCAGTCTGCCGTCTGTATGTGTCCAGGAATTGAGCCGTTGCTCCGTGGGCTTGTTCACAGTCATCTCTTTTTAGTCTCTATTTCTGTGCGTTAGTTGTTCTGTCGCCTCGTTCACATCTCGCTTGTGTCTTTTTTCTATATCCTGTCTAGCTAGAGGTTTGGCAGCTACTCGGGACGCGGAGGAAGGTGGGAGCTCTGAGCTGAGGCTGCTTTGGTCTACCCCATCTCAACCAAACCCTAACTCTTAGCTTCACCATTTTTTTTTCTCTATTATTTTCAGGTCTCCACCAATTTCTGTCCCTTTTCTTATTTCCTTCTCCTTAAGGGAGCAGTCAGTTCTTTTTTTATCCTGGAAGGAGTAATATTTGGTGGGTTTTGTGCTATTGAGTTTTGTTACATTGTGTTTTTATTTTGTATATATATATATATTTTAAATCCCATTTTAATTTCTTATTTGATCTGTCAGTTGTGAAATTCCCATCGGTTATTTAATTTCCACATATTTGGGAGTTGTTTGGCTCTCCTGGTGTTTTTGGGCTTCGGGGGTCAGGAAAGCTGCGGGATAACACATAGGCCTCAGGGCCTCGGTGGGGCAGCCCAGCCTCCACACTGCTGCTCTCCGCAACAGGCTCCGCTGACACTTCTTGTGTTGATTTCTTTGGACCGGATCTTGCTGGAGACCTCTGACTTTCCTGTTGCTGGGTGTCTGCAGTTCCCTTGGGGTTGGAAAGGTTGGTTATCTTCCCTCCATCCCTTCCTCTGTCCTCCCTCCTTTCTTGCATCCCTCCCTCCCTCTTTGTGTCTATTCCTTCTTCCCTCTCCTTCATTTGCTCTAGTTAAACACTATTCTCAAGACATTTGAGTGAAACTGGGTCTCTTCTGCTGAGCAAAAGAACCCGAAAATAACATTTAAAACGAGCAGGCAGCCTTCAGCCTCCCCACGGGGTAGACGTGTACCCCCTTCCGCTCGCTTCCAGGCACCCAGTGTCCTCACGTAGTCTAGAAGGCAGAAGAACAGGAGCACATTGATGCCAGGATGTGCTGCCCCTGAGAACCAGTTACAGCTGCGCTGTCCCTTGCCATAGCTTTAAAAAAATCAGCTTGGCTATGACAGACAACCCGTAAGTCCTCGGTTGTGTTTGCAGCTGGGTCCTGGTGTTTGAGGGGCGCCTTCCTCACAACATTCTTCGTGTGGTCCCCTCACCATGTTCCCGAGGGAGCTCTGTTGGGTTCTTCAGCTCTTTCTCTGGGCTGTTTTGGGCTGTGAATAGCAATGTAGGCATGCATGTGTGCTGGAGGTTGGTCTGACGCGTGTTACTGGCCCTCAAGGTCTGTTACACCTACCCTTGTTTGTAAACCTGCCGCAAACATACCTGATTGAATAAAACGGCCTATGCCTGGGCGGGGCAGAATGGGGCAGGCGTGGCTAAGGTTCCTGGGCTTTTGGGTTCTAGAGAGGGTCACAGGAGACAGACAGGTGGGAAGAGAGGAAGGAGGACGTCACGATGGGTTGATGGGTTAGCGTGGAGATGGAACCACATGGGAATGGAGAAAGGCCCAGATGAAGAACGAGAGCAAGGATGGTGGGATTACTGATGAAAGATAGTCCAGTTGAGGAGGATTAAAATGGATGGCGTTGAACGGGGGCGGGGGGTGGGGGGCTGAGAGGTAAATGGTGAGGTAGAAAATCTGCCTGGCTCAAGGAAAATAGGCAATCATAAACCTAGCAGGTGTCTGTGTCTCATCTGTGCTAGCGGGTTCAGTAATGCCGCCATGATAATCCTAGGGCTAATGTTAAATAACACTACAGCCCAACACGTTGATCAATTTACAACAATCCATGTGTATGTGTATATGAATGCATATGTTGCAATGTATATGAATACATATGTTTCTTGTGTGTGGGGTTTAGGGCCGGCAGCTCCTTCTCTGCTCTCTTGGTGAAAAATGGTTTTCTGCAGGCTGGTAGAGCGGCGCCAGCCTGCACGGGGTGGCGCGTGTCACTTGTTTTTTTAAAAATATATTTATTCTTTTATGTATATAAGCACTTTGTCTTCATGCATATCAGAAGAGGGCATCAGACCCCATTACAGATGGTCATGAGCCACCATGTGGTTGCTGGGAATTGAACTCAGGACCTCTGGAAGAGCAGCCAGTGCTCTTAGCTACTGAGCCATCTCTCCAGCCCCATGTGTTACTTGTTTTCTGCAACTCTTACCCATGGTTCTTTGCTCCGTCATGTGCTTGGTGATTTTCGATGATTAGTTTGCCAATCTTCCTGAGGGCTGTTCTCTGTCTGAACTGAGGACAGGTCCCTCCAGGGATGCTGGGGTTCACCCTTTGCCAGTGGCTGACAGAAGCACACTGGGGTCTTTCAGACCCTCACAGGCTGGTTTGCCATCGCTGCAGGACTGAATTCTCGCCCCGTGCCCTTTCCTCACCATGAGGGCAGGCGCATAGCTCTGGCGCACAGCCACCATCTGTCCTCGGCCAGCTGTGCCACGCTGCCTGTTGCTCGGCCTTCAGCCTTTTTCGTGCTCATTTGTACTGTGGGCACCCTGTGCAGGGTATAATCCTGCAGGGTGTCTGAGGCACCGTTTTGCTTTTTATTATTCATGTGTATAGTTCGGTCTCACCTTGGAATCAGTGTGGTCAGTAGCCGTGCTGAGCTGTCCCCTTCCTTGATAATCATGGGACAGTCTTGGGGCTTGGCAAAACTTCCACTAAGTTTAGGAAGTTTCCTTCTGTTCTCATTTCCTTTCAAAATTCTCTAACATATGATTTTAACTGATCTTTGCCATCATTGCCTTCATGCTGACCCATCCTTGTTTTCTTGGAATAAAAACTATCTGATGATAGTGTGGAATTAAAAAAAAAATCAAATGTGTATCAGTGTTTTGCCTGTGTGTATGTCTGTGCACAGTATGGGTGCAATGCCCACAGAGGCCAGAAGAGGGCATAAAATTCCCTGCAACTGGAGTTGCAAGTGTCTGTGAGTCACCACATGGAGGCTGGGAATCAAACCTAGGCCCTATGCAAGCGAGGTCAGTGATCTCAACACCTGAGTCGCCTCTCCAGTCCCAATGGTAGGGACTAAAATTTATTTATTTATTCACTTTACATCCTGATCACAGCACCTTCTGTCTCCTTCTTTTCCCCCTTGCCCTGTGCCCCTCCCCCTACTCCGACCTCTCCTTCTCAGAGAAGGGGAGGCCCCTAAGGGGTAATAACCCACCCTGGCACCTTAAGTCACAGCTGGACTATGTACGTCTGCTCCCACTGAGGCCAGACAAGGCAGCCCAGTTAGGGGAACGTGATCCAAAGGGAGGCCTCAGGGTCAGCAAGGCCTCACTCCAGTTGTTGGGGAACTCACATGAAGACCAAGCTGTATATCTGCTGCATATGCCCCGGACCAGTCCATGTGTGCTCTTTAGTTGCTGGTTCAGGCTCTGTGAGCCCCAGTGTGGCTCAGATTAGTTGACTCTTGTCATCTGAAGAAATGGAAACATTTCATCCTGTTCAGCAATGACCTAAGGAAGTTTGGGGTTAGGGATGTGTTGATGTCCACCTTAAGACCCAGCTATGCTACTCCTGGGCGTAGGAGCTTAGGGCATACCCCCAAAATGCTCCACCATACAACAAGGACACTTGTTCAACTATGTTCATAGCAGCTTTAGTCATAATACTCAAAGTGGAAACAATCCAGATGTCCCTCAACTGAAGAATGGGTAAAGAAAATGTGGTACATTTACACAATGGAATACTACTCAGCTATTAAAAACAAGGACAACATGAAATTTGCAGGCAAATGGATGGAACTAGAAAATATCCTGAGTGAGGTAACCCAGACCCAGAAAGACACACATGGTATGTACTCACTTGTAAGTGGATTTTAACCATATAGTACAGGATAAACATACTTCAATTCAGACCCAAAGAAGCTAAGTAACAAGGAGGACCCAAGGGAGGATACTTAAATCTCACTCAGAAGGGGAACTAGAATAGACAGCGGAAGCAGTAGAAGGAAGGGAACAGAGTAGGAGAGGGAGCGTGGAGAGAAATGGGGGTGTAGATCAGACCTGAGGAGAGGAGGGGAGAGGACAGAGGGATTGAAACGAGAAGAGAAACTGTGGGTGGGCCATCTCTGCGACAATCTGGTGACCTAAGGCAGGGTGGATTCCTGGGAAGATATGAGGGTGACTCTAGCTGAGAATCCTCGTAGCAGGGTCGTGGAGACCGAAGAGGCCACCCTCTAACCAGACACCCTCTAACCTAGTGGAAGGAGGGGAACGCCAGCCTACTCACAAAAACTTCCACCCCAAACTTACCCTGCCTTCAAGATGTGCAGAGGTAGAGAGAGCAGAGACTGGGGGAATGACCAACCAATGCCTTGCTACTCCTTGGTAATGGGAAGCCTGGGATGAGAAGGCAAGGGGGTCCAGCGCCGGCCTGAGCTGAGCAAGTCACACTGGAGTGTCAGGCGACACTCACGTGAAACTAGGACAGCAAAACAGGTGGCTGCTTAGGACCAAATGCTCGTGTTTCTCCAAAGTCTGTACCTTGAAGCCTTAACCTATGATGGAAGGTAATTAGGTTTGGATGGAGTGGCCAGAGCCCCATCCTATGATTGAAGAGGCAGAGACTCAAGACCCCTCTCTGCATGTCATGGAGAGGTGCAACAAGAAGCTCACCACTTGTAGGAAATGCTCAGCCTCGAACCTGGGTCTGGGACTTCTCAGCTAACCTCAGTCACCCAGCAGCCACGCCGTGGAAGACCCCGAAAAGGCCGGAAGGCAGGGAGACCAAGTCCGTGATGCTGTTTTACAGGTGTGAGGGTCGGAACCATCTCTTTCTTCCTGTTGTTTTTAGATCTCTGCCCAGATCCACATAGAATGCATGTTTATTCGAGGTTTAAAGATGGCAATTTCACGTCCGACAAAGCTTGTGTTTAGTGTAGAAGCCCATCAGGATGCAGGAGGCACCTTCCCTAGCTGTGAGCCGCACTTACCCTGCTGGCCACCAGGGATCGCTAGAACTCCATCACCGCCGGAGTTCTGCTGCAGGAAGTGGGTGAATTTTCTTTCCCTTTCTAACTAATCCTGTAGACAAGCTTCTGCAGCACAGCTAGCTGCACCCTCCTGCCCTTACCCACAGAGCTAGTTCTAAGCACAAATGAAGCCAGAGGCATAGAAAACATGGTTCAAAATTGCGAAAAGATATTTCAGACACACAAAGATAGACTTTGGCACAAGAAGAACCCCACTATGAAAAATATAAAACGTCATTCTTAGGCGAAATGGTGAGCTTGGAGAAAGGTAAGAGGTGGAGGAAGGCTAGAGAGTGACGACGGTGCTGACACTAGCTGTGCACTCATTGTGAATGTTCACAACAACAATGTTTTGGGTTAGGAATATGGAGAGAGCTGGGTGAAGTCTCAGCTGATAAAATGCTTGCTGTGTGAACATGAGGGTCTGAGCTTGGGATCCAAGCACTTGTTCAAAATGCTGAGTGTCTGCCTCAGGCTGGGGAAAGAACCTCCCTCGGGCAGTAGCACTCGGTGCTCGGCCTGGGCTGGGACTAGAGCCTTTTCCCTAGCCACCCTGGACCCTCTCAGAGTTCAGCCAGGCCTTGGTCAGAGCAGGCTTGATCAACTTAGTGTGTGTGTGTGTGGGGGGTGATTTTCTAGATTGAGCATGCCTGCTGCGGTCTTGTGGAAGACTCAAAGGAAGGCCATGGGATCCATTTTCATTTTAAGTCATGTGGATCTGTGTCTGTGCAAGTGAATGCATGCCCACAGAGGCTGGAAGAGGGCGTTGGATCCTCTGGAGCTGGATTTACAGGCAGCTGTGAGCTGCTTGACATGCATACTGGGAACTAAGCTTAGGTCCTACAGAAAAAGTAACAAGTGCTCTGAGCCACTGAGCCCTCTCTCTAGCCCCAGGCCAAATACTCATGAAGACCTTCACAGAACCTTAAAAAACCAGTTTCAGATGATAAGGAATTCCAGAGTATCCAGGGCCCATTGTGGTAGACTCCAGATAGCTTGTCTATGCAAAAGTCATCGTGCATGTAAACTGAGAGATAAACACAGCCTATTACCAAGAGGAAGATGAATTCATTGAAACCAATTCAGAACTGGCTAGATGTTAGGATTTGTAGATAGGAGCCTGAAGCTGTCATCAGAGCTGTGCTTGGTATGTTCAGAAGGTCAGGGGGAAAGCCTGGAGGACTGAAGTGAGGCCGGTCGCCTGCTGATGACAGGAGTCCCGTGAATGGGCATTAGCAGGAGTTTAGATGGAAGATCAGATTAAGGGACTCGAAGACACACAGCAGATGCCGTCTAGAGTGGATCACAGAGAAAAGAGAGTAGGACGAGGAAGAGAAAGCTGTGGCCTGGACGGGAAGGGCTGAGCATCTGTCTCCCTCCCCGCACAAGCGCTGCAGGGCAGGGTCTGTTGGGTGCACCTGTTCTGAGCTCTGGAGTCCATTGGCAGCTTGTGGCTCCTACAGTGTGCAGCCGCTCACATGCTCCTATGTTCATCAGGAGTAGCTTGAATGAAGCTTGCAGTAGTGAGGGCAGACCCAAACAACCTTCCCTCCAAATATCAAAAGACGTGCTGGGAATCTGAGTGCTGCTCCTGGTTTCCAGGGTGCTAAGAGGTGGCGGCCATTGTTCTGCACATGCCTGACAGGAGGAAGTCTTTTTACCTCCGGGTGACTGGCATGTTCCTTTCTCCTTTTATGTTTTTTTATTTTAATTTAATTTTATTTATATTTGGCTCCTGTGGGAGACAGACACTAAAGATTATGGGCTTCAAAAATAACTGCATGGATGGAGAAAGTGATGAAGTGGGTACATTTGCTGAGTGGAAGGCACAGGCTCGGAAGGACCTGAAAAGATTCTGGGTTTACATCCCAGACCTAGGGACCACCCACAGTGACTACAAACATAAAAAACTGAAAAAGTCCTCCATAAAAAAAACCAAAAAATGAAGGAAAAGAAATGGCAATAACAAAGCCCAGCTGTGCCAGGGCTGGAGGAGACTCTGGCTTCTAGAACTACCATAGTATTGGGCTCAAATAAATGAGAAAACATGACCCTTTTCAGAGACTCTCTGGAAACAGCAGATGTTCCCTGGAAAGGATCTGGGGGAAGACCTACTTCACAAGGACTTGGAAACAGTCGAAAATTCCCTCAGGCTACTGAAGAAGGGAGCTACGGAGAAGGCAAGAAAGTGGCAGGTTAACAAAATTGAAAAGAATATATAAAAACTAAAAAGAAACTAAAC
Source organism: Meriones unguiculatus (assembly GCF_030254825.1). Taxonomy (NCBI): domain Eukaryota; kingdom Metazoa; phylum Chordata; class Mammalia; order Rodentia; family Muridae; genus Meriones; species Meriones unguiculatus. The sequence continues at coordinate 114,889,975 of NC_083355.1, read as the reverse complement.
AGAAATCCTTGACCTGAAAAACCCAGTGTTTAAGTAAAAATTCACAATTGGCAAAGTGTGATTTTATGGTACAGAGACGGGATGGAACTATAAAGGCGTGGAGGTTCTGGGGCTGCAGTGATGGCTAAGGGGTTACGAGCACTGGATACTCTTGCACAGGATCTAGCGCCCCCACGGCTGACAACCTGTCTGTAACTCTAGTTTCTGGTGCGTGTGTGTGTGTGTGTGTGTGTGTGTGTGTGTGTGTATCTGTGTGCCTCTCTCTGCCTCTCTCCCTCTTCTGGCCCCTGAAGGCACTGCGGTCAGGTGGTACACAGTCATACTTACAGGCATACATTAATACCCATGAGATAAAATACATAAATCTTAACAAAAGGACTGGAGTGTTATAAAGTTCTTGACATCAGATGATACAACTGTGGGGTGTTAATAATAGTCCCCATAGTAACCACTAAGAAAACAGCCAAAGAATACACACGAAATGTGAGTTTAAATGTTTCACCAAGAGCAATTATACACAACAGAGGTCAGCAGTAGAGTAAGGGACAGAGAAGCTGCATGGCATGTACAGAAAAGGAAAAGCAAAGCAACAAAAGGAAAGCTGTCTCCCTTCCCTAGTTACTCTAAATATAAATTAACCAAACTCCCCAGTGAAAAGACAGAGATCCTTAATAAGTAAAACCCAAAACTAAGCCACCACAGACTCATAGGGAATCCAAGTTTACAGCTCCCCTCCTTTCAGCCTTTGAAGACCGAGTGACATCCTTATAACCTCCCTACCTACTGTGCCCCTCCCTACTTTGCCCCTCCTGCAGGCTCAAGTCATTGCTCAAGTTTTCCAGGTCTCTTTTTTGCCCTTAGTTTTCTGAAGTTTGACTTGAGAAAGCACATACAATTTTTTTAAACACCTTTTCAGCACCATTGTCCTCCTCTGTTTCTTCTGGAACATTGAAGATCAGACCCTTAGGCCCTTCTGATATCATCTAACAACAGGCTTACAAAATTCCATCAATCTTCTTCTGTTTTTATCTGTTCAGATTCATTGCTTCCCATGGTTTTTAATCTTCAAGTTCACCGGCTCTTTTCTTTGTCCCTTTATTCTGTGGCTGATCCCATTTTTAGTGAGTTCTTAAAATCTTTTTATTATTCCTTTTAGCCCTAATTTCTCCATTTGCTTCTTTTCATGTTTTTAATAAAGACTTTTTGTGTTCTCATTGATTTCAAGTGGGTCTGTAACTGTTCTCTGGGTAGAACTGCTTCAAATCCTTTTTATAGAATTCCAACGTGTGAGACATTTCAATATGAGCCTTTTCATTCCAATACCCGAGATGTAAGAGCCTAGATGCAAAATCCTCAATGAAATACAAGCAAACTGAATTAAGTGACACATCAAAGATATGATAATACTATGCCCAAGTGGGGTTTGCTTCTGATATTCAAGATTGCTTTCATGTATGCAAAATAAGTGTGAGGCAAACATTAATTGAATAAAAGATTGAAACTACATGAATTACCTCAGCACATAAATAAAAAGTATCTGGGAAAGTTTAATATCCTTTCTTGACCAAAAATAAAAACTGTTTTGTTGACATACAAACTGCAGCTCTGACATCAGAGGGGATAAGAGGAAACATGTTCTGGAGCCAAACATGGGCGGTCATGGCTTCTGTGGTTTTAATGAGATGGCTTCCATGGGCTCATGTGTTTGCCTGGTCTCCAGGTGGTGGGATGGTTTGGGAAAGATTAGGAGGCATGGCCTTGTAGAAGGAGGTGTGCCATAGGCTTGGAAGTTTCAAAAACTCCTGCCATTCCAAGTTAGCTCTCCCTGACTCCACCTTCGTTTTAAGATGCAGGTCCTCAGCTGCTACTTCAGCGGCATGTCTGCTGGCCACTACGGCCACTACGCACCTCACCTTCATGATCAGGGACTCTAACCATCTGGAACTGTGCACTCACCAATCAAATGGCTTCTTTTTTAAGTGGCCTTGGTCATGGTATCTCTGCCATCTGACAGTGTGCTTTGTCTTTTGGTTGGTGTAAATTAGATTTTGTTAAGTGGATGCATTCCAAAGGTTTTGACTTGTTAGTTACAGAATGTTAAGTCAGACACAGATCTGCTCAAGAATAGCCAGTAGTAATTGGGTGACGGAAAGCTCAAGGTAAATTGTAATTAAGTTCTAGACCTGCAACATTCCAACCCCTTCACAGCCATTGAGGTCCTAATCAGCTATCAGCATTGTAGAAGGTTCAGTTGAAGGTTGAAGGTGCAGTTTCTTTTCTCTTCTTCCTTCTCCGTACTATTATTATTTTTTTGAGACAGGGTTTCTCAGTATAGTCCTGGTTGGCTCAGAACTCACAGGCTGGTCTTGAACTCACAGAGATATTCCTGCCTCTGCCTGCTCCATGCCAAGCTTAAAGGTGTGCACCAGCATGCAGGACTCAGAAGGTGTAATTTCTTGCTGGGAACTTCCTTCATGCTCTCTATAGAATGTTGAGGTTACGGCAGGCACTGAAAGGTCGTTTACCAAAAGCCCAGGGCCAACAGGTAATCGGGCGCTTTCTGTTCCCCTAGGGTATGGCACACAGCAAGCCTGTCATTATTGCCTCATCTCTTTCTGCACTTCTGGAGGTCCTAGCGAGAGCAATCAGACAAGAAAAAAAGAAAAGCACTCCACATCCAAAAAAAAAAAAAAAAAAAAAAGAAGAAGAAAGAAGATTAGCCTTGGGCTGGTAATCTGATCCCAATGTAGACACAAAAACTTGTCGGAACTCTTCCATGAACTCAGTGACGTTCTCAGCTAGGAGAACCAGTAACACCCCTCTAGGCTGATGATAAACTCAAATCAACTCGGGTACAGGGTTTGGTAGAGACGCCCTGTCGACTGCTGAGCACTCACAGTGGTTTATTCTTGGCAGTTTGAGCAGTTATGAGGGAGGTGGTGGAGCGAGGGGGATGGGAGCTGGGCCACGGTTAACTAAAGCATGCATGAAGCAGCTACATGGGAACCTGTAGTTTTGTCACTCAAGTGAAAGAATGGGGAGCTACAATACGTCTGATGTGAACCAACGGTGAAAGGGCCAGGACACTGAGATGAAGGGCTGAAGGAGGCGTGAGGGTGGGTGTGGCACAGGAAGTGGGTTAAGACGCAGGAGGGAGCTTGATGAAGCTCCCCTGGTCTGTGAGCTAATTAAAGCATCTTTGAACAGCGGTTCCCTGCATGGGTGAAGAGCGCGGTTCCCAGAACACACGGGTAAGCGAAGGTCTCAGTGCCAGGCACAGGAGAGCTCCTTCTAAGCTAATCTGCGAGGCCCCAGAGGTCCCCAGCGCATTGCTCACCAGAACTGGATGGTCAGATCCCGTTGCGGGAGACATCAACGCCTGAGGTGTGGGACACAGAGAACTGTCTTAACTGACCAGGAAACGCTTCGCGCTGGCTGGTTTTCATACTGCCGGAAGGTGCTGTGGAGGCTGCCGAGGGAAAGACACGTCCATGGCCTTACCTAGTGCTGCCGCCTCCGAGCTACAGCACCAACCAGCCAGCCGAGATGAACCCCCCCTCCCCGTGCAATCGTGGCACGACTGCGTGGGGCTGGCCAGCTGCTTGCTCCGCGCCTGGCGCTGCAGGCGCTGTCAGAGCTCACGGCGAGGTAAGCCCTTGGCCCTCGGAGAGAACACGTTGACTTGCTCTTCCAAACAGTCACGCTGGCAAACTGATTCCCAAGTATTTATGTTTGTGTCCATAGATTTGTGCTGCTCTCAACTTTGGTCAGAGAGACTTCTGATTAAAGAAGGTAGTGGCGAGTGCTGGGTATTAATTTTTAATTGTAAAAGTGTCAACCTTGGCCCAATAGTTTCCCCACACCGGCTAAGATGGCTCTCTGTCCAGCACTGTGACATGGGGTGTGTTGTGCTGATTCACTTCCATTTGTTGAGCCACCCTTGCATTCCGGCAGTAAAGCCAAGGGTTGATGCTCCCTTTCATATGCGCCTGGAATGGTTTGCTACTGTTTCTTTTTGAGGCAGAGGCTCTCAGTTCAGGCCTGGCTGTCCTCGGCCTGCAGACCAGGCCAGGCTTGCCTGAACTGGCAGATCTGCCTGCCCCTGCCTGCCGGTGCTGGCACTGAAGGTGTGCGCCACCTCCCCAGCTTGGTTGGATAGCGTTTGGTTGGATTTTGTATCCGTGTGCGTAAGGACATCGGTTTGTAATTTTTTTTCTTTTTGGTAGTGTGTTTGGCTGGTTTTGGTATGCAGCATGGTGACTGCACAGAATGAACTGGGGCTGTTCACCCTCTTTTAGTTGTTTTTGGAAAAATATGAGTAGGACTGGTGTTAACGCTTTGCTCGGCGTTTGGTAGAGGACATCAGATTGGCTGTCGCTGGAGTTAGATGGGCAGTTGTGAGAAGCCTGACACAGGTTCTGGGAACTGAGCTGGAGTCCTCTGCAGGAGCAGGACACACTCTTAACCACTGAGCCATCCGTTCAGCCCGTCGGGAGGTTTTTGGCTGCTGTTTCAACCCCTTACACGCAAGGGCTCTTTAGATGTCCTCTTGCTGTGCGGTTGAGTCTCAGCCAATGTACTAGGTGCTTTCTGCACTGCTCTGATGAAAACTGGCAGCTTAAGAACAATATAGTCCCTCCTGGTTGGGGGGCTGGCCGCGTTTACATCGGCCGCCAGGCAGCAGGCAGATGAACGCTGGCACTTGGCGCAATTTCTCCTCCGTGGTCAGTTCAGACCCCAGCTCACATGATGACATGTCGCCTCAGCCAACCTGCCTGGAGACCCCCTCCCTGCTCCCACACGCCCAGGAGTCCCCGCTCCCATGTATGTATAGGTTTGCAGTTTCTGGAGACGAATCCATCCTCTACTTGACGGACAGTGGCAGCACACACTCTGGCCCTTATTTTTGCAGACTCTGTAGCAAAGCCCCTTCCGTCCTTTCTGGATTTGGTAATTTGTTTCTTTTTGGCAGCCCAGTAGCTAAGGTCTATCAATTTTCCTGGTCTTTTTGAAGAGTGAACTTTTGGTTTCATTGATTTTGTTTTTCTTTTCTGCAGTCCTGGGGCTTGAACCCTGAACCCGGTACATGCTAGGCAAGCGCTCTGCCACTGAGCTAACATCCCTTGGCCTTATTGATTTACTCTCATAGTGTTCTCTCTCTATTTTGTTTTAATCTCTGCTTTAGTCTTTATTGTTCCCCTTCCTTCAGACAGTTTTGGGTTTATTCTTTTTCTAGTTCCTTATATCCTAAAGTTAGAGTTTTGAAATATTCCTTGTTTTCTAGTGTGTGTATCACGAGGTATAAAAGTCTTTAACCCAGGATGGTGACGTGCACCTGTAATCCCAGTAGTTGGGAGGTCAGGCCAGGAAGATCAGGTGTTCAAGGCCAGCCTAAGCCACTTGAGACCCTGTCTCAAACGCGACAGACTTCCTTCTTGCACTGCTTTGCTGTCCATAGGTCCTGATAGGCAATGGCTTTTTTTTTTTTCCATTTCTTTCTAGGCATTTGCCAATCTCTCTTCTGATTATTGGCAAACTTTTGAACAATATTCAGAATGTATTTTTTCCTACGCAGGCAAAACTAGTACGTTGAAACTGTCCTGTGGTCATGCCTTTTTATGTTTCTGTTCAACTTTAAGGGTTCTTCCCAAATCTTGCTGATTTAATAAAAAAAAATTAAATTCTTTTTTGAGACAGGGTTTCTGGCTGTCCTGGAATTCACTCTTTAGACCAAGCTGGCCTCCAACTCAGAGATCCTCCTGCCTCTGCCTCCAGCGTGCTGGGATTAAAGGCGTGAGCCACCACTTCCCAGCTTGATTTATTTTATCAACATGTAGCACACTAGACGTGAAGATGCCACAGAGGGGAATTCAGAGCAGTCTCATTTCTCTGAATGAGAGGCAGAGGCAGGCAGTTCTGCCAGCCAGGGCTACATTGTGAGTTCTAGGACAGCCAGGTCTACACATAGAGACCCTCTCTTGAACTGTCCCCCCCTTTAATGGTTTGACTTTCATAATTATTTTAACTTATTTCTGTTGCTGTTCTGGTTTCTTGAGCTATCTATCCTACTTTCCTTCTTTTGTGTGTTTGTGTATGTGTTTAAACTTATCTTCTCTGGTATCAGTTTTGGTAACTTATATTTCCCAAGAAAGAGTCCGTTTCATCTCGATTTCCGCACTTGCTGTGTAGAGTTGTGCAGCGAGGATTCCAGAAACATCTTCCAATGTATCGCCTTGCCATCCTTTAAGATAAGTGTGTGCTCTCTCTACTACTTTGTTCTAACTGAAGACACCAGACTCACGCGGTATAAGTTAGTGATTTTTCATTTTTCCACCTCATTAATTTTTTTCCAAGTTGAGGAGCAATGGTCCAAATATAAAATGCTCCCCTCACCCTCCTCCATCCCTCCTCATCCCCTCTTCCTCCCCCAGCCTCCATATACTGAGTGCCTGGCCCTGGGCTGGTGGTGCTGGGACCTTTAGACTGGGCTTGGCTGCAGGAAGGCAGAGGCAAGGCTTGGATGTGAGCCTGGCTCCCAGCTTCCGTCTCCCAGCTCCTCTCTCCCAGAAAGATGTCTAGAAATCTCTTTCCCACAGCTGGTGCCGCCCTGCCGCCCTGCCGCCCTGCTGAGGTCAGGAGGGCGGAAACTGAGTCAGAACGCGTCTTCCTCCTGTAGGTTGTCCTGTTGGGTGTCTTGTCACAGTGACAAGAAAACAGCTATTACAAGGTGCACTTCACAGAGAGTTTAATTAACCTTTTCACGGGGGAAGTCAGTGGTATTTAGTGCACTCACAATGTTGTGAAACCATCACTCTCTCTAGTTTAAATTTTTATAACCCCGTAAAAATACCTCACATGCATTAAAACATTATTTTTCGTCGCTCATTAGTCCCTTTCTCGGTATCCTCCAGGCTGCTTTCTGGCTCTACGGCGTCTAACACAGAAGAGAATTGTGGGCTATGTGACCTTTGGCGTGTGCCCATTTTCACGGTTTGGAGGGCCACCCCGGCTGTAGGCTGCCGTCGGCACCTCGCTCTTTCTTATGCTTCCCCATGGGGATAACCCACATTTTGTTCGGCCGTTCTCCGTTGAGGGGCAGCAGTTTGCCTCTGCCACCAGCCGTTAGGAATCAGCCGTTCACGGGGCCTTTCTGTGCGGAGGCAGGTGTTGCGCCATTCACTACGTCCAACTTTTGAGGAAATGCCCGCCTGTCGTCCTAAAACAACAGCCGAGTGATTTTGTATTTGCACCCTTCATTAATCTCTGCTTAACATTTTATTAGTTCCTCATTGTGTTTTTTTTTTCTCTTCATTTTTGTTTAGATTCTTGTTCATCTCGGGTTTTGTTTGCTGTGTTAGGGGTTGAATCCAGGGACTTGCATATGCCGGGCAAGACACCCACGCCCCCACCCCTTTTTTTTTTTTTTTTCTTTTCTTTTTGAGTCTAGAGTTGTGATGTTTGATTTTTTTTTCCTTTTTTTTTGATTTTTGTTTTCTATGTAGCCTTGGTTGTCCTGGACTCACTTTGCAGACCAGGTTAGCCTTCAGATCTCAGAAATCCACCTGCCTCTGCCTCCCCAAGTGGCAGGATTACAGGAGTTCGCCACAGCGCCTGGCTGATGTTTGATATTTTAAAAGATTTATTTATTGTTATTTTCTGTGTATCTTGGCCTGCAGGTTTGTCAGGGTGCCATGAGCATGCAGTACCTGCAGAGGCCAGAAGAGGGTGTCAGATCCACCTGGTGCAGGAGTACAGGACTGTGTGGGCCCCTTGGGGGTCCTCTGGAAGAGCAGCCAGTGCTCTTAGTTGCTGAGCCAGCTCTCCAGCCTGTGCCGCTTGCTTGTCAGCTTCCTTGTTCTCAGAAGCAGATGGGGGAGCAGCAGAGCCCACGCCTGTGGGTGTGTAATGGCACTTCCCAGGACAAATAGACCTTAAGGGCTATGGCACGGTCCATGCAGTAGTAACATGATGGCGATATCGAGAGACTGTGAAAGTAGGTGGTGGGGCCTAACACTGGGGAGAGGCTCTCTTCGCTGCTTCATAGGGATTGCTGTTTGTCCTGGAGTCTCCTGCCTCTAGCCTTTTCCTTGCCCCGCCCCCATGGTGTTCTTGCCAGCTGCGTGGTTCCAAGCGTCCAGGGACCGAGTTCTCGGACACTGGGAGCAAAATACATTGTTTGTGACCTTGAGCTGCGTCTGCCAGGGATTTGGTGACAGTGCTGTCAAAGCAACTAGCTTGTTCCATGCGTTTTCATTAATTTGCTGTCACCGAGACCAATATTTGAGAGCGATTATTTTCTCTGATAACTAGCCGTTTCCGTCCCGAAGACACTTACGCACAGTCTTATTATTTTTAAGAGAAGTCTGCCATTTTGTGCTTCAATTTGTATTTTGCTTTCCCCTTGAGAGAGTTTGAAATTCGGGACAAAATAAATAAGTGTGTTGTATGGAGCTCTTACTGACATGTAATCAATGAGAGGTCGCTCTCACTTCTGCTTTCCGGAAAGTCCTGGGTTAGGGCTGTCACTGTGCTACAGTGCTTGCCTGGCATGTGCAAGGCCCTGGGGTCAGGCCTCAGCACCGCAGACGATTATGGCTTAATGTGTGCTGTATGCATGCTGGAGAATAACACACACTCTTTTTTATCATGACGGGCTTTTCTATGGAGGCGGGGCAGGGGCCCAAGCCAGGGCCTTCGGCGTGCTAGGCGCGTTCTCTCTGCTCAGCTGCCTCCTGGGCTCCATGTGCAATTTCCAACCGTAAGATCTCCTTAATTGATCAGAACGCTTATCCTCTGGCCCGCCTGTCTTGTTCACTTGACCAAGCTCACTGGGTGAGTGGGTAAGTGTATTTGGCAGGGTGTTTGTGTCCCTTAGAGGTTGCTTTATGAGACGCTTCCTACTTTGGCATTCAGGCCCGTTAAATCTCCATTGCCTTAATAACATCACACCTTTGCCACTCTGGATGCCTTTGGCCCAGGTTCCACCTTGTCTGATAGTGGAATCAAATCCATTTGCCTGCCTTTTCTATCCTTCTAAATTACCCGGCTTAGAGAGGAGGCTTGCTCTGTGAGCCAATTTGCAGATCTTTTCCTTCCAATGTGCGTTAAGCCTATTCACAAGCCTTGCTCTGGCTGAGTGCATCCCTCCCTGCGAAGCTGTTCCTCACAGCACTCTCTAGATGCACACTCTGCAGACTGATTTTTCTGTCCCTTGCTCCATCTGGTCTGTTTTCTCTGTCTTTAAAAAGCTTTTTTTTTAAAAAATATTTGTTTTTTCACTTAAAACAAGCAAACAAACCAACTTCATTGTGATGTACCTCCAACCCTCACACTTTAGATGATACAGCTCAGTGGTTTGTGATTGCTGCCTTATCGATTTTTAAAACCTGGTGAAACTTACACGATATAAAATGTATCATTTTAGCCCATTTTCGACTTCCATTCAGGAACACTAGGGGCACGCACAGGGCTATGCAGCCATTACTGCTATTTCCAAAAACTTGTACTGCCAGGAACAAAAAAATGCTTCTCACTAGCTCTGTCCCATTCCCTCCCCCAGGTTAGCTTTCTCCCTGTTTCCCAACTCCCTGCGATGGCATGTTTTTGTTTTTCCATTTCATTTGCAATTTCATGAAGTTTGTGTTTTCATCTGAGTGACTGTCTTCATTCTAATGCTTAATTAAAGCTTGAGTAACAGAGAACTAGCATTTTCATAGGTAAAAGATAGTCAGATATGGGCAATTTCAGATGGTGCCAACTGGTGTTTGGTTCGTCAGCTCTAAGTGGCATTTTTTTTTTTTTGTCTCCCACCTGTTATTTACGTGACAATCAGGGGGTTTATTGTTTCCAGGCTCTTTCTCACTGCTCCTCCCACTTTGTGGTGCGTTATTCCTGTTTTGTCTGAGCACATAGCGCTGTTCATTCTTCCATTCAGTTAGCCATGGGTCCATAATTAAGCGCATTTAATGCTCAACACCAGCCTTCCTTCTCCTAGATTCCTGGGGAAGAAGGGCTTCTGAATATATTTCCTGGATTCCTGCACATTTGAAAGTACTTTTCACAGCTTGTGTAGTTGAAGGACAGCCTGGCCTGACGGTCCTTGCAATTTCCAATTAAGTTCATTCAGGTGTCAAAGGTGTCAAGCTAAGTACACCGCTTTTTTTTTTTTTTTTTGAAACCGAGCGCAGCGTACTAAGTGAGAATCATTTTCACATTTCTGCCCCCATTTCATCGCTCAGCTCTTAACCTCAACACATCTCTCTGGATGGCCACGTTGGCAGGGTGCAGCCAGGTACGAAGGGTGTCATTTTTCCATGCCGCGTTGAAGCAGACTGTGCTGTCACAGTCTGGATTTTATGAGATGCACCCATGAGCTCCTGTTATTTGATGGGGATGTCAGACCGGCATGCAAAGGTTCTACACCGGTAGCTGTGAATAATGCTCCCCATTACATGCATCTCGGGGTTTTCTAGAACAGTCCTAATGGAGGCGAGCTGTTACACCGTCCATTATGCAGCGGCACCTGCATGGAACACCATGGGGCCTCTGTCATGAGCTATGCATCACCAAGTATTAAGTTACCAGTCTGAACGCTTCATGGCTGTGATTTGTTTTGGGATTGCCTTAAAGAGCAAGCAGCGTCCTTCTTGCTCTCTTTCCTTTAGGGGCTCTGATCTCCGCTATTAATGGAGCCCAATTAGAAATGTATTAACGTGCAGATGCATCGATCTGCAAATGAGAACTTCTGGGCGGGGGTGTCAATAAACCTTTGGAGCGGCATCTTCTTTGTCATCTGACGTGTAGTCAATCCGTTTACTAATAATATTATCGGAAAATGTCACCTTTTCCATTTCCCTTGCTTCGTTAGTCTTAGACACACAATGTTGACAGATTCCAATCAGGCTGCTAAAATGAGCGATTCTGCAATTACGCGAGTCATTTCTGCTTTAGCTCGTAATTGCTGGACCTTGTAAACAGCTCCTTGGGCTCCATCGGGTACCTGGCTGATCGATCTCAGGAAAGAACCTCGCCTCTTAATTCTTGCTCGGGGGTTGGGGGGTGCTTCGCAAAGGTCACAGAGCACACGTGGCCCAGCGCTGTGCTGGCACCCGGCAGCTGGCGCCCTTGCCTGTTAGGCAACTCCGAATAAGGCTTGCAGGCTGCCTGGGGGATGGCCTCATGGATCTCAACGTTGGACAGTTCTTGTTCTGTCGCCTAATTAATGACTTAGACTTTAGGGGGGCAGGGAGGATTACTGCTCGTCCTGCAACTCTGGTAACTTTCCAGCTTTAATTAAAATGTTCAGTTATAGAGGGAATAAAAATATCTGTAAAATTACATCTGCTTAGACAAGAAATCCTCAAGGAGACCTGAGGTTTCCATAGCCTCTGAAAAACATCAGTTTTTAGGAGTTTTAAAGAAGTCTGCATTACTGAATGTCTAAAATGTAAATAATTTTAAAAGCCTTAAAAAGAGTGATTGAATGAAGCTGTTGATTGGCATTTTGTTCAGGACTTAAATATTTGGAAATTTCCCAAGATGTGACCATTGCCTCTACCTACATGTGGGTAATAAACAATGTGTTCTGAGGGGGGAAATAGATTTATTAGATTTTTTTGGTAATACAATAAGTATTTGTTGTTTTTTTTTTAGCTTACAGAGCAAATTGTTTTTAATTTCTAAGATTCATTGTAAAATTTTGTTGAGAATCAGACTTGAGCTGGCTGTGGTGGCACATGCCTTTAGTCCCAGCCCTGGGGGGAGGCAGAGCTGGTGGATTGCTGTGAGTTTGAGGCCAGCTAGGTCTACAGAGTGAGTCCCAGCACAGCTAGGATTACACAGAGAAACTCTGTCTTGAAAAAAAGTTAGACTTTTACTACTTGTAACATAAATGTAAAAATCTGTGTAAATCTTGAGATGTAGCCAGGCACGGTAGAGAATGCCTTTAGTCCCAGCACTTGGGAGGCAGAGGCAGGTGGCCTCTCTGTGAGTTCAAAGCTAGCCTGGTCTACAAATTGAGTTCCAGGACAGCCATGGCTTCACACATAAAAACCCTGTCTCAGAAAAACAAAACAAACAGACAAACTTAAACCCCTAACTAAACCAAACCACCGCCACCACCAACAAAAAACCCTGGACTGTGCTCAGCTGGCAGAGTGCTTATCAGCACGCATGAAGTCCCACGCTCACTCCTTGGCACTGTATGAACCTTATATGGCAGCGCTGGGGAGCCGGAAGTAGGAGAATCAAGAGTTCAGAGTCTTTCTTGGCTGCGTAGTGAGTTTGGGCATAGCCTGGGCTACACAGGACTTCTCCCCCTCCCTCCCCAGGAGTCAAGAAGTGACAGTGAGGACAGCTAACAAGATCAATTATTCTTTACTTGGGAAACCAATCCAGAGTCACTTTACATAGGACAAAACAAAATGCAGCTCTCTGAAGACAGAATGGAAAGTTGTAGAAGCCATAGATTGACCAGAAAGAGAAGGAAATGTTTTTACTTCTTGTAAAACAAAGAACGCAGCTGGGCCAGGCTTATCTGACTCAGTGGTCGGAGGCTAGCACTAGCCACTGGCTATAGCTTTCAGAGGTGCCCAGTGGACAAGCTCTCTCTATAGTCTCAGAGATGAGAATAATAATGTCTGTGTTGAGGACAGGTGCCCGTCAAAAGGAGAAAGTCCCTGAGAGAGCTGCTGAGTCTACAGCCTGGAGGCCGCCATCTTGGTTTCAGGGTGCAGGCAGAACCAATGGTGAAGTAGAGAGGTTGTGGCTGTTTCTAGTTCCTATAACAAAATACCTGAGGTGATGTTAAAAAGGACAGAGGTTCTGGAGGTTACAAGCTCAAGAGCATGGTGCTAGGATATGGTGAAGGCCACAATTGAATCAAAACATAATGGAGGTCAGTGCATAGCAAGCCGAGACAGCATGCCAGCTCACATCTCTAAAAACGTTTGGTTTCTTTTGCTTTTATTTTGCTTTGTTTTTGAAGACAGGGTCCTACTATATAGCCCTAGCTAGCCTGAAATTTGCTATGTAGACCTGGCTGGCCTCAAACTCAGAGATCTGAATGCTAGGGTTAAGGGTCCTGTGAGATGCCTTCCTTCTGTGTTAGCGTGTCTGTTGGCGGTGTACTTGCCCAGGTCTTGTTTGGGAAGCCATATTGTTGAGGTATTATGGGTAAACTTTCTTGTTATTTCTAGCAGACACAATCTCTCAGCAGATTTCCTGTCTTCTGGTAGTTGTAGTCTTTCTGTTCCCTCTTTTGTAACAATCAGGCCAGGGACCCTGATTGTTCTCTGCATTTTGGCTGGATGTAGGTTTTTTTGTAATGATCTCTGTTGTAAAGAAGGGGGAGGTGCCTTTTTGGGGTCATGAATTCATGTCCTGTGCATTGCTGGCTTATGGGGTAGTTCTGTGTACCATGTTTTGAATGTCTATACCTAGGTCTCCACGATGGCTGCTAATTTACGTCTCCATCAGCAGACATGCCGATGCACTTTTGGGACCAAGCTGTGGTGATGGAGCAGCACACTGAAACCATTGCAGACAGGAATACAGGGCAAAGAGGCCATGCTTTCCTGTCAACACCGAGCAGGTCAGCCTGCCTTGAAACCTACTCTGCCCTCCGGGCTTCCTGCCTTAGGGAATAATCCCGTAGGCACCGTGCTGGCTTCTGTTCTGTACAGCCAGTCTTGCTGGAGCCTCCCGGGAGGTGGTCTTCTCTGCTGCTGCTGAGGAGATGGGTGGGAAGCTGGGCAAGGAGCTTAAGAAGGGATCAAAGTGGTATGCAGAAAGAGGGCCAGAGCCTGGTGGGAGTGTGGGGGCCTCGGGCTGGCAACAACCGGCAGGGCAGGAAGGGCTCTGCCTTCCCAGCCAGAGCCGGAGGGAACCGGTCTTGCAAAGCTGCCTGATGAGTCAGAAGGGAGGACAGTGCAGTGTGGGGGCGGAGGCAGAATGAGCGATCACTTTCCCTGCAGACAGGCTTCGTCTTCAGAACATTCGATCAGAAGTGAGTGATCGTGGGCGTTAAATGCTCACCTTTAAAGGTCAGCACGGCAGACAGCCGGCCTCGTGGCCCAGACGTGTGCCTTGGGTAACCGCGGTGGAATTCATTAACTTGTCACTGCAGTCCTGCTGTTGTCAGATGGCCTTCCTGAGGAGGTGCTTTGTCCCCCCCAACCACTCCCACGCTGGCCAGCGGAAGTGAGGCATTAGTCACACAGCCCAGGGAGCAGGGGGCTGAGGGCCAGGCCCCCACCTGATGCTTTTATCTCCAGTCTACTTCTCTATGCTGTAGCCTGCCAGGAAGGACTTAGCACTGAGTCCCCTTCAAAGAAAGGGAGTCTTGAAAAACTGGGTGTGTCTTGGACCCCACCCCCAGATGCCGTGGCTTTTAACAGTCCACTAAACAGTATTAGCCCACCAGGGACATCATGCCGTCTCCTGGGACACTGACACAGGTGATGTAGCAGAGCTGCCCATTTGGCCAGTGGGAGCCAGCTTCCATGTGTGGGTCAGCTTCTGGGGCTTTTTGAAGCAAGAGCTAGGACTTCCTTAGTGGGCAGAGTTAGGCCTGTCCACTCCTAAGACAGAGTAGAGACTGCCCCAGAGGGGCTGAGGGTGTGGCTCAGCTCGTAGAGCACTTGTCTAGCATGCACTAGGCCCTGAGTTCAATCCCCAGCACCGCATAGACCAGGCATGGTGGTGCACTGAGAGCCTGTTTCCCACCTGCCCTTAAAGAGTGCTCCAGAGAGGGGAGGTGCCCCCTCCCACCTGTTAACATCAGAGCCGCCCGCCCAGGGCCCACCTCCGAGCCCCTGGTGTGTAGCTGTCATCTGACACACACTGAGAAGGAACAACTAACTGATAATCACGGTTTCTGATCCCTGCAGAGCTGCCAGTTCACGGTGTGAAGTGTGGACAGCATGAAGCAGTGAAGTCATAATACAGCCAGTCAGGGGGTCAGAGAGAAGACCTCTTCCTCTTCTCCGGCCCGTTTCCTGCACAGTCCCCTTCCCCAAATATTTAGTGAGGGCCAGGCACTGCCCCCTCCCAGCTCCAGTCAGCCTCTCTCTGTCTTCCAGGGCACACGGTTCAGAGCAAGATGGGTAGGATGTCATGCAGGGACACAGGGATGCCTGAACGGCAGAAGAGGGTGAAGCATCCTGGCAGAGCCCTGCATCTCTGTTGAGGCCTGTTGGAATTCCAGAGATGCCTAAGGGCTTGGGCCTGTATAGGGTACCCATGAGTGGGGGGTCTCTGCCATCAGGAACCACACAAGGAGGCAATCCTAGAAGTCAGGGTGTCTGTCTGTCTGTTTGTGGGATGTCTCTGCGTGGAGTGTGGCCTCTGGGACTTGTGGGGTGTCCCCTGTCACTTCAGATTTAGCTTGTCCATACCCTGGACCAGTTCTTCCTAAGAATGGGGCCTCCATTTCCTGAAGGTGCTGGGTTGCTGGAGTCTGAGCAGGGAGGGGGGTGCCTTAGGCACCTCTAACCCACTGTGGTCTTACAGGAAGACCCTACACGCTCTCAGCACACAGCTTAGACACAGTTTCAACTCAGTGTCTCTGTTCACTCCGAGGCCTGAATCTGGTCAGTGCCACGCTTCCCACGCTCTTAAAAAAGGCTCCCCCTAAAGTGCTCACACAGTATCACCCCAACTATGAGGAATTAATCACTGCTCCCAACCACAGCGGGTTAATTGGGTGTGAGTGTTGGCTTAATCTCCTCTCCACTGGAGTCTAGCTGGCACTGTGATATCCCCCGAGCAGTGCAGTGACATGTTTATACGTAGGAAATTAGGCAAATAATAAAACAGCTGGCACCAGGGCGTTATTATCATTCGCCGAACATTTTGCCCCCACACACTGCTGCCGGCATTGTATAGGTGAGAAATCGGAGGCATGGAGTGATCAGGCGACTTGTCCTTCCTTCCTCTGTTTGTCCCTGGGCATGCGTTGGATCCAAGCTTAGACATCCCCTATTTCTGGAGCCCCATGCCGTTCAGCCCACAGTGCTTTGCTGCCTGCCCTGCCCCCTTTAATTGACAGCTTTGGAAGACTCTCAGTGTCAGATTAATTTATCTGTATTTTATGTGTATTAGTGCTTTGCATTCATGTTTGTCTGTGTAGCAGGTCTAAACCTGTGGAGGCTGGAAAAGGGCTGGATCTCTTGGACCTGGGATTACAGATGGTAGCAAGCTGCCATGTGGGTGCTGGGAATTGAACCTGGGTCCTCTGGAAGAGCAGTCAGTGTGTTTAACCACAGAGCTGTTTCTGTATTTATTCCTATTCTAAGGTATGGCTGAAGCAGAGATGGCTTAGCTTAACCCCTCTTGCTAGTGTGAGGCCCTTTTTGCTTTGCCCATTTACAGTCTCTGAGCAATTATCAGGCTAGGAGCAGTATTCCCAACATGGATTCCTAGAAGTAGTTCCTGGGTCAAAGGTCATGCCAGGTTTTAAGACATCTAGTGGATAGGAGAGGTGGCCCCCAGAAAGGGGAGAGGGAGATGTATGCTCCAGAATTGGGGGTTCAGCAGACCTACATCTGACAGGCCTCATCTACCTAGGTGAGGGCTTTGGGAATGTTGGTATTTGGGGCATGAGTTGAAGATTAGAAACTCATCCTTCCCCCAGGACTGTAGGCTGGTGTCTTCCGCCTTCCCCAGGCCTGCGCTCAGCTCACACCAGCTGAGAGAAGAGACCGCCCCAGGGCCTGGCGGGTCCCGGGTCTCTGCCTGATCTGCTCTGAAGCGGCCCACAAGGAGGATATGTACACTCCCCAAGACAGACGTGGCCATTTCTTTCTTTTCTTCAAGCCTGGAAAAATTCTGCAGCCAGTGATGGGATTCTAAAAGCCCCAAAGTCCTCTTCAGGAGACGTCAGGCACAAAGATAAAGTTTGTAAGGCTCTGGTTACTAGGAACAGCTGAACAGTGTGCTAGGAAAGTAGGCTCCGGCATGGCCCCTGCCGGCTGGGGTGGGCCGGACAAGGCTCAGGGTGTCAGAGGGCTGAATGGAGGATGATGAGGTGTCTCAGCCTCCATCCATAGGGCTAAGCTGAGCTGCAGACCACAGAACCAGAGGGTGGCTGGTCCTGGCCTTTAAATCCTGTGTGCCACTGGTCCTGCCTCAGCCGAGGCAACCCCTCTCTGCCCCCCACTGTTGCCCCTCTAGAACTGTAGGAGAACACAGGGGTTGCCTCGGGGACTGGCTGGTGACATCCACCAGGAAGGACAAAGCCTTGAGTGCCTGGGTGCCAAGCTTGCCTAGGTGGAAGGCTTACGTGGCCATGCCGAATGCCCACCTAATCCCAGTAGGAGGTCTGCCAAGCTTGCTTCAGCATCTGCATTGTGCCAGAGAGGACGTGGATGTCAGAGAGCTGAAGCGGCACACTCATGATCGCCGGAGTAGGATGGGGGCAGAAAGGGAATCTGCCTGGACCCATCTCCTCACCACACCCTGAGATCAGACAGGCTGGGGAAAGCCAGCGGCTCTGCAGAGGGGTGGGGCCCAGGCTTTGAGAAGAGATCTTCCTTAGCCAGTGCGGGCCTGTGGGCCTCGCCCTCTAATCTCCTGGACCGGAGACTGGGCCCATCCCTTGGGAGACGGGGAGGCTTAGCTGGGAGGAGGGTTCTGTGAGTGCAGCTGCCATTTACTGAGCACCTACTGTGTGCCAGGCACTTCTCAAAAGTTGCCTCTTTCGCCTCCCAGTGTTTGGCCCTGCTCCTCTGGCTTTATCAGAGCAGCAGGGTAACGTGCCTGATGCCTCGGCAGCAGCCAGGTCCTGCTAAGGTCAGCCTGCCCTGGGCTGTAAATGTTGCCCAGGACCCCAGTGCTTCTCAATGTGGGCTTTCTGGGATAGCTGGCAGTGAAGAAGGGTGTGGAGGTGGGAAGTAGCGGAATGAAAGTGGCCTGCCCCTTGTCCTACCCAGCAAAAAGAGCTCGCAGAAGTGACAAGGCTGGTCTGGTTTCTCTCCTTCAGATTCTCATCTGGGGAAAAAGAAAACCAAGGGCTGAGGGGTTGTGTTGTAGTTGCTCGGGGGGAACTGCAGGTGGCGCTCACAGTGCTGCAGACTCCCGGAGCCGACCCCTTCTGGCCTGGCAGAACTGGGGGATACTGAGTTTTGCAGCCGGACCTGGGAAGATCTAAGCCCCAACCCCGGGACGCCGGAGGCTCGCCACCTGCACCCCTGGCCTCTTCCCGCCGCTGTCCGACCACCTGGTCGGAGCAACCCGTTGCTTTCAGAGCACGAAGTCAGTTCAGGCAGGGCTCGCCACAGCAGGGTGCCAGAGCAGGGTGCCATGCCGCACTGGCCAGTGTTTCGCAGGACAATGGTTCTCCTGTAGTAACAGAAGTACTGCGAGAGTGCGCAGCCTAACTCGCGCCCCGCGGCGGACGCTGCTCAGGCTCTGTCCCTCAGAGCCCTCATCTGAGCATGACAGGCTCCATCATGCCATCCCAGCGGCCAGGGCGGCTCTCCACAGAGGTCCTGGTCTGTGGTGACCCACCATGCAGGAAACAGTCCCACCGAGCGGCCCCTGCTTCCCAGCAGCCTCGGGCCGGCGAACCAGCATCGGGTCGGGGAGCTGATGACTGGCAGGGGTGTTACGCCCCTAATTCTTTCACTCTCAGAATTTGGGATCTTTTGTTGCCAACCTCGAGGTTGAAACAGGTCCCCTAGCTTAAAACACACACACACTTTTTTTTTTTTTTGAAAAGTAACAATGCACATTAATGTTTTTGAAATGCTAGAGGTAGACATGACTTGAACCCCACGGCCCAGGACAGCCGGGCACACCGTGTGGGCTCAAGAGGCTTCTTCCTCCCCACAGCTGGGGCTTGTTTCGTGTTCATTAGGCTCCTCACAGACAGGCTTAGACATTGTGCTTCTCACCATCGACATAAATGTCTCTCTCCTAAGTAACATTCTAAACATCTCCATAATATGCTCACAGGTATGTGAACTGGAGTTTATTTGAATCTTCCATTACTGTACTTTTAGTCTGTTTTCAATTTTTCTCCTTATAAATGAGGTGGCTGATGTCTTTATGCAGGGACGTGCTTCCATATTTCAGCTTATTTCCTAAGGAGAGACAAAGTAGTCAGGAGAAAGATTAACTTGGTCAAAGGTTTTAAAATCTGATTTCATATTTCTTAAGAGGAAGGCACCTTATGAAACAACTTTATAATCTGTTGAAAAACCTGGTTATGTTCTTTTTTAATATTGTTTTTCAAAATGATTCGTTCTGAGCAATATCCTGTGCCTTTCAGCAGACAGCCGCGATATGAAAAGAGATTTGTTCCCTCGTGCTCTTAGGGGGCGATCTGGCTCAGGAAACAGACTCATCGGTCCCCAGGAGTATCTGATGGTTGCTATGGCAACAAGTCATTTAACGCAACACCCTACGAAAGCACTGATCAATAAGGGAGGGGGCGAGACGGAAACAAATTAGCTGGTGTCTGAGTGGCCCTGAGCGAGAACAGCAATAATAGCCTGTCAGTCCCCCCTGGGGCAGGACCCAGACAGGAGGCAGACGCCTATGCCTCATTCTGGCGCCCGTTGCATGGCGACGCTGCTGACCCAATCTGACCTGGAGCTGGGACCTGGGCACAGCCCCTCCCGTCTGTGCACACTCCTACTGGGACACCTTGTAGACCCCACTGCAAAGGTGGGACATCTGGGTCCCGAGGAAAGCTGGCTCCAACTCACAGCTCGACCTCCAGGGGCCCCCCGGCTTCGCTGGGCCGTCCTCCCCCCAGGGGTGGGTGTCAGAAGGCAGGGGAGACTGTGAAAACGATGTAGGGTCCTTGACTAGGCTTGCTGGGTGCTGCTAACGGCTCTGGCTGATCTGAGGTGTTAAAAGTAAGAGTCTGAAGGAGAGAGGCTTGTTGGGTAGCAGGTACCCAATTAAACCCACCAAGGCGAACAGATGCGGGGAGTGAGGGGCAGCCCCCCACTCCCCGGCCGAGGCCCCGGGGACCCCAGCTGTGCTGCTGACCTCTGACCTCGAAGCCGACGAGGGCTTGGCTAGAAAGACAAGGGAGGGGCGTCGGGAGCCGGACTCCCCCGTCCCACTAGCTGGCTGACTGCTCAGGGCTACCCTCCTCAGTCTGGGGTGGGCAGAGCACCCCCCAGCCCCGCTTCCGGTGCGGGTCAGGCGTTTTTCTGAGAGGCGTTTATGCCTGGGACCTCAGCGGCTCAGTTCCTGAGATCCACCTTGAAGGACGAACTGGAGGCCCCAGAGATGGGCTATAGCACTGTCGCTGACAGTAACCCACCGGGGGCCCCACACTGCCCTGGATGGGTGGGCAAGGACACCTCAGTGCTCCCCTAAGGCACAGGGGAGTGTGCGTGTGTAACACGCAGGGAGTGGGCACATGAAGAGCTGGCAGGGGGAACTGCCCTCTGCTTCCTGAGGAACGGTGGGGTCTGGCTCTGGAGTGACCAGGAGCCGAGTCTGGGTTGGCAGGTTCCTACCTCATGGCTGTTGCAGCCTCTTTGTGCCTCAGTTTGCTCATCTTGGGAATGGGCGTGGGCTGTATGCACCGGATATCGGGTGCTTAGTTCTCGGGTGGGGGGGGGGACCTCAGCTAGTCACGCAGTATCTCTGTGCTTTTTTTCCCCCCTATAATGAATATTGGTGGCCACAGTGTACAAGAGCCATGGTCTAGGCTGCAGCGGACAGGGGAGGCGATTTTCTCCCCAGGGAGCACGCATTTTCAAGCCGGACACCCCTTCCCTAGCAGGTCTGCGCAGCAGAATTCACGCGGGACATAGGCGCAGGCGCTGGCAGCCAGTGGCGTAATAGCTGCTTCTAGAAGGATCCGGAGGAATCGGGTCGCGCGCCGGGCGCCGGGGCGCTCGGAACCGCTGCGCTTCCGCAGCTGGCCGGCAGGGGGCAGGCTGTGCCCACGAGCCGCGTTGTCCTCGGCTCACCCCGGCCCTGCGGCTGTGTCCCGGGCCATGCGGCGTGCCTCTGTGCAGCCAGCGAGCTGCCCCCTCCCCCGGGAGCCTCCCCATCATCCGCGGGCCTAATAATTTACATTTAATTTGTTAGCGGTTTAATGTTTAATTTAAAAAACTGAATGATTCATTGCCATATTAATAAATAATAACATTTATTATTCTCCTAATGAGTGTCCAAAATACAAAAGCAATTTCATGTCTTACGTATTCTCTCATAAACTGAGACAGCAGAGCGTTCATTACGGAATTCTGTTGGGGTCTTGATCCTGCCTTCGTGCCTGGGGCTGTCGGGGGAGTTGTCTGCCCTTAAAGCAGATCTTGGCTTGGCTCTGCTCTGGCTCCTCAGGACCCGGGGAGCCCCAGGAGGCCCGGCTCCTTCCCTCCTGCCCTTCCCACCAGTCAGTGTTTCTTTCTTTCTAGATCACGCTGGTCCCAGGGGCGGGCTGCGATTGTGCTCTCTTCCCAGGTGGGGAAACTGAGGGGAGGCGCTGAGAGGCAGACCGGCCATGTTCAGCTGGTTGACTCTGAGCATTGGTGCTGGCTGGGGAGCAGCAGGCTGCTACAAGTCCTGAGCAGGAGGGAAGGGGGAAGAGGGGCGGGGGGGGGGGGGGATGGTGAAGGGGCGTGGCGGGGGGGGGGGCATAGGGTCCCGACACAAATCCCCAGTCAGCCAACGCCCTAGCTTCGCTTCTCTGCTTCTTTCAGATGATGTGGAAGGTTAAAAAGAAATGGGGTAGTCAGCAAAGTGAGTTCACTGTAAGATTCTGTCATCAGCTTCCCAGGGGCGGTAGGTGAGGCCAGGATCGGGAAGGGCAGGGAGAGGTCGCGATTCTGGCTTTAGGTACCAACTTTGCGGGGGGGGGGGGGGGGAGGGAGGGGAAGGTTGCTGCTGGTGGTGTAACTATCTGCTCAGGCTGCAAGGAAGGAGGGTCAAAGACAGGTTTGCTTAGGTGTGCAACCCAGAACGCAATGCTGGAGATACTGAATATTACTGGGAAGAATGAAAAAAGCAGGATCCCCAGGGATTGGCAGGGAGGTCAGTGTGCTTCCGCCTGGGACATGCCCAGACGATGCCGGAAAGCTCCCTCAGCAAGGGCATCCACATGGCGTTGATCCTTTCACCGTTCCTACCGCCAAGCTCTCCCAGGCCATCCAGCCTGCTCTGAAAGCCCTGGCTTCCCAGGGCTGCATAGTACTCCGCAGAGGAGCCCCCCCCCCCCCCCCCCGCGCCGACACTGACTTTGGGCTATTGCCTCGCCAGCCTGGCCATCGGCTTGGCTCTGCAGGAATCCTTGATTACGGCCTTTGGGTGGTTCCTAGAAGTGAGCAACTGGGTCAGAGGGCAGGAGTGCCTGGGAGGCTCTGGCTGCCTGCTCCTGTCCTCCTGCCAGCCTGGGTGTACCCACACACTCTCAGAGCATGCCCCGCGGGGCCTGCCTCCTGCTGTGCCCTTGGCAGCCTTGGCAGGGCTGGCATGATCTTACAACATGCAGAGCTTTCTGTTTGCAAGGTGCTGTTGTATTCATCTCTGCCCGGGGTTGCCCCTGGGTCCCGAGACGCAGATAGGCCTGCCTGTTTCCGTTGTTTGATGTGGAGGGCACTGAGGCTCACGGGTCGGCATGCATTCAGCTCAGGTTCTGGAGTCAGTCCCACTGTCCTGCAGGCCGAGGGTTGAACTCTGGGCCTGTGCATGCCAGGCAAGTTCTCCAGGCTGAGCTACCATCACCAGGTCCTTTGCAGTCTCAGGGATCTCAGGGATTCTGCTGGTTCAAAGGAAAACATGTCTGCCATGGTGTTTGAGCACTTGGTCACCAGGTGGTGGCGCTGTTTGTGGAGGTCATGGAACCTTCAAGACAGGAGGCCTTCCTGGAGGAAGTGCCTCATTGCCTGGGGAGTTTCTAGCCTCGCCCTACGTCTGGGTCCTTCTGTCTCTTCCCATGTGCTGTTGAGGTGTGAGCTCAGCCTCCTGCTCTTGCACCTGCTGCCATGCCTCTCTCTGCGGTTATTAACTTTGTCTCTCGAACTATGAATCTCAACAGACTCTTCCTTTTGTAAGTTGACTTGGTCATGGTGTTTTAGCTCAGCAAAAGTAAGTAACACGGGGACTATGGCCATGTCCCCATGTTTCAGCTGGTGGAAAGGCTTAGTGGCCTGACTCATGGTGAGTTCTGCCTTGTAAGGCCACCCAGCCAGGAGCATCTCCATGTACCTGTTCACTCAGGGCCACATGCCACCCGAGCATCTGCCAGTCGCTCAGCTGCCCAGCCTCATCCCCACTTACCCACGTGTCCATTCGGGACTCCACACGTCCACGCATCTCCTCACCCCCATTCAACAAACGCTTCTATTCATCTAGAGTCACCCAAACCCCAGAAAGGCCAGAGCAAGCTTGAGCAAGATGAGGGTGCCCGGAAGAGCTGCTGCACACGTAGCTGGGCCTGGGCGTGTGTGCCTGCATGCAGGTGACAGAGGAAGGGAAACAGGCAAGTGAGACCCCGCAGAAACAGCAGCGGTCACTGCCGCCAGTGAGCGTGTAGAGCAACAGCAGAGAGCAGAGGAAGGAACCCACACACTCACTGTTATCCCGGACTCTGCATAGATGCCCTCTTTGATAGACTACCCTGGGGACACTGCATATGCTTGTGCAAAAGGCTGGAACTTGGCATCTGCCGCACACTCTAAAAATATGAACTCAAAATGCATCAAAGACTTACACCTCACACTGAACCTATGGACAGTTTAGAAGACAACTCAGGGAGAAGACACTGGTATAGGCAATGATGCTTTAGGATGAGACCCAAAAGAGGCTGGAGAGATGACTCAGCAGTTAGGAGTACGTACTGTCAATGCAAAAGACCCAAGTTTGATTCCCAGCACACATAACAGGCAACTTACAACTGCCTCTATTCCAGCTCCAGGGGATCTGATGCCCTCTTCTGTCTCCTTATGTAACTGCAGTCACATATGTACATACCCATACACAGATGCACACATATACAGGTAACTTTAAAAAAAATCTTAAAGTGAGACAAATAGGGTTAGATCAAATTGAGAAGCTTTTGCCAAGCAAGGAAGATAATAATGCTGTGAAAAGTTAGCCCCCAGAAGGGGAGAAATCATTCTTTGTCGACTATTCACCTGGAAAAAAGGTTAATAGCTGGAATACACGAACAGCTCAAGAGAAACTGAACAACAAAATGCAAATAATTCAGACAGCCAGAAGACCAACACACTTATAAAAGCACGGTAAACATCACAGATGCCGGGGAAGTGCAAACAGAAACCATGTGAAGAACCATCTCACAGGAGTTTGTGCGGCTGAAATAGAGAAGACAAAAAAAAAAAAAAAACAAAAAACAAACAAACAAACAAACAAACAAAAAAACAGTTTAGTTGTAGTGTCTCATGCCTGTAATCCTAGCACTTAGAAGTGTGAAGCAGGAGGATTTCTGGTTTGAGACTTGCTTGGGCTACATAGGGAGTCCCTGCTTCAAAAGCAAAACAAGAGGCAAAGAGATGGCTCAGTGGTTAAGAGTGTGTACTGGTCTTCCAGGGACCAAGTTTGATTCCCAGCACCCATTTCAGGTAGCTCCCAACCACCCATAATTCCAGTTCCAGGGGATTCTTTCTGGCTTCTGCAGGCACACACACACACACACACACACACACACACACACACACACACACAGCTAAAAATAAAGGAAATCTTAAAGGCACAAGTGAGAGGGCTCAGTGGATAAGGGTGCTTGCCCTCAAGTCTGCCATCTTGAATTTGATCCCTGGATCCTACATGGTGGAAGGAGAGACATGACCTCTACACTTATACCTTGAAATGTGTATCCACTTAAACACTTAAACAACAACACACAGATAAGGGAATGAAAAAAATAGTTAAGATGAAGCAAAAACAAAACAGACCTGCTGGCGAGGATGTGAAGGAAAGGGGACTCTTCTTTAAGGAGATTTTATTTCTATGTGTGCGCATGTGGGTGTGCCTGAGCATGTGTGTGCTGGTGCCCAAGGAGAAGGCATTCAATCCCCAGGAGCCTGAGTCACAGGTCATTGTAAGCTGCCGGATGTGGGTGCTGGGAACCGAACTTCAGTCCTCTGCAAGATCAGCAAGAGCTTTAGCAATCCTCTCTCCTCCTACATCTTTTAATGGGAAGTGGAAGCTACAGCCCTTATGGGAAACGGCAAGGAGCTTTCTTGAAAATCTATGTGCGGATCTGTCAGATACTCCACAAAGCCCATTTCTGAGACTAACAGAAATGAAGGAGGATGGCAGCATGGGCCAGGCTTATGGTGGCACTATATGTGAGGGCCAAGATGGGGATCAACCCGATGCTCACTGACGGGTGAGTAAGTCAAGAAGATAGGCTCAGGACCGGGGAATGCTTTTCAGTCACACAAGGAATGGCATCCTGTCACTTGCAGCAACACAGATGGAGTCGAACACCGTTAGTTTCAGTGAAATAAGCCAGACACAGCGAGGCAAACGCTCTGTGTCCTTTCTTGTATGCGAGGCTGAAAGAAAGCCCATGTGAATGTGGAGTGGTGGTCACCAGAGGTTTGGGAGAGTAGGGGAGAGAAGGTTGGCTAACAGATATCCAGGCTTGGTCAGGTGGAAAGTGTAAGGTCTAGTATTGAATAGTATCGCGAGCTACTACAGTCCGAAGTGCAGAAGGGAAGAGCTCAAAGCCTTGGGACAGAGTAAAGGAGACGAAAGGACAGAGAGGCTGATTACCATGACTTGATCACTGATGCACTGTGTGTCTGTAGCAAATCTCCACACAGGAGGCTGATCATATATATGTATGTATAATTAATGGTAATCTCCTCCAAACAAAAAGTCAAGAAAGACCTAAAAGCCATGAAAATACTAGAAGAAAAGATAGTGGAAATGCTTCATGACATTGGACCAGGAAAAGACCGTGAGAGCAAATAAGAGATGGACACACGTGGTTGCAGCAAACTGAAAAGCTCTGTACAGCAAAGGAGATGGCCATAAGGAATATATAAGTAATATATTCAGCGAAGGAAATACAAAGCATACGTCTGACAAGGGACTAGTATCTAGGATTTATAAGGAGCTCAAACAAGTCAGTAAAACCCACATAATCCAATTTAAAAACAAGCAGTAGAACTCAACAGATATTGTCAGGAAATGTTCACGTGGTCGGCACAGTCCATAGAAACATGCTCACTGCCGTTAACTGCTGGGGAAATACAAATCAGACTACAGTGACATAGCTCACTCCAGTTAGACTGGCTGTTACCAAAAAGGAGCTGTGATGGGTACTGGGGGAGCGGGCCTGGAGCCAGAGTCAGGTAGATGCATGTCCAAACCCTGAAAATCTGGTCCCGAGACCGGCAGGAGTAGGACCATTCCTCCCTGTCCTGGTCCTGCATGTCCCAGCATGTGGCCTTATGGCCGCTGTCTCTGCCACTATTGAGGATACGGTTGCTTAGCCTGACCACTAGGTTCCAGGTTAAACTTCCTCTTCCCTTATAAGGTCATGTCCATCGAGCACCCAGAATTCCTTTTCATGCAAATAAGGCATTCCCAGCACCTTAACCCTGGCCAGTGATACACACTTCTTCCAAAAGCCTCCACCCACTCCCCAAAGGTTTAAATAGGCATTGTTTTTTGTTTGTTTTTTCCAATTAAACTAGCTGCTCAAGGAAGCCTCCAGAGCATCTCTCATAGTGCTCCCTGCCACCTGGGCATATCCCTTCTTTCCCACTGGGACTTCATACAACAAATGAAGCATGAATGAGAACAGCCTAAGGTATATAACTGTGGAAGGGGTGGGCGCCATATGAAAGCCCTGTAAAGGGTCGTGCACCTCATGGCTTAGCACTTTCTGGACTTTTTCCTCAGTTCACTAGCTGACTCCCACTCTCACGAGTGCATTCCTTTACTCAGTGAACTTTCCTTCACTTAATAAGTTGTTTCTACTTCAGTTTCTAACCAATTGTCTCCAGTCCAATTTATTGCCCTTGGACACAAGAAACGGGGTAGTTCAACAGAAGTCCCGGGGACACTTGGCCGGATACTCTGGGACTCTGATCCGTGCCTGTTACATAAGGAAATGAGAAGCAGTGGCGGGGAAGAGGAGGGCTGAACATGCTGAAATAATTCAGAGAGCAGGAGACTGGGCCTGGGCAGTGAATGGAACAGTGGTCAGTAGCTTGGCCCTCCGAGGCTAGGAGATGAGCTTATCAAGTCAGTAGGTGACCTTTGGACCACACCGTTTACAGCTGGGACTCAGAGCGCTGAAGCTTCCTCAAGCCCTGAACTTCTACAGCCTCATCCTTCCCCCAGGGCATTTGCTGTTCTGCGGCTTTAAAGCATGGTGAGTAGGTCTGAGCAGATCTCAGGGTTCCTCTTGCTTCCTCTATCCCTCAGCACACCCAGGAGGTGCTCACTGGCTAGCACCACTCCAGTGTGAGTGAACTGCGGGGTCTCAGGAGTGTGAGAGTCTGTCTTGCCCCAGGCTGCGGAGCTAAGGATGGTCGACAGAGGCTCCTCGTGTCAGCAGGCCCCGGAGGTCCTCCTAACACCTGGTGCTTCTGTGGGCTGAGTCTTGGGGAGAGGCAAATAAAACAAGAGACAGAGACTGGGGAGAAGACGGTGTTTCAGCCCAGGTTTGGGAAAATGGGGTGGAAACCGTCTCATAGAACAGCAGTCCCCATTTTCAAAGCAGGAAAGAACATCTCAGGGGTGATGGACAGAAAGTTCCCAGGCTGGGAGAAGTTCTTTGGAGGGTTTTTATGATAGAGACTTGGTATAGCTTTTTCTTTGAAATTCACCTTCCGGCCAAGTCCTTGCCAGCACACTCACTTTGCAAGTGAATAAATAAAAGGTGTCAAGCAATGGAAAAAGTAATAATAACAAATAACAGGGATGAAGAAGAAGATGGGTGACAGGATCCTTTATGCTATACACCAGAACCCAGCAAAGGAGAAGCCAATCCTTTCTGGTGTCATGTGGTTTCTGTTTTATAAACTCACTTCTATTCTCCCTCTTTAACTTTCAGTCTGTTCTGCTACACTGCTATACAAAGAAAGAATGTTCCCAAAGCACAGCCGGCTCTGGAGGACGTCTGACACCTGACTAGACTGGGTTCACGATCAGCCTAATTGCAGTTTGTTTTCCGCTGTGTGAGCGGTATTGGGAATTGAGTCCTTCAAGAGTGACTTCTCCCTAAGATTTCCCAAATAAAACTGGGAGAGCTGTCCAAACCAACAGACCCTCGCCTTGCAAACCAAGAAACACTAAAAAGCAAGGCAACACAACACTTCCAAAAGATCATAACTCCTTGTTTACTGAACACAAAGTTATGGAAATGGTTGGAAATGCGAGACAAAGAATTCAAAAGTCTGTTTGTAAAAATGATCAATGACTTCAGAGAGGAAACAAAAAGGCCAATGAACAACACGGGCTAAGTTCAGGATATGGTCAAGATAGTCATGGATGAGATGGTAACGTGGATGAGAAATTCAGCAGAGAAATTGAGATTTTGAAAAATAGACTGAAAAGAAATGTTGGAAACAAAACATTATTTAAAAAAAGTCACCAGTAAATGATGTGATCAGGGAGAAGGAAGGATATCAGGACTGAAAGTCAAGTGTGAGAAAATACTGCGTAGCTACCTGTCTGTCTGTCTTATTTAGAGAATAAATTAAAAATTAAGCATGACCACAATTCACACCTATGGGATATGATTGGAGACCAAACTGAAGTATTTGTGGGGTAGAAAATGAGCTAAAATAAGTGAAAATGATCTGATAGGAGAAATGGGAAAAAAGGGCTCCTTAGTGATAGAGGGAGATAAAAGGGAATAAGAGGTTACAATTGATCTGATAGGGGAAAGGGAAATGTGGACTCCTTTGGGAAGGAGGAGGGGGATAAATATAGAAGGAGGAGGAGGGAGGTAAAATAACAATATGGATGGCTGACAAGGCCATAGAGAATCATACTGTTGACTATTTGCCCACCAAACCCCTATACTGCATGAAATTCGGTGAATAAATATACATCTATAGGTTAAATAAAATTTCTCATCTGGGCTTATGGCACTTCCTCCTAACAAGACAGGAGGCGGCATCTTTTGAATGTTGGCCAAGGTGGTCTAAGAGAGTTCCAAAACACAGAGTCTTTTTTTGCTGCCTTTGATTAAACCCCCAGAGGTGGAAGGGAAGTCCCTATTTCTAAAGATGCTATGCACTTCAGAAACAGGGCCCAAAAGCCCCTGAGTGGAACCGATCTGAATGCCTCTTCCCTGTGGACTAGATTTCATGGTACCGGAAGGCACTGTGCAAGCTTCCAAAGGAGGAAGGCAGCCAACAGTTCTACTCAGCCATGATGGCTGTGAGACTACAACAATGGCCAGCATGGAACCATTACTCTACAGGATACAGTAGTGGCATGCATACCATGGCAGTAACCAACAGCTTTCTGATTGGACTTAAGGCCAGCTCCACAGGAAGGGAACGAGAGATAACTACTGGGAACCCAGAAACTACTCAGTGCTAGTGAAATCATGGTTGTTGGAGGAGAATCTATAGTCACTACCGAACAAGCATAATCCCGAACAACAATCAGTAGACATTTATCCTTCTATCCTATATATATCCTGTATGGCCTAGACAGTAAATGGAGTCTCCACTCCTCATTAAGGAAACTTCTCTTTGCAACAGAGACCACTAAAGAAAATCAGAACCCAACTAATATGCAGACCTGTGGATCCCAGTCCTGGTGGATACATCTACAAAACACTGCCACACATAAGGCTCAGGGAACACTGTGGAAGAAGGGAAGATTGTAGAAGCCAGAGGATCAGGGAGTTCGCTGTGAAATTGTGTCTCCTGGTAACATCAGAAGCTACACCCATAAAGCCTCGCCAGTATGATGCCCAAACATGAACCGAGCAAGGTTGACACCAACAAACATGCCAAACTTCACAGGGGAAAAAGCCCACGAGGACTCCACCCTACACAAAGATCTACAGGCAACACAGTAAAGCTGGGCGTGGGAGAGGCAGCCCTCTCCAGGGAAAAGCAGACCAATTGGTTGTCAAATGGTCAGCCAAATGGTCATCCCTAAACACACACACACAAGTAACACCATATGGACCCAGCAGGTTATGTTTAGATATATGTAGTATATATAAATACATACACAAGTGGCATAATAATTGATTAAAAAAGAGAGGCCGTAAATTTGAAGAAGAGTGAGGAGGGGGATATGGGGGGGAAGGGAAGGAAGAAACGTAATTACAACTTCAAAAATAAACAGCAAAACCAGGGACGGTGTTGCACGCCTGTAATCCCAGCACTCCAGGAGGCAGAGGCAGGTGAATCTCTGTGAGTTCAAGGCCAGCCTGGTCTACAAAGCAAGTCCAGGGCAGCCAAGGCTTCACAGAGAAACCTTGTCTCAAAAAAACAAAAACCAAACCAAACCAAACTGAAAAAAAACCCCACAAAAATAGCCCCCCAAAAGTTTACCTCCCCCAACCATTACCATGACTCACAATAAACATGGAACATGAGTAGGGAGTAAACTGATGAAGGCAAGGGTTAGAAAGGGGCTGAGACTGAAAACCAGAGATGTACCTGGGGGTATCTCAGTCAGAAAACCCACCACACAAGCACGAAGACCCCACGTGTGGATCCCCGGAACCCTGGAAAAAGCCAGGTGAATCTGCATGCAAACCCCAGTGCTGGGAGCTGGGGTGTGTACAGACAGGCAGACCCCCCGAAGCACACTGGTAAGCCAACCTAGCTGATCTCCCCGTGTGTGCCCACAGCCACCCACCAACGACATCGAAAAATCTCCTCAATGAAATTACAGCAGAAGATCTTTGAAATCTAAAGAGCTGGGTGGCCAAACACAAGGGGCATTTAGAACTCCAGATACAGACCGAGAAGACCCTCTCCATGACACACTGCAGTCAAAACGTTGAGTGTAAAATGCGGGAAAAGAACTCAATAAAATCTACAAAGGAAAAACACCAGATTTCTTACAAAGCCAAAAACTATCAGAATAACATCAAGCTTTTCAGCAGAAACTTTTCAGCCAGAGAAGTGTGGAATTATTTATTTCAAGGCCCAAAAGCAATACCGACTAGTGGGGACTGGTATATCTAGCCAAGTTGTCTTCCAAAGTGGACGAGGAAAGAAAGACATTTCAGAAGCACAGATTACAGCATTGATCTCCAAGCTAGGAGTCCAGGAGACACCCGAAAGAACCTTACACAGAGAAAAGGAACAAGACGCTTTCATCCACGCACAGGAAAGAATTCCCCGAGGAGAATAAATGAACACAGGCGAACTAGAACAGAATCAAGAGTGCCCAGTCTTTTGAATCTTGATATCAAAACCAAGTAAGGACAAAAGCGGTGATGGTGCATGCCTCTATACCAGCACTCAGGAAGCATAGGCAGGCAGATCTCTGTGTGTTCGAGGCCAGAAAACCCTGCTCTGAGCGGGAGACACATGATAGAAACAAGAAAGGCTACAGCCTCTTCGTGTGTGTGTGTGTGTGTGTGTGTGTGTGTGTGTGTGTGTGTGTGCGTGCGCGCGTGTACCTTCTGCTGCTGTTCTGCTAAATGGTGGTGATGTCAACTGCCTTCCGATACTCACGTTCCTACACGCAGGTCAGTGTTGTGTCCAGTCTTCATCAAAGAACCTTCTTACTACGTCACAGGCCAGTTAATGCAGAAACCCACAACTGGCCAAAGGGCCAAGAATAAGTGAAAGTGGAGTGCTCAACCCTAAATGGGACGGTTCTGTCGCCCCCTCAAGGCTCCGGGAACACTGCAGAAGATGGCGTGGAAAAAATGCAAGAGCTGGGGCCGGGGGTGTGTGTAATGAAAAGGTGCCCTTGGATTGTGTCATGACACAGCCTTTGAACTCATAAACTCATGAACTCATGCGGCTATGGTCACACAGTTCACAGATCCCGAATAAGATCTGCCTAAGCCTGGGCCCAGCAGCATTTCCTCGTGGATAGGAGCTCATGAGACTCCCCCCCCCCCGCGCCCCTCCCCCCGGCCTTCTCGGAGGGACATTTGAAAGTGAATGTTGGCTGATTGCAGGGGTGGGAAGGAATCATTTTCTTCACCACAGATAAGTTGTCTTTGCTTCACTAAATAACTCCCCACCCATACTCGGGCAAATAGTCCTTATTAAGCTTCGTGGGTCACACACAGAGAAAGACACGGAAGTAGGAGGTGGGGAGAGGGAGGAGGACACAGGGCAAATGATTAAATTCACTATATAAATGTATGAAACTGCCACACTATAACAAACTAAAAAAGATACACCCTCCAAAAAAAAAAAAAAAATGAGGAAGAGAATTAACAAAAATGACAGGAATCAACAGACCTGAATCAACAATAGCCCTAAATGTAAGTAGCGGTAAGTACTCAAAAGACACAGACTGGAAGATTGTTCTTTAGAAAATTAGATCCCAATACTTGTCTTCCCAAGTCATGTGCTTCTCTGGCAATGGCATTAAAAGGCTGAGAGTGAAAAGATGGGCTTCAGCAAATCAAGCAAATAAAAAGCAGTTGAAAAACAACAGAAATATGTTTCTATATGATAAAGTAGACTTCAAGTTAAAATTAGTCAAAGTGATTAAAAAGGTCATTAGATATTAACAAGAGGAATACTTTATGAAGAAGCATAATAATGATGAAAATATATGCATCAGTGTTGAAACATTTATTTTATAAAACAAGCACTGCTGGAGATAGGTATGACAGGTCCAAAAACAATTATAGTAGATGACTTCAGTACTCTGCTTATCAATAGACAGACCATTCAGACGAAAAAAGTAAAGATGCTACAGAATTAAACATGTAAAACAGACTTACCAGATATCTGTAAAAATCTTGCATAATGGCTACAGAATACGCATTATTCTCAGAAGCCCATGAGACGTTCTCCAAAACAGATCACATTTTGTGCCTTAAAACAAGTCTAATAAATGAAAAAAATATTTTTTATATTTTATCAGATCATAGTGGAATAAAACTAGATATCAATAGCAGGAGAAACCACAGAAGTTGTGTAATTATATAGCACCTGTACAGTGTACTCTTGAAGAATTGGTGGATCATTGAAGAAATCAGGGAAGAGGTTAAAAAAAAAATCCCAAAATCAAGTGGGATGAAAGTAGAACCTACCGGAACCCTTGGGATGCAACAAAAGTACGTCTAAGGTCTAAAGGGAATGCTTATAGCTCTGAGTGTCTACCTTGGAGTAATAGAGATATTAATTGCTGTAGGGGCTTACGTTAGGATCTTAGAGATGCAAGATCAAGCCAAAGCAGCAAGTCAGTAGATGGAACAAAATAAGGGCAGAAATCTAAGGAAGGAGATGAAAACAATGCAAAGAATCAATGGAAGAAAAGTTGATTCCTTGAAAAAAGAATATGATTGGCAAGTCCTAGCTGAACTAACCCAAAGAGAATACTTAAAATATATTAGCAATGAAAAAGAGGACATCGAAATAGATAGCAATGAAATCCAGAAGATCTCAGAGAATGTTGTGAAAATTTACATTCCAAGAAATTGGGAATCTCTAAAAGAAGTGAATAAATTCCTACATGCATAGGACCTACCAACATTAAAACAAGAGTGATAAACAGTTTAAACAGATCTGTGATGAAAACAAGATTGGAACAGTAATAATGAGTCTCCCAAAGAGAAGGCCAAGGGCAGACAGAGCCACTGCTAGTTTTTTGTTTTTTTTTTTAACTTAGTGTTTTTATTTGGAAATTTCACATAATGTACCCCAGTCCCATTTATTTACCAGCCCCCCCCCATGACCTTTTCTAAAACAAAAGAAGAAAAAAAAAGTTCAATTTGTTTTGGCAATATACTTGACAGGGGCATGGTTAAACTCCCAGTGGTCAGCTCCTTAAAGACAGCTGAGTCCTGCCACTCTGTCAGAAGCCACCAACCTTGAAAGGTGACACTTTGTATCCAGTGTTTAAAGCAGAGCTGACATCAGTGCTTCTCAAGCTACGTCCTCAAGTGAAAAGGGACGGAGTTCCGCCAACATTATCTTATAAAGCCATTATTATCTTGATATCAAAACCAAGTAAGGACAAAAGCGGTGATGGTGCATGCCTCTTATCCCAGCGCTCAGGAAGCATAGGGCAGGCAGATCTCTGTGAGTTCGAGGCCAGCCAGGTCATCACAGTGAGTTCCAAGACAACCAATGCTACACAGAGTAACGCTGTCTCAAAAAACCAAAAAGGGCTGGAGAGATGGCTCAGAGGGTAAGAGCACTGGCTGCTCTCCCAGAGGTCCTGAGTTCAATTCCCAGCAACCACTTGGCCCTCTTCTGATGTACAGGTGTACGTGCAGACAGAACATTGTATACAGAATAAAAAAAAAAAACTTAAAAAAAGAAAATAACAGACCAATTTACCTAATGAATGCATATGAATGCATATAAAACCATCCTCACTAAATACTTGAAAATTGAATTTGACAGCTCACTGCAAAGGCTGTATATATTGTGACCAAGTTGGCTTTTATTTCAGGTATGCAAGGATGGCTCAACGTATGGGAATCAACAAATGTAACAAAACACAAAGATAGAGATAGTGACAGAAATGTACTAGTTATCTCAATGCACATAGAAGTTTCAACAACCCTTCATGATGAAAGACCTGAAGAAGTCAGAACAGTAACAGAACAGTCAGTAACAGAAGAGCCATCTATCAACACAATCTTGCTGTCTAGGACAAAGCTCTACCCCGGTTGAATACAGAAGCCTGAAAGCAATCACTCTGAAACCAGGATCTCTGCTCCCTCCACTCTCACTGTACCGACGGGCTCAGCTAGAGCTACTGACTGTATTAGTTGTTGTTCTGTCACTGTGACAAAATATCATGCCCAAGACAGCTTGTAGAAGAAGGGCTTTATTTGTGGCGCCGGAGTGGCACCAGTCATCCACGCGGGAGGCTCTGTTCAGGCAGGCCGGGCAGCTGGAGCTGGAATCAGCGCTCACATCCTCAGCAGCGGGCACGAAGCGGAGAGCAGGTGGGCAGGACAGGGCTGCGTCCGCTCAGGGCCTGTTCTCAGTGGGCTCTTACTCCAGCAAAGCTGCACTTCCCAGACAGGGCCACCAGCTGAGGACCAAGTTTCCAAATATCCGAGCCTATGATTTCTTCCTATGGGGCCATTCCTCATTCAAACCAGTACAGGGATAAAAAGAGGAAAGGAAGAAGCTGAAGTGCTCCTATTTGTAGACAGTATGATCCCATATTTAAAACATCCCACGGACTTCACAAGAAAGCAACTGGATCTGCTAACACTTAAAAAACCAATCAACGTGGAATGCCTGTAGATTTTCTACATACCAGGAGCAAACACGGTGATGAAGAAATCAAGGAGGAGGTCTCATTCACCAAAAGCTTCAACAAGCAAACCAACCAACACACCCTCCTTGGAATAAACCTAGCCAAGATGGTGAAAACATCTACAATAAAAGCTTTGAGACACTCAGTAGAGAAATCGAAGGAGGTGCTGGAAGATGGAAAGGTCTTTCATGTTCACGGGTTGGCAGAATTAGTATTGTCAAAATGGCTTATTATTATTATCTTTAAATTCTTCTGACCAAATCATCCTAGGTCAGTGGTCCTTAACCTTCCTAATGCTGTAACCCTTTAATACAGTTCCTCATGTTTGGTGACCCCCGACCATAAAATTATTTTCATTGATACCTCGTAACTGTAATAGTGCTACTGTTGTGAATTTTCACGTAAACATTTTTGGCAACAGAGGTTTGCCTGTAGGTTGAGAATTGCTGCTCTCTGAGAGGCAAGTTCAGAACGGAAGGGTTTATTCTGCTTCGTGGTTTGAGGGTCTAGTCCTTGGCAGGGGAGGCATGGGATAGGAGCATGAGACAGCAGAGCCACATTGCAGGGGCAGAAAAGGAGGAGGCAAGGCTGCAGGAAGAAGTGAAAGCCCGGGCCCACGCTTTCTCCCCGATGCAGAACACAACTCTTACATCAAAGGGGACAAGAAAGAGCTTATTCTGGAGCCAAATCTGAATGACCATGGTCCAGGGACACAGACTGCGCTCACCCCAAATTCCATGCTCCAGTGCAGTAATAGATTAATGAAGTTTGTATAGTAAGAGAACAAGATGATGAATCAAGGTGTGTTTCAAATACACTGGTGAAAATGTAAGGCAGACAGGTTACGACTGTTACTGTTCTCAGATGCTCCCTGGGGTGTTTCATTGACTGGGAGCTAGGGGTCTGTTTTTCACAGTCTAAAGAATTTACTGAATGGTAACAAAGCACGTTAGGTCATATAAATATCTGCTAAAAATGCTAAAGATATCCCAAGGTAACTCCCAACATTCCAACCTTTCTAATGGACTGAATTGTTAATCGGTCCTGCAGAGGTCTCTTCACGGCTGCCCAGTGACCAGGCATTTGTGCACAGAGCCCAGGTGCTAACTTCCCCTCACTGCTAGGAGAGCTCAGTTCTAGAATCCGATACACGTGAGGCTGAGCGC
The DNA here is from genome assembly GCF_030254825.1 of Meriones unguiculatus. Classification (NCBI taxonomy): domain Eukaryota; kingdom Metazoa; phylum Chordata; class Mammalia; order Rodentia; family Muridae; genus Meriones; species Meriones unguiculatus. Next base: position 114,853,460 of record NC_083355.1, on the reverse strand, counting down.
CAGGCAGGAAAGCAGATCCGTGAGAGACGGATTGCTGGCAGAGCCAGCAAGAAAGGGGCTTCTGGACCACATCATTAAAATCCACTAGCCACTGTTTTAGCTTTTCATATCTGACATGTAATTTGACATGTTGTGGGAGTTATATACCTAAAATTAGAGCAGCCAAGCACACTCTCTGGCCGAGCAAGGGAAAGGGGTTCAGATGAGAGAAACATGTGAGTTTAATATTATTTTAAATTAGAAAAAATTGAGGACATCATTTTGATAATGTTTATTTTTGCTTATGTGTATATGTGTGTGTCCTGTTAAACATATGCTACATGTGCCATATATGTGCCCAAGGAAGACAGAAGAGGGCAACAGATCTGTCAAAGCTGGAGTTTCAGGTGGTTGTGAGTGCCGTGTGGGTCCGAGGGTTTGAACCCGGGTCCTCTGGAAGAGCAGCTGCTGCTTAACACAGAATCATATTCTTTAGCCCCCGAATTTTATTTCTTATTTTTAGTGGTTAGAAATGGAAATTGTGCTCTAATAGGAGTTACTGTAGTGTTGCCCATTTCCTTTTTAGTAGCATAATGCAAATATTGTTTCATTAATTTTAAAATCCCAGCAAGTTATACTATAAGATATCTTAAATATTCATTTAATTAAGAAACATCGTTTTTTAAGGTACAAAATATGATTTTGTTATTTTTAGAGATCGATGTCTTTTGTATAATTTGGATAGAAACAACCCAAATCTAGCTAGAAAAAAGGCTCTTTGGCTGTGATACTTTGGATTTAAAATACAGGGACCCCCAAATGGAGTTTCTTCTGGAAGATTAAAAGTAGTTTTTGTCAATTTAAAAAATTAGATTAAAAATTCAAATTCTCCTGAAAAATGAGAATTTTATTTTTACAAAGATAGTGAAAACAGTTGAATGTGTTAAATATGAAAACGAAGCTTGGGCAAGGTAGAGAGGAGTTCTAGGTCATGATTAATGAAGGGACAAAATGTAGCTTCATTGAAATCATGATTAGCAATAATTTATCAATTAGTATTTATGAACAGAAATGCCAAATATTCAAACAATTAAAAGCATCTAATGACGAATGGATTCAAGGGCTGGAGAGATGGCTCAGTGGCTAAGAGCAGAGCACTGGCTGCTTTTGCAGAGGATGCGGGTTGGCTTCCCAGCACCCACGTGGCGGCTCATGACCCTCTGTTATTTTGGGGGACTCTCCTGACCTCGACAGTCACCGGGACTGCATGTGGTGCAGGCAAGACACATACACATAAAACAAATTAAATAAATATAAAATGTAGTCTTACAAAAAGCACTTAAGAAACCTAAGTAAGAGTCAGGAGAAGCGGTTAGTTACTCGGGTCCGCAGACTCCCAAGGGATCTGAATAAGCGTCCGACTGCAGCGTGTTCGAAATCCTCCTGGCTTGTTCTCCACGAAGGGGGCGCGTGCCTGGGGTGAGAGCGTGCGTCTGGGAGCTCATCTCTCGGGGTTTGCAGCCCCGTCGAAGGTTAGGAGTACCTGGTAGTCTTCCTCCTCTGGACAGGACGGAGTCTTTGATGTCAGGTCCGTTTTTCTTTGGGTGGATGGAATCCTCTGCTTTCTTTTCAATCTTCTGAGGAAGACTACAGCTGATTATGAATTTTTGGTTATTATAGTTGAAGTCCCTTGTACCAGAATGCTTTTTCTTTAATAGAGATGGCTCATGTTTTATTTATTTATTTATTTTTATTTTTTATTTTTAGTAGATACTCCTTTTCTTTTCCCCCCATTAATTTATTTAATAAATTCACAGCCTGATCATAGCCCTCTCCCTCCTCTCCTTCCGGTCCCACCCTCACTCCCCTCCCCTATTCCTGTCTCTCCTCCTCAGAGGAGGGCAGGTTCTCCCCCACCCCATGGCTTCCAACCCATCCTGGCACATCAAGTTACAGCTGGCCTCTTCCCCTCCCCCCCAGGCCAGCCCCGCTATGGGAAAGGACCCAAAGGCTTGCAATGGAGTCAGGGACAGGCCCTGCTCCAGTTGTTAGGAGACCCACGTGAAGAACAAGCTGCATATCCGCTACATATGTGTAGAGGTCCGAGGTCCAGTCCATGCCTGCTCTTTGGTTAGTGGTTCAGTCTCCGTGAGCCCCCACTCTGTAGGTCTTCTTGTGGTGACCTTGACCCTCCTGGTTCCACCAATCCTTCCCCAACCCACACTCTTCCACAAGACTCCCTGAGCTCTACCTATTATTTGGCTGTGTGTCTCCGCGTATGCCTCCATCAGCTTCTGGCTGAAGCCTTTCAGAAGACAGTTATGCTAGGCTCCTGTCTGCAAGCATAGTATATCATTAATAGTGTCAGGGGCTGGCTTTCTCCCATCAGGTGGGTCTCAAGTTGATCCAGTCATTGGCTTGCCATTCCCTCAATCTCTGCTCCATCTCTTATCCCTACACTTCTTGTAGACAGGACCAATTTTAGATGGAAGGTTTTATGGGTGGGCTGATGTCCTCCCCTCTCCACTGGGCATCCCACCTGGCTACTTCAGGCTCCATACTTTCTGCTGCTAGGTATCTCAGCTGGGGTCTCCCCCAGAGACTCCCAGGAGCTTCCCCAGTCTCAGAGATGCCCCCATTTTTCATTCTCTCTCTGAGTCCCCCCAACATGATACCCCACCCCAACAACAGTTTCCCTCCTTATCCCCATCCTGCCCAGTTCCCTCCCTCCATCTATTTCTGATGTCTATTTTATTTCCCTTTCTGAGTGAGTTTCAAACATCCTTCGTTGGGCCTTCCTTGTTACTTAGCTTCTTTGGGTCTGTGGATTGTAGCATGGTTATCCTGTACTATATGACTAATATCCACTTATAAGTGAATATATACCATGCATGTCTTTCTGGGTCTGGATTACTGCACTCAGGATGATCTTTTTTAGTTCTATCCATTTTTCTGTAAATTTCATGATTTTTTTTAATTGCTGGGTAGTATTCCATTATGTAAATGTACCACATTTTCTTTATCTGTTCCTTAGCTGAGGGACATCTAGGTTATTTGCAGTTTTTGGCTATTACGAATAAAGCTGCTATGAACATAGTTGAGCAAATGTCCTTGTGGTTTGGTGGAGCATGTTTTGGGTATATACCCAGGAGTGGTATAGCTGGGTCTTGAGGTAGCACTATTCCTAATTTTCTGAGGAACCGCCATACTGATTTCCAAAGTGGTTGTACAAGTTTGCTCTCTGACCAGTAATGCAGGAGTGTTTTCCTTTCTCCACATCCTCATCAGTTTGTGCCAACACTTGAATTTTTCATCATAGCCCATTCTGAATGGTGTAAGATGGAATCTGAGAGTCATTTTGATTTGTATTTCCCTGATGACTAAGGACATTGAACATTTCTTTAAGTGCTTCTTGGCAATTTGAGATTCCTCTGTTGAGAATTCTGTTTAGTTCTGTGCCCCCTTTTAAAAATTGGGTTATTTGGTTTGTTGGTGTATAATTTCTTGAGTTCTTTATATATTTTGGATATTAGCCCTCTGATCTGTACACTGCTGTTTTGTACTATTGATGGTGACCTTTGCCTTACAGAAGCTTTTCAGTTTCACGAGGTCCCATTTATTAACTGTTGATCTTAGTGCCTAAGCTGTTGGTGTTCTGTTCAGGAAGTTCTCTCCTGTATCAACGCATTCAAGACTAGCACTATTTGTTGAAGATGCTTTCTTTTTCCCATTGTATGATTTTGACTTCTTTGTCAAAAATCAAGTGTCTGTTGGTGTTTGGGTTTATTTCTGGGTTTCTGATTCAATTCCATTGATCAACCTGTTTGTTTTCATGGCAATAATACCAAGTAGTTTTAATTACTATTGCTCTGTAGTACAGCTTGAAATCAGGATGGTGATACCTCCAGAAGTTCTTTTATTGTACAGGATTGTTTTAGCTATTCTGTTTTTTTTTTTCCATATAAAGCTGAGTATTGTTCTTTCAAGCTCTGCAAAGCATTGTGTTGGTATTCTGATGGGAACTGCAATGAATCTGTAGATTGCTTTTGGTAAGATGACAATTTTTACTTTTTTAATCCTACTGTTCCATGAGCATGGAAGATTTTTCCATCTTCTAATACCTTCTTCAGTTTCTTTCTTCAGAGATTTGACATTCTTGTCATACGTGTTTTTCACTTGCTTCGTTAGAGTTACACCAAGATATTTTGCATTTGTGGCTACTGTGAAGGGTATTGTTTCCCTAATTTTTTTTCTCAGCCCATTTATAACTTCTATAAAGGAGGGCTACTGATCTTTTTGAGTTAATTTTGTATTCAGCCACTTTGCTAAAGATGTTTATCAGCTGTAGGAGTCTCTAGGAGAATTATGGGGGTCACTTATGTATGCTATCATGTCATCTGCAAATAGCAATACTTTGACCTCTTCCTTTCCATTTTGTATCCTCTTTATCTTTTCTAGTTGTTTTATTGCTCTAGCTATAACTTCAAGTACTATATTGAATAGATACAGAGAGAGTTGGAAACCTTATCTTGTTCCTGATTTTAGTGGAATTGCTTTAAGTTTCTCTCCATTTAATTTGATGTTGTCTACAGGCTTGTATCCCTGATCTCTCTAAGACTTTTAACATGAAGGGGTGTTGAATTTTGTTAAAGGCTTCTTCAGCATCTAATGCGATAATCATGTTTTCTTTTCTTTCTTTCAGCTTGTTTATATGGTGGATTATGTTGATGGACTTTCATACATTGAACCATCCCTGTATCCCTGGGATGAATCCTACTTACTCATGATGGATAATATTTTTGATGTGTTCTTGGGTTCAGTTTCTGAGTATTTTATTGAGTATTTTTATAGAAGAAAACTCTTGTGTATTATACAGATACAACATCTGTCAATTAAGAAACCTATAGCCTATGGCTGAGGCAGGAAATAGGTTGGACATACCTCAGGCAGAAGGGATTCTGGGATAGAGCCAGGTGCTCAAGATTCAGCCAGTAAGATGCAAAGAAGATGAATACATGGTGCCTGAGCCCAGGTAACCAGACATTTGGCAGAATGTAGATTAGTAAAATGGGTTATCTAAAGTTATGAGCTAGTCAGAGAAGAGTCTAGCTTTTTTTTAATATCTGTAAAATTATCTTGAGTCTCATGTGTCATTATTCCAGGAACATGGGGATGGGAGGAAAACCCACCAGCAGCATAATGGCATCCTACTATGTATTTTTACATCAATGTTCATAAGGAAAATAGCTCTGAAATTCTCTTTCTTTGTCGAGTTTTTGTGTGGTTTAGGTGTCAAGAGGACTGTGGCCTCATAGAATGAGTTTGGCATTTTTTTTTCTGTTTCTAATTTGTGAGTAGTTTGAGGACTATTGGTATTAGCTCTTCTTTGGTTGGGAGACTTTTAAAGACTACTTCTATTTCCTTAGGAGTTATAAGTCTATTTAAATTGTTTACATGATCTTGATTTAACATAGGTAAGTGGTATCTATAAAAAAATCCATTTCATTTAGATTTTTTAATTTTGTGGAGTACAGGCTTTTGAAGTAAGACCTAATGATTCTTTGGATGTCCTTAATGTCTGTTGTTATGTCCCACTTTTCATTTCTGATTTTGTTAATTTGAATACTGTCTCTGTGCCTTTTGGTTAGTTTGGCTAAGGGTTTGTCTATCTTGTTGATTTTCTCAAAGAACCAGCTCTTGGTTTTATTGATTCTTTATATTGTTCTCTTTGTTTCTAATTTATTGATTTCAGGGCTGAGCTTGATTTTTTTTCCTGCCATTTACTCCCCTTGAGTGTGTTTGCTTCTTTTGGTTCTAGAGTTTTCAGGTGTGCTTTTAAATTTCTAGTATGCAATCTCTCCAGTTTCTTTATGAAGGCACTTAGTGCTATGAACTTTTCTCTTAGCACTGCTTTCATTGTGTCCCATAAGTCTGGGTATGTTTTGCCTTCATTTTCATTGAATTCGAGAAAGTCTTCCTTTTCTGTTCCCTGACGAGTCATTGAGAGTTGCTCAGTTTCCATGAGTTTGTAGTCTTTCTATTGTTTCTGTTGTTGAGGTCCAGCTTTAATGTATGGTAGCCTGATAAGATACAAGGTATTATTTCAATTTTCTTGTATCTGTTGAGTCTTGCTTTGTGCCTGACTATATGGTCAATTTTGGAGAAGGTCCCATGAGGCACTGAGAAGAAGGTATATTCTTTTGTGTTTGAATGTAATGTTCTATAGATATTTGTTAGGTCTATTTGATTCATAACATCAGTTAGTTTCATTATTTCTCTGTTTAGTTTCTGTCTCAATGACCTGCCCATTGGTGATAGAGAGGTGTTGAAGTCTCCCACTATTAATGTGTGAGTTTAACATGTGATTTAAGCTTTAGTAATGTTTCTTTTACAAATGTGTGTGCCCTTGCATTTGGGGCATAGATGTTCAGAATTGAGATATCATCTTGGATTTTTCCTTTGATGAGTGTAACGTATCTCCCCATCTGTTTTGATTAATTTTGAAAGTCTATTTTATTAAATAATAGAATGGCTACTCCAGCTTGCTTAAGTCTGGAAAACCTATTTCCAGCCCTTTACTCTGAGGTGATTTCTATCTTTGTTGCTGAGGTGTGTTTCTTGTAAACAGCAGAATGCTGGATTCTGTTTTCACAGCTATTCTGTTAGCCTGTGTCATTTTATTGGGGGAGTTAAGTCCATTGATGTTGAGAGATATTAATGACCAATGATTGTTAATTCCTATTATTTTGATGTTGGTGGTGGTAGAGTGTGTGTGTGTGTGTGTGTGTGTGTGTGTGTGTGTGTATGTGTGAATGTAGGTGTCTGGTGAGGTTAGAGAGAAAGACGCCTGATCCCCTGGACCTGGAGTTGTGAGTCACCTGACTTGGGTGCTGGGAAATAAACTCTTGATATCTGTAAGGAAAGTGGACAATCTTAACTACTGAGCTATCTCTCCAACCCTAAGAATTATTGTTTAAGAGAAACTTTCCTACTGCTGAGGCAATGGTTTCCATCAAGCAAACAATTTGTCCATGGAAAAAGATTAAACATATACAAATAGAATCTTGAGTTTTTTTTTTTTTTTTGAGTTTAAGTTAGGATAGGAACTTTGAAAACTTAGAGTCTAGGGTCAAGTTTGGTAACACACACCTTTAATCCCAGCACTTGGGAGGTGGAAGCAGAGGCAGGAGGATATCTGTGAGTTCCAGGCCAGCCAGAGATACATAGTGAGGCTCTGTGTCAAAAGTAAAACAAAACACAAAAACAAAACCAAAAAACAAAATTAGATTTTGAAAGTTACTTTAGTTGTGATTAGATCTCTCATAATCCCCACATGGAAAGCAAACAACACAAAGATCTTTGGCAAATATATAAATATCTCATATTTAACAACTTTGCATTAAGGACATTTCCAGAAAAGAAATTATATGATTTTTATGTTACCCATGACTGTTACACAAATAAAATAAAAATTTAATTTATATTATAGATATATTTATTTTTATATATTTTATTTATATTTATTTATAATTTAGAGCCTGAATACAACATTGAATTTTATAGCTTAATAAAACTTTTATTTTGTGACTCCAATGAACATTGTTTTACATAAACAAATGGAATTTTAAGGTTTCTATGAAATACTTAATACACCCAAAGATATCATTTGAATAGATTTAAGAAGTTTAGAGTTCTTTATTACATAAACAAATGGCATTTTAAGGTTCTGTGAAACACTTAATAGACTCTAACTTATCATTTAAATAGGTTTTAAAATGTTCAGAGTTCCCAAGTTTACAAGACAGTGTGTATTTATCAGGCCTTTTAATATATCACTCCAACACTCATATTTATAAATATGCTCATGTGCATTTTAATTGGACAAGTAAAAAGCAAAATAAAAAATAATAAAAATGAAAGAAAAAATAAAAAGACTGTGAAATGGCCACAGATTTGTTACATAATTTTTAAATTTTATTTGTACAAGTGTTTGGTTTGCATGTATGTAAGTGTGCCATGTAGGTGCAATCCTTGAGAGAGTTAGGAATGATATTGGATCCCCTGAACTGGAGCTACATATGGTTGTGAACCACCATGTGGCTGCTGGGAGTTGAACCTAAGTCCTCTGGAAGAGCAGCCAGTGCGCTAAACCTCTGAGCCATCTCGTTAGCTCTGAAACTAATATTCTTATTTCCTTAAGATGTAAGCAGGCTCAGTAGCATAAGAGATAATGGTGGAGTTTGTCATGGGGACTCAAGGACCATATTTTCCTCTTGTTAAGAGATAAAGAGCATCTGGGCATTGGTGGGGCATGCCTTTATTCCTAGCACATGGGAGGCAGAGACAGGTAGATCTCTGTGAGTTTGAGGCCAGCCTGGTCTACATAGTAACAGAGCTAGAGCTGTTACACAGAGAAACCCTGTCTCTAAAAACCAAAATAAATAAATAGGTAAAATGAGAGAGAGAGAGTGTGTGTGTAGAAAAAGGGGCCTTAATGAAAATGTCTTTAAGGTTGCTTTAGACCCAAACTTTTATTTCTTTAGTTCATGGTGCCAATTTATTCTTTCACATGCTTGCTTGTGTGTCTAAAGGAAAAAGAAAGAAAAAGAATCAAAGGAGGCTCGGATTCTTGGGTCAGGCATCATCTATTAGCTTCTGTCTCTTTGGGATGCAGCCTTCCTCCTCTGGAATGTCAGCCCTGCTCTTATTTTGCTCTAGACAACACAAGCATGTCCTTCAGAGCCATTTGCCCCCCTGAGCCATTTGGTCATCCTCAAGGCTCAGGTAGATACACTTTTTTCCCCCTATAGCTTTTATCTTAAAGGAGCCCACAATCTTCTCTTTTGGAAGAGAAGTTTGTTATGTTGGGAGAATAAGGAAGAGGCAAGGTCAGGGAAAGAGATGAGGGACATTATTCTCAGGATCCATCTTTAGTTTTTAGAGTGCCTCTAATTGCTTTCTTATTTATTTGCAATATTCCTTTTAACTCCCATGTACTCTTTAGAGCGCTTACTGTTTTTCGTAAAGGACCTATTTTATCATTTCTTTTTTTAGATGATTTTAAATCCCAATTAAAGCAGGCTGCTTGTTTGTGATTTAAGAATCTTTATTGCCTAGGACTTTTAGTTAAGCATGCAAAATAAACCAATTTGGAGATAATAAATGTTGCCTGTTGAGGGAAACTAAAGCCAACCTATCTTTAGTTGGAGATTCCCATTTTTTAAATACTTGCAAATTGAATTAACACACTAAACATAAAACCAGTGGCAGTACTAAACATCCATTTGTTTTTCTCCAGACATTGTTCCTACCTTAAATCAGGCACGGGAGGCTTGTCCGGAGGAATAAAGGAGACCCTAGATACTGCAGCAGACCAAAGCCAGCAGATGTCTGAATGAAAACCGAACAACAGAGCAAGCCAAGGGTCAGAGACCAAAATGATTTCAATGCAAACAAGAAAGACGCCTCAGACCAAATGAGGCATCTACCAACCAGGGTTCTAACAAGCAGCTAAAAATATGTGATAAGTGGCCCCAGTGAGGACAGAAAAGGACTCACCAAAATCCACATGGGTAGATAACCCCATAGGGTTTTGACACAAGAAGTCCATGCTCCTGTGTTTCCTGCCCACCCGTGTGCCTTATTCTATGAAAAGTGGGTGATTCTTGGAATACCACATTCGGGCACCAGAACCATCCACAGAAAAACCTACTTTCCCTTGCTGGAGCTAAATACGAATGACTGTGGCCTGGGGGGACACAGATTTGATATTCCCCAGATTCCCTCTTCCTACATGGAAACAGTTTTATAAAGCTTTTGTAGTAAGAGAACATGGAAAGCCATAAAGCAAGGCATTTAAAAAATATACAAGAGGAAACATCAGATAGTCAGGTTATCACAAAGCAGGAGCAGTTCTGCCGGGTCTCGGGTGGTAGCTTTCTTGCTCCTTCTGATGGTTGGAGACCAGGGGTTTGTGCCTATATCCCAACAGATTTACCTGATGGTCACAAAGATGTTAGGTCATGCACAAAAGAGGACAATAAATGACTGTTAAGGGAGCTAAAGATGTCCCAAGGTAATTTGGCTCTATATCAGTGAGGTCAGAATCAGCCCATCAACCTTGAACAAGGGTCAATTCTTTTCAGGAACTTTCCTGCATATATTTGTATGAAGACTTGCTGAGGATGAAATCCAGGGCCTTGCTAGGCAAGTGCCCTACCCCTGGGGTAAACCTCCACACTTTAAGATGCTGTGAGCCACAGGTTTGGTGCAATGTCTACCAAAAACCTTGATGATATTAGTCACAGATCTAGGAGAAAAAAAATAAGTAAAATCCACGCGGGGGCACAAAAGGTCCTGGGTACTGAAAGCAATCGTAAGCAGGAAGAGCCATGTCTGGGACATCACAGTGTCTGTGACAAAAGCTCCGCGTATTGGCCTAGAAACAGACACAGGATAAAGGGGTGCAGTAGACCCAGAAACAGCCCCACACAGGTGTCGCAACCTGCCTTTGACGTCGGTGCTGAACACACAGACTGAAGAAAAGAGCCTCTTCAACAGACAGTGGAGATGAAGCCAGGTACCCACACAGAGAAGAACGAGACGAGATCTCTTTCGCCTTGTGCAGAAATCAATTCAGAATGGATCAAAAGGGAAAGCAGAGAGGAGCCACTTGAAGACGGGTACAGTGGAAGAGTTTCTAGTCAGAACTCTGACAGCTCAGCGGACAATAGTGAGAGCTCACAAAAGCTATTGTGTCTGATGACAATGGTCCTGCACAGCGAAGGAATGGATTGCCAGAGCAAAGAGATGCCGGTGGAATGGGAGAGAATCCTGGCCAGCTCTATGTGTGGTAAGTTATAATACATAAAGATCTCGCAAAACAAAACAAGACAAAACAAAACACAACCCAAAGGCAAACCCCACAAACAATCGAGTCAATACATGGGCAAATGCATTAAACAGTCAGTCCTCTACAGACACGTACACGTGGCCAATGATTGCATGGGGAGGAACTGACAGTGTTCACCCATAGACACCCACTGTCTGTCCTGGAAGCCTTCTGGGACAACTCTGTTAGTCCACGAGGGATGGTACCCTGGTTGATGAGGCTCTGGCGGCTTGCTGGGTGGAGTGTGAGGAGGCCTGTGCCAAGCCTGGGTCCCATCTGTGGTCAGAGGGCCCCAGCCCTGGCCTCACCTTTTCAAGTCTCCTATGCCCACTGTGCAAAGGACCCGGAGTCCCTGCTTGGGGTCCCACCCTTTGAGGGGATCCATAGTGCTGGGACCTGCACAGAAGTACAAACCACACAGACAGAAGCCCCCCTCCCCCAGTGCATGGCAGCTCACTCGGGGACTTGTCTTTGAGCTCCCTGCCAGTGTTCTCGAGGGGTGTGAATTCAGAGTGGGGCTGGCCTTGACTTTGTTTGCAGGTCAAAGTGGCTTGAGGCCTTGATAGTGTGTCCTAGGCCATGTCCTCCCTGGGGCCAACCCTATCCTGGCTCTTGGCTCCCTCAGAAGCAGTCTCTTTGCCCCTAAGCTCCTGGTAGTGGCTCACCCCCCACCCCCAGGACACTCTAAACTCTGCCTCAGGCTTGTAGCTTGTCATCCTTGGTTTTAGCTTCTTTGGAAAGATGTCCCTGTCTCCCCATCTGACCTCAGTATCAACATCTCCTGTGACTTTGATAACCTGAGTTCATAGGATGTCTACGTGGGACGTGGGGCAGCCTTGTGGCCATTTGGTTCAAGTTAAGAGTGCCTTGTTACCGGGTGTGGTGGCATATGCCTGCGATCCCAGCACTTGGGGAGGCAGAGGCAGGTAGATCTCTATGAGTTCGAGGCTAGCCTCATCTCCAAAGTGAGTCCAGGACAGCCAAGGCTACACAGGGAAACCCTGTCTCGAAAAACCAAAACAAACAAATAAGAAGTGTCCTGTACCTGGCCCATGCATTCCTCCTGGCCCAGGCTCTGCAGCCTCTCACAGTTCAGTCTACTTGAGTATGGACGAAGGATGCAGCCAGCCGGTCCAGGAGCCCTGTCTCCTCTGCAAGCCTGGAGGGGAGAAATGCTTTCTGTGGGGAGTGGATGAGGTCTGAGTAAAATGCGTGTTGTTGACATGAACACGGCCATGTGGTCATGTCAAGGATCCCAGCACCTCAGATGCAAGGGAACAGCCAGGCCCTCCCCGGCGCTGTGTGCAGATGTCAACAGCATGCACAGGATGCTCCCAACTCAGCTTCCTCTGCTGGGACAGTCACAGCCTGCGACTGCTCCCTTCGGGGGCACCCTACTGAGACCATCTAGACCCACCTTCCCCTTCAGCTGTAGACCCACCTCCTCGATTCAGATGCATGTAACAAACACTCAAGTTTCCAGACTACTCAGGTGTCTCCATAGAGCTGCACCCCCCATCCCAGCTTTTCTGTACCCACGTCTGTGCATCTGTCTTTTCTCCATCCCCTTGTCTTCCCAGGCAGGCGAGCTCCAGAGCTGTTCAGGTTGTGGCCATTTTCTCTCCACCCCACAGCCTTCGGGCATCTCCACTGACCAGTGAGAGTGACACCCGTCGGTCCCTTGGTGGCTGCATGCACTAGGCTTAGGAAGCAGAGTCTTTGTCAGGCCGTCCTCCTCTCTCCACAGGTCTTAGATGTGTTTCCAGAGATGGGGCCTCAGCTCCTGCCCCACAGCTCCTCTCCCCACTGTGCTCCTGGAGCCAAGGAATCCAGTCCCTGCTGGCTTATTCTGCCCCAGAATTTCCTGCTGGCACCAAGCTGCAGCCTCCATCAGGCCTCGGCCTCTGCACCTCCCTCCTCTGTTTGAGGCTGTGAAGTTCCTGCCAAGTTGACCAAACATAGACATAGACATATGCCACCAAGACATAGGTTTATGATTCACTCTCTGATCTCCCGTCTTCTAAATCAGTTTTTTCTTAAATCGAAACACTGGAGCAGCCAGTCTAATGTAGAAGGGACATCTCTGCCATGTTTCCAATCTTAAGACAAGGTAGGTCCTGATGTCAGAACAGTTTTCAGAAACGTCTCTTGCTGAGTTGAGGAAAACTACATTGATTCTTAATCAGTTCTTTTAAAGGCCTATTTTATTTTTACATGTGTGTTTGCATATGTGTGTGGCTGTGTGTACTGGTATAGGGCTGGCCATGGAAGCCAGAGAAGGGTGTCAGCTTTCTTGGAGTTGGGGTTATAGGCAGTTGTGAGTTGTCTGCTGTGAGAGCTGGAAATCAAAGGGCTTTCGGGAGAGCAGCGGCTGCTCTGTCTTGGCTAGTTTTTGTTTGTCAACTTGATGCAGCCTCAAGTAAGCAAACTCAGATCTTGTCACTTTGTCAAGTCTCGCTAGCCGGTTGTTCCGGGCTCTCCTGTCACTACATTCCGAGGCTGGAGTTGCAGGTGGGACACCACGCCCACCTATCATTTATGTGGGTGCTGGGGACCTGAACGCTGGTCTTCACACCTGGGGCAAGTCCCCAGCAAGTGGTCCTCAAGCTTCCTAACACTGTGACCCTGTAGCACAGTTCCTCCTCTTGTGGTGCTACTTCGTAACTGTAATTCTACTATTGTTATGAGGTATAATGTGGATATCTGTGTTTTATGATGGTCTTAGGCGACCCCTGTGATAGGGTAGTTTGGCCCTAAGGGGTTCACAACCCACAGGTTGAGAAACACTGTGCTGAATCAATGCATCATGTCTCCAGCCCTACGGTTTGACTGTTAAAACAAAACAAAACAAAGCAAAAATCACCTATACCCCAAGGCCATGTACTGAAGCCTTGGTCACAGCCTGTGACCTGTTGGGGAGATAGTGGAACCTTTAAGAGGTGGACCCTGGTGAAAGGAAGTGAGGTCATTGGAGTGTGCCCTTAAAGGAGATATTGGGATTCAGGCTCCGCCCCTCTCTGCTTCATGGCCACCAAGAGGTAGAGGGTTTGTTTTTATCTCATGTGTTACCACCATGATGTCCTGCTTCATGACAGGCATAAAAGCAACACGGCCACACACTCCATGGATTGGGACCTCTGAAACAGTAAACCAAAATAGCCTGTCTGTCCTTTGAGCTGAGGCGTTTTGTCATCGTGATGGAAAGCAGACTCACACAGCGATACGGTGTTCTTCAAATGTTGGAACTACTTGTAGCCCTCGGGGGGAAAAATCCTTGTCCTCACTTAGATAAGATTGCATGTTACTTGATAATGTTTTGTTTGGAATTTTTATGTGCATATTTCAGGCAATATCATAAAGAGAGTCTTATTTTTGCTTTTAAGGCTTGATATATTTCATTGCTGGAAACATCCAGGCTTGGAGTTTTGATACTAAATTTCAATTTTCCTTTAGCACTATGGCAATTTTTCTATTTTATTTTGCATTAATATTATTATTAATTTTACTAAGTTTTGCTTTCAGTCAATTTTCCTGCCTTATGTAAGTCACTGAATTTGTGGGTAGGAAGTCGTCTGTAGGACCTGTTGTGACACTGAATTTAGTTTCTGGTTTTGAACATCTGAGCTCTCTTCCCGATCAGCTAGTTACAGGCTTATCAAACTTTCTTACTTTCAAAGAGCCAATTTTGACTTTGTCCATTTTCCCTGTTTTGTTCTAAATAAACATTAAAGTTAAAAAACCTCCTTCTAAATGCAGTATTTCATAGACTAGGTGATTTTTTTTTTCTTCCAAACAGTAGGAATTGAACCCAGGCTCTTGCACACCCCAGGGAAGAGCCCTACACTGAGCTATGCGCCCCGCTTCTGCAGACTCTGATGTGCTCGGGTATTCTGACTTCACTGATACATTGATTATTTAGAGGTAACTTGTTTAGTTTCAAAAATTTTTTACACACAATATTGTTAGTGGGTTTGACTGGTCATTAGGTACAGTGTTCGGCTTCAGTCCCTTTAAACTTATTGAATCGTTCAGCTCAAGTGTGCGCTCTGTAGGTGCCGGGAATCACCATCTATCTACTAGCTAGGCCACACTGGCTGTGCATGTCAGTTACCCCGTTTCATCGGCTATGAGAGGTGGAGCGTATTCAAGATGCATCTCTTTCCCTTTAATTTATCGGCGTTTGCTCCTCGTATAGTCAAATTCCGTGATGATATGAACACACATTTGTGCTTGCGATGTCTTCCTGATGAATTGACCCCTTTATCTTTATGAACACGGCTGAATAGTCACTAATAAAACCCTGAGCCTTGGCGATTCTTTATCTGATATTAAAATTACAGTCCTGGCTTTGAAAATAAATTATTTCTTTCGGCTTACCCGCACTTAAAAAAGAGGATTTGTTTTCATTTAATGTGTGGGTGCTTTGCCTGTATATACGTCTGTGCACGCCTGTTGCCCAGGGAGGCCAGACGAGGGCATTGGATCTCCTGAAACCGGAGCTACAGATGGTGATGAGCCACCATGTGGGTTCCGGGAGTGGAGCCCAGGTCTTCGGCTAGAGCAGCCAGTGCTTTTCGCTGCTGAGCCGTCTCCCACTTCCTGTCCTCGTGTTTAGGGATGTCAGCTATGGAGGCTTTCGTTGCTGTTGGTTTGGCTTTGGCGGTAGCGCTGAACATCTGCCTTTTAATTGTCCATCTGTGTGTTCACTGTGACGTGTTTTCTTCTCCGGCCCTCCGGCTTGGGTTCTCTCGGTTCCCTGCTCTGCTCTCTCTTAGATGACAGGAGCGTGTTTTAGGGGTTGTTTTATTCTATTCTTTTAGCCCCTCTCTCTTTCACGTGTGCACGTGGACATGTTTACTTGTATATGTGCTCCCTGTGGTGTATGCGTGGAGCTTAGAGGACAACATGGTGGAGTCCGCGCTCTTTCTCCACCATGTGGGGTTGAACCCAGCCAAGCTTGATGGCAAGTGCTCCTACCCATTGCGTCAACTTGACGGCCCCATTGACAGCTCTTACTGGTTGTGTCTGGTTGTGTTAGGGTAAATTGCATCGTTAACAGTAACCGTTTACTTAGAATGAGTGCTTGATCACTTCATGTAAATGTAGCGATCTTACATCCGTATGCCCGTCAAGCTCTCATTACACTCCCCTCATGCTCCCTTCACGCTCCCATCACACCCATCAAATACCGATCATGTTCCCATCACACTCATCACACCATCACACTCCCATCACACTCATCACACCATCACACTCCCATCACATACCCATCACACTCCCATCATGCACCCATTACACTCCTTCACAGATCCATCAAACACCCATGTTCCCATCACACATCTATCACACTCCCATCACACACCTATCACACTCCCATCACACACCTATCACAGATCCATCACACACCTATCACACACCCATCACCCTCACATTATGCTTCCAACACTTCCATCTTGCCCTTTGCCACTGTGGCCTGTGGTGTACCACTGGGCATCTCGTATATTTGTCTTTTTTAAATGTGAGAGGAGATGGGCTTTATATTTACCAAGTTTTATCATTATTTCTCTCTGAAGATCTGGGTGTGATACAAGTGTGATGGGTGTGACGGATGGTACCGTGTCCATTCAGCCTGAGGCACTCCTTTAAATATTCATTTTTATAGGACTACAACATACATAATTTCCTCCCTTGCCTTCCCTCCCTTCAGACCCTCCTATGTCCCCCTCCTTGCTCTATTTCCAATTCATGGCCTCTTTTTCATTAATTTCTGTATATGTGTATACGTGTGTGTGTGTGTGTGTGTGTGTGTTCCTGACTATATAAGTTCAGCCTACTTGGTCCATACAGTGTTGCTTGCTTATGTTTTCAGGCTGGTCATTTGGTGTTAGATAACCAGTAGGTGTGTCTTTCCTCCAGGGAGGAGTATTTCTTATGCTCTCGGCGTTCTTCAGCTCCTCGAGGTTTTCTGTGCAGAGCCGAGGCTTCCTAAGCTCTCCCCTTTCCGCGTTAGCAGGGCTGATGGTGTGCCCTTGTTCAGCTCATGTTCAGGCGGCCACTTTGGTGAGACTTTCTGGTGTAGCTCCTGACAGGCTTAGGGGACACGGTCCCACAGTGAAGCCCAGGATCGTCCAGCTTGGACACCCTTTCCACCCCCTTTCTCTCTCAGGTCTGGGAGTTGTGTTGCACACGTATCATTTGGAACTGGCTCCACAACTCTGCATTTTGATTGGTTGTGGCTTTCTCTAATGGCCCCTGCCTATTGCAGTGAGAGTCCGCCTTGATGAGGGTTGAAAATTACACTTATCTGTAGATATAAATACAAATACTTAGAAAGTAGTTAGGCACTGTGCTGGTTTAGTAAAGTGGTGGTTACAGGTTCTTGTGGGGCCAGGGAATGAGAAATCTCACCCGAGATTGGCAGGAGTGGCATCGCTTCCCCCTTGCCCTGGGCATTCATGTTCTTGCACCCCCACTTTTGCCCTTCCTCTCCCAGGAGGGGTGTAGCCTGGCAGCCAGGTTAAACTTCCTCTCTCTTTATAAGGTCATGTATAACAGCACCTAGAATTCCTCCTCATGCAAATGAGGCCTCCCCAGCACCCTGGCCCCGCCATTGATGGACACTCACCTCCAAAGCCCCTACCCAGCCCCCAAAGGTTTTAATAGCCTTGTTTCTCCAAATTAAATGAGCTGTCCCTCTGAAGCTGCCTCC
Source organism: Meriones unguiculatus (assembly GCF_030254825.1). Lineage (NCBI taxonomy): Eukaryota > Metazoa > Chordata > Mammalia > Rodentia > Muridae > Meriones > Meriones unguiculatus. Next base: position 114,835,881 of record NC_083355.1, on the reverse strand, counting down.
TGAGAAGTCTGTGTCTCCTTGTGCTCACACCCCCGACACCCCCTCTCCCCTCCCCCATCGGTAGTGGTTGTGGCTGGCCTTGATGTAACAGGCAGGGAAACAGAGCCTGAATGGCGAGTTCTTTCCCCAGATCCATGACTTCACTAGCCCTGGATACTTGGCTAGGTTGGTTCCAGTACCAGGCATGATTCCTCTGCTGTCCAGTAAGTCTGAAGTCCATCTAGAGAACTTCTGGTTACCAGCAAGGTATGAGTGCCGCCACTGTACAGAGTTATTGTGCCATGCTGGTGGCTATTGTGGTTCACAGGCGGCGTAGCTCAGTAGGATGGCTGGTTATCTCCACCCACTGGGAGCTTCCATGACGTCTTCGTGTCCCATGAACGCTAGTCCTCAGAGAAGAGGCTTTCAGGTCAGTTCCAGGAGGCTCAGGAGCCTCCGGAATCTGGGTCTGAAGGGCTTGATGTCAGCACAGGACTAACCTTCCTCCTCTGGGGGTGGCCAAGGGCTATAGCAATAGTTTGTAATGTTTTGGGAGTCTGTTGGATAAGCTGACCAACAACTTAAAAGAGCGCTCTCATGCCTGGTGCTGTTTTTGTTGTTAGGTTTCCTTTGGCTCTTGGAGGGATCATTGTCAGTCCAGATGGGAAAATTTCATTTAAACGATATATGTGTACTTAGAAGTAGACTTTTGTGCTTCCTAGGTAATTTTAGGTCCATTGTTGACAGATGTTTTCTTATAGCTTTTTCAGCTACACAGTTATTTTACTCACCTCCAACCCTGTTCTGTATTTCCCTCTCCCTCTCTCTAACTAGAGCCCCCCTTTCACCCACTTTCTTTTTCAGATCACTTGCCCTCTGCTGTTCCACTCTGTTCCCCCAGCCCCACCTTGGCACTGGTCCCTTTTGAGGCTTTTTTTTTGTAATAGAGCAGGTACGATGGGTGTGAAATCTCCGCTTCCTTTGGTCTTCCAAAGGCCCCTCTTTCACTTGTTTGCACGGTGAGAGGGACGGAAGCTGCGTCTTGCACGGTCCAGAAGGGCGCTCTCACTGAGCTCTGTCATCAGTCCTCCTTTCACTTTTTCCTTTTAGGCATGGTCTCGCTAAGTCAGCCAGTCTGTATGACCCCTTTGTGGCCCAAGCAGCCTTGGGAATTGTGATCTTTTGGCCTCAGCGACTGAGTAGCTGGGGACAACAGACTACTCCTCCCCCAAGGCTGAATGCCACATGTATTATTTTATTATTTACTATTTTCTTTGGGCACAGAGTTCTGAGCTGAAAGGCTTTCCTTTCGGCATCACGGAGGACAACTGTCTTCCTTGTTGTGTTGGAGTCTGAACCTGGGCCTGTGCTTGCTCTGCCACCGAGCGCCTGGCTTCTCTCAGGGAGCCGCTGGTTCCGATCGCCCTTTCTGGGAGTCTAACTGTCCTTTCTATTGGCTGTTCTAGGTGTCCCTCCTCATTTTAGCGATCTGGCTGCTGTGTGTATAGGAGTGTGTCTGTAGGGTTTCTATTTCTGTGATAAAACACTGTGAACGTAAGCAGCTTGGGGAGGAAAGGGTTTATTTCAGCTTAGGGTTCCGTATTACACCTTCCGGGAAGAGAGCCAGGGCAGGAACTCCATCAGGGCAGGACGCTAGAGGCAGGAACTGGCGCAGAGGCCATGGAGGAGCACTGCTTGCTGACTTGCTCCTCCGGGTTTGCTCAGTTTCACACTCCAGGACCATCTGCCCACAGGTGGCCCCACTCACAGTGGTCCAGACCTTCAGCATCAATCAAGGAAATGCTCTACAGACCGGCTTCCAGGGCCACCGTGTGGAGGTATTTTCTCTATTAAGATACCTTCTTCCCAGATAAACCCAGCTCACGTCCAGTGACAGAAACACTCACCAAAACAGTGTGCTTTCACTTTCACTCTCCGTTCTGTGTAGGGTCTGCTCCTTTAATCATTATTATTATTATTATTATTTTTGTCTTTTGCTGCATCTAGGAAATGAGCTTGCTGTTATTTTACCCCTCACCCTGTCACCCCATTTTTCTTTCCTGTTTTTCATCAGTGTCTGGCCTCTTCACCTCTCCGCAGGCCTGAGTGACGCTTACCTCTTCCTCCTGTTCTCTGCGCTTCAGGTTTGATTGTTGTTATTGATTGGTTTATCAGCTCACTGACTCTTCTCTAACTTTGTTGCAGTTAATGAGCCAATGTTGGTGCAGGGTCATTAGCCAAGCCTTACAGTTCATCCAGACTTTCCTTCCCTGGCGTCATCTTCCTGTGCAGCATTCTGTTCTTCCCAGCCTTTGAGTCTTTCAGCCTTTGCTTGTTTGTGATAACTATGACACTTCTGAGGCTGTGGTCAAGTATTCTGGATGATGTGGATGGGCTGGGAAGGAGGCCTGCAGAGCTGAATTGTGCCCTGTTCATCCTGACTGACTCTCCATATGAATGGCTGCTGCTGGTGTTTATGGGGTGCCACTGTCATAAAGTAGTTCTGTTATCCCCCTTCCCACTGAACCTCGGGAAGGATCCCACAGTGTACATCTCAAACAGACACAGTGGGAGTCTGCTCCTTCTCTACGAGTGTATGGTTCTCAAATACATGGTTTGACATTCTCTTGCAAGGGAGAGTTATCACCTGTCTTGTATCTATGTATGTATGTATGTATGTATGTATAATCTATCTATCTGTCTACCTATCTTTATATCACTATGGATTCATAGATACTTGCTTTATAGTCTGGACTACAATTCAAGAATAGTCATTTTATTGCTAGAAAGATCTCTTATTTATTATTTTAACATCATTGTTGTGGATTTTATAGTTTGATTGTGGGTCATTGGTGGCCCCTGTAGTTGGCCTGTGACCTTCTGATATATCCTTACCATTTCTCTCTCTCCTGAGGGCTTCCTCAATTTCTGCCAGGCTCAGCTGGAGTATCGCCCTGATTCTAGAAGCATTTTCACAGGGTGCCTCGGCTGTTTTCTGCGGAGGATGACCGTAGGAACCAGCATCCGGATCTCCTGAGCCCTTTCCTGTCAGGGAGGGGCATGAGGACATGTGCACAAGTGTGCACATGCCCACAATTGTCCCTGTCGGCAGCCATCCGCACCACCACTGAGCATGAATAAAAACACAGGTGCTCATCAACTTCATTGCTTAGCCACGAATACTCAACCCATTGTGAGAGCCTGGATTCTGCCGACCGCCACCCACTTCTAACCTCGCTGCACGTGGTAGGAATATCCAAGTTGTTAGCCACCAGCTGACTGATGGTGTGTGGTTCCTGCGGGCAGCGTGCTTCCCGCTCCTCTCTCTACTGCGCTTGTGTGTTAAAGTATCTCACTGCTGTATCCATCCCTGCTTCGGCCTCTCTGACCTCCCAAATGGCTTTTAAAATTTGTCTATGTTAAGCTTCTTTAGAAAAAAAACAAACAGGTTTTATCTTTATTTAGGTGTCTGTCGGTGTGTGTCTGTTTGTGAGGGTTACATGCGTGTGTAAGTGCAGTACTTGAAGAGGCCAGAGAAGGCAAGGGAATTTTTGGAGCTAGTTATTCCTGTATGTATGTAAAGTGATGTAATGTAATGTGTGTATGATTAATCAATCAATCAATCAATCTAGCCATCCATCCATCTATCTATCTATCTATCTATCTATCTATCTATCTATCTATCTGTCACACTCGCATCACACCTCTCACACTTGTATCACGTTCCCGCACACATTCATCACACTCTTATCACACACTCATCACACACTCATCACAGGTGCACCAAGCACCCGTCAGGTTTCTGTCACATCCATCGCACTTGGGTCTCACCCCTCCTTACTCACTCACTCAGGGCTTCCTTGGCTTCCTCAGCTCCCCTCGGCACCTCTGGGTGGAACAGCACTCAGATTCTAGTGAACTGCCTTTGCTCCTCCTGGGAGGTCCTGCCTTTGTGTGGGGCTCACTCTTTGCTCCCCTGTGCTCTGCTGATCCGTTTGCCTCCTCTGTCCCTGCTGCCAGCTAGCCTTGATTACCGGGGCTTCCTGGCAAGTCTTAATGTCATATCGTGTCATTCCTTTGACTGCTTTCCCTCCAGGAATGCTTTGGCTCTTGCGGCCTTCTGTCTTTCCAATCAACTTTAGAATCAGTTCCCCATCTCCACAGAGCAGCTTGCTGAGATGGTTTTTATTTGCCCTTGTATGGAATCTGTGGGTAAAGCTGAGAAGAATATTGAGTGTCCCTGAGCACAGCACAGACCTCCATTTACTTGGACATTCTTCAGTTTGATATTTTTGTATTAGAGATTTGTAGTTTTCTGGACATAGATCCCGAGTATATTTTGTCAGATTTATATCTAAGCATTTCATTCTTGGTGATATCAGACATGATATTGTACTTAGAATTTTAAAGTCTAGTACTTCACTGTCGGCTCACAGGAAAGCCGCTGGCTTTGTGCACGAACGCTGCAGCCTCGACCCTTCCGTGATTGCGTGTAGGCCTGCGAGCTTTTGTCTGTTCACCTGCGTGCACTCGTTGGAATTTTCTTTATAGATCATCATGTCAGCTGTGAGTGGAGACGATTTTATTTCCTCCCTCAGAATCTGTGTGTTTTGTGCTTTTTTCTTGGGATACTACCTGAGGCCGCCAGTGTGCTGCAGCTTAGGAGCAGAACAGGGAGTGTCCTTGCCTTCATCTTGGCCCCGGGGAACCATCCAGTGTCAAATGATGTCAAGGGTGACATCCACTGTAGGGTTTTCGGGTGCTTTAAAAGGAACTTGAGGAAGTTCCCTTTCTTTCTGGTTTGCTGAGAATTTAAAAAAAAAAAAAAAAAGAAAAGGAATAAATGTAGGTCTTCCTAAAATGTCTTTTCTGTAGTGGATACAATTGCACACTTTTTTTTTTCTTTCTGCTATTGTGGTAAATGACATCAGTTGATTTTCAAATTGAGTCTTGTGTTCTATAAAGAATTGTTACATTTGTCGAGTTTGTATGTGTACACATGTGTACGTTTGTGTGTGTGTGTGTGTGTGTGTGTGTGTGTGTGTATGCACATCACGGCACGTTTGGAAGTTGGAAGACAATTTACGGAAGTCTGTTCTCTCCTTCCTCCATGTGGGTTCGAGGGACTGAACTCCAGCTGAGGACAGCACCCCTACCCACTTAGCCGCCTTGCCAGCCCTGGTCTTGCATTCTTGAAACAAGTCAGTTGTAGACATGCTATATAATATACTCTCTATATGACTAGGTTTAATCTTGTCATGCTTGGCTGACAACAGTGCACAGAGGACACAGGTGTGCAACCTTGCCTTGCTATAATGTGGCATCTGGTTTTGGTGCTGAGTGAGGCAGGGCACGTGTCTCTGCTGTTTTCTGGGAGACGTGCTGGGGAGTTGATTGCTACTGTTTCTTTTTTAACTCTTTGCCAGTGCAACTACGTGGGATTGGGACTTTCTTTTTTGAAAGGCTACTAAGTATTAATTCATTTTCCTTCTTTCTTTCCTCCTTCCCTCCCTCCCGTCCTCCTATTTTTTTTTCTCCATCTCTCTCTTCCTTCCTGTGTGTGCACGCAGCCATGCATGTGCCTCAGTGTGAGTGTGTAATATAAAAACCTCCCAGGAGCTGGTTTTCTTCTGTCACTCTGTGGGATCCAGGAATCGAACTCAGGACATCAGGATTGTATGCAAGCACTTCTCTCTACAAAGCCATCTCTCTGACCCTCTGTTCGGTTTCCTCAAGGGCTGGGCTTATGGTGCACGTCTGTTGAGATTGTTTAATTTTCCTGGGGTTAATTACAGTAGATAGTGTTTCTCACAGAATTGGCACATTACATATACACCCTTAAAGTGAGAGGCATGGAATTGTGGGTAGATTCCTTTATTGGTCTCTTACCAGAAATGGCCTCAGTGGTACTTAACTCTCATTTCTGATGTCAATAATTTATATCTTCTCTCATCTTTTCCTTGGCTAGCTTTGTGAGAATTTTTATCCATTTTATCGATTTTTTTCAAAGGACTGGCTTTTGCGGATTCTTTTCCTACTGCAATGCTATTTTGATTCCATTAATTTTTGCTCAATTTACGATTATTTCTCTGAGCTTACAATAAACCTGAGTTGCTCTTAGTTTTTAAGATTACCTAAGATTCATGTGCAGATCATGGATTTTTAGCTTTCTCTTTTATTTTGAAAGAATTTAATTTATTTTAATTGATTAAAATTGCACTTATGATGTGAAATATGTAGTTTGGAAGTATGTGTACATTGTGGAATAGCTAAATAGAGCTGATTAACACATGTCTTATTTCACATACATATCATTTATTTGTGAAGAGAACAATTAAAGCCTGTGACGATCAGTTTTCAAGAATACAGAATAGTGCTATTAACTAAAGTCATTATGTTGGTAGGTAATCACAGCTACTGTGAGTTCAAGAGTGCAGCAGCCGTGCCGTGTCTAGAAATCAACACTCTAAAACAACGCCCCACTTCCTCCATCTCTTTTCATTTCCCCCTTTCTCCTGCCATGTTCCCTGAGCCTTGGAGGGTGAGAGGTACAGATACCCCATTCATGGCGGCTCAGCACTTTGACCAGCTGAGCATTTCTGCAATTGTAAAGATAGGAAATGCTTCCTGAATTTGCATGTCATCCTTTCTTGGGGACCAGGCTGGTTTATGTGCTGCTGGGGTGAACAGCCACCACAGTTTTGATTTGTGCGGCCTGTGGCCGGGCATGCTGACTATCACTCTTCATGTACTTATTAGCCGCTGACACTTGCTCTTGAGAAATGTGTTCACTTGCCCACTTACTTACTGTATTATTTGCACTTCTGGTTTAGTTACTTTTAGTTCTTTGAGCATTCTGGATATTAACCCCACCACATGAATCTCTGGCAAAGGTTTTTCTCCCACTCCTTAAGCTGTCTCTTCACTCTGATAATTGCTTCCTGTGTTTTAAATTTGATTCAATTCCATTTGTCAATTCTTGCTGTTATTTCCTGAGCTATTGGAGTTCATTTCAGAAAGTCCTCATCTTAAATCCCTTTTCTCCTGAAGTTTCAAAGTTTGAAGTCCTACATTAAAGCCGTTGATCTATTTTGAATTGATTTTTATGCAGGGTGAGAGCTAGGGATCTGGTTTTATTCTTCTATGTGTGGGTACCCAGTTTCCTCAGGACCAGGAGAAACTGCCTTTTCTCCACTATACATTTTGATTTCTTTGTTGAGAACCGGGTGTTGTAACAGCAGGTTTATTTCTGGGTCCTCTGTTGCATTCTATTTGTTTATGTGTCTGGTTTTTATTGCTTGAGGATTTCATACATGGATATAATGTGGTTTAATCCCCTTCTCTGTTTCTTCACCGCTCAATTCTTTCCCATCACTTTTCCCAGCCAACTTCACGTCATCTCTTTTTTAAAAGGTCTCCTGAGCCCACTCAGCACTGCCCATGTGTGCATAGATGTACAGTCACCCACTGAAACACGGCAGCTTCCTGGGGACCACATCCTGAAGAAAACGGACTCTCCTCCTTGAGCAGCTGCCAGTTGCCAATGGCTCCTCAGCTAAGAGGGGACTTTATGCCCACCCTACCCCGTCCATGCTCGGATGCAAATGTGACAAGAAGGCAAAGCCGCACACCTGTGTCCTTTAGTCTTCAGTCTGATACAATTAAGTTAAATTTAATCACATATAAAACATACAGTGAGTCTTCGTGGGGGGGGGATGATGTAGGTGTACATGTCCTTTAGGCCCCATGACTCCACAGTCTTTAACTCTTTACATGGATCAACTATGGGCTTCTGCGTTAGTCCCCATCGACTGCAGAAAGAAGCTTCTTTGATGAGAGCTGAGAAATGTCCTAATCGGTTGGTATAAAGACAAGAACTGGGCAGTTTAATACTATGTCCATTTGAAGAATAATAGTAGGTTTTCTTCGTGGGCCTCTGACCTAGGCAGCCGTGGCTCCTTGGCCCACTTGACAGTATCAGGCATGTTCCATGTTCTGTCTGGTGGGACAGCCTTTAAATGTAACCATAAGTGGTCGATGACTCCCATGGTTCTGTGTCACTGTTGTGCCAGTGGGCGTCCTCTGCTAGGCCTGTCATTGTTGTGCCACCCAGGGTTATGCTGGGTAAGATTGTCAAATCCTTTTCTCTACTGGTACCACAAATAGTACCTTTCAGCACTATGAAAACTGACCAAATGGCGTGAAGCCTCTAGGTCAGTTTCCACTTGCTTTCTTCATGTCATATGTCCCAAGCGTTGTCTTCAGCAACAGGGTCTTACTATCAAGTTCTGAAGGGTAAGCGAAAATGATGGTGATAGCCCGTGTCTCAGTTGCTTTTCTATTGCTACCGCCAAGGCAAATTATAAGAGAGAGTGTTTAGTTTGGCTTAGGGTTCCCGTGGGTTAGAGTCCATGATTTAGGAGTGAAGGCGTGGTGTCAGGAGCACCCAAGAGCTCACATCTCAACGAGCAAGCAGGAGGCAGAAAGCACAATGAGGAGGGCGGGAGGCTTTTGGAATCTCGAGCCCAGCCAGATGACATACCTCCTCTGATGGGCCATACCTCGTAATCCTTTCCAGTCACCAACTATTGCAGAAGTTTCCTAAAATATATACACGAGGAAAAATAGCTTAAGTGGAGTTACCAATGACTGGGACAGCACCCCAACAAGACACTACATACTAGCAAATGACAATGATGAACACCAAGACTCGTAATTGGTCAATGCACAAAGAATAAGAGACGCCAGAGTGTTTAGCCTTAAATGGAACAGACATATCACAACCTTCTCCACAGTGCAGGGGTGATCTTTCGGAAGAGAGGGCAGAAAGATTGGAAGGTCCAGAGGACTCAGGATTGGTTGGGTGGATTTGGTAAGGGCCGAATATGATCACAACACACTGGAGAATTCTCTAAAAGAGATATTAAAAATGAGGGGCGAAAGGAACTGTGGAGTAGATGGTAGTTGCAGGGCTTGGGTAAGTAACACAGCTGTGTTCGGCTCCACTGCTGGATTCAGACCTCAGGGATGGGAGCAGGGCCACTGTCCCTGGCTCACTGGCTGATAACCCAGGGACATACACGGCAAGAGGCTCGTTTGACCTGGGTGTAAAAGTTAGGGCTCAGGTCAGGGGCTCCACATGCACACCACCCGCCACTGCCCACAGCCCTTCACACAGCTTCCAAGCTCTTGGTCTTCCAGGCCTGGGTGAAGACAGAGCCCTCCGCAGCTTCCAGCCGGAAGCTGTGCTCCAGGTTGTGGGGACCCACTGTGTCCCCACGTGGCAGCTTGGGAAACTGAGGCTGGGAGTGAAGAGATCCTTACAGCTGTATGTTTGGGGTGTGCGCCCTCCTCTGAGCTCCTCCCCAGGCAGGGGCCAGCCTGGCTCCCAGAGGCCTTCTCTATTTGGCTTCTCAGCCATTTTCTGTTTACTTCTGGCTCCTTGGGTCTCTCCCCATGGAGAGAGTTCCTGGCCAGGAGGGGCCAAGGACACAGCAGCCATTGCTTCTTCGTACCCTTAATACCCTTGGGGGAGCTGCAGATGTGTCAATAGGAGTGCAAGACCCCCGAATAGTGTCTCAGTCACAAACTGTGATGTCGCTGCGGAAGAAAAGAAGGGTAGAGAGACATCAAGATTGGCAGGCTTGGTGGTGCACGCCTGTAATCTCAGCACCGGCCTCTCTCTCTCTCTCTCCATCTTTGTTCAGGGACCTACAAACCTGGAAATCCCTTCTGGACTCCAAGAGCCAACTGTAACAATGGATGACCCTCTCCAAGCATTCTTTCAAGTGTGAGCTGGGGGTCATGATGCCACTCTTAGAGGTTGTACTGAGGTGACTGTGAGTTACTTAGGAGGGGTTAATGTGGCCCATGAGGAATAAAGTCCAGGTGCAGCTTCTCTGTCTCTCTCTCTCTTTCTTGTTCTCTCTTTCTCTTGCTCTCTCTCTTGTATATATATATTTATATATATAAAATTTTTATTTTTTTAATAATTTATTCACTTTATATCCCAATTGTAGCCCCCTCATCTCCTCCCAGTCCTACTCTCCTTTCCTCTTCTCCCCCCCCATCCTCCTCCCCTAGTCCACTGAAAGGGAGTGTCCTCCTCTACTATTTGAACCTAGCCTATCAGGTCCTATCAGGATTGCCTGGATCCTCTTCCTCTGTGGGCTGGCAAGGTCGCCCCACCAGGTGGACATGATCAAAGAGCAGGCATCTGAGTTCATGTCAGAGACATCCCCTGCTCCCCTTACTAGGGAGGAGACTGAGCTGCCCATGGACCACATCTGACAGGGGGTCTGGGTGGAGCTTATCTCTTGAGTCTTCCTGGATTCTGCTCCGGGAGGTGATGAGGAAGAGACCAGCCGAGATGTTTCTTGTTTGGGATAGCATCTGGGCTCTGACACGTGGCAGACTCAGAATGACCATGGATTAGTCACAGCATGCAAGTGCCAGGCTGTAGGGGCTGCGGTGCTGCAAGTATACCAGGGACCCAAGCCTGGTACCTCTGCATCTTTCCTCGCTTCCCTGGTGAGGGTGGCTTCCCCTGGTGGTTCCCATTCCAGAGGAGGAGCAGGGCAAAGAGGTGAAGGAGCAGGTTCCACTGCCTTTAAGAATGTGACCTGGAAGAGAAGCACGGTACATCTGTTCACAAGCTATTGGCCAGAATATAGTCACATGGTCATCTCCAACCACAAGGAAACCTGGGCAGTAGAGTCTGCGTGTGGGCGTGTGTGTGTGTGTGTGTGTGTGTGTGTGCACTCACATGTTTAGGCAGGCATATGCATGTGTGTACATGTGCAAGTGTATTTGTGTGTGGTGGGGCAATAGGCTATGTCATCTTCAATCACTTCTGTACCTTACTTATAAAAAAATTAAAATTATTACATTTGTGTGGGTGTGTAGATATGTGCATGTATGAACATGTAAAGATCAGAGAGAGACGTCCTAGGTCATCAGGCTTGGCAGTACACACCTAGATGTTCTGAGCCATCTTGCTGCCCCTACCATAGATTTTGAGATAGGGTCTCTTCTTGAACTTACAGCTCATCAGTTAGTAGATTGCTGGCTGGCCAGTGATCTCCAGCACTCCCCTGTCCCTGCCTCGCCAATGCCAGGCTTATGGGCCTGGGCCACCATACCTGGCTTTTCCAGGTGGCTGCTGGGACCAAACTTAGTCCTCATGCTCGTCTTGCAAGCAATGAGTCAACTATCTGCACAGCCCTGGAAGTGTTTTCATTCTGGCTGGCCACACTCCCAGACAACCCAGGGTTGCCATAGGAGAAAAAGAAAAGCAACCTGTGCTGGAGATGGGACCGCCGGAAGGGGAGTAAATGGGCCGGAGAGGGAAGGGGTAAGGTGGCTGGGTCTTCAGCCACCTTGGGAGAAGTTACTTTATTCCCAAGGTCTCAAGGCTAGCATGCTTGACCTTTTCCGCACACAACCTCCTGCCCACTGGTTACTTGAGAGCTGCATCCAAAGCCTGGTTTGAATCCGTGGCCACATTGCTGTCACGATGCTAACGTCCCAGTGTGGAAACACCCTGTAAAACCCAGTCCCAGGTGGCAAGATACGTGAAGTGGAAGATGCAGCCTCCCGAGTGCCCTAGTTCAGTCAGTGCCCCGGGCAGAGCCTTTCCTCTTGGGACTTTGGGACAGATGGGCTGTGGCTTGTGGTTTGTTGCTGTCCCCAGCATCTGGAGAGACCACCACACCCACGTCCCTAGTTCAGGGGAACCCTCAAGTTCAGTATTCACCGTGCATTTCACACCACCGCACAGCCAGAAATCAGAGGCTGAGGAAGCACCTTGTCGGCCGTGGCGAGCAATGCTGTTGTCCTCATCTGTGACCACCTGCAGGCTGTTTCCCAGGGCCGGGGCCTCAAAATAGGAAAGTCAATGGCAGGTTAGAGTTCCTGCTCTCTCTTTCTTGCTACCCACAATCCTCAGAGTCAATCCAGTGCCAAGGAGCTTGAGTCTCTGGTTTAGAGTCTTCCTGCCTCCAGGGACACTGACTGAAATCCTAGCACAGCTTTTCTTTTTTCCCTAACCCAGAAATGCAGTTGACTGACAGAGTCTTGCCCGGGGAAGAACAGGAGAAAGGTTTATACCTGATGTGCCTTACTGGCATCAAGCCTGGCAGTGCAGGAGCTTAACAAATGCCTGTGGCTCTGGAGACCTAGCTGTATGTCCTTCCTTCTTCACTCCCTGGCTTGGGGCTCACACACAAGTTATAACCTCTTTTTCTGATGAAATGCTGACATGGCTCCATCTTTTGGACAGGCTGAATCTTATAACAGACCATGGCTCTGTTTTTGCTTTGGCTGCTAGGGAACTCTGCATTTAAACCAAAGCCCGATTTTAAGAATTGTACTTACAGGGCTGGGGAGATGGCTCAGCAATTAAGAGCACTGATTGCTCTTCCAAAGGTCCTGAGTTCAATTCCCAGCAACCACATGTTGGCTCACAACCATCTCTAATGAGATCTGGTGCCCTCTTCCGGCCTGCTGGCATGTGTATATGCAGAATACTGTTTAAATGATCACTAGGAATGGAACCAGGGATTCTACCTGGAAGTACTGGGGACAGCAGATGCATGTGCCTGGCCTCCCTTCCCTGTGAGGGCCAGCCTAGACTATAGCACATAGCAGGAGGCATGGGAGTCAGCCTTCCTCTGTGGGGCCAGAGAGCTGTGCAACCCGGGGAGCCAGTCAGGAGCAAGAGTGAGGTCCAGACATGCCCAAACCGCAAAAACCTCGTCCTGACACTGGCAGGAGCAGGACTGCTTCCTCCCTGCTCTGGGCCTGCATGTCCTGGCACAGAGAGCCTTATGACCCCCACCTCTGCCACCTGGAGGTAGTTATGTAGCCTGGTGGCCAGGTTTCAGGTTAAACTTTCTTTCTGTAAAGACATGTCCAGCAAGCTCCCGGGGTTCCTCTTTATGCAAATGAAGCATTCCTAGCACCTCGGTTCCCGCCAATGATGTACATTCACCCCCCAAATCCCCTACCCACTTCCCCAAGGTTTATATAGCCCTTGGTCCCCCTTTCACAATAAAGAACTGTTTCACTGAGAACTGTCTCTGGAGAAGGCTGTTTCTCCCGCCCTCACCGACCGAGACCCTGCCCGCATCCTCCTGCCCAGGCTAAGCTTCTTGGCCCCAGTGGCTCATCTTTATTGTCAACTTGATGGAATCTAGAATCAAGTAACAGCCAGCCACATCCCTGGGGAATCTGTGAGGGTGTTTCCAGGAGTCGGGATGAACTGGAGGGTTGAGGAAGGACCCTCAGTCAGAGTGCGAGGCACCGTCACCCGCCTGGTGAGTATTTGTGCCGATTACCTTTAGTTGCCAACTTGATCTAACTCACAGGCACCTGGGAAGGGGAGCTCAGGGACGAAGAGTCTCCATCGGGTTGGCCCAAGGGAGGTTATCTTAATTAAGATAATGGATGCTGGAAGAACCAGTCCACTGTGAGCTGTGCTGTTCTCTAGGTAGAGGTCCTGACCTGTGGATGAGTGGGGAAATACAGCTGAGTGCAAGCAAGAGAACGTGTGCACATTTCTCTAAATTAAAAAAAAACAATATAAGTTTTTCTATTTTATGTAAGCAAGAGAATGTGTGTGCTTTTCTCTAAATTAAAAAAAGTTTATCTTTTTTATGTATATGAGTATTTTGCTTGCACGTATGTATGTGTGTATGTATGTATGTGTGTGTGTGTGTGTGTGTGTGTATGTATGTGTACCATATGTGTGCCTGGTCCACAGTGAGGCCCGGAGAGGGCATCAGATGCCCTGGAACTACAGTTACGGATAGTTGCAAACCACCATTTGGGCACTGGGAACTGAACCTTGGTCCTCTGCAAGAGCAGCAAGTGCTCTACACTGCTGAGCCATGTCTCCAGCCACTTTTATTTTATGTGTTTGAGTGTTTTGCCTGCATGTGTGTCTGTGTACCATGTGTTTGCAGTTGCCTATGGAAGTCAGAACAGGGTGTTCCGGAACACCGGAACACTGGAACACCGGAACACTGGAACTGGAGTTACAAATGGTTGTGAGCCACCATGTGGGTCCTGGGAATTGAACTCAGGACCTCTGGAAGATCAGCCAGTGCTCTTAACCACTGAGCCATCTTTCTGGCCTCACGTGCATTCACTTCTCTCTTGATGGCGGGCATGATGTGACTAGCTGTTTGACTTCCTGCCTTGAACGTCCCACAGGGATGGACTGTGACCTGGAATGGTAGCCTGACCTCACCCCCCTTCACCTCTGTTGTTTCCTGTCCGAGTGTTCTAGCACAGCAACGGGCATAAAGCCAGGGGAGTGTTTATCTCATTCTTTTTGCTGCTGCTTTGAGAACTTGGCTTCTGCCAGGGTGGACTAAAGACCCAAGTCTCCCAAGAATCCTCCAGGTCTTCACACTGGATTTGACTGCTGAGGCGCCCACCCGTTCAGCCTGTCCGCTGCGAAGATGGCCACTGTTAGACTACCGAGCCAAATTATATGCGCCATGCTAACAAACCCTCCATTTAACAATACTTGTTTTTACATTGCGTGCACATATGTGTGTCTGCACGTGTGTGAGTGCAGATGGCTACAGAATCCAGAAAGGGTATCAGATCTCAAGCTGGAGCTAGGGGAGGTCGTGAACTGCCTGGTGGGGGTGTAGGGAAGGAAATGATGGACCTCTGCCAGACCAGTGTGTGCTCTTAACTGCCGACTCATCTCTTGGCTTTGTATATGTGCATATGTACATGTAACATATGTGTATGATGTCCATGTATCTGCATATATATGTCTGTATATAATGTATATATACATGTACATATACATAAAAACCTGAAACTTTCATATATATGAAGATTCCATATATCCATATATACACACATATGTGTGTGTATGTATATATACACATGTATACATGTATATATGTATATGTCTATATCTAAACATTTGTTTAGTTCCTCTAAGGAGCCCTGACTAATACACGACCATAGGGAACTTCTCACTGGAGTGTGCCTGAGCCCCTCCCATCAAGGTCCCTCATGACCTCTTTTCCTGACCTCCCTTCAGAAGCGCTGAGGTGAGTGTCTACCCTTGGGAAACCTTGCCTTCTCCTGAACAGCTATGCTAGGAGCGCTCCAAAGAAGTGCCTGGGTTTCACAATGGCTTTAAGTGCTGGTTCATCATAACCCTCATTCGCTGTACCCACTGGGGTGCCAGGAAATAGACACCGGTCCCCCCTCATCATCCTTATTTCTGCCCCATCCCTGCGCATCTCAGGAGCACTACCCACGACACATGTGACTGCCCTATAGTTCCTCACGGGGGCGGCGGGGGAACCACACCAAGACCGTCACAATGTACCACACCCAGCTCCCACACGGGCTTCAGTGCCACCTCCTGGCCTGCTCTTTGACCCAGCCTCAGCCTGGGTAGTCTGGAAGCAGCTGCAGGGATGGGTTTGAAACACCAGATTCTGATGAGGTCATCTCTGTGGAAAGAAAAGGGGGGAGTGGGCTGGGATAGTGAAAGACGGTGATTTGCTACAGGGGCATGGCAGAGCCTCAGGTACCTTCCACACACTTGCCCTGGATGAGGACCACGGTCCTTGTGAAGAGGTTGACTTTCATCTGTCTGTTTGGTTGGAACAAACCCCATTAGCTAGGGGTGATGGTGACCCCCATGGACCACAACTATAATTCCCTGAGTGCTTAGGTGGCTAACTCCCCACAGGACACTTCCTGGTGCATGGGTTAGTTTCATTTCTATTGGTGTAAAAAAAAAATATTGTGTCAGGAAGCAACTTAGGGGTTAGGGGAGAGTTTATTCTATCTCACAATTCCAAGTTACAGTCTAACACAATAAAAAAGCAAAGGCAGCACCTTAGAGCAGACAGCCACATCACACCCCCGTCAAGAGCCGAGGGAGAATGAGGTAACGTGTGTACTACTTAGCTCGCTTTCCCTGCTCTTTTAAATTTTTTTTTTTATTTTTAAATTATGAGTACATTGTTCTATGTTGTGATAAACACCATGATGAAGAGCAACTTTAGAAGGAAAGGGTTTATTTAGCTTGTATTTTTGTGTCACAGTCCATCATCAGGGGAAGCCAGGGCACGAGCTAAAGTACGAACATGGAGGCAGGAACTGAAGTAGAGGCCACGGAGGAACATTCCTTACAGGTTTGTTCCTCACTGGCTTGTTCAGTGTCCTAGTCAGTGTTCCACTGTTGTGAAGAGACACCGTGACCAAGGTAAAACTCTTAGAAAGGAAAACATTGGTGCTGGCTTTCAGAGTGTCAGAGGTTTAGTCCACTACCATTATGGCGGGAAGCATGGCAGTGTGCAGGAAGACGTGGTGCTGGAGGAGCTGAGAGTTCTACATCTTAATCTACAGGCAGCAGAAGGAGACTGTGTGCCACACTGGCCCTAGCTTGAGCATAGGGGACATCAAAGTCCACCTCCACAGCGGCACACTTCCTCCAACTAGGCCACACCTTTTAATAGTGCCGTTTCCTATGGCCCAACACTCAAACACATGAACCTATGGGGACCATACTGATTTGAGCCACCACAGTGGGTTTGTGCGTGTGTGAGTACAGGTGCCTGTGGGATCCAGAAAAGGGTATTGGACCCTTTGGATCTGGAGTTAAAGGCAATTGTGAGCCACTCAGTGCAGGTACTGGGAAGCAAACTTGGGTCCTCTGGAAGGGTAGCATGTGATTTTTCTTGCCAAGCCATCCCTCCAGGTATCCTTTCTCCACTCCTACATAGGCCAGAACCAAACTCATAGGTGGCTGAGTCTTTCTGTATCAGTCAACCTTGTAGGTCAGTCCTTCATCCAGACTCTCTTCCCAGGTGACTGTACATCATGTCAAGTTGACAGTCAAAGCTAAGCATCACAGTGATCCTCTCTAGAAGAGTCTCTCTTTAAACGAAAATCTTGCAAATGAGTTTTCAGTGTTTTTTAAAATTCTCATTTTTATTTTATGTTTCTGTATGAGTGTCTGTATATACACACACACACACACACACACACACACACACACACACACACACATATATATATATATATATATATATATATATATATATATACATACACTATGTGCTGGTGCTTGAAGAGGGCAGAGGGGTTATTGGGTCCTTGGCGCTTGAGTTTCAGGCAGATATGAGCTGACGGATGTAGGTTCTGACATCTGAACACAGATCCTCTACAAGTGCCCTTAACCACTGGGCCATCTATGCAGCCTGAGTTTTCAGTTTATTCCTTGGAGCTTTCAATGTCTGGACTCTCCTCAACACACCTTTCCAATTGTCCCAACACAAAACATGGCTGCACTTTAGTTACACTAGCTTCTTTAACACCTGAGATACTTTGTCCATATTTTTCTTGTTTGTAACTTTAAATATATTTATGTCCCTTCCTAATCAAACTGTATATTTTTCAAAATTTTCTGATCTGCTTTTTGCTGCCAATTCTTATTTTAAATGTGGCTAAGAGCAGTGAGCAATACTGATGCCATGGCTTGAATGCCATATTGTTTAGAGATTTCCTCTGCCAAATTAATCAGCTCATTATTTTAAAACTCAGCATCATCAAAATTTCAGGACATGGACATAATGTGGGCTTTTTTTTTTCCACACTGAAAATGTGATACAAATCGCCTGCATCCCACTTCTAAGTAAAGTCCTTGTTTCCACCTGGAATTTCAGGGACATAGTTTTACCTTTATTCTGGTCTTCCAAAATTATCCCCCAGTCTCTGCTTACAACATTGTAGGACTTTCTCAATTTTGTACCTCCAAAAATTTGCAGATTCCTCCTCCAAGCCAGTTCCAAAGGCCTGAGCACTGCGTGGCCACATTTAACTGTAGCAACAATCCCACTTCTCTGGTGTCAGTTCTCTGTGTTAGTTATTTGTGGGCACTGCAACAAAATGCCCAGCACAACCAGGTCAAGGGAGAAAAGGTGTAGTTTTTTAAAAAAATTATTACTCATTATTATCTCATGTGAAGTTTCAAAGTCATCATGAAGAAAAATATGACCTTGAACTTTGATCCTCCTGTCTCCACCTCCTGAGTCCTAGGGTCACAAGCATGTGCCACCATGCCCCATTTACGGGAAGACTCATTCTGTCTCCACGCTGTCACATCTGGGAAGTCCCCAGGGAGCTGCTCAGTCCATCACCATGTGAGTGTGGCAAAAGCTCAAATGCAGTGGGCTGAGAAGCAGATAGCATCCCAGGATCTAGGGACCAGGCATAACCTTCAAACCCCGGTCTCTAGTGACCCACACCCACCAGCCAGGCCCACCTCCTAAAAACTCTATAGCTCCCCCAGATGGTGTTTGCATCTTTAGAATAAGCAGGTGTTTAGAACATGAGCTGTGGAGACAGGGTGCATGTCAGATTATAGGTATAAACCTTTGAGAGAAGAAAGAAGGTGAGCCTGTACCCAGCCCGGTGGTTTGTGCAGGAGGATAATGGCTGCCTTGCTCTGAGAGTAGCAAGGGCAGTTAGGAGCCTACTCCAAAGCCTGCTCCACTTTGGGGCCTTGCTTTTGCAAGCTAAGAGGGTAACTTTCTAGGTTGCAAAATGCTCCTGTAACAGGCCTGATGAGGTGATAGCAGAAGCAGAGTTGTGGCTGAGGCAAGAATTTACTGATGCTGGGGGCTTGGCTGTGGGGAGGCTCCCACATGCATGGCTTTGGCTAAATCTCTCCTTGCCCTGGGGTCTTGTGTTCTTTGACTTGAAGCCTGAGAATTTGAGAAGAGTCTGTTGAGTGGTCCTGGACAAAGCCCTTACCGTTGTGGACATTAATTTTATTGATTTAAGATGGGATTCCTTTAAGCACCGTCTCCGGTTTTGTCTGACACTTCCCCTCACAGGGTCAGCACCCTGTGACAGTAGCCATCATAATGGCCACTTTTGTTAAAATTGTGCCTGCTGCTTTTGCAAGGCCAGCATTGTAAGGACCTGAGACATAGGAACTCTTGGGCCCATTGGTTGTGCAAAGTGCACAACCCAGAATGCACCTACGCATACATCAGGTAATTGTTGAATACCTATTGACTCAGTGGATAAGCTGTATTGCAAATGGAAGAAACCCAACCCATACTGAAAGGAAAAAAAATCACTTCTCTGGTTTTGCTGTTTCCTTAGAGACAAGCCTCTGGGTGTATCTGTGAGGGATTACTTAGATTACATTAGCCTCTGGCCACAACTGTGAGGGTTTATGGTGATTATATTGAGATAGACTAGACCCACCCTAAAGATGGGTGGCATCATTCCCTGTGCTTGAATTCTGGACTGCATAAAAAGGAGAAAGCTAGCTGAGCACCCAAATTTGGTACTCTATGCTTCTTGACTGTGGATGTGCTGTGACTTCTTCACCATGACAGACTAAACCCTCAACCTGTGAGCTAAAACAAATCTTCCTCCCTTAAGTTGTGTTTGCCAGGGTGCTGTGATCTTTAACTCTAGCAGAACATGCATTTATCACCTATTGTTTTATTTTGAGCAGCAAGTACTGAACTATTGAATCTTGGTCTCAGGGCCCTGGAGACTTGGAGGCAAACTGGCTTCTGATAGGCTAAAGGCAACAGCAGGTGTTGACAGAGGAGCATACAGTTATGCTAAGAACTAAAGTAGGTCTCAACAGAGGGGCTGTAGAGTTTAATCAGATTAAAAGTTTAATCAGGTAAAGGTCAATATGTTGAGTTACAAAGGCAGCTTGAGTTTGATAATCACACTTTGGTGCTATGCTATTTAGCAGCTTTAAATGCTTGGGACAAGGTTGAAGAATCAGGAAAGTGGTCTGAGCCATTTACTAAAATTATACAAAGCCCAGAAGAAGCTTTCACTGATTTTTTGCAAAGATTGACTTCAGGTGTAAATAGAATAGTATCGGAATCAGAAATCAGACAACTTTTACTAGATTCTTTGGCTTTTGAGAATGCAAATTAAGAATGCAAAAGGGTGATCAAGACTTTAAAGGCAAGAGCAGCACCAATCGATTCACGGATTAGAAATAAAGCTGATATTGGATTTCATGTTTATGATGCTAGATAAAACAAAAATTCAGGAGATACCAGAAAACAAGAATTTTGTGAAACTGCTATAAATGATCAGAGACCAAAGCTAGTAATACAAATAAATGGCATTGAAGTTGAAGGTTTAGTTGACACAGGAGCAGATGTAACAATAATGTCACCAAAATCTTGGCATCCAGATTGGCCTCATCAGGAGGTAAATACTCAGTTTCTAGGAACGGGAACTTTATCTCAGATCAAAGTACAAGATAGGTAGAGTGTATAGGGCCAGAAGGAAAAAAAAAAACATTAAAGCCATATGTGGCTAATATAGCCATAGACTTATGGCTATATTAAATCTATGGGGGGGGCGTGATTTGTTGCAGCAATGGAAAACACAGATTAACATTCTTCCAGTCTCAGAAACAAGCCATAAAATAAACAAGAGTGCCTTTGAGAAAAATTAGAAGTTATTAGTAGGAACAGTCACAAACTGTTCAGGTTGTACATAGCAGGAGACAATGGCTGTTGGTCTGTTAAAGTACCAGCCACCCTTCTTTTAAAATGGTAAACTGACAAACCTGTGTGGGTGGATGGAACAATGACTTATGACAAAAGAAAAATTACAGGTACTATAGCAGCTGGTACAGGGGCAGCTAAATGCTTAAAACATTGAAGAATCTAGCAGCCTATGGAATTTTTCTGTTTGTTATAAAAAAGAAATCAGGAAAATGGAGGATGTTAACAGATTTAAGAGCCATAAATAAGATGATTCAGCTAATGGGCTCTTTACAGCCTGGAATTCCATTGCCTTCTTTATTACTTAAGTCATGGCCTATGATAGTAATTGATTTTAAAGATTGCTTTTTCACATTCCCTTTTCATGAGCATGATAGTGAACGATTGGTTTTATCAGTACCCACTTACAATAATAGTTGCCCATTAAAGAGATATCATTGGAAAGTATACCACAAATCTTGTGCCAATATTTTGTACAACATCTGTTGGAAATAAATTGTAAACAGTTCCCTCAATATAAAATTTAACATTATATGAATGATATCTTACTGGATAACTCAGATGCAGATACCTTAGGAAAAAATGTTTGATGAAGTAAAGAGAATTTTGCCCTGCTGTGAATTACAAATTGCTCCTGAAAAAATACAAGGAGGAGATTCTATCAATTATCTAGGATATAAGATAGCTTTACAGAAAATTTGACCACAGAAAGTACAAATCAGGAGAGATCAATTACAAACTCTTAATGATTTTCAAAAGTTGCTGGGAGATATTAATTGGCTGCAGCCCACAATCAGATTAATTAATCAAGAACTAAGTAATTTGTTTCAAACCTTACAAGGCAATAAGGACTTAAATAGTTCAAGAATATTATCGGCTGAGGTTGAGAGAAAATTAGGTCTGGTAGAAAAGAAATTATAGTATGCTCATGTGAATTGCCTGGATCCAAAGCATGACTGTATTTTACTTATTTTGACTTCTACTCATTTCCCCACAGGAATTCTTATGCAGAAAGAAGACAATATCTCCAAATGGATATTTTTAGCACACAAACAGAGTAAAAAATTAAAGACCTATGTAGAAATTTTTTTCTGAATTGCTTCTGAAGGAAAAATGAGACTTTATCAATTAGCAGGAATAGATCCAGTAGAAATTGTGCTACCCTTTACTAATGCTGAAATTGCTTCATTATGGGCAGAAAATGAACACTGGCAAAGAGCTTGAAGTAATTTTTTTTTTTTGGGAAGGATTAACAACAAATATTCCCAAAGCAAGAGACTCCAGTTTATAAAAATAAACTGGGTTTTTATAAAAATAAAATTGGATTTTCTCTTGTATAGTAAGAGGGATACCAAATTTTGGAGCCCCTACATTCTATACTGATGCAAATAAACCAGGAAAGACAGGTTATAAGTCAGGAAAAATAAGTAAGGTTGCTCAAAGCCCTTATGAGTCAGTTAAAAAATCTGAGTTGTATGCCATCCTTATGGTATTATTAGATTTTCCCGAACCTCTTAATATAGTTGCTGACTCTCAATATTCAGAAAGAGCTGTTTTACACACTGAAACCACTGAACTTATTCCAGATGATTCAGAATTAATTTTGTTATTTATTCAACTACAAATAGTAATTAGAAATAGAAATTATTGATTGTATATAACATATCAAATCTCATACAGGTCTATCAGGTCCTCTAGCATAAGCTAATAAGAGATTGATCAGCTATTAATAGGAAATGTGTTAGAAGACTCAAAATTTCATAAGAAACAAGATGTTAACAGAAAAGATTTGAAGAAATATTTTTTTCTGTCACTGGGCAAGAAGGCAAGAAAATTATAAGGAAATGTCCCACTTGTTTTTTGCGTAGCCAAACTCCATTACCTGCTGGAAGTAAGAGATATCCAAAGAAATAAAATTTGGCAAGTGGCCATGTTTCATTTTGCAGCGTTTGGAAAATTAAAGTATGTGTACCATATCATAAATACATATTCAGGATTACAGTGGGCGAGTGCCTCAAGTTCTCAAAACGCAGATTCTTTAATTACACATTTATTAGAAGTTATGGCTATTATGGAAATGTCTGTACAAATTAAGACTGACAATGCTCTAGGAAACTGTCTCTAGTAAAATGGAACAGGTTTTTTTTTTTTTTTTTGTAAATTACAACATAAAGCATATTACAGATATACCACACAATCCCATAGGACAAGCAGTTATAGAAAGATCAAGTTGCAT
This sequence comes from Meriones unguiculatus, assembly GCF_030254825.1. NCBI lineage: Eukaryota > Metazoa > Chordata > Mammalia > Rodentia > Muridae > Meriones > Meriones unguiculatus. The sequence continues at coordinate 114,813,120 of NC_083355.1, read as the reverse complement.
TTTTTAAAGATATGCTTAATTAACAGAAAGGAGCAACAAAGACCTCCAGAGATAAATTACATAGTGCTTTATTAACTTTAAAAAATTTAAATGCTAGCAAGAAAGGAATAACATCTGTGGAGAGACATGGATAGTAGAAAAAAACCCCTGCTGAATCAACCTGTATATTTTAAAGATGTGTTGACCTCAGAATGGAACCCAGGATGTGTGTTATGTTGGAGAAGAGGTTTTGCCTTTGTCTCCACAGAAGAAGGAAAGTTGTGAATACCATCAAAATTGATATTGATAAAGGTTAGATGTGAGCAGGAGAGATCTTCTGAATAAGGAGAGGTGATAGCTTGGTCATTCTGTCCAAACTAACTTACAATGCTAGCAAATGCCTTTCATTTGATCAAGCATGAAAAAATAAAAATAAAAAATAATATTTCCCAAAGGCACACTTGCCTTACTGGCATGAAATGAAAACGTGTTATCTTAGATCACGTGTCTTAGTTCCATGTTAGAATAGTAGACTGTAGATTGCCATGTAATCCATGACATTTTGAACATCAGCTTTTGAGCTTTCTTCTTAAGTAAAAGGAATATTTTTGTTGCTTGGTATTACAAAGCACAGTTAAGATATTTAAATTACTTTAAGTAAATTTAAAGGGTCACTACAGCTCATACTTATTTTTTAAACCTCTTGGAGTGATTTGGAGCTAAGATAAAATATGTAAACAGGGAGGTGGCAGCTTAGCAGAGACAGGCGGAGCTCTATAAGTTAGCTGTTTCCTGAATTCTAGAGTTACAGTGAACAAAGCGGTAGTGGCACACGCCTGTCATTCTACCACTGAGAGACAAAACTCAAATACAGCTCCTAATTTGTATGTTTGCACACTAGAGATACCACGTACCATATTTACAAATTACTACAAAACCCCTCTACAGGGTTACTAGAAAGGCAGCTAATTTCCAGTGTGGATGGGAAGAAAGAGCAGCTTTTGTGACTGCTAGTAAGCGTGTGTCCATGCAAGCAACCCTGACCAGTATTGAATCACATGATACCTTAATGGATATCAAATTTTTTGGTGAATTGGCACCTGGGATTTTTTTTTTTATTAAGCAAAAAGGAGTCCACCAACATTTGCCTGTTGGCTTCTATTGCAAATGTTTTTCATATATGGAGAATAAATATTTTCTCTTTGAGAAACAAATCTGGACATTTTATGAGGCATGGAGAAGCACCCTATGGTCATAAGGGCCATCCCTTACAATGATAGATTGGATCCGTTCGAAGGCAGTGTCCTTCACAGGCTTAGCAATGGAAGAAAAGGTAATGCAGTGGATCTGGTACCTATCTGAATTAATTCATCACCATGATGTGGTAGCAAAGGGGTCTGTGCCTTCCCTCACTGAGGAAAAAGCTCAGTTGCCTATAATCCCCATCCCTAAACTGCTCCCCCTAACCCCAAGAGGCACTTAGTGAACTGTGGGGACCAATGGAATGGTCACAACATTTGACTAACACACGGTTTACTGATAGTTCATCAAGCATCGGTGAAGACAAAACAAATGGAATGGCCAATGCTAAGGAAGGAACCCACAAAACCAGGGCAGCACTGTTGGATATAAGACAAACAACTAGGAAGGTGAAAGGAAAATCTCTGTCTTCTTCAATCATGATGTGTGTGCAATGGTATGACTATATGGTCATCAAAATGGAAAACCTTTAACTAAATGGCTAAGATATTTGGTCATGGGAGGCATGAATGGAAATGGTGAAACCTAGCAAAACTTAGCAAAGACATCAAATTTTATGCAGCTCATACAGGCAAGACAGACAAATGTGTGAAAATAAGGGAAAATGGACAAATTGGCATAATAATTAATAAAGACTAGAATACTTCCCAGGAAAATTATTCAGAATAAATTAGCAAGAATGATAGATTGAACATTCAAAAAACTTGTAAGTTCCCCTCTCACACTAAAAAATAAGGGGAAATGGAGAGCCAGATTAAACCAGGACAGCCCTATGAGAGCAACTTTATAAGGAATCAATAGCCAGGTGGCGATTCACACCTTTAATCCCCACATTTGGGAGGCAGAGGCAGGCACATATGAATTAAAGTGATTTAAACTTAAAATCTGCATGCAAAAGGCAGGCTGAAATTCAAAGGAAATGTCCTTTTGTGATCCAAATATAAATACACTTAAACCTTAAATTTACATGTAAAGAAAAAGGGGAGTATAGGTATATTTATCCACACATAGTAGGGCATATTTAGTTTAGTTTTTAATCTTGTTGATTTTCTCACAGAACCAGCTGTTGGTTTTGTTGGTTCTTTGCATTGTTCTGTTTCTAATTTATTGATTTCAGTCCTGGGTTTGAGTATTTCCTGCCATCTACTTTTCTTGGGCGTGTTTGCTTCTTTTTGTTTGAGCTTTCAGGTACGCTTTTAAATTGCTCTTATGATCTCTCCAGTTCCTTTATGAAGGCACTCAGTACAATGGACTTCCCTCTTAGCACTGCTTTTATTGTGTTCCAAAAGTTTGGGTATGTTGTGCCTTCATTTTCATTGGATTTTGTGAAGTCTTTAATTTCTTTATTTCTTCTCTGACCCCGTGATCACTGAGTAGGGAGTTGTTCAGTTTCCAAGAGTGGGTTGGCTTTTCGTTATTTCTGTTGTTGCTGAAATCCTTTAGCTTTAATCTATGGCGAGCTGATAAAATACAAGGAGCTATTTCAACTTTCTCGTATCAGTTGAAGCTTGCTTTCTGACAGACTATGGTTCATTTTGGAGAAGGTTCTATGTGGTGTTGAGGAAAAGATATATTCTATTGTGTTTGGATGAAAAGTTCTGTAGATATTTGTTAGTTTCATTTGATTCATGACATCTGTTAGTTTCATTATTTGTCTGTTTATTTTCTGCCTTGTTGACCAGTCCTTTGCTAAGAGAGGGGCGTTGAAGTCTCTCACTATTAATGTGTTATTTAAGCTTTAGTAATGCTTCTTTTACAAATGTGAGTGCCTATTTGGGGATAGATACACAGAATTGAGATGTCCTTTTGGTGAATTTTTCCTTTGATGAGAATGAAATGTCCTTCTCCATCCCTTTTGATTGATTTTGGTTGAAAGTCTATTTTATTAGATATTAGGATGCTTTTTGCTTCTTAGGTATGTTTGCTTGGAAAACCTTTTTCTAGTTCTTTACTCTGAGATAATATCTATCTTTATTGCTAAGGTGTGTTTCTTGTATGTTGGGTGCTATTTATATATCTATTTTGTTAACCTGTGTCCTTTTATTGTGGAATTGAGTCCATTGATGTTGAGAGATATTAATGACCAATGACTGTTAGTTTCTTTTATTTTGATGTTGTTGTTGGTAGTATGTATATGTGCCTGTCTTCTTTTGGTTTTGCTGGTATGGTATTATTTATTTCTTGTGTTTTCTTGGGTGTACTTAACTTTCTTTTGTTGGAGTTTTCCTTGTAATATTTTATGTAGGGCTGGGTTTGTACATAGATATTGTTTAAATTTGGTTTTGTCATGGAATATCTTCTTTTCTCCATCTATGGTGATTGAAAGTTTTGCTCAGTATAGTATTCTGGGCTGACATTTGTGTTCTCTTAGGGTCTGCAAGACATCTGCCCAGGCCTTAATGGCTTTTGGAGTCTCTGTTGAGTATGGTCCTCTGTTAGGTATGATCTTGATAGGTCTGCCTTTATATGTTACTTGGCCTTTTCCCCTTGCATCTTTAGTATTCTTTCTTCTGTACATTTAGTGTTTTGATTATTATGTGGTAAGTGGAGTTTCTTTTCTGGTCTAACCTATTTGGTTTTCTGTAAGCCTCTTGTATGTTTAAAGGCATTTCTTTCTTTAGGTTGGGGAAGTTTTCTTCAGTTTTATCTCCTATGCCTGAGGTTATCTCCTCCATCTCTTATATTCTGTTGGTGATCTTAGCTCTGTAGTTTCTGTTCTGTTCCCTAAGTTTTCTATCTTCAGAAGTTCCTCAGTTCGTATTTTCTTTATTGTTTGTATTTCCATTTTCAGGTTTGAAAATGAACCATTCTATTCATTTTCTTAACCTGTTTGATTGTATTTTCCTGTATTTCTTTAAGTGATTCATTCATTTCCCCTTTAAAGGCCTCTATCATCTTCATAAGCACAAATTTAAGGTCATTTTCTTGTGTTTCAGTTGTGTTAGGATATCCAGGGCTTGTAGAAGGATAGCTGGGTTCTGGTGGTACCATATTGCCCTGGTTTTTATTGATTTTGTTTTTACACTTTCCTTTTTGCCGTCTGGCCGGAGGCTGGATCTCAGCAAACAGTCCGCAGCTCTCCTTTGCTGGATGTGTCCCAGTTGGACCTAAATCGAGGGGACTGGGGTGGAGATGCCTAGCTTGTATGACCCTGAGGTCTGGCAGGTCTTCTCAGGAATGCTAGTAGAGCCATGGACTGGAGGCTAGAACGGTGCAATCCCGGAACCTAGTACCCATCTAGGGAAGGTAGAAATAGCCGGGAGGCCAGAAGCACGTGTACCTGGAGGCTGGGATTTATCCTCTCACAGGGGAGACATGGGCACTGGTGCTTCGACGTGAGCAGCACAGCCACTTGCTCACTTGGAGGTCACTGAGCGCCTGCTACCCAGGCACTGCGCACGCTGGGCACTGCCATCTTGGAGAAAGACCCTGTATAATTCTGTTGTCCTGCAGGTCTCCTCAGGGAGACATGGCCTGGAGGCTGGGACCGTGTTCCTGGAGCCTGAGAACCCCTCAGGAAGGCAGGAAAAGTCAAGTTTTCAGATTCTGGATTCCTAACACCCAGGATCCCTCCTCTCCAGTTTGTGCTTTCTTTATTGCTCCAGTTTTCATTTTCAGGCCTTAAACAATTTCATTCATTCCCTTCACCTGTTTGATTGTATTTTTCTGTATTTCTTTAAGGTGTTTATCAATTTCCTCTTTATGGGCCTCTATCATCTTTATAAGGGTGGGTTTAAGGTCATCTTCTTGTGCTTCAGCTGTCTTAGGATATCCAGACCTTGCTGTAGTAGGATGGCTGGGCTCTGTTGGTGCCATATTGCCCTGGCTTTTGTTAAGTGTGTACTTACGCTGGCCTTTAGCCATCTGGTTGTCCCTGGTTGGCTGGATAATCCTGATGCTGAGAGGACTCCTGGGGAGGCAGGCAGAACCCTGAGCCTGACAGTGGAGCCCAGGAAACAGCTCACCGCTCACCTCTGCTTGCTGTGCCCCAGGTGGACCAGAATGTTCCTGGGGTCCTGCACGCCTCCTTGGGAAGGGAGGCAGAGCTGTGGGCCTAACAATGGAGCTCGTGGGCAGAACATAGTCACCTGTGCTGTCTGTGCCTCAGGTGGACGAGGCAGGCAGGAGACCAGAAGGCTTGGGTAGAGCTGTCTAACCTGGATGTTCTGGGGGCCCTGCAGGCCTCCTCGGGAAGGTTTGTGATGGGTGAAACAGCTTTATCTTAACCCCATGAAACAGAGCTTCCTGGGCTCCCACTCCCCAAGGTATCTGTGCTGGTTAGGTTTTTGGTCAACTTTACCCAAGCTCAAGTCTTCTAGAAAGAGGAAACCTTAATTGAGAAAATCTCTTATCAGACTGGCCTGTGGGCAAGTCTACAAGGCTTTTAAAATAATTATTATTAATGATTGATGTGGGAGGGCCATTGACTGTGGCCCTAGTGTCACTCCTGGGCAGATGGTTCTTGGTCACATAGGGGAGGAGGCAGAACCAGCCACAGGTACCAAGTTGGGAAGCAGCCCTCTTCCACCGCCCATGCCTCGTTCCTGCCTCGGCTCCTCCCTGCCCCAACGTCCTCCAGTTCTGGACTGTGGTATGGCAGTGTAAGCCAAACAAACCCTTTCTCTCCTGGGTTGCTTTTGGTCGTGGTGCTTGCCAGAGCTACAGAAATTAGGACGGTACCCCAGAAAGCGAAACCTCTTTTCTCTCTCTCTCTTTCTCCCTCCGAGGGTGTGTTTGTGCACGATTGTATGCGTTTGTGTGAGCACAACAGAGATAAACCTTGAGGGTCACACTCCAGGAGCCTTCCACATTGTTGTTTGAAGAGGGGTCTCTCATATGGACCTGGGGCTCTTCAGCTCAGCTAGACTGTCTGGCCAGTGAGCCCTAGAGATCTGCCAGAATTGGGAATGCAAACGTCTCTATGCTGCTGGCTGTGAACTCTGTCCTTGTCCATAAGAACTCTACCAACTGAGCCATCATCTCCCTTGTCCTAAGATGCCCTGTCTTCCTTCATGTTTCTAGCAGTGCTTTAGCCTCTTGTGCCATGTGTAAAGCTAATGCCAGCCCTGGGCTAGGTGGGAGAAACTCAAGGACAGGTGTGTTTCTCCAGGACCACTGGGTCTGCCCTACCATCGACCAGGAAACCCCACTGGGAGCAGAGTCAGCTGCGCCCGAGGCAGAACCACCCTAATTGATAACAGCTGTCATGTTTTCTGTGGCACCACAGAGAGCTGAGACTTCTGTTTCACAATTTACTAGCTGAGTTCACGAGCTTTTGACAGCTCAGTGGAATTTACAGAAATTGTAAAAAACGTGTCTCCTCTGGGGATGAGGCTGCTCCTGGACCTGCTCCCACAAGCCTTAGCCTTCCCTCATCTTATAACTTTTGGGAGAAAGGGTTTGGCACCAAACATGGGAGTCCTTAGAATGTGTAAACCATGTAAAAGGAATCGCACTTCTGTGTCAGTTTCTCACGGACTCCCACAGATGCTCAGGTCAACACGCAAGTGGAATCTTACCTGAGGCTGTGTGTGTGTGTAGAGGGACTTGCCACACATAGTAGGCAATTATTTGTTTCTCAGGGATTAGTCCAGAGCAAGGGTCTCTGATATACTGGTTGACCGCCTCCCCGAGGCAACTGGTTGGGTTTTTACTTGGGTAGGTAGATGGGTACGTGGTCATGTGGACAGGGATTTAGATGGATGGGTGAGCAGGAGTGTGGCAGGTTGGGAAAGGGTGAGATGATGCACGGAACATCCAGAGCCGTGTTAACTGATCGCGGAGACAGATGATCGAGCCTGGTTCTGGCTGTCTCCAGGGTGTCCCAAGATCCTCACCTCTAGTTCAGAAAGGCATGTTCCCTTCTTCACCTTAAGCTCCCCAAAGAAGGGCATTTCTTTTGAGAATTTCTTTTACTCACTGACCTCTGGGCTGTGTCCAGAAGGCAGGGGAGAAAAACTGAAGGAGAAAAGGAGGAAGGAGAACAGGAGGAGTGGGAGTGTGGGAGGTGTGGCTTTGGGCAAGGGTCACTGGGTGTTTTACATGAGCCTAAGTGTGTGCAGGTGTGTGTGTGTGTTCTTGTTGTTGTGAGAGTATACCTTTCCTGGGGAGACAGAAACAACCTCAACCCTTTCCTCATAAGGTCCCAACAACAAACCAAAGTCTGAGTCACCTGTGGAACCAATGGGCTCGTTGGGCTCACTTTCAGAGTACGAGTGAGGGGTTCTGGGCACTGGGGAGTCTCCTGATAGCACGAGTGATGGCTTCCCCAGGGCTGCATCGGCAGAGCCCCTCCTGTTACCTGTCACCAGCCCCAAACTCCCGAGACCACATACGCTAGAACCTCAAGCCAGGATCCTCCTTGCCCCTTTTCTGTGAAGGAATGTCGTCGTTCCACAGTCCCGATTGTGATGGGCTTTGAGGGGCTCCTACAAGCAAGCGCAGCCGAGCTCATGATGATAGTAGTGGCTTTGCTCAGAGGAGCTCGAACTACAGCAGTGCCTGGGAAGGGGTACCTGAGTGTGGGGGTTATGTGTGCCTAGGATCTGCGGACATCTCTCCCCCTCCCCCAGCACTTCTTCGGGGTGTCTGCTCTGTATTCAATGTACACTCTTGTCAAGGCTCTGACATCTCAGATTCACTGACACAGAAGATAAAAGAATGCTCTGCTAGGAGCTGCTCTGGATGTGAGGGCAGGGCATGGCTGGGCTGCAGACCAGCCAGGTTTGGAGTAGAGATGGCGGGACCTAGACCTCGGCACCCAGCTCCAAGCACTGCCTGAGGGCTGAGCATCACCCTTCTGAGTGTTGGTGGGTAGAAGGTAGTCAGGGAGAGCAGAACGGCAGGCTGGTTCTCCTGCTTTACGGATCTGAGGATCTCCTCTGTCTCCCTTGGCCCTCTTTCCCATGGTTCTCTTGGGGTCCCAGCATTCTTGCATTCAGTTTCCCTGAAATCCTAGTCATGTGTCAGCCTAGTGAAGACGTACGGGCACCTACCCACCGCCCAGTGTTTTCAAGAATGCTAAGACATAGCACTCTCTTAACGGAAAGGGGAACTAGGTAGAAATCATTTCTCTTGGTCTCATGGCTCATAGATGGTGGAGTAATAATTTGGGCTGGGTCGCCCGGCCCTGGTACCCATGGGCAAGATGACTGGGGGTGACTGTCCTTTCTTTCTGCAAGGAGGAAGGAGCCAGGATTTGGCATTCTAATCTGTCTCTGCTGCTTCCTGGCGGGCTCTGTGGGCACCTGTCAAGGGTACATAGGAGCCTGATCAGGGCCAGTGAGTGTCCTTGAGGCCACGCAGAGAGCTGAGCACACGGGTGGGCTCTGAGACAGCTCTCTCTCTCTCTGAGCATCCAGGTTGAAGAAGGTAAGGGCCTCAGGCTTGGGCAGGGTCTGGCTAGCTCTCTGGCTGCCCGCTGTCTACCTACACCTTGTACCACTGTGAACTCCAAGTCTGGAGAAGGTGCTGACGGACAGCCTGTGACAAAGGTGAGAGGCTCCGCTCCACTCTCACCAACCAGGCCTTCCCTCATAGTGGTGATCTGTGCGGTGACAGCCGCACAGAGTGGGCTGGTGCCTGTAAGATATCCCGTACTGCACACGGGATATCTTACGGGCACCAGCCCACTCTGTCCTCTTTCAGCCAGGGGCAGGCAGTACTGTGCTCGCTGCATCTACCTGTCCCTGGCTCTTTTCAGTTCAGAGCCTGCATGGGCACGTCTTCCCAAAGCTAAGATTCACGCTGAACTTTGCCTCCCACCGCACTCCAGCTCTGGTCTCTGCAGGCCGCTATGGCCCTCGCAGGAGTCTTGGCCTGTGGGTTGATGGGGCTGGCCTTGTCTGCACAGGGCAGGAGTTGGAGCCGTGGGGCCCATCACATGCTTGAGGCTTGACAGTCCTCTACCTGGCTTCAGAGAAGGGGTTTCAAAAGCCTTCTTGTGGGTACCTGGCACAAGCTAACCCAAGGGCAGCGTGCTCTGGGGTTGATGGAAGCAGCCGTCATAGAGTGCCCACGGTGCTCTCAAGTCCACTGCTAACTCCCGGGCTTTTTTTTCCAGCTTGCCAGGGCATCATTGCGAAGACTTAGCACCTAGCTTAGGGGCAGTGGCTTTGTTGAGGGTGGCACACGTTCTAACAAGGAGAACATCAAGCCCTGGGACTTGCAGTGTATCCGGAGCTATGTGTGGCCTACCTCGGACTGGCGTGTGGCGACGTTCAGAACCAGTGCTGAGGAGTTGGTACAATCAGTTAGCACTGAGCCCTTTTACGGCGCGCTCTGGCTCTGCCTTTTGCTGGCTCAATGGTTCATCTTTGGTGCTTCAGTTTCCCCACCTGCAATCAGGCCTTTTCTGGGCATCCTTGTGAGGGTTACTTTTGGGAAGCTGTGTGACCTGCCATATTGTGGTGCTGGCCTTGGGAGGCACCTAGAGTCACCCTGGGTGACCTTCTCCCAGGCTGCCTGTTCTACCCTGCTCCTGGGTACCACCCTGGGTGAGCAAACTAAGATCTTGGGGCTGTAGGATGTGCCTTCTCAAGCAACCCCACAATTTGACAGCAGCTGAATAGGGAGATCCCTGAGGAGCAGTGGCTGAGGTCCGGGCTTGGGGGAGGTGGAGTGGGGGAAGGAGGATGAGTGGGTTCTGTTTTTTTTTTTTTTTATGGTAAATTATGAACCATTCCAAACACACAGAGCCCACATCCACGCCCACTGCTCAGAATCTGTGTGGTGACACTAGCTTTGGGTCTTAAAACATGAAATAAACACTGGATCTGGCCGGGTTCCCTGGCCCACTCCAGGAGGGGGCAGCCGTGGAGCGGCTTTCTGTCTGTCCTGCATGCTGTCCACATGTGCAGGGTGATGTGTGTTCACAAACACGGGAGTGCTTTGTACACCCCCGTTGTGCCTTGCCTTTCGGCTGCACTCGCTTTCCTCGGTTGAGGAGAATGGAGTTCCACCAGCTGTCTGAAGCTGGATGCTTAGAGGCATTTGGCCCCACACCCTCCTCTGGCAGCCACGGAGCTGCCTTCATGTCTCCCTGGATTCTCTCTTCTTCCAGGCATATAAGATAGATGGCATCACAGACATCTACCTAGTGTCTGCAAGGCCCACAAGTGGCCCACAAGCTGCCTACCCACGGGGCAGCTGGAGGGAGTCCCAGGTCACACAGTTCACCGGTGGACTCACTGAGCCCCCAGAGTGCAAAGCCAACACTTCACTTTTGGGGGTCCCTTTTTCCTCCTTCTGTCTCCCCTGGAACCCAGTGACCAGATACAACAGAACAGACCGCCCAGAGCTGAGTGTCAAGACGGCTGCCTTATTAATTCTCTCACCTCTATGGCTGGCTGGACTCAGCTGGGCAGCTCTGCTTGAGGTGGTTCCCAACCTTCCTCACACTGGGACCTTCAACCCAGTTCCTCATGTTGTGGTGACCTCCAACCATGAAATTACTTCATTGCTACTCCATAACTGTAATTTTGTTATTGTTATGAATCACAGTATATGATAGGCAGCATCCCTGATATGTGAGCCCACCCCCCCAAGGGGGTCATGACCCACAGGTTGAGAACTACTGGCTTAGACCATCTTACGTGGTAAGATGCAAGGGGTGCACAGGGGGCCAGGTGTCTGTCTTTCTCCATTTGGCCACTCCAGCATGGATGCTAGGCCTGTGCATTGTGGCCTCAACCCCCAAAGCCGGAAAGCGAAGCAGATGGGATCCCCTACGTTCTGTCAGCCTGTGTCTCTCCTGGTTGGCTGAGTTACAGGCCTACTCAGAGCCAGTCCGGGTAGGGCTCACACCAGGCTGTGGTCGCAGGTTCGTGGCTGGACACAGCCCACACAGTGACAGGCCTTAGTGGCTGTGCTGGGCCGGGGCTGTGTCTGCTCCCTGGGATGCAGTCAGGGCTATACCTGAACATCTTCTGTTGAGCGCTCCCAGCAAATCGGAGGCGGCCACTCCCAGCTTCCAGTTGTGAACCTTGAGTTCCCCTCAGTGCAGAATCCTGTAGTATGTGGCCACAGTTGGCATTCCATCCTGAAGGTGGTGAGTCCTGATATTACTGTGGCAACAGATGACCTGAGCCTGGTGGCCTGAGACAAGGCTAAGGGCTTCTTTAGTTCTCCTGGTCCTGAGCCAGGCTGGGCCCCCTGGGCTGAGATGTCCTTGAAGACTCTAGAAGGGAAACTTCTCTTTCCTCCTGTCTCCCCCAGCCTCTGGAAACTGATGCTCATCCGGACTGACAGTCCCTTCCTTCATCCTGGGAGCCAGATCCATCTCCTCTGACCTCTGCCTCTCTCCCCTGAGGATAATGAGATATCCTTTCTGGATAATCCAGAACCAATTCCTTATCACACCTTCAAAGACCCTTTGCCATGAAGTCATCTATACAATCATCTCTAGCCCCTGGGGATCGGGCAAGGGTGTTTCTGAGGGACCAGAATACCTTTGCTGACCATGGAAGCTAGGTGGCTCATCATGACTGATCATCACACCCTTTTCTATGTCACGGAGCTTCCAGTTTGTGTATGATACCGAATACACTCCATGCATGGTCTTGTAGGTCCTGTAGGCTACAGCGCTCCCACTGTGAGCCTTGCCCTTCTGTTCACTGTTCCGTTTTTCCTTTTTGAGACAGGATCTTAACCCACAATTCAGGCTGACCTTTTAACTTCGAGCCTCCTGCCTTAGGCTTAGGTGCTGGGACTGTAGATCTGTGCCATTGTGCCCAGCTTCTTTGTCCTGCTTTATCCTCCAGGTGACGGAATGTGGCATCTCCAGCTGGGTGTTAACAATGGGAAGTAAACAATGGAACTGTTTGCACTGGAAGGGCCTGGTGTCTGGAGCCTCCCCAACATCCAGGAGCAAGAAGGAGCTGGAGAGCTGTGTGGAGAGGCCCTTGGCAGACACTGTGGCCTTAGGCAGACAGCCAGGGCCCAACCATACTGATGGAGACCAAAGTACACCTCTCCTTCCTCCTGCCTCCTACCTGGCCTCCTGCTGGCTAACTCCATCCTCAGAGGCCACCAAGGGCAGCAGCCTGTGGGCTCCACTCCCAGGGCAGGGAGCAAGCTGCCTCAGCTGACCACACCCAGGAGAAACAGGCTCAAGTGCCAGCAGATATCCTAAATTCTGTCTAGAAAATGCCCAGATCATGTTCGTGGTCTTTGCTTTTTGTGCTTTAGATGTGGTGTTTTCCGTCATCCCAAGACTGTGGAGATGCTTTTTAAAAACGATATGTAGTGAGAAGGGGGGAGGGGTGTCTATGAACACGAGGGGAGAAACTTTAACCATACAGGCATGAAACCATACAGTAAATTAATTAAACAATGTGTGTGAATACATAACCTGTATGATAAAATACATACACCGTAAGATTTACTTTTTTTGTTTTTGAGACAGGTCTTATGTAGCCCAGGCTAGCCTTAAAATCCTGCTTCTCCTGCTTCTACCTCCCCAGGTGCTGAGGTTATAGGGCCCCCCACTATACCTGGCTGTGGAACCCTGGGTACTGGTCCTCACCATGCACCTTGTTCTCTGCTGTGTGTGCCAGGTTAGCTGGCCCACGAGCGTGTAGGGACTCTCCTGTCCCAGACTCCCACGTCTCATCTCCTGTCGAGGAGTTGGGATGACAGACACTCAAGCTGCATCTGGCTTTCTCGCAGGTTCCAGGCCTGCAAACTCAGGCTCCATGCTTGCACTGTGAGTGCTCACCCACTGAGCCATCCCCTCAGCCCCAGACTTAGCATGTTCAAACCCAGGAATCCACACAGTCAGGCACATTTCCATGGCTGCGTAGCTGGTCTCCAGGAAACTCCATGAAGGCTTCATCTTCCACATTCTATGCATTCACATTCCCCAGGGCTGTTTCCAGCTGCAGGCCGGGACTCCCTGGCACTGTGGCAGAAATGCCTGAATGTGTCTGCCTATCTGACTGGGATTCCTTGGAGGGTGTAGGCTAGGTTCTTACAGTGAGCACCTCACTGAGCCGGTGTGTGGTATTTTTGGGACAGAACCCCAGAAGTCACACCATGTCTGTCCTACATATTGGGCATGACTAGGCCATCCCAGAGGTCAACACAGATCATAACATTTGACAGAACAGCAAGCTTACCTCATGGGGGGAGGAGCATGGGCTCTTCCACAATGAGACCTCCAGCCTCTCCAGCAGCTATTTCTGTCTTGCCCAGGAAAACATCATTCTACTGTCTGTGAGTCCAACAACCTTAATGACCGTGTGTCAGTGAGATCGGATAGCACCTGCCCTTTGTGCTTGGCTTTTAACACTCAGCATTGTGACCTCAAGGTCCATCATGTTGTGGGTCTCCCTTCCTTTCAAGGCTGAATAATATTCCACTGACCCTGCCACACTGTGGGTACCCTGCTGCCTATTGATGGGCACTGGGTTGCTTCTGTATTTTACTGTCATGAGTAAATGCCGCTATGACCACAGGTGTGCAAATATTTCTTTGAGGCCTTCCTTTGAACTCTTTTGGGCATGTGTCTAGGATGGAGTTTCTGGACTCCAGCTATTTGAAGAACTACCGTACAGTTTCCCAGTGACTGCGTCACTTTAGACCCACTGATGGTGTGCAGTGGTTCCAGCCAACATTGAATGCCTTGTTTGTTTTGGATGGCATCATTGGGTGGAGCTAGTGGGTGGGAGGAGCCTTCTTATAGTGACGCATAGATACACACCACTAGAAAAGCATTTGCCTTTCTGGTGCGTGCCCACATTCCCGTGGCTGCCGGTGTGTGCTGTGTGATGTAAGTGTGATGTCCTCATTCCTCCATCCAGCTTGGCTTTGCAGCCTGCCCCTCCCACTGACTGCAGACACCGCAGTCAGGTATCTTGTTGGGGCACATTCCTGCCCTGTGCATTGGGCTCTCTGCTCCCCTCTATGGCCTGTCAGCCTGTCCTGTGTCTGTTCTGCTGACTAGGTAAGTTGCTTCACTCCCTCAGCCTTACTGTCGCAGAATGCTGTCTCCAAAGCTGGAGCCCATGCTCTCCCCATGGGGTGAGATTGCCGTTCCTTCTGTCAAATGTTGCGATCTGTGTCATCTGCTAGGAGCCAAGCTGAACTCTGGGATGGCCTAGTCATGCCCAAGATGCAGGAGAGACTTCTGCAGCATAACTTCGAAAGTTCTGTCACAAAAACAGGTGCTCACTATAAGAACCTGGCCTACACCCTCCAAGAAATCCCAGGTCACAGGGACAGACACATTTCTGCCGCAGTCCTAGAGAGTCCCCGGCCGGCAGATGGAAACAGCCCTGGGGAATGATGCCACCTGGTGCTGTCCCCTGAGCTGCCAGAGTGACCCCCTGATGGGGCAGCACGCAGAACCCCGGAAGCCCTGAGAAGGCTGGTGAGGGCCACTGAAAGCCCCTCCCAGGTGGAAGTGGTGACTGTGGCAAGCTGCCTACTGTTTTCCTTTGATTCTCACCACCCAAAGTTTATCTGTTGTTGACGGATCTCTGAGGTGGGGTACGACCTGGCAGGCCCCGTGCCCTGTTGAGATGTGGCAGTGCCTGGTTCTAAGTTACTCCACGTTGTGTACAACTGGGATTTCAGCAAGCTGGGTTTTTTTTTTTTTTTAACTTATTTTGAAGCTGGAGAATGCACAGAGCAAGAGGTGACGTTCTTCCCGGGAGTGTAAAGAACGCCGCCCATACGCTTATCAGGGTGAAGGGAGGCTGTAGGGACACAGCATGTAAACATCGCTGGAAGCAGGCCTAAAGCTCATTGGACATTCTAGACAGAGCAAAGTGTGTAACTCCCCAGACCTGGGCCCCGTAAGAAGAGGACCTGGTATTGAGGTGGTGATGGCCTCCCTTGACCTGTGGTTGGCTGTCCTGGGATTTCAGCATGGCTTGGTCTCTGCTCTCGATGTGGCTTGCTCTTCCCCATCTGCGCCTGCCATCCGTCTCCCTGGTCCTTCTTCTGCCCTGGCCTGACCCCTTTGCCTCTGCAGTTAGACTCACCTCTGCAACTTCCAGCAGTCCCAGGTTCAGTTTGGGTCTCTTATCCTTGATCTATTAACTATCTTGTAGCCCACTGATTTTCAAGCTTTGGTTTCTCAGTCATTTTTGAACCTCTCTGCCTCTTGAGTCTTTTGTAGCCATTCTGTAACTTACACACACACACACACACACACACACACACACACACACACACTTGCAAACACACACTTGTTTTATTATGTGTACTGTGTCATCTGGGACACTATATTAGTAACTAAGGTTGGAATAAAAGAACCCATGTTGCTGCCTTGGCCAGGATGGCCAAGGAAAGAGTATCTAGCAAATTGCTGCCATTGAGACTGCTGTGACACGTGAATTTATTGTTATTCAATAAATCCTCACATTTTAGAAACACGCAAATGTGTTTGTCTAAGTTTCTAACATAGTGTGATCACAGCAGCCCCATTGAGCGGGAATCAGGGCTGGCACAGTTCCGGCCAGGAATGAGCACTGTCTGAGGAATGGTAGGCCGCAGGGCTGCTCTCTGGGTCCTTTCCCCTCCCATGGAGAGAGCTTGTGAAAACCTCCAGGGGATTGCAGTGGGTGTGCAGATGGCCCGAGGAGCTGAATCCCTCCTCCCCCAGATCTTCAGCCAGGAGAACACACCTGGATGGGATTGCCCTTGGGTTCCTTACTGTGCGGATTGTGGGTGTGTGTCATCTCAGCAGAGGGTGGGGCCCTGCTGTGGACATGGCTGCACCCTGGGCAGGAGGGGGCTGGAGGCTCTCTGTTAGGAGCTGAGGAGGTTGAGGGAGCCAGAGCTCTGGTGGCTCCTGCAGAGCAGCTGGGCCTGGGGCATATTCTCAGGGCAGCTCCCTGCTACAGATCCTCAGGGTGGGTCTCCCTGCTGTGCCCAGCTCTGAGCTCTGTGCGGATCAGTGTGACTGGGTCTAGCTGTCCAGAGAAGGAAGAGGAAGTCCAGGTGAGAGGAAGCAGGGCTGTGGTGAGGGTGGAACCACAGCCAGCCTTTCTCTCCAGCCTGTCAGCCACCAGCATGCAGAGGAGCCCTGGGGAAAGCTGCCTTAGGGCTTGTCCTCCATCTCTGCCCATCTCATAGTGACTTTCCTGTGCCGCCCAGGATCTTCAAAGATCCACTCCAGCAGGGCTCTCCAGCCATGCCTTCAGCCTGCCTTCTTCCTCAAGGACTTTTCTGCAGATGCCAGTCTTGCCAGGATGATGCTCCTCGCTGCCAAGGCTCTACCCACATCCTTCCCACATCTTCATCCCACATCTTCCTTGACCTCCAGGAAGCCTCTCTGCTTCCCTTTCCCCAGGTATTCTACTTCCTCCGCTTTCATTTTTGATTGCTGGGTGTCAGGGGCTCACTGAGAGTCTGGAGGGGGAAGTCGCAGGCTCAGGCACACTCATGCACATACAAGCACCAATATGTACACATACCTAGGCTCTCACATGTCCCTGAGCATACACATATGCATCTTTCTCTTTGTATCTCTCTTTCTCTGTTTCTCTCTCTCACACACATACACACTCAATGTGGGAGCACACACATACTCATTGCTGCATCCTAGTTGGCAATAGGTTTCACAGGTCTTTCTTCCTGGTGCCTTCCTCTGCCCATCCAGGCTCTCACCTTGGTTTTGGTGTCCTGGGCTATTGGAATCCAGGTGCATGCACTGTGATGGCTGGTGTCTGTGTGTCATTTTTGTTTTTGTACAAAAATGGACCCAGGGACAGTCCAAGTGTAGGAAGAAGCTGTTCCCTAAGAGGCCACCAAACAAACAAATGCTGGGGTCACAGGCTTTGGAATCTGATGGTGTGGTAGTAGGTGAGCCAAGAGTGTGAATGAACTCAGTCCAGGTGAGCTGAGTGTGCGGGTGAGCAGCCACTGGAGGTCATTGCTTTTTAAGTTGAAGATGGTTTCCTTCTATAGCACTTTCTTTTTAATTTTTTAAAAAGATCTTTTGCTTATACAGTATAGTTTCAATTTGTTTTTATGGGTGTTCTGTGTGTGTCTCAGTGTTTGTATGTGTTTCTCTTTTTCTGTTCATTTGTTTCTGTTGTCCTATTCTGGTTTGTTTTTCTATTTGTTTTCTAATGAGGGAGAGAGAAAGAAAGGGTATGGATTTGGGTGGGTGGGAAAGTAGGGAAGGGCTGGGAGGAATTGGGGAAGGGGAAACCATAATGGCGATATATTGTATAAAAGAAAATCTATTTCAATAAAAAACCCAAAAAGTTACAGTGTGTGTGTGTGTGTGTGTGTGTGTGTGTGTGCGTGTGTGTGTGTGTATGTGTGTGTGTGTGTGTAGAGGTCAGCAAACAACTTGCTGTAGCCGTTTTTCATCCATGTGGACCCAAGGAATAGAACTCAAGTGGCTAGGTGTCATAATCACTGTTCTATTCCTGTGAACTGACACCATGGCCATAGCAGCTCTCATAAAAGAAAGCATTTAATTAGGGGTTAGTGCTTGAGAAGTAGTTGAGAACTACATCCTGATCCTCAGGCAGGGAGAGAGAGAGAGAGAGAGAGAGAGAGAGAGAGAGAGAGAGACAGAAAGAGAGAGACAGGGAGACAGAGGGAGAAGGGGGAAGGAGGGAGGGAGAGAGAGAGAGAACTAGGAAGAGCAACTAGCATGGGCTTTTGAAACCTCAGAGCTCACCCCCAGTGGCAGACCTCCTCCAACGAGTCTGTGCCTACTCCAGCAGTGACACACCTATGTCACCCTATAGGGGTCATTCTTATTCCAACTACTGCAAGAACCCCTACCCATCGAGCCATCCGGCAGCCCAGGATGGTGTGTTGGCCAGCATTTACCCAGGGGTGGGTACTTCGGTTGTGGACAGTGCTGCCACAATGCACACAGGGCACTGATGTCTCTGCAGACACGTGAACTCGGTTCCTCATCCCTTTGCCAACTAAACCTGGCTCCCAGTAACAGCCTTTCTATCAGGCGCGGGCTACCATCTCCCTGTGGATCTGCGGTTCCCTAGTGACCAGCGATGCTGAACATCTTTATAGATGTCTCACAGGAGCAGCTTAGGGAAGGAAGGGCTTATTTTGGTTCCTGGTTTGAGGGCACAACACATCAGGATGAAGCAGGCATGGCGGGAGTGTGAGATGGCTGTCCCATCACCCCTGCAGTCTGGAAGCAAGAGAAGGATGCTGAAGGTCAGTTTGCTTTCTCCCTGTTTTGTGCAGTCTGGAACTCCAGCCCGTGGAGCACCACCACCCACCTGCTGAGTGAGTCTTGCCTTCTCGTGTAAACCTTCCTGGAAACGCTCTCACACGCAGCCACAGAGCATGTCTCCCAGGTGATTCCAGCAGCCACATTGACAAGCAAGATGAGCCCTCACAAAAGTCCTTTTCCCATTTTAAAATCCAGTCGTTCTTCTTGCTAACTGTTGGTCTCTCATATTCCTCAAATATTAAAAATTTGTAATTTATGATTATGTATTTACCACTGTAATTTTTACTTAATTTTAAGCATACTTATTTGTATTGGTTTTAAGTGTGTGTGTGTGTGTGTGTGTGTGTGTGTGTGTGTGTGCGCGCGCAGGTACTAGCGGAGGGCAGAGGCATCAGACCCTGTGGACCTGGGCTTACAGATGTGGACAACCTGACATGGGTGCTGGGAATGAAAACTGGGCCCTCTGGAAGAGCACCAAATGTTCTTAGCCTCTTCTCCAGCCTCAGTTTTTGCCCTATAAGCCTTCGCTTCTCCCTCTCTGCATCTGCCTCTTCCCTCTGCTCACTGCTTCCTTTGCTGTGTACTGGCTTTTTATTTTAACTCACTCTCATTAGCTTTTCTTCTGCTGTCTCTGGTTTCAGGGTCTTCTCCACGAGTCGACTCATTTTGCTAAACCTCTAATTGTCTATCTAGCTCCTGTTGGTTCTGTTTTTTTTAATACAGGAATATAGACACATTTATATCCCATGACATTAACGTAATAGTAACAGTGTTTGGTTAATGGCAATACATTTCACAAAGAGTAAAATGTTACCTTTCCTTTCTGTGTAAGGCATTAAATAGCAAACAAGCATCACTACAAGTTGAGATGCCTTGGAAGGGAGCAAAATTTTCTCTCTGTGTTGTCAGTGGCATTCTGTGAAGAGCAGGGATCTTGCTGCTTCACTCTGCAGGAGACTCTCCAAAGCCTATACCAGCTGTGGCCATTCTTTCTTGGCTTCACATTCCCACGTGCAATCTCCAGAGAGGCTGGTGTTCTATGCCAGTTGGTAGGATGTAGTCACTTCTAGGCAGCTGGAGCTAGTGATCTTCTGGAGGCAAGGGGAAACAAATAACTTGACCTGTCCCATTTCATTTCACTATCAGGTAAACAATGAAGTGAGGAATAATTTTTAATGTAAGTGTATTCCATTCAATGTATGGGACACACTTAGGCTAATGATATATATATTTAGCTGAAATTTAAATTTAACTGTGTTTCCTGTCATTCATCAACCTTCTTTCCTTCCTTCCTTCCTTCCTTCTTTTCTTCCTTCCTTCCTTCCTTCCTCCCTCCCTCTCTCCTCACCTTCCCCCCTCTCCCTCCCTCAACCCCTCCCCCTTCTTCCTTGATTCCTCCTTTTCCTTTTTGCCTATTGGCCTGCCTACTTCTAATCATAGCCTGGCTCAGAGCCCACTATCTCCAGACACACCTGTGCCTGCCCCTTGCCCTTCCCTCCTGGCCCCAGGTGACAACCACCATTCCTGCTGTTTTTAGTTGTGTTTTTCTGTCATAAGAGCAATACACGTTCATTACAGAAAAATCACAGGCTACAGATAAGCAATAAGAAGAAAGCAAGAAAACAGTCAGAATCCCGCCCACACAGAGCGGAGTACTGTGCCTACCTCGGGTAGATTTTTCTAGAGCTGTGTGTGTGCACTCATCTCTGCAGATATTTTAAAAAGAACATTAAACTCAGCATCCCAACCCAGACTCCTTGTGCTGGGGGTCTGCTGAGGGAGGAGCAGGTCCTCCACCCTTTCCTGGCCTCAGCAGCCCCTGGGGAGGAGCCAGGAGTTAAACCCTAGGAGCTGCAGCAGGGTGGGCGGGGGAGGCCCTGGTCAGAGCCACCTGTAACCCTGGGGCTGCTGTAGCAATGCACCACAGCGCTCATGGAAGTCAAAGAAAATGGTATCAGTCCTTTTCTGTGGCTTCGGCTGCTTAATGGACCCTTCTCACCAGGTCCTTATATGGCCCTTCCCCTGTGTGTGCCTCTGTATCCTAATCTTAGGAGGACTCTAGTCAGGTTGGATTAGGGCCCACCCTAATGACCTCATTTTAACTTAATCACCCCTTTCTAGGCCTGATCTCCAAATAAGGTTATGTTCTAAGAAGTAGGAGGTGAGGCCTTTAGTATAGGAATGTAGAAGGTAGCAGTTCAGGCCCAAGCGTCCTGGCCTGAAGCACTGGGCCTCGCTTTCTTCATCCAGAAAATGGGGCTGTAATGACATTCATCACAGTGACCAACCAGCAGGTTTTCAGAAGTGTTCGCTTTGTGCCCACCCTGAGTAAACACCCTGAGTGTCTCTTGCCTGTAGACAAGGAGAGGATGCCTGGCCTTTCGGTACCAACCTACTCCTTTACCCACCTACATACTTTGTTTTCTTCTGGCCAACCCTAGGGCAGAGCTGCTGGGTGGAAATGGAGATTTCAGCTGCTCTCAGAGCCCAAGAACCATCTGTGGTGGATAGCCATGGCCCACCCCAACTTAAGTTCTCCCTTCTGACAAGTGCCCTTTCCCTATCTGAAGTTCCTATCCCCAAAGACCCCCAATGACTCAGGTGCAGCCTCAGGGCAGAACTCCTCCTTTGGCTTAGTCCTCTGGCTAGAGCACTCCTTACCCTCTGCTGTGTGGATGGACTTGTATTCTTAAGCTCCTTGGCTGTGCCTTTTCTCCCAAGGATGCCAGTCCACCCCCTCCCCCCTCCACACAGTTTTGGAACGACCCCTCCCCTTACAGGGCAAGAGAGACCCCCTCTGTAACAGTCTTCCTCTTTGTTAGAGGCTGGACTGTACCTTAAGTCTGACCTCTGAGATTCTGGAGCAGCAAAGATGCTGATGGTTGAAGGCGACAGCCAAACCCCATGCATTACCCCCCACTCCCACCCCAACGCACATGAATTTCAGCATTTCTTGAGGAGAGAGTGGAGTTCTGCCTCCTGGGGGAGGGGCAGCTAGATGCCAGGATGGATCCCGGCAGAGTCTGCAGGCGCAGACCTGCTCAGACCAGATGGATTGTCAGTGGAGGGGGCTGCTGGAGGGAAGGGCCTGAGAGAAGCATGTGGGTTGGGTGGGCGGTTATCAAACCCAGTTATGGAAGATGCATCCCTGAGTGGCGTGCACAACAGCAATTATGAGGAACGGGCTCTGCAGGGAGACACCCCGGCAGGTCACAGACGCTGTCCTGGACCTCAGGGAAGAAAGGTGAGGTGCAGGTCAGGGCTCGAAGAAAACACTTCCATTTTTGACTTCCCAAGAGTTGACTTGCTTACAGGTCACACCAGGGTCTTTCTCTCTGTCCTTCCCTCCCTCCTTCCCTCCTTCTCTCCCTCTCGGCCTTTGCCTCTCCCCTCTCCCTGTGTGCAACTAGAAGTTTCGGGACACTGCACTTCCCTAGTTCCCTGGGTGAAGCACACACTGGTATTTTTCTTTTGCTTATTCTATTTCAGTTCTTCACATCCCTGACTTGAAGGGATCCGCTGATTTCACTGCCTATTGCTGGGTTCTGATGTTCAGTCAGAAAACTGCTCTCAGCCAGGACTGAGCTGCTGCTGAATATTCTGTCTTTAAATTTTAATACGGAGAACAAGACTATGTGCCATCTCTGTGGTTTTTACTTAAAAAATAAGGAAGGGGGCACATCAGAAAAACACAAAACAATTCCAATCAGATTCTCTGGAAGGCAGTTTAGCAGCACGCTGCAAAGCACTGCATGTATGTGAAGAAGGTCCCCAGTTCTGACTTAGCTATTTCACATCAGGACTTGTGCCATGGGGCCAGGGGTGGAGCCCCTGCAGGCTGCTCAGCCAGATTTTGTGCATGTTAAGGACCCATACCTAGCTTTTTTTTTGGGGGGGGGGGCGCCCAGGCTGATGTCCCTGGCTTTCCTTTTGACCACGTGCTGTGGCACTGTTCAAATCTCAGTTATTGATACAGAAAGGAGGAGGCATGAGAGACAGGATGGGCAAAAGTTAAAAGCTGAACTTCAAAGCCAGCATCTGACTTTGCTCTTAGGATCTGGATTTACGAGTGGCGACGGTACACAGGCAGGGAGGTTTCCAGTTGGGTTTCTTTTCTTCAGGCGTTTCTTTGTTTTCTGTAATGAGCACACATTATTTTAACAAGAAAAGGAGATTTTTTTTTCTCTCTCTCTTTTCAGGAAAGAAGGGGGAAAAAGAAGAGTGAAGGAAGGAAGAGTAAAGGGAAGGAAGGAGGAAGGAAGATTGGTGTTGAGACTTCTTGGAGCTGGAGTGGGGGTTGAGGGGAGGGCGGGAGCTTCTGGGACTCCAGGAGCAGAGAGAGCTCTCCCAGCTGTGGCCTGGGCTCCTGGGAAAGCCCTGGGGTGCGGATCTGCGTCCGAGGAGGAGACCGTCGGGCAGGGCGGGGTGGGGGAGGATGAGGACACGCGGGCCAGGGCTCTGCGCGCAGCAACTGTGTTCTTAGGGCGGGCCCTGCCCAGCTCCAGGCGGCACCGTCGCGTTCTCCGTGTTTATTCTTCCTGAGGTTTCGGGATGAGAAGTGCGCGCGGGGGGTGGGGGGACGCAGAAGTACCATCTGTGCTGAATTTTTTTCCTTAAAAGTTATTTTTCAATTGAAGTATTTTCAAAGCAAATAATAATAATAATAATAATAATAATAAAGAAGTCACCGATGCTAGGGGTGTCCGGTCCAGGGGTTTTCAGGGAGGAGCGGCGTGGAAGAGGAGGGCGCTGCCCGGGGAATCTTGGGGTGGGGGACAAGCTGGCTGGGCAGGGGCCTGTCTTCCTTCTTGCCGGTCACGTCCCTAATCACACCCACTTGCGCTTTGCACCAAGACGGCGGCCACACGTCCCCCAGCACACCCCCTCCGGCTCACTGTTCTCTCACCCAGGGCCTCCACTGTGACCCCAGCTCCCCTTTCTCAGTTCATCTAACTTTGTATGCTAAAATGTCACCAGCAGAGCGAGAGGCTGGGCGCGCGGATCTCTTGCGTCCTGGGAGCCCCTTTCCGCTCAGGCCGGGAACTGTAAGGGGAAAGATCGAGGGCGAGCCTTGAGCGAGAGCGCCTGGCCACGACCGCACAGGGATGGGTGCCAGCCGCCGCGACCTCCCTCCCCACCCTGCTCCGCCCCCGGGCTTTTCCATCCTCCTCGCCTCCTTCTCTGCCTCCCACCCTCAGGCAGGGTGAGGGGTGGGCGGCAGTGAGGTTTGGCTGCGGCTTGGTAAGAGGGAGGAGGGGCGTTCCGGGCTCGGGCACACCCCATGCACCCCCACCCAGCTGTGGAAGCTTTGCCTGAGTGAGGGAGTCACGGTGCCTCCTGTGCCTCTCTGGGGACTCCTCCCAGCAACCTGAAGGAATGGAGGGAGACGGTCCCGCAGGTGTAACCCAGCGGGCAACCCAGGGGGCGGAAACCTCGCCCTTGGAGGTTCAGAGTCTCTTTGGACCTGCACAGCACGGTCTCCTCGAACCATCCAAAGCTGGGCGAAGTTAGACGGGGCTGTACTTGCCCTACTCTCGCTCCGTCTCCCTCTCTGGCTGTCTGTCTCTCTCGGAGGCAGATGAGGACCACCTTGCTTCAGCAAGTCTCCTCATGGGTTTCTGCATCCTGGGTCATCTTCTGGCTCGAAGTTCTCTTCGGGGTGTGGCAGGTGTACACGTGTCTGCCGTCCCAGGGAAACTCGGCAACTCCCTTCCACCCCCTCCATCTTCTGCTTCCCCACTGCAGGGCCTGGGCTCTTTCCCGCCCTACTTTCCCCCGGAGCCACTATGGGGGTGCAAGAGGGGAATTTGTGTTTAATTTTATTTTTTCTTTTCGGAGACACGAGAAAATAAACAGACCAAAGGCAATCAGAGCAACTCCCTTCAAGTCTTTAATACTGAAGCTTAAACGTCTATACACAAGGAATGTTTCCAACACCAGAGTCACTGACTTGTCTTCACCCCGCCCCACAACCCGTGCGCTCTCTGCCCGGGACTTCCAGGCTCTTCCCCATCTCCGTGTCTTTGAACTCATCTCACTTCTCCAAGAAGTCCTAGCCTCCCTCTGGGGCCCTGCTTCTTGGCCCAAGCCAAGTCCTTTGCTCCCCAAACCCAACCCTTACCATGTCCCTCTTCTACCCCGTCTTTGACGGTTCCCCGTGGGACCCAGCGCACTCTTCCCCTCTTACTTCAGGTGCTGTTTCCAGCCCTCCTGCAGTTCAGAGCCGACCCGTGGTCAAGCCCAGTTAGAGACGGCTCGTCATCAGCAGCCAAGCTCCAGCGCTCCCAAAGCTAGAGAGGGAAAGTACCCTGCCCACCCTGCCCTATCCCGAGCCCCTCCCCCAACCCAGGGATAAGAAATAAACACAAAAGCAGCAGGACTCCCTGCGCGCGCGCGCTCGCGCGACAGGTGGGTGCCAGGCAACTAGCTAGAGCCTGTGGCGCTGCTGGAACCCAGCTGCGCCTAGGGCGCGCGGGCGTGGTCAACAAGTCTGAGCTGTGGGATGCTGGGGACCATCGCACTTTGCTGAAGGAGCGCTGGGAGCAGGTGTCAGGAAGTCCAGCAGGGACAAAGCTGCCAGTTCCAGCCACAGTAACGCTCCTGAGAGCAAGCCAGAAAGGTACAAAAGGGAGTCACTAGAGCACAGTCTCCAGGGTGAAAGTCTCTAGGTAGCTGAGCGCCAGACTCAGCCTGAGTTCTGTGGGTGTGCGCGTCTGTGTCACGGGGACCCCAACAACCTTGACTCCTTTGGAGCGCTTGCGTATGGGCCTCCCAGGCCCGAAGACCCAGCCCGCCAGGCTCAGCCACGTGTCCCTCAGTTATTTAGAATCTCTGTGGCCCGGGGCCATGCAACTGCTCCTCATAGCGTTCCAACCAAGTGCGCAGCTCGGACACCTGGTACCCGTCGGGGCCGCGGCCTCCCTGGTACATGATGGTGCCGCTCTGGACGACGTAGAGACGCTCAAAATAGGCACCGTAGGCGGAGCTGCTGGAGTTGGCCATCGTGTCCAGGACCAGGGCGCAGCCAGGTGCGCCTTGCTGCAGCACTCTTGCTGCGCTCACCCGGTCCTCCAGGCTGCGGTGCTGGGGGATGACGTAGGGGGAATCTGTGGTGACCCAGCCGTCGGACGGGTGGGCTTCCTCTATGTAGATGATGAGGAAGTCGACGTCGCGCTGGTACTTGGTGACCAGGCGCTGGAAGGCGCTCATTCGCGCCATGAACGGTGGTCAGGTGCAGCTGCCAAAATTGAGCACGAGCGGGCGGCTCCCTTGGGCATAGTCAAGGATGCGCTGGCTCTGGAAGCCGTCAGGACGGACGACCTCCGAGTTGGGCGCTGGGCCACCCTCATAGGCCTGCTTGAAGAAATCCAACTTCTGGCCATGCCACACGGCCTTGAGAGAGGCCAGGGTACACAGACGGTTGTCGTCCGATACGCAGATGGGCGGGTCGTCGGGGGGCACCTCCTCGCCTTCGCTGTTGAGCTCTGCCTCGGGCTCGGGGTGCTCGGGTTGTCGACGGCGTAGGAAATGCTTGCGGATGCACAGGAAATCTAAAAGCCAGAGCATGAAGGCCGTGCCCAGGAAGCGCGGGAAGAGCACGAGGCACGAGGCGGTCTGGGCGCAGAGCCTCAGAGAGTGAAGCAGCAGGGAGCGGAGCATGGTGGCCGCGGGCCCCGAGGCCCCTGGGGGCCCTTCACCTCCTCCGACCACCAACCGCGAGGCGGCCTGCCGCGGCATCTGGCCTGCGGTGGCTTAGGGAGCTCAATTTATAGCTAAAGCTTGAATTGGCGGGAGACTCCACCTCCGGCCGGGGCCCGCCCCCTTGCAACTTGAGCCCTGAGGGATCACCCAGGGGCGCGGCCAAGGCCCCAGAAACCCCGGGTCCGGGGCGGGCGCGGGCTGGCCGAGGGTGGAGCGGGGCGTCCCGGGGCTGGCAGGGGCGGGCCCGAGCCCCGCAGCCGGCTCCCAGGGGCGGGGGACCCCAGAGCCGCCGCGGCCGGGGACCGCGCGAGCGGGATCCCGGGGCAGGGCAGTGCGCGGCGGCAGCGGGCTAGCCTGCGCGAGCGCCTCGCACCTCCCGGCTCCCCGCGGGCGGCTCCCGGCCCGCGCCCCCCTCGCCGCGCACCTGAGCCGAGTTCCCCGGCGGCCGCCGCGCCGCGCCGGAGCTCCGGTTCGCTTCCCGCGCGCCGCCGCCGCCAACTCCGCCCACGCCGCCGCCGCTCGTGCGGGGTCGCTGCCCGGGGACCGCGGGCGCCGCTCGGCCGGGCCCGGGCCGTAGCCCCCGCCGGGGCCGCGGGCCCGCGAGGAGGCAACTTTGGGCTCCCGCCGCCCGCGCCGCTCGCCCGCCCGCGGGCGCCGCTTGCCTGCCGCAGCCCGTCCGCCCGCCTCCCGCGCGCGCTCACACTCGCGCCTCGCACACGGCCGCCCCCCGCACCGCCCCGCCACGCACACCGCGCTCCGCGCCCCCCGCCGCGGCCCGAGCCCGCCGCGCGCCGCCCCGGCCCGCGCCGCGCCCGCCCCGTCCCATCGCGCTCGCGCCGGGCGCCTTCGCCGCGGCCCCCGGGCCGGCGGTCCCGCGGCTCCGGCCGGGAGGCGCCGAGGGCAGGGCCGGCGGGCGGCCGGGCTCCCGGCTCGGGTGGCCCGGGGGGCGGGCGCGGGCGCCGCGGGGCCTCGGCCCGGGGCGGCCCCGGGGCGCGGCGGGCGCGGGGCGCGGGGCGGCGGGCGCGGGGCAGCGGGCGCGGGGCGGCGCCGGCCCGGGCGGCTCTCCCACTAGGGGTAGCTGTTGCCCGAACGCGGGAGCGCTCCCCTCCCGCCGCTCGCCTCGCCCGGCGTAGCCCCGGCCGCCGGGCGCACCCGTCCCGTTCGTCCCCGGACGTCGCTCTCCGCCCCGGGAACGTCGAGACTGGAGCGCCCGAACGCAGCCACCTTCGCGAGCCCGGAGCGCGGCGGCCCGGCTCGGCGCGGAGGCGCCGGGACGCGGCAAGTGCGTACTCTCAGGGGAGGCGCGCGCCGAGGCTTTTCCTGGCGGGGGTGCGGGGCAAGTCCCCGCGGCACGGGCTCCGGAGGGCCGCGGCCGCCGAGCCTGCCCGGCCGTCTTGGCGCGCGTGCGCTGCCCTCGGCCGCTTGGGCCTGGCGGCGGCGGCCCGGGAGGCGCCCGGACCCGGGTTCCCCGGCACCCCGAGCGCGCCCCGCTTCGCCGCGGCCCACCGTGGCCCTCCCGCCCCCGCCCCGGGGCGAGGCCTCAGTCCCGAAGGCTGCGCCTGGGAGCCGCGCCTCCTGGGCCTCCCGGGCCGCTGCCGGACCCTGGCCGGAGAGCGCGGCTCCCACCGCTCGCGGCCGGCGTGCCGCCCCCCACCCCGGGAGAGCGTGGACGCCGAACTTTCTCGGGGCGTCCGGGGAGGGAGGGGGGCGCGGCCGCGCGTCGTTCCTTTAGCCGCGGAACTTGGCCGGAGGAGGCGACCTCCGGGACAGGTGACCCAGAGGGCGCGCAGGTGGGTTCCCACCGTCCTGGCGGGACGCCCCTCCCGGGGAGCCCCTCGCTGGACCCGCGGCCGGAGCAGCTGGGGTGTGCTGTGCCAGGAGAGCGGGGGACCTGTGGGAGTGCTCCCCTCCCCCTGCTCGGTGGGGCAGGCTGGACACCCAGCCCTCCCCAGCTGAGGGGAGCCAGAGGACCCCTCCACCGCTCCTGCACCCTCTGCAGGGTCTTTCGGGTAGGCTGGGGAACTCTGCCTGGAGGCGCTTCACTTGGGAGTTCGGCTCTTGGTTCTATCCCCGAGCTGGGCTCCTCGGAGCTGGCAGACCCTCCCCTGTCTTCTCTTTTGGACTAGGGTGGTAGAGTGAGAAGAGACACTCGCTCGAGAGCCTGAGGAGCAGACTGGGGGCTTCTGAGGCCCCGTCTTGTGTAGGGCGAGAGATCGTTCTCTTCAGCCCAAGATTCCCTCATCTCTGGGCGACTCCAGTCTAGGAGGCCTGTCCTGCTCCTTCCTGTAAGGACCTGGGACAGGGATTTGAGGCAAGCCCTCCGCTTCTTAGCTTCTTACGTTCAGCCTCTGGAAAGGCCGCCTGGGGTGCGGACACGTGTGTCTGGGTGTCCTTGGCAGCCCGTCCAGCCCTCCTGGTCCTGCCCTGTGGCAGCAGTCACACCTGATCACCGCTCCTTCCTGACGTGGGACACCTGGGAAGGCAGCCGTCAGCCTTCCTGGGCAGCTGCTGCTGTTGTGTGGGAAGCGGACTGCACCCCACACCTCAGGACCCCAGAGTACTGGATGAAGCGCCCAGGCCCCTCCGACCCCTGGCCTCCTGCACAGGTGAGAAAGACCCAAGGTACGGGAGAGGATTCCGGCTTTTGGGACACACACCTGGCTTGACAGCTCCTAGTGCGATGCTCCCCACTTCTTGCTTCTGTCCCTCTTCACCTCTCCTCTCCAGCCCTCTCTCCCCACTGCCCTTCAGGACAGCACCCCCAAAGAGCTGTTGCTCTCACTCTTTCTACCAGTTGCTTAGACTGTCCTGGCTTGTCCTACTTGTCTAGAGCATGAATGCCGGCCCAAGGCCAAGACACATCTGAAATCCATGGGAGGCTTAGGCCTCAGGGGACCTGGCAAACTTGGAAAAGCACACAAGTTGGGGTGCATTTCATGTCTCAAGGGCCCTGGCGGGTCCTTCTGCCTGCCCTTTCCAGGCTCCAGCAGAGGGCGGGCAGGGGAGAGAAAAGGAGGGATGTGTTGGATGGGGTCCATTGGGTATCTTGGAACAGCCTGGGGGAGGGGCAAGCCCCTGGCATGACTGGGGAGGGCTGGGCAAGGTCAGCCTTCCACTCCCAAGATCTGGGTCACAGTGGTCTACCAGTGAAGGGGTGCGCAGAGGGCCTGGCATTAACCCCTACACCTCCCAGCCTCTGGTGGGGTTGGTGGGTGGGTCTAACAGGCGTGGTCTCCTTCCTTTCCCCACGGCTGTCCGAGACCCATGGAGCTTGGTGGGCAGTGCCAGTGGTTTCCGCGTCTCCCAGCAGGTGTATCTCCTAGGCACTCGGAAAAGATGGCTGAGCCCCCACACTTGAGAGGAGTCTGGAGAGTGACAGTCCTGTGCTCTGGGTCTGACCCAATCTCATGACCTGGCTGGAGGGGCTCAGCTCTCCTTGGATATCACTCCTGTCATTCTTGGTCTGCTTCCCCTTGCACTGGCCTCTGGACACTCCAGGGGCTTTCCTCCCTCTGAACTTCCACCCATGGTGTTCCTGCTGACCCTCTCTTTCCTTCAGGTCCCCATAATCTGCATTTGCTTCCAAAGCCCTGTTCTGACCTGTCCCACCCTTCCCCATAAAGGGGACCCAGCCTTCCCGCTGGGACTCTCCTTGAAGCAGCACACACCCTTCTCCTGGCCTGTTCTTCCTCGGTGGCCAGTGGCCTATTCAGCGGATACATTTCTGTGTCTGCCCCTCCCAGGGTGGCCCAGCTGGGCTCCCCTGGTGTGGCTGCTGGGAGGTGCCCAATAAAGCTTCGTGCAATGAGTAACGCGTGCAGCGTGCAGTGTGGCCTTACTGAAAACTCTGGGTTTGGGAAGAATGTCAAGATGTGTCGTTCTGCCCTTCTGCACCTGGCAGTGGTAAGCAGCAAGGTAGGACATGTTGGTGGCAGCAGGGCCAAGTGAGGTCAAGTAGGAACTGCTCCCTGGAACATCCCCCTTTGGGTGTGGCCTCTAATGAACACGCCCTTCCCCTGCCCACTTTACCTTTCTCTTTTCCAGGCTGAGCATCTTTCTAGGTAATGCATCCTCTGAAGGGAGTGCTTAAGCCTTTCAGCCTTTGAGAGTGGTCTTCTCTGCACATTTGCCCACCTCTGACCCAGGCCAGCTAAGGTGGGCACAGAAACACCCCGAGGAGACAGGGTGTTTAGGAGATTTGGGGTCTAAGCATCTTGCCAATGCCTTCTTCATGCTGTTGTTCCACAAGCGCAGAAGGTTCTAGAAACCTTGGAAGACCTTGCCCTGCTCTTGTCTGCTCCTCTGGGGCTTTTGTAAAATCCCACTGGCCTCGCATTCTGGACATTTGCATCCAATATTGTCTTACCTGGCCTTTTCTGTCTTAACTTAAGGCCCTGTCCCCACTCTGCAGCCTAACCTAGGCTCTCACTTGGTCCTGGCACAAGCAAGCATCCATTGTGCTCTCTGGTACTCTGCCAGCTCTGGGGGACTGGACAAGGAGTAACACCCGTTGCCAGCAGGGTACTGCCTGGCCTTGGGATGCAGGACTACTCAGACAAGACAGACCCCAGCCTGCCTAGGGGACCACCTTCTTGTGTTTCTACCCCTGCACCTCTCTCGAAAGAGGTGGGCTCACCAGCCAGCAGTCCTGAGTCCCAGGTTCCTTTACTTCTGGCAGGGCTAATGTTTTAATGCATTGAATCTCCGTGACGTGGAACAAATGTGGAGCTCGAGCGTGCATGTGCGCACGTGTGTCCGTATCCACTCTTGTTCAGATGGAGTTCAGCTTCTATCCCAGAAGGCATCACAAGGGATGTGAGCATGTAAAAGCCGGAGTAAAGACGCCTCCCGTTTAGGGACCAAGTACAGCCACAGCACACACTGCTCTGACATGACAGGAATCTGAGTTCCTGGTGGTGAACTCAGTCTAGTTATGACACCGAGGACCAGCGGATGCACCAGTGGATGTCTGGCTGTGTCCATGCGTGCCTGCAGACCCTGCTGCCCCAGAAGCCTGGCCTAGGTGCTGAGGCTCAGTGTGAAGACTGACCCCTTGAAGTGCAGTCGTCCTCTATGAGTTTATGACCACTGGAGGAGCAGGCTTTTCACTTTCCATTGCCTATGGGGCAAATAACAGCCCAGGAGAGGTGCATGCTTCTGAGATGTTTATCCTCTTAGGGGAGGCCACCCCAGAACTGGTTCTTATTTGGTTCTCCCCCTCCCATCTGTGTGCAGTTTGCACATTGAGTGGCAGACATGTGTGATGATCTTTAGGTGTCCCCAACATGGTGAGACCCTGGGTAGGAGCATCATGTACTCACGGGGAGTGCTGGGATCCTTAGTGAGTTTCCTGTATGGGGTAGGGTCATGGGAAGTTGACACAGGGGGAGGGGTAGCCTCAGCTTCATTGTGGCTCTACTCTAAAGCCTGGAGGACCCCCTATCTTGGTGCCCCTCCCTGGAAAGGGGTCACATACCCTGGCCCTTTGTCTCAGGTTTACGAAAGGTTCCTGAGTGTGCACTGGGGCTGATGACTGTGGACAAATCGAATTAGAAATGGCGGGAGGTGTGAAGCTCATAGTATCTGTGGAGATACTATTTGGTGGAGAAGCCAGCCAAACGCTGGCTGTATGGCACAGGACCTGTGACAGCTCCGTCCAGGGATGCCAGGGTCAAAGGCACATGGTGGGCAGATGCACAGCCTGAAGTTCAGTTTCTTGGTGAATGGCATTTTCAGGACTCTTGTCCTGGGACAGGGCATGAATGCCAACTGTCAGGGGCCACTCCATAAGGACTAGGCCCTTTTATTCAAGGGGACACTTGTTAGGGGCCATCTCATAAGACCAGACCTTTCTATCTCAAGTGACATTGGCTGTGTAAATCTCCCAGACCTGGCTCAGACCCCGTATCTTCTGTCTAGAGCCATGTCCTGAAACTTCTGTGGGATACCGTGGAAGGAATCAGTAGTCCTTCTTCTGCCTGTCTATGGGAGCTTAGGATATGGTGGCTGGGGCATGGCCTGAAGGAGATGTATCTGCACATACCCTCAGCTCAAAAAGTCCCGATGGCTGTCATTGTAAGAGTGTGGAGTTCCACAGAGTGGGGGTAGGGAGTGTAGGTGCTGGGACAGGTGCAGAATTAGGGCCAAACCTAGATTAGATTTTGCAGCTTCTGATGGTGGCCAGTTCCATCTTTGTCACCCACAAAGCAGGAGCAGGCCCAGACTGTCTGTCGGGGAGAATGCTTCATGGGCCTCAGGTCCCTAGGTCCGCTGCATGTCCTACTTCATGGCTCCCTCAGGGTAGAGAAACTCTGCGTGGGGTGGGGGTGGGGTGGGGGTGGGGTGGAGCTTCACACAAGGACAAGGAAAGTGCATTTCTTTCTCCCCAGAGTCCCCAGCACATGCCCCTTGGGAGGAATGGTGGCTTCCTGCTTGCCTCCACTCTATTCTGTGGCCATGGTCCCTACCCCGGGGCTCCATGACTCCCAGGTACAGTGGAATCTTGACCCAGGATTCTCGAAATATTCTGCTGTCTAGGTTAAGAGAGAGAGGGAGGTGGGGAGGAACAGGCCTAGCCCCTGCCTCTGATGTTTTCTGGAAGCTTATTCAGGCTCCCCGGGTTGAGCAGCGGTTGTGTGGTGAAGGAATTGTGGGGTTGTGACATGATTCTAGTGACCTCACCCTGTAGTTTTGAGTGGGCCCTTGGGTAATTCCCCAGGCAGAGGGTTGGGGTGGAGGCGGGCTCTTCTTGCCTGTCCTTCCTGCCTGGGAGCTGTTCCTGGGGGGTGGTGGCTTCATGTGGGACAGGAGTCTGTTCCACTTAAGTGGTTCAGTATGCTAGAAACACAGTTCTGCAGGATGGTGGAAACACATTCCAAGTTATGTTTCAGGAGATGAGTGGAGGCAGCACTGCCTACTCTGTGGCCTGGACTGTGAGGGTCAAGGATGCTCTAGAGCTTAAAGTGCCTACTGTGTGCCAAGTGCTCAGCTTGTAGTATTTTCATGTGTTGTGAAGCATTAGGGCATCTCTGTGCCTTTCTCACCCTCACAGAATGCTGGGTCTTCTAGGGGAGCGCATGCCACCAATCCTACTAAGAAGTGGTACTGCCCATCCACAAGATATCCATCTGTCTGCCAGCCTTCCATCCATCTGTCCATCATCTATCTACCCACCCACTCATCGATCCCTTCATCTATCCTTCATCATCCATCCATCCATCCATCCATCCACCCATCCATCCACCCATCCATCCATCCATCCATCCATCAATCCCCCATCCATCCATCCATCCATCCATCCCCATCCATTCATCCATTCATCCATCCATCCATCCATCCACCCAGCCATCCACCCAGCCATCTGTCCATATATTATTAATCCACCCACCCACCCACTTATCTGTCCATCCGTTGTCTATCCACTCATTCATTCATCTCTTCAACCATCAATCTGTCCATCCATTCATCTGAAAATCTCTCTGTCATCCACCTACTTACCCATCCATTTACCTATTCACCCATTAAAATGTCTCTCTGTCCATCCATTTGGTACCCACAGTGCTTCAGCTGATCTGAAGGCCTAGACCAGCCCTTCTCATGGTGGACTCAGCTCTTCCTTGGAGTTGTGAGTGCTTGGAGACCAGTATATTATGGATGTTGTTGGCCCAGTGAGGCCCCCCAGAGTGTGGACTAAGAGGTAGGGAGAAGATGCGGCTCTTAAACAGAAATGGCTGCATGTTCATCCTCATTTGTGAGACTGAGCCTGTAAAGTCTGACTCTGGTTTGTCCCTTGTGGATGCCATTGTTGGTGGATGAGTAAAAAGTCTCAGCCTTCAAAGGCCTGGGTAGGAAAGAAGCCTAGTGAAATCTAAGGTGGAATAGCTGTCTAGAGTGACAAGGGAGGGGCAAGGGTAGGGGCACACTCAGAAGAAGATGGTGCAAGGTCTAGGCTCTTGGAGATGGAACACAGACAGGCAAGCCATGATGTTGTCCTTTGGGCCCTGAGCCATGATAAGGAAGTGCTTAGCCCTGCTTGCTCCTACACAGATCTGTTCTCTGGAGACTAACTCCCTCTCTCTCTCAAACCAGACCTTCTTGCTGTGTGTCACCTCTGGTCCTCCAGGGATCCTGTTGCCCTGGAGATATATGATCCAGCATCCCAGAATGCTTGGAAATTTTCCCCCAGAGATCTGGAAGGAGGCAGGAGGCAGGAAGATGATTCCTAGGAGGGCAGCAAGGTTTGGTTCCAGGAGAAGCCCAGAGTGGTCCTGTGAGAGCTCACAGACAGCAGGGCAGAGGAGCCTGTCTTGAGCTCTTGCACCATGGCCAGGCAGGCGGAGGCTGGGATACTGAAGACCAGCATGCCCTGCCCTTGGGGACATGGCTCTCCATCAGTGACTGACCCATTGAGCCAGAGAGCTGCCTGTCACTGATCCTGAAGCCCTGAAGCTGTTTTTAGGGCCCCTGTGGCGGCCCAGTGAGAAGGCTGGGGGAAGCCTGGTTCTGCTGGGCCTTTCAGGCCTACAGATGATGATGAGGTCACAGTTCTGGGGTTTGGACACTGGAGCCAGTGGAATTGCTTCTTGGGGGCTCTAGGTTCATGGGCGGGGCTTGAAAGGCCAGAGCACATCCCATGGAAGGGCCTGGAACTAGATCTACCCAGGAAGCTGTGGTCAGGGGCTGCCTAAGGGGTGGGTGGGGAGGAGAGGACAGAGGCTCCTTCTAGTGCCAAATATAAAGGGGTGGGGCAGAGCTGGGGTGTGAAGGGAAATGTGGGCTTGACAAGAGGGCTGAGGAGAGAGATGTACTGGGGGAGAGAAGGCTCATCTTCCCACCCCTGCTCTGCCTCCCTTTCCTCCTCCCATCCTGCTCCTCTCCTCCTGCCTTCCCTCCTCAGGCAGGGAGAGGCCCCACCAGTCACAAGACTTTCTCCGCTCTGTCCTTAACCCTTTGCAGGGAAGGGCTTCAGCACCAGGACCCCAGTGTCCTGGCTGCCTCCGGTGTTCAGTGGTGACTCCTGGGGCCAGCCACCTCTCCCCTACAAGGCAGGTGCAGTGGCTGCCCACTCCCAGATGCCCGGATGCCACTGTTGTGGCTAGGTGGTCGGTGAGCAGGGTTGTTTGAGGTTGAGGGCCTGGACAAGTTCTAGACTCTTGGAGAGACTGGCTGCCTATTGTCCCTAACTGCTGTATCCCCCACCCCCACAGCCCAAGACCCTGTGCAGAGCTACCACTGCTGGGATCTTGTTGTGTCCTGGAGACATCCTGGGGGCACCTCTGTCCTCAGGAAGGGCTCTTTGGAGAGGCGAAAAGAACACGTGTCTACACCTCCAGATTCTGAAAATGGATTTCTCCCAGGGAACCAGAGTGTGTTCTCTCCCCTGAGCAGGAGCCAGGAAAACAGCAGGGGGCGGGGCTCAAAGAGAACCAGGGAGAACCCTCGGAATCTGGAGGCTTGGATTCAAGTCCTGCCGCCCACTGATAGGCAACGTGGCCCGGCTTCACCTCTGGACCCGGGTTTCTTCTGTCCATCAAACCTGTGCTAATCCTGCCTCTTAGGGGATGCCCGGAACGTGCGTCCTTGGTTGTCTTCACCTGCCTTCAGGATGTCAGTGTCAGTCAGTTTCTGGAGGACTTTCCAAGCCTCAGGAAAGCTCCAGTGTCTGCTGTTCTGGGCCCCGAACCCTTGCT
The DNA here is from genome assembly GCF_030254825.1 of Meriones unguiculatus. Lineage (NCBI taxonomy): Eukaryota > Metazoa > Chordata > Mammalia > Rodentia > Muridae > Meriones > Meriones unguiculatus. The sequence goes on along the minus strand of NC_083355.1, from coordinate 114,777,321 downwards.
GTGTGGCCTCAGGGAGGTGGCTCACTCTACTGGGGCCTGGTTCTTTTCTCTAACTTTGGGGCAAGAATCTACACCTCTTCAGGTCACAGGGAGGCTCTGGAGGAACATGAGGTGATGTCAGACACATGACAGCTTCTTCTGTGTGCACTCTGGTTGGCAGGACGGTCTGGCCCATGTGTGGCCTGGCTCTGGCTGAGCCTTTCCGGTCTCTCCCCGGCCCCACCTGGCAGCACTTTGCAGCTTCCTGCAGGAAGTCCTCCTTGGCTACAGCCTCCCTCTCCCAGACTCTTGCTCTGGGCTCTGATATGTCTACTGGGCTGGGCACACCCCTCCTCTCCTTGTTCTTCATTTCCTAAGATCTGCGTGTTGCAACAAAAGTTGCTATCTGCTCAGTATGCTGCCTCTGCCATGCGATTTTCCTCCAGGCCTTGGTGAGGACTGTGTCTCCTTCATTACCTCCATCTTCTGGGGGACACTTACATTCCACTCTCCTATTCTGCTGCCCTCCTGTGTGCCTGGATCCCCAACAGCTTCAGTGGGGGCCTTGGCTACTCATTGAGGAGGTTGACCAGGGTTCAGGAGAGGACACACGGCTGTGTAGACAGATATGCAGGATTTGAACATGGTCTCTCTCTCTCAAGTTCTGGCTTTTGTCCTGAGCCACGGGCTCCACACATGACCATCTTGCTGAATCTTCTGAAGCTGTCCAGCTGTCCCCACCAAAACCTGCCTACCTTTCAGAGCTCCACACAGATAGCCCATCCCAGGACCCCCACCCCCCATTTCTCACTAGGTCTCCTCTCCTCCCTCCCCTCCCCCAACCCCTGCAGAGGCCTCCTCCTCAGGGCTTTGGCTCATCAGTTTCCACAGGGCTGGAGATAGTAGGTCCATGATAGATAGCGGTTCAGAGTCTGCTTTCCACTTCCTCCTAGCGTAACAATGACTCCAAATTCGGCAGAGTGCTTCTGAAGGTTCAGACTTGAGCTTCCTTTGCAGTAGGCTATGTGCCCTTCTGCCCAAATCCTTGCCAAGGATGTGTCAGAAGTCATCATGGGCCCTCTGAGTCCCTTTAGGGAAGAGGGCCTTTCTATTCCCCGTGTGTAGTGTTGGATGGCAGGTGTGATGGCAGGAGCTGTTACGCTACCTTGGAGGGAAGCTGGTAGTTGAAGACTGCTAGCTATGGAAAGCATGTTCCATTACTTCAGCCTAGGTGGCTAAAACCCAGAGGATACATGAGGCAGGGTAGGAGGAGGTTACTTTGTAGCTTGTTTAATGCTGTGCTATTTTGGCACTGGTCACAGTAACACAATGTATACTAATTAAAATAGATCTGGACGGGGAAACTGGTCAACATTGCAGAACGACTAAAGGATCACAGCCGCTTAGAAGCTTGTCTTCATCTAGGATTGCAGTAGAGTGTTCCCATGGCTTTGTGTCCTGCCCTGGCCATTGCTGGGATGACCAGGGAGGCACATGGGCCCCTCTGTACCCTCTGTTTTGGGATCACATGTAACTTTCCTCTTATTTTTACTAAGGATAACCCTGATACATGTGGGATCCTGGGCAGGTGAGGAGTGAGTCGGGGTTTTGAGGGTTATTGTATGACAGGTGGGTGACACTCTCCTTGCAGAGCTGGCCCCAGATGACAGGACACACAGGAGAAGCACCTCTCCAAGCTGCTCTCCTTAGGATGTGAATTCCCGCTGCAGCGGGAGCTTTAGTTGTGGGGAACCCCTTCCTCCCTTCTTCTGCCACCCCCTTACTTTCCCTGCACCCCCAGTATTCTCTGGGAACCTGCTGGATTTAATGAGTCCAAATGAAAACATCCCTCTTGGAAGAGGAGTGTCGTCCTCCAGACTCAGTGCCTCCATTAGCGGTCAGCTCCAGCTGCGGACACAGAGGAGACCCTCCCCAGGGTTGCATGGGGCCCGCATTTAGCGGGTTGTCCTGACTCAGCCCTTGGGACAGACAAGGCCCTCTGGCTGCCCTTGCGTGCTCAGCTCTTCGTTCTGAGGACTACTCTTCCTTAGGGATGCTCCAGGTGAGGGTGAAGGTACATGGCGCTCATGGTGGCCGCCCCTTCTCCCTCTCCCCCCACAGCGGTCCTGGCCAGGTGCCGTCAGGAATGACGAGGGAGGCAGGGTTCCTCCTAGGCACACGAGCCCCTCTGCCCCTCTGTTTTGGGACTGCATGTGACTTCCCTCCCATGTGACTCAGAGCAGCCCAAGGCAATGGGAGATGGATACTATGTAAAGCCAAATCAGTTCTCACCAAGTAACTCACAGACAGTATGCAACCAGGCCTGAGTTCAGCCCAGCAGCTCTAGAATGTGTCTGGACGTGAAGGGCTAAAAGTCAGCCCTTATGACGTGGTCCCCTCCCTCAGCAGAGTGCAGCTACCCTACCCCCATTTTCTCTTATCAGCTGCATCATCCCTTACCTATTGCTAACATGGTACTACAGGCCTGTGAGTCCCGTGGAAAAGGCTTATTCCGGTCCTGGAGATCTGAGGTTGTGGGGTCACATCTCACAGTGGCCACTGGCTCTGGCTGGCAGATTCCCCTGGTGGCCAGAGTGGGACAGGGCAAGAGGCAGAGAGTGAGTGAGTCCTCCTTGGGGCTCACTCTGTTCTTACAAGGCCACTGGGATTCAACCTTGAGGCCCTTGATGACCTTAGCTTGGTCAGGTCTTAATCTCCTGCCTACACACTACGCTGGATCAAGTTCCCATCCTCCCGTGTTATTTCCACGCATAAACCCCTGGGGACACTAAGGCCGTTGTCCCCAGGACTGTGTTGTAGATGGGGTCCTACATTGTTTGTCCTTTTGTGACCGGCTTGTGTCACTTAATGGTGATACAGCTGAGTGCCCTCCAGGCTCGTCTTGTGACATGTGACACTGCTCCAGCACATTCGTGCACCTGACAGGTGACCGCCCTACCCTTGGGCTGCTGCATCTTCTGGCTGTGGCTGTCAGTGAGGCAAGCCCTCGATCAATGCCCCCTCCACGATGTCCGTCCACGCCCCGTTGCTGCCGCTCCACTTTCTCACTGCCTGGGTTTACCCCACTCAGCTCATGTTATTTTCCCAGAAGTCCAAACTACAGTGAGCTCTGCTGTCTCCAAGAGACCTGCCTTGGAGCGACCCGCAGCTTGGTGAGGGTCACAGGGGTACCAATGGGAGCCATGTCCCATGGGGTGGCCTCCGGTGACTTGGCTTTGGGAATGAACTGGGTTAAGGGCTCAGCTTGCTCCCATGTTCCAGGACTTTCCGAGTCTCTGGAGCTAGTGGGAATATCACCTAAGGCATACATTCTCCCTGATGCTGGAGGCTTAGGGGCAGGGCGGGGTCTCTAGCTCCCGGTGAGCACTGCCATTCCGTGCTGCTGAGGTACCTGGAGAGAGGAGAATACATGTGGGCAGGAGTCATTCTCACACAAGGCCTCAAAGAGTTATGCCAGATAGGGCACATCCCCGGGGAGGGCCAAAGGAGCATGTGCAGTCAGGAAGTCCAGGAGAGGAGGTCAGCTAGATCCAGAAAGATCAGCGTGATGGTTAGTTGTTGCTGTTTTGTTTTTCTCTTTGAACTTGGCTGCATAGACCAAGCTGGCCTGGAACTCTCAGACACTCATGTGCTCCTGCTTCTTGAGTGCTGGGATTAAAGGTGCATGGCACCACACCCAGCCATGACGGTTAGTTTTCAACTTGACCATCTAGAATCATCTAGGAATGAAGTCTCAGTCAAGAATTGTCTAGATCAGGTTGGTCTGTGGACATGTCTCAATTGACTTAGTTGATCCAGGAGGACACAGCCTGAGAGTGAGTGACACCATCCTCTGGTTTTGAGCCCTGGATGGTGTAAGGGTAGAGAGAGCCAGCTTACTGTTAAGCACGCATGCATATATGTCTCTCTTCACTCGGCCTCCGATGTGATGTGACCATCTGTCTCAAGCTTCTGCCACAGTGACTACCCCAAAGTAGAGGACTATAACCCCAAGCTGTAAGCTGCTATCAGCCCCCTTTCCCTAAGTTGCTTGTTGCCTGAGTGTCACAGCAACAGGAAACAAGACAGAACAAAAGCAAAACAAAACAAAAACCAAAACAGAACAAAACTGGAACAATTAAGAAGGCCACCACAGGACTGGAGGAACATCCCCGAGCAGGTGCTACAGGTCTGGGGACCATGGGACCTGAGGGAACCAGGACACGGTTGCTGCTGCAGATGCCTTTCCATGGGGGACTGTCCTCTCCTTCCTGCTGGAGCTCAGCTTCTCATGACACCTATCAGGGACTGACCATAGGAACCATAGTGGGGGTGCTGAGGACAGCTTGGAGAGATGCCGGTCACCGAAACTCTGTACCAACCACATGGGTCAGTTACAACTGGTCCATCAGCCCTTCCAGCCCTCACCTGCCCAGGGCCCACCCCACATCTGCAGGAGGAGCCCTGGGTTCCTGGAGCTAAGAGAGGCCTTCCATCTGGTAAGTGATAGGTGCCTGACTCTGAGATGGCCAAGCATGTGCAAAGAGCTGAGCCAATCAGAGGGCTCTGTGACTGGGAGAGGGACAGACACATTAGGGAGGAAGGGAGCACATGGACAGTGGGTGTGGAGGGAAGAGTCCAGAAAGTACAGGGCCCATCTGAAAGCAGCTTTCTCTGAGTGTTGCAGAGCCCCCGGCGCTATGCTTCTGTCAAGGGGCAGAATGCAGCAACCTAGCAGGCCAGGCTCAAACTCCTCTTCCTCTTCCTCTTCCTCTTCCTCCTCTTCCTCTTCCTCTTCCTCTTCCTCTTCCCTTCTTCTTCTTCTTCTTCTTCTTCTTCTTCTTCTTCTTCTTCTTCTTCTTCTTCTTCTTTTTCATCTTCTTTCTAAGACAGGGTTTCTCTGTGAAGCCTTGGCTGTCCTGGACTCGCTTTGTTAAACCAGGTTGGCCTCGAACTCACAGCGATCCCCCGCCTCAGCCTTCCTGAGTGTTGGAATTACAGGTGTGTGCCACCATGCCCAGCTTAGGCTTTTTCTTCTTGTGTGTTCACTCCAGCTTGCTCCCCAGGCTCCTTCAGAAAACCAGATACTCTGCCTACCTTCAGGGTGACCTCTCTGTTCAGTCTTCCAGGACCCATGGGCCTGGCACCAGCTGGAGATGGGTGTTGAGGTAGGAATCTTGTCACCAAGCTCCTAGGACAGCCTGACCCTCATGCAGTCTGTAAGCCTTGGGAAGACCTCTGGCTTTGAAAGCAGAGTGGAGGTGGAGGTGGAGGCTGCTCCACCTAGCTGTCTGGACTTGAATTCATTCATCACAGGGCCAGTATCACGTGTGGCCGGGAGGTGTCGGTTTTCCTACACATAGGAAGACAGATGGTGAGGTCAGACCAGCGCTGGCTGGGGTCTCCAGGCAGTGGCTCTGGGTTAGTGGAGAAGTAAGCCTCACCATGCCTTTTTGTATGAGGAGTTTGCCCTCACATGACTGGTCTGTGGTGTGTGGCCTGAGGCCCCGGCAGCAGGGTGAGGCCAATATCCAGCGAGCTCCGGAGGCCCAGGAGTAAGATAATGGCAGTACCTTTGTCCCCATACCCACTGAGTACTGCCCCCCCCCCATCTGCTACTTTTTACTTTAAGGCACTGGTAGGGTTGGGTGTGGTCCTCTTTGCCCTTATTCTTTGCCCTGACCTAGGTGACAGCTCCTTGTCACTCACCTCCTAGGGAGGAGAGCCAGTACCCCAGCTGGGGCTGTACAGGGTCCTCTGTCCATCATGTGTGGGAGGGTTAGGATCCCAGAGGCCCACTTCTACTTCTTCAGCAGAATCCTTGGAGTCTTTCTGACAGGTGAATGTGACAGCCGAGGCCACACTCTACCTAGGCCTTGCCCTCGGGAAGCCTGCCTCAGCCTTGCTGCTTTGCCCTGAGGTGCCCCTTGCACTCAGCATACCATCCTCTATGCCCCAGGGCCTTTGTACTCTCTCTCCTCCCTGCCTTGAGCATCTTCCCTCGCTGCACAGCTATTCCTATCACTGAGGGTCCAGGATTGATTGGCTGCCATGACAGGGTCCAAAATAGCTGTGACTTAACCGAGGGGAGGTCTTTATTCTTTGCCCAAGAAACACAGGTCAGCAGACCCTCGTGACCTGATTTTATATTGTATGCTTTTATTATCAGTCTTATCATTCATGTAATGTTTTAAAATCAACTTGTTTTTCAAGCTTAAATGCTTATGACCTACATGGCAGAATCTGGAACTGTGGGTTGGAAATGCTATATATATTTTTTTTCAATACATGTGACCATAAATAAATGTTAAAACAGGATCTCTCTTTCTTGCTGGACACCCTTTAAAATCATCTGTCAGTTCTCTTTGGGAAGCTCTGCGCTGCCTGGCGGAGGAGCTGAGGTTTCAAGGTGTCGTGTGCCTCGGCCTCTGAGGGTTCCTGCATCAACGCTGCCATAGCCCAGGCCACCTGCTGTCCTCCACACAGCCGCCTCACTTCACTCCTCCTGGAGAAGTTCAAGGCAATGACCTCGGGCTTCAGCCTGCAGTAGGTTGTATGTTCTGCATGCAAGACCATGGGGGCCTCTGGGGCCTGGTGGTTGTGGTCAACCTGACCTGACCCCTGACCCCTCTGGGCTCAGTGGTTTACACGGGCATTCTGGGCTCAGTTTTGGTCTCTCACACTGCTCCCTGGTCCTGACCACTCCATGCTCTTTGTTATTGTAGCTGGACGTCGCCTTCCACTCCCTCGGGGAAGCCCCAGCTCTGGGCCCCATCATCTCCCTCTTCTGGGAAGATTTCCTCTGCTCTCTCATAAGGAGCAGAACGTTGGGACCTCAACCCCTCACCCACAGCTGCTCTACACTGAGGAGTCTTTCCCAGCCCTCTGGGCTCTGTGTCCTGCAAGCCTAGGCTGCAGGAGGGCTCTGGAGTGCCTGGAGTGACCAGCAGGGACCATTGTCCACCCCCATCCTGTCTTGGTCACCGCCTAGGGCTGGATCACACCAAGAGATGTCTTGGAGGTATTGTCCTTTGCCCCTAAGCAGTCCTTAGTCAGGTACCTGCTGTGAGTCCTGCAGGCTGGAAGGGTGTTTGTGGTCCAGGCTCAGGGTTAGCGGGGACTGTGAGAAGGCGACTCTCCTCTGGGAGCCTGGAGGCGGAGACGAACACACATGAACTATAGAGACCCAGTCCACTTTGCTGGGTCTGAGGAGGGGAGGTGAGACTCTGTGGAGCAGAACTGGGGGACTTGCTGGACGGGGAGATGGACAGTGAATTCCTGTCATGCTGAGGACTGCTTCTGTTTATCCCGTGGCTGGCCCTTCCTCCCATCCCTCCTCCTATCCCTCCTTTCAGCCTATCACTAGCCTTTAAGGGGCCACTGTGTGGGTGGGTCCCACAGCAGCCTGCAGGTGCCTTTCCTTTCCTTAGTCTCCTGTCAGTTTCTCATCATTGTAACAAAGTTCACCAACCCCCACTGGGGAACACCAGTGCCTGTCATCTCCCAGGTGTGTGTGTGTGTGTGTGTGTGTGTGTGTGTGTGTGTGTGTGTGAGTGTCCTAGGGCTCTGAGCTCAAGTGTAGCCTTGTATGTGGGGCTTTGTCTACCCCTGGTCTGTCCTGGGGCAGGGTCAGCTTCTGAGCTTGCTTAGTGAGGCTATGTGGTAGTTTCCTGGGGGCTGCTGGCCCAGGTCCTGGTTCCCTGATAGTGATGGTGAGGGCTGTGGGGGGTGGGTTGAGGATGGGTTGGGGGTGTGGAAGGCTGGAGGGGATGGGGGTCGGGGTTGGATCCTTAGCTCCTGACCACATGGCTTCTTAGTGCCACTCACTTGAGAGAGGCCCAAGAGCTGGAAATCAGGGGAGTCCTGAGGATCAGAAACAGTGGTCTTCAGGGCTTTGACATGGTGAGGTGGCATGGTTTGGGGGAAGTGAGTCACTTGAGGGTTCAGCCTACTCTCAAGAGGAGAGCACATCCCTGGGGAAGTGAGGAGCAGCCTGGAAGCCTCCATGCCCAGCCTGGGGGGTAAACTGGAGGTTGCCACCCTGTTCCTGTCCTTCTGCAGCCTCCTGTGGCTGGGTGGTACCTTGCTGGGTGGCCTCAGAGAAGCAGAGCTCTGGCCCTGCTTACAGCTAAGGGGCACCAGCACCTAACGATCCTGTCATTGTCCCCCTGGGAGGTGTCCTGGCAGTGGCTGCCTCCCCTCCCACCAAAGCTGTGCTGGCTGCAGGCACAGCATGGGGAGGCTGGAGCCCCCACCTCCATACCTCTTTCTAGGCCAATGGGAAAGGGTATGACCAGTTTCTTTCCCACTGTGTTGCAATTTTCCTGGAAATGTGAGAGATCCCAGAAGGGGCCTGAACCACTGGTCTCACTCGGCACCATGGACTTCAGCTGGCGGGACAGCAGTTCCCAGGGTGGCCTTTCCAGGAACTGGTGGTCGGTGGCCAGACCAAGGCCCCCAGTGGGCATAGCATGGAGGAGGACATCCAGGATTAGGGAACAGCTGGTGGGGTAGGGCACGGGGAGAGCACCAGGGAGTGACAGAGCTGGGCAAGACCCTCTGGCTCCCTGGTCCCTTCTAAACTAGCTGAGCTGTATTGGTGAGGGGTTGTTCCTGGGGCCCTCAGGCTCCTCTTCCTCCTTAGAGCTTTGTTCTCTTGGACTATGGGGTAGCTTTAAGTGTGGGGATTAGGTCCTTTGATGACTGTGGTGGCCTGAGGTTAGTAGTCCCAGTATTGCCACAGATCAGCCTTGCTGTGTGACCCACAGGAAGCCTGTACGGTGAGCTCCTGCACACCCACTTGGTGTGTGTGTGTGGGGGGGAGTGTGTGTGGGAGAGAGACAGGCAGGCAGGCAGGCAGACAGACAGACAGAGACAGAGAGACAATCGTAAAGAGAGGGGGGAGGGGAAGAGTGCATGGATGTAAGTGTGCCTGTGGAGGCGAGAGGACAATCTTGGCTGTCTTTATTTATTTATTTATTTATTGAGACAAGGTCTCTCATTGAACCTGCTGCTGCTCAATGATTTAGCCAGGCTGTTTGGCCAATAAGCCCAGGGACCTGCCTGTCTCTACTTCCCCAGAGCTAGGATTACAGTTATGTGTTGCATTTTCCCAAGGATTCTGAGTATCCAAACTTGGGATCAGGTGGGCTGGGCTCTCTGATGGGGAGGCTGCAGCACCCTGGAAGCTCAGCGTGTCTATTATTCATGACTGAACAGGGAGGAGGGCTTATGCGCACAGATAAACAAGAGGGAGGCTTTAGGAGAAAGCTATGGTGGACGTTTTCTGCACACACCATCAGCCTCTGTGCTCGGACCTGAGGAAGGCTTTGCCATTCCTATAGGGCATTGCGTTCCATGACATGGCTGTGCCCGTGTCAACAGCATGCAGTCAATCAGGATTTTTCTCCTTCCTACAACCTTGGGCTTATTTCCTCTTCTATTCACCCAGAAGAGGCTGCCCTATGGTCTAACGGGAGTCCTGCATCCCTCTTTTGATTTCTGTACCTGTGTCTTCTTCCATGGGACTTTTGGGGTCAGGTAAGAGTCTGTCCTACAGTCTGCTGTGTGGGATGCCACTGGGAGCCAGCACCAGCCTGAACCCTCACCCCTGCCTTCCACAGGTCAGTAAAATGCAGACCTTTCCTCTGCCCCACTCCACCTCCACTCCCTCAAGGTGCTGTCTTATTGCTGAGTTCAGGGCTTCTCCTGGGCCTTGCTAGGGTCTCTTCCTCTGTCTTTCCAGGAGTTCATCAGGCAAGTTTTAAGTAGGAGACCCCAAAGGGAAGGTGCCATTTTCTCACCAGGCCCTTCTGCTCCTTGTTTAGAAACTAGAGATAGTTTTCTGGAGGGTGCATGTTAGGCCTCAGGCCTCAGTGACCTTCCCCATTCACAGTGACCTCACGCCCTTGTTCTGGGCTTCAGGATGCTGCCCCTGGCACTTTTTCTCCCTGAGTCCATGGGCCTGTCCTGTCCCCACTCCATGCTCTGCTAGCCTGGTCGTCTCCCAGCACGGCCCACATGTTGTAGCCCTCCCCCCTTTAGGTCTCACCTGGCATCTCCACTAGGATGGGTCAAGAGCTCACAGTCATTCTTTCTGGGTCCACACCCGTGCGCCTTCCTCTGGTACCTCTCTCCACAGGAAGCAGAAATGTGCCCCTTCTACCTCGGCAGGCCTCATTCCTTCCCTCCAGAACCAAGGCATAAACTGCCTCCAACACTGTCCGTAACAGAGCTGGACAGGCATGCCTTGAAGGCCACTCCCTCTTTTCCACATTCAAAATTCTCTCTGCCCATCGCAGTGTTACCCCCAGAACCTGTCCTTTCCCAGCCTCCCTTGAAGCCAGCAGACTCACTGGGGCCTAGTCCAGTCACTCTCCAAACTGGAAAGGGGCGTGCACCTGGATTTGTTGTGGAGCCTTTAGCTTCGACTTCTAAGGAGAGGCAGAGTGGGATCTGAGTAAGCTGTTGTCACCTGGGACCTGCTGTGCACACTTAAACCCGCTGACCCCAAGAAGAGCGGCTCTGTCTACAGCCACAGAACCCCTTCCAGGCTGCAGTGGGTTGGTTCTTTGACCATAGGGCCACCCCAACCCTGGACCCTGGGAACACCGATCCAACAACTCTTTAACTGGCATCCCCGGACCCACTGGCCTCAGTCATGCTGTGGAGCTGCCTGGGCCTTCAGGGCGGGACCCTTGTCCCCATAGGCTTCCTCTGAAGCTGAGACCACTCAGCACTTAGCCCAGGGAAGCCTGCGTGCAGGCACATCTCCTAGGTCTCACTAGGCTCTCTTCTCACAGCCATGCTCCTTCCCAGATCTCTGGGCCCCTGTCCAGACACAACTAAGCACAGCATCTTTTTTTTTTTTTAAGGCTCTGTGTCCCTCTCCTTGTGACACCACTAGCAGGACACTTCTTTCTTTTTTCTTTTTTTTTTTTTTTACTTTTATTAATTACACTTTATTCACTTTGTATCCCCCCCATAAACTCTTCCATCCTCCCCTCCTAATCCCACCCTCCCATCCCCTTCTTCACGCATGCCCCTTCCCAAGTCCACTGATAGGGGAGGTCCCCCTCTCCTTCCTTCTGATCTTAGTCTATCAGATCTCATCAGGAGTGGCTGCATTGTCATCTTCTGTGGCCTGGTAAGGCTGCTCCCCCCTGAGGGGAAGGTGATCAAAGAGCAGGCCAATCAGTTCTTGTCAGCGGCAGTCCTTCTTCCCATTACTATGGAAACCACTTGGACACTGAACTGCCATGGGCTACATCTGTGCAGGGGTTCTAGGTTATCTCCATGCATGGTACTTGGTTGTAGTATGAGTCTCTGGGAAGATCCCTGTGTTCAAATTTTCTGGTTCTGTTGCTCTCCTTTTTTAAAACAAACAAACAAACAAACAAACAACAACAACAAAACCTGTTCTTGTTGCTGTAAGATACCCTGACAAAAACAACTTAGGTAATCAGGGTTTTTTGTTTTGTTTTGTTTTAACTTACAGGTCCAAGTTATGTTCCTTCACCATATGGGTAAGTCATAGCAGCAGGAAACAGCTCCTCACTTAGAGTTGAGGTCAGAGAAACAATGGATACATGCATGCACCTGTTCAGCTTGATTTTTCCACTTTTACACAGTCCAGGGTACAAACCTAGGGAATGGTACCTCCCACTGTTAGACTGGGTCTTCCCATATCAATTAATGTACGCACTACAATCCCTCAAAGATAGGCCTGCAGGCTAGCAAGGTCTACATAATCTCTTGTTGAGATTTCTCTTCATAGGCAATTCTAGGCTGTGTCAAGTTGACAATTAAAGTCAACCATCACAATTTCATCCCTTGCCAACTTGACATCCAAACACATTGCTTTAAGCCATAACCTTCCATACATGATTCCAGAAGTCTCATATTTATCTCATGATGTAACAGAATCCAATTCTTAAAGTTCGCATGGCCTTTAAAAACTCTAATACTTGGAAGAGAAATTATTGCTCTTTCAAAGGACCTGAGTTTGATTCCTAGCATCCACCAGAGCTCACAATTGCCTGTAACTCTACCTCTAGGGGATCTGAAGTCTTCTTTAGGCCTCCAAGGGCGACACACGCACACGCACACACACACACACAGAACCTTTAAAATTTCCAATACGTTAAAAGTATTTGTTGTGTCTATAAAACAAAAATTTGCATGTTTTCAGCATGCAATGGCACAGAGTATGTGTCCCTACCCCAAAATGGAAGAGTCAGGGCGTAACAAAGAGCAATCACACCAAAGCAAAAGCAAAATGCAGTAGGAAAAAGCATCAAATTTTGCAGCTTCATGTCCAGCTTTGAGGGCTTGTAATGTAGTTATCTGGGTTCCAAAGAGCTTGAGTAACTCCACCCACTCCAGCTCTGCCACCTCAGCACGCACAGACTTTCCCCTAGGCTGGCTACACACCAAACCTGCAGCTCTCCTGGAAAAATGGCCCATGTTCTGGGCATCCCCGACATCCTGCTGCTTCAATGCAATCGAGGCTTCACCTTTGCAGCTTCGCACAATGGAGTTTACTTTCCGCTCACAGTTCCTGGTTACAGCCTATCAGAGCAGGAAAATCAAAGCAGCAGGAACCAGGTGGAGAATGTATGCAATCAAGCTTTCTCTCAGCTTGCCTTCTCCGCTCTCACCCAGGACAGGTCTGAACCTAGGGGATGGTGCCTCCCTCCCTTAGGACGGATGAGTCTTCCTGTATTAATTAACAACCCCCCACAGGCATGCCTAACCGCTAGCCTGTCTAAACAGTCCCTCACCATAACACTTAGTCTGCACAGGAACGAACACACACATGGGGTTGGGGTGGGGATGTGCTGTCCCCAGGGGCCCCTTAGCCCTGGGCCAACCCACCCAATCGAGAGCAGGTTCTGTCTAGAATGCTGTCACTGGTGATGGTTAACTGTCAACTTGGAGTCTAGAATCACTTAGGAGAAGCACAGGGATGGATGCAAGGGTCTGGAAAAAGCAGACAGGTGCTCTGATCCAGCTCCTTACTGGTTTGGGTGCCCACCAAGTTCCTCATCAGGGAGGGGCCTTTGCATAGTTCCAGGGGCCAGCATCTTCTCTAGTTCCACTGCAACCTCTGTCAGCCTCTGCTCCCTCCCTGCTGCACTGGTGGTCCCTGGGCCTTGCTTGCATCAGGATACTGCATGGGGACAAAGGCTGTGTTTCCTCCTCTTCCAGGAGGCTTGCTGGACTGTGTGTGTGTGTCTGTGTCTGGTGTGTGTGTGTGTGTCTGTGTGTGTGTGCAATGTGAGTGCTTTGCTGGTGGGATGGAGGCTGAATTCTCTGGATGAAATTATTTCCTGCTAGGATCCCTAGACAGCCAGTTGCCCATCCCATTTTGGGATGAGCAGGAATCTTCAGTGCAGCGAGGTCGGAAGAGAGGATTCTGGGATACAGAGGCAGCATGTAGGTGTAGACAGAAGACTGAAGAGGAAGGTTTGGGCAGTACTTTGGTGTGTGTGTGTGTGTGTGTGTGTGTGTGTGTGCGCGCGCACGCGCGCGCGCGTGTGCATGCATGCGCGCTGGCTGAGGGGTAAGCTATGATCAATGCAGTTGGCTTTGGTAGACACATCCTCCTTGAGTGCTGCCCAGGGGTCACTCGTGGCCTTGGCTCACAGGCTGAGTGAGGCTTTTCCCCAGACCTAGGTCTCCCTGGTACAGTGGCCCTGGCCATGTGGGGGCTCAACAACCACTGGGTGCCTGGGTCTTTTCCTTCTAACTTGGACCTTCTGGTGTTTATGGTCGGCACACAGTGACTTCCTGTTTTTGAAGAGAAGAGGATTAGAAACACTTATTAAAACGCCTTTGAAAGGCATCAAAGGACTTCCTGAACGTCAAGTGACTCTTACAAAAGAACTGTTTAATGATTTAAACGGCACAATGAAAAACACACCGGCCAGCCCTCCCTTTGGGCTTTGGGGTCCTCCAGAGGGTGGTGGGCCATATGTGGGAAGACTTAGAGGTCCAGAGGGTCTAAAAATAGCCCTCACCCTGACTCAGGTATTAAGGGGTATCAGGAAACATAGCTCAGGCTCGGTGAGAAGCCCCACTTAGGGAGTCCTAACCTCTTGCTCTAATCTCTCTTGCCTTCAGCATCTTGAACCACCTCAGGCTACTTCCTCCCTCCAAATTTCTACCTAAAATCTTTTGAAGCTGTCCCATTTCAGCTACCCATATGTCATCTGTGTGTCCGACGTGTTCCCGTCCTAGCCTGTCATGTCTGGCCTTTGCCTCATTTGTCCAGGATCCTTCTTAGTCCTCCAGACACAGTACAGGCCTTTTCACTGGCCCTTGAATGTGCACTGCCCTGTATCAGTCCATTCCTGCTACCACAGCCTTGAATCTACGCTGTCCTGTATCCCCGTCATCCCTAGCCCTCTGCCACCACCTCAGGGGTCCATCCTGGATTCAGAGGACAAAGGAGAGATGCTGACCACCCCTGCATCCAGCCAATACCCACCAGCACCAGCTGTCCACAGATCTAGCGTGGTAAGGGCCAGTAGCTCCTTCCTGGGATCTAGTATGCATGACTCTGAGCTGTATAGGACACAGCTGCAAATGTCAGCTCCCCAGCCAGCTCAGTTCCCGGGAGCCCTACCATCACAGCAGATGGGAGGCCCTGAGCCATGCCCTCTGAATTGTGGGCATTGCTGCCCTGCCTGAGTTTGTCCCCAGCCAGAGGCCCCACTGCTTCCTCTGCCCAGATGCCTAGCCCGTTCAGAACTATCACCCATCCCCAGAGCCCGCCACAGCCATCTTGCCCACCCAGCCAGGCTGTGAGTGCCCCTTGGTCTTTCCACTTTGGCTTTGTTCCCACGCCTGGGCTGTGACCTCGTGTGTCCTCCCAACCTTACCCCCAGCCGTGACTCTTTTCTTTTCTGTTTTCTCCAAAGAGGGCACATCGTTACTTAGGCAGCTATTAAACCCTTCAGTGGCTCTCAGAAAATGCCAAGGAATTCTTGGAATAAAAATAACAATGAATAAAGTTGCCTGGAAATGAGGCTGTGGGGCTGAATTTGATTACACCCATTTAGAAGAGAAAATTAGCTTATTACGGCTGAGGTGAGGCAAGGTTTTCTGTTTGCCTCAGTAAAAAAAAAAAAAAAAAAAAGGCATCTTTGAACCCTCCCACCAACCTGGCCCCCTCCAGTCACGAGCTGAACTCCAGCGGGTGAAGTCATACCCCTAGACTGACACTCCAGGGCCACTGCCCATAACACTGGATTGTGGTCCTGGGGACAAACTCTCCACAGCCATGATGGCCCATTCTGTTGTATGACCTGACTGTATACAGGCGAGATGGCCACGCTGTGATACTCCGGGCACCTCTGTAAGGTGCGGCCTGTGACTGCCCTGCATATCACCAGCCCCTGACCCTCTCCCTCACTGAACAGGCCATAGGCATGTTGAGGGGCTTAGCAACGATCTTCCTTTTAGCTTTAAAGGGAAGTGCATGCATTGTAAAAGGACAGGGCACTCGGGAGAGGTGGGGGCTACTTTTCACAGGATTTCTCTCTAGACCTGTAGGTTGCCATAGGTTCACAATGACAGCACAAGAAAACACTCGGATATTTTTCACAACCAGATCCACGGATATATGGCCCACTGGGAAACCTGCTCAACCATAACAGAGGGTCAAGAAGGGACCATTGGCAAACAGGCTTCTTAGGTCCACACCCTCACCTATTCCTCTACAAGCATTCGTAAGGCACCTATTATGTGCTCAACTCTGGTATACAGGGAGAGCTCCTGACCAAGAAGAGCAGAGTGTACGCAATGGCTATGACAGTGACCTGGGGAACAGTGGCTACAAGAAGACCTGGCATTAAAATCCCTGATCCCTGCCCTTATAAGAAGTTTCAGTCATGTGCTAGATCACAGATCTACAGCTGAGGAGATTCTGATGGATTTCCAGGAGTCTTGAGTGAGAGAGGCAGATGGAACACATGCAGGCCCCTTGGAGTCTGTCATTTTGAGTTTGTGCTCAGGTGGGCTTGGTGAGAGACCAAAGCCTGTGCTCAGGCCTCCAGCCCATCTGTGCTACAGACACCTGGCTGCCTTGCTTCAGCCTTCTCCAGGTTTAGCAGCTAATTCAGTTCTGACACTGTGGAGTGGCCTGGAGGCTCTCTGGACTCCAGCGTTTCTCTGGCCTGGGTCCCGCTCAGGTTTCTGACAGTGATCTCTTTTCCTGGCCCTCCATCCTGCTTCCATCTCTTCACGTCCCCAGCTCGCCAGGCATGTGGCATGCAGGGGAGTGACAGAGCTCACCGGCTTGCTTGGTTCTTCTCTGTCCTTTATTATTCCGGTGACACAGGTTCAGTCACTGCCAACCTGCTGTGACAGCATGTGTTCCGGAGTCTCAATGTCTCAATGCCCCTGCTTTCCAGGACTCTGACACCAGGTTTCCAGTAGCCTGCTCGTGTGGCAGGGACAACATCAAGGTCCCCGTTTCCGTGCCTGGAAAGCATGTGGCTCAGCAAGGGCAGGCAGGCAGAGGCATCGTGTGCCATGTGTGCCCTCTCCCAAGCTCTTGGAACCTAACATGCCCTGTGTGTGCAGGGTTTGGTGGCCTGGGAGGATGACTGGATGACGGCAGGACGGAATGAGTGGATATCTTAGAGTGCAGAGGACACAGGATGACCCCCACTCAGGGTGTCCTTGTTCTTGCCATTGGTGCCGTTATAACGAGAACCAGGGCCCAGGTGGAAGGCATCGTGCAGGTGGGAGGTGACCTGCTTGCTGTGTGCATACCTGTGCAGGAATGTCAAAGGCAGAGGCTATGGCATTGTGGCAGGACATGGCCCTAGAACCACACACTGGCTCCTGCCTCTTTGCTGTATCTTCTAACTCTAGTGTCAGGCCAAGAAGGGAAGCAAGACAATCCTGGCTGAATGGTCGTGGTACAGGGAACACACGCTGAGTCAGAGGAAGAGGCTTGCTACATTTGGGATGGCATGGAAGGAAGAGCGTGGCCTTTCTCAGACTTTGGAAAGGACCAATGCACTCACTTTCGCTGATAGATGACAATGGTTCTATGAATGGAGAACCAAATCAATAAACGGTTGGATGGGCAAATGGGTAAATGGGCAATGCTGGGGACCTTGACAGATCGCTGGTCTAGAGATGGGCTTATGGATGAATGGACTGTGCAAGGTGGTGTTTGCTAGATCGGGGGATGGGTGGATCTATGGATTATTACATGGATTGACAGATGACGGGATGGAGTGGTTTCCTGGCTAGCTGGCTCGGTGAACAGACAGAATGATACATGGGTAGATGAATGAGAGGACGGGGGCGGGGGGATGGGTGGATGGAAGGACGACTAGATGAAGGGATGGGTAAGTGGATGGACACATAGGTACACTGATGGAGTTCAGTTGCAGGAGTAATGAGCTGAGGTGTGTAGGGACAGACGAGCAGGTGACGGTATGACAATGACAGTGCTGCTTAAAGGTTCACCTTAGCGTATTGCATGGAGCTGTCACCACACTGGCGCTGGCTGCATGCAGGACAACCGAGAGCCAGGGTCGGGGGAGGACATGACATCTCTCATTTTGTGTCACTTAGAGTCGCCTCTGCCTTGTTCTGCTTCACAAGCTCAGCAGGCACTCCTGACAGGGCTGGTCTCGTTCTCCTTGTTCTTGGGTTAGGCCTTGGAGCTTAGAAGTAGGCTGCGAGGCAAAGGTAGCGTGCTTAGGAGCAGAGGTTAGAGTGGGCTTGAGGAAATAGCTCAGTTGCTACCTCAGGTTATCAGGGAGCGTGTGAGTGTGTGTGTGTCTGTGTGTGTGTGTGTGTGTGTGTGTGTGTAGCCAGCAAAGGCATCTTTGTGTCCCCCTCTCCTAGCCTTGGGCATGTGTGCCTCTCATAGGTCTTGGGCTCCTTGTGTGCCTCTCCGTGGGTGAGATGTGACATCCTCTTCGGCCCTATAAAGCCAGCCTGTCAGGGTGGGAGCCAGTACCTGCACCAGCCCAGTGGAACAAGCTGGGAGGATCCTGGGCAGGGCTGCCTGCCATCTCTGGTGAGCTGCTGAGGGTTCTGGGGCAGATGAGGGAGCCACAGAGAGACAGGGGGTGTGGCGGTGCAGGGGTGCAGGCGGAGAGGAGGCTGCCAGACCTGGGCTGACATCCGGGCTCCAGCTAGTCAGTTCCCACCCGCCTCCATCCCCCCTCCTCCCACACACGCACTCACGTGCAAGCTGCTGATGCACCCTGAAACACCTGCACCCCCAGATCCATCCCGACAGCCCACACCCTCTGAAGATCCCCGACAGCACCTTCCTCATGCTCCTAAGGCTTTCTCCTACCCTCCTCTCGTCAGGAATATGAGCAGCCACCACCCTAAAGGCCTGGAGCCTATGGCCACTTCCACACAGACACACCAGCGCTTCAGTCCTGTGGTAGCTGGTCTACTAGGTCCCTGTGGAACAGGCGGAGCCCCAGTCAGGCTTCTGTGAGTACCTACTCCTGCATCCTTCACTCAACCCCAAAAGGAGCAGAAGTAGTTTTACAAAGAGGGCCGAAGCAGGTCTCAGAGGACTCCCTTCCCACAGAGCCAGGTTTTGGGGATGGTTGTTTCTTACCTCAGTTTCTCCGTTATGTAACAGGAACCTGGATGCATTTCTTCCTGGTCTTCCCAGCTCAAGTTTACCTGTGCCTCTGGAGAGCTACCCTTTGCATCAGGTACCATGCTAGGGTTCCCTTACCAGGCCTGCACAATATATACCCTGCCTTCTCCAGATCACCTAACAAGCCAGGCCGGGGTGTGCAGGTCTGTAATCCTAGCTACTCTAGAGGCAGGAGGATGGCATACACCCTTCAGAGTGAGTTCAAGGCCTGCCCGTGCAACTTAGTGAGACTGTGCTTCACAATAAAAGTAGACAGAGCGATGGAGAAACAGCTCGATGGCAGAATGGCTGCTTGGCATCTGTGAAGCCCTGGTGTGTGTGTGTGTGTGTGTGTGTGTGTGTGTGTGTGTGAGAGAGAGAGAGAGAGAGAGAGACAGACAGACAGAGACAGACAGAGACAGACAGAGAGACAAAGAAAGACAGACAGACAGAGACAGAGGGGGAGAGGGGAGAGGACAGGACAGGACAGGAGAAGAGAAGAAAAGAAAGAAGAAAGCCAGGTCCCGTCCCTCCTTCACTTTCTGTACTAGAATGAATCTAAGGGCTTCTCTCTTGGGGAGGAAAGCAAATGCCCTCCCCCAGCCCAGACACCAGAACCCTACCCACCAGTGAGGAGCACCCGCCTAGACGGAGTTGGGGAGGGGTGCTCTGCCCACCCAGCTTAGGCTGAGCCCTGCGTGTGCTAACGCCCACCGGACCACTCCTTTTGTGCCCTCACGGTGTGGGTGGATCTGAGGTCCTGAGTTTGGACACAGCTATGGAGAGCAGGTGGCTGCGGCATGCATTTGTGCGTTGTTCTTCACGCTCACAGACGTGCTCTGCTGAGATGAGCAGGTGATGCTGGGTGGGGGGGGGATGGGTGAGGACTCAAGTCCGTGCGGCTGGTGCCCCAGGCTCCACCTCCCACAGTCCACCCTGAGCTGACTCACAGGGTCCAGCCTAGCCCCTCGTGGGCCTCGGTGGCCTCGGATAACCCTCCAGAGCCTCCCGCGTGGGGATGCGTGGTGGGGAAGCTAGCTTGTTGGCTTGGAGCCGTGGAGAGTTTGCCGTGCTCTGCGATGCGGCTGTGGACGCCTGCCACCGCTTATCATTATAATTAAGTACAATTTGGCAGAGGGTGGGTGGGGGGAGCTGTCAGGCCCACCCCCGCGCCTGCCTGGCAGCACAGGTAGAAGGCCTTGTGTGGTCTCCCGCCCCGCCCTCCTCTGCCATCCCCTCACAGAGCAGAGGTCACTCCCTCAGCAGGACACCAGGAGACCAGCTTGGAGCCAAAAGCCACCCACACATGAGGTACAGATTCCCTTGGGGGTGGATGACTTCTGGCCCCCATCCAGCAGCTGCTGGACCTAGGGGGGTCAGGTGAGAAGCCTTCCTGGAGAGGGAATGTGGGGTCTGGCCCCACTGTGCAAGGCTGCAGTGATGAGCCTCTTTCCCCACCGGGGGCCGTCGGTTGCGCTGTCAGTGTTCTGGTTCACCCCGCCACTCCTGCTCACCTCTCATATTACCCATCGGACCCCCAGGAGGACGCCCACCCACCCGGGAAGGCCACCCTCTGAAGCAGTCTCTCATCTATTGCCAGTTGATTTTATGTGGAGCTGTCTCTGCAACGCCTCTCTTCCTCACCAGAAGGGAAGCTGCGAAGGCTAAGGGTGGCGGGTGTAGGTATCTGACTTCCTTTGCTCTCGGCGCTGATCTAAACGAACGCAAATATGGAGTGTGGCACTCTTGCCAGGCGAGTCAGCTTACCTGCAGCTTCCCAGGGCGTCCCGCTGGGCTCCGTGGCCCTGAGTGCTGGTTTTCTGACCAGGAGGCTGCCTAGCCATCAGAGCTGCTCATAGACTTGGAAACAAATGCTACCATATTTATTAGAGACTAAAGGAGAGTATAGGATGGGTAACTGAGGTGCCATGGGGATCCCTAACTTGCATGAAAGGAAAAATTCAGGGTCTGAGTCTTAGGACATGGAGAAAAGGCCCTGAGTCTGTGGGGAAGGCAGTCGTGGCTACTCTGGAGCCTGATGCTTCTTTTCCAGCATCAATCACAGGTGTCTTTATCCATGGCAGCTTCTATTTGGTTAGGCCGGACCTAGTTAGTATACGAACCTTGCTCCTCAGGCCTGCTGCCAGTCCAATTTCTACTCTATAACCAGAGATGGCAAGATGATTTTTATCTTATTAGTTGTGATTAAATGGTTACTGTGATGGTTAATAGTGCAATGAAAAAATAACTATAACAATACCTTCTGCACCGTGTTGAGAAGGATTCTGATAATTATAGATGGGTGATTGATTAGTGATGTCTGCCATGAGTGCAGCATGTGCTAGACATAGACATGCCTGCTGTGCTGTGTAGGTCTGAGTATTCCTGTTCTAGATTGTAGAATACAGATAACTGGACAAGAGAAGATCAGAGACATTTTCAGTTTGGAGCTTCTTCTGATACAGAAGGGGACACTGAGACCCAGTGACGCACCAGCAGGGCCACGGTCACATGTGGGTGATTCCTAGACTCTGCACAGATGATTCAGGCCTGGTACTTGGGAAGGCAGCTCGGGGATTCAGCCGTGGTATGGAGGCTTTGGACAGCAGGAACAACAGGCAGCTGATCCTCAAGGTCTTCCCTCTGCATCTGTAGCAGGGCTGGGGACACACAGGCCAGCGTCTTCCTTCACTCTCTGTTTCATGGGTGGAGAGCGGTGGATATGACACACAGGGGGATGGGGAGGAGTGTGGTGATGAGGCTCACGGCATCAGGGGAGTCTTCAGCTCTGTGCTAGGGGTCCCTGCTGCTTCCTGTCCACAAGCGCCTGGGGTCCTTGCTGGCACTTGCTGCCTGTGACCCAGAGCCCTGACTCTTCACACAGCAGATAGGCAGCACCTGGTTGTGATACCCATTTACGATAGACAGAGGATCCAGGAAAGGAAGGCAGGGTGCAGGGGAGCAGCAGTGGGGAGAGGAGTGGGAGCTGGAGCTGCAGCTGCGGCCACGAGACTCTAGTTGGTGGCTGACAGCGGGCTTCTTAAATTTTCTCACTGTGACTGCTTTTCGCCCACAAATTTTTATGTGGCTCTGGATATAAAGGTAGATAGAATAGATATACAGATTAATCACTTACTGATACAATTATTTGAAAACAGTTTTTGATATATGTGTAATCTTACCGTTTATTAAAGATGACAGCAAATTGTATACGGATGATGGATGTGCTCATTTTTATATAAAGGATGAGATCCTGGTTGAATATTTGATATTGAAAGACTTAGAACATCTTCAATGTTAGTACAAAATGGCAGAAGCCTGTCTGAGGCCATTTCAGATATTTTTCTTTTAAATTCTGTTCTAATCTCAAGCCAAATTAATTTAGCATTATTAAGAAATGAAACTCAAGTCAGCCTAGACGTCCATGGATAATGAAAATGCACAATGTAATTTTATTCAGCTGCAAGGAAAACTGAAATGATGAAATTTGCAGGAAAATGGATGGATTTGGAAAATATTATATTAAGTAAGTTAACCCAGGATCAGAAAGATAAACACACGTCCTCTCTCATATGAGGATCGTAGCCTCTGAGTTTTATATAGGTACATTCATATGGGAGTGAGTTTATGTGGTCAGGGAACTAGAGAGGGGCCCACAAGGGGTGATAAAAGAGGTTTCCAGGGATGGGGATGGTGGTATAACATGTGATTTGAGTGTAGAAAGGGGAATGCTGGGGGTGGAAAGATTTAAGGAGGAGTGGCAGGAAGATGAGGGAGAAGAGGGATGAGTGAGGGGAACTCAACCCCAAACAAAGAATATAAGAAACCACAAGCAATCCTGATACCTGGTAAGCTAATTAAAGAATAAAGTAGGGGCCGGCGAGACAGCTTGGTGGGTAGAGGTGCTTGCTGCCAAGGCTGACAGCCTGAGTTAGATCCCTAGAACTCACATGCTGGCAGGAGAGAACCTGCCACATGCATTTCGAGGATGCGGACTCCCCGTTTATTTAAGACTTAATGGTGGTACCCTTCGGGAACGGATAAAGCTGCCGCCAGAAGCCACAGGTTACTAGAGTAAAAACACCAGTGCCGGAGAGGGATACCTCATGCAAACTGTTAGCCAGGGAGACCCCAAGACAATTGAGGCAGTCACCACTGCAGCTGGCTGCTCACCCGATATAGATTGAAGGCCTTATTGCTGAAGATCCCGCATGCTCCGTTTGAAGGACCCCAAGAAATCAAGATAGAGCCGAGCTGAAAGCATTGTTCCTGCTGGCTTGTCCTCACGGTGCTGGAAAGTGCTGGGCAGGCTGCTGGAGTCTAATTGTCGGTCTTCCTCAGCTCTGGTCCCGCATGCCACGCCATCCAAACGCCCTGCAAGATGTGCTCAGTGCTGCAGTAGTGGCATGACCGCTGTGGGCATAACCACTCTCTGACTGGGCGGAAGGCTGACTCTGCAGGAGGGATTTCATGTCTGGGACTCTAAACTTGATCAAAATCCTGTGGCGGTGGAGGTCATGGGTTCCAGGAGGGAAGCCACAGCCGTTGTTTGGCTAAATGGACACGATGTGCCAGTGAAACTGTCTTCTGGTTACATTTATCTCCATAGACTAGCGGTGCCGTCAGCTTTGGGCAGAGAAGTGTCTTTTTACGGTGGCACATGGCCGAAGTGCTGAGAACACGTGGCCACCAGGCACGGCTGTGATGCCCCTGGACTCACTGTGGCTACCTGCATGGAGCCCGTACAAGACTGAGTCTGTTAACATCCTGGCCTGGACAGGGTGACACTCCCGGGCCCTCACCTTCACAGAGGCTCTGAGGACTCACAGGCAGGTAATGGCTACCGAGGGGGGGCGAGGCACTCACTTCAGTGGTGTGGCCACTGGAAAGCTGCTCACACTCCAGTCACCGTCCGTATGCCCATCCCAGCGAAACTCACACATTCACACCCGTACACATGTACACACATACACACATACACCCTGACACACACACACACACACACACACACATTCACACCCGTACACATGTACACACATACACACACACACACACACACACACACACACATTCACACCCGTACACATGTACACACATACACACATACACCCTGACACACACACACACATTCACACCCGTACACATGTACACACATACACACACACACACACACACACACACACACATTCACACCCGTACACATGTACACACATACACACACACACACACACACACCCTGACACACACACACACATTCACACCTGTACGCATACACATGCATATAGACATACACACTGAGACACACATGCCTACACACGGCTATACACACATTCACACCCACACGTGTGCGTACGCACACACACACACAGATGATTAAAAATAAACCTTCAAAAGATAGGTTTAAAAAATTACAACAAAGCAAAGCTACGGTCATGAATGTGCTGAAGACTACGACAGGGTAGCAGTGAAAGTCTTTGCTTTAGGGCATGGAGAGATGGCCCAGCCACAGCCAAGAGGCTAAGAGCATGGAGAGATGGCCCAGCCACAGCCAAGAGGCTAAGAGCATGGAGAGATGGCCCAGCCACAGCCAAGAGGCTAAGAGCATGGAAAGATGGCCCAGCCACAGCCAAGAGGCTAAGAGCATGGAGAGATGGCCCAGCCACAGCCAAGAGGCTAAGAGCATGGAGAGATGGCCCAGCCACAGCCAAGAGGCTAAGAGCATGGAGAGATGGCCCAGCCACAGCCAAGAGGCTAAGAGCATGGAGAGATGGCCCAGCCACAGCCAAGAGGCTAAGAGCATGGAGAGATGGCCCAGCCACAGCCAAGAGGCTGCGCTTGCAGAGAGGACCAGGGATTTGAATCCCAGCACCCACATGGTAGCCCATAACCGGCTGTAATCCGAGTCAGGAGATCCAGTGCCCTCTTCTGGCCTCTTCTGGCCTCTTCTGGCGCTGCATGCATATGGTGGATAGACACACCTGCAGGCAGAACACCCATACATACATTAACAAAGAAAAGAAAAGAAAAGTTCTACTTCCTGTAGTTAAAACGTGGTCTCTATAATAGCGGAAAACACTGCAGCTCACCATGGACAGTAGTCTCGAGTTGGCGCCGGGCCTCGGAAGGCTGTGTTTGTTGGTGTGGCATGGTGTGACAGACAGCATGCACAGAAAACCCAGGTGGCAGTGAAGGGGTGACACGGCACAGTTGACGAGGCCAGCCGCACCTCCACCTCATTGTTTGATTTTGGATGAGTCCAGCTGTCCTTGTGCCGTCAGAAGCCTTTCACTGTTGTCAGGTTTGTTTTTCAGCTTCCACATTCAGTCATGTGACATGCCCCTCCAGCAGGAGGTATCACCCACATTTTAAGAGGATCTGGAAAATGCTCCTTTGCTCAGCCTCGCCTGGAACTGTGTGCGTACCTGGCTTCAGTGGCCATGAAGCCTTGACACAGGAGGGGAGAGCTTAGACAGTGTCAGCTTCGGGCAGACATTCACCCAGGTTGCTTTCCCAGGAACGCAATGACTACCATCTCCCTCCTCTGCAGCGTCCATGGGTGGGGGGGGCATATTTTCCTTCCTCCAGGCTTCCTGGCCACAGCCCCCAACCAATTCTAGGTATCTCCTTGATTGGTGTGACCCAAACTTGTCCCAGGCTCTCCCAACCTCCTGCCTCTGGATCCCTTCCCCATCCTGTCTGGAAGACTGCGGGAAGGCACCCTTTAGCACACTCCGAAGTCCTGTGGCCATCTGGCTTTCCCTTTGTCTCTGGGAGCCAGGTTCTAGTGTCCAGCAGGCAGGGGCTGGGCTCATTGGTCCCATGGTAAAACAGCACCCGGGAAGGTACCCAGAGCTGAGTCCTATTCAGCCTGGCACCAGTGGACATTGCTCAGGGCCACTGTGTTGCAATCCCTCTTGGCCACTGACCCATTTTTCTGGCAATTGTAGGTTTTTCTCGGCTGTTTTTTTTCTCCTAAATAGCCAATCTGGAAGGCTAAGGAAGTTGGCTTCAGCTGCCACACTACGTGCCCCAGTGACATCCCTCCCGGCCCTCCGGCTCTCTCTCCCGGCCTAGTGTTCTACCCCTGTACATGCAGCCCCCTGTTCTCACTCCTGCTCCTGCCCCAAGACTCCCTCCCCCATCCCCGCCCACGCCAGTGTTCCCAGGAGATTGCTTCTGAGAGGGGCAGCCTGGCTTGGCTGAGCCCTTTCTCTCAGTCTCTACTCACCAGCTTCTGCCCTCTCCCCATCCCACAACAGAGTTGTCCCCAACTCAGGCTCATCTTCAGGTTCAGGACCAGCATTTTCTGATTTCTCACAGGTGCCCGCTCCGGGTGGGGAGAAGGATACCTCTCTCTAAGATAGCCTGGGTCTCTTTTAGTCAGCCCTACCTAAGAGCTCGGAGGGGAGACTGGAAAAGGGCAAGGCTGAGTCTCAGAACCGAGTCCATGTGCTTTGCACCTTCCTCCTGCCAATGGCTCCCAGGGAGGGGCAGCCAGCTCACAGCTGTGATTCTGTGCACGTGCATGCTCTTGATGGTCTCAGCTGTCTTCTCAGACCCACCCTTACCTGGATGCCAGCTGCAGACTGTAGTCTCTTCACTACTGACTCCCACTCTAGGCACCAGTGCCCTTGGGCTCAGAGAGGTCAAGAGATATGCCGGAAGCCATATAGCTGAAATTAACAGGCACCAGGTCCATGAGGTTCTTTGTGAAGGGGCCCTTGGGCTCAACTCCAGTTTCAGCAATGGGGAAACTGAGGCACAGATAAAAGTGGATGTCAGACGAGGTTATGGGGATAGTCTATCTCCCTGAGCCTATCTAGTTTAACCACTGAGGCCTTGGCAACCTCTTTTCTTTGGCAGCATGGGAGTCTCTGAACTCTTAGTGTTCAGAAGTTCCTGAACTTGGAAGGCCAAGTGAAGGACTGGGGCTGGACATAGCGAAGACAGGAAGCCCAGGTCCCCACAGCCTTCTAAGGTAGCGTGTGGCTTACAGAAGAGGAGAGGTGGCTATGTTGGGTGATCTGCCCTCACTGTAGTGGGCAGTTGTAGGCTGTGGCAGAGGCTGGAGGGGCATCCTTCCCTTAGGTCCTGGCCTCATCCTCACACTCTGCCCCACCCACTGTGGGCTGTGTGACAATGGGCTGAGCATGTATTTGGCATAAGGGAAGCATAGCTATCAGAAGCTAGGGTGGCACTTCAGTTGTTTTCAGCAGTGACACTATTTCATATCGTCAGTCACATTTTAAAAAGTTAACAGCACTTGCAGGCTCTGTATGGATGGAGCCTCAGAGGATGCCGTGAAGGCCCTGTGTTTAATGGTTTTATAGCCGGCCAGCGTGCCAAGACTGCAAGAGCTGGGAGCTAGGTTTGTGACTGCCACAGCTCCTCCTAGCCAGCCACAGGCCCCTGGCCTGCCGGAGCAGCAATCCCACCATACCCACCTCCCAGGGGAGACATGGTCCAGGCCACCGTCCTGGCATCTCTGCATGCTGGGGATGGGCAGGCAAAGTGAGGTCTGAGGCACCCTGGTCCTCATGTCCAGGCTTAGGCTGGACATATGGATTACCTGGCCACACTCCCAGGTGCAAACTGTAGTTCTCCAAGTTTTTCTCCATGCTTGGAACAGTCCTATTTGTCCCAAGGGTCCCTGATATACCCAGAGCCCTGGTGTCTCCCTTCGGGGAGTTTTAGGGGTGAAACCGGGGAGGCCTGTTTAGCCGGCCCGCCTCCTGTTCTAACCCTTAGAGTAAACAGGAACATTAAATCACTACTTGGGGGTCAGGAAACTGGAAATAATAAAAACATAGCGTCCTGTCCTCTGCCTGGGCACTGGGCCGCCTGTCACCAACCCAGCTCTGCTGCCTGGGGCTCTCCCAGCTCCGCCTCCGTCCGGGTGCTGACCCTGCTGTGCCTGGGTGTCCACAGTGGCCAGTGTCCACAGTGACTTGGGCTGCAGTTAACGAGACAGAAGCCACCCCCATCTGAGCTTGGGTGCCACTTAGCAGTGGACAGCACCCAAGGCTGGCCTTGCAGGACTTGACCTCTCAGTCACCTTCCCTGTTGGCCTCAAGACCCCTGGGGTTGGCAGTAAGGATGGGAGGATCCCAAAGGTGCCCAGGATCTGGAGTTCACTAATTTGCCTTCTCTCTGCTCCTGCAGCTGGCTCTGTGCTCGGGGCTCATTCCTCCTACCTCATCTTCATCACAGACTTGGGGCCAGGGAGGTGGTGGAGAGATAGCCCCTGACTTGGATGTGGCTGGGTGTCCAACCATAGGACACACTGGGTCACGAATGTCCCTGGCTGACATCCTTCCTGATTAAT
Organism: Meriones unguiculatus; assembly: GCF_030254825.1. Taxonomy (NCBI): domain Eukaryota; kingdom Metazoa; phylum Chordata; class Mammalia; order Rodentia; family Muridae; genus Meriones; species Meriones unguiculatus. The sequence goes on along the minus strand of NC_083355.1, from coordinate 114,749,383 downwards.
ACTGTAAAGGTCTGCAAGCCTTCCAGCCGTCTCTGACTTCCCACGGGGGAAACTGAGGCTTTGTGAGGGAGAGTCACTGTGAGCCTTGCTCTGAGGCTCTTCCAAGAGTCCAGGTTGGTTTCAAAGGGCTAGTTCTGCTCCAGCAGAGGGTTCAAGGTGGAAGGGCTTGAGAGGATGCCTGGGCCACTTTAGACCCTTCAATGGGTCCCCACCACCCTCTCTCCCTTCCTCCCTCCTCTTGCCTTCTTTCCTTCCTTCTTTCTGTCCATTTTAATTAAAATAGAATCACATCACTTACCTCATTCCTTTTCATCCCTTAGTATCTCCCATGTACTTTCCCTTCAAACCTTGCCATATCCCCCACTCGCAAATTTATAGCCTCTTTTTCTTTTATTATTATTGTTGTTGTTGTTACACACACACACACACACACACACACACACAACTGGCTCTCTTCCTAAAGGACCTTCTTGTTTGAGAATCTAAGGGTCCTGAAGAAGGCAAAGTCAGGGGACTGTGCCAAGGTGTATGCCTCACAGCCACAGACCCATGGCCTAGGGACCCGAGTACCTTGCTGCCTGCTGAAACAGTAGAGAATGACCCCCTTCCTCTTGTGAATGGCTCTGAACCAATGGACATTGGGGATAGGTGGCCCAGTCCTCGGTTTCCTTACCCATCAGGTGGATACTAACATGGGTGAGGGTCGTTCTTCCCCCATTTGGCATTTGGCAGCAACCTCTTCTTGGTTCCTTTCTGCTATGTTCTCCATGGCCCTTGAGGTATCTATTGCGCTAGAACAACCCACCATCTCTTCCTTGTCTAGGGTTCTTAGAATGGGAGCTATTGGCAGTTAGGAGGAGGTGAGGCTGGAAGTCCCTGAGGGAGGACTTGGGGACAGACTTGATTCTGGATTCTTCCCAGAGAAGTAAGGAGCTACTGAAGAGGCTGGCTTTGGAAATATCATCTTGCTTTCTCAATGCCTGGTATAGGCATGTTGGTGCAGGGGATGATGAGACACACAGTAAGGGTATGGCAGGGCCATATGGAAAGATATCAAAGCATCAGAAGAAGCCTGGCACAGTGGCTGACAAGATGCGGAGGAAGGAGGAACCACAGCTTTGCCAAAGGCAGCAGGGCAATACAATACATATCCCTATTCATATGAAATTGCTCTCCAGGAGACTCCCTTGCAGCTAGGAGAGGCAACATGAAACAGTTCTTACCAGTAAGATGTATAAGGACATGAACTCAAGGGCTTTTGGGAAAGACTTTGGTCCCTGTGATAAGAGAGACTGTGTGAAGGATGTCTCTACCTTGTCTTTCTTCATGCTTCCTGTCTTTGAACATTATTCGAGATTTGGTTTTTGGAGCTGATGTAGCCATCTTATACCCATGAAGACAGTCAATGAAAGTCATGGTGGGGGTCAGAGAAGGCTGTTTCAGAGTTTTGGAACCAATATTAGCAGATGATGAACATGTTAGTGTTCTCTAGAGGAACAGAACTTATAGAATGAAGCTCTCTCTCGCTCTCTCTCTTTCTCTCTCTCTATATATGTATGTATATATATGTATATAGATATATATGAACCACAACCTATGAATCACTCTAAAAATCTATCTATCTGTCTGTCTATCTATCTATTTATCTATCTACACACACTTGGGTTTTAGTTAATTCTATATGTAATAAAGTTGACAACCAAGAACAGCCATCACAATGACCCAAAGTCTTCTTGTTAGTCCAAGAGAACAAACCATTATATGTTTAAAGAAACTCATCGCTTACTGGATCTTCTAGTATTTGCAACCAAAGACATTAATGAATGACAAAAGCTTTGGTAGCAGGAGTGGGGTTGGGAATACTATGTCAGTACCCATCAGCAGAGTCTGCTGGGGCAGAAGGAGGTAAGAAGAGAGCATTAGAGATGCTAACTTTGGGACCTCTGAGGGTCATTCAGGAAGAAGTGGCAGCCTGCCCCAGTACAGCCCAGTTGAGTGGCTGTTGGAGGCATAAGGCTACAATGAGGGGCATGGTTGCTTGGAAAGCAAGATGGCCAAGTGGTGCAGGCCAGGAGGTGTGTGGGTGGCAGAATGTGGACACAGTGATGGGGGATGGGCAGTGGAAATCATAGACAGAAGCCTTCCATGTGTAAAGCCATCACCTAGTGCCAGTGACTGCACTGGTACCCACTGTACTGTTTGTTCAGCCTTCATGATGTCACATCACAAGCTGGGTATTGCTGTTATGCCCACTCTGCAGAAGAAAGCTCCGAGGTTCCGAGGCTGGGATATGAGGAGATGGTCTAGAGGCCTCTTCTGCCCCACAAAGACATGTTGGTAGAGGTGCTGCCTGAACAGCCAGGAGGTGATGGGGCAGGTCAGGAGCTGGAAGTGAGGCCTTCCAGCATAGACACAACAGAAGGGAGGGACAGGGTTGGTGTGCTCAGGGTCTGGGGAGAGGTTTGTGGACAGTCAGAGTGATGGATCCTGGGCTTAGATGCTCATCTATGAGGAAGCATTAGTTCTTGGTAAAGCTGCGAAGGCAGTGTGACCAGGGCCAGCTTCCCCCATTGAGCAGGGCCTGAGGACTGTGTACTCAGGAGGGGCTGTGCAGAAGTCTCTGGAGGCAAGGCAAGACCACAGTTGGAGCCCTTGGCTTGTGGCCACCATGAACAACTTGTCCTTATTCTCATTGAGTAACTGCAGTTAGGCCCTTTGGTCTGGGCCATTTCAGGACAGTGGATTGCTGGTAATCCAAACAGGGAGAACCAGGACCCCCAACATCAGCCCAGGCTCAGGAACCTGTTATGTGTGTGTGTGTGTGTGTGTGTGTGTGTGTGTGTTTTCAGGTCCATGGGCAGCAAGGCTTACTCAGGAGACTGGGCTACTTGCTGTGGGGCAGGGTGGGTGGGGCAGGAGTGAGTGGGCAGAACCCTCACTGGGGCGGACTGACCCAGATCCCTGGCCAATGTCGGGATGACCATGTCTTCCGCTTCTGGCAAGAAGAAGGGAGGGACCGGAAAGGACTCCATCAGCCTCCATGTGCCTGAATGGAGGATGGTGGAGATTGCTTGGAAGACAAGGGCCATAGGAGGCTGGGGCTGGCCCAGGAAGGGAGAGGGAGCTCCAGCAGGTCAGGCAGACACTGCTTCAGCCCCATCCCTGGTCCAGGACGTGAGGTCTCCTGCCAGTCCCTTCTCCTCACCTGTATGTCATCCGTAAAATGGACTAGATGGGCCCCAGCTGCTGCTGGGGAGGGCTGAGAGAATGAAAGGAGATGACTTGGGGTTGGGGCATAGATCAGTGGTAGAGCACTCACCTAGTAGATGCAAGACCCTGAGTTATGTCCCCAGGCCCCAGAGACAGAGAGAGAGAGAGAGAGAGAGAGCTTTATATGGAGTTCCAAGCCCGTGTATTCCACAAACAATTAAAATTTCAAAAATCAAGTTTAGTTCCTGTCTTAGGGTGCCAACTTTCTATTTTGCCAAGAAAGAACATTGAAAACAGAAAACAAAGTGCTAGCAGCTACCATCTACTGTTAGCATCATCCCGCAGAGTGGCACTTGAATGGGGCCATTGCAGGGTGAGAGGCAGCTTGCAGATGCAGATGGAGTCTCAATCCAGCCTGTTCTCCCCTGTTTCATCTTTTCTCTCTGTTCCCAGGCAGCTAAATTCTTGAGCTGCTCTTGAAATGATGGTGCCCATTACTCCACTGTAGATTACAGCTTCCTTTCCTGCAGGCTCACCCCCTGGTAGAGTGGAGAGGTAAGAGGCCAGCCTGAGGAAAGTCTTGGGAGGGGGTGTTTGACCCAGGCGCTTGAAGCTTATGCATGTTTGATGGTCTCTCCATGTGGTCCTTTTAGTCCACATTATCTTGACTGATGCCACAAGCTCCCCTTACTTTGTGATCTTGGGTTGAACCCAAACTCCCATGCCTCCAGGTTGGAAGGGACTCTCCTTCCCTGTGACAGTCCAAATGGGCCACCCCACTTCACAGGGTGCTCACTTTCACGGGCCCACTGACTTCTCTCAGGAAAGGCAAAGCTGTTTGGAAGGTTCTGGGCATGTCAGGAAGGAGGTTATCTTTGGGAGGGACTGACCAAGAGGCCCCGCAAACTGGGACGTAAAGTGGGTGGTGGGCCATAAGATAAGGATGGAGTTGATGAAGCAGGATGCAAAGATAGCTTGTGGAGGTCCCCCTCACAAGGCCCCAGGGCCCCAAAACAGGATGCAAAGAACAGCAGGTGGTAGCAGTTTCTCCATATTCAGGGACCTACTGAAAAGGGAGGGGGCGCAAAGTGCTGTTATCCGTCTCCCTTTTAAACCGTTAACCTAGGGGTCCATAACCCTACACATATTTGTCTTATACATCTACTTTTAACAGACTGAGTACTGGCTAAAAGGGGCTTCTGAGAAAGGACCCCTTTCCTTAAAGTGTCCACCCCAGGAGAGGCACAGAGGAGGGGGTACGAGAGAGGGGAGAAATAGAATCCTGGCTCCTGCTAGGCGTGGCTTGCCATTTATCTGAAATGTCAGCCCTTGTGTCTTCGGTTGATCTAGCTGCTTGACCTGCTCTATGCCCTGTCTGAGTCCTCTCTCCGGATTGTAAGAACGGACATGCTGCTGCAATGGAGAAAGAAAAGAGCTAGAGATCTCCTTACAACAGCCATGGCGGTGGGGGGTGTCATCCTGTTCTAACAGAGGAAGCGGAGGTCTGCTGTGCCAAGGACCCCACAACTCTCTAGGTGTGGGAAGAAAAGGCTCTGCTCTGGCTGTACCTTGTGGAGTGGGACCCCAATACCTTCTGTGCTGGGGCTGGCCCCCTCTGGATGATGGAACTCAGGGTCCCAGCCTTTATTGGTAGAGGCAGATACGTGTCCCACTGAGGCAATGAACTCTGGACTTTCTGTGTTGAAGGAAGAATTCTGCTGTGCAGCTGAGATGGGAAGGATACATAGAGGTCCCGAGTTGAGGCTTCACATCACTGGAGCCCCACACTGCTGAGGGCTTAGAACCCTCACAGCACCCCAAACTTTAAACTAGGTCCGCCTCCTCCTCGGCAACATCTCTGGATATCAGGAATGTATGTGGGGGAAGGCCCAGCTTGGTCATATCCAGAGACAGCCTTGTCACTATGCAACAGGCTGAGGCTCAGTCCCTCTTTCCCAGCTCCGTGACTGTAGGCGACCCTTTGATGGCCAAGTGTTGTGTAGACCTGGCAACCAGGGTGGGAGGCATGAGGATTCCCAAAGAAGAGCAGCTTTCCTCTTGCAAACCCTCCCAGGATCCCTTCCTCTCCAAACACCCCAACCAGGATACCTCTGGAGTATTCTCCTTCCCACGTGGCTGCTGAAATTGGGGTCCCTAGGGAGCAAGCAGGCCTGGGGAGCAAGCTTCTTTGGAAGCCCTCATTAGTGGTGGGACTGGTTATGCAGCACGCTCCTTAGCGCTGGCCAGGGGGAGGGCTGCTCGGCTGACCACTGCTCTGCAGGCTGTCTGCACCCTGTGAGACAGGAGAAAGGCCAGCCAAGGTGAGGTCCAGTGGTGGAAGGACCGAGGCCCTGGATTCTAGGGGCCACTAGTGAGGTTGGCACTAGCTGCCAAGAGGGTAAGGTAGCATTTCTGGGTCCTGAAAAGCAGCAGGGCTTCTGTAGAATGGTTGGCAGGGCCCAGGACCTTGATTCCTAGGGTCCTGGCCAAGATTCCAGCTGACTTACACACCCCTCCCCAACAGTGCACCTTTTATGAGGCTTAGAGGGGACCCAAAATCTTTCTGACCCCCTGCTGCCCAAGAATCCTGCCCACAGATGGGGAAACTGAGGCTTTCTAGAATCTTCTAGAGGTACTGTTCTAGATGCTGCTGATTCAGAAGGGCATCCGCCACGTCTCCCTTCTTGCTTGGTGGAAGGATCACAGAGCCACCACATGGTTCCTCATGGGTTAGCTTGGGTCTCTGGGATGATGCCTGTAGCAGGTGCCTATGTGCAGTTGGGTGACTGGGTAGGAAGGTCTCTGGAGCATGCCCGAGAGAGCACAAGTTTGCAGGTGCCAAAGGACAAGTGCTGAAGGACAGTGGAGACCCTGCCTTGCATGTGCTTGACCTCAGTGCCTGCCATGGGTTCTGTAGGTGGTGCCAAGAGTTGTGGACTCCTGCTCCTCAGCCATTCGTGCAGGCTACAGACCTCTTTTGCCTCCTCCAGACAGACCTTCAGGGGATCCAAAGCTCTTGCTTGCCAGTTCCTTTAATGGGCATCTTGCTTTGATGGATAGATGTGCTACTTGTAGGAGGAGTGTGGGTAGGGGAAAGAAGGCTCTTCAATGCTGCATTTGGAATGGTCACCATTCAAGATGGTGCCCGGATCCGTTGTGCAAGGAGAACCTGTGCATCTGGCCCATCTAAACCCCTGTCCACATGATACTTTCTGATGTCCATTAGGTCAGCACTGGTGGTTTGAATGAGGATGGGCCTTAGAGGCTCATAGATTTGAATACCAGGGACTGGCACTATTTGAAAGGACTAGGAGGTGTGGCCTTGTGGTAGGAAGCGTGACCCTGGGGACAGGCTTTGAGGTTTCAAAAAGTTCATTCCAAGCCCAGAGTCTCTCTCTCTCTCCCTGCTGCCTGCGGATCCAGATGCAGCGCTCTCAGCTGCCTCTCCAGCAGGATGTCCGCATACACGCTGCCAGGCTTCCCGTCACTATGTCCATGGACTAAACCTCTGAACTGTGGGCTAGCCCTAGTTAAACGCTCTCCTTTAGAAGACTTGCCGCGGTCATGGTGGCTCTACACAGCAGTAGAAACTAAGACAGCCAGTGACGAAACCCGTGGCTGCCCAGCGGCCAAGTCACTCTCAGGTGTGTGTGCATCTCTGAAGTGTATGCTTTCCTGTGCGTGTGAGTGTGAAGCTGGGGCCTTCCCACCTTGTGCACAATTCTGCCTGCACGCCCTGCTCCCCATCTCCCTGGTGCTCTCAGATTCAAGCCAGTGCTATGCTGGCCGAGGCACACCCTACCGCTCATGAGCCCAACCATTCTCAAACTTTCCTTCCTTCCTTCCTTCCCTCCCTCCTTCCTTCCTTCCTTCCTTCCTTCCTTCCTTCCTTCCTTCCTCCCTCCCTCCCTCCCTCCCTCCCTCCCTCCCTCCCTCCCTCCCTCCCTCCCTCCCTCCCTCTCTCTCTCTCTCTCTCTTTCTTTCTTTCTTTCTTTCTTTCTTTCTTTCTTTCTTTCTTTCCTTTTTCAAGACAAGGTTTCTCCATATAACAGCCCTGGCTGTCCTGGACTGTCTTTGTAGACCAGGCTGGCCTCGAACTCACAGAGATCCGCCTGTCTCTTCCTCCCAAGTGCTGGGATTAAAGGTGTGCACCACCACACCCGGCCTCTTTTTTTTTATTTTTTTATTTCTTTTACATAGATGAGTCATCTGCCTGCATGTGCACCTGCATGCCAGAAGCAGCATGGAACTCATCCCACCATGTCCAAACACCTTGCCCATCGGAAGATTCTCCATCTCATTCTTTCCAGGCCCCTTTCAAGTAGCTTGGAGCAGCCACCAGACTCCCAGTCTGAACCTGCTGCCTGGGATTCCCACCCCGGAGCCAAGCCCAGAACTTCTTCCTCCTCTACCAGATGAGTATAAGGACACAGCGGTGCTTTTATGAGAGCAGAGGGAGAGGTTCTGATGGGTGAAGTCCCCAGAGAGGTGATTTTGACAGTGTGACAACTGCCTCACGTCTGTCTTAGAGCCCTTTCCCGTCTCAACCCTTCTTTATCTGTCCCAGCGGCCCTGCTCCTCCAGCTGTTGTTCGGGTGTTACCGGGCCTAGGTTTTCAGGAGCGCATGTACAGCAGCGTGTGCACATTCGACCTTCTCCACCCTGGTCTGTGCTCGCCAGGGTTCAGTCCTGAGCTGGCCATGCTTCTGTAGCCTCTGGGGTCCAGTCTCCTCTTCTTTCTCAAACCTGGCAAATTTCACGGTGTGGTTTGTCTTTGGGCATCTAGCTGGCGCCAAGAAGGGAGGTAGGAGGCTTTCTGAAGGGTGCCCACTGCCCTGGGATGAGGAGGTTTCCCACAGGCCTTAGAGTGAAAGCAGGCATTTACCTTTCCCGAGGACATGTAGCAAGTGGATGCTTGTGTGGGCTCTGAGAGGTTAGGAGAACCTGGAGATTTGTGATGAGGCATGCAAGCACACACAAACACGCACACGCACACACAGACACAGGCACACACAGACACAGGCACACTATTCTAGCTTGACTTGACTTACTTTAGTGGAGGCTGCATAGTTCAACAATGGCCGTCTGCACACTGAAGAGCCAGAGAACGTAGTATCTACAGTACAAGAAGCTGGAGCCTCAGAATGAGAGAGGACAAGTCAGTCCCAGGTTCAAGGCCTGGGTTCTCCCTGGGGAGCCACTGATACGAGTCCGCACAGCGACAGAAACACTTGCTGCAGAAGGATGGCATTTGCTGGCTGGCAGTCTCCTCTTCGAGGTTTGCTCCATCTGAGTCTGAGGCCTGTTGGACAGCACTGCCCACATTCTGTGAGCCTTTCCACTCAGTTGCTGTCCCACATTCAGTCCGGGGGCATCCAACTGTCCTCCGTAGCCAGCTGAGAAGTCAGTGAGTGAGGTCCCCATCTAGATAGGGAAGCCGAGTGGCCCCACCACAGGGCCATTGGAGGGTTGGGAATTCAGGAAGGACATCCCCAGTCCCTCCTGGCTGGCTGCTCCCTGGCCAGCAGAGACACGATTCCGTGTCACCACCTATCTGAAGCCTCCTAATGGCTCTGTGCAATTTTCCAAAGCCCACGCTGCTTGTGGCTTCCTGCCTGGCTGGCCAGCACTCCCCCTCCTTGGCTGCTAGATTCACCCCTCCTCAGGGTCTCCCACCTGGCCAGCCTTGCAGAACTAACTGCACATGCTGTCTGTGAGATGCGAATGCGCCGTGGACTCTGTAACGCTTTCCTTCCCCTCAAGGTTGTTAGGTTCATATTGGTTTTGTTAAAACTCCTACTTATCCTCAGGAGCCAGCTGTCCGGGAAGCCTTCCCTGATTGCCCTGGCTCCTCAGGCTCCCACGGCCCCATACATAGCCTGGCAGGACCTTCCATCTTGAGGAGGATGCCTGCCAGATGCCTGCCTGGGCCTCCAGTCTCCAAGCCATGCCACGGGCCATGCAACCCTTCGCCCACCCTGGAATGACAATGGATGCAGGGAGGACTGCCGTACACTCTCAGAAGACATTTTCCCGAGCAGCTGGCAAGGCCCCCACTCACTCCGGCGGATTTTCCAATCTGCTCCGGAAAGGCCCAGTTCTTAGCGCATGGGATCATTTGGGGACATGGTCTTAGCCGCGAGCAGAAGTGCTTTTCCCTGCTCGTCTTTTTCTCTCCCGATTGTATAAAGTGTGAGGTGAAAGGGGAGGGGTCTCCAAAGCTCTCCAGCCCTTGGAAACCTTTCGATACATCCAAGACTGTGTCCAGGGAGAGCAGCGTCCTGTCTGGCCTTGGCTGTGGGGAGAGTGGTAGGTGGGGAGGCCCGGTTGTCAGGCCTGGCCTTTCCATCTAGTGTTCCTGGACTCCTGTGTCTGTGGGAGCTTGCTTCTGGCTGCTTGAGCTTAGGAGCAGAGCCACAGGTGAGAGGTGCCAGGGGCATATGGGACAGGGTGGGCTGTGGCCCAGGCCTCATGAGGGACATCTCTGGGGATTTCCTGAAACAGAATGGAAACTGTTTGTACATGGGGTTTGTCCCTGGCTCGGCCTGGCAGCAGCTTGCATCTTCTGGGAGTTGTTTTGTTCATGGTAATTGGTGAGAAGTTTGCTTCTCAAATTCTGCCCAGAACCCCAAAGTGGAAGCGGGCAGAGGGCCAGTGTGAGTGGAGAATGTTCTTTTACAACACATTTTTATAGAAGCGTGTTTGGGATTGCTCTTTGGACCCAGCCAGTTTGGAGTTTGATGCAATTCAGCAGGGCTGGGCAGGGGCTCACCTTTGCCCTGGGGGCCTAGCAAGGTCCTGGAAGGATCGGGGGCATCACCTACCCTGGAGAGGGGTGGGTGGGGCATCTTGGGGCAGAGGACCCGCATGCTGATCACAGGTACTCCTTACCTGGGTGCAGTCAGCCCCTTTGTTGGCTCTGGTCCAGCCTGTGCTGAAAGTAGAGCAGAGGGGGCTTAAGTGGCCTCCTCGGTCAGTCAGGCCGTAGTGGCTACTGCCAAGCACACAGCCCGGGTAACACAGAGCATGCTTTCTGGGCTCTGCCCTCTGACCCTGGACTGAGTTATTTCTTTCTGGACCCAGTGAACCACAACCCAGCCAGACTGCTTGTTTTCCAGGGAACAAGCTGGCAGCTGCAGAGAGCAGAGAGAAACAAGGTCCTTAGGGTGTCTCCTTGTATGTAGCAAAGTCCCTGGGAAAACGTTTTCATGAGCTTGTGGCAAGACAGGCCCCAGACCTCTTCTTGCCGGACTGTGGCTTTGAGCCCTCCGAATCGCTGGGCCTCAGTTTCTGTGCTTGTTGAGTGGGGAGAAGACCAGACTACCTTTTAAAGGTAGACCTTGCTTCAAAATTTTCTCACATGCCTCAGTTTCCCCCACTCCTCCAACAACAGGAAGACTATTCGATTTCTGAGGAAACCTAATATTAGATTTCCAAGGCAGCTTAAAGACATAGAAGACAAGAAGAGGAGACTGATCTCAATATACTGGCCTGTTTATTTCTAAAGCAAAGGGCTGACACCGGAGGAGGGGGTGTCTGAGAAGGGGCAGGGGATGTGTAGGAGGGCTGGGGGTTGGGAAGTAAAATTCAACTTCTTGGCTGTCTCTCCCTCCTGGAGCTGTTTGTCCAGACAAGGCTGTGTTATCTTTAGGTACTGCCTTGCCCTGGCTATCAGGATGTGGGTCATAGGGGGCAATGGAGTTTGGCAATGGCAGTGAGGAGGAAGGGTCTGGAGATGCACCATGGGGCTTGGTCAGGGTCTGGAAGAGCATCTTCAGGGCTTACTCCAACATTGACTGTGTAGACAACAGCTTCAGAAGAGACTGGAGATGGTTTTCTTTGCAGATCCTCATAGTTCGGGCAGAACCCAATCGTTAGAGAGGACCGAACTTAGAACCGGGGGGAGTGGGGAGGAAGCAGGCAGGGAGATTACATCTATAGTCGCCGGTCTTCATTGTACAATGTACAATGAACAGGGGCGGTAGCGATGGCCTCAGGCCACATGGCTTCTCACTTGGAGACAGAGCAGGGAGCAGCTCCTGGCCTCAGCCTGTGGGCAAGCTGGAATCTACTGGCACCCGTGTGCTGTGGTGTGGTACCCGGCAGCCTCGGCATGTTTACCCGCTGTGTGCGCAGCCCCGGGAGGCAGAGCCTGTCTGCACTTCGGAGCCTCTTTCCCTGGTAGATCCTCCCAGAAGCCAATCACACTGGGGTGTGGAGGAGCTGGGTACACACTTTGGTCTGCCCATGCTCATGTTTGGCATGGAGGCTCTGAAGTTAGTGGTTTGTAATCTATTCCAGAGTCTAGCTGGAACATTTCACAGCCCTAGCTAGAGAGAGGTGGGCCAGGCACAGGCACCGAGGTATGGTGCCCGTGTGTGTGTGTGTGTGTGTGTGTGTGTGTGTGTCTCCATCTGTCCACATGTCTATTCCATAGGTGTCATCATCATTAATGGGACAACAAATACTATAAAAGTTCATGATGCTGACTGAGTGCCAGTCTGCTAAGGGCTGTCTCGTGACCTCACATCGCACTGACATCTCTGCTTGTGATAGACAGACAGACAGACAGACAGGCAAGCTTATCACCCTTTATAGAGATGGAGTTTGGAGCTTGTAGAGGCTATGTCACGTGCCTGGGCTCATCCAGCTGGGGCTGGCAGAGGCTGGAGGCCACCCTGTGTCACCTGATTCCAGACATACATGTGTGCCCTCCTCTTCCCCAAGTTCCTAAGGCCAGGGGGACTCTGTGGGTCCCAAGGCAACTTCAGATGTGCTTGGACAGGCCTTTTACATAATGGCACATTTACTTTCATGTGTATTAGAAAAAAAGAGCCTAACAAATTTGGATTTTACTGAGAATATTGTCTAGCAGAAGGCAGGTTTAAAACTTGAGACTATTTTGGATTGAATATAAGGAAAATATTAAGTAGAAAGTGATGGAAATTGGAGGATGGCAAGGATTGGTCTTGAAATGAAATGTAGCCCTGCACAGAGCCGCTTCTGCCAAGCACCCTTGGATTCCTTCGTCCCGGGTCTGTCCCCATGTGCCTGGGTCCCTGTTCCTCACACCTCAGAGCCTCTTGCTGACCCCAGCCTCCTGGAGGCTCTCACATCCCCTGCATGGTCCTGGGTTGCTCTAGCACTCTGGGTTGCAACCTCTGCCATCTGCATCAGCTCCCTCTATTCCCCTCCCCCAGGCTGCCATCTCCGTTGATCTAATGGCTGTACTCACCCAGCTACTCCTCTTTCTCTGTCTGACTTTCTGTCTGTCTCTCTTGGGACTTGCAATTCCCAAGTCCCTCCTTCCCTCTGGGGATCCCCCTTCTCCCAGGGCTCCCCCAAAGGTCCCTTCCTTTCTATCAACCTTAAAATCCTGTTGTTCCTTAGGCTCGCTTTAGGTTCTCACTGGTCCCACCATTCACTCTCCCAGGGCTGCCTTTGGGATCCACTACTAAGTGTCAGTGGCCAGTCCCTTCACTGACACTTTCAGGCCATGTTCTGACATCCTAACCTGTATGTCTGGTTGACGACCGGACACTTCCTTTTAGTTACCATACAGATAGCTCACAGTGTCCTAGGCTGGTCCAGTTTATCCTGACTCCACAAGCATTGTCTGCCACCATCAATGGCACCAGTTTGGTCTACTCAGCTCCTGTGCCTTCCCCAAGCCCTCTCTGCATGAAGCACACATCCAATCTGTTGGCCCCTCTCCAGCTGCGACTCTGAGTCACAGCCAGGCTAGAGTCCTGCCTTCATAAAGCCCTTTTCACTGGTGTCTGCTTCTCCCTGGGTGAGAGTCTGCAAGGCTTCCTGGTTGGGCTCCTTGTGCTGAACTCCGGGAAGGGCTGTGGCGAGTCTTGCTGCCCAGTGCTCACTGTAGGTTAAGTGCTAATTTCCCTCAGACGCCACAATGGTGTGGACGTGGTCCAGGTGCTCCTGGGGCAGCCTCCCAGTGCCAGCTCAGCCCCTGTGCCTCTCATGGCCCTGCTGATCCTGAAGTGACTTCTACATGCCATCCGAGATGAGCCTTCCACTTCTTGGCCTGGGAAGCTGAGAACAGGGGCAGAGGACATTGCTTGTATCTGGTGACCAAATGTGTCATGTGGCCAGCCTGGCTGCTCAGGAGGCCAAAAGATACTGTTTTGGGTCGGGAAACTGCATACATGTCTAGCCAAACCTTCTTCGCCTTTAGAATGCAGTTTAATTTTATTGTCTGTTTGAACCTGTGTGGGTGTTTGCAGCCATATCTGTACTTTAAGAGGCTGGAGAAAATGTCAGTCTCCTGCTGGACCAAAAGCTCTCCTTTCTGGCTGGGCTGACTGGTGAGGTAGTTCCTTGGTCTTCTTGTCTCTGACCCCATTTGCAAAGCTGGGATTAGAGGCACATGCAACCATGCTCATCTTTTTTAATGTGGGCAGTGGAGACTCGAACTCAGGTCCTCATGCTTCTACAGCAAGTGCTTTTCCTACTGAGCCATCTCCCAAGGCCACCAGCCAACTCTACAGAGGGTGCAGAGCCATGACAGAGGCCGATAGGACTCCTTCCCAGGAAAGGAAGGCTGCCTCCGACTGGGGGGACCTCCGTTTGTAGACACGTCTCTGGGGGTAGCTAGGAGGACGGAATTTGATGGGAAACAGAGAGTGCCCTGAGTGTGACTGAATGTGGTTCTTCTGCTGGCTCCTGCTTCAGTCACCTTGGACTTGGCATGTGGGACCTGTGAGTTCTGGGCAGGGTTTTTGAAGCAGCAACGTAATAAGGCCGAGCCAAGGCAGCCCTGTGGCGTCCTGCTTGCTGTCTTTTCTGTACCACGGCTTTGGCACACAGAGACTCTGGGAGCCTCGGGAGATGAGGCTGGCAGGGGTAGGCGCATTTGGTGCGTGGCAAACCGAACCTGTCAATTCCAGAAGCCTTTGGCACACTGTTGAAGCGGCTAGATGACTTTGAGAAGCTTTGAGGAGCGTCTGCATGTTTTTTTCCCCCAAGTGCAGTTATTTTTGCTGCTGTGAAATGTTCTGAAATCTGACAGTTTTGTTTTGAGTCTCAGCCCGATGTGAAGACGGAAAGGAACACTGCCTCCCAGTTCTGCAGCTTCCCAGGGTCTCCTGAGGACACCCAGATCCTGGCAGAGGTGACCAAGGAGAGGCCCAGGCGCTGAGGTTCTGGGGCGGGGGGAGTACACAATGAGGTCAGGCGCTGAAGCCTCTGTGTACCCTCAAAGAGTGACTGGGGCCTGGCCTGGCCGGTATACAAGTACCTACAAGTACCTACTGTGTGCTAACACCTCTTCTACCTGATGCCACCCAGCACCCATTGTGCTCCTTGGACTTTCTTCAATCAGATATCCCCTGGTACCTACTGTGTGCCAGGTTTCCTCCACCAGATGTCCCTGAGTGCCTACTGTGTGGTGCAGAGTCACTGGAGGGCCTTCAGCGCACAAACGACAAGGACACTGTGCCATGCTTCTAAGCGAGGAGCCTGCTTGGGGAACAAGGCCCTCGGAGGACAGAAAGATGGCTCCAATTCCAGCTCTGCAGGAAGGATGCTGTGCTGTGGTGGGGTTATCTGAGTGGTCCTCCTGGGAGCTGATTTCTGCCTTGTCCCATGTCACCGCTCACCAGAGCTCAGCCAGAGACTTCTGTCCTCCCCTTCCCCCTGAGAACCGGTCTCATGGTCGCTGTCCCACTGGCCTTGGCTCTGCAGATGCTGTGTTGTCACAGCCATACTCTGCGACTTTCAAGTCCCTTTTGCAGTCCGGGCTTCACCTGTTTCCAGCTAGCGTTCCCGGTTCCCTCCCAGCTGATTGGTTCCCTGACTCAGGCGTACCCGGACAGCGGTAGCTCGATGTTTTCTAGCATGGATCCTGCTATGTTGATCTTGTGTCCTCCTGAGAGACCACGGAGTATGACATAAGTCTCTGAGTACTCCCTCTGCATGGCCCCATGGGATTGAGCAAGCCGCCCTTGGGCGTGTGTGTGTGTGTGTGTGTGTGTGTGTGTGTGTGTGTGTGTGTGGTGTGTGTGTGTGTGTGTGTGTGTGTGTGTGTGGTGTGTGTGTGTGTGTTGTGCATTACTGACTGAGAGCCATTTCTATGAAGGAGATACATTGATCCAGCTATCCAAAGATGTAAGCTCACCCACCCTTTCTGGAAAGAACTAGTCACCTGCCTGCCCCCCACTCCCACCCCAGGTGATGGCAGGGGCCAAGCTCTAGCAACAGGTTGCATGCATGTACAGGCGTGCACCTCTGTTTACAGCCAGCATTTCTGCATCACTATGGAGACCGATGATGCAGCCTTTCCTCGGAGAGGTAGACATAAGGAGTCACCAGAAGTCTCATGACAGCTTACTCCTGGTAAAATAGCACAACACAGAAAACAAAACCCCAGACCATGGCGGGCTTCCTTCTCTCCCTCTCCAGTCAACGGTTAGGACCCGTGTGTGTGTGTGTGTGTGTGTGTGTGTGTGTGTGGCAGCTGCTTTCTGTGTTAGATTCTAGAACCGGGAGCAGTACTTAGGGCCCCAGTGGATCTGTGAACAGCTTGAGGCAGATCCTTATCCCTCTTTCTGTGTAAGCCACACAAGGCTTCCTGCTGTCGGGTCTGGGTACAGGTCCCTGCCACTCCTTGCTCCACCCCCTCTTCCTACCATCTTCTCCAGGGGCCTTGCCTGTCCTCTGACCCCACAGTGTAGCCTGGTAAAGAGGACAGCATACAGCGTGCTCAATCACACCCCATCGGCGTAATGAACTCCAGGGAGGCCTCATCCTAGAGGGTAGCACTGTAACGGACTGAAAACTGAAAGGCCCTATTAGCAAAGAAGGAGAAGCAGATGCTGGGGACACGTGATGCTCTGCAACTTCCATGCAGACCCTGCCATACTTGGAACGTACTTGTCGCCTTTGCATGGGGCAGTGGATAGACAAGTCCAGGATCTGTGGATGCTTCGGAGCTCCCTTATCACAGCCAGAAGTAAGCTCAGTGGGCCATCTGAGGGCCGGGGACGTGGCAGGGGTCTGATTTCCTCATGAACAAGGAGGCAAGTGCGGGAGGAGTGCAAGGACACGCTGCAGCTGCCATCCCTCCATCCTTGTCTACAGTCTCCTGTGCCTCTGAAGTTCAATTCCCGGCTGCCCCACTATGCTTATTCCCTAACATGGGCTTTGCAGAGTAGTACAGTTCTAGCAGGTGGCAGGCTGGGGTGTCTCTGGATCCCTTGGTGCGGAGACGGTTAACCAGTGGCATGCTTTTGAAAGGCACACATGGTGCTCCCCGGGCCACACAATGCCTCCATGACACACATTAGGGAAGGTTCGTTAGCGGTTTCATCCTGGTTCCTTAGATGGTGCACAAGGGACTCACCCAGGCCTAGCTTTTTCCACGTCATGAAGCTTCTCCTTTTTTCCAGGCCTCAGTTCTCCCCTAGACCCTTCTCTTGGACTCATTGGCTACTCCCTGGATGCTGGCAGAGAGGTTGGGAGACAATGCTTTCTGCAGATCCTGCCTGGACCGCTGCCCTCATCCAATGGAAGAGACTAAAGGAGCAGAGGCAGCCTTTTCCTTCTGCTGCGTCTGTCTTCAGAACCACCCGCCCTAAATCCTAGAAGCAGCCAGTGGCTCTGCCATCCACCTGCTCTGTGTGAGCAGTCAGCTCTACTGCAGAGCTGCGCCCTGCAGGCCTTCTAAACCTGCTGAGGTGGCTCGAGGAAGGGTCCGCAGGGCACCGAGGACCAGTGGGCTTTTCCTCTCCCAGTGTCCCTGGGCTCCTGCATGGTGACACAGGCCGTGGAGGTTGAGGGGCTACAGGTCAGTCTGTCACAGGGCAGGGGCTTTGCATCCAGAGCAAAGCTGCCCCTCAGCGGTGGCTGGCACAGGACAGGGGTGCACATCTTTCTCGAGGCATGTTCCAAACACACGGGATTGTGCTTGCTTCTTGAGGCTGGGATAAAAAAGCAACTAAAAGCAACTTGGGGAGGAAAGGGTTCACTTCAGCTGCCAGCTTCCAGACCATCATGAAGGGAATCAGGGCAGGAACAGAAGCAAGAACCTGGAGGCAGGGACTGAGGCAGAGGCCCTGGAGGAGTGCTCTAACTAGCTGGCTCTTGATGGCTCATCTTGCCTGCTTTCTTGTACACCCCAGCCGGTCCTCCCACACTGATCATTAATTAAAAGATTTGCCTCCTGCAAGTCTGATGGAGGCCTTTTCTCAGTAGTGGCTCCCTCTTCCCAAATGACATCAAAGTGACAAAGAACTACTAACCAGCACAGGTTAGCAAGCAGTAAGACAGCAAGAGCACAGATCCCAATTGGCCTGTTGCTCTGTTGCCCTCAGCAAGGAGCTTTGAGCTCATGGTCTAATGGGGACTGCTGCTCCTCCTATCCTATTGGCATTCTGGCTGAACCAATCAGAAAGGAGGACATGAAAGATGCATCCTGTTCCTTCTTTTTAGGCCCGGAGCCTGGAATGTGTGTGTATCAGTTTACTTCTAACCCATAAAGTCCAGCTACTTAAGTGCCTGTGTGTGTATGTGTGCGTGTGTGTGTGTGTGTGTGTGTGTGTGTGTGTGTGTGCGCGCGCGCATGTACAGGCATGCGTGTGGGGAATGCTTGTGCATGTGTGTACTAAGTATGTGCTGCTGTGTGGACACTCAGTGTCTGGCTTTGACTCAAGGCCTCCTGGTCCAGCTCAGCTCTGTGTACTCCTTTGCCCAGAGGTTTTGGCTCAGGCATCTCTGTGGGAAAGTGCTAGGTCCATGGAGAGACCTAGTGAGGACTTTGTTCTCTGATAGTCATTGCCACTCCAGAATCAGGGATGAGTTGCCAACCAGGCTTGTACCTTTTAATCAATTGCCTCGAGGCCCAGGATAGCCACTGTCAGTGTGGTGGCTAACGGTGAACTGGGCAGATGGTGTGTGGGCACAGGTGAAGACCCACAAGAGGCTCACCAGGACCTAGCCCTCATCTTCAACTACCTGTGCAGTTCACTGCTGTGGAAGCCTCGGGATTCCTTTGCCCGCTTCAGGAATCAGTGGGGACAGTGGAAGTGAATAGATGGCATGAGCTGGAATGAGCCAAGCACTTAAGTACTGTGCTTGGCCAGACAAGGCCCCCAAAGGGTTTTGCAGGTATGTCAAAGCTAATATGGGAAGGATCCCAGATTGTCTCTTGGGTCCAGTGCTATCACAAGGGCAAGAAGGAGATGAAATGGTCATAGCCACAGAGAAGGTGATGAGCTGATGGGTATCCTCTAGATGCTCTGGAAGGTGAGGAAACACCACCCTATGCCTCACAGAGCTGCCAACCTGCTGGCATTCTGATTTTACACCGTGAGGGCTGCCTTGGACACTGACCTTTGGAGCAGTGAGATCACACAAGCCAGTAAGTCTATAGGGATTTGCTGAGGCAGATGGCACGGTGCAAGGGTCTGGTGGTGGCTGATGGGAAGAAAGCTCATGAGGCAGAGCCTGCGGATATCTTGCTGGGTGGCAATGATTCCTTAGACCAGAGTGGAGGGCATGTTTGCCCTGGTGAGGCTGACTGAGAAGGCTGAGTTGTGTTGGGACTCTGACCTCCAGTTGAGGGTCTGTGTCCAGTTTGGAAGGACAAGGGAACCCCTGAGAGCTTTTAAGTAAAGCCTGATGGGAGGTCAGTATGTGAGGCCCAAAGGCTGCCTCTGGGCCAGAAAATAATGAGTGTCTAAAGGCAATGAGGATATCTGGCCTCAAAGATGCTGAGTGCTTGAGGTTGTACCCTGTGTCATTTCCTCCTGGAACCCGGAATGTTTTCAGTCTCTGAGATTTAATGTTGAATGAGCTCACTCTTTCTGGCTCTTTCTGAACTCTGGCTGGCTGGTTCAACTCAGCTGTTCTGGCTCAAACTCCTCTCCAAGCTGATGGATTCAATGTGGCTTCTTTCGGTTTCTCACTGAATTGCTCTGCTTGGCCTGAAACTAAATCTAGCAATCTGTTCTTATCTTCTGGCTCCTTTGTTGCACTTGATTTTAAGCTCTATTTTATCTGAGGTTCCTTAAAGTCTCTCCTTTCCACCCCCCCAACTCTAGGTAGGAGAGAGAAGGTTGGTGGAGAGAGGGGATGCAGACCCCTTTACTCTTCTTGGCTATTTAGTGTCAGTGGGTTCTTTTGGGGGCTATGCTAATTCTCTGTCAACAGCAAACACAGCCAACAATCTCCTGCGTCTTTCTCCTCCAAGCTGCTGTGCCACAAAGTGTCTCTCTTTGTTCTTCTCTAAGCTGCCATACGGTCCATCTTTGGTTTGTCCAGATTGCCACAGTATCCACCTCTGGTCTCTCCAAACTGCCATACTTTCTCTTTCTGGGCTTTCATATTTATATCCCTCAGAAGCCTAGACCACGCCCCTCTCTGTGCTGCACAAGGCAGGACATTACCAGTTATCAAAGACTGCACCCCACAGGAGGCAATTTCCAGCTGTGGACAAACTAAAGCCCAAACTAAAATCCCACACTTGTGATTAAAACAATCCCAAATACATTGTATTTACATAACAGAATTTTTTTTTTTTAAGATTTTATTTATTTTATGTATACACCTGCCAGAAGAGGGAATTAGTTCACATTATAGATGGTTGTGAGCCACCATGTGGTTGCTGGGAATTGAACTCATGACCTTTGGAAGAGCAGACAGTGCTCTTAACCTCTGAGCCATCTCTCCAGCCCCACATAACAGAATTTTTAAAGAAACCAAAACTTCCTTTACACTCCTTCTCTCTCTTGCTCTGTCTTCACCTGTGTCTAGCTTGTTCCCCCTTCAGCCTGCCTCCCCTCACCTCACTGATTCAACCTGACTAGAACTCAAAGATCTGCATGCCTCCATCTCCTGAGTGCTGGGATAAAAGGCCTGTACCGCCACGCCTGGACCTAAGCTTTGCTTTACCTGAAACTTGCTCTATACTGGGCTGGCATTAAACTCGGAGATCTGCTTGATTAAAGACATGTCTGTATTCCAGCCCAGATCACACAGAGCTAGCAGTGGGTTGGATGTGATCTCTTGCCAGAGCAGCCATGTTCTTAATGTCCGTCTACAAGCCTTGAGCTTCAAGCAGGAAGGAAGAAACCAGAAACAAAAGAGCACAACTTTATTAAAACAAACAAACAAACTGGTCTTAGAGACATATAAGGAGTCCTTGTCCAGCTTTCTTTGTTTTTTATTAGGTCAAAAGTGCAAGTTCCTTTGAAAACATGTCTTGGAAATGGTTGCCGGGAATCTGAAAACATGGCTCAATCAAGATGCAGAAATAAAAGGAATGTGTGAGGGTGGCGGAGGCACACTCAAGGCTGCCTGGGTTTTGTCTTCTGACACCTGCTCCAGGGATGACATGGCGGGGCTAGGAACCCAGGAAGGAAGGTGGCAAACGCTGTCGGCAAGAGGATTTTCATGCTCTTCAGAGACACTGCTCTGGAAAATCATGTGCGGAAACATGCATCCATGTGCCCCAGAGTTTCAGATTCTGCCGGAAGAGAGAAAAACACTGAATTTTGCCAGAATGGTATCTGCGTAAACAGTATGGACAGCTGCTCCTCCTGCCTCAGCCAAGGCGAGTCTGCTGTTGTCCATGGAGGAATAGCATCAGATGATGAGGGACCTGTTAATTCAAAGCTAAGGTGCCCCGAGGACAGGGCCATCTCTTCTGAGTCTTTGAATGTCACATTCGATAAATTGTACTCTTGAGCCTAGAAGCATTCAAGCCCCTAGAAATCAGAAGGACATCATCTTCTTTATAAGAAAAAGCTCAAATCCTTCATGCAAGTGCCAAGAGGTTCCCCTGAGGATCGATTCCTGGATTGTATTCTAGGGGAGAATGCATGAGCTAGGAGGAACTGATACCCCTGAATGTGGTCCTGGGGGTTAGTCAACAGGGGGACCCCTCCAGAGGCCTGAAGAAGAGACACTGGGGACACTAAGGTCTCTGCTTGGGAGTTAGAGCCGTACAAAAGGTCCCCAGATGCTTCGTGAATCAAAGTATTTCCTCTAGAGTTATTCAAAGTGTGAGGGCCGAGTTTCTCCATCCTGAGCCAAATGCCCAGGGATTAATTAGTTTAATTGGTCCCTGCCTCAGGCTAGATAGTGTCAAAAGAGAGAAGCAAAAGATACTTTTCTGTGTGGGAAGACAAAACTGCCTGGTCACAGCTGAGGGTAGCAACAACAGGGCTTCCATGCGGGCTGACTGGCATGGTCTGGGAAAGGGCTGGCTCCTGACACAGACCCCTGCTGCATACGAGCTGAGCTGTGGAGTTCTCAGAAAGGATGATGGCATGAGAAAGCCCCAGTGTGGTACTCTACACCAGCGCTGATGCTCTGATGAAGGTCTCAGGCTGGTTGATCTTTGTGTTCAGGGCTTCCGGTCCTGCTGTGAACACCCACCTGCAGGAAGCCCCTGTCTGGATCTGGCTGGGGCTCCCACATCTCCTATTTCATATGTTAATTTGGTTAGAACATCCCAGTTCTAGAGGACCTGACACCTTCAAGATTCGTCATAATATCCTCAATGGGTGGAGGGATGGAGGGTGAACCAGAGTACAGGGGGGAAGGTTGGGTTGGCTGCGTGGCTGTGGGGTAGTCACGGGGACCGTCTCTGGGAGCATCCAGCCATATCTCCAGTGTCCAGCTCAACCCTGCCGTGGTGACGGCATGAGGCTGCTATACTAATGTACCAAGTCACGGGGACTGTCTCTGGGAGCATCCAGCCATATCTCCAGCGTCCAGCTCAACCCTGATCATCCTTGTGGTGACGGCATGAGGCTGCTATACTAACGTACCAAGGCGCTCATCACAGCAGTCCAGGGGCCATGTGTGAGGCGCCGTGAATGCGCCACAAGGAAGAACCAAGGAGTAGACCTGCTGCATTCTTTAGAACCAATGAGGGTCAACAATACAGGGGTTAGACAGCGTGTGTGAGGATCAAAACAAGGCAGTTACCCTAAAAACAACCAAACGGAATGCTTTCTGTTTGTTGTCTGCTACCCAAGTCCAGGTGGAAAATATTTATCTTTGCTGTTTTAGGAATCCTGGCCTCTGGCCAGGTGAAGCAGTGCCAGGTACAGAGAGACTTTGCTCCGAGGAGCTCTGAGGGCAAAGGCGGCAGGAAGGTCCCTGCTGACCGCTCATGTGCCAGATTGTCTTGGAGAGCGCTGCGCTGAGGGCTGGCACTCTCTGTTTACTGTTAGTGGTGATTTGTTTTCATATCCCCCTAAAAAAAAAAAAAAAAAGTGGAAAAAAATCTAAGTAAAAGTTGTGCGAAGTTTTTTTGTCAGGGCTGGGTTTGTGGGGGGAGGAACCAGTGTCTTAACACACACACTAGGTAACTGCTTCCCTGGCCCATCGGTGACACTGAGTACCGTGGCGCTGGTTACGCGCCTACCGCTGCCACCCAGCTCCAGGTCTCTCTCCATCTTTCCAAAGTGGAGGCCATTAAGCCTTTCCTTGGTCCCCGGCCACCTGGACTCTGTTTTCTGTATCTGTTCATTTGACCTAAGGGCTAGTGATCATGTGTGTAGCTTCTTAGAGAAACATTGCCAACTCCTCTGTGTTGGGTTGCTCAGGTTGAGAATCATTAAGGACAAATACGTTTTTTTTTTTTTTTTCCAATTTAAATTTTCTGGTACTTTTAGGTTCGTAGTAAAATTGAGTAGGGAAAACAGTCCCACGAGTCCCTGCAGACGCCCTGCAGTTTTCACTCTCCCAGTGCCCATCCCGAGGGACCTCTGTTGGAACTGGCCTGAACAAACTCCCAAGTCTACAGTTTCTTACCTCAGCCTTTGATGTGAGCATGGGGTGCTCCGCATTGAGAGTTTAGGTAAATGCATCATGATGTTGCACCGTCTTTGCTGGAAGTCAAGCATGAGGCTGCACCCTGCGAGGCGCATCCTCTGCTGATGACCTGTGTGCCTGTCCCAGGGTTGAAACACCGGCACCTTACCGGCACCTTACTGGCACCTTACCGGCAGTTCTCAGCCCTCCCCATGCTGCGACTCTCTAGTACAGTTCCTCACGTTGTGGTGACCCCCCCCACCATAAAATTATTTCCTCTGCTACTCCATAGCTGTAATTTTGCTGCTGGTATGAGTTGTAATGCAGATATCGGATATGCAAAATAATATACGACCCCCTGTGAAAGAATCATCCGGCCCGTGGGGGAGTCGAGACCCACAGGTTGAGAACCACAGCGCTAGACCTTCAGTTTGAGTGGTCAGATTAGTGTGGTTAATTCGGAAAGTCTGTAGAAGCTAGAGAGGGCCCGTGAGGGGGAGGAGGAGGGGCTTAAGAGGTGAGAGCGCAGTGGAACACAGGTGAGGGGAACCCTGGCAGTAAAGGCTTAAAGCATGGAAGCGGTGGAGACAAGGGGGAGAAGAGGCTGGAGGATGTATGAAAAAACCTTAGAGAAAAACCCACTACTTTGTAAGTTAATTACAAAATATAATTTAAAAAGGAAAGGAATTTGGACACAGGTACCCTGAATGGGTAGAAAATGTTTTCTCCAGGAAGCGAGAGTTATTCAGCAAAGGTCTCCGTGCTAAGCATGAGGCACCGCTCCAGTGAGCTTTTAGGGGAAGGGGGACCGCAGAGGCCTCCCCGAAAACAACACAGACTACTGCTGTTGCTCTTGGGATCACCTACCAGAACAAGATGACAAGACCCCTCTCGTGAAGACGGAAGCCACTTCAGGTAAAGAACGCAGGAAATCAAGCTGGAACTGAGCTGGGTGCCTCCTCCCTGCTGGCTACATTTCACAGTGCTCAGAGGGGCTGTGCAAGCTGCGGGGGGGGTGGGGTGGGGTGGGGGGTGGGGGGAGGGGGGAGGGAACATCTGTCAACAGTCTTATCTAGGGGTGAACCCTGAGTGCTACTCTAATGGCTTTCCAGATAAGATGGGCCGCAGGCTTAACAGTGGCACGACTGTTTTGACTGTGTGCGGAGGTAACCAATTATTTTCTGATTGGCCGCGGGGGCCTGCTCGGAAGGAGGTGATCCATACCCTGCTGTGTAAGACTGCAAACTTGGTCGAAGCCCCTGGCTCAGAAGTTGCAGGTCCTAAGAAGAACCTAGGACTGCTGTTTTGCTGGGTGGACATATTGTCAAACTGCCCCCCAAAAGATTGCTGTTTACAGGCACAGATTAGTCCTCAACCATGGCCAGAAAAGCTTCTCTCTGCGGTGGACAGCAGTGAGATTAAGTGTCGAGTGCTCAGCCTTCCAAAGGATCCCTCCCCGACAAGGTTCAGGGAACTCGGTGGATGAGGAAGAAGATCGAGAGATAGGGAAGATGAGGACCCTCCATCTCCTGTGCTGTGAAATTCCTGCTGTGCAATGTTGTCTTCTGGATCTGGCATGGCTGTTATACTCATAAATTTCTTGCAGCTGTGGTTACCTGCACAAGACCTTTACTAAATCAAGACAAAAAGATGAGTCAGCATGGTTCCAACACTCAATACTGGTGGGTTACAAACAAAACAAAACAAAAAAACAGTAGAGGACATGAAGGTGGTAGGGTGTGTGGAAGGGAAGTGGGAAGCCCAGAGTTGGAGGTGGCTGTGATAGAGATACATTGTTTAAATGTATGAATGGTTAGAATGTGACTTAGTCTCCCTGCTGAGTACTTTTAGTGCCATCTCCAATTTTGCTTCCTAATTCTAACCTGGCTTCTGCTCCTGAGAATCCTTGCAGGCAGGAGGGAGGAGGAGCAGGGGATGGGATCTGGGGGACGTGGGGAGGGCTGACCTTCAGCCTTTAGCCTTCAGCATGTCCTGTGCTAGGTTGGGGATTTTGCTCAGGGGGTTCTTTATGGGAAGAGGAAGGATCAATTCCACATGTGGGCCAACATCTGTGGGTGTGTGGAGAGGGATGTCATAGGAGCAGTTGCCAATGTGTCTGGGGCTGCTTAGCCTATATCCCCAGTATGTGTTGCTGGTGCTTGGAATCCCCGCACCCTCCAGATCCCAAGGGCAGTGTAGACCAGCAACAAGGTGGTGATTCCATGACCTGGGGGCCCTGACACACCTACTCCATCTATAGCTGTGGAGCTACTGGGAAGACCCTCCCTCAAGAGGTGGTGGCTCTCTCTGCCCTCCCGGAGGAGCCCAGCCCACATGCCAGGGCTATTAACACGGTGCTTTAACCAGCCCCATGGGACCAGCCTGCTTGGCTCCTGGGCAGCATGTTAAGAGGTGTGGTCTGAAGCCATGAATAATGCACCAGCTGGCCCTCGCTCCAAAGACAGCAGTGCTCTTTCCGCAGCCCAGCTGAAATACCACACTATTTCCTACGCAGGAAAGGCCAGTGTGGTGACTGCCAGGGAAACCTGTGGGGGCTGCTGAGGGAGCGCATTGGTGGTCTCTGCGAGTCTCAGCCAGGCTATTCTATGCAGGCAGAGACCCGGGGAGAGCATGGCAGGATATATGTGCTGTGTGCTCAGGGCTGGCAGCTTCTCCTTCAAATCAGTGTCATTACAGGGTCACCCCTGGAACAGGCTGTGTTCACAACGGGCCTTTTTCTTCCTGGAAAGGGACAGGCTTCAGAGAACAGCCATCTTCATCTGGAAGAGCCTGGGATCCCGTTGGCTTGGGCGAACTGTGGGCTCTGGCCTTTCTTGAGGCTCCCAGCTATCGGTGCTCTCCAAAAACTGGGAACTCCCATGGCCGGGAGCCTTCTTGTGGCTTCAGGATGCTCAGGTGAAGGAAGGTAGTAACAGCTCAGAAGAGCAGCTTGCTGGCTCAAGCACTCCCAGTAATATTGCAGATCTTGTTTAACCACAATTTTTGCCCCTGACGTTAACTTTCCCACTTTGCCTCCTCTCAGAGTTCCCCCTAAACAGGGATAGGTCATCAACCCTGACCAGGGGCCACAGAAGCTGTGGCTGGTCCCACGAAAGCAGGGAGTGGATGTGACCCTGTGGCGTTGGCGTTGGCTTGTGTTGTGGTCTGGTCACGTGTACTGCAGGTGACCAGTTATTAAAGATGCATTGCCCTAAGGCTGTGCGGTGATCTTGGGTAGAACATTCCTTTTTGTTCCGAAGCAGGCATCTAGGCTCTCACCCACAGGATTCACTATGACAGAGACCCTGAAAAGGGTTCCCCCAGAGGTGAGTTGGTAGGGTTCTCAATTGATGGGGTACAATCTAACCTAGTCCTAGAATGTTTTCAGCGCCTGAGACTTACTGCTGAATAAGCTCACCTTTTCTAGTTCTTTTTAAACTCTGCTGGCTGGTTCTGCTCAGCTGTTCTGGCTCAAACTCCTCTCCCAGCTGACTGATTCAATCTGGCTTCTTTCTTGGCCCCTGAATTGCTCTGCTTGGCTTCAAACTAACTCTAGCGATCTCTTCTAATCTTCTGGCTCCGTCTCATTTTCTGGCTCCTTCTGTCTTCACCTGTGACTAGCTTGTTCTTCCATTCAACCACTATCTGCAAAACTCTCCCAGTAAAACTTTCTTCTCTTTGTCTCTTTCTCTCTCTCTTTGCATTGTCTCTTTAAGTAGCTTCCCTTTCCTCTCTGTTCTTGAGAGTTGGGCATATCCTATTCTGTCAAATCTTTCATTTTTTTCTGCCACTCAATTAAACATCACTTTCAAAAAAAAGGGTGCTTTCTTCTACAAACCAACTTTAGCTTCATTGTTTGGGATTAAAGGCGTGTACCACCACACCTGTATCTAGGCTTTTCTTTACCTGAAACTTGCTTTATACCAGGCTGATCTTGAACTCAATTTGTTTGCCTCTGTCTCCTGGATTAGAGGCATGTTCATATTCCTAGAAGGTCTTTGGATGTGATCTCTTGCCCAGCAGCCATGTTCTGAATTAAAATTCTTCTACACACACCTTTCTCTCAGCCACTCAGTATTCTCTGGTACTCCTTCTGGAATTCCTCACACTAACCTCTTTACTCCAGTCCTTGATGCCCTTGTCTGCACATGCTTCTTGACTTCCTTTTCTCTTCTATCTACTTTTATCCCCCAAAGTGACACCCCACCTCTCCACAGACTCAAGACTTGCTGGCTGAGTCTCAGCCTGACATTTCTGTGCATCTTTAAATTCATGGGTGCTTTCAGGCTTTCCACTTGTTCCGCAGACTGCTTCTTCTCGGAGGGTGGCAAATAGGTCTCCCGAGCTGCTCAGCCATCAAACCTCATGTGATTTTCTTCCTCATGTCCAGGCTGCCAAGAATCTCACCAAGCTTTGCATTTGAAGTGCAGCTGTCCTTCAGGACCAAATGTTTCCGGGATGCCCCTGGGCATCCAGGTTCCTCATGCCAACAGCACAGGATATGATGTCATCTGTGTCCAATGCCTGCACATTTTAGATAATTTCTAGGTTTCTAATAACACACAATACATGTAAGTTTGGTGTAAATGTTATGTCATATCAAAGAATACAATAAGTGTGAAAGTCTGTACATGGTTAGTATGTCTCAAGTTTTCTCCAGTATTTTCAGTGCTTAGTGGATCAAATGGATACATGTAAACTCCACATTGCAGAGGCCTGACTGACCATTCACTCGAAGCTGACCAGGGTCCTCCAGGGTCTCGGCGCTCACCGGCCTCAGACCTCCTTCCTTCTGTCTTTGAGTGTTCACTGTCTGTTCTCCCTGATGAAGCCATAGCTATGCTACCCTCTGCTCAGACCCCTGCTTGGGGCAGACATCAGTGCAGCATGGGAACTAGACTGCCAGCCTCCTCAGACCTGCCCAATGGAGACTGATCCTAGCGAGCCCAGACCCTGAGGGAGCAACAGAGCCCAACCTAAAGCTGCATTGTGTTCTGTGTAGAGTTTGTTTCCAGACTTCTGAGGAAGGAGAGGCAGGCATCGAGGCAGAGCATTAAGGTCTCTGGGTGCTGGGATGCCCAGGATTAGGGTTATAAAATGAGAGGCTCCATACAACAGAATAGGAGGCAGAGGACCTTTAGAGCGGAAGGTAAGCCCTCCTGTTACGGGGATGACAGAAACCGTCCAGGGATGGGGTGTAGTTGTTCTAAGATGCAGGAAGGGACTACTCCAAATATGTCCTGACCAAGCTGGTTGCAGCATGCCAGGGCCAGACTAAGTTACTCGTTCAGTGTTCATCAAAGAACACAGCAAGATCCAGATGCTCAGTAAGGGAAAATTCACCACGCTCAGCACCTGACGAAGGGCACACCAGGAAGCCAAGTAATGAGATTCCTAACCAGAGAAGCACAGGTATATAGAACCTGAGCCACAGAAATAGGAACAGAAAAATGGTGGGCGATTGGCTGCCATAACTACATCCTAGTATTTAGGAGAAAATATGAGTTGGGTAAGGATGAACGGGAGACATGAAAAGAGCTGGACCTTACAGCTGAGGTGGAAGTTTCACTGGAGAAGGTTGACAGCTGACTTGAAGACAGAGCAAAACAGCTGGAAACACTAAGCAGGTTCCCCATGGCTGCAGGGGGTCATGTATGTGTGTGGCATGGAAGATCTGGGCTTGGTTTGTCAAAAAGTGAAATAACAGACGGAAAACCCTCAAAGGTGATGCAAACGCTGTCTCTCTCCATTCACGATGTCATGGAGCCCCACGGCGATTCACACCAGGACTGTGTGTAATCACACCTCCCTCACGTCACAATCACACCCTGCCACCCCCCACCAAATTAAAGAGAAGAGTCCCAAAACCATCCACGGGAAAAGGAGACATGTTGTGTACAGGGGAGCAGTGAGAGGATGTAAGCAAGGCTGCTCCTAAAGAGGGAAAGACATGGAAAGAGGTGAAGAACACTCTAAGTTCAGAATTTGGTACAAATAACATCTAAAAATGGAAGCAAGAAGTTTTCAAGACACCATTACATCACACTATGAAGGATGCTAAGAGAAGGCAAATAAGCAGAAAGACAATGAACCTAGATAGAAAATAGAGTAAAGATGTAAAATATGTCAATAAATGTAAAAAAGAAAGAAAGAGCCCCTAAACTCCAAAGTCCAATTCTAAAACCAAATAAAAATCCAGTTTAAAAATGGCTATATTGGCTCTGTTGGTTTCCCTGTGGAACTCAGTTTCCATGGGAGTTCCCTAGTAATGGGAGCAGGGACAGTCACTGGCATGAACTTGGTTGCCTGCTCTTTGACCTCTCCCCCCACCCCCAGAGGTGGCCTGACTAGGCCACAGAGAAAGAGAATCCAGACAGTTCTGATGAGACTTGATAGGCTAGGGTCAGAGAGTGGGGGGGGGGAGGACCTCCCCTATTAGTGGACTAGGGGAGGGACATAGGAGAGAAAGAGAGAGGGAGGGTGGGACCGTGAGGAGATGAGGGAGAGGGCTACAGTTGGGAAACAAAGTTAATTAATTGTAATAATAATGATGATGATGAAAAAATAACAGAAAGAATGGTTATTTTGTAATATATTGGTAAACTTCCCATGGTTCATAAAAGTTATTGTAAAGGAAAAACATGATTAGGTATGCTCAGATTATGGTTGTGATACAGAACATAAGTTCATGCCATCCAGTTATAAATTAATAACAAGCCCCTCCCTGAATTAAACAGTTTTTGATGAGCAGCCTTCCACATATTTTATTTTATATTTATCATAAGTATAAAAAGACACAAACATATGTGAAATACAATTTGGTGTTTACATGAAATATTTCATGGTGTTGTGCTCCATGATTCAAGAACACTTATTTTAAAACTTTTTGCATCGTTTGATCTCCTTAAAAGGTAACTGAAGAAACAGCAAGAATTCACTTTGCAATTTGTTGCGTACTGAAAAGCGGTACCCACGGCACAGCATCTGGTGCCAAGGTCGGGGGTGGGTGGAGCTTAAGGTTCTCAGGTCATCCACCAAGAGAATGTGCTTTGAGGTAACGTGTGCTAGATGTGGGGCAATCACTAAAAATGAGAGGAGACATATCTGTCTCTGAAGACACAGTCTTCCAGCTTTTGCAAAAGGAGCCAGGCTAAAGCGCTATCTTTAAGACAATGCTGGAATGATCGGGTATCCACACAGGAGAATAAAAAAAATAAAACAAAACAAAACACATAAGAGAATTTATATAAACTTTTTAGGAGAACAATCGTTATTCAAATCATAATTAATTGAAGCTATATTATGTTCATGAATAAATATATAACATTAAAATCTACTTTAAAATATACACTGTCTATAATACAATATTTATATATTGTAAATAAACATAAAATACAATATTTATATTAAATTTTATATACAAATCAAAACTTCAATCTCCCTCACACAATACAAAAAATCTATAGTAGACTCAGACCTAAACATGGAAGTCTGGGCTATTGACCCTTTTAGTGAATAAATTCTTGACCTTGGGGTAGAATTCAAAACAACACAAAACATAACAATACAAGCTGATAAAAACTAACATGAAAAAAACACCTCTTCTACGGCTGTTTTAAAACTTAGTTGATTTATTTATGCGTGTGCTGTGGTGTGCTTGTGCCTGGGCACACTCATGGAGGTCAGAGGACAGCTTTTTGGGAGCCATCTCTTTCTCTCCTTGCATCTTGTGTCTTGCATCTTCCATACTGTGTGCTCTAGGCTTGCCGGCCCCTGGCCCAGGGACTTATGGGAGGCTGTCCTGTCTCTGCCTCCCACTTCACTGTAGGAGTCTTTGGATTAGAGATGTGTGCCACAGCATCAGGTTTCTGTGGATCCCAGGGGTTGAACTCACAGCGCTGGTGACTCAGCTACTCTTGTCCTTTCAGCTGTCTCCCAGCCTTCTTCCTCTCTTAAAGACCAGCAAGGTTAATCACACACAGAGGGAAAACACATCTGATACATGATAAAGACTCACATCCAGAATGTATCAAGGACTCTGACGTCCGGAAGCAACATGATGTAGCTCATTTAACAGGTGGACGGATGAGCAGAACACTTTGTTGGTGAAGGACAGAGGACTGGTCCTCTGCCAGAAGTGTATTCTCTCACCAACGCCTCACCAACGCCTCACTTCCTCGCTCTCCTTTGATCCCCTGCTCAGTTAGGCCTCTCTGGACCTTGGGGGAATACTGCCTCCTTTGTCAACCTCTCTCAGCCCACCCTCACGCACGCGCACGCGCACACACACACACCAGGCACCCCTGTCTCTGTCATCCTACTTTCCATAGTGCTCGGCTTCTTTCTTATGCCCTGAAAGCTTCGCCCATCTGTTCTGCATATGGCTGCAGCCCCTTGGCCTAGGAGCATCTGAGGTGTAACAAGTCTATCTTTTGATTGATGTATCCAGAAGCACCTAGTAGGTATTTGATAAATGTTCTTTTTTTTTTTTGTATTAGACAATTTATTTACTTTATTTCCCATCTGTGGTTCCCTCCCTCATCCCCTCCCAACCCCATCCTCCCTCCTTTTTCTCCTTCCATGCCCCTCCCCAGTCCATTGATGGGTGAGGTTCTTCTCCCCTTCCCTCTGATCTAGCCTATCAGATCTCATCAGGACTGGCTTCATTGTCTTCCTCTGTGGCCTGGTAAGGCTGTTCCTGCCCCCAGGGGGAGGTGATCAAAGAGCCAGCCACAGTTCATGTCAGAGACAGTCCCTGTTCCCCTTACTAGGGTACCCACTTAGAGACTAAGCTGTCACAGGCTACATCTGTATAGAGGTTCTAGGTTATCTCCATGAACGGTCCTTGGTTGGAGTATCAGTCTCAGAAAAGACCCCTGGGCCCAGATTTTTTGTTTCTCTCCTTGTGGAGCTCCTATTCCCTCCAGGTCTTTCTATCTCCCCCTTCTTTCATAAGATTCCCTACATTCTGCCCAAAGTTTGGCTATAAGTCTTAGCATCTGCTGTGATACTCTGTTGGGTAGAGTCTTTCAGAGGCCCTCTGTCCTGTCCCCTGTTTTCTCCCTCTTCCAATGTCTATCCCATTTGCCTTTCTGAATGAGGATTGAGCATCTTACCCAGGGTCCTCCTTCTTGCTTAGCTTCTTTAGGTGTACAGATTTTTTTTTTATGAGTGAGTTTAATTTATAAATTCACAGTAGGCTGTACTTGTTCCTTTTGCCTGTGACATCCTGTAGTCATATTATATGACAAAACACGAAGTGACTTGCCTGTACTATACACCTTTAAACATTTTTTTCTTCACAATTTATTCATTATATATCCCAATTGAAGCCCCCTCCCTCAACTCCCCCAGTTCCACCCTCCCTCTCTCTTCACCCTATCCCTTTCCCCTAGTCCACTGAAAGGGGGAGTTCTCCACTATTGCCATCTGCCCATAGCTTGTTAGGTCTCATCAGGACTGCCTGGATCCTCTTCCTCAGTGGCCTTGCAAGGCCACATCACTAGGGGCGAGTGATCAAAGAGCAGTCAACTGAGTTCATGATAGAGGCAGCCCCTGCTCCCCTCACTCAGAGATCCACATGGAGACAGAGCTGTCAATCGGCCACATCTGAGCAGGGGGTCTAGGTCCTCTCCATGCATGGTCCTCCATTGGTGCGTCAGTCTCTGCAGGACCCCCTAGGCTCAGATCTTTTAGTTTTGTTGTTTTCCTTGTGGGGCTCCTGTCCCCTCCATGTTGCTCATCTCTACCCCCCTCTTCCTGCTATACACCTTTTAAATCTAAGGATTCAGACTTGCTCTTGATTTTGGAAGGTTTCTAGCCATTACAGGTTCACACACCCACCTCTAACCCTGTTACTTTGGTTGCTCCCTGGAACATCATTTAAATGCATATTAGAAAACACCATGACCAAACGCAATGTGGGGAGAAAAGGGTTAATGCCAGCTCACAGCTATATCACAGTCCATCAAGAAAGGAAGTCAGGGCAGGAACCTGGAGGCAGGAACGGTGGAGGATGGCTGCTCACTGGCTTGCTCCCCATGGCTTGCTCGGCCTTCTTTTGGCCAAGACCACCTGTCTGGGGATGGCACCAGCCACAGTAAGCTGGGTGCTCTACCTCAATCATTAATCGAGAAAAGGCTCCCCACAGACTTTCTTGCAGGCCAATCCAAAAAAGGCATCTTTTCCACTGAGGGTCCTGTATTAAGTGAGGACACTGACCACTCCAAGGCATGGTTGAGAGAAGGTTTTTGTTGTAGATACAAGGAAGGGTACAGCAAGGGGCATCTGGGAAAGTCCAGAGCAGGGGGAGAAAGGAGTAGACCAAATATGGCCATGAAAGGGAGGGGGGGGGAGAGAGAAAGAGAAGGAACAAAGGAGAGGGGGCCAAGGGACCACATGGCTGAAACAGCATGGTTCTATCGGAATGAGAAGCTGGGAAAGAGGAGCCCTTGAGCTGGAGAAGCTTGGGGGAAGGAGCATGGGGACAAGAGCCACAAGTAGTTGTCACACTGAGAGCCTGATATGCATGCAGCTAGCCAGTTGTCCCCAGCTCTTTTGAACCTGATAGTTCCCTCTTCCCGAATGACACTAGAAACTAAACAGCATACCCTTCATTCTGTCTGTGGAGTCTCTTTCTTCGGATGCCACTGGGCATGCCTCCTACCTTTTTGCCTTTTTTTTTTTCCTCTCTCATTTCTGGTTTCAGTTAGGTTGAATCCGATGTTTCACTCAATATCGAAGTTTTAATACCTAAAAAGATTCCCATAATCTGTTCTGCTTGGCTCTGTTTTCAAATTCAGTCTTTTCTGGAGAGTGTTTTGTTAAATGCCCATAGTTTTGGCTCTCAGTTTCGTTCCTTTACACACTTAAAATACTTTATTTAGTGCTCGAAAGATGGCTCAGTGGGTAGAAGCATTTACCATGCACAAACCTGGAAACCTGAGTTTGGTCTCTAAATCCATGGCGGGGAGAGAACTGATTCCTGCAAGTCACCATCTGAGAGTACCTCCAGGCGCAGGCTGCTCCAGTTCCAACGGGGTTCTTCTTCAGCCTGTGGTCAGGCCCTGCCTGGGAAGTGCTTTGGTCTGTGGTGATTCACAGTCCCCCTACACCCCACCCCACCCTTTGACTAGAGCCTGCCCCAAGCCCATGCTTGCTTCAGTGTACAGAGAAGCAACCCATTTCTGGTGGCTTGGGGAAAAGGGATGTCAAATAGGTGGGTTTCCGTGACACCCGTGCCAGCAGGTGGGTTTGCTCTTGGTCCCATCTCTGGAGCCTCTGAAGTCCAGTTCTGGGTGAGGATGCTGAGTGCTACATTCCAACTTGCTGAGCACATGGTGGTCTCTACTCCTGGGTGACCCCTGGGGTTCGTGGGACCACCCAGCACCTGATGTTGCTGTACATTAAAACCATCTCACTTGTCCCTGTTAGCTCTCCCCACTCGCAGCCCTGGCATGCAGCTACTTGGTACCTTATACACTGTAAACTGATGCTTGTTTTACTGCATTTTAGGTGGTCATCTCCTAGAGTTAAGCTCTAGAAGAAAGAATTGCAGCCATCATCTTCACTTTGAAAGAGAGACTTCAGAAGCTTGCTCAAGCCTGGCCTTGGGGATGTGCTGGAATCTTGATTTGGGGACAATCCTGTTTTTTAAGGGAGAAGATCCTGTGAGATAGGCTTCCCAGAGGAGGTAACCTTTGACCTAGCCGGAGGAACTGCAGGTTGGCTAACTGGTGGGTGTGGTGCAAAGGCCTGGGGGTGTGAAGAGGCATCGACATATGTTAGCTACTCAATAAATATTTGCTGAATAAATAAATAGCCAAGAAAAGGAACGAGAGGCTGGACATCACTGTGGGTAACTGTGAGTCAGTTTCTTGCGATGGCTTGGGTTTGACCCCCGGCCTTCCTACCTGCACTTGCCTGATTCTCCAAGCCAAGCAAGTGGGAGGAATTTGTGGGAATGCCAGAGAATAAGTCTCCCTTCCAGTCTTAGCAGCAACTGCTGTTACCTAAAATTACAAGCTCGTCTGATCTCATTAGCAAAATAAGACTCAGCAAGGACCCAAGGTGGAAGCACAATCTTGACAAGGAGCTGGGGGAGGGCTTTGTCCCTTCGCCAGCCCCCCTCGGAGAGTTCCTGGCAGTTAAAGGTCTGTTGAGCTAGCTCCCCGGGGTCTTGTCCACTAACACACTCAGGGAGGAAGAGAAAGCGGTCAGAGGGAACTCCGAGCGGAGCCTGGATTTCAGTCAAATCCCCATTCCTTTATAAACACCCTGTCCCGTGCTTATTCCAATGAGGGAAGCTGAGCCAGGGGCCTGCAGCATGCTCCAGGAATTCCATCGAGGCACATGCAGGCTTGGGCACCGAATGAAGGGTCCATAGAGCATGGAGGACAAAGCCCAGGGACAGGATCTTACTGAAGTGCCCCGGGGCTCAGGTCACTGGGGAGTTCAGCAGAGTTAAGCTCACAAGATAAAATCAAGAAGGCTTATTTGCAGAAAGAAGCCAAGGGTCTCCCAGAGTGTTTGCAGAGGAAACACTGTTGGCTGCGTGATGCTTTGGAGGTTGCTCAAGAGGAGGTATTTATTGATCCCCTCCAGGGGAGGGAGCAGGGCTGGAATGAAGGCCTTGACACACATTAACTTGAGCAATGCTCGTAAAAGCCCAGGCAGGTATCATTATCCCTGTTTTTCAGATGGGATCGAAGATGTTAAGTAATGTGCCCCAGGTCACTTAAGTCTGGAAATGTGACCTGGGGACCCTACTCACCCTTGTGGCAAACCTACTATGAGAAAGTCTGTCTCAACAGAATACTGCCTCTTACCCCTCTCCTCCCCTCCTCCTTGCCCAAAGCAAGAAAAAAAAAATGTGAAAGTATTTGATGGTTTGTTAAAAGTGATTTTAATACAGATAATAGTAGGTTCGAGGCAGGGCTTGAAAGTCAGCACAACTCTGAGGGATTTAACTTAGCCTGCCTAGGCTCTGGGAAGGTGACAGCGAGGTGGGTGAATGAGGAGGCCAAAGGCAGGCTTTGGGGTAATTTGTGATATCTGACATCAAACACAAGTATGTTACAGTCTTAATCAGATGAGCTGCCCTGGAGAGCACCTCCTTTGTCCAGTTTTCACATATGAGGTACTTTGCTGCCGGTACCCACTTTGTGGGTACACTTTTTTCCTGCAGCCCACTTTGTGTCAATGCCATTCCTGTCCTCCATGGCCCTCACTGTCCTTTCTCAGTCTGGGGGATCTGCAGGCTTCAGCCCCATCTGTTCCTGAGGCTTGTCCCATAGGTCAGAGAGGGAGCATCATGGGAGTGCGACAAGATGGCAGGGTAGGGAGCCCCAGACAGCTGGGTCTGCATCCTGGGGCTGTAGACTGTCAGCAGAGGATGGCACCTGGACTTGACTTTTTTTTTTTTTTTTTTTTTTCATAGCAGCCAGGGGCAATTCTGTTCACCTAACAGGGCCTTAGAGAACAAAGAACATTGCAAAGGGGCCAGTAGGCCTTTGATCTTCGCTCTGAGGCTGGGTGGAATGGGAACCAGGGAGGACTGTGGGGATCAGAGACCACCCAAAGCTGGAAGAAGGAAATGGGCAAACCTGCACTCCTGGCTCATTATATTTGTTGTTTTTGTTTTGGAAAAAAACAAAACAAAACAAAACAAAAAAAACAAACTTCATTTGGGAGCAACTCTAGATGTATAGAAAAACGGCAAAGAAAATTCCCGATATTCTGCACTCGGCTTTCCCTCAGCTAACTGTCCACTATCACAGCAGTGCCTTACCTAGTGCTAAGAAATCGACACTGGCCAGAATGCTCAGTGATACTCCATCCATGTCCCCTCAGGCAGGGACTTGACTGCATTTCCTTGTCCTGTCTTCCTAGGAGCCTCGGATCTGTGCCAGGTATCTTTTTGATACCTGTTCTGGTCACATGGGGTGGACAGAGCTTACAGCGAAAGAGAGTCCCTTTGCGCAGAGCAAAGGGGTGGAAGGCTTTAGAACTGCATTGAGCAAGTGGGGGAAGGGGAGCCCTACGTGAAACACCAGCTAGAATAATAACCTCCAGTACTGTATTTTGATGGGATAATTGTTTTATATTTATAAAGATTTTTTAATTATCTCCGGCAAATGCACTTAGCTCACTTGATAATTGAATTAAAGAAAATGTCTTTTTGAGTATCATGAGTCGTTACTATAATAATAATAAAAAAGAATAACTTTAAAGCACTTCCCTATATGACCCAGACAAACTCATTATTACCCAAAGCTGAGTAATGCCATCAGGTTCCCGGCGGGCACTAAGGAATAACATTCTGGAAGAAATAGAATTAACAAGGCCAGACGATGGCAGAATTGTTTTGGGACCGCTTTTCTGACCTCCACTGGAGTTGCTCCCTTCTTCAGGGCACCCTGACTGGGCTCTGCTTTCCAGGCATATTACAATGGACGTGTCTCTGAGTCTTGTGTGACCCTCACGCGCTGCTACGTCTTAGGACTTTGAGGCTAGCTTGCTTGCTGTCCCCCCACAGAATGAAGCCCTGAAATATACACACCACTATCCAACCCAACAAGCACCTCTCCTTGCCCAGCCCTTCACTCAGCGCTCTGTTAAAGTGGTGTCACTGGATCAACACATCTTTTAGCATCGGCAACTGCCATGGGATGAAGTGGTCCATTTTTCCTCCACACTGGTGGCAGCTGTTTGTTTCTCCTTCAGGGTCAAGTAGTTGAAAAACCTCAAAGAATCATCAAAGCCATCAAAAAAGACCCAGGCAACGAACTCATCAGGCAGCCCTGGATGAGCTGGGGTGAACTGAGGAACCCAGACAGATAGTCCCTGAACTTTGAAGAAAAAAAAAAAAATCAATATTCACCAAGAGTTTATGGTCTCATAAAGTCTCTAGAGTAGTTCCACTTCCTGGCTCCCAAGTGGCCCAGAGTGATCCCTGCTGATTGCACAGCCTCTGGCAGGCCATTCTCCCTGGACATCCAGTTTGAGGACATGGTTGGAGGAGTGGGAGAAGCAAGAATCACCTGAGCCTGGTTAGGCTTCTGATGGTGGCAACCCCACCCCCACCCCCAAGACCTAAGACCCAAGCAGGGGGTGAATGGGTGGCTCCCCGTTCCTTTAGAGATCCGTAGATGCAACAAATAGCCAACAAGCCCCACACTACTGAGACACTGCAGATGTGGCCGGGACCCCCAGCCTTGCCTCTGCACACAGGAAGCACCCAGTGCATTGTGGGTATCCCTGTTGTCTGAGTAAACAAAACCCAGGGACTGCAGACTGATAAGCTCTATCCAACAAAGCCATAAACCAGGGTGTGGTTGGTGCCGGGCTGCTAAGGACAGACAAGGCTCCTTCCTGCACCTTTGGCTGGTTCCTCCCCTCCCTTCCTTCTTCTTAGATTCCTCCCAAACTCCACAGCCTCTCCCACTGTCTCTGCTGTTCTTCCATCTTCCCCTCCCTGCTCCTTTCTCCTCGGCTCCCACAGCAACCTTGTCATCCTGGTGTGCAAAGGACTAACTGGATGGTTCTCCTTTTCAGTTCTTAGCCACTGACACAGAAATCCTGACCTGGTGTGACCAGTCTGGGCTTTTAGAGAGGGCAGCATGGGCGACACGGGATGTAGTCATCCTGAGCTGCTCAGAGGGCCAGTGTGACGCTCCAGGCATAGGCACCCTGAGAAGCAGAGGTAGAAAGCCTGGGGTGGGTCTCACTCTGTTCCTTACAAGGGTGTGTCTTTGGCAAGTCCCTTAGCTCTCCACCTGTAACTGGGGCTCAGTGGTGCCCCAAAGGCAGCACATAGGTCCATGACCACAGAGTTGCCATTAGGGCTGTTGAGTCTTGAACTCCTGCTTTGATTGTCTCAGAACACTCCCTGACCCCATCGGTGTGGAGGTGTCGTGACTTACATAATGTCAGGGAGATGTGCGGGTCACTGCCCAGGGACTGGCTTCAAAGAGCAGCTTCAGGCCAGGCGTCTCCTTGCTGATTTTATAGAATTCCACATCCTTTCAGGGTCTCTGGTTACAAAACAGTCACCGAGAACTCATGCGCCCCATTAACACTGAGACTTTTATGTATTTACAATTCAGCTTAAATTTTTACCCAGAGAAGTTTTCAAAATGTAACATGTGTTAGTCACTGCGTGAGTTGCGAAACCAAGGAAATATCTCCAAAGCGCTGGCCTTGACAATGTAATCTGGCACGGCTTAGGGAGGAATAAAAATAACGCTCGTGGCTCGGTAGCGTCGCCATCCCCCAGGGTGGGGGAGAGCAGAGCCCTTCCCAAGCCCACAGGTGGCTGGTGAGCCTGTATGTACACCGATGTGTTGGCTGCTTCCTCTCTCATTCCTCCCGGGGCTGCTAACGTCCTTCCCCAGGCAGGATGGTTGCACCCAGCTGAAGGTGGTAGGGAGAGAGACACAAGCGATTCAAGCAATCAGAAGGGGCCTTTAGGTCTGCTACTCACTGGTCAGAAGGTCTTGGGCACAGCGGCTGGGGGAGAAGCTGGGAGTGGCAGCCTGTTCCGCTGTGGGAGTTCTGCTCAGGACAGAGGACTGTACATTCCCCTTGCAACTACAAGGCCAGCTTGAGTTTTCTAAACACGGCGAGGCTGCCTCTCCCCACTGAGCTGCAAGCCCACAGATGGCTCATTGAACGAGTAGTTTCTGGACCTGACATGAAAGTTCCCATTTGCATGTGTGTTGTCTGGATTCCTTGGATTTGTTTTTCTTGCTACTAGTCCTGAAAGATTCCTAGCAGTTGTTTCTGTGGAGAAAGAGCGCAGGGTGGGGGGGGCATCAAGACCCTCTGGGTTCTGCCTTCTGCCTTCACTGTTCCTTCAAGGCTCACTCACCAGCTACAAAAGCCACCCTTGTGCCTTCCTGACCTCTGAGACCCAAGCCTACTCCCATTCTTGACGCTAGACTAGGTCCAGGATCTTGAATTAGCCCAACCACACGTACTGCAGAATCACTCCAGGCTTGGAGAACTTTGCCTACTGCCTCCAGCTGCGGGAATCTGTAGATGATGTTGCCTGCATCTCGTGCTCTGCCTAGAAAGGGCTCTGCCCACCAGGGTCCATAGCTCTGGGCTGAACTGGAGTGACTTCTGAGCCTCCTGTAAGTCAGGGAGAGGGCGTCTGTGTCCTCTCCATTCTGCAGAGGAGGAAGCTAGGACTTCGTAGTACCTTGCTTGCTAATGGTCATGACAGTACAAGATAGACCTGGAGTTGCCCAGGGCTTCTCTGTCTGTCCTCTCCTGAGTGCACAGTTCTTTGTTCTCCGGGCTCCATTGCTCGTTGCTCTCCTGTAGTGCCCACAGCCTCTCCAACTGTCCCCAAGTCTCATAGTGTGTATCCTTTGATTCTGTCTGGATCTCTTTCCTGTCCTTATATGTCACCCCCTTTCTCCTTCCCTGATTTCTGGCACTGGTGTTTGACTGTGTCCATCTTGCTGACTGTCTAGGCTAGCCCTCCAGGAAAATGGCGAGCTACAGGCTTGCTGGCAGAACCTGGCCTGGAGCAGCCACATAACAGACTCTGAACCCAGCTCTGTGAAAGAAGGCTTTGTTGATATTCCCGGAGCCTGGGTTCCATGAGTCTGGGCGTAGCGGGATGCAGCACCCTCCCCCCCTCCAGGTCTTTGGCTGGTCAGCATTTCAAATGATATTGTTTCATATTAAATTATTTCAAATTCCATGGACCCTGGTTTCACAATCAAATAATCTGATCTTGTTTACAAATGGAATTTTTATTTTTTTGACAGTTTCTAGCCTTGCTAGGCTCGATGGTCAGTGGAAGTGTGTCCTCCTATGCCCCCCAACCCAGCTCTGTTACCTTCTCTGGAACATCTTGGAGTCTGGGAACTGTCCTAGAAGTGGGAGGCCAGGTGTCCTAAGGAGTCCTGCACGGAGGTGACTTCACTGGCGAGGGATCCAGAGCCCAGGGCAGTCTCTGCTTTATTGCCTTTTCCTACCTTCTAGCTACAACCACAAGAAACCTCACAAATGATGGAAGTGGAAATGATGCTTGGCACCCATCATCCCAATGGCCATCCTTTGGACTAGGAAGCTAAGACACATGTCCCTGAGCCCTGCCCCTCAGGGTGCCATGTCCGGGTGCCCATGTGCCCTCTCTGGAATTGTTCATTCCCTCTGTCATCCCCGATCACCCTAAATCCCACCAGTCACTCAGAGCCTTGGGGGAAGATGACCTAGGTTATGATGTGACCTTTAGAGGCCTAGGTTATGTGTTTGGAGATGGGAAGTGGTGGATAAGGGGAGGAAAAAGAGGCTACAGAATACAGGGTGGCTGAGCCACATGCAGCAGGATGAGAGGCCAGGCCGAGGAAGGCTGAGCAGGGACAGTGGGCTGAGAAAGAACATTTGCTGTGGACAGGACCCAGCTTGGCAGAGTTTGTCCCATCCCACCTGAAGCAGATAAGAATATTCAGCTAGTATAAATATTTTAACAATGAGCCAGATTTCAGGACTCCCTGAGTCCCCTCGCCACCTGGGAGGCTGTGTCAGCCACAGTTCTCTGGAGAAACAGTCAACAAAATGATGCATCTGTGCAAGGCGCTGGCTGATTCACGCAGTGGACAGGCCAGAGCCCAAGGAGAACAGAGGCTTCCTGGTGCCTGGGTCTTAGAAGGGTCAACCGCTGTCTGAATGAGTCACCTCCAAGTTTACAGGATGAAATCCCAATTCCCTGTGGCAAACTGCTGGGAAGTGGGGGCCTTTGGGAGGGGATAAGGTCGTGAAGGTGGAGCCCCCTGGGTGGATTCATGCTTTTATAGAAACAAAATGTCTCTCTTCCTCTAGCTGACAGATCTCATGTGGCCCAGGCTGGTCTCAAACTCAGCATGGAGCTAAGGAGCATGTCAAACTTCTGATCCTCCTGCCTCTGCCTCCTGAGTGCTGGGAGTACAGGCAGGAGTCATCATACCTTATTTGTGGTCCTGGGCACTGACTGGACCCAGGGCTTTGTGCATGCCAGGCCAGCACTGTACCAACAAAGTGGTATCCCTAGTACGTTTTCTCTCTTGCTTGTGTACCTCTCTCTTCCCAGCTTCCCCTCTCCCCACCTTGCTTTGTCAGGACAGAGAGGGTGGCCAATGCTCGGCAAGCCAAGGAGTAGTCTTTTACCAGAACCAAACTGGCCGGCATCTGGGTCTTAGACTCTCAGCCTAAGGCATTGAGACTTCAGGTCACTCTCAGTGGTGGGGAAAGTCTAGGTGTCCTAGCGCAAAGCCGTTAGGGTGCGTGGCTCCTCCAGCCCTTAGAAGTGGGTCAGCCCTTTGTTCTCTTCTGGCTGTCAACTGGCTGGAGGAGGCCCACCCATGCAACCCCATGCTAATCTCATGCTCAAATACCTGTGTAGAAATGCCCGGAGTGGCATGTGCTCTCCCACTGGCTTCAAGACCCTGCAAGTAAAACACAGGCTTGGTCATCAGAAGACACACCCCCTTCGCATCAGACTTCGGAGGAGCCTCCTTTCTGTTTTCTTTTCTTTCATATATTACATCTCAGCTGCAGTCTCCTCTCCCTCTTTCAGTCTCTCCCCCCTCCAGCTCCCCTCAGAAAAGAGCAGGCCTCCAAGGGACATCAACTAAACATGGCATAAGGAGCCACAATGAGGCCAGGCACATGCCATCATGTCAAGGCTGTACACGGTAACTCAATAGGAAGAAAAGGGTCCCACAAGTAGGCAAAAGAGTCAGGGACAGCCGCTGTTCCCACTACTAGGGTTCCCGCAAGAACACCAAACTACTCAAAACATCAAACTACTCCTGCAGGCAAGGAGCCTCTTTTCTAAACTTACTCTGAGTGGGTCACGAAGGGGTAGCAAGAGGCATCACTGTCTCTGAGTGGATGGAGGACCTGGTTCAGCCCCATTAGCATCCCTGCTGGGCTTGGCTCAGCAGGATATCCTGTTTCCACAAGGCAGATTGGAACTGAACTGCTGAGGGGACACAGTGAGGACCCTAGTTCTACAGGTTCCCCTGCAGTGGTCTCCCAGGCTGGTATTGGAGGGCAGACTCAGGAAAGCCTCAGAAAACATCAACAGGTAATGTTTTTTTTTTTAAGCTTTGAAATTAAAAAAATTATATTTATTACAATTTTTTTCACTTTGTATCCCAGTTATAGCCTCCTCCCCCTTCTCCTCCCATGCCCCTTCCCCAGTCCACTGATAGGGAGGTCCTCCTCCCCTTCCTTCTGATCCTAGCCTATCAGGTCTCATCAGGACTGTCTGCATTGTCTTCCTCTGTGGCCTGGCAAGGCTGCTCCCCCCCTCAGGGGGAGGTGATCAAAGAGCCAGCCCCTGAGTTCATGTCAGAGACAGTCCCTGTTCCCCTTACTCGGAAGCCCATTTGGAGACTGAGCTGCCATGGGCTACATCTGTGTAGGGGTTCTAGGTTATCTCCACGAATGGTCCTTGGTTGGAGTATGAAATGGACCCAAGAAGCAAGCAGGAGCAGCCATTCTAATATCTAATAAAATAGACTTTCAATCAAAATTAATCAAAAGAGATGGGGAAGGTCACTTCATACTCTTCAAAGGTAAATTCCACAAAAAAGACATCACAATTTTGAAAACAACTACGCCCAAAATAAAAGGGCACCCAGATTTGTAAAACAAACATTAATAAAACTTAAACCACATATACATCCCCACACATTAATAGCGGGAGACTTCAACACCTCACTCTCAACAAAGGACAGGTCAACAAAACAGAAATGACCTCTAACAGAGGTCATGAATCAAATGGACCTAACATATCTACAGAACCTTTCGCCCAAACACAAAAAAA
The DNA here is from genome assembly GCF_030254825.1 of Meriones unguiculatus. Lineage (NCBI taxonomy): Eukaryota > Metazoa > Chordata > Mammalia > Rodentia > Muridae > Meriones > Meriones unguiculatus. Next base: position 114,705,564 of record NC_083355.1, on the reverse strand, counting down.
AAAAATTACCTTCTTCTCGGTAATGTCTTAGTTTAACTGCTTTAGGCTCAGGGCAGGCACTTTAGTCTGTAGAATATTCTGGTGGCGGGTGGCAGAGGCGGGATGGAGCTTGCCGGCAGACTGCTCCCCCAGGGCACCCCTGAGTTGTTCCAGAGCCTGACGCTCCTCACTGCACAGCTGTAGCCTTAGTTGGCCCATGTGGTTCTCAAGGCTGCCCTCATGTTAAATGCCGGGACCATGTGCAGCTACAGACCTTTAGCCTATAAATCCGCAGAGGACCCTAGCCACCAAAATATCAAGACTGAAAAATGCCCAGCGGATGTGATGCTCAGGCCCAGCAGAGGCATGAGGGAAATGGAGCCCTCGTCCACGTCATGTCAATGAAAGTTCAAACCCAGGCAAGTTAAACACACACACGGTGTGGCTAGTGCAGTGTGCGTGTTGGCATCAGCAAATGGTAGGGGCACACACATGTGAGGTTTGTGTCCGTGTGTAAGAGTATCTGCGTGTCCCAGGATGGATGGATCCTTAACACAGGGAAGAAAGCAATAGGTGAGATGAAGTATGGTCCATTGGGGGATTAAACAAACAAACAAACAAACAAACAAAAAAATAAAATTAAAAAAGAAAGAAAAGAAAGAGAACTAGATAGTTGTACATGCTTCTGGAAGACCAGGAAATGACTGTTTATGTTACCACCAAACACATGAAACATGACAAATCTCTTTCTGAGTCTCCTATACAGTTATTCCAGTGAGTTTTCAGCAGATCCCAGGAGGTGGGTACTATCATTCTCCACTCTTTGTGGGTAAAGAAACGGAGGGCCAGGGAGGTGATGAGCATGGCGAGGCAGTAGAGGGTGTCTGTGATGGGGTGAGATGTGGACTCGAGGTCTTGTCTCCTTGTTGATGGTGATGAGGATGTGGTCTCTGCACAGAGAGGGCTAAGTAAGGTGGAGGCAAGAACTGCTAATTTTCTTCCAAATTTTTTCATTTGTGTGTATGAAGCATGCATGTGTGTTCGCGTGTGTAGGTAGGGTAAGGCTTCTGCATCTTCCTGGCTCGTTTCCTGAGTGTGTGTGTGTGTGTGTGTGTTCATGTGGAGGCCAGAGGACAACTTTGAATGCCCCATCACCTGCCTACCTACCATCCTCCTTCACTTGGTCCCTGACGCTCCCCATGTCTGTCTGTCTGTCTCTCTCTCTCTGTGTCCCTGTCTCTTTCTCTCTCTCTGACAGCTGTCTAATGAGCTCCAGCACATTACCAGATAAACTATCTATCTCCCAGACTCATTTTCTTCTTCTACCTTTTCATGTCCTCTTCATTTTCTCCTGGGAACTTCTTTTGACTTTATTTTACAAATTGCCAGCGGAAGATCTCTGTATAGGGAAGATGACCCTTGGATTCCTTTACTTTTCATTTTTTAAACTACATTTCAAAGTAAAATGCTGTCATGTGGTTTTAAAAAACTTCTTCCTGAACAAAGGGAAGAATGTTGAGGCTTGCAGGAAGTTGGTTGAAGGAGTAATCAGGATGCTATAAAAGTGTCCCAAAGTCTTGGTAGGAATACCTTGGTGTTTACCCATGGATGTCAGCTCTGTGTGCTGTGACTTGAACGACAGGATGTTAGAGATGGAGAAATCCTGATCAGGGTCTAACAGGTCCTTATATCAGAGGCTCAGTACCTGAGGCATAAGGAGAGGCTTGCATTTGCTCCATGGCCCATGTGACTGCCTTGACTTGAAGCTGGGAAAGATGAGAATGGGCAATGACTCCTTCATTGTGGCTGAAGGGCTACCAAGGTCAAAACTATCCAAGGAACTATATTTAGTCTAGGATAGAACTCAAGGGCCACCTGGCAAAAGAAGTGTACCCTCAAAAGCCTGGCACACAAATCACCTCTTTATTTGCCTCTTTCCTTCTCTCTCCAGCTCATGCCCGCTACCCTTTAACTTGCCTAACTGTTGAGAATGACGTTGCCATGGGTGACTGCAGGTATCCTGGAAGCCCAGTACAGAAAGGCCACTTGGGGCTTCAATGAGTGCCAAGACTTTCACAGGAGACCTAGGGGCAGGCCTGGTGGTAGCTAAGGGCTGTAGCTGATTAGCTCCATGACTTATCCAAAGTTTCCTCCAGCTGGGTCTCAGTTTCTTTGTAGAATGAAGGGAGTGGCCAGTGGCTGCAGATGGTTGGGCGAAGTCTGAGGATGGTGACAGTACATCCTGTCTCGAAACATCCTCTCTTGTTCCAGCTTCCGCTTGTGGGGAGGGATAGGGAATTCTGCCCCATCTCTATGGAAACCAGTTTGCTCATCCCCTCTTTGGCCAATTTCCTCATGATGATTCTGGGATATGATGGGCTCTTCCTCTTATTAGCTGGTGACCTTGATCATAATCCCTTAGAATGTCCCTGTTGCTGGGACCCATACAAACCAAGCTGTGCTTCACAGATCTCTTGTGAGGCCATGGAGGGAGCGCAGCCCCGTATATCAGCTTGGCCTTTCACACTTCTGTCACTGACTTTTCATTGCCTTCTCCACTTGTGATAGCTTTCACTGCTCAAAGGGTCTTCTAGGTCCCCAAACTCCAGTCTTGATGTCTCAGAACCTAGCTTGCTACCGTCTACCTTTCCAAAGAGGCATTCACTTAGAGGGCTCAACACTCAATGGCCAATTGGTCAAAGCACCCTCAAGAGTGCTTGGCTTGGATGCAGGGGATGGGCTAGGTGTAGACACAGGCTGGTCCTCTTGGTTTTGTCCTCAGCCTACAGCATGGTCACAGCCTCTGGAGGGTGATCCACTGGGGCGTGGACAGGGGTGTGGATGCAGATTCAGAGCTGGTGCACCTCATGTGGAGGTTTCCGTGTTCTTCAGGTGACTGGGCTATGAGCCAGCCCAGAGGACAGCAGTGTGCAGGAGTGGTTGGACACAAGAAACTTAGCTCAGGTGTTCCAGAGGCGAGGTTCTCCAGCAGGAGAGTCCAAGGTCACCTGGACCAAGCTCCAGCATCACCTGCACTGTCCAGTAGACTGCTAGTCTCTCTCGGGGTCCCCTTGCCATGTGGGAGGCTGTGCTACCCCAGCTTCTCCAGAGAAACCACAAATGCATTTGTGCCTGGTAACAGTTGGCTCCTGCAGAGCTGGAGTTACTGTGGTGAGAGGGAATCCTTGGAGACCCTAGACAGAAGGTCCTCATGTTGAGGACTAGGAAGAGCACTAAATGTTTGAGTCATTTCCAAACGCCTATAATAAAATCCCAACCTCCAGGCCACAGGTCTCTGAAGGGGTGTGTTTGTGTGTGGGGGGTGGGGTAGGGGAGGAGGCCTTGGATGGGATCAGTGTCTCATCAGAAGAAGCAGGAGAGCCCTCTCCTACCGCTGTGCTTTGTTGGTGCCTTAGGCTTGCCACCCGTCCAAGTTCAGCTTTCTGCTAGGTTTTCACTCCTCTGTCGATTTCCTCCACTTACTGGCCCAGCTGGTGTCACCTCTAGGTTCCTCCCGCCAGTTTGACAATCTCAGCTCCACTCAGGCCACCGGAGCCAGCCCACATAGCCATGGTCTACCCTGCCACGAGAAGGAGTCCTTTTGAGAGGGGGCTAAGGAGGAAGCATGTAGAAGGGCTGTGGATGTTACAGAGATGAGGCGGGTGCCATTGCTCCTTAGCCCTTCTTGTCTGTCCTAGCCTCTCTGCTGGTTTCTCCTGCAAGCTGCCAGTGTCGCCTGGGATGGTGGCTTGCCCTACACGAACACTGCCCTAACTCCCTCAGCCACAGGCCTCATGCCTGCCTTGGCCTGATCCTTGGGAAGACTTCAGCTGGTTTAGTGGGAGCACACCTCCCTCCAGAAGCAACTGCCTCCCTGTCATGGTGTTCCCTCCAGGTGCCTGAGAGTCTCTCTTTCTAGGGTCTGAAGGGGAGGGCATTACTGGGTTGAAAACTGCCCCTCCACAGGGTCCCCTGAAGTCTAGATGTAGCCATGTCTATTGTTCCTACAGGGTTAGCCTCCTCTAGCAGGAGGTAGATCTTAGTCCTCATCCTACCTGATACCCAGACAACCTGGTAAGTCTAATGCATCTTGGGGCCATGGAGGTCTTGAAGGATGTCCTGCACAATGCCAGAGAGAATTTAGAATGTCAGCCCAGGACACCGCTTCCAGGACAGTTTTCTCTGTGGACAGCAGATGTGTGGACCTGTGCCTGTGAGGCTACAGAGCTCCAGGAGACTTCTTCCTTCGGGTTCTAAGCCTCTGGTCAGAGACAGCTTGGAGAACATTCTTGACATCCTGCCAGTGCCTTGTCTTTCCTTTCCAGAGCTCTAGGTTTCCCTGCAGAGGCTAGGTAGGCACCAAGGGCACCATTAGTGGCCAAATGTGGTCTCTGTGTGTAAGGGGCCTCTGCTATCCTGGTCCTCCATTTCTGGGTACTCGAGAGAGCAGCTGGACACTGTCAAAAGCTGTCCAGCTGTCCAAGAGGTGGATAGAAAAGGGAAACAGGTTATAGAAAAGCAGTTCACAGGTTGGGGTGGGTGCAGGGAACAGGCTTAAAGTAGGTCTGCAGGGACTCAGAGAGGCCTGGGGTCAGAGGGTCCTTTCAGAACCTGAGCATTGTGGAGATGTGTGGTGGATATCCAGAAGCCCTACAGCTCCCTGGGGTCCTGGAGTTGGAAAAGGTAGGGTATCAGGGCTGAAGTACCCTACATCATGTGTGTCTCCTCTCTTAGCGCTGCTATAGCCACGCTGGCCTCCTTCCCGCCCATCCTTGGTACCAGCCAGGTACCAAGGTTCCTACAGGGTTAGCCTCCTCTAGCAGGCTGGGGCTCGCAGGCATACAGACACTAAGACATGCCTAAAGAGTTCCGTTGTCACTGTAGACAGCCTCACCTTCCTTGTTCACGTCGCCCATGGTCAGCCCCTGCCAGACAAGACTTATTCTTGCTGTCCCCCTGTGCTACCAGGGCCCAAGTCACTGTCTGAATACAGGGATGGTCTACCATGTCTGTCTCTGAAGGTAGCAGCACCGTTCGGCAAAGCCAGCCCCCAGCTACCTCTGTCCGCATTTGAGACTCCCCATGCTGCCCTGCACACATCTTTTTCTCTGCAAGGCCTCAGGAGTCTTGCCAAACCCCAGATGAATTATGGGAAAGGAGCTCTCCACAGTCAGCCTGAACCACGTTGCATATTTCAATAAGCTTCATGATGGGGCGGGTCCAAGAGTGGGCAGTCAGTTTCCCCACCTATCCTTGCACACTCCGGGAAGCTAATGTGCACAGGGCAGAGGAGGACACCAGATTTCAATGCCAGAACTCAATGCACATGGCTGGAGGTTAGAGCTTTCTGTGTCTGGTGCTCAGGCGTACGTGGGAGATGCATCTGGGAGCACGTGTGTGCACCTACACACAGGAGATGGGGAATGACCATCCCTTGCTCACATGGTCATGGAACTAACGCTGCGTTTCCTGGCTGCAGTGCTAGGTCTGGGATGGGGCAGGAAGATCTTGGCCTGTCCCGCCGTGGGGGACGAGAATGGAGAAGAATAGAGTCAACCTTCCCAGGGCAGAGGAAGAGCAGTGGTGAGGGGCATGACGACATGTGCCCAGGCAAGCAGGAGAGCATAGGAGTGTGCAAGGGCCAAGAGGGCTACAGTCACCTGGCTCTTCCGCTAGCCACACCCAAAGCCACATTGCTGTATCTCACTAGGGTTCCAGTGCCAACCTGACGGGGAGAATGGTGTCCTCCAGCAACCTTGCTGCTATTAGGTGCTGCTGTGCTCTGAGTATGGCCGACTGATTGGCCATTAATCAACCAACCAACCAACCAATCAATCAATTAATTAATGACTTTGCATGCATTGGCGTTTTGCATGCAGATATGTGTGAGGGTGTTGGAACCCCCGAAATGGAGTTGCAGATAGTGGTGAGATGCCATGTGGGTGCTGGGAATTGAAGAACAGCCAGTGCTCTTAACTGCTGACCCATCTGTCCAGCCTGACCCCCATTATTTTAGAGGTCCACTGGCAAGAAAGGAATTACAGGGACTGTCATGACCCTAGATGTTACAGCGGACTCTGAGGGAAAGGAAATGACTCTACAAAGGAAAACCTGGGGTGCAGCTGGAATTAGGGGGAGGAGGAGGAGGAGGAAGAGAGATGGGGAAGAGGAGGATTATGTTCTCAGCAGGCTAATGGGGTAGAGAAATGACAGGGATCAGAAATGACAGGAACAAAATAACAGGAACCCAAGGCAGGCACTGAGTCAAGCCTTTTCTGCTGTAGAAGCTCACTGTGCCTGGGGGAGCTGAACACTCTCATGCTTAGCCCAAGGGGAAGAATCCAAGAGTGGGCTGAGTCTCAAGATGCCTCACCCCACACCCTTGGCTCAGTAGTCGCTTATTCTCCACACTGCATGTAAAGGTGATAAGGGCATTTCTGGGGGTGGCAGACAAGATTTGGATTAAAAAAAAAGAAATAGGAGCCATCACAGTGCAGTGGATGGGTACTCCTCTGTGTGAGTAGTTGGAGCATTTTGTATACACAGCTGCAGAACAAGCATTGGAGTGGGAGACGAAAGAAATATAGTTGTCTTCCTGGCTCCAGTGAGCGAACTCTGAAAGCCAGGCTCTCAGCCTTTCTCATTTCTGCAGGGGCCTCCGGGCCTTTGTTCCCCTAAACAAGGACACTGGCGTTGGGTACAGGCCAGGGCAGGCTGGAGGATTTCCGCAGTGTGTCTCTTCCCACACGACAAGGCTCCTGGCTCAGCAAGGCGGTGGTGGCACCGTTACGTGGGGTCTGAGGATGTGGGTGTTGATTGAGGGTGACATGCCATGTGTGGTGTTAACTGTCCCCAAAGCTTCTGTGCTGCGGAGGTCAGCCTGCCTCTCTGCTTTTCTCTTTTTGACAGTCTCTGCGCTCCTCACCTGGGCTGAGGGGTACTTGCCGGCTGGCAGACAAAGACCGTAAGATGGGTAAGACTGGCTGGGGAAACCCTGAATGCTTTGGGTGGAGTAAATGAAGAAAGCCTTTCCTACCTTCGGAAGTGCTGGTGATCCTGGGGAGGAAAGGAAGATAGACCCTCCCCAATGTTGGAGGACATCAAATGCTAGAGGCTGGGAGTGGTCTGAAGGCCTTCTGGAGGCAGTAGCTGGTAGAGGAAGGCTCCGGACTGACCAAGTTTAGGGAGATTTTTTTTTGTGTGTGTGTGTGCGTGTGCGTGTGTGTGTGTGTGTGTGTGTGTGTGTGTGTTGTAAACAAATACATCTTACTGGCTTTCTCTCCAAACCTCTGCGTGTGACAAGTTGGTCTGGGGACATCCTGAATCCACCCTGAATTCTTTCAACACATGGGGCATGAAAAGTGGTGCATGGGTTGCTAGTGACGTGATAGTGCGAGCGGACCAAACCTTCTCCATAGTAGCCTTCTCCATAGCACAGGGGCTGCCTGAGGAGGGACCAAGGCTTGACAGTGTGTGTGCTGCCTGTGGGCCTCTCCCACACTCCCACTGTGCAGCCCACCCACCCGGCTTCTTTTTCTTGCATAGTTCAACGCACTGTCCTTGTAAGGGGTCAGGACAACTATCTGCATAGCTATCAATAGATACCTGGAGAGCTGGAACGAGTAACCCTCTGACCCTGGGGCCGTGTTGCTTCAGAATGGTGAGGCTGCCCATACCTTTTCCCTGCTGTTCAAGAGGCAGCAAAAATGTTTCTTCCCGGCTTGGATTCAGCAGAGAGATTATTCTTAAAAAGCGGCACTGAGCAATATTTTCTTTTTTGCTGTTCTTTGAGTGAGAAAATTACTTGCTAAGAACACACAAATTATTACTTTTTTTTTATATTGCTCATTTATTGACATAAGATTGCTAGAAAAGCAATCTCAGGGGGAAAAAGCAGGAAGAAATGAACGGGAAGAACCCACCTCTCTTTCCACTGGAGTGACTGCCAGAGCCTGAGTGCAAGCAAAGAGGGTCCTTCCATTTGCTGAACGTTAGTCAAACCCGACTGTTTCACACACACACACACACACACACACACACACACACACACACACACAAACAAAAACAGACAATCCTTTGAGGGGGAAAAAAGGCCAACTTTTGCTGTGCAACTTTTATCTCAAATAGATGAGGATTCTAATATTATCTGTCTTCAATAAACAGATTTTTAAAAACAACAACAACAACAACACAGACACAAAATGAAACTGTTTACTTTTTCAAACCGAAAAGCTTTGAGTAGCAGAAGGAAACAAAATCACTGAAAACAGGAATTTCTGTGCATGTGAAACAGCCAGGTCCTTTCCACCATCTGCACAGAAATCAGTTACTTTCATGTGTTAATCTAATAGGAATTTATTGTACCTTTGTTGTATTTTTCCATGCTATTAGGAATAAAAGAAAAATAGCAAGTAAATAAAAAGAATGTGGGGAGAAGGCAAGGCAAACAATGGCTCCTAATCCTCCACTTTCTTTTAGTTGCTTTTTTTTTTTAGCTTTTGGTTTTTGCTTTAAAAATTATTTTTCCTTAGTTTTTGGTCAAAATATTAATAAATGTATATTTTAAAATCTCAAAAAAATAGATCTTGAGCATGACAAAAGAAAAATCTTATATTCGCAACCCATTTCCAAGAAATATTTTTAAAATGCTGTCTGTTTTTGTTCTCCTTAAATAAATCATCATTTTCATTTAATATCTTTCTGATGTGTTCATGACATGTAGATATGAAAAGAAATCCCTACAGAGGGTTTTGGACAATATTGGAAAAATGTAAACAGCTTATATGTAAAATTTCCACAGAAGCGTTCTTGGCTTGGTTCACATTAATTTTTAAGGCACTGGGGGATCTTGAAACGGCGAGCTTGTCTGGTGGGCACCGTGGCGTGATGGTCCCCAAAGGCGCAGCGAAGCGGGGAAACAGATAACCTCTCTTCATTCCCTGGAAATCTGCTCGGCCTGGTTTCCCAGCGCGCCCTGGGCGGGCTGTCCCAGAGCTAGTCAGAGTTTTCGTTCTCTGAAGCTCACCGAGGCTCCGGCCATGCCGCCCCCTCCCGACCCCGGAGTGGAGCATGCATGGTCTGCAGCGCGGACCTGTGTGGAACCCACTTTGTAAGTGCGTTCCGACCCGCAGATCCCAGAGCAGCAGCTGCCTAGCAAGCGCGCAGCCTTGCTACCTCAAGTCGGAAGTTCACTCCTCCGTCCTCGGTTTAAGCATCCCTTTTCCCCCTTGACCCTGTTCGAACCGATGCAGACTTGCAGTCTCAGAACGCGGGACCGCCGCTGGGTCACGCTCTCAGCTCCCCCGGGGACTCCCAGGCAACTGTGGCCAAAATCGCTAGCTCAGTGAGAGGTATTGGGGTCTGCAGAAGATGGCCTGCGGGGCTCCCCTCTGGCTCTCACTGCCCCCGGAGCTCAAGACCACAGGCAGGAGCTGGTCGGCGGGGTGAGGACTCTAGCGCCCAGACGTGAGCCTAGCCTTGCACGCGTAGCGCGCACTGGCTTTGGTGCATCCGCCAAGCCTGGGAAGGGGTCCCCAGGGCCTGCGGGTTCCCGGCAGGAGTCCGCGGGCGACATTCGGAAAAGGAGGCAGAGGGCAGCGGGGGCACAACCGGCTCCCAAGCCCGAAGCTCGCGGCGGCCACACTGATGAGCCCTCCCGGGGCGCGCGGGACCACCCACACCGCAGCCGACGTGGGAACTCCGCCGTCGCGCAGGCCTCCGCGGGGGTCGTGGGCTTTGGCTGCTCACAGCACATCGCCAGGGCACTGCTGATGGAGTCGCTGTCCTGGGTGGAGAGAATCCCCAACGCCCGGACCCCCAGGCCTGCCCTTGTGGATGGACCCCGCGGCGCCAGGCACCAGAGGGGTGTTGGGCTCTGAGGGCCCAGGGCGCAGTTCCAAAGACCAGAAAATGGAAACTGAGAAAACAATCCCCAAATCCGGCCGGGCCGCAAGCCCACCGGCTTACATAAAGCCCCAGGAACCCGCCCGCCCGCGGCCTCCAGGCCTGAGGGGAACAATCATGGAGCGCCTGGGCAGGCTGTCCTGGGGTTGGCACTGCCACCGACCCCCTGACCAAGGGCCTGGAGTGACCCGGGGAGGGGGCAGGGGTCTCGGCCTCTTCCCATCCTCTGCTCCTAGAAACGTTTAACTGGCCTTTAATCACATTAGCAGCCGGCCCCAATTAGGGACGAGGGAGGGGGAGGCAGGAGGGAACTGCTGGCCGTGTCACCCGAGGATAAAGATCCTTTCATGTCCTTGGCCTGGCCTCGGGGCAATGCGGCGGGCCACCACCCCCGGCCTTTGATGGCCGGCGCCTGGCCGCCGCCGCCTTCCTTGCCCTCTGCGCCCCACCATGTGCCATCGCTCTCTCTGGGTCCGAAGTGAGCACGACTGCCGGGGCCTTCCTGTATCCTGGCACTCGGGTGGGAGGCCTGGCAAGTGCAGCCAGGTGCTCCAGCGGGCAGCCAGGCTTACAGAGCTTCTGCGGTCACTGCACCTGCTTCGGAGGCCCAGGCTGGCCAGACCCTGGTAAGGGCCTGCTTAAGGAGTGATTTCCAGGGAGGGCGACCCACCGCCTCGGGCATCCTTAGCCTCCTGAACTCCCTAGTGAGAGGGAGAAGGCGGCACAGCCCTGGGTAGACAGTGAAGCCCCATCGCTGCCTGCTCAGGCCATGATCAGGTCCAGGCGGGGAGTCCCTAGAGGTTTAAGTTCTGCAGTCCTCAGGGGCACATCAGTGACTCAGGGACCAGGATGCAGAGAGGGCGGTGCGCTCTGTCCAGGGGGTAGCCTTGCTCAGGTCATAGGCACTGTCCTGTGCGGCTTACCTTGCTTGGCCAGGCTTGGTGTCGGGCGCGCTTTGGACTGGACCGGGCCGGGGTCGGGCGAGGACAGCGGCCTCCTGCGCCGCCGGAATGCTGATGCTGCTGGCCTCCAGGGACTCGCCGTGGCCGCCCAGGACCCCCGCCCCACCGCGGCAGCTGCAGCCCGGAGCCGCGTGACCCTAGCCGCGACCTCCCTGCGCTAGGCTGTTTGTCCGCGCACAAAAGAGAACACTCATATTTTTCTTTTCGCACCACAGACTTCACACCCACCCCACCTCCCCTCCCCCGAGCTACCCCCCACCTCACACACACTCGGCTGAGAACCTCTTTTTCTCTCCGCACCCACTTTGTCTCGCCTTTCTCTGCTATTTAATTCCATAGTTGTCTTCGAGGATGTCAGTGTAGCTTAGAAAGTTTCATAGAAAGTCAGAAAGCAATTAGAGAGGCCCTTTTATTGGAGGCTTTTAAAGGGGAGCTTGAGCACTGAACACAATCCCATTAAGCGGCCAAAACTCCCACAGCCTTCAATAGGGCTCCTCAATACCTCGACAGACTTTAGCTGGCTCGTTGGGAAAGAGAGGTTTCCATCTCCAGTTCCGTAGCCGACTCACAACAGCGCGGCCTTGAACCGCTCAGGCCTTCTTTCTCATCCGAATCTCCGTTGGACTGAACACTAATTATGTCTGCAGAATCGCCCTGAGGTCTCTGACAAGAGCTTATGAAAACTTCAAGCCCTTTAACACAGCTACCAGCATCCTGACTGTTTATTTGAGTTAAAAAAAAAAAATCCAGCCAGGTTATAGAAATGTGAGTCTGATCTTTAAAAATAAACCTTTACCTTTCTCAGCTTATAAAAAGACATCGGCTAATGTTTGGAAAAAATGGCTCAAAGAAATTATGCTTTGCTGGGGGGGGGCATTTTTGACCAAAGTTTCAGCTTAACTGAATTTCAGTGCCAAATTATAACTGACCGATGGGAGTAACTGGATGGGAGGGGGGTAAGGAGGAAAAACGCTGGGTTCTAAGGCAAATCCAGGCCTGCTATGTTGGGGTGGTATGTGGCCAGGCCGACCCACACAGCAGGAGCCATCTTTACCAGTCTTAGTTCCAAGAGGTGAGGTTCCCACTTCCTATGGGAGAAAGCTGGGGTGTTTGTGCACGCCCTGGTGGATGGGCACATTTGGGGCTACATGGGGGAGGGGCAATTTAATGATAGGCGTGCTCCATACAGCACAGCCTTCGCGTCTCCGCTCTGCAGAAGCATTTCTCTTGGCAATAAGAATTAATCTCTTCCTTAAGAAGGCAGTATGTAAAGAAAGCAGGTGTGTTAAGGAAATAAAGTAATAGAAGAGAAAAAGTTGGTAGTTGGTTGTCAAAGCAAAGTGCCAGGCTTAGCACAGTTAAGATTTTTGCTCTTGGTGGGTGAGCACAGATGTTCATTTTGTTAAATAGAAGTTTGTATTTGACAGTTTCTGGATTCGATTTTGGAGAGGAGAGGAGAGAAGAGGAGAGGCAGAGAGGGGAGGGGAGAAGGGAGGAAAGAGATTCACAGTTAAGGAATTATAATTTAGACTGTTTGCACCGGCTGTAGGAGAATTGGGCTGTTTTCTAGACCCTGGTGGGTTGGGGGATTTATACATAGTATGCGGAAGTAGAATACCTCATTTGGTTAGACACTAAATGAGAAGTTAGTGAATATGAAAAGGTCTCAAATTTCTCTCTCTCTCTCTCTCTTTTTTCATCACCTCCTCTGGCCTGCTGCTCCAGGGTCAGCTCTTGAGCCTCTGGCCCCCTGTTTGGAGTCTATCCTGACCCTGCTATATCTGCTGTCATTGTCATTCTTCATGCCCTTTGACACTGACCTCTGCAAGGAGCCTGTGTGATAAAGAGCAGCCACCTTCAACCCCCACATCCAAGGGTGAGCCCCTTCAGACACCCAGACTCAGCCATACTGTTTAGGAGGCGCCCGAGGTTCTGTCCCTAAATGCTCCCCCTCTCCCTCCCACCTTCTCTCCCCGTGTCCAGCTTGGCTTTCTGAGACTCACAAGGCCTGCAGGGATGTCTGTGGACCCGTCTCTGCCAGTGTGCTCACAGAAGGCTGAGGCACTTGCCCTCAGCGTCTAGCTCCCAGCTTTCTAGCTCCTTTAAGGCTCTGTTTCCAGAGTAGGAGAAAGCCATACCCTTTTCCGAAGAGCAGGGGCAGTTAGTAGGCTTCATGATCTCTGACCGTGTCCAGGAGAGGGACTGGGTACAACTTTAGGGTCTGCTCAGCCTCAGCCTGGCTACACTTCCTCATAAACTCACAGTCATTGTTTTACCCCAGGTGAGTGACTTAAATCAGGCAGGATCTTAACCGCTTGCTCAGTGACTCTGCCTCAATTGGAGTGCCATAGAAAATGCAGTGGGGTGTGTGGCGGGGGAGACAAACCAAAGCAGAGACGTCTAAACAGCACATCTGCTTGTCTGTTTTGGATAGCCTGCGTTTGCCTAAGAGGAGCAGACTCCTGAGGGGAGGGGAGGCTCCAGGGTCCTGGCCAAGGCTTCATGGGAGAGGGGGTCTGCTCACTTTTCACCCAGGGCCTTCTAGGAAGTTGCCTTACAGAAAGCAAGGCTCTTTTTTTTTTTTTTTAAACTGCTACCACAGTGACAGTCTGTGTACCTGGAAGGGGTGAGTTCAGGCACCTTCCTCAGGGGAGCTAGCTCACTCTGAATCACTATGGAACCCGTGGAGGAGGGCTTGCTCTGACAACCCTCCCCCCCATCAGTAAGCGCGTGATTAGAGCAATGAGGTAAAAATGACTGGAACACAGCTACTTTAAAGACTCTTCAGGGAACAAAGAGGCAGCAATCGCTGTGGTTCAGGAGGAAAGGAAACTGGGAGGGTAACTCTCTGGAGTCGAGAGGAGGAAGATTTGGCTGTTAGGCTTTCCGGAAAATGTGTTAACAGTTCTTGTGTGAGCCAGGTATCATTTCAGACCACTTATTCAAATGAACTAAATTAGAAGTATTAACATTTAAAGACGGATCACGGCTTTGCCATAAACTTTACGCTCTCCAAAGGGGACCATCTCAGAGAGTTCTCATTGTTAGCCGGGAAACTGAACCCCCTCCTCAGAGTTTGGTGTTCTCATTTCATATTCATCAGCGACAGCAAGATAATCAAAAGCAAAGCACAGGCACGGGAAGGCAGAGGGCTGAGTTTGGGGAGAGGAGCAGGGAAGAGCAGGTGTGACTTTTCAAGCTGTCTTGCAAGCCTGCACTGTTGCCCCCTCCCAAAGTATTTTACTATTTTATTTCTTTAATGGATGAGTGATTTAAGCCTTTCTGAGCCATGAAATCCTTTGACCTTATTGAGTCTTTTCAACCAGGGACTTAAACTGAACAAAACACTCATTCCGTTCACGTTATGGTTTTGGACGTGCTGATTTTATTCCGACTCAATAGTTGAAGAAAATATGTAGGACCAGGTTCCTTTTAAATTGGCTCCCTGGGTGTTCCTCTAGGGGGATGGGAAGAGAGAAACAAACAAGGCAGAAATGCCCACTTTTGATTTATGGTTGGAAGCAGAGCTGATATTGGGGTCTGTGCCAACCGTCAAGGAACTGGTGCGTTGTTTCGCTGTGTGTTAAAGGCGGCTCTGGACACAGGCCAGATTTTGAGTTTTAATCGAAGCATCCCGTCTTTTATTCCGTGCTTCTTTATCTTAATTAGATACCAGGCCCCTGCTTAGATCTGACTCTAACAATACCTGTCCACAAGCCCGTGGGGCAGGATGAATGTCAGAATTGAGATTTCTTAGCATTGGAAGGGAATGCAGACAGATGCTGTGCAGCAGGGTCACTGCGTCTCAGGAGCACAGACACTGGGGTGGTGACAGGACCAGACCCTCCCAGTCCAGTTCCGTGCAGTTGTAACTGCTCTGTTGTAGGGAGTGCGGCAAATGCATGCCCCGGTCTGCCGGGGAGCTTTAATGTGTGCGGAAGGGGTGGCAAGACAGCAGGGCCTTTTAAAATATAGATATTTTTTTTCTCTTTTTCATTTTTTTAAGGCAGTCATCCTAGGAGGTTTCTGAATTCTTGGGCGGGTCAGTTTGAGTGGTGACCCTGGTGCTGAAGTGTCCTTTGTAGAAGAAAGCCTGTCTGTTTGCAGATGGTGGTACGAACCGTGTGGACTGAGGGCTACATGTGAGTGCATTTTCAGGTGGGTATGTGTGTGTGTGTGTGTGTGTGTCCACGTGAGGCCGGAGGGCAACCTGCGATGTTCTTCCTCAGTTGGCCTGCTGTCCATTTGCCAGTTAGACTCAGCTAGCTGGTCAAGGAGGCCCAGCATCGACCTGTCTCTGCATCCCCCTCCTCCGGTGCTGAGGTTACAAATGATCATCAGTCCCCCCATCCCATCTTGTTATGTAGGTGCTAGGGACCAAATTCAGGCCCTCATACTTGAAAGGTAAACACTAAACAAACTTACCCATTTCTCCAGCCCCCAACCTCTACCCTTGGGTGTGTTAACACATGCTACGCTTATGTTTTGGGGGTGTCGGTAACTGCAGAGCCCACATACCACCATCAGGCTGTGTCTCCAGGGACTTTGGGTGACCCAGATGGCAGTGCCCGACCTTTCTCCTGCAAGGAGCATCCCCGCAGGATGGCTGGCCAGCAGCAGGGTGACAGAAACTAGCTTATGTAACTAACCCACAGAACCACGTCCAGTTCTGACTCAGTAAGTCTGCCTGACCTACATTCAACTGGGAAAACCTTCAGCTCTTTCAAGAGATAAGACCATTCTGGGCAGAAATGGTGAACAGCCTAGCTGAAGTGGGGCTGTGATATACATTTTAATTATTACAGGGCTTTTGAGCTTTCTCATGCAGGATTGGGCATTGTTCAGTTTTGATTGAGTTGTTTTCGGGGCTCAGAAGAGCAGATGAAGTAACTGACCTTTGTGCTTTCTAGGTGGGTGTCAGGGTTCTTTATTCTTTACTCTATATTATGTTGGAGGCTAGTGCTTGACCTCTGAGGACACATTTCTGAGATGAAAGCGGGATTCGCCACTCCATTTACAATGGAATATTACTCAGCCACAAAGGGAAACAGAATGCTGTCATCTGCCGCATGGATGGAGCACAGGGAGGTCATGTTAAGTGAAATAAGGTGGTCACCGAAAATCATACACTCCATGACCTCATTTACATGTAGAAGCTGGAGTAAAAATGGCCCCATAGAGGTAGAGTGGAGAATGTGGTCACAAGAGCATGAGAATCGTGAGACGGGGGAGAGGGGACAGATCAAGTGAAGTAACCTGGTCTACAGAGTGAGTTCCAGGACAGCCAGAGCTAGATAATACAGAGACTCTGTCTCAAAAAACAAAACAGTGTAGGTGTCTGTGGTCCATGCTACCTCTGGGAGCCATTTCTGGGTCAGTGGTCCTGCTGCAGCTGGGGACTAAGTTGTTGTCCAAGGCCCTTGTTTCCACTGAAAGCCATGCAGATGTTGCCTCCTGAAGCCATGTTGATGTTGGTGGACCGGGCTGTCACCGGAGACCAGGCACTTGCTGACACCAGGTACTAGGTGGATATCTGTGGCCCATACTGTTGCCAGATAGCATGAGGAAGTCCATGCACTCTTGCCATCTGTGAAGGGTAAGGAAGCTTCTGCCCTGGTGTCGATGCCTGCAGACTCATGGTTGAGAAAGAGACAACCTCTCCCCCTAAAATAGAAACAACCTAGAGAGGAAGCCATCAAAGAGAACTCTTAAAAACTGTGATAAGGATGCTCTCCATAGCAGATGGGGTGGGCTGGGGGAGAACTCACTTTTCCTTAAGGAGCTGGCCACTGGAGGTTTGACCATGCTCCAGTGGCTACATGGACACCACATATTGGACTTGTTTTATTTTTATCTTTATTTGGCGGGGGGGGGGAAGGAACGCAAGGGTGGGGGAGAGGACATAGAAGGAGTGGGAAGTAAGGGTGATTGGGGTTGCATTATGTGAAATTCCCAAATAATCAATAAAAATACTACGTAAAAAAAACAAAACAAAACACAAAAAGAACACAGGTACAGTCTGGCAGAGCAGGTGTGTGGTGGACGCTTGTGATCCCAGCTCTTAAGGGGTGGAGTCAGGAGCTCCCTGAAGCAAGCCAACTAGCTAGACTAACTGATCTGTGAACTCTGGGTTCAATTAAGAGCCCTTGTCTCATTAAACAGAAGAGCAGAGTGACTTCGATTTCAGGCTTAAATACATGCATTCTCTCTCGGTCTCTGTCTCTCTCTCTCTCTCTCACAGACACTCACACGCTGCAAACATACTTGGACACAGATACTACAAACGGGCACATCAAAAACAAAACAAAACAAAACAAAACAAACAACCAAAAAAACCAGAGGAATTCAGTTCCATAATGCAAAGAAATGGTACCTACTTAAGGGATGGAACTCTGTCTGTGTTTGATTATGGCACCTTATGAAAAGCGTTGCGACGTCATGTCACATCCTATCGATAGGTAAGATGAATGAAAAGAGAACTTACCAAGAAAGATGGTTCAGAACATAGACAATGTTCAGCCTCATACTTTACTGTTCAGGGATCCCTCTAGAACACTAAGTGAAACAGTACTAAAGGGAACAAGGGCATCTTGTTGGCACTTAACATTGCCAAAGGGGCAGAAGGTGCAGGGCAGCATCCCTTGCTCAAGAGGAAAAGGCTGGAAACTCTCAGGGAAATCCTGGAGGAGAGGAAGGACTCTGCAAAGAGTCACTTTTGGGAGAGCTGTCCTAGAACTTCCAAAATCAGTGGGATGGCTTTGACGACGGTGTGAAGGTACCGTCGTGCTTCCCTTTGTCTCCGAAGAGGCTCCGTTTGTTCCTGACTAGACATGAGTTCTCATGTGCCTAATGAAGGGCTGATACCCCGGCAGGAGGACCTCAGCATCTATGGCGTCACAGAGGAGGCTGCCTCGGGGCAAGAACAACTGCTATCCACAGCTCCTCTGAATGGTTCCAGGCTTGCATCTTTCCTTCTGAATAGCTCATGGCATTGTGTGGAGTCTTTTGTACACAAGACAGTGGTTTCATGGTGCCTGGTTTAAGTCAGAGGAGTCAGGTGGAAGATCTAGGATGCAGGAGAGAGAGAGTGAAGCTTACAGACTGGTGGAGGCCTGAATGACAGCAAATCTGGGCATTGGCCGGGGTGGGTAAGCCTCTCACTTAGCAGCAGTGATCAAAGGACAAGGCAAAAATCCATCTGTGACTGTGTGAAAAACCAGCAGAGGCTGCTATGCCAGGCCAGGCGGGGAAAGCTCAGAAACATACATTGGAAGGCGGCTCTTAAGGTGAATGTCACACATAAGCCTCCATACATCAGCCACCAGGAGGGGAGGGCATGTGAGACAGCCATCCAGGAAAAAGGACGGCATTAAAAGGGAAGGATGGGGCTGTTGTGTGACACTCTTCCTAGCGATACCTGAAAAAAAAAATGTCTGCTCACCCTAGGGAGAGAACCAATGACAGAGCAAAGTAATGAAACCATCAAAATTGGACTTGGTAAACTAAAGGGTTTATTTGGGTTACAGGAATACAGGTGAGGGGGTTGCTTACAGGACCATAACTCAAAATCAGCTGTATCATGGAAACTCACTCCAGCATGGATGATGATTCATAAACACCAGAACCCTAAATTCTCTGCATGATTCGTAGGCATCTCAGCAGCTTGGAGAATCTTTTGAGCACAGCTTGAGTCCTCTCAGAGATACTTTTTGCTTATATAACCTTGAAGAGGGAGGTTACATTTGGTAAGTATCAGGGACTTCCTGGGACTTTTGAGTTGTTGACTTCCTCAGACTTAACAGTTTCCTTTTGGAGCTTCAGTCTTTTTTTTTTTTAATTTTTATCTTTTTATATTAATTACACCTTATTCACTTTGTATTCCAGCTGTAATCCCCTCTCTCAATCCCTTCCAACTCCATCCTCCCTCCCGTTCTTCTCATGTCCCTCTCCAAGTTCACTGATAGGGGAGGTTCTCCTCCACTTTCACCTGACCCTAGCCTATCAGGTCTCATCAGGAATGGCTGCATTGTCTTCCTCTGTGGCCTGGCAAGGCTACTCCCCCCTCAGAGGGGGTGGTCAAAGAGCCAGCCAGAGTTCATGTCAGAGACTGTCCCTGTTCCCCTTACTAGGGTGCCCACTTGGATACTAAGCTGCCATGGGCTACATCTGAGCAGGAGTTCTCGGTTATCTCCATGCATGGTCCTTGGTTGGAGTATCAGCCTCAGAAAAGATCCCTGGGCCCAGATTTTTTTGGTTCTGTAGGAGCTTCAGTTTTAATGAACTTGCCTTCAAGGGGAAATTTCTATGCTACAGGGGTCCTTTTTTCCATTGTGGGGCTTCAGATCCTCAGACAGGGAAAATTAGGTAAGATTAACTCCTTGTTCGTGCTTAATTCTGCTTTGTAGGCAAATTCAAGGTCTACAGGGTGTGTGTGTGTGTGTGTGTGTGCTAGACCTATTTCCCAGTACTCTGCATGCACAGGTTGAAGCCTTGGATGTGCGCTTCCTGGCTCTTGCTCAGAGTCTGCCTTCATCATTAGCTTTAATCCACATATTTTAGACACACACACACACACACACACACACACACACTAGCATTTCTGGGAGGACAATGAGAGATCTATGGTTTCCACCATCTGTGCTCCAGTCTACAGAGGAAGACCCTTGTAAGATTCTGCTTTCCCAAGCTTGTAAGTTTTGTTTTTTCTGGGCCCTAAGCCCTCCTTGTTTCCTTCTAGGTCCTAGAGTCTAGGAAGGACTGTTTCAGTTGAGGGGGAATTGCGGCATAACAGCATGACACATCTGGGGCATGGAGAACCACAGAGCAATGGAGAGGGTGGGAGGCTGAGATCTGAGGTGAGAGCCTGGCAACCAGAATCCCCATTCTCCCAGGTTCCTTTGTGGTCGCTGTACCTTCCAAGGTTGGCAGGGATGACTCTGAAAGATGTGTACCATTAAATATGTCACTGTGTCACAATTTACATAAGGTGTGCCATGACATCGGTTATAATGTAGCATGAAAGGAGCCTTCCCCCAACCCCCAAAGAACTAAGAGTGAGCTCAAAGTCGCTGGAAACCATCCACGTTGGTGACTATAGAAAAAAGGCAGCTGACCCTGATCCCAGACACTTGGCAAAAGAGACAGCAGACCCTCTGGTTTAAAAAAACAGCTTATTTAAGAAAAACAGCTAACTTCTCCTTCTGCCCCCAACAAGCCCGCCTTTTTCCCCTCTGTAACCTTAGCTGCAAATACCTCAGCTTGAAGAAGGTAATCTGTGTTCTCCTAAACTCTGGCTGTTGAGTAACTAGGTCCTGCGCCCTGATCAAAATGGGACCAGAAATGGAGCCACCCCCTCTCTGGTATTAAACAAAGCCTGCTCCAGCTGTTCGAGGTAGTATAAATTCTCATAATTTATTTCTTCCTACAAACTTGATTCTCACATGTCCTTACATTTTGGTCCTGAAACCCAGGAAGCACTTTTCCCAATGGGCTCCCTTTTCACCAGGCCTCTGTCCTGTTTCTCACCTTTCCTTTCCCTTGAGGGATCCTCTCCGCCCTCTGAGACCTCCTTCCATCTACAGCCATGGCTTCTAGCAGCCTCATTGGCCCATGACCAGAGCAGGCATTAACTTACAAACCTGCAGCTTCCCAAACCTAAGCTGGATAGCTACTTCAGTGTCAGGCTGGCTTTCTGCTAAATGACGTCTCTAAGGAGACTGATGGATGGGTGGGAAGAGCAACTCAAACTCCACAAAGACAACCACTCCCAACAGGTACATTCATGTTTCTCAAGAGTGTTGCCTGAACCATCCCCGGGGAAGACTCCCACCAGCTCCAGATTCAGTTGGTCCTAAAGGTGGCTCTGTGTGATTGGCCCAGCAAGAGCTGTAGTGTCTGTTTCTGGGGTAGGGAAGAACAAGCCGGTCCATGGGAGTTGGGAACTCCTGCTCCTTCCAGTGGGAGGAATCAGGTCCAGCAGTTTCTGAAGCATGCTTCTACAGGGTTCTGTGTGTCTTTGATAGTAAGTAACCTTTAACTTCAACCATGCAGAGACCAGTAGTGATTGCGACTTCCCATCAGGTCCTTTCTCTGATCCAGGAAGTTGCCTGTCCATACAAAGAAATTGATTTCCAAGCTCACATGGCTTAGGGAAAAAAAAAAAAAAAAAAAAAGAACAACCATTTAATAATTAGTTTTTCAGTTCAACTGTATTTTTTTGACTTTTTAATTTTTTTTTTTTAAATGTGGTAGATTTTCTTTTCCTGGGCAAATTCTTAGCATTTAATTGCACTTAAAAATTGTGGAGCCTGTCAGAGTAAATTGCAGATAGAATAGTCTTCCCCAGGAAAACTAGTCCTGTGATTGTCACCATTGTCAGGATTCTGAGATAAAGTTGTGGGAAGGACAATTTAAGTCTACACGGTGAGCCACACTTAAATCAGTATTCAGCACGGAGCTCATCACCGAGAGACAAACATCCAAGCTGGCGGGCGGGACGCTGGAGCAATTTGACTTTGATTTTTTAAAAGATTACAAAATTTACCCCCCGAAGCAGAGGTGACATTCCTGCCCAGCTGTTTGTCGTTGTCGTTGTTTTTAACTTAAAGGCAATTTATAATAAATCCATACAAATACATTGTGGAAACACCCCCACCCCAAGTAATTGTAACATATTTTTAAAAGTAAAGCCCAAGTGATACTGCTAGCCAAATGCAAGAAACGCGTCTGCCTGGGGCGTCAGGCAGACCTTATATGCCTCATGCAGCTCTCACCTTTTCTTTGGCCACCAGAGAGAGCGACAGCCTCCAGGGGATGGAAATAAGATCTTTTATTTATTCACTCTAGGGAACGCTTTCACCTTTTGTTCATCCATTTTTTGATACGTGAGCTCGCATGAATTGATTATCTTCGCAGAAAGCTGAGTGTTACAGCGTTGGCATCTTATCTGCTGAACCAAACAAGCCTCTGGGGGAGGAGGTGGGAGCTTGGTGCCCTTTGTTCGGAACCCCGCTCGGCTGCTGCCAGACAAACCTCGAGGAAGTGATCAGAGGCTTCATGGAAGCAGCATTCTACTGTTTGAAGTTACTGTGTACTCATCCATACATGTATGTCTACCTGTTCCTAACACACACACAGACACGCACACACACAACACACTCCCCCTTTGGGTCAGAACGGACAGGGAACACATCATCCGTGTAGGAAAACAACTGCCTGTTTCTCCTTTGAGCCACTGTAGGGCAGGTGTGGCTTCAAGAATGCCATGGCCTTAGGTCATGCGCAGCAGGGTGCGTGGGTATCCATGCCTTTGTCATATCTGTGCCCCACTGGCAGAACAGATGCACCGAGAAAACACAGCATGCCGCCCAGAACTTAGTTAGGCCTCTGATAATGAAATCACTCATTGAGGGCAAGACCACATTTTACACAAGCAAATTAAAAAAGGACACAAGATGGTTGAATATTCGTCTTATCGATGATGCAAGTTTTTAAAAATCACTTTAGCCTGTCATCAGGTAATTTGATTATGTTACTTTTCAAGGTTTATCTTTAATCATGTGACTGCTGGTTAGTACTTGTCAAGCCAACTAGAGTCACCTGAGAAGAGGGAGCCTGAGAAGCTGCCTCTATCTGATTGGCCTGCGACCGAGTTTGTGGGGCATTTTCTTGATTAATGATCGATGTGGGGGAGGGGGAGGATCCAGCCCACTGTGGGCGGTGCCACACCTGGGCAGGCAGTCCTGGGTTATATAAGAAAGCAGGCTGACTGGGCTGTGGTCCAGAGCCACTTTCTCTTTGAGAGCTTCTGTTCAACTGCTCTGCTTCAGTTGCCGCCTTGAGGTTCCTGCTTGAGGTTCTGCTGTGCTTTCCTGGATGATGGGCTGTAATGCGTAAGTCAAATGAACCTTTTCTCCCCCCAAGTTATAATCAGTTAGTGTTCTATCACAGCAGCAGAAACAAAAGTAAGATTGTGTGTGTGTGTGTGTGTGTGTGTGTTGAACACAAAGGTCAGAAGAAGGTGTCAGATCCCCTGGAGCTGGAGTGACAGGCTGATGTGACCTCTACAGGAGCAGTACATGCTCCTAGTTGCTGAACCATCTCTCCAGCCCTTATGTTCATTTATGATATCTGATCCCAAGGAGGTATAAACATTTGCTGCCTGTGGGAATTATCAGTTTATTAGTGTGACATGTATGTACACTCACTCATGTATGTGTGTGTAGATAATTCACATCTGTACCTGGCCTCTGGTGTATTTGCAAACTGGCTGAGAACAGTAGCAGGCTTGGTCCGGCCCGTGCCTGCCGCAGGCTGAGAACGGTCTCACAGTCACCCTGAGCTTGAGCTGCTTGCTGGGACGGTGTGCACAAACACCACCGCTGACATAAAAAGCCCTGTGGGCCAGTCTGTGTTCCTAGAAGGGTGCTGTGAACTCCGTTCTCCTGACACAGTGGCCTCAGGGATGCGGTTGCTGCTGCCACTGAAGGCCACTGAGAATGTGAGAGAAAAGCTCTCTTCCTCTTCCTCTGGGAGGAATGGGCCACCATGGCCCCAGGCAACCTTGGCAGAAGGTAGAGCTGTGGAAGAAGATATAAGCAGGCAGGAAGGGACAAGGGCCATCAAGTCTTAGGGAGAACTGGTTCAGTCTGTGGCCATGGGCAAGCCTGGGAACCTTCGAGAATCTCATCCCTTCCATTGTGGGAAGATTGCCTTCCTCCCATTTACGAGCCTGAGAGACTTATATGCCTGCTGGCTTAATAACAGAGCACCCCAAGGAGCAGGAAGCAGTTGCCTTGTGAAGTGGTTACTTTTATATGCTATTGAGGCAGAGGCACTGACAGAATGTCTGATGGAAGTCCGTGTTTGTGAGCCGACCTATTTTGTCAGGAGCAGCAGTACGGGTCTGTGCGGTGACTGAGGAGCCTTACACTCTGTAGTCATGAAAAGAAAGAAAGAAAAAAGGCAAACGATGTATGAGCTGCCTCCCCACCTAAAGGAGCTTCAGCCATTCATGTTAAATCAGGGTTGGGGACATTCTTAAGGATCCAGAAAACTTGGGTTGGAGAGATGGGCCTGGTCAATGAAGCGCTCGCCATGCAAGAGAGTCTCTGGCCAGCCAGGCCAGACAAGCTGTTAGCCAGAGACCCTGTCTCAAAACACAAGGTGTGGAGAGCCACTGAGGAAGACATGCATGTTGACCTTGGACCGCCATGTGCATGCACACACATACATATATGTTCCTGCCTACACACATGCATGCACATATCAATACGTACACACATTGGGCACAGAGGCAGACCTAGCTACTATCTGAGAAAGCGAATAAAAATGCTACTCATGTTTTAAGCCCTATAAAGTTGGTTCAGCTCTCTCTCTCCAGAAAACTTTTGCAAGGACATACTTTAAGCTAACTTGGCAGAAATGTTTGAGATGGGGTCTACACGTTCAAACTGATCTCTGTGTTGCTCTTCTTTAGCGATTTAATTTGGCTGCCAGCTAATAGGGGAGAATTGAAAATCAGTGTTAACGTTCGTTTTCAGCAGAACTAGGCCTAGTGTTCGAGTTGGCGAAAGGGGACCCCATCTTCAGGGCCTCCTCACTTGGCCATGATGAGGACAGTGTACTCTGTTTCTGACACATGTGCTTCTCAACACGTGTGGTTTGGGGGTTAAGTGAAGCCACAGGCACATGCCTTTGAGAGAGTCTCCCATTCATCTGCATGTAGAGAATCCCAAGAGCCCTTGGGGTGGGCAGGGAGGGCAAAGAATGATCGGCTTTCAGACTCTGAGTCAGTCTCCTTGGGAGCCAGACGAATCTGTGCTCATTTTGAAGCAGAAGAAACACATTTATGGAGAAAAAAAAAAGAGAGAGAGAAAGAGAAACCCAGCTCTAATCCTGCCCACTGGAGTCCATGGCACAACTTACAGATGGTGATATTCAGATTCTCTTGGTATTTCTCCAGCTAGGGATATGAAATGCATTTGAGAGGAAAAGAAAAAAAAACAAAACAAAACAAAAAAAAAACTTCTGCCCCGGGGGGCGGGGATAGCACATCTGAACACTGACAATCTATCCACTGAACAAAAGGACAGGATCACCCTTCCCTCCACCCCTACATCATGAGGTCAGCTGTGGGTGGCACAGGAGTGAAAACATCACATGGCCCCCGTGGATCTGTGATCTCACGTAACTGGGTGCTAGAATTAGAGGTATCCACCACCATTCCTGGTTTGTGCCATGTGGGGCTCGAACCCAGGGCTTTGTGCTTGCTAGGCAGATGCTCTACCACTTGAGCATCCCCTTCAGTCTCGGGTCTATGATCTCACTTGTCCCTTGCACTTGGCATTCCCCTTGCCACAAAGAAGATCTGGGATGCCACGTGCACTCAGAAACCTGTGGAGATCAAAGAACCTCATGACTGACACAGATCACAGACACATCTAGAATGGAAAATGGTTGACAGAGAAGTTCCTTGGCAGCCATTTTGGATGTGTCAGGGATGGAGGGGACTGCAGAGTTCATGACAAGTTCTCTTGAGCTTTCCCCTAGGTTCTTGAACACTGAGGAGGAGGAAGACCCCCAGAAAGAGCTTTGAGGTACGTAACTAATTCACAGGTAAGAGCCTAAGTACCTGTGTGGGTACTTTAGGAGCAGAAGAATAAACACAGTAAGGGGCTGGAGAGGTGGTTAAGTGGGTACAGCATTTGCTGCTCAAGCATTAGGACATGAGTTCAAATCTCTGGCACCCATGTAAGAAGCCCAGTGTGGTTATGCATCTGTTACTCCAGCGCTGTGTGGGGAGGTAGAGACAGGAGGATTTCTGGGCCTTATTGGCTGCCAGCCTCCTTCCAGGTTCTGTGAGAAACCCTGTCTCAAAGCAAAGGTGGAGAGTGATAGAGCAGGACCCCATATACACAGGTGCACACACCTGCACACATACGTCAATATGCATACATGTCTAGAGGCAAGTGGAAACCTGGGCTCACTGGTGAATTCAAGAAGGATTGGTCTGTCTGAAGGATCTCTCTCCCTCTCTCACCCATCTCTTTCTCTGTTGGCTCCCCATAATGAAGCAGTTTGACCAGATAAAAGAATTTGATTGGCACACAGTTGATACAAATCCAAAAGAAAGAAAAAAAAATAATAAAGCCAAATTTCCCGGAAGGATATCATCCCCAGACTGCTGGAGTCAGTTTGGAAAATCTCAGTTTTGAGAAGGTGGCAGAATTACATAATTATTCACAATTCTTAAAATGAAAAAAAAAAGCACCTCTTCCAAATATGAAAGTGTGAGATAGCCCAAAGCATTGCTTCTGGACTCGTGGGGGCAGCCCGGCCTCTCCCCACACAGAGATGCAGAGCAGCATGCTGTTGCCACCGGCTGGAACACGTGGTCCCCTGCCTCTCAGCTCTTCTTAGCATTCGTGCTGCTCTTCCTGAGGGAACCCTGGCTCCAGGTAGGGTGCTGGGGCATAGCCCACTGGAAAAGCAGGTGATGGTGTCTATGAAGATGTGTTTTCCCCGAGTTTGTGTGTAGCTCAGGAGTTGCCCTCTGGCATCGTTCATCAGGTGCTGTCTGCCTTGTTTGTTTTTTCTTTTTTTGAGACAGGGTCTGTCTTGTTGATTCGGGTCTCACCTGTTAGGCTGGTCTGACTGGCCGTCATGTCCCAGAGATCTGCCTATGTCTTTCTTTCTAGCGTTTGGGTTGCAGTGTTTTCACCATGCCGACTGTTTTAGTTGGGGTTGGTTTTGGAGAGTCAAACTCGGGCCCTCAATCTTGTACAGCGAACATTTGACCGATGGTGCCACACCCTTCCCCCACCAGCTCTGATAGTCCTTCTTGCCCACTCATAGCACCTGTGCTTGAAGTGCACAGCAAAACAGTCCTGGATACAGGTGAGATGGATGAGCGGGGAGGAGGATTCTGGGACCTCGGCCTAGCCATCCTGATTGACTGGATATGGCTTTGAAGATCTTAGAACCTTGGCTACTTCTATTTTTAAACTGGATCTGAGGATGTGGCTCAGGGGTAGAGTTCTTGCTTCACACATGCAGAGCCTTGTGTTTCATCCCAAGCACCACAGAAGAGGACAACAAGATGGCCGTGCTACCCAGGAACAACCCATAGTTGTTGCTGCTGCTGGCTGAAAGGCCAAGTGTCAGTCACTTGGTTACTATGGGAGGGCTCACCCTGTGAGCACTAGCTACATTTCTCATTGCTGTGACAAAACTCCTGACAAAAGCAACCCAAGGAAGAAAGGGTTGGTATTGGCTCACAGTTGCAGGGTTCACAGTTCACCACGGCAGGGAAGTCACAGCGGCAGGAGAGTGAGGCCACTGGGTCACATCACATCTGCGTCCAGGGAGCAGAGTGGTCAAAGCTGTCCACATTTAGAGTGGGTCTTCCCATTTCAATTAACCCAGTGGAAAAGGTCCCTCATAGACATGTCCAGAATCTTGTCTCTTTGATGACTCTAGGTCTTGTCAAGTTGATGGTCAGTTTTAACCATCACGCTGCTTTCACCCTGAATGAGGACCTGGGGACCCCCTCAGGGAGGGGGGTTTGTGTTTGCAGGGCTAGTAAATGAGTGACTACCATGGTTGGCCAAGTGACCATTATAGGTGGCAATAGGAAGAAACACAGAGAAGAGTCTGCAGTGTGGCTGGCAGAGGGGCCTGGTCCCTGGAGCGTGGTGGATGTGAATCAAAGGTGCAGCAGGATCTGCTTGTGCTTAAAAAACAAGACATATCTGGGAAAGTGGAGGTGCAGGGCATAGGGGAGGCTGAGGCTGTGCGGGCCTTAGGGTACAGTACGGAAGTGTTGGGCCTGACTGGGACCTGCGGTCAGCAGTGAGCTGGTCAAGATGGGGTGGTGGGACTCAGCCTCTGGAAGATCCTCATGGTGTTCAGCAGGAGGCTGATACGCAGAGCAGTTCTGAGGAATCGTCCTAGAGAGAGCCACAAGGGAGGTTGAAGGACCCGGATCCAGCCTGGCAGCACCACACTCGGTAGTGGGACCACCCTGGGAAATGTGGTGAAATCAGCCCATGACAGCACCTTTTACATCCCGGGCTTGGGGGGAAGCCGTGTGTATATGAGTGGGAGGCGAGGCCACCGAGGCTGGCTGGGCAAGTTTCTGAGGGATGAAAGAGGACCTCTGGTAACTTGTGCTCTAGGGCTGGGCCCAGGAGGCGCTAATGGCAGTGTAGGGAAAGCCAGCAGTGAATAAAGCCACCACAAGGCCAGGCCAGGATGCAGTGAGCAGTGATGTGGATGGCTGCATAGTCCAGGAGATGCAGTCAGCTGTGGGGTGGGTTCTGGAAGCCATTTTAAGACAGTTAGCGGAGACAGTTGGCCCACTGTGTTGTGCTGGAGAGTGAGCAGGGCATGGGGGAAGGCAAGGGTCTCTGGAAGACAGAGACTGTGGCTGACTGGTGCCAGGGGCACTGTGGCATGGCACACGTCGAGAGAGCACACATGTGTCTGGGGTGGAGAGTTGCATGTGCTTGTGAACAGTGTGTGTGGTCAGAGGGCAACATCCGTTGGCTTCCTTAATTAACATTTTGAGTCAGGCTATTTCACTGAGCCTGGCACTCTTACTTCAGCATGATCAGCTGCTTAGGGAGCTCCAGGGACCCTCCTGCCTCCCCAGCACCCGATCGCTGGTGGATGGCGGGGATAGAACCCCAGTCTTCGTACATGAGTGGCGGGTACTTTATCCACTGAGCTATCTCCCCAACTCTTCCCAGTCCCCATATGTTGACTGGCAACGTCCCCCCGGTTTCTACAGACTGTCACTAGAAATATTTTCCACCAGTGGTGACTGATTTGTCGAGAAGTGCTTGGCCTCGACATGGCAAATGGGATTGTTACAAACTTAGCCGAAGAGGTACAGGGATCAATCCAGATCTATTCAACTTGTGTTTCCCCCACTCTTCTGGTTACCTTCAAGAGTCCCTGCAGAAGGAGTCCTCTGCTGGAGACATGTTGCCAGGAGTAATTGAATGTAGGTTTTACCCATGTGTTCATGTGGATGTACAGGCTGTGTGGGTTCCTGCGTGCATGTCTGTGTGTGTGTGTGTGTGTGTGTGTGTGTGTGTGTGCGTAGATCACGGGTCGATGCTGGATGCTTGCTTCCAAGACACAATTTTTACCATATCTTAAGGAACGCCTACTGTGTGTCAAAAGGAATGAATAATGGATAAGCCTGGCCTGTGGCTTTGCTATCTGATGAGGCAGACATCTCCTCGGGCTGAACTCTCTGAACAAAGCATGCTTTAAGGGGACTGAAGACTGGAGGAGCATCCAGGGTACCAACGCCAGAGAGCTGAGGAACTCACCCACATCATGGCTGCTCACACAGGAGCAGGCAGCCGTCCTTGCTACAGACCACCTATGGTGGGATAACTTGGGGTGTGCCACAGTAGCTCTGGCAGGGAAGGGGTTAAAACGACAAGGAACCAACTTTATTTAGACGGGAGCATTTCTGGCTTTTTTTCTCATGGATTTTGATGTGACAGCTTTTGTTTGCTCACACTTGTCTCTCTTTGAAAATTCTCGTATCAGCAGTAAACGCTATTTCTTTCTCCCATAACATCTTGAGCTTGGTATCCAATGATGGAGGAACTGCTCTCGTGTTACTTGAAATTATAATGTTATGCGCAACTTGGGGGGGGTGGTTTAAGGTGACTTAGAAATACTAGGGACTACAGCCAGGTCCTCTGGGCGTTGTCACTGTCGGTGGTCACTAGTGACAGTCCCGCCAAGGACAGGAAGCCTGTGCCCTTCCTAAGGTCCCATATAGATGGTGGCTTTGAGGGGTCCTGAGTATGATGACCAGCATCTGTTTTGAGGCGATGGCCTGTGTAGGTGGCTGGTGGCTGGCCAGGGGTGCCTCAGTAGGAGGGAGGAAGTGAGTATGTGGGAGTACACCTGTGCTGTTGCCCTGAGCCCATGCCTGTTGATATCACCCTGTTCAGCTTGGTCCCTGGTCCTGCTGTGATGCGGAAGGCTCACAAACTGCTGCAGAGAAAGGGGTGGCATGTTCTGGCTCTGAGCATTGGTGCACACTGGAAAGGTGTAGGACAGCACCCATTCTCTTGCCTCTTGGAGTCCAAGGGATCATCCTTTTTTTATTACTCTCTTTGTAGGTGTGTGTGTGTGTGTGTGTGTGTGTGTGTGTGTGTGTGTAGACCCAAGGATAAGTGCTGCTATCAGATCATTCCTCAGGTGCTATCTGCGTCTCTTTCCTTTTTTTCCCTTTCTTCCCCATCTTTCTCCTCCTCTTCCTAGAGAGCATCTCTTATTGACCTGAAATTTACCAGTAGGCTAGGCTAGCTAGCAAGTGGCTCCAGGGGTCCACCTGTTTCTGTGTTCCTGGGCTGAGATTACAAGAATATCCTACCATGTCAGCTTTTCAATGTGACTTCTGGGGATCAAACCCAGTTCTTCATGATTGCAAGGCAAGTACTTTTTTTTTTTTTTTTGACTGAGCTATTTTCTCCTTTCTTCCTTCTCCTCCACCTCCTCCTCTTCCTTCTCTTCGCCCTCGCCTCCTCACTCTTCCACCTCTTCTTCCTCGACTTCCTCCTCCTCCTCCTCCTCCTCTCTTCCTCTTGTGGTGCTAGAGATGGAGGCCAAGGCCTCCTTATGCTATGCAAGCCCACCACTGAGTCTCAGCCTAGTGGCTCATCATTTTAAAAACAATTTTGGAAAGAAATACTCTGTTTCCTGTAGCTTGCTTGTGGGGCCAGGGCCTGTGGGCCTCTCTGTTTTCTCCCGGCACCTCTGGTCACTTCTGTGCATCAGCCTGCTGATTACCGTAGGCATTTATGTGTAGTTGGTGTGAGTGGCTGATGGGAAAGTGTCTCCCCTTGCCCTGGCCCAGGGCAAGTGCAGTTTTGGGGCAGCGGGGCCGATCACTGAACCGAGCAGTCCCAGCAGGCTGGTATTTCCTAAACCCTCCTGTGTGTATGGTTGAGAGCAGAGCATTACCACTCTAAAGAGGGATGCGGAGGAGCCAAATGCCAGTGGAATTCTGTAATGTGGGCCACAGTGTAAACTGTGGCAGAGTTGAACTGAGGACTGTCTAGAGAAACCTGCAAGCAATTAAGTCCCCCTTCCAGCAAGGTAAAAGTGGAACCCGAGTGCTTTAGTGCAAGCAAGAGCGAAGCTGGGTGGTGGTTGGACTTTATTTATTTTTGTCTTTTTTAAAGTTAGTGAAGAATTTTGGCAAGAGGAGAAAACATCTCCTTATCTTGTCACTAACCAAAGGAGAAACAACAATGACAACAAACAATAAAAGATGGAGCTAATGGTGGCTGTGTGTTTTAAATCATTGAGGTCAGGAAAAAAAAAAAAACATCAAAAAAACCCCCAAAACTTAGATTACTCTGTGTCAGCAATTCCTAAACCGTATTCTCGAGAATCTAAGACACGTCTCGTGGGGAGAGGGAGACCTCATGGGCAACCGAGTTCCAGCTACCACGTGAGTCATTCCTCCTCAGAGGACACCCGCCGTAGACTGGGGTGTATTAAGAGAATGCTGCCCACCGCCGTTAGTCCACTGCTTAATCGTCCTGTGCAGCCACGGACCTTCACAACTGGGCACCTGCTCACACCTTATAGGAACAGTCAGCGTATCCACACCTCAGTGTGGCCACCAGTAGCTAGACAGCTGCACTCTCCCTGCTCCCCCTCATCTCTGTGTCTGCCCATGCTGTTGGTGGGGGCTGCGGGGAGTGGCTCTCTCAGGACTGGCTACGCTTGCCGTGGTCCCAGCTCCTGGCGTGATGCTGAGGGCATGAGCTTACTGTTTGCTGAGACCTCGCCTTCCGGTGGCTCCTTGGAGGGGGGCCTAGGCACAGTTTTGGAACTCCTACTGGTGGTGAAGTTTGAGAGGCAGGGTAGACAATGGAAATAAACACTGGTGGAGCTGGTCGGTTCAATTGCTCTCTCTTCCTGCATTCCATTTCCTCAGTGAGAAGCGGGTGCCTTCAGGGGCCTCTTGATCCTTGTCTACATTTACAGGAATTACGGCACATGAAGAATGTTTCTCTTTAAAATTAGCAAAAGAAATAAGCTGATGGACGAGGACAGACAGACACAAGTGAAGCTAAGGGTTCCACCAGTGGGTTGAGCAGAGGCTTAAAAGCTTTGGGCAGCGTCTTACTTTGTTAGGAAGGTCTTCCTCTAAATCAGGTTCCACGGCGCAGACCCTCACGGAGGAAAGTGACGCAGCAACTTGACACAACTGGTCTTGCTGCGTCTGCATCGAGAAGCAGAGGGAGGCAGAGGCTGGAGACCAGCTTCCCCACTCACCCCTTTCATTCAGCCCAAGATCCTATCCTAGGGCTCTTCCTACCTCCACTGCCATACTCTAGACAATCCTTTTCAGACCTGCCTGGGAGCTTGCCTCCTAGATTCTGCCAAGTCGACAACTGATGTTTAACATTACAGGCAGCTAGCAAGAGCCGGAGGAGCTGGCTTAAGACTGGTACCTCACCTTCATCTGGAGAACCTGGCTGTCCTTTGTGAGGAGACGCAGGTCAGTCACCAAGAGCGAGGTTGGCAAGACGGTGCCATGGCTGAGCGTAATGGGAGGGAAAGCTTTGGAATCTTACAGCCTTGCTTTCTTATACCAGCAGCCCACTTTTGAATCCTGTGACCTTGGATCAGATTTTAGCTTTTTCATCTTTAGAACTAAAAAAATATTATACTTTGTTTTTAATATCATTTACATCGTGTAAATGTACCACATTTTCTTTATCTGTTCTTTGGTGGAGGGACATCTAGGTTGTTTCCAGTTTCTGGCTATTATGAATAAAGCTGCTATGAACATAGCTGAGCAGGTGCCCTTGGGTATGGTGGGTATCTTTTTGGGTACATGCTCAGGAGTGATATAGCTGGGTCTTGAGGTAGAGCTATTTCCCTTTTCTGAGAAACCACTGTATTGATTCCCAGCAGCCAATGGAAACAGATACAGAGACCCACAGCCAAACATTAGCGGAGCCCAGGGAATCTTGTGGAAGAGTGGGAGGAAGGATTGAGGGAGCTGGAGGGGTCAAGGACACCACAAGAAGACCTGCAAAGTAAACTATCCTGGGCCCATGGGGCTCAAAGAGACTGAACCACCAACCAAAGAGCGTGCATGGGCTGGACCTATGCCCCTACATATATGTAGCAGATTTGCAGCTCGTTCCTCATGCCAGTCCCCTAACAATTGGAGAGGAACTTGTCTCTGACTCTGTTGCCTGTCTTTGGATCCCTTTCCCCTAGCTGGGCTGACTTGTCTTGCCTCAGTGAGAAAGAATGCTCCTAGTCCTGTTGCAACCTGATGGTACCAGGAGCACTGAGAAAATACGTGCTTATTTGTTGTTTTAAGCTGCAAAGTTTTGAATTATGTTTCGACCTAAAGATGAAATAACTATTAATAATGTAAGTTAGGGAGGAGAAGAGCAGACAGAAAGAAAGGTCTGTCAAAGAGCTGAGCTGTGTGGCAAGGCGCCACTCATAGGATGTTTTTGCTTGTGTGTGTGTACAGGCATGCGTCTGCAGGTGGTGTGCTGGCTGGTGAGTGAGCCTCAAGGATCCTTCTGTCTCGGCCTCCGCAGTGTTGGGATTACAAACACAGGCCAACATGCCCAGCTTTTTTGTGTGTTTGTTCGTAAGCATAAGTTCTGGGGATAAACTTGGGTCCTCAGGCTGCTTACAAGGCAAACACTTGACTGAGCTGTCTCCCCAGATCCATTCATAAAAAGATGTATAAAGAAATTGGAAGGGGCTGGAGGAATAGCTCAATTGTAAAGTGTTTGTCTTGTATGCACTAGGTCCTGGGTTCAGTCCCCAGTACTCCCCCCCATCATACACACACATACATACATTCAGCCACACAACACTCACACACATACACACATTCACACGTACACTTACACACACACACACACACACACAAACACACTTGGGATGGGGGGGAGAGAGAGAATACAGTTTGATCTTAGCTTGCTGACTTTGAGAAATGTATCAGTTGTAGCCCTGTATGGGACACAGGAACAGACTGACCCTCTCTGCTTCTCTGTTTTGGTGGAAGTGATGAAATCGGGACAGGGAGAGGTAATGATAGTTTCATAATTTGAGGCTGAAGGTAAGCCAGCTTGAGGAAATGAAACAGTAGGGCACTTGAAAATTTGAGGGAATAACTTTTGAAAACCTGTTGGCATCGGAGGGGCCTTCGGGGCCTGACTGTGTTTGGTGGTTCCTGTTGTGGGCATGGCACCTTTTTGGTGGACCTCCTTGATGCCTTCATTTGCTGGCCTTTTTGATGGTTAGCCTGGAAGACTCTGAGAGTAAACTGTCAACACATGGTAACAATCTTTCCTATTGGTAAAATCGTGGCAAAGTGGAGAAGCCATCGCATTAACTGAGTAAGCAGCTGATTTGCTGTTGCCAGTAGAACCCACATCCAGATTCCACCAAATGCAGGCTGGACGTATCTGAAATAAAGGGTTTTAAAGGCAAAGCCTAAAGTGCTACAATAAAAGCCTGTTCTGTTAAGTCACAAGACAGCTAAAAGGCAAATTTAGGGTGCATCTGTCAGAAGATCTAAAGGGAATCAAACTGCTGCCATCATTCTGAGCAGAGATAAGAGGACACAATAGCTCAGACACTTTCTGAGACTTCAATGTGACACGAAAGTTTTTGTGATTTTTACCGATGGCCAAGGCAGACTGTGAAGGATACTAATGTCTTTCCCATAATTCATGGTGGAGAGTGGCATTCTAAATGTCTTATGGAGGCATTGAAGACAAAGATAGGATTTATTTTTCTGATTCAAGTTCGTGGACCCCATTGCAGAAAAGGCTACATAAGACTGAGTTAGGCTTGCTTCATTTGGGGAACGTTGGTTGCTAACATAGAATCAAGCCTTTGTGGGGATTGGGGCTGAGGTGTGGTATGCTGGGGGTGCTTAGGAGAGAGCTTGGCTGGGGGCAGGGATGCTGATGCAGTCTGGGGAGCGGTTTGGAGGTCATCTGTACCCCCTCCAGCATAGTGCCTCACACTGCCCTTCTGGGCTGTTTTCAATTTTTTTTTTTTTTCGTTCATGCATTCCCATTTTGCTCATTCGTAGCCTTTCTTGGCATTGTTTCCTGGAACCATTACTTCAAGCTGATCTCCGGTCAGTTCTGGCTCTCTAGAAGCTGTCAATCATTTAAATATTTCTAAAATTACAGGATTTGCTTGGGAGCACAAGGACTTGGGCAATTGCATGAACAATACTATCCTTGGATCTCTCCCTTCTTCTTCCAGGACCCCTTTGGGGGACCTCGACAATTATGAAGGAAAACCATGTAATTTACCACTAAATGTAACAAGTTGGAAGGCTGTAAAGACCCAAAGCCAATAATCAAGACCCTTCCAGCGTTTCTCAAGCATTCTTGTAGCAAGCCAATCATGCAGTCATTTATCAAATATTTACCGAGTAATTCTTTTGCATGAGGCTCCTTGCTAGGAGTCGTGGGACAGGGCTCGCAGTGTGCATCTCCTCAGCTGGTGAGTCAGACTCACACAGTGAGTGGGAGCCCGCATCTGAAAACTGAAACAGAAAACAAAAGAAAAAGTTAACAGCAGAGGCCAAAGCTCTGCCTCAGATCTGCACACATCCATGAGCTAGATTTTGGTACATGGTGTATTTATTTTTCTTTTGGGTTGTAGTCAAACATTGGAAGTACCCCATCGTGAGAAAACTGTCAACACATGGTAACAATCTTTCCTATTGGTAAAGTCGTGGCAAAGTGGAGAAGCCATCGCATTAACTGAGTGAGCAGCTGATTTGCTGTTGCCGGTAGAGCCCACATCCAGATTCCACCAAATGCAGGCTGGACGTATCTGAAATGAAGTAGAGATGGTCCTCGGCATGTTTGATATCCCCTGGTGTCATCATTTCTCATGAACATAATACAGCAGCCTCTTGAACATCTTGCACTTTCAACCAAAGATCTTGAGTAATCTAGAGGTGATTTAATATGCACGAGAGGCCGGACATGTGTTGTATGAAACGCTCACATCCTTGGGTTTGGTATGTGCTGGGGACCTGGAACCAGTTTCCCAGGACAATGAGGGAGAGGCATGTTTGAAGGGACAGAAAAGGTAGTGATGGGATCCTGTTGGACACGTGGCAGGGCGTTTGTGGTAGGTGATTCACAGGCCAAGTGGTGTCAAGAGCAAAGCTTGCGAGCTTCGCCCACAGGCAGGCCTGGGCTGGGGCACTGGCAAGGGCAAGGGTCTCATGAGTTGTGGGAGGGGCTTCACCCTATCCTGAGAGCACAACTGACTCCCAGGAGGCTTTGTTTCCAGGAACCTAACTCTCAGGCTTTATTTGTACCCAGCATATGAGATCACAGCAGGAAAACACACTTGAAATGGTAATTTAAAAATGTAGAGCTATTATAGGTAAATTATATAAGGCTGAATTACAAAGGCAAGTGAAACAAACTTGTCAGGTTCAGAGAATAAACAGGTGATTTGGTATGGGAAAGAAATACAAACAGTGAGTGTACAGGCGTGTGTGCCCTGAGCAGTCATGCTATGCAGACAGAGTGCATTTGGTGTTTGTCAGTGGAAGCAGAAGGTGAGCGCCATACCAGAGCACAGGGATGGTGCAAAGGGAGCTGGGGAAAGAGGATGAGCCTCAGGTGGCCGATGTGGACTTCTCCAGGTGTCTGTCCAGTTGTGAGGCTCCAGTGGAAGCAGCAAAGCCGTACGACCTAGAAGGCTATGGTGAAGTGTTGTAATGGTTCAGAAGTTTGGCCATTCAGGATCTATGCTAAAAACCAATGGACAGAGGCTCGAGAGAAGTCCCAACTCTTAAGAACATTTGCTGTGTGGTACTAAGGCTCCTGTCATCCACCTGACAAGCCAGGCGACCTACATGCCTGTAAAGCCTGCTCAGAAACGGCCCACAATGTGAGTGGCAGGTCCACGGAGGCTCTGCCTCAGAGAAACAGTGGAGAGTGACAGAGAGGAACCCAGCACGCTAGACTAGACTAGACTACACACATACGCACAGATACACCCACACACAGATACCCACACACACAGACACACACTCACACATAAACACAGACACATCATACACACAAATACAAACACACCACACACAAATCACACACACCACACACACAAATACACATACCACATACACTACAGACATACATAAACACACACTACACTTACACACACACACACCCACATATTCACAGACACACACACACACCACAGACACACATAAATACACAACCACAGTTACACACACACCACATATTCACAGACACACACACGATGATGTTGGCCACACCCCCCCCAGGGGGGTCTGCAGATGTTTCTGATTGTCGTGGCTTAGGGGAAGGAGGTTAGGAATGCTGACTAACATCCGTGGTACACGGGATGGCCCCCACGATAGCACCCCCATGCTGGCAGTGCCCCGGCTAAGGATTAGTGTCTGAGAACACCCTGTGGCCATGTGAGCATTAGGGACAGAGTGACTCAGGGAACGACAGTTTGGGCTTTTGGAATCACCTTTTCTTTCTGTACAGCACACATGTGGTGTGAAAATAATAAGCTCCCTATTAAACCCAGTTTAGTGACTAAACCGTGAACGGCCTGGCTGGAGGGCCTGGTAACTTTAAACACATTTCTTTTTACTGCGTGTTTATGGGCGGCCATTGAGGTCTCTCCAGATGGACATGTTGCATCGATTAGGGTGGCAGCGGTTCATGTGTTCAGGAAACTGGAAATGCAGCCGTGCTGCTCTGAGAACCTCTGTGCTTCCCTTCCCGGGTGACCCCAGGGTGCAGCCACACAGGACGGCCCGCAGTTCCAAGGAGGAGACTCCGCTCCCTCCAAATGCTGACCAAACGCGTGCGTTGTGTTTTTGCTCTTTGGTTCTCAGCACGGAGGACTCTGCGGGGGTGAATCGGGGGTGGGTGGAGGGCAGTAAGCCCTCTTGGGGTAAATGTTAAGCTCTATTCGTTTTTTATTCATGTTGGAAGAACCTTCTGGAATGCATCATTGGCCATACCAGGTGGGCAGGAGCCAGCTAGGTGGGTGTCCTGACAGCCACACCAGTGTCCTGGTCACTGCTGCTCCTACAGACTGGCCCAACTCACTGCCCGGCTGTCTATCTCTTTGTGGCTTTGAGGAAGAGGATCAGGATGTCTTGCCCTTCTAAATTCTTCTATCATAGCCTAAAATACTTTTGGAAAGAAATATTCTGTTTCTCTTACAATATTTTCAAGTTATTTGAAAAATTTACCATACTATTCAGTGTGTAACTTTTGACATACTATAACATCCGCCTTTAAAAATACTTGTTACATTATAAAATGCAGTTTGGTGCCTTAATGAGTTGAGAACCAATGCCAATACTTTTAGAAATATCTGTGTTATTTCAGTTTTAAAAATTGTATACTTTCACACACACACACACACACACACACAGACACATACTCAGACACACACACACACACACACAGAGGCACGCATGAACACATATGACACCTATGACAAGGTCTCAGCATGTAACTCCACTGGCCTGGAACTCACTCTGTAGACCAGGCTGGCCTCATCACAGAGCTCCTTCTGCCTCTGCCTCCCAAGTGCTGAGATTAGACATGGATATTTCTTTATACCTATCTTCATATATATTTTAAAAATAAAATGTGTGCCAGGCACGATGGGCTCGAGTTTATAATCCCAGCAAGAGACTGAGGCATGAGGATCAGCATGAGATTAAGTTCGTGCTAGGGCCAGCATCCCAAGCCAGCCTGGGCTATGGCCAGGTCTCAAACAAAACTTTCTTTTTAGGATAGTTTTAGATTAATTGAAGTCTTTCAAAATTGGCAGTGTTCCCATAGCCTATAGTTTCTCCCGTGAGCACACGTGACAATAATAGGAAATACCAACCCACACCCACCCCCTGTCCCCACTCTTCTGACTTGCTGACTTGCTGACATTTCCCTCAGTGCCTGACAACCTTTAACTGCAGCAATGTTTATGCTTTTCGGTGTTTAACGACCTTGATATTCCCGGGGGGCACTAGTCAGGTGTTTAGAGGGCTGGCCTCGCTGGGATTCGTCTGGTGTTTTTCTAGAGGGAGTTCCAGGTGAAGGAGCATTTTTCCCACCACGCTCTGGAGCACATGCTGTCAGCACGGCAGGGATGTCGGCACCTGTCCCTGCCCTGCTACCCTGCCGTGTTGACCCTTGTTGCCTGCTGACGCATTGTTTGTTGGGCTTCCCCAGTGAGAAGCAACTCCTTCCCCAGCGTCCTGTCCGGGCGGTGCACAGGCTACCCAAGAGGACGGCAGGTATGTGGCACCTGTCTGAAGATGCGGCATCTACAGAAATGACTCACAGCCTCGTCTCAGCCCCCACTTGGTTATTTATTCCATCTGTTCTGTGAGACTAGGCTCGGGTGTGTTTATTGTATGTTTTGGGCTCCCAGCCAATACTATGCTATTTATTCTGTTGCTCAAACAGAGCCAGCTCTGGCCACTCGGGGTTCATCCCCTGGGCTTCTGTAACTGTTGTCCTGCTGACATCCTGGTACCTGTGGGGTTTGTGGCCATTGCTGGTCACTTTATTCTTTCTGCCATCTCATTCCAGGGCCTCCAGGCTTCTTATGTTTCCTGCTGCTGTCCCTCATCAGCTGCCTCTCCTGGGAGTCCCAATTCTCCCTTACTTCTCTGTCTGTCTCTCTGTGTGTACGTGTGCCTGTGTGTATAGGCCACAAGTTAACCCGTGGTGTCCTCCTTAATCACTGTCCACCTTGTTTTTCGAGATAAAGTCTCTTCCTCGCAGTGCTGGGATTATAGGCGTGCGTTATCACACTGGGGTTTTGGTGTGGGCACTGGGGATCTGATTTCAAGCCCTCGTACTTGCAGGGCAAGTTCTTTGCCCACAGACCCATCTCCCCAGCCCCTCCCCTCAATTTTTTTTTAAATGGAAGCCCAAGATTTAGGTCCAAGAAATGCATCCATTGCTAGCCAGGTGCTATTGCTAATTGGACCTCTCTGCTCTTGGAGCAAAAGAACATGCGTGTGGGGAGCCTGGGGTGGGGCTGCGCACACACCATCAAGAATGGCTCAACATGTGACCATCTGTCTTTGCATGAAGCTTCCCTTGTGTTCCTGTGTATGCCTTCTGATCTATCCTACCCTTCCCCTACTCCTCTGCACCACCCCCTCTCAAATAACATCCCCCCCTCCCCCAGTTATGTTAGGTAAACACACCTCCCCAAGACACTCTGAAGAGGCAGGTGCTTTAAAACCAGGAGACCAAAAATGCACAGGAAGGAAGCCGGGAGTATGGGCCCGGCTGCTTGAAGGCTGTGGAAAGCTCCTGTCTCCTCAACCTTGTAAGCAGTCTTAGGTGGTGATCAGCCTGCTCTGCAAATCGAGGGCCTTCAGGAGGAGACTCAGTGTGCCAAGATGGAGGATGTGGCCTGTGCTGCCGTCTGCCTGAGCCTAACCTATGGGTTTGGAATGCCAAGTGGCTGTTCCCCTAGGAAGGCCTGGGAGCATCTAGTGTGGCTGTTCCGGCCTGCTGAAGGCTTTCTACTTCTTCCTAGACCTGTGTCTGCAGCCTTGGCTCAGCTTCTGTAGGTCACCTCTTATACCAGGTCTGTGTCTGATGAGCTGGACTTCCTCCTTGGTCTCCTTTGCAGAGGTTGTGTGGAGCTCAGTAGACAGGTGGTGCTGTTTCTTGGTGCCTCCAGGTGCAAAGTCCTGCGTGCTTTCTCCAGGCCTTGGTTGCTTGGCATGTATCCTTGCCTGGCAGCTACTGTCAGGGGCACGGAGGTTACTGTAGAGCATGAACTGACTTTGTTAAATATTTTGCAGGTTTGCTGTGTTTGCAGTAAGCGTTGTGCTCTGGGACTTATTTCATTCCAGAAGAAAATTCTAAAAGCAGGTGAAGACCTCCCCCACATGTAAGAATAAAGGTCCGCTCTGGCCTCTTGCACACTGGTGTGACTACAAACAAATCCTAGGAGAATAAGTGCCCGATGGCTTTGTGACTTGTCCCTAGCCTTGCTGTGTAGACGGTAACCTGTGGGCGTGAGGAGAAATGACCAGGAAATGACAGGCCAGCCAGGAAGCACCAGGTGTGGACACCATGTGCCCCTGGAGAAGGTCAAAGTTCTTCAGCTGTGTAGAGTACTCACTGTTTGAAACAAGAGAGGACCTGCTCATAGGTCATATGGCCTGTGTGTGCTCCTGCACCAGATGTTTTGAATTCCCAGATGTTAGCAATTTCCAGACTTCAGGTAGGAAGAAGGGTGCAGGGCTGGGGACTGCCAGTGGAATATCAAAGCTGCACCTGTGTCTCAGGAAAGTGTCATTTGTGTAAGGAGCACGTCACCTTTCCAAGTAATTTTCTGTCCTTCTGTAGTAAAAACACTGTGCCAGCCCTTCTGGGGTGCTATCAACAGACAAATAGCCCCTTGGGCTTGGTGATGCAGAAACTTACTGCTCACAGTTCTAGCTTGGGAAGTCTAGGTGCCATGGGATTCAGTGGCTGCTGTGGGTTCTTTGCTTCAGAGGCAGTGGTGTCTTTCTGTAAACTCACAGATGTCTCAAGCAGTCTCTCTAGAAGCAGCTCTGTCAGGACACTAAACCAGTGGTGAGGGCTGCACCCTCACAACTTTCCCCACATCCCATCTCTTAATATTATCACACTGAAATTTGACTGGAAACAGAGGCGTTAAGACCACAGCAAGACCGCCTCTCTGAAAATTCACTATGGGCTGTGTATCTTCTGGCTCATCTATTTCTAGAAACACAAAACAAAGCATTAGCAAGAAAAAAAAAGTGATTGCCAAATCCTCATTTCACCTTATGTTTATACATAGGAAGTGCTCCAGCATTGCAGGTGAGTGCTGTCTTGTCACCAGCAGGCTGTTGCCTTAAGCCGTGCTGGTGACCTGGAACATGGAGGATGCTTTCTTCCTTGAGTGCGTGAGGAACCGAGACAGGGTGTTTGCCCTTTGAAATAGATGAGGACTGAGCTGGAAAAAGTATCGTCTGGAAGTGGTGCTTAATCCTCTCAGATCCAACATGCCCTTTTAAAACAAATTATCTCATAATGCTTTGTAGAGAATGGCAGGACAGGGTTACCCGTGTCTTGCGTGTGTCCGCTACCTTTGTAATTGCTGTCCCTGTTTTTCTCATGAAGCTGAGGGCTCTGTTCATAGACACCCCTGAATCCAGGCTAGTTTTCTGATTAACCATGGCCAAAGTATTGTGTGGTTGTAGAGCTAAGGCTCCAAAGGTTTGCAAGTTTTCCCTTCTTACCAGGACACTGTGGGAGGAAGCGTGAGTAGACATGAGGCGGGACCATGGGAAGGGGCATCCGATGCTGTAGGCTGTAGATGCTATAGCCTTGTGAGCACCCATGCAGGCCTGGCCTGGCCTCATGGGTCTGCTAACTCATCACCAAGGTGCTATGCACCCATCTAGCTATTATAGGAAAAGATCAGATTGTTTTTTTAAGTCACTACATTTGGGGGTTGTGACTTAAAAAATGCACAACTCTTTATGAAAGCTGTAGGCTCTCTGTTAAGTATATATGAAATGCCCACGTAGTGAAAATCACAGGCCGCCATACATACCGTTGAAAAGGAAAACACAGTGCCCTCATTTAAATGCAAATGTTAAGTATTTATGTATACATATGTTAAGTATAAATGTACACATTTACAGTCAAATAGTATGTGAATTCCTGAGGTCCAATTGTGCTTGAAGTCATAGTGAAGCAGCTACATGTGCCTGAAGCCACCAGGAACTTCTCCACCCCAACTGGGATATATTGAATGGCATCTGAGTGATGTCAACAATGATGTGATCCCCCCCCCGCAAAATATTTAGTAGCCAAATTCAGAGATACAACAAATAATATTTTATATCTACTGATACAGCAGTCATAGCCTTAGAAAATTAATTTAGATGGAAACAGTAGCTCAAGAGGCTGTATATGTACATAAAATGGATTTATGTTAGACCCATAAGTTATGAATACACTCAAATGATAAAAAACAACAACTCATCAACAACAGACAGAAGGCTTTCAGCTAGGAAGAAATTGATTGCTTTCAGAAATATGGGTCTACACAAGACAATGGGTAACACAGAAGTGGCAAGTAACAGAGAGCTAAGATGCTTTTCTTGTTGTTCACATCTCTTTGAATTATAGTTGACTCTTTAAACAACAAAAACCCAACAACAACAAACAGAAAACAATTACACAAAGACCAGGAGTGATAAAATGGAAGCATTCTACTATGTGATATCATAATGCATATGATACATAATTCATGATATATATCAAGTGATAACATCTTTTGAAGATAGACAATGACAGAATAGAGATCTATACTGGGGCTGGAGAAATGGTTCCATGGTTAAAAGTACTTATTCTTCCGGACAGCGTGAGTTTAGGTCTCAGCATCTACATTGGGCAGCTCACAGCTGCTAGTAACTTCGGCTAGCCTTTGAGGGCACCCAAACATACCTGGAATATGCTTACACAAATAAATACACATACAAATAAAATATTTAAAAAATAAAAACAAGCTGGGAACATTAAATGGTGGTGTACTCAGGGAGACAGAGGCAGGTGGATCTCTATGAGTTTGAGGCCAGCCTGGTCTACAAAACAAGTCCAGGACAGCCAAGGCT
The DNA here is from genome assembly GCF_030254825.1 of Meriones unguiculatus. Taxonomy (NCBI): domain Eukaryota; kingdom Metazoa; phylum Chordata; class Mammalia; order Rodentia; family Muridae; genus Meriones; species Meriones unguiculatus. Next base: position 114,661,989 of record NC_083355.1, on the reverse strand, counting down.
ACTCAGAGAAACCCTATCTTAAAAAAAAATAGTAATAATCTCAGAACCCCTATCAAAATATCCCAACAGTTATCTTATCACATATCACATATATCACTTATGAAAAGTGATAAAGTTAGGAAAAATATACAGAAAGGAAAAAAGAGAACCAAAGACAGGATGAATAGAAAAGATTTAGGCAACTTAAGGAAAATTTAACCCTATTAAAACCCATATTAAATGTAAATAGTAAAATACTCAGGGGTGTTAAGATTGAGTAAAAGAAGAAGAGGAGGAGAAGGAGGAGGAAGAGGAAGAAGCAGCCAAGAAATGAAACCAAACAAGGCACACCTTAACTCTGAAGATAGATATGCTATTATGAAGAGATGGGTAAAGATGCAACAGGGTAAATACACATACTACATACCCCAACATTCGTTATATAGAAGGGCTAATCCTCCCATCACTTTAAAAACATGACTAATCATTTGTAGGTTGCAAGCTGAGGGTCTGTACTGGCTCAGGTTAAGCAGATTTCAGAGCAGAGGGCATTATCAAGAATGAAGACATTTCATAGTGATGTTGAGGCCACTTGCCAAAGACTGCCTCACCACTTACACATCCAATGGCAGAACTTCAAAAGAGTGAAACCCATTCTGGTAGACCCATAAAAAAGAAAGAAAAATCCTTAAGGATAGCCAGATATTTGGGGGGCACTTTTCTTGATGCATTGCCCAGAAGGTTAGCGCAGGGCAGTGTTAGCACCACCATCAATCAAATGGCCTGAGTGTTGTTTATGGAGCGCTTTTCCCAATGACAGAAGAATGCCCAAACCCTCATACTGGTCATGTCACATTTACTGGGGCAGATTCTAGTCTGGGTCATAATGTAAGTCTCAGGAAGCATTTCAAGACACTCAACAAGTGCTTTCCAACCATACTGGAACTAACCTGGGGATCAGTGCCCAAGAGCCCTCTGGCCAAGCCTTAAACATTCAGAACTAAGCATGTCACTTGTAAATATATTGATGGTCAAAGGAGATAGCAAAAGGAATGAAAATGAAAGCAGTACCTATGAGAACTGTGTGGTGGTGCTGGTAGAGCTCTCGAGGGAAAATTGATTTAAAACAAAACAAAACAAAACAAAACAAAACAAAACAAAAACCTAACACCTCGTTTTCCAAGAGAAAAAAGCCTCAATGATCTTAGTTTCCACATTAAGAGAGAGAAAAGAAGCAGGTATGACGTCACACAGCTCTAATCCCAGCCCTCGGGAAGTGGAGGAAGGAGGATTATGAATTTGAGAATAACCTGTGCCATGTAAGAAGATCCTGTCCCTAAGGAAAAACAAACAGATGAACGAAAACCACAGTGATAAAGAGGACAAAGTAGAGTTAACCTGAGTAAAGTAGGAGAAAGAAAAGGAAAAAAGAACAGAGTGGAATCAGTAAGAAAATGAACCAACTGACAACTACCCACCACCAGTAGCAACAAAGCCAGAGAAGAGGATAGAGAAAAATCTACAAAACCAGAGGAAGGTTCTTTTCATAGATAAAACAACAACAACAACAAAAACCCTCAATAAACCCTTATGCACACTGATATGGAAAAGAGAGGAACCACATCCAGAGTTAGAGATGAGAAAGGTGGCCAGCGTCACTGGAAATCATATGTTATTTGACAGAGGATAAGGTGGAAACTGTATGTGAGTATGATTACTGCTCTGACTGGAGGGACAAATGCCTTGAGCGACACAAGTTAGCAATGCCACTCATTATAAATGAAATGACTTTGGTGTAGGCAGATGCACTGACGGATAAAGTGCTTCCTGTGTAAATGATGGACTGGGTAGATCTTTAGCACACAATAAAAGCTGGGTGGGTGTGGCTGCCTACCTGTAATGGGCAGAGATAGGGGATCCCCAGAGTAAGCTGGCTGGCTAGGCAAGCCCAGTAACTGAACTCCAGCTCTCGTTAGAGACCTGATCTCAGCAAATAAAACAAGTGAGAACGCCAACGCCAAACGCTGGCTTCTACACACACATGCACACCTGCAAACATGCAGAATACACGCACATGCACAAAAAACTTAAATAGTCCTGTTTATTAAATGACCAATGTCAATTATGCAAATGAATTCATAATTAAGCACTTTTCCACAGTGAAGAACATCAAACCAAACTTCAAATCAGACTTTATTGGGGACTTCTACCAAATGTGTAAATTAAAGGATGTGTTCAGTGGGATAAAGGCACCATGGGAAAACTTCAGTGAAGATTGAGTGCATTACATCAGAAGTTAGAAAAGCAAACATTCGTTCCCTGTGTCCATTTGTTATTGTATCGGGGGCAAGATTAGACACTCATGCACGCACATGCACACATAAATGGCAATTTGGAAAAGAAGGCCAGGCCAGTGGTATAGTCTTTTAATCCCAACACTCAGTGGCAGAGGCAGGCAGATTGGCACAGTGAGTACCAGGTCTCAGTATGAGGCTACATACTGAGATCCTAACTTAAAAAAAGAAAAGAACAGCAACAACAAAAGGAAAACCAAAATGAAACAAAAAGTAAACTGTTCTTATCAGCAGATGCTGTGGTTGTTTGTACTGGGACTGGGACAGAGTTCAGGGACAGAGTCTTGTGTTTCATCCCCAGCATCAAAAAAGATACTGAGGCAAACTCCCCCAATGAATGAGCTCGGTAAGTTGTGAGATATAAAATCAATACCCAGAAATACGCAGACAGCAAATGTATTTCTATCTATTGAGAGAAACACATGTGAAAATATGGAGATATCTTTTTTACTATTGTGGTCAGGTGTGCCTGCGTGTTATGTATGTGCATGTGTGCACTCATGCCACCACCTACAAGTAGAGGTCAGAGGACATCTTTTGGGAGTCAGATCTCTCTTTCCACCATGAAATTCTGGGTGTTTGAACTCAAGTCATTGGATTTAGTGGCAAAAGTCTTAACCCACTGGGCTGCCTCTCCAGCCCAAGGTATGTCTTATAGTAGCCTACGATGTGAAATATGGGAGGGTAAACTTGACGAGGTTGTGCAAGCTGTACAATGAAACATGAAAATATTGCTGAAAGGAATTGAAGATGTCATGAAGTGCAAAACATGGACCACTCTAGGAGGCAGGACAGACCTTATTTGTACATCAGTTCCCCAAGTTGTTGCAGGGATTGAACGCAGTCCCAATCAAAATATCACCCTGCTCCCATTCTCTTTCTCTCTTGCCTCCCTCTGTCTTGTGTGTGTGTGTGTGTGTGTGTGCGTGTGTGTACCCTGCTCTGTAGTTCTAGCTAGGTTGGCACTCACTATGTAGCCCAGACTGGCTTCAAACTGCCTTTGCTTGGAGTGTGGGGATTCTGGGCTGGTGCCACAGCACCTTGTAGATTGTTTTGGTTTTATTTCTGTAATTGACAAACTGACACTGAAACAAGCCTGAACGTGAGGATTAACAGTATTCATCCCAAGGCCTCTCCTTACGTAACGGTAGTCAACTGGGGCAGCCTTGGCTGCAAAAAGACAATCGGTGGAACAGAAACGGACTGAGGGGACTCCCCACGAGTGGGGTCCCCTTGGCATACCAGTGGAGAAAGGACATCTAATCACACAACAAAAAACCTAACTGGAAGTGATTTCTAGACCTACAATAGAAGCTCGTGCTCTGGAGCTCGCACAGGGAAAACAGAGGGATGCTTTATGACACTGGGTTAGGCAAAGATTTCGCACCCTACAAACTGTGATCTAATAGTGACCAGATGGACTAACTGGATTTCAGCAACATGGGAAAGCTTGTGCTGTTCCCCAGACATTTCTGCGTGGATGAGAAGACTGGGAGGAAATTCTTCCTGCGTTTTGATTGAAGACTCAAAACTCAGATGAAAGAAAACAAAGATTTTAATTAAATATTTTAATTTAATCAAAGATGACTCTGGGTGGACTTTTCACTGGAAACAACACGTAGGTTGCAGATAAAGCTGTGCTGGATAGTTTTATGTCAACTTGACACAAGCTACAGTCATCTGAGGAGGGAACCTCAGGTGAGAAAATGCCTCTCGAAGATCGGGTTTTGGCAGCCCTGTAAAGCATTTTCTCAACTAGTGACTGATAGGGAGGGCCAGCTCATCATAGGTGGGGCCATCCCTGGGCTGGTGGTCCTGGGTTTTATAAGGAAGCAGACTGAGCAGGCCATGAGCCGCTAGCCAGTAAGCAGCACCCCTCCATGGCCTCTGCATCGGCTCCTGCCTCCAGGTCCTGCCATGTTTGAGTCCTGTACTGACTTCCATCAACGATAAACAGTGACGTGGATGTGTAAGCTGACTAAGCCTTTCCCTCCCGAAGTTGTTTTAGTCATGGTGTTTCCTCACAGCAATAGTGACCCTAACTAAGACAGGGTGTGAAAAGGTGTTTGATCTCATCCATATCAGGGGACTATGAATTCAAAACATGATGTCACTACACACCCAACCCGGGGCCATGAGAGCTCCCCTGTGCCTCACCTGGAGTATGAGAGGAACAAGCCAGGTAGGGAGGGGGCTTGGCAACCATTCCACTCTATCCAGGAGAAACGACATTCATGGTGTCTATCTGGCTAGACCTGGACAGCAGTTCTAGTTGTAACTGCCAGTATCTGGACGAAGTGTGAAGATCAGCTGTCGGGAGGGACACCTGTGGGACACACACTGTGGATCATGACTCAGTAGTACAAAGAAATCAGCCTTCCCTTAGGTGATGCCAAGTGCTATGGCATGGGCAGGTTTCAAAACGACTGTGTTGAGTGAAAAAAAGCGGTTCCTGGTTCTTCATGAGTTTATTATGTCTTCAGGCAGAGGGCTGCAGTGAGGGCAAAGCAGGGGGCACGAGGGAGCCTTTGTTGGGAAGGAGAGGGATACTTCTTATTGTATTGAGTGCCGTGAGGACCTCATTGGTTGTGTGTGTGTCCCATTTGTGTGTAAAACACACTTGAAAGTGTACAGGTCAGCACACATCCTTTTTAGGTTAGCCCCAAGCAACGTGGCCAGCTGACTTACTCCCCAGACTTTCCGAGACGCCTGCCCACAAAACTTCACTGAAGTTCCTGCTCAAGAGTCGAAGCCATCCTTGATGGTTGACTTGTCCTCTCTGTGTCTTTCTCACATTCGCGTGTCTCAGGAGATGGTCTCTGTATGCCCAAATGCCAAGCTGTGGCTTGATTTTGCTCCGTTCCTCGGGGGCAACCAGCTCATGGTCAGCACAGCAGCGGGCTGCTGTTGCCATCGCTTCTGCCCACAGTTAAAGAGCATCTTTGAGTCTAGTCCTGGGTTTCAACCCATCATTTAGGATCTTGGCTTTCCTGCCTACTAATTTCTGCTGTCTTTGTGTTCTAGGGCTGTTAGGGGAAAGTTGTTGACAGACCACATCTCCACTCATGCTCAGCTCAGCTCCACTCCCCCAGCTCTGGGAGGTGAGAGGGGCATCCATCTTTGTGCTAATTGTTAGCGCCCAGCCTAAAAAGGCTTAACACATACGCAGCTGCTTCCCTGAACCATTTGCTGACGGCTTTATGCCTTACTCTATTTCTGTGGCCTTGCCTCTAGCAGGGATCTCACACTGAGGAGGTTACGAACTGGCTGATTCTGAGGGGAGCATAAGCAGCCTATTAAGAGCTAGCAAGCAGTGTTGGCTGTTTCTCCTCTGTCGGGACCCGCTTGTTAAATCTGAATGCTTTCACGATGTGCTTGACCGGGCAGAGCCATCTCTCCTGTAAAAAGTGAAAACAGAAAAGCGAGTGTCTAGGCCTGCTCTCACCAGTTACTTCATTCCCAGAACATCTGTTGTTTTTATTGGCTGTGCTCTGGCACGATCTACATAATGCCGACTAATTAATTCACCTACACAGGCACGGTGCTAGTAGGTGTACCGGGCATGCTGTTTGTGTGACGGTACACAAGCCGGTTTTTCACGGTATTTATTTTTATGGAGGAATCTGTATCACAAGATTACCATGGATTCAGATTGGCTTTTATGAAGTTCAGAAATGTTAGCATCTGAGGGGCCGGGGTAGGGTTAGGACACATGAAAAGAGCCACTGAGCATAATACCTTGGGGTGCTGTCAGGCAGCCGTTGTATGCGAGAGATGATGCATCCCCCGAACATCCATGAGCTCATGCGTGGTCCGGCCGCAACTGGCTATTAGGAAAATTCAAGAATGTTCTTTGGGGGTGTCAGTTTCCGCTCTGTGGGAGCCTGGTTGCTGGGAAGACAGTGGTGCTCCGCTGGGGTTGGGGAGCTTTGGCTTCCCACACCGGCTACCTTGTCAGTTAAATATCCTTTCCCAGCCCGTGATTATCCAAGAAACCCGTGCTCTGTCAGAAAGTGAGGCAGTGCTGATGAGGGTGAAGAAGTATGTAAACAGAGCGGTGGGGGTGCTTGGACCTCACCAGAGAAGTGTATCTGTGCCTTCTACAGCGGTTCCCGTAGAAACTCAGGACTGCTCAAAGTGCAGGGAGGAAGGGTGTGCGGAGGGTCCAGTTACAAACAAGCCATCTGTATCACACCCCTTCCACAGTTTCAGGGATCATCATGATCTGTCTCCTGAGTGTGGCTGATACCTACTGCAGCAGCCCCAACTATACCTGCCCCAAGTATTTGTTTCCTGCACAAACCCCTGTTCTTAACTCACAACCAGTGGCTCAAAGAGAGGTGGCCGGTCTCCTCCGCAATGATGGTGCAGTGTGCCTGAGTTTCCATCTTGCTGGTGAGCTAAAATCAGAGACCCCTGTGGGCTTCATGAAATAGAGGGCCCGGCCATAAAAGTCCCCATGTTGGGGACCGGGGTGTGACCCCTAGCACCTCCAGGAAACACCCAGCAAGGAGCTGGCTCCCTGGGTTGTATAGTTGGAAGGGAAATAAATCACAAGCTGGAAGATGAAGCCTACCTGGAGACTTCCCGGTCTAGCATCCAGGCGAGGTCACAAACTTGCAGAACACTTTGCAAAGCATCTGGGAAGTCATGTCTACACTTCCCTCTAAAGTGACCCTGAGACAGTGGGTTCCTGTGTTGTTTTCAGATGCTGAATGTGTGGGAATTTGTTATACAACAATAGGAAAGATGCAAATGTTAGCACTCAGAGAAGTGGGGGTGTCACTGCAACAGCGCCTGAGAATTTGAGGCAATCTTGGAACTCATCAAGCATGAGAGAGAAAGCCTTTCTCTCTCTAAAAAGATGGAGCTAGAGATCAGGGCTCTGGGGGCCCTGCAAGCCAGGGCCCAGGGCAGGTGAGGAATGTGAGGCTGGAAGCTGGGGACAGGGAGGGCCTGGGGATGTCGGAGCTGAAAGCTTGCCAGCATCCTTACCTATTTTGGAAGCAGCCATGCCCACATCCTCCTCTGCTGTCCCCTGGCTAAGTCTGCTAAAATCTGAAAGGAGAAATGGCTCTGTCAGTAAGGTGCTTGCTGAAGAGCAGGCTGAACCCACATAGAAAGTAGGCGTGGGAGGCAGAGCTAGGGGACAGTTGGGGCTTGCTGCCCAGCTGGCCTATCGTACTTGGCAAGTTCCAGTGAGAGAGCCTGTGTGGTGTCTGAGGAATGGCACTCAAGATTGTCCTCCGGTCTCTGCGTGCGTGGGCACGCACACCTGCCTAGTGACAGATGTTAAAACAGCATGGTCTAGGATAAAAGAACCTGAAGGAGTGATGGTACAACCCCCAGCTAGAACCCCAAAGAGGGAAAGGTGAGCTATCTTGTCACATAGAGGTGTCTATGGAAACAGTGTACCTCAGTACTCTCCCTGCACAAGAGGGTCAGCAGAGTTTTTAAAGCAATGTTTCTCAGTATTGCCGTTGTGTTAACAGGAAAGACTGGAGACACTCAGGGCTGCACACCATCAGAGGTAGTCCCGGAGATGCCCACGGGACAAAGGCACCCGTTGGGATTGTGAGGTTGGCTGTAGATGGTAGCCTTGGGTCTAACAAAGATCTTGGGTAGATTCTTCCCTACAAAGGCTACAGCTTTTCTGTGCTGTCACAAGCAAACCGGTGGATCCTGAGGACTCAAGGAGACTGTGCTTGCATGTCTGGCTAATAAATGCTGTCAGGTGATATGTGGGTGGAGCGTTAAGCCCCTAATTCTGTTAGCTTGTTACAGAGTAGAAGAAAAAGACACTGAGAATGGGAACATTCATACCATGCAATGCAAGCAGAGACACAGAGACAGGGAGGGAGAAGGGAGAGAGAGGGAGAGGCAAAGGGAAGGAAGGAGAGGGAGATAGGGACAAGAGAGAAAGAGTGGGAACAGGGGGAGGGGAACAGGAGAGAGAGAGAAAGAGGGAGAGGGAGAGGGAGGGAGGAGGGAGGGAGAGAGAGAGAGAGAGAGAGAGAGAGAGAGAATAGTACCATCACCCAGAAGAGCCTCTTTGCTTCTTTCTGTCAGGGCCCTAAACCATAAGAGACAACAAATTCTTGGATGCTGTTTATACTCTAGATTAGTTTTGCCTGCTTTAGGATTTTATATAAATGGAATCAAATATACTTTTAGTGGGGTGCGGTTGCTTTCATAAAGCATATTTTAGAGGCTGGTTCACTTTTTTGTGTCTTGTAGCTGGTCCTTTATGCCACCGACTCTTTCTGCACAATTTATGATGGGTCCTTCACCCATAGACAAACGTGGGCACAGTTTCTACTTTTAGGATGTTATAAATAATTAGCCACACTTTCTTTCACGTCTTTTTGTGAGTAGATGTCCCTCAGGAAAATACCTAGTTGTGGATTTTTCAAAGGGTCATCTTCACTTTTCATTCTCACCAGCACCACAGGAGACTTTCCTTGCCAGGTCCTTCTGGCCTCCTTGATTCTAGTGATCTCACAGTCATGCCGTGGGACACAGCTGTGATTTAACTTCATTTCCTGGCTTCTAAGGGTGCTGATTACCACTCATTTGCTTATCAGACCCTTGTATGGATTGTTCTGGAAAAGCTTCCTTTAAAGAAATTTTGCCTCTATTATTATTTTCTTTAGGAAAGCAATTATTTATATTTTCTTGTTGAGTTGAAGGGTTCCTGGACACCCACGTTAGGTCACAAACTTGCTATGAAAATATTTCCTCTCAGTCTGTGGCTTGCCTATGATTTTTCCTCCTGACATTGTTTGATAGACAAGAGATTTTAATTTTGGCGGAGTTTAATGTTTCAGTGTTTTCTGTTATGGTTATGGTTTCGTAGGACTTGTCAAAGAGACATTTTCCAGTCCCCATGTCTAAGCTCATTGTCCCCTAGGCAGGGACCATGGCATCTGACTGTGGCAGTGCGACCGGCAGCCTTGAATTAAGTAATGGATAATGGAAGGCCTCGCCTTTTTTTTTGTTTGTTTGTTTGTTTGTTTGTTTTCTTTGATATTTGGGGTCAGCATTTCCCTTGCAACTTTCTGCAGTAGCAAACGTGTTCTCTCTCTGAGGTGTTTTGGAGTTTCTGTGTGAGCATCTCTTCCTAAAACATGGTTGGTGTAGTGAGGGACTGGATCTTGGTGTGTACGTAAGAGTGTTGTATGTGGAAGTGTATGTGTGGGTGTGTGGCCTTGCTTTCATACGTGTGGAGGCCAGAGGCAGGCATCAGATGCTTTCCTCTATTGCTGTCACATGATGATGATAATGATGCTGTTGGTGATGAGGATGATGATGGTGATGATAATGATGATGACAATTCAGGCATGGTCTCATTGTAGTCCTGACTGACCTGGAACTTGCTACATAGACCTCGCAGGCCTTCGGCACACAGATCCACTTGTCTCTGCCTCCTGAGGGCACTGTGCCTGGTCTCCACTTTATTCAGTGAACCTGGAGCTCGTCATTGTAATGGAGGTTTTGGGTTCTTTGTATGTTATATAAAAATGCTTCTGTGTTAACCTCAAGTGTGGGGTTTTAGCTGGGGCTATAGCTTGTCCACACCTGTTAATTGTCACTTGTGGGGTTTGATCTTTGCCAGCTGGTAACGGCCTTTCACATGCCACAAGGAGAGGGGCATAATCCAGGCCTCTGAGAGTATAAATATGAGGCTGAGAAGGAGACTGTGGGGTGTCCAATGGAGCTCGGTGTTGGTGTGTGGTGTGTAGAAGTTTGGAGGGGTCAGAGACCAGAGACAGTGGGGTGCTTTACACTTTGGGGTACAGCAGCATGGAGGAGCCTGCTGGCTGCATCTGTGGTTGACGGATATTGGTACAGAGCCCTAAAAGAACCCCTTGACGCTAGCTAGCCATGAGAAGTAAAGGGGTCTGGGCCCCCTCTAACCACGAACCTTTTCTCTCTCCTACTTAAGGTTGGGGGGTTGGTGAAAGGAGGTAGAGGCCTAAACACCCCAAATAAAGGAATTTTAAACAGGAGCGCCACTGGCGGCTTTCTGCTACACATCATTTTGGCTGGCTAGCCAGTGACTCTTAAGGGTCTTCCCGTATCCATTGTCCCCACACTGGGGTGACAGGTACGTGTAGTCCTGCCTGGCCTTTATGTAGATGTCAGGAATTCAAACTCAAAACAAACCTTGCTGGACTTGCAGAGCAAGTCCTCTCTTCCAGCGAGCCATCACTCCAACCCAAGGAACTGAATTATTAATTATGTGTAAGCTCTGCATGGTTAGGGACCATATTACGTACAGTTTAGTTTGTAGGTGTTTGCATTTCTGTGGACATTTCAGAAGGAGCTGTCAGCCTCCCTTAGGCAGAGGGTGGCAGCAGGAAACTTACTTTAGAGGTGGTCACAGGACTCACCCAGCTGTGACCACCTTCTGGCCTCCACGAAGGTACATTGCTCAGCTTATCTAATCTCTGTAATTTCCCTCAGGATAGTTTGTAGCTTCCAGTGTATCAGTCTTGAACTGATTTGGTTAAATCTATCCTTAAATGTCTTGTTTTTTTTTTTTTTTCCTTTTGGTGGTGTTGTGAATTGATTTTCAAATTTTATTTTTCGGTTAATAACTCTTTTGTGTCTGTACTCTAGCCTCTGATTTTTATTTTTTATTTATTTATTTTTTTACTAAATTCCTTTTTTTGTTGTTGTTGTTCTGGTGGCAATCCTGTTGATCCTTTCAAATCTTCTAGGTTTGTCACCATGCTGATTGACAATAGATACAATTTTATTTCTTCCTTCCTAACTTGGATGGCACTGTAAGTGATCTTCACTGTCCTACATGCTGACTTGAGCCTCCAGGACAAAGCTGAATAAGAATGGTGAGAGTGGACCCTTAGCCAAGCCCCCACAGCCCCGAGGCTCAGGGCTCACTGTGGAAGATGGGAGGTAAGGCAACCATGGCTGTCAGGAAATACTCCTTCCAGCGTGGAGGAGGGCCTAAGGGCCTGCTGGTAACTACTGAGAGGGGGATATTTTTTCTTTAAGTGTATGGTATTTAGACTTCAGTGGATAACCCCACGCCAGGAGGATACAGACAGCAAATAGCTGGATTCTCGACAGGTTTTCTGGAAAATGAAGGTACAAAGTTGTCTGGGTACAGAATGAGGCTCAATCTGGGAGGAGACGGATGGGCACGATCGGAATCCAGTGTATGAAATTCTCAAAGAATTAATAAAAGATTTTAAAAGGAAGATTGTCAGGTGTGGACATCCTCACCCCCATTCCAGGCTCTGTGGGGGAAATGACAGTCTATCAGCATTAAATGTGGCAGTAGGCGTGAGCAATGTTCTTCTGAGTTTTTGTTGAGGGTGGGTGTTGCGTTTGTTAGATGCTTATTTTGCATTTTTCAGAACACTGCTGGGAATGGCCTTTACCCTGCCAATACGGTGAGTGACACTGATTGACGCACAAACGTTAATTCAACCTTAAACTCTGGAGTGCGCCCCACTTGCTTACCATGTGTTAGCTCTTTGTATGCTGCTAACATTTTATTAAAAGTTGTAACTATGTTTATGAGTGGTTTCAGTCTGTAATTTTGTTGTTGTTGTTGACACCTTTGCAGGGCTTAGATTTTAAGGTTTTAGTGGCTCATAAAACAAGTTGCAAAGGGTTTCCTTCTCTGCTCCTAGGAAGACTTTTTATGTTGGTGTGACCATTTCCTTACAAGTCGACAGAATGAGCCAGTGGAGCTACCGATTACTCTGAAGCTTCTGTGTGGATGAGTGGCGGATGAAGAGACTGCTTTGTTGGTTTTGTGAGACCGGGAACTCACGTACCATGTACCCAGCTTAGCTTTGAACTTGCTGTAGTCAACCTGCCTCAGTCTTCCGAATGCCAGGAGTACAGGCATGAGCTACCATACCTGGCTTAGAAATTAATTTTTTATAGATAATGATTATTGAGACTTTATGTCATAAGGAATTAGTCAGTGTCATCTAAGTTGTCAGATTCATTAGTGTAAAGTTGACACAGTCTATAATTATATCTTTAATCCCCATAGACTTGGCGCTGACATCTCCTGTCTCAGTCCTGATGTTGTTCATTAGTGCCTTCTCCATTTTCCAGATCAGAGTAGGTACATTAATCATATTTAGCGTTGGTTTTTGACGTGTCTACTTTTGTTTTAACACTGTATTGGTTTCTGCTCTCATGTTAGCTTTTCTTCTCCGTCTGCCTCTTCAGGGTTGGGTTTCCTTTGCTCCTCTTTCTCTAGTGCAGGGGTTCTCAACCTTCCTAGTGCTGAATACAGTTCCTCATGTTGTGGTGACCCCCCACCATCAAATTATTTCCATTGCTATTTTGTAACTGTGATTTTTTTCTACGATTATGAATCATAATGTAAATATCTGTTTTTTTTAATAGTCTAGGTGACCCCTGTGAAAGGGTAGTTTGGCCCCAAAGGGATCATGACCTACAGGTTGAGAATCACTGCTTTAGTGCCTTAAGCTGGAGCCTTGAGCCATTTAAATCTTTCTTTTTATTTTTTAAAAATTACTTTAGTTTATTTTATGTGGGTGTTTTGCTTTGATGTATGCTCATGTGTGCCTGGTTTTCTCAGAATCTAGATGGGCATCCTGTCACTTGGAACTGGTGTTATAAGCAGTTGTGAGCTGCCACGTGGGTGTTGGAAACTGAACCTGTGTCCTTTGCAAGAACCACAAGTGCTTTTAATTGCTGAGCTATCTCTCTGGCTCCAAATCTTTCTTCTTTCAATACATGACCATTTAAGCTATTTTTCCCACTAAGGGATTTGTCTCAGTTCTGCAAACTTGGATGTGAACTCATGTGATCACTCAGCTCAAATGTTTTCTGATTTCTCTTGGGATTTATTCTTTTTTATTTTTTAAAATTAATTTAATTTTCATTAATTACAATTTATTCATTTTGCATCCCAGCTGTAGCCCTCTCCTTCATCCTCTTCCAATCCCACCCTTCCTCCCTCTTCTCCTCCCATGCTCCTCCCTCAGTCCACTGATAGAGGAGGTCCTCCCCTTCCATCTGACCCTAGCCTATCAGGTCTCATCAGGAGTGGCTGCATTGCCTTCCTCTGTGGCCTGGTAAGGCTGCTCCCCCCTCAGAGGGAGGTGATCAAACAGCCAGCCCCTGAGTTCATGTCAGAGACAGCCCTGTTCCCCTTACTAGGGTACCCACTGATTTATTCTTGAACCATACACTACTTAGAAATTTGTCATTTAATTTTCACTCATTTGGGGTTTTCTGGGTTTTTTTTTTTTCCATGTTGTTTGATCTATGATTCCACCACAGCTGGAACCCATCCTTGACATGATTCTTGTGGAGTTCACATCATGTCTTCATTGGTGTAGCACATGCGTTCGGAAGAATGTGTACCCTCTAGGTTTGGGGCCTGATAAGCTGTCTTATCTGATGTGTCACTGTAGCTCCCTCAGCTCCCTCTCCTACTTACTCGGATAATGGCCCCCATAGACTATATGTTCGGATGCTTCATCTTCAGTCCGTGAAACTGTTTGGGGAAGGTTTAATAGGGGTGGCCTTTCCCCCTACTTCCAATTTGCTGACCAGCAGGTAAGCTCTCAGCTACTGCTCCAGCACCGTGCCTGCCTGCCTCCATGCACCCTGCCGTGATGGTCATGGACTCTAACCCTCTGAACAGTGAGCAAGCCCCAGATTAAATGCTTTCTTTTATAAGTTGTCTTGGTCATGGCATCTCCTTACCACAATAGAAAAGTAACTAAGGTAACCACCTATATTACATGCCAATCATTTACTTTAAACTCGCCTATCTGTATTGAAAAATCTCTGTGTGGGCTGGAGAGATGGCTCAGTGGTTAAGAACACTGGCTGCTCTTCCAGAGGACCCGAGTTTCTCAGTATCCACATGGCAGCTCACAACTATCTATAATTTCAGTTGCAGGGGATTTGATACCCGCTGTGGGAACCAGGCACACACCAGGCAAAATACCATATACTCAAATTAATAATAGTTTTAAAAAAACTATGTGTATTTATATTTTTAATTTTGCTTGTCTGTGGGAAGCATAGGTCAGATCTATGTTTTGATTCTTTCTTTTCTCCCTCCCCCCAGAATTTCATGTGTATGTGATGTGCATGTATGTATGCATGCATATTTATGTGTGTGCCTGTATGTGTTTGCATGTTCACAACACTCGAAGTAATGTGTGTGCCCGTACCTGCAGAGGTCCTAGGTTGATGCTGGGGATTGTCCTTATCACTCGCCTACTTTCTTTATGGAAGCAGGGTCTCTCAGTCAAAACCAGAGCTCACCAGTATGGCTGTTCTTGCTGGCCAGCTTGTTTGGGGACCCCTGTCTTCATTTTCTGAAGCTGGGATTACAGGCAGGCCATTGCATCCATCCCAGCTTATCTGGCTCTGCCTAGTGCTCATGGTGTGCTAGCATGTGACGTGTGTGAACTGGCAGCCGCAGCTGTAGCTGTATAGATTACACCTGTGTTCTGGTTCTAGCCACATGAGGCTATAACCTCAGTTCACCTAATTTGCTAATTTATATGAGCCAAGGAAAACAGCTTTTGCAGTTATTCAGATATTTTACGTATCTACTGTTTTCTTTATAAAAATTATTTATTTTTATTTTATGTGCATAAGTATTGCCTACATGTGTGTCTGTATATGCACCCCTGGTGCCTAGAGAGGCAGGAAGAGAGAGTTGGATCCCTTGGAGCTACATTTACAGAGGGTTGTAAACTGCCATGTGGATGCTGGGAACTGAAAAAGGCACCTCTGGAGGAACAGCCAGTGCTCATAACCAGTGAGCCATCTCACAAGCCTGTCTCCATTATTTTCAATAGTTTGTTTTATCCTTTGGTGAACTTATTTGTCTTTAACATGAAAAATGTCCTATACCTATTTTTAGTATGACTCTGTGGTCTATGGAGTCTCCATTAGCTTTTGCCTGAAGCTGTATTTATCTTAGTCCTTTACAAAAGTATTCATGAATTTAGGTATCTGCGAGTTCTGGTTTACTTTCTGTTTCTGTGACAAACACCATGACTAAAGCAACATAGAGAAGGAAAGTTTCTTTGGATTCTACTTACGGGTCATAGTCCATCAGGGAGGGAAGTCAAGACAGGCACTCAAGGCAGGAACCTGCAGCAGACCACATGGAGGAAAGCTGCTCATTGACTCAGCCATTGACCCGTGCTCAGTTCTCTTTCTTACACCGTTCAGATCCACCTGCCTAGGGGTGGTGATGGCCCACGGTGGGCTGGGCCTTTTCACCACTCATCAGCTAAGACAGCTTCTCACGGCCACGGCCACAGGAAATAAGACCTGGCAATTCCTCATTTGCAGGTCCCCCTTCCAGGTGGTTCTAGGTTGCACCGAGTTGGTATTAAAAGCTGGCCAGCACACTGGATTGGCGAAGCTGTTCCAGCCTTCCACAAGGCCAGGGCGGGGGTCCTGTGACTGGCTGTTTGTATGCTTTGCTTCCCTTTCCCCTCGCGGCTTTCATGGTTTTCTCTCTGTCTTTCAACTGCTAGTCGATTTGGCATCATCCCATGGGGCTAGGAGGCCCTATTAACTACAAAGTCTTTTTCTTGATGTTTGTCACGTTGAATAATTTCTGTTGGAAGCATTTTCATGTCCACAAAGTCTTCCCTACATCATAGCCAATATGCCACTGTGAGTCTCGTTGACGTGTTTCTTCGGTCAAAAGCCGTTGTTTACGTGAGAGTTCCCTCTTGGTGCTCCTTCTCTGGGCTGACGAATGCTTATGGACAAATATCAAATGTTATACTGTTGTATATTTTATTTGATGTTCCAGAATTTTCTTTTAATTTCTTTTTGTGGAATTTTATGTCCACTTAATCTGTCCACAGCGCCTGCCTTTATAAGCATACAGAGAACATTTTGGGCCTTTGTAATTTAAAATTTTGCATTGTTGTGGAGTTCTTTATCTAGTGTCTTCTATTGTGGATAAACCGTGTTCTCTAGGTTCTTTTAGGTTCTGTAATCTTAAATTGTATCTTGAATATTGAAAATGCCATTTGGATTTTGTTATATTTCTCTGAAGAATGTTGATTTTGAAAAAAAGAAAAAAAAATAGAACAAAACAACAGAATGTATTATTTGTTTAGATTCAAACTGAGTCTTTAAGCAGCTAAAACTCTTAGGTCAGTTGGTTTTCCTAGTTTTAAGCTCTTTGATTCCATCCCCCACAAGAAGCTTAGAAGTCAGGTAGAGAATTTGGGCCCCTCCCCAGTTCCTTTTTCCAGAATGATACCCTCGCTCTCTAGCATCCCTAGCTGCTTTGAAATCTGTTCCCAGCTAGGCTCTTCAGGTCAGAAACCTCACAAGTTTTCCCTAAGATATTTAACTACTTGTTTGGCCACAGCTACCATGCTCCTAGAACAAGAGCTTCACAATTTTGCCATTTTGTTTTCCTTCAAAGGTCTGCCTACTTGTAATAAAATTCTGGTTTTCATTTTTTTTTCCCCCTAGGCTCATAGTTGTAGAGCTTTTCTTTGAGGTGTGGAGATGAGACAGGGTCACACTATGTATCCCTGGCTGTCCTGGAACTCTGTAGATCAGGCTGGCCTTGAACTCACAGATCCCCTGTCTCTGCCTCCCCAGTGCTGACATTAAAGGCGTGCACCACCACACCCAGTTTCATAGTTGTTTTCTGTAGCAGAGATGGGTCCAGAAGCTGACTTGTTCATGGCAGAAAAATGGTGCCCCCCCCTTCTTAAGGTTGATTTTGGGCGACCTCTCGATTTGGAGACATGATGTCTTCTTAAAAGTAACGACTGAACTTCCCTTGAATCAACGTCAAAGTAAATGAAGACTCAAGATGCTATCAGCCTGATTTCCTTAAGACCTGGCTCACTTTTATTTGCATAAGAAGGATACAATCTTTTCTTCCTTTACAATGTGTTCTGTTGCTTCGTGTTCTGCTGCTTATGGGCTTGACCCGTATCATAAAGTGTGTTGGAAAGACAGTTTTAAATGTCTACATAACAGTTTGTTATATGGGTACAAACTAATTAACTTAGCTATTTCTTAGAGGTTGTAAATTCATGATTTTTTTTTTCTTTTGTCAGTATCAAGTGCTTTCCCATAAGATGTCTTTGTGTAGAAATCTTTGACTGTAGGAGGAGTCCCTCACACTGCCCGAGCCTGAACCAGTTTGCTGGACTGACGGTTGCTCTCTGTCTCAGCCTCGCTGGCTTTTAGAGACCTCTCTTCTGCTCAGAAGGTTTGTGTTCTGCGCTAACCTGGAACTGATTGCGCACGTTTCTGTGGTCCTTAATCTTGATTGTCAGGGTGGTTAGGTTGAGAAATGCCCAGGAGGTTAGCCAGGCACACCTCGGGTCTATCTGCCAAGGAGTGTCAGAGGCAAATATATCACGGGGCTCTGAATTAACGACTGGATGAATCCCTCGATGGAGTCAGATCATTATCACACTATTGGGAGGTGGCGAGGAGATGGGGTTTACTTGGAGGAAATAACTCCCTGGGAGTGTGGACTTGGTTCCTGGCGGGGCCTCTCCCATACTTGGCGGGGCTCCTCCCATACTTGGCGGGACCCCTCCCATACTTGGCGGGACCCCTCCCATACTCTTCTACTTGCGGTGGGCCATGACGGGTGTTCTCTCCCTCAGACTAGAAACCATTTTGCTACATCTACTCCAAAGTAACAATGTAGATCCCAGATATGTTTGTGCTGCCGGGCACTGTGACATGATTAGAATACTAACTTACTGATTAGGAGTCAGAAGAGAAAGGGGAAGGCTGTTTGTAAAAAGTTAAGTCCAATGCTTAGGAGAGACTCAGTAAAGTGAAAGAAAAATAAAATTGCCGTGAGATTAGTTGACCAGTCAGACAACTGTGAAAATGAAACGGAAGCCGTAGAAGTGTATTAGTTACTTATTCGCATGTGCACATGTGTGGGCCTGCGAATGCAAGCATGCGTACAGGCCCCAGCATTGATGTGGAGGTCAAAGGGCAATTTGTGTAAGTCAGTTTTCATCTCCTACTGTGTGTGTTCTGAGGATTGAACTCAGGTCATCAGCTTTTGCTGAAAGCACCTTCACACTTAAGCTATCTCACTGGCTCGAGAAGCCTGCTTTGAGATAGACATCTTTAAGCTGGTGCAGCATTCAACAGAAACCAATTCAAAAACTAACATGGCTTGCTGGGGTGGTTGGTCTAAGGATGTCACTGAGTTCTGATAGGAAGGCCTAGGGAGGCTTAATCCTTCATTATAAGCTGGATGAGAGAGAATGTACGTCTTTTGTCTTTTTTTTATAAATTTATTTTTTTTATAATTTATTCACTTTACATCCTGATTGTAGCCCCCTCTCTCATCTCTTCCCAGTCCCATCTTCCCTCCCTCTTCTCCCTTATTCCCTTTCCCTAGTCCAGGGTGAGCCCTCCTTACCTACCATCTCACCCCAGCCCATCAAGTCTCATCAGGACTGCCTGCATCCTCTTCCTCTGTGGCCTGGCAAGGCTACCCTGCCAAGGGAAAGTGATCAAAGAGCAGGTAATAGAGTCCATGCCAGAGACAGCTTCTGCTCCCCTTTACTGAGCTGCCTACTGGCTACATCTGAGCAGGGGGTCTAGGTCATCTCCATGCAAGGTCTTGGTTGGTGCATCAGTCTCTACAGGCTCCCCTGGACCCAGATTTGTTGGCTCTGTTGATCTCCTTGTGGCGCTCCTGTCCCCTCCAGGTCCTTCTCTCCATCCCCACTCCCACTCTTCCATAAGACCTCCTGCGCTCTGCCCAAAGTGTGGCTGTGAGTCTCTCCATCGGCTTTGATCTCCTGCTGGGTGGAGTCTTTCAGAGGACAGCTATGGTAGGCTGCCATCCTGTTCCCTCTTTTCAATCACTTCTAGTGTCTATTCTATTTGCATGAGAATTAAGCATCCTCCCTAGGGTCCTCCTTGTTTAGCTTCTTTAGGTCTGTGGGTTTTAGTATGGTTATCCTGTATTATATTAATATCCGCTTATAAGTGAGTATATATCATGTGTGTCTTTCTGGTCCTGGGTCATCTCACTCAGGATGATCTTTTCTAGTTCCATCCATTTGCCTGTACATTTCATGATGTCCTTATTTTTAATAGCTGAGTAGTATTCCATTGTGTAATTGTACCATAATTTCTGTATTCATTCTTTGGTTGAGGGACATCTGGGTTGTTTCTAGATTTTGGCCATTACGAATAAAGCTGCTATGAACATAGCTGAGCAAATGTCCTTGTTGATTTAGACAGCTGCTTCTGGGTCATTGTTTGCGGCTTTCCAACCTAACTGGCCTTGCACTGAGTTGACCAGGTTGTCCAGTTGCTGATCCCAAAATCATGGATTGAGGAGAGTCCATTGCTTCCCTGTGTAGATTACTTGAAGCTCAATTACTGAGTATTTTTGAGGCCATTCATCCACATTACCTAACTTCACATTTTAAGTGTGTTTCCGAAGGACAGAATCTGAGAAACGTAATCACTGTGCAGTTTTAAAGCTCATTTCCCACTGGGGCATTTGTGCTGTTTCTTAACGTTTGAGATGAATGTCCAAGCTGCTGTCTTCTCTCCAGGTTCATTTGGCCATCCCAGAGTGGGGTCCAGGGCCATCATCCCTCAGCTTCTTGGAAAAGGCCCCCGGATTCTCTTCTGCGCCAGTGAAGTGGAGTCCTAGTCCTTTTTCTGTCCAGGATGGGTTTTTGTGGACCTCAAATCCTTACCACAGCAGCAGTGGGGCTGCTGTTTACCGAGTGCAGGCAGGGCTCTCCTATCACTTCATAGTTCTCAGGTAATTATAATTAGCTGTTTGATGAGGGTGAGGACTGATCTCGGCGGCCTAGGCTTAACGGCTTCTTAGCTGAGCTCACAACTCAAGTCTCAGAGCCACCTAATCTGGTTGGTCCTTTGATCTCTACCACAGTGTGTCTGATCGTGCTGGGATGCCACGCTAGGCGAGTTTGGTCATATCAAGGGACTGTCTGCAGGGTTCTGAGATCAGGTCTATCGGATGAGCTAACACTTGCTTACAAGTGCCAGGTACAGTTGGAAGTGCTTGTGGGGATCGCGTTACCTTATTATCTCAAGTAAACTTCATAATTATCTCAAGCAAATGCCATAATGGCTCTCTGTGGCTTTTCAACAGATAAGAGCGCTGAGTGTGGAGCCGGGCCCACAGTTTACAACTGCAGTGGAGTGACGATTTGCTTGTCCCAGTCTCAGCGCCCAGTCGGGATCCCTGGAGTCCCTGCTACCTTCCTTTCTGTGTGTGCAGAGAGAGGACAATGACACTTATTTGAGGCTGGCATTTTTAGATGTCTTAAAGATGTATCTTCACCATCTCATTTTAGCTTTAAGAAAGTATCAGCTGCATTAAACGACCTGCCCAAGGGTGTCACTGTAAGGCAGCAAAGACAGAACTTGAGTAAAGACTGGACTGATTTTCAACTGGCCCTGGCTGCTGCTTCACCTACAGAGCAAGGATGCCTGACGCCTGGCTGCACACTGACATCACCCACAGGTTAAAGCATGTGCAGCACAGCTCAGTTGGTAGAGAGTTTGCCTGGAGTGCACAAGGCCTTGGGTTCAAACTCCAGCACCTCATAAACCCGGTGTGATGGTGCACTCCTGTAGGCCTATGCTTAGGAGGTAGAGGCAGGGGGATCAGAGACTCAAGGTCATACTCCGTTACATAGGGAAGTGGAGGCTGGTCTGGGCTACATGGAACCCTGTCTTGGGAAACTGCAACATTTAAGATCTAGTTCCAGAGTTTCTGATTTAACTGTAGCTTAGCTGTAGGAGCGGGATGTGTGTGCGCACGCACACATGTGTGTCTGTGTGTGTGTCTGTGTGCGTGTGAGAGTGTGTGTACGTATGTGTATGCATATGCGTGTGCCACAACACTCATTGGAAGGCTGGAGGACCACATTTAGGAATCAGTTTTCCACTTTTACCATGTGGGTTCCAGGACTCAAGCTCAGACCATCAATCTTGGTGGCAGTCACCTTTACCTCTGTGCCATCTCGCCAGCCTCCTGGGCTTAGATCAATGCAGAGAGTGGCCCACTTTGAAGCACAGCACACCCCTGGCCATCCTGCACCTTCTAACTTCCTTGTGCCTGTGTGGGATCGGAGGCAAGCCACATGGGTGAAAAGCGTAGCTTTGGCACCAGCTTAGTTTGATAGAGCTATGTGACAAAGTGCTGCAGACTGGTTGGCATAAGAACAGAAATGTGTTTTGTCATGGTTCTGAGGTTTGAAGTCTGAAGCCGAGGAGCACACGAGGCCATGTTCCCTCTATGGAGAACACTGCTTGCCTCTTCCTAGCTCCCGGGGGTCTTTAGTGACCCTTGGCATTCCTTGCATCATAGCTCTACCGTCCCAGGCTCTGTCTCCATCAACACAGGGGCCATCTTTCTCTGAGTCTGGGTGTCTTTCTACTCTGTCTATGAGGACTCCAGCCTAAACGGCCGTGACTTCATTTCGTCTGATTTCATCTGGACCAACACTGTTGTCAAATAAAGCCAAGTTCATGGGCAAGCATTTTAGGAGACACTATTTGACCTTAAAAAAAAACAAAACATAAAATTAATAATTTTGAAAAACTGAGGACTACACGAGTCTCTTGAAAGAAAAGATGGCGCTGGAGAGATGGCTCAGAGGTTAAGAGCACTGGTTGCTCTTCCAGAGGTCCTGAGTTCAATTCCCAGCAACCACATGATGGCCCGTAACCATCTATAATGAGATTTGGTGCCCTCTTCTGGCCTGCAGGCCAGCAAAAATACTGTATACATAATAAATGATAAATAAAAAAAAGACTAGAAAGAAAAGATGAATTTTTGTTTTGGCACTAACAGAAATTCAGCCTGCCTGGTGTGGGGGCACATGCCTTTCATCCTAGCACGTGAGAGGAGGAGAGAGGTGGAGCTCTGTGAGCTTAAGTCCAGCCTGGTCTACATAGTGAGTTCCGGGCTAGCCAGAGCTAAACATGAGACACTGTCGCAAACAACAACAACAATTTAATTGTACAGAAGAAGGGGTTTCCGTACATAATGGTGATGCTCTCTGATCACAGCCATTCACTATGCCTCTTCCCTCCCCTCCCCTCCCTTTCCTCCTCCCACGTCGATAATGGTCCCTTCTTGCTTACACGTCCTTCCAGGCCCCATATTCACACAAAAGAGAAAACAGTGTTGGATTTTGTGAGTCAGACTGATTTCTCTTAATGCGATAATCTCTCTAGTTCTACCTGTTTTCCCACAGGTAACAGAATTTCATTCATGTTTATGGCTGAGTAAACTCCACAGTGTAGAGAGCATGTTTTCTTTATCCATTCATCCATCAATGGGAAATACATCCCTCTGTCACCTGGCTTTTGTTAACAGAGCCACAACAAAGATGGATGTGCAGGCATCTCTGAAGTAATCAGGCTTTGTTTGGGGATATACCGAGAAGATAACAATTTTTAAAATCTACTTTAAATATCTTAAATACCCAAAGGCCTCCAGCAAAAGTGTGCCTATACCACTGCATTTTAGAAAGATCTGTGTGTATCTATCTACCCTCCTTTTTTAAGGTTCCTTTGCCATGTTCAGGGATATAGGAATGGCACACAGGGGACAAGAGAGCTCCTATTCTAAATCACATTCCCACTGCACAAGATGCTGCAGAAAAGGATGGGCCTCCCAGCGGAGAATTTTTGAAGGAAAAATTGGGTTGGAATGCCTTTTCCTTCTAGAAACTTGCAAAACAAATGTTTAGAGAAGTGGAAGGTAGCACCAGCCCACCCACCATCAGTTCAAATATGGCTGGTAAGATTTTGTGCATAAAAACAACAGAAATCAGGAGCTTTGCCCTCAAACTATTGCTTTATTCAAATGTTTGTTTATTATGATGGAAAGTTGATAGCAGTTTGAAAGTACAAGGTTGCAAGCAATCTGATTCCTTACGTGATATTTCTGTGTTGGTCTGCACGGCCAGCTGTCCAGCACACACTTATTTCCTTCGCAGTTTGGAAACACCCACTTACCACAGAGGACGCCTGGTGTGGAGAAGACCAGCCACCCAGCTCCTCCAACCTCCCGTCAGTCTCCATGTTCAGCATCTTGACTCTTGATAAGCTAGTAGTTTTCAGTTTGAGGGTTTCATTGGGAAAAATTAAAGAGGCCAGTGTTGGGGAGTAGAGAGATGGGTCCTTGGCAAAAGCAAATGCTAGCAAGCAGGAAGACCTGAGTTTAAATACCCAGGACTGGTGTAGATGCCCAGCAGGACCACACTACCCTGCATCCCCAGGATTGAGAGGTCGAGGCTGGTAGATCCTGGGGGCCCTCTTTTTAATGAGTCTAACTAAGCCCATGGATTCTAGGTTCATGAGAGACTCTGTCCCAAAATACAAGGTCAAGAGTGACAGAGGAGGACACCCTCCAACCCTCTTCTGGCCACCATATGTGTGTACATGGGCCCACACACACACCCTACTCGTGCTTCTACGTGCTAACTCACCTCTGCACTCCTCAAAGTTCTCATCGAACCCTCACCCCGTTCCCCACATCAGAGCATCTGAAGGTGTCTTTGAACCGGTTTATTCTGCTCTGGACAGTGTGATGTAGATGTCCAGGACTCGTGGTTTGGCAAGTTGCGGGGTCAACGCAGTAATTGCCATGGAAGCAGGGACTCTTTTCTCCAGAGCTCGGCGAGTCTACAAAGTCTCAGCAGCAACAGTTAGGTAGCTTCTTAAACAATCAATGTCCATTTCCACTTGGGGAGAACCCCTGGCCCTTCTGTCTCAATTTCACCTTCCTTAAAAAGGTTACAGCTGGATGCAAGTATGCTACGGCAGTCCTTAGGCAAGAATGAAAGGCAAGCTGGCAATCTATTTCCCCATAAGTGCCCCAGAATCAGATTTCCTAAGGTTCATCAGACAGTGTTATTGCATAGTCTTCTGCAGAAAGATGAGGGCTGGCTTGTGTTTATGAACTGGGTCCTGAAGAGGACTTTGGCAGTGACAGCAGGGGAGGAGGGCGATGCGTTGCCATGGCTCACGAGCCTGCTTTCAGCTAATGTGCATTATTAGGGGTGTCACAAATCCCTAATAAGCTACAATTTATTGTGGAGTTTTAAATTGCTTACCCATTAAAGAATGACATGGTGCTGGTGAAGTCCTTTTCTGTGGACCCCCAAGTCATGAAACAAACACCTGTTCGCCCTATAGAAAAGGGATTAACCAGTGCAGTACATAATAAAATAAAACCCACAAAGGAGGCGTTTGCATGGCTGTTCTTTTAGTGAAGCCATTAAGACTGAGCTGGTGAGCTGGAGAATTGAGACATCTTTCTGTTTGACAAAGGACCTCGGCACAGCGTTGAGCCCATCAAAGGCAATGCGCTCAGAAAACAGAGGTGGACTTGAAGTTTGTTTGAGCTTGGCTCATTTGACTTACAAGACCACTCTCTGATCAGTGGAATTGATGAATACTAAAATTCTGGAATCCAAAAAACAACAACAACAAAAACCCAACACTCTTTCTGGAGTCCTAGGATGTGTCCTGAAGAAGTATCTTGAATATCAGTTTATCCTAGGTGATCCCCAGTCACACCTTGGCAAGCCATCTTTCTCTGCCCTGGACAGACTCAGGACAGCAGTACTCGCTCTGAGAGTGAAGGGACTGAGTGGAAGATGCTGGGGTCTGTGGACATCTGGCTCTTTGCCACTGATCAGGTTGACATGAGTTACAGTCGACTCGTAGCAGTCGACTCTGACTGTGTTAGGTCCTCCACTCCTGAAAGCACATGGTGGCTAAATATAGAAAAAGCTGGTGAGGCAGAATTAAGAGCTGAGGTGAAGGGAGCTTGGCATTTATGTCCTCCCATTCTGTTCCACCTCTGGGCCTTTCCCTGTTGGTGGTTTTAGGGGAGCATTGCCCAATTTGCTCTTTTGTCTATTTGACTGGGGGTAGAAGGAACAGAGTGGGGCTGTGCTTAGTTCGTCTTGGCAGCAAGCCCTGTGGTTGATCTTGAGGTCCAGGTCTTCTCTCTGGTCCACTTATGGCGCATAGCTCTGAGCAATAAGAAGCAAGCTTCCATCTAGGTAAAGTGGTGCTTGGGACTCGTCCCATCTCTTTGACAGACTTGGGTGTACTAATTCTGGCTTTGGTGATGCCCTGAGATGTCTTCCATCAAGTCACGGGTTTGCAAGATCAGTGTACCCCTGCCTGTGGAGAACTGTGCTTCTGAAGGCAGATATGTGCCTCACAGTGGAAGGAACCATGGGCACAGTCATGGGTCTCACCCGACAGTCACTGTAGACACTGCCTCAGCCACTGCTGGCCCCTGACACTGTGGGACCAGTAGGAGTTCCGGCCAAGACCTGGGTTTCATACCAGGTTCTCTTCATTGCTTCTAACTCCAGCAAAGTATTTGACATCTATGCACCTTAGTTTCCCAAATCTGAAGTAGGTGTGAGGGCAAACGGGTGAAGAAACAAGGCAGTTAACACGTGAACTACACAGAGGTTCTGGCACAGTTGAAACTTCAGAAACCATGACATTCAACGTCATGAGCCGTCCCAGTGCCTGACCTTATTTACTCTAAACGTTTCATGAAGACTCTGAAAATACTCTGGGACTAAGAACTGGATAAGGATGCAACAGCGGAGCAGAGAAGAGACGACAGGGTCTGCAAACTGAACCCCACCAGGCTGGCAAGATGGCTCAGCACAATGAAAGGTACCTGGCCACACAATCTCTGAGTTCAATCTCTGGAAGCCACACAAAACCCCGAATAATGTGGATATGGCGGTATGCATTTTTAATCCCTGTGCTACAGCAAGGAGGTGAAGATGGGAGAATTGCCTGGGAGCTCAAGAGCCAGCTAGCCCGGAGTAGACAGAACAGCTTCAGTGAGACAGGAAGGACCAATCCTGCCTCTCAAAGTTGTGTCTTGATCTCTAAAGACACACTGTGTTATGCCCATTCTCTCTCTCTCTCTCTCTCTCTCTCTCTCTCTCTCTCTCTCTCTCTCTCTCTCTCACACACACACACACACACACACACACACCACACACTTACACATGCAAGGACTAAAAACAAAAACAACACAACTTACAACCCCTTGTGCCCACCAGCAGCAGAGTCTCTAGACCTTCCCAAGTCCCTTCAACTCTATTATAAGAATATCACACCTACAGAGAGCTGTGGTCCCTTTGAGAAGGAGCAGTGTACAGACACAAGTTAAATGCATTCAAATGGAAACAGCATTACAAAGAAAACAGAACTTCTTTCTCAAGCCTTAGGGGAAACAACTGGCAATCCATGAACCAGAATCAGGGGTTATAACTAGATAGCAAGGGAACTTACACACATCAGGGCCTCACTGGGCTCTCAAGGGCACCCTTCCTTGACACCTGGGGAATTTGAGCCCAGCTACCTGTAGAAATGTTTCTTCTCCTGGAAACTAGAAGTGCTGTGTCTCCACCAGCAAGACTGAGCTATGGGAGAGTTGATTTTTCTTCAGAAGAAGTGTACAGCTTTGGTCCTCAGTAGCAGGAAGGTGGAGGCAGTTTGTGGAGAGATTAAAATTTAGGTATTTAAATTTAAAATTTAGGCAGCAGCAAAGAAACATCATATTATGCTCTGGCCCCCAGAGGCCACAGATTATGGGAAACCAAACAGAGACGTTTGAGGGAGGTACCGTCTTCTCTTGCTCATGATGGTGACCTTTAGTTGAGCTCTGACCTTCTTCCTCTTGGTGTCCATCATCTGGACCTCACCTCCACGATTTCAGGGTGGTCAGACAAATTCTATCAGTATTTGGCTTATGCCATTAGAGGACAAGCATCCCGAAGATGGGTTCTGGCTCTGAGAGGATGCTTGATCCTACTTCTGTCTGAGGGACGGAGGGGTCTAGCTTCTTGTCTCTGGTGATGGGGAAATGTCTACTAAAATGGAAGCAAAGGCAGACTGGTTCCTTGCCATTTTCTTGCTTCATTGCTGTTTGTGGCTGTGGATTTTGTGGCCACGTCAAGGATGGTCTTGGGAAGTTGCGAAGGCTCTGATGCCGGGACTAGCCCCGTGGCTAGTGTGGCTAGTGAGCAGTGTGGCCTTGAGTCTCCTACACTGTCATCTATGGTCTTTCTCAGGGCCTTCCTGGCCATCTTCATCTTTCCATTCCAGTGCTGTTTAAGCTTGCAGGTAACCTGCCCCAGGAGAGGGAGAGAGATTCCAACGGCAGCCCCTCAGTTCTATAGCTACCTTGTGGCGTGGCAGTTGCATCGGGGGCTGAGGAGGTAGCTTAGTTGATAAGAGCTCACCATGTACTTATATGAGTTTCACTACCAGAACCCATGCGAAAAAGCTGGGCAGGCTTCTAATCCCAGTGGAGGGAGACCAGAGGATCTCTGGGACTCACCGGCCAGGCAGCCCAGCCAAACCCATGAATTCTAAGTCAACAAGGGACCTGGTCTCACAAAACAAGGTGGACAATATCCTGAGGAAGGACACCCAAGACTGATCTTTGGTGTCCTTGTGCAGGCACACATATGCACAACCATCACCATGTGCACACACAAGCCACCCCAAGGAGCTCCCACCCTGAGGCAGACAAACATGACAGAGGAAGCAAGACCCAGGCTAAGGAACTGACCCAGCACGTGGGGTGAACACTGATTTCAGGGGTTCTTTGTTCCCAACCTAGTGCTCTGGGCAGGGGTGTGAGCCTTGAGGTTCACCAGCGAGCCAGCGTTGCAGGACTGCTGCTCCCTGACCCCTGACAAATGGACGTATTCATTACAGCAAAGACTGGAAGCAGAAAATGCGATACATACCTAAGGAACTATGCGCACAACTAGGTTTATTTTTCTTATCTGATTTTTTTTCTGGTGCAGTGTGAGAACACTGTTGAATACTTGGCGGCTGCCTTTCCATACTTGAGTTGTTTGTCATTTCTGGGGCTGCTGTTGCTGTTATGATTTCCCTTTTGGGAGGAATTTACAGGCACATGTTGACCTAGCTGAATGGAACAGGGAGCAGCAGGGATTTTACAGACAGGGACCATCATGGGCTAGAGAGCATGGATTCTTTTTTTTTCTCTTGATGAGCTGTTCTCGGCAGTGCAGTGCTGGACATTTATGGTGTTGTCCGGTTGGTTACTTAATGCACTACAACCCACTAAGAAACTCTGGTACCCCCAGCCTGGGCTTGAAATCAGCCTGACTTTCCTTTCTGTAGGTGTCTGCTTTGTTGTGGAAATTCCAAGAAGGTTGGTTTTTGGTAGCAACAGTTGCTAGGTAAGGTGTGACAGCCTCCGGAGCCAGCAGAGAGGGTGGGAAGGTGAGATGGAGTGAGAACTGGGCAGATGGGATGGAGAGGGAACTGTGCTAAAGGTGGAAGGCTGGGCAGTGGCCACCGCGTTCTGCCTGCCCCTGCTAAATCTGCTCGAAGCAGCGTGCTCTTCAGCTTTCATTTCTCCAAAAAGCTGAACAGCGTCTCCCCCAGGACGCTTGTGGGCTCCCTGGCAGCATGTTCTAGACAGCTTCACCTGCTAGAAACTGGGACCCAGGAGCTCAGAGATAGTACCTGCGGGCAAAGCAGGTACTATTGATAGACCACAAACCCACCCGGGTGCGCATGGGGTTGCAGCATTTGCAATCACCTTGGACGCAGTGAATACCTTGGTAAGGGGCCAATACAGCCTCAGAGGTCAGTTGCTGTTTGCATGGTTGACCTTCAGGTTTTTCCGCCTGAGGAGCCTTCCTGACCACAGACGCTACTAGCCCAGCCTCCCAGCTACTAATGTCCAAGTTCCGTCTCAAGAATGAGTCCCCACCCACGACTCATTTTATCACCTTTCCCATCCTGCTTTCTTATTTCCCCATAGCTTCCTGGGTACCCCTGGAACAGGCTACAGGCTTGCTTTTGTGTTTTCAGACTCTCAGCAGGTGAGGGCCCTCCATGAGGGTCCAGGAGGTAGGGTCTGCTGCCTGGAGAAAGGAGGTTGGCTAGAGACTGCAGAGAGGACATGCTTGGCTTGTTTCTACAAAGATGAGCTCTCCAAGGGAAGAGTGACGTTCTCCTCAAGGCAGAGGCCAATAAAGTGGGAAGACCAGGCTCAGCCCACGAGGTGGGTGTGGCAGAGACTGAAAGTAGAGAGGAAGGCTGGGAAGCAGGGAAAGGTTGGGATCTTACTGTAAGTGGTGGCCTTCCTTTTCCTGAGATTGGGATCCCACGCAACTAAGAGATAGTCAGATTGGAGCTTGGCAAGAGGTGTGGTGGCGGGGTGTGGGATGGGAACTCCAGAGGAGTAGGTGAGCCGAGAACTGCAAGGAGAAAAAGAAAACTCCAAGGTCTCTTTGCCGCCTTCTAGCGAATGGAGGCACCCTGCGGAAGGATGCGGGGCCAAGCCCTGTCTAGGCACGTGCGCCAGGATTCAGCTTTCCCGAGAAAGGAGATCCTGAGCATCCTGTGGATGCTCAGGGTGTGACAGTCGCTAGAGCGCCTGTAGTAGGAGAACTTGTGTGAGGTTCCCCGAGACAGAAAGCAGAGTGGCTGGCGGATCTTGGGATGAGGAGGGCCCAGGCTGTCCATGCTGAATGTGCAGCGAGTTAGGGTTTTAGACAATGAGCTCTGCGGACGGGTGAGGCGGCGGGTGTACTGCAAGCGCTTAGTGCCGCGGAGCTGCAAATTCACTCACACATGGTTACGATGGTGGTTTCTGCGTTTTGTATGCGTTAGTGCATTAAAAGAGGAAGAGAAGCCTTCACAACTGATGGAGGTTGGGGGAAGAGGAGGGAGGCCATTGCCCCCTGGGAGGAAGCTAGGAGCACAGACCCTGCGACTGTTGCTAAACCTCTGTTGTGTTACCCACGACTTTGGGCAGCTGTAAGAGCAGAGGGCTTGGTAGCGCGTGTGGGTCTTCCTCTCCATTTTCATCAGGCTCCTGAGGTGCCTCCTTGTGACTCCTGATCTGAAGAACCTGCTATGCCCATGGCTGCTGTCAGGGCTCACAGAGTGTGCACCGCAGCCGCTATAGTGCTTGTGAGGGAAGGCTGGAGCTTCTGAATAGAAACTCACGAGGTCCTGCCTCTTCCGAGAGTTTGTATACTATGGATGGTTACTAGAAGAGGGAAGGATGCTTTCTTGGGGGATGTAGCCACTGGTAAAGTAAGGTACGCATACCCCTGTAAATAACCCTTCACCCACACCCCTGTGAGAGGCTCTAATTAAGCATATTGGGTTACACATATTAAAAACCAAGCATGGAACAGCAGAAGGGACTAGCTAGGAAGAAAAAGGACTTTAGCAGGAGTAAGGAGGGAGCATGAAGACAATGGGAGTGGGGTGAGTTGGTCATACGCATATAAGAAAATATCATTACAAACTCCCATCTAATTAAAACAATAAGAAAAGAGCCATACTTTACAGTCAAAGGGAAATTTGTGGGAAACAAAAATAACAAGCCTCTCTGCCTTACTGACTCCTGGCTGGTGTGTCCGCAATGCCCCTGTCTTTGGCTTGGCTCTGACCTTTAGATCTCACTTCTACCTGCTGTGTGGCCTTCCTGGGCTGACAGTGAGTAAGCGCTGCGCAGGCTACTTCACACATGCCGCCATGTTGTAGCAGGCACACACGCACACTCTGAACTTTCCCCTCTGCCCTCTGCCCACACTCATCATTTTCAGAAACTCTGTGTTGTAAACTGAGGATAGCAGACTGCAGTCACTGGGCCAAGCCCCTCCTACGCCCTGGTTTTGTAAATAAAGTTTTATTGGGGCACAGCCAAGCACACTCATCTACATATCATCCATGGCTGCCTCTGATGGCACAGAAGGGTTGAGTGGTTGCCACAGAGGCCACGTGACCTGCAAAGGCAGAAATATTTACTGTCTGCCTCTTATAGGAAAGGTTGCCAATACCCTGCTGCGAGAGGTGCTGGCATGTTTAATTCTTTGAGGACTGGAGTGCAGAATTCTGTTTTCTTTTTCTTTTTCCTTTTACTCCAACACACCAAAAGAAGAAAAGAAAGATCAATAAAGCATTCTGGGACAGGCATGAAACACCCTGTGCCTTAGCCTCTGTTCATGCTCAGAGGTTAATGAGTTCCTCTCATTAGGTCAGTGACACCTGGGAGAGGATCTAAAATGAGACACCGACAGATCTCATCAGAATCCTCCTATTTGGGGCTGGTGAGATGGCTCAGCATGTTGAAAGGCCTGTTACCCAGGCCTGGCAACCTGAGTTTAGTCCTCAGAAACCAATGGAAGGACAGAACCAACTCCACAAAGATAGTCTTTGATTCCATAGATGGCATGTGCACTCCTGCACATGCATGCATGCAAGTGTGTGGGCATGTACACACACACACACACACACACACACACACACACACACACACACACGCAGAGAGAGAGAGAGAGAGAACCACTAAGCACTATTTTTCTTATTTTGTCTTCATTCCTAAAAGTTTGTGTGTTCATATATATATATACAGAGTGAAGGAGTTGAGCTTCTGTTTGGAAAGTCTCCCTAAATTCAGACATATAGGTGTAACCATTTACATAAATTTTGCCTTATTCTAGTTTAATTCTACTCAAATTGACATTATGAAACTGAGTATCACTGAGAACAAAGGGAAACAGGCCTGAACAAAGTCTCCAGAAATACCCATGGTGTTTCAGGCCCAGAGATCTGCCTGTCTGTCTACGACCAGTCTGTTTGTAACTGGCTACCTGTCACATGTATCTATTTATTATTATTTATCAATTGTACATATCTATTTAGCTAACCAACACCTATCAATCATTATCTATGTACCTATCTATCATATCATCTTGTTATAATTTCTTTAACATCTATCTTACATTTTCTATCTCTGTGTCTATCATTTGTCATCTACCTGTTGTCTATAATATTCATCTATCCATTAATCTATCTACGTGTCTATGTACCATCTGTCCATGCTTCTTGACCCCTTGTTACTATCTATTAATGACATTCACAAGATCTCTAACCAGCGGGGCCAAGGTTTCTCAACTATAGCATTGTTGACATTGAAGGCAGGGAATTCTTAGGGGGTGAAGTCTGTCCTTTGAGGTGTGGGGTACTTACAAGCCTCCATGGCCTTGATCCATTAGATTCTGGTAGCAAGTGAGGCTGTGCTTCACCACCTGCCCTAGTCTGATGGTCCAAACCATCTCCAGACATTATGAGACGTCCTTCGAAAAGAAATGCTTACACATGAGGAAAGCAGAATTGGTCCGTGGATAACCACTTGGCACCACTCTGCTTGGAACCCTGGGGACTGGTGAACCTGACCTGACTCCCACAGGCTGCCATATACCAGAGAAGTGATGCCTTGCTCTAGACTCCTAGAGTGGAAACCTTGTCCAATGGAAGGACAGACAGTTCCTTCCTTGTCATCTCTCAAAGAAAAGTGGCAGGAACCAGGTGTTATGATCATCTCCAAATGCCTGCATTAGGAGGTTGAGGCAGGAGGATCACCCTGAGGGCCTGGCCAGTGGAATATTTGGTGAGGACTTGACTCAAACAAACAAAATGACTACAGAGAGACAGAGACAGGGAGAGAGACAGAACACAGCATCTCTTTAGTTAAAAGAAGCCCTGAACTACTTGAATGATGAACCCCCACACCCCTCCCTACACATAGAAATACCTAGAAAATAAGCACTCAAACATCAGAGATACTTCCAAGAGGAAGAGGTTAAATAAAATGCAGCAAAAAGTTAATAAACTTCGGGTAAAAATTTGATAATTAGACAACTTTCAGAGGCGCTCTCTCTCTCTCCGAGCAAGTACCATTTTATGTAATTTCCTGACATTGGAACAACAGCTCTCCTCCCTGTTAAGAAGAAGAAAGGAAGCAAGATTCAGTCCCATCTCTGTCAACAGGATCGGGGGTCTGACTAATCCCTATAATCAGAAGCTAATTTGCCTTAAGAATAATAATAGGAACAATATGCCTGTTATGAAAGAGTATGCCTTTATCGTTTTATTTGCCTGTGATTATGTAAATCCCAGATACACGCTGGTGTGGGGAAGCTGCACAGAGCTGCCCTGCCTTAGCTGAGGAGCCACGGGGAACCGAGAGCAGGGCCTTCTGCTGAGAGACAGAGCCAAATTTCTTCCCCGGTGCAAAGAATTTATTTTCTGCAGATTGGCTAAAACATTTGATAGTTTAAATACAAGATGCTGGAAAAAGAGCCGGGCTGACAGCCTTCTCCACTTCCCTCTCCTTTTCCTCCGCCTCGCAGAACTGTGCATACTCTCATCCTCTGCCTGGCAGTGGCCCTGAACCTACTGTGGGAACTTTCCTGGGATCGGTTCTGAGTGGGGCTGGCTCAGGGACTCGGCCTGAGCTTCTCCTTGTCAGGAGGTCAGGTGCTGCCTGGCTCCTGCCTCTTACAGAGGGTGGCTTTTCAGCAGCCCAGGCTCTCAGCTCCCTTGGGGACTCTGCTAGTCATCCAGGCACACAGACCAGGGAAGAGGGCCCTGTGGGGGACTGCTGTGTCCTGTAAAGCAACCATGAGTGCATGAGCTCTCAGACTTGGGGACTGTCATTCTGTGAGTCTACAAGGCCGACAGCTGCTCCGCAGAGCTGTTCTCCAAATTCCAGCCAGGTTAGGGAAGGTCCTGTCATGTGGTAATTCTATTTGTGAGTTCTCCCGACAACATCATTGGTGCAGGGTTTAAACGTTTGCTTATCAGTCCAGCCATTCTCCAGCTGGGCAGCCAAAATCCTAGACATTTTTTTGTGCCTCATTTTCCCTTCCTGTGACGGGGGCTGATGGCCATTATTGTGGCAACGTTAATGGAAATGTAAACCAATGTTTCAGCTCTAGTGCACATACGGGTATCGGTGGCCTCATGGAAGGGTTCTGACCTTGTGTCTTTTCCTCACATGCAAGTCTAGATCCATTCCAGATGAGAGATCACAGGGAACCTGTCTCCATCCAGGGCTGTCCAGAAGCTTGAACAAGGCAGCGGCTCTCGTTCTTTGGCTGCAGTTCCTAGTACTCTGCTTCTCTTTGTCCACTTGAGTTTCCATAAGAAAGCATAAGGGAAACTAAGATTATCATCGTAGACGTGCTATGAGGAGGGGAACTGACACAGAGGTTTGCTATTACTCAGAGTCACTCTGCAGCTAAGCGGCAGGGCCACCCTTCTATCCAGCGACAGACATTCTGGATCGATAGGAAGCAGTTAGCAGAAGTCAGAGTGGCGGACATGTTTATTTGGTCACATGCTCCATTCAGGTCAGCCCCGTGCTCTACCCCATCTGATGTCTCCTGAGTCAGGGGCCTTCTCCATTTCTTTATTTGATACTTTGTGGACTTGATCTAGAAAGTTCTCCTCCTTTGCTCCTTATCACTCTGGTGCCTCCAATAATTCAGGTGGGTTGGGCAGGGGTTCTGTTGGGCACATGTTTATATGTAGAGTTCAGCTGCCTTGTACTCAGCTCGCTGCTAGGAAACATTTCATGGAAACACATATTTGCTCAAGGGGGAAAGAAAAAGTGACATTTCACCGGGGAAAAGTTGAACACTGGTGACAGTTTTCTCAGCTATAGCTGCAAACTGCCTCTTCTCAGACCAAATAATGATGATGAAGGCAGACCAAAGGATCCCTGACTACGGCTGAAAACTTTAGAGTATAATTTTGAAGCTTTATAGTGTTGGAAAAAAGTTCTAATTACAGAACACAGCATAGGCACAGGAAAGGGATTTGCTACAGACAAATACCCCCCTGCCAAAAACAAACAAACAAACAAACAAACCCACAAACAAAACCAGAACAGAACAGAAACACTGACTGCGGGGATCCAACCATCATATCACAGCACAGAGCAGTCACCCAAGGCCGGTAGGTCATCTACCTGTATTGCAAACCGACTGAAGATGGCTCATTTCCTTTCTTCCCTCTCACCCATCTAAGATAAGGCACCCTATCCTGACTGGGCCAGGGTCACTTGGTTCTTTATGACGAAGGTGATGGGAAGAACTGCCAAAGCATTTGCACAGGATTTGGAGTGGTCTGGGCTGTGGAGATGTCTCCCCCACGCTCCAGAGGCATTTAGGGACATGGCAGAAAGCGAGAGTGGAGAGGGTTACTCATCTCCCCTCCCTGGCTGTTCTGCAATTATGAGGAATGTTCCTGAGGCTGGTGTTGGTTGGGAGAGAAGGCAGGATTGCAAAGCAACAAGATAATTAGGCACAATTGAATTAACTAACGAGTAAGTGTCAGCCTCAGCTGCCACTCTCCTCAGGGAATTAGGCTCACCATGTAATGACACACACACACACACACACACACACACACACACACACACACGCACGCACGCACATGCACACGCACACACACACACACACACACACACACACACACACACACTAAATCAGTTTATAACAGCACAAAAACATCAAGACAGAGAAAAAAAGTGAAAATGTATGAGAAGCATGCTTCATGAGCTCTGCTCAGCCCTACTCCCATGAGACTGGTCCTTTCCATGGGTGTGACCCTCAGCAACTGTGCTGTGCTGTGTGTGTATGTGTGCGTGTCCTTGTGCCCCTGTCTCTGTGACTCTGTCCCAATTAAGCATCCCTTTAGGGGGTGTGGACAACATGGTAGCAGAAATTTCTGCAGCAGATTGAATGACTCCATCTGAAGGTGACCCAGCATTTACCTGGAATCTTGAGACTGTGTTGGGACAGAGGCCAGAGGTGCCGCCTATGGGGTGCAGTGGGGCAAGTCCTAGAGCAGCCAGGCTGAAGCCAGCATGCCCTCTGCTGGGGGGGGGCTGTTTGGATCTGCAGGCCCCCAGCCTTATCTGCTTGTGGGGTCCTGGCACCAGGAGTGCTGCTCTGAAGGGCCTCTGGAAGGGCTGCTGCTCCCTTAGCTCATGTAAGGGCTTTTTGAGGTCCAACCCTCTGGTGGACCTACAGGAGGGTTGCAGAGAGGGCCAATCAAAATGGAGTTCTAGGGGCTAGAGGAATGGCTCAGCAGCTAACAGGACTGCTGAGTCCAGCTCGGTTGCCAGGACCCATGCTGGATGACTCCTAACTGCCTGTATCTCTGGATCCAGCAGTTCTGATGCCTTCCCCAGACTCAACAAACACCTGCACAGTAGTGGCAGAGATTCACACCCCACTAAATAAAAGATAAAAATAAATATCTAGAAAATGGAACTCAATGCTCTCATCTTCTCTTCTGGTGCCTGCTCTTTTTGTCTCTCCTTGCTGTTCTTCACTGTGGTCCTTCACATTCTGGTTGTTTGGAAACACTAATCAAACCAAACCATGCCAATGATACACGTATCTGTCAGGCCTGCAGCTTTGGGCCGGCTCAGCAAGGGATGCCTTAGCTGCATAAGCCTGCAACCTGAGTTTGATTTGTGGAACTCATGTAAAGGTGCAAGAAGAAAACCAACTCACAAAGTTACCCTCTGACCTTCATGCACACAGCCACTCCATCAGGTGTGAGCTCATGTGTGGGTGGATACAGACGAATGTACACACACACACACACACATGCATGCACACACATACTCTCATGCATGCACACATTTAGAGAAAATTCTTGGAGCCATTTCCTGAGTTTGGCTCAGCAGAGTCAGTGTTATGGAGACCCCCCCCCCCCCCCGATCTACCTCTGAGGTTCATGGCCAGTGCTGTGAGCAATTCTGCACCACAGGTGGCACACTCCTTAGGCCTTAGATGACCCTCGGTTATTTGAACTTTTATTATCGGTCCTCTGTGCACTGCCTAGTGGGATAACATCCTCCCTTCTCTGAGTAAGATTTAGCACATTTGCCACATTTAGCAAAACCAGAAACAAAGCTTCAAGCAAACAAAAAGCCACAGCTTCCCCACCCAGGATGCCCGTGCAAATAGATGTCTGATGAGCAGGGGCTACATTCTAGCACCCAGAGGCCCCAGGCAATGTTTGGGACAAACTCATAGCCACTGTTTTGCTCTGCTTAGCCAACACTGCAATTTGTGTGCTACCTGGCAACATTCGTTAAAAACCAGGCATAGATTAAGAGATAGGCAGGCTGTGTCTCCATCTTTTAGATTTTAAGAGGGGCAGAAACGAGTAATGTCAAAACAGAGGCGTTTAAAGCAAGAAAGTAGCTGTGGCGTTTGCCCAGAAGAGGGCTGGTGTATGGGCTGGGGATGGGGTTGGGGGAACAACAGACAATAGCTGACCCCTCTCCAGGACCCTGTCTAATG
This sequence comes from Meriones unguiculatus, assembly GCF_030254825.1. Classification (NCBI taxonomy): domain Eukaryota; kingdom Metazoa; phylum Chordata; class Mammalia; order Rodentia; family Muridae; genus Meriones; species Meriones unguiculatus. The sequence continues at coordinate 114,624,416 of NC_083355.1, read as the reverse complement.
TGGTGGTCACCAGGTAGCTCTGGCTCCTTTGGGTCATAGGATTGTCAGTGACATGTGAATGAGGGCGGCAACAGTTCTTTCCAGGTGTTACCAGAATCATGCCCTCCCTCTGCACGTGACCCTCTCATGGTATGCTTTTCTGGGTCCTTGGGAAAAAGAATAACACCAACCGAGATCCGAGTTCCCAGCCCATTCACGGGGGCCATGTGCAGAGCAAGGGGGGAAGTATGTATTAGCATAAGCCATCTAGATTACAGATGCTTTTCATGCAACATGGCTGAGCTTTCCTTGACAAATAGAAATGTGTGTTCACTATGGGCTATATCCTTATGCCCCATGACACTTGATGCCTTTGTGTGGAAAACTAAGGTTAACATAGATAGTCTTTTCAAATGTGCATTTTATCTTTGGAGTTAAGTCTCACAAGAAGTTGCAAAAATGGTGCTGAGTTCTGACACAGTCTGGAACTTCAGGGATAAGCCCCTAACTCGGTGTGAGGGAGGCAATGGTTAATGTCCATTGCCAAGTTGATTGTATCCAGGGATGCCCAGAGATTAGTGAGACTCAGTTCTGGACATTTCTGTGAGGATATTTTGAGAGATCACTTCTTGAAGGTTCTGACCTAACTGGTTAGCCCTCAATGGATTCACAATATGGAAATTACTGGAGCATGATGAAAGGTAGGCTTGGGGAACTGGCTGGAGGAGGTAGTCACAGGTGATGTGGTGTACCCTTGGGGGCTGGATCTTGCCTTGTCCTCTTTCCTGGTGCTTCCTTCCACTTTCTGTCTGCCAGGGCTCGAGGCTGAGACTCTCTTCATGTTAGCTTCCTGTTGCCAACATGTTGTGCCATATGACTGGCCTAGAAACAGAGCCAGGGGATCCCAAATGAAGTCCTCGGAACCTGTGGGTCAGAATAAACCATTCTCTCCTTTGGTTGCTTCCTTGGATATTTGGTCAAGACAGGCAGAGCTGCTGCACACGGACAATACTGCTTTAACTGACTTACCAGAGGGTCAAAGTTGCCCACGAGTCCATAATTCCTACTGAAGTCACCGTGGTTGAAAGCTGATGCTGGGCAAGCTCTCACATATCCTGGGAGACAAGCTCCACCCACTGTGGCTGACCAGCTGGCTCGCCTCACGACTGTGGCCAGCTGAGGTCCAACCTGTGAAGTAAGCCTCTTCGAGAAGAGCCTGATCCTCATTAGCTTGGAGTTGACATTTACAGTTCCTCCTTTCCCAAGGGAAGTGATCCAAAAGGTTATGTAAGTTTTCTGTCTTAGACACATTCAAAAACATGTTAAAACAATACAAAATGTCTACTGGAAACCACACGCAAGCCCAGAGAGCAGGCGAGAGCTCAGCCTTCCATGGAGAATACATCCTTGGTAGGATGAGGGTGATGTCCTTTTAGGAAGTTCTGTCCCACTTCTGGGCTGGCTGAGCGGCAAGTCAGAGGATGCCACATTTTGGCCATGGCTGTTGCTTTGTCTCCCTTTCAGAGGCGTTGTTGGGCAAGGGCTGGTCCGGCAGAGCCCCTGTGAGTTCCAGGTCAGACGTGCTAGAGAGAGTAGGAGGCAGCCTGGGCTTTCGTGTGTGCCAGCATCCAAGGAGGCCCCCTCATCTGCTCATGTTCTTTGCCCACTTGTCCACCTCCAGCAGCTTTTAAGACAAAAGGGGGGGGGTGCTTTCTTTCCAAAGCCCCGCCCCCGTTCTTTAGCTCTTCGTTTGTTAGCTTTGACATTTGGAAAATCCTGCTCAAAGCAGGGCTCTAGCCCAGTGGACAACCTCGTCAGTGACTGACTTCGAAGTAATTACAAGCTGGTCTTCCCGTCCTGCTCCGGGGACCCTGGGGGAGGCTTTGGCTCCCTAGGATTCGGATTATGTTATCAGTCTTGTCTCACTAGTGTCTAAATCATTTCAGCATTTAAGATTTTTGTTATTTAAAGATCAGGCTAGGCCCTTGAACAAGTGAAGACAGAATGAGATGGGAGATAAAAATCGGTTTTTTTTACTAGGAGCTGTTTATGTGAAGTGACAGCTTCAGTTTCTGCCGAACCAGCTCAACCTTTAGCCCAGTTTTAGTGCTCGCAACGGATGAATGTCTTGTTTCCAAGTTGTGCTGTGTTTGGGATCCTAGACTGTGTAGAATGTAGCTTGTTTCCTGGACTAATTTCTATGTATTATATAATTTTCTCTGGGTATGCTTATTTAATGCCGTGCCTTCATGCAGAACTTGGTCTCTGAAGCTGCCAGCGGGTGTCTGTTCAGTGCTTGGATTCATTTCAAGCTTTGGAAAGCAGCAACTTCCAAGGCTGTGCAAGCTGAGGATTCCCACACAGGTAATTGGGGGGTGGGGACACTGAGCCAGTGTGGAGTGGAGACAGTTACTCTCGGAGATTAGTCTTGTGTTTAATTGGATGCGATTAGTACCTGATGAACTTGAGGCACAACAGAAGTCAGGCCAACGTGCTGCCGTGTTGTTCCTGGTACCCTCTGAATTGCACATGTGATGTCCTGGCACGTGCCCTCCCTCATCTCCGCTAGGCATTCACAGTAGCCCTGCCTGCCGAATGGCATTTTCCTCTTTCCATTTCTCTTTTTCCACCCACATTCAGGATGCACCTACCATATGTCAGAATGGATGTGGGGGCTTCGAGAACTTAGCAAGGCGGGGTTCTTGCCCTTCCACAACACGTATTTGGACCAGTTACACCGAGACATGGCAATCTCCAGAGGTCACCAGCATCAGTACTAGGTGGAAGATAGGTGATGGCTTTTGGGAAGCCATTTTCGAGGAGCCATTTTGGACCCGTGAGAGGAGCTTGTGAGTGCCATAAAAGCTAGAAAGATTACAAAGTGCCTCAGCAGACAGACCCACAGATAGGTGGGACAGAGCGCACTATATCTGTGGGAAGACAAGATTGGCTTGTGTTATGTAGAAGTGGTAGTGGGCGAAGAAGGAGAAGTGCATGGGACTTGACCTGAGGGACCTTGGCTGCTTTGGACCTTTGGTACCCAGTGAGGTGGCTTAGACATCATCTAGCAAATAAGTGGGGCCTCTTTCTGGGATTCTACTTATTTTTGTGCTGTAAATATTGGAGCAGAGTGTCTTGATTTATATCTTAGGAGAACCCCTCCCCCATCCCCGCCCTCTGTGCTTCCTGCTCACAGTGGTGTGAGATTAGGAGTTTACCACTTGCCTAGGAGGTTTGTGGGTATTTATTAGTCAAGGTGAACAGGAAGTGCTACATTCCCATTGGGATCCAACCACTGATGGTTTTAAAACATTAAATGCGTTCTGTGGTCCTTGCACAAGTGTTCAAGTCCACTCTAGAGTACTCCACTTCACGAAAATCTCTAATATGTTTCAAACACACAAGGCTGCTCAAGGTTACACATGCCATGATGTTGAGTGGAGAGTCCAACCATCTTGCTGACATCACTGTTATCCTGAGTCTAGTTAGAACAGTTGACCTCACATCCTGACTGCATCCGGGGCAGGTGTGCTAGTTTCCTTCCTGTTGCATTGATAAATCGCTACTACCAAAAGCAGGTGGTGGTTTGAGTGAGAATGGTTCCTATAGGCTCATATATTCGAATGCTTTGTTCCCTAGTGGGTAGAGCTGCTGAGGAAGGATTAGAGGGCGTGGCCCAGTGAGGGGAACTGTGTCACTCAGGGTAGCCTTTGAGGTTTCCGAAGTTAACTGTAACTTCCCCTATCTCTACCTCTGGCCAGTGGATCAGATGTAAGCTCTTGGCTGCTGCTATGCCACCATTCATGCCTGAAGTCATGCTCCTCACCATGATGCCGTGAACTCACCCTTTGAAGCTCTAAGCCCCTATTTAACACTTTCTTTTTCATAGAAATAGGAAAGTAACTAAGGCAGAGTGAGAAGAGTCTACTTCATCTTTCAGGTCACAGTTCATTAACGTAGGAACCCAAAGGCAGGACTGCTTGCTGGGTCATGTAGCGTTACTGATAGGGCACTCACTCATAGCCAAGGAAGCACAGCAGGAACCATGGAGGATGCTGCCCAATAGCTGGCTCCAGCTCACGCTTAGCTAGTGTTTATATACAACCCAGGACCTCCTGCTTTGGAGTCTCACTATATCAGTTAATAATCAAGACAACCCGTCACAGACATGCTTGCAGAACAACCTGGTAAAAACAATTACTTAGGTTATACTCTTCAGGTGATACTGGACTGTGCCAAGTTGACCATTGGATGCTAACTAGGACAGAAGACTCGCACTCTTCCGTATTTATTTGCCTTTTCTCAGCTCTCTGTGAAGCATCAGTTCATCATCAAGCTTTTCTCCTCAAGACCTCTGTAGTGGCTATTCTTGGTTGTCAACAGAACTACATCTGGAATTAACTAAAATCCCCAAAATGGCTGGACACACCTGTGGTATTTTTGCTCAACTAAATCATTTGAAGTGGGAAGATCCACTTTTAATTGGGATCTTTGAGGTGGGAAGACACACCTCTAATCTGAGCCACACCTTTGCTGGCAGCCTGTATAAAGGGCATGGAAAAAGGAACTTTCTCTCTTTGCCATCTTGCTCCACCCTTGCTGGCAAGCGCATTTCTTCACTGACATTGGAGCCTACTTCTTCAGAATGCTAGCCTACACTGAAGACCAGCTGAGACAATCAGCCTTGGGGATGGAAAAACTACTTGATTCTTGGATCTTCTGCTCACAAGCAGCCATTATTAAATTATCTAGGCCACGGCCTATAAGTCATTCTAATAATTTCCCTTTCTATATATGTAGATTCATTCTGTATGTCCTGTTACTCTAGAGAACGCTGAGTAATACATTCTCCTAGGTGTGTCCTGCCTCTTTCTCTATTCAGCCATAGTTAATGATACTCAAGGACCAGTCCTGGATTCCTCTTGGGAGAAAGAGTTTTGTTTGGATAACTGACCTATATGAGCCTGAGATTTCCTATCTGTGTGACACGGATGATAAAAATAGAGATAGTATAGGCCCTGGGCCAATTGATTTGCATATATTAACATATATAATTCCTGTGGCAACTCTGAGCTAGGTCTTGTTATCTCATTGTGCAACTGAGAAGTCAGAAGCAAAAGGAGTCTAAGTTGGAAGAAATAGCTATGCTAAAGTGTAGAGTAAAAATAAAGGGTGAAAAACCCACCCATAAAACCTTCAACCCAAATTTGTGCTTTCTACAAGAAGTATAGGGATAAAGATGGAGCAGAGATTGAGGGAATGGCCAACCAATGACTGGCCCAACTTGAGACCCACCCCGTGGGAGAGAGCCAACCCCTGACTCTTTTGATGATACTTTGCTATGCTTGCAGACAGCATAGCGAAGTCTTCTGAGAGGCTTCATCCAGCAGCGGATGGAGACAGACACAGAGACCCATAGTCAAACAATAGGCAGTCTTGGGATGTTCTGTGGAAGAGTGAGAGGAAGGACTGAGAAAGCTGGAGGGGTCAAGGATACAACAGGAAGACCTATGGAGTCAACTAGCCTGGGCCAATGGGGGCTCACAGAGACTGAACCACCAACCAAAGAACTTGAGATATTTGGAGAAGTATTAAATAGGTATCTGTAAAAGCCTAAAACCATGTGCTTATATATAAATATGTGTTCATGTAATCTGAGTCCAAGAAGAAGGGAAAGAAAAGAGGAGAAGGGAGGAGAGGAAGAAATGTCCAAATTTCTGTAAGCTTTGAATGTATGTAACATGGATGAAAGGCATCAAACTGTAAACCCCAGAGAATGTACAACCTCATTCAAGAGTGCACTGAAGTGTGTGTGAGTAAAACAGTAGAAGCATGAGGCACACCAAATAAAACTGGACAACACTCCCAAAGAGAGCCTAAAAGAAGCCGGGAGAATAAGAATGTTTCAAAGAAGCATCAAGAGAAAAAGCAGAGGCCAGAAAAGAATGGAACATTATCCTGGAAATGCCAAGAGAAAACAACCAAATTCTATATCGAAAAAGCTATCTGTCAGAAAGACTATGAATAGGTGCATTTCCCACCAAATATTAACTGAGAGAATTGCAAGAGGCACCTAACATCAAAGATATTCATCAGGCAGGGGAATAGGGTCCGGATTAAATGGTGCTGATGGAGAAAAGAATTAGAACAACACAGAAGAAAAATATGGTTAAATCAAAATAATAGACAGTAGAATAGGAATAGCATCCTGTGGAATTTAAAATATGTAGTGAACTGAGATACATGAAAAATAATTATAATGCAGCAGAAAAGCAGGAGAGCCCAAACTTTTTAAGGCTGTTGAGTTATCTAGGAAGTGATAAACATATTGGAATTTGATGACTTAATTAAGATTAAATATTAAAAGAACAGCAAGAATTAACAGGTACTTTTAAAAAGGAGGAGGATAGAGATTTAGAAAAATATTTTTAAAGGAAGATGGAAGCTTTATGGAAAGTGATGTGAGGGATTGATGAGACTGTGATATAGAGGAAAAATAAGCAGGGCATGAAAAATAAGAACCACACAGGGAGTTTAGACACGGGAGATGTATTATCTGAGATGAACACATTGGATGGAATTAACAGCAGCTTTAAGTTTTTTATTACATTTAGTGTGTGTGTGTGTGTGTGTGTGTGTGTGTGTGTGTGTATGTGTCTGCACCATGGAACATGTATGGAAGTCAGAGGATAGGTTAATGAAGTCTGTTTTCTCTTTCTACCATGTGGGTCCCAGGAACCAAATTCAAGCTTTCAGTGTTGGCAACAAGCTCTTCTACCCACTAAGACTTCTTGGTGGCCCTTACTAGCCAATTTGATACAACGTGAAAATCTCCCAAATGGAAGTATATTTGTTTGAATTTCTAACGAGGTAGACATGTAAGATGAAGTACACGTAGACATGTGAAGGTGTCAGCTGGTCTAACACATGTGACTAACATGCCAGAAGGAGAGGGGGTGGGATGGAAAAAGGATGAGTTAATAATGTTCAAAAGTTGGTCTAGTTTGATATAAGAATCTTTCCAACACAAGTTGGATCTCTCTCTCTTCCACACACAATTAAAAAGAAACAACTCTAAGCAACTGGAGACCGAGGATTCATTGCAGAGAAAGGAATGAGACAGAAATACTGCAGATTGTAAATGCAACATTATGAAAGTCAAGAGCAGTGGAAGGAACTCTTATAAAGTGCCGAAAGAAGAAAGAAAACATTCAATCCAGAATTAAATACCTGAGAAAACAACTTTTAAAATAGAGCTGAACTCTGCGTTTTCCCACTCACACTGCGTATGCCTTTGCTGTGGGCAGAACCATTCTATACAAAATATTATACATTCTCCAAGCAGAAAACAAGAGCTAGGGTGAGACCTGGGTAAGCATAGAGTAAGAAATGTAAACATTCAGAGGACATCTCTTTTTTCCCCTTATAGATAACTACATGCCCAAAACAAAGGAAGAATGGGTTGTGACATTTCTTACGTATATAGCAGTAAAATGTATAATAGCACAACCACATAAAAATGTCAAAAGTTACATGTTAGGTGCTATGATGTCTTTTGAAGGTGACTGTGTCAAGTTAAATTGCATGTTGACAGCCACAGACCACTCTCCTAAAAGAGGTCCTTGTCAGAAAGAGATAAAAATGGAATGTTGAAATGTGTCTACATAAAAGATAGCATGGAAAACAAGAAAATAAAGTGAAGAGAGAGAGAGAGAGAGAGAGAGAGAGAGAGAGAGAGAGAGAGAGAGAACATAGGACAAACAGAAAACACAGTCAGTCAGGAAAGCCAGCTGTGTACCCTAAAAAATATGGGTCATGTTTATTTATGCTTAAACAAACAAACAAACCTGAGGCTGACATGCTTAGTGGCAAATAACTGAATGCTCTCTTCTTAAAGGTGTCTACCCAAGCTACTTTTATTCAACATTTCATTGGATGCCTTAGTGAGGCAACAAGAGAAATAATTAGAGTAATACTTAGAGTAATATGGAGTATAAGACAACCATGGAATACACATTGAAGAGATGAATTAGGAAAAAAGAATAAAACAAGAATTAGAATTTACAGGTGACTGATTGAAGAGAATTCTAAGGAATCTAATTTTAAAAATTACTATTTTACCACTCCATAAGTTTAGTAGGGTCTAAGAATGTCTATCTTCATATATATTTATTAGGAACAAATTGCAGAAGCATAAGAAAAGCTTGCATTAGGGGGAAAATCAACAAAATATATGCAAATATCCAAACACTAAAAACAATATACTTTTGAGGGAAATGAAAGGAAGTTTAGATAGATAGATAGATAGATAGGCCCACAGACAGATACATAGATGAGCAGATAGGAAGATCAATACAGAGATAGATAGATAGTTATAATAGATACAAAGATGGATATCTATTTATAACAGAAAGATAGAAAGATGCTATGACAGGTAAAACTAATAGGTAGATAAACACGTGCATACATAGTACATATGTCCATTGATATATGATAGGTGATAGGCATACGGAAACATGGATGGATAGCTGGTGTAGACAGACATGATAACTACATGATAGACTTTATAGATGGGTAGGCGATAGATAGGAGAGGTAGATAGGCAGGTAGGTGATAGACAGGCAGACCATGTCTGTGGACGGAGACCCTTATTTGTGTTAGCATGACTATTCCCAACAAATTTACAAACACAGTGCAGTCTTTTAAAGATTCTTTACTAAGTGATTATGTAATATTTGTTAATTATTTGAGAAATTCATAAATGTATATTGGTAATATTCACCCCTTGCTCCTCCCTCTCCCAGCTTCTAGATCCTCTCTCTCCTCCCCACTACCCCCTACTGCCCCTCTTAGTGCTCCCTCCTTTTTAAGAGGAGACTTTTGCAGAGGGTATCCTGGCGTTCTGGTCTTATAATCTTCGAAGCCCCTTCTTCCTCAATGGTTTCTGAACCTTAAGTACAGGGGTAGCATTTCACATGTGCTTTAATGTGCTTTCTTTCTAGCAGGGATTGGCAAATTGATTCCAAAACTTATCTGAAGAGGTGCGGGATTAGGAAAGCCAATGCGCGTGAATGTGAGTAGCAACTCTTGAAGACTTCAGGTCCTGCCTCCAAGACTCACCGCAAAGCCACAGAAATGAAAATAGCCCAGTTCCAAAGGACAGACAGGTAGAGGAACCAGACAGAAGCGGGGGTCAGGGGCGACACAGCCTATGTGGTCGTCTGGGATATGATAAAAATACAAGGTTTATAGTGAGAGCTATGGCCAGGCGGGGAGGGGGCCTGTTAGAGTGCTCCTCTTGCATGCAGAGAGCCCAGGCTCCCCCCCCTCCGCCCTGCATAGCAGGATGGGCTAGGGTGCAGACCTGTAATCCCAGAACACCAGAGGTGGAGGCAGGAGGATTAGAAACCATTCTTAGCTACACGGTAAGTTTAGCGATCCTCATTGAAAAGTTTCAACCTTAGCTATGCCTCCTACTGCATTGAGGAAGTTGACATGATATTCTGGTGAGCTGAAGTTGGATATGAGACATTGCAAATTTTACCTTTTTAAAATGATCTTTTCTTCCCTTCCCATAAATATCTCCAAGCTTTCTTGAAATCACTTGAAGTAGATGTGAACTCCAGGTTAGGGTGTGGACCTGTACTTCAGATACAAAGGAACTAAGTATTCGGGAAACAGGTTGGAGAAACACACTCCACTGACAAAAATACAGACATCCACATCACAGCATGGAAAGCAGTTAGACCCACTGATCGTGTAACAGCCGAGGACCCACATACAAGCCCACCTTCCTACAACAACCTGAATTTTGACAAAGAAGCCAAAAATACACAATAAGGAAAAAACAGCATCTTCATCAAACAATGCTAATCAAACTGGTTAACCACATGTAGAAGAATGAAACCAGATCTTTATCTCTCATCAACTCCAAATGGACCAAGGATCTCAACATAAGATCTGATAGCTGGGATGTGATAGAGGACCCCAGTAGTGTAGGAACTAGGGATCAACATTAAATCAATGGGACCTCAGGAAACTTCTCTATGGTGAAGAATACCATTATTACAGAGGAGAAGCATCCTATAGACTTGGAGAAAATGTTTACCAGCTGTATAGCTAGAATATACAAAGACCTAAAAAAAATACACCAATTTAAAAAATGGGGCATGGAACTAAACAAAGAGTTTTCAAAAAAAAAATCAAATACAAATGGCTCAGGAACATTACAAAAATGTTCAACATTCCCAGCTATCAGGAAAATGCAAATTAAAGCTACTTTAAGATTTCATAAAAATTAATTTGAAATTCATCAGAATCAACAACTTTCTCTTTGGGGTTCACTATTGAGAAAATGAAGGCACCAGGCAAGGGTGGGAGGAAGCGTTCATCTCTCAGATCTCACAAAATAATGTATCAAGAACCTAGAAAGGCAGCTGGGAAGTCAGTGTGCTTGGTAAAGTACTTGCCTCGGGTTCAGTCAGTTCCAAGATTAATCCTCAGAACTCACATCAGAAAAGCTGAGAGTTTTGATGGAACACACTTTAAGCCCAGTGCAGGAGAGGGAGGCCAAGTCAGACAGATCCCTGAGGCTAGGTGGCCGGCCATAACCTATTTGACATCTCAAGCAGGGGAGAGACTGTGTCTCAAAAACCAAGGCAGACAGCACCAGAGGAATGACAGCTGAGGTTGTCCTCTGTCCTCCACAAGGACATGCACATGTGTGTACCTGCTCACACAAATATGCACACAAATAGAGCCTTTAAAACTCAGCTCTGGGGGGCTGGAGAGATGGCTCAGAGGTTAAGAGCACTGGCTGTTCTTCCAAAGGTCCTGAGTTCAATTCCCAGCAACCACATGGTGGCTCACAACCATCTATAATGAGATCTGGTGTCCTCTTCTTGCCTGCAGGCACACATGCAGGCAGAATACTAAATAAATAATAAATAAATCTTTTAAAAAAAGGAAAAAACAACAACAACAAAACCTCAGCTCTGTGGGGCTGGAGAGATGGCTCAGCAGGCGAGAATGCTTGCTGATCTTGCAGAAGGCCAGCAGCAGGATCTCAGCATCCATATTGGGCAGCTCAGCTCATAACCACCTGTAAATCCAGCTTCAGGGCATACAGGGACTCCAGAGGCGTGTGTACACACACACACACAAACAAACAAACACATATGCACAGACACAAGTGTGCACCTACACATAAATAAAAATAAAATAAATCTATAAAAAGTCCAATACCCCATTCAAACCTGAAAAACATTCTGTAGATCTCAATGGCTTATGTATGTATGTATGTATGTATGTACGTAGGTATGTATACACCATCTTCACTCGCCAAAGTAGAAAGAATGTTTCTTTTGATACTTCAATTTCCATATAAGATGGAGTCCCAGGGACAGGAATTTCTTGCTTTTCTGCCTGCATCCGTTAGAAACTTTCAAATAAAATCCAACCAATTTATCAAGCAACAACTCTGTTTTATTTTTTCCCTCTAGTGCTGGAGACTGAACCCCAGGGCTTTGCATTCCAAGGCAAGCCCTTCACTGCTGAGCTATGTTTCCAGCCCTGAAAAAACAGTTTTACAGCACTGAATGTCAGGCAACCAAGGACATGGCTCCTGAGAGGTGGGGACTGCTGAGTGGGTCAGATTGCCCAGGTTACTTACTGCTTTAATGTTTTCATGTCCAAAGTTTCCAGTTTCAGTAAAAGGATGGGAACGAGGCAGGTCCAGACTGGCTTTGCTGAGCAGAGGACGAGGAACCGAGTGTGGTCTGTGCTTGCAGAATGGCACTGGAGATGGGAGAGCCACAGAATGAGCTGCAAAGAGCCACAGGGGCAGAGCTCTGGCCCACTCAGGCATGTGGGGAAGCTAATGAAAGTTTTGGGGGAAGCATCCAACAGTATTCAGACAGAGCCAGGGATAATGGTGTCCCAGCCTCAGGACTGGAAAAAGCCATTACTCAGAGGTTTGGGGCGAACACTCCAAAAGGTCCTGCTTTCATCAGGAGGAAAAATTAGACTATGCTGAACATGGCTCCAGACACACCTAGTAAATAATAAAACAAGGGCAAAAGGACAAACGGTTTCTAAGTAACTTATGTCACCTTCAGCTTGCGTCAGGAAAGCTCAGGAACAGTCACAGAAAACGGAAAAGAAAAGTCCATCTAGTCAGTGTGTGCATCTAGCCACAGGTTTCTAGACATGCACAGAAGCACAAAAATATGATCTCTCTTAAAGAGAACTATCTATCTATCTATCTATCTATCTATCTATCTATCTATCTATCTATCTGTCTGTCTATTATCTATTTATTATCTATCTATATTTATCATCATTATAATCTATTTATCTATATTATCTCCCTGTCAATTATCTATCATCAATCTACCATCTATTTATCTCTCTCTCTCTCTCTCTCTCTCTCTCTCTCTATATATATATATATATATATATATATATATATCTGTGACTCTATTAAAATTCACCCAGATAGAAGACTTTAAGATGTTTGGTTTTTTGGCCAGGCATGGTTATGCATGCCAGCACTCAGGAGGCAGAAGCAGGCAGATCTGTGTGCACTCCAGGACAGTCTGGTCTACATAATGACTTCCAGGTGGGCCAGGGTTGCACAGTGATACCATGTGTCAAAAAATAGTTATTATTATAATAATTATATTCCATATGTCCAAAATTTTAAGGTGTGGAAAATATGCAAGTGAGCCAAATTAAACTTCTAGAAATGGAAAGTACAGTATAAAAAGTACAAGATGAAAGTACATTGACTGAATGACTGGAAGACATAGGAGATTAGACATTACAGAATGAAACATTTAAGAACTCAGTGGCATGCCAACATAAACCATCCAGAACAAAGTAAACGGGGTGAGGGTGGGAGTAGGAGTGGGGGGGAGGGGACCAAACCAGGGCATCTGTATCTGTGAGCGAAAAAACATCAAGTGTCAGAGCGTGTAATTGGAAGCGGTGAAAATGGAGGGAGAGGTGGAGGTATGAAAGTCATTTTGAGAAATAATGGCCCCGAGTTTTCCAATTTCTGTGGAAACTATCAACCTACAAATCCCAGAAGCACACTGAAGCAAGGACAGGAAATGTAATGAAAGATCAATGCACACCAAAAGCAAGCTGGTCAAAACCAACAAAGAGAAAGTGCTATAGGGGCCCAAAGAAAAAGGCACATTATGTACGGAGGAACAAAGATAAGGACGACAGCAGATTTCTCCTGGACGCAATGTGAGTGGGAAGACACTGAAGGGGCATCTGTGTTGTCCGTAATGCACTGCTCGCCATCCAGCGTCCTAACCCAACGATGTCATTCTTCAAACACAAAGGGAGCAACTAAAGTTGATTTCAGACATACAAAATCCAAAGGAATTTATCACCAGCAAAGTGGCATTATAGGAAGTGTGGAAAGGACTCTCTGAGGCTGACCAGCAAAGGACACAGAAGAGGAAGAACAGAGCAAGCCAGAGCTGCGAAGTGTGCTGGGTATGGTGAGTATTGAGGATGGTTCACTCCCTTAATGTCAGTCTAAGATAGCTGACTCTGTGTACAGAAGCATGGTGCGGCCTTACAGGATTTATGTGACATGTGTCAGCTAAACCTACGAAACGAACATCAGGGATGAGCTGGAAGGGATAGGTGTCACATTCCTGGGTGTCAAACGGCCTCACTGGAAAATGATAATCTCTTACAGCCGGTAACAGAATGAGATGGTTTATCAGCCACTCCAGGCCAGAGGCGGCGATTTGAACACTGCTGCTCTCTACCCCGTCTCCTGTGGTATACGTTTGGGGGAGTGACAGTCAGCAGAGGGGTCTCTGGCAGGGCTGAGTACAGCCAGGGTGAAGAACTCCTATTCCAACTCTTTCCTAGGGTGTCTGGTCCCTTGATCCTGATGCAGCCACCCTCTCTGTGTGCTCATTGGCTTGGTAGTTGTTCAGCAAGGCACCTTGGTAAGATGCAATGTCCTTTTACATTTGAGTATCCTGTGAACAACAGGTGACGTTTTAGTATAAGTATGTCCAAAACAGGACATTTCAAGGGAAATGAGGGACATGCTCATGCCCTTCAGGTGATGCCAACTCCCAGTCTTGGAAGATGCTGGCTCTTTCCTCAGCCACTGAGCTCTAGCTGTGACAGGCAGGGTTCTGGAGAGCCCAAGGTTTGTTTTAGTCCTTGTTAACTGAGCCAGTGGAGAAAGGAGCTAAATGAATCTATAACCAAATTATTGATGTAGGAGTTTAAGGACAGGAAAAGTGGACTGGGGGGGAATGGCTCAGTCTAAAGTCTTTGCACAGCAAATGTGAGGCCCTGAATTTGATTGCCAGCAACAATGTAAATTTAAAAACTTGGGTGCAGTGGCATGCAGTTGAAATCCCGGCACAGGGAGGCAGAGTCAGCATCTCTGGGGGTTGCTGTCCAGGGATATGGACGGATGTAGCTGAACTGGTGAGCTCCTGGTTCGCTGAGAGACTCTGCCTCAAAATATAGAGTGGAGCATGGCAGAGGAAGACACTTTAGCTTGGCCTCTGGCTTCCACATACATGTGGGCACATAGGCATGCACACACAGGCATCTCTCTGCTCTGCCCCACCTCCAGGGCAGCAAGAGTCTACCAGACACTGGGGACTTGGAGTGAGAGTCAGGATAGAAGACAGAGCAGCTGGGCTGTGGGGATGGAGAGATTTGGAGGTGCAGAGAGCTCACAAAGTGGCACAAAGAAGGCAGTTGTCTTTGGCACATCCTTTGGCTTAACTGTCTGGACTGTTGTATTAACACTTTTTTCCCCCTGAGGCAATGTCAAAGATATGTCTTTATACAAGATAGAGTCTAAATGGCAAAGCGACAGTTCCACCCAAATCTAGCTTGGAAACCAAAGACTTCATTAGATTTCCTTACAGAGCATGAAAGAGCCAAAACATTCCCATCACTGGAAAGTCTCACCCGGTATGGATAACAACTTCCTTTATAGCTGGCTGCATTGTGGTGTCACCCCATTGTGGTGAGGGTCTAATGAACTTGTCATCCCTCCTTCTACAGTATCAACGAACTCCTGAGGGTCTTTAGTGTAATCAAACCTGCCCCGATTAAGGCAGTGGGAGCTGATGAGCCCAGAGGATAGCGTTCAGTGACTTGGTAGCTGTTTAGCTTCTAAGTATGCACTTTGCTCAGTTTTTATGCACCTCTAAAATAGCATGACTGGCCTCAAAGTGTGCTCCAAGAAGAGGGTGTGAGGAATTTAGCCCCTTTTGGAGGGGAGATGAACCCTGAGAAGGCCCTCAAGGGGCCCTGGGGCTGTTCACATTTAGAGCCGAATGGCCACCAAGATGTCTTCAGAGACGCCTCATTTGAAGCTGTGTCTGTACCAGGTAGACAGGCCTATGGTGCTGAGTTTGGGTTCTGGATGCTATGCCGGGCTGTTAGGATTCAGAGCCAATTAAGCATTTCAGTTTTGTCCTCCAGGAGCACACAATCTCTGAGAAACTGCCAGTTAGACTCATGGGAGCCAAGCACTGGGCTATGCACAGCGGGGCCAGACATGGCAAATACAGGTGTGCCCACTGTGCCTGCCACGCACTCCTGGCAGGAGACGTACCACACTATCTCCTCCTGGAACCCCAGGATTCTCATGTAGGCAGGCAGGGCCAGTGCTGCTGTGAAGACAGGCCCCTTTCTTATGAACCCAAGTAGGTTCCTTGCTGCGCTGTACAGAGTACTGCTCTGTGAACCGAATTTCACTCTGAATAAACAAAGAGGGGATCACTCCCTCTCAAATCTCCCCCTGGAGCCCCTGTGTGTGATCTAACTTAGAAAGGATTTCTTTGGGGGTTTCATTGGACAATGGGTAGAGCTGACAACCTGCTTGCTGGGGTGGACCCCAACCCAAAGGCTTCAGCCTTCAAAGGAGGACAAATAGGAGCAGCAAGATGGCTCAGCAAGGAAGAGTATCTGCTGCCAAGCCTAATGACCTGAATTCAAACCCCAAACCTACATGGTGGAAGGAGGAGAGTCCCCAAGTTGTCATCTGACCTCTGCTTGTGTGCTGTGGCATGACCACACCCTCCCTACACTATGTGTGTGTGTATGGATGTATGGATATGCATATTAGTGATATATGTGTGTGTGTGTGTGTGTGTGTCTGTGTGTGTAAGAAATGGAAATACAGAGCAGGCAATCAAACAACAGCTGGGATTGGAAAAATGGGGCTAGATGGGAAAAGGAAGGGACATCACCTAGGCTGTGTAGAACTGTGCTTCTCAACCTGTGGGTTGTGACGCCTTTGAGACCACTTGAAAGCACACGTATTTACATCACAATTCATAACAGTAGCAAAATTATAGTTATGAAGTAGTAATGAAAATAATGTTATGGTTGGGGGTCAGCACAACAGGAGGATCTATGTTAAAGCGTTGCAGCATTAGGAAGGTTGAGAACCGCTGCTCTAAAGAGCCTTTAGAAGGGGGGCTCCTCCTTCTAGAGGGAGGAGGCACTGCTATGCCTTGTTTTGGGGCGAAATAGTTGGTAGTACTGTGAAAGGTTACAATTTGGCTGTTTAAAGGTAATTTGTCCCAAGCTTTCAGCAACACCAACTTGCAACAAGACCCCTTTAAAAATGGCATTGAAGCCTGCGTGAATTTTAAGTTGCAGCCTTTTTCACTTGGCAAGGAACAGAGGGCTGGGGAGAGAGGGGAGTTCATTAAAATGCTTGCTATGCACAAAGGAGGACTTGAGTTTGGTTCTCAAAAGTCACAGAGAAAAGCTGGGTGTGGTGGCATGCATTTGCAATCTCAGCAGTGAGCTGGTAGAGAGCAGAGAGTTGCTGGGTCTCCAGTGTTCACTGAGCACCCAGTCTACACTATTTGGTGAGTTCCGGTCCCCAAAGGGCCATCTCAAAAAACAAGACGGATGGTGCCTGAGGAGCAATACCTGAAGCTGGCTACCTGCTTCCATACACTTGTGCAGAGGGCCCCTCAGAGATGCAACGAGAGCAGCATCGAAGGCCAGCATCAGAAAGGCATCATCGGAGCCCGTTCCCTGCGGCCTGCGGTGGTGATTCCATGTGAATGAACGCACCGCTTGGAGCATCATTGCTCTTTTCTTCAGTCACAAACTAAAGCTGCATGTCTTTCTGGGGTTGCTGTGAGGATGAACCTGAGTCATAGCAACCTCTCACTGGCAAAAGGACAACAGTTGGAAGGTGCCATCATTATCACCCAAGGAAGCTGATGTAGGCCAAGGGTCTGAGAACACAGCTCAGCAAACGTGAGCAGGGACAGCAGAAAGAGAGCTCCTCCAGCCCATGGTGTTAATGACTTTTCCATTGTTATGACAGATATGCAAAACCAACCAACCAACAAAACAACAAACAAACAAACAAACCAGACAGACAACAGACACTTAGGGAAGAGGAAAGGACTTTGGGGCCTCATGGTTTCTGAGGTTTCAGCTTCTGGTTGATGGGTTCCTTGGCTGTGGGAAAGAGGTAAGGCTGAGCATGATGGTGGAAAGAATGTGATGGGACAGAGAGGCTCACGTTGTGGTAGGTGGGGATAGGGGAGAAGGAGGAGAAGGAGGAGGCTGGGAACAAGCCACACTGCAGAGTGCGCATCCCCAGTGACCCATTTCCACTATTCAGGCCCCAGCTTCCAGTTCCACTACCCCCTCCTAGGCCATCAGACTATAAATGGAAGCATGGAGTAACCCACTGATTACAACACAAATTTTGCAGGCCAATTACTGTCCCAAAGCCCCAATTGTGGGCATCACATTGGGGATCAAAGTTTCAATGTATGAGCCCTTGGGAGACGTTTTATGTCCAAACCGGGACATCCCACCCACCCTCTCACCTCCTGCAAACACACCAGAAATGCCATTTGCATCCCTGAAGCTCAGGTGGACAGTCTAGAGGGCCTGAGTAGCTTGCCTTTATCTCTGGCAGCAGTGTGTTTGAGGACAGCAGTACACCTGCCTCCCATCTGTGTAGAGCAGGGACCAGTACAGTCACTTTTAAGGGCCAGCTGGTGAATGTCACAGGCTCCCAGGGTCTCTTGTCACCACCGTGGATTTAAGTTCAGCTGTGGCATTGTGAAAGCAGCCACAGGAAGCTGGTAAGGAAGTGGGCATGGCTGAGTGCCGACAACATCGCGACAAAGCCAGCCAGACAGTTGCATCTGGCCCTGGAGCTGTACTTTTTCATCTTCTGGTGGCAAAAGGGTGTGTAGAGAAGCTGGGCTGACATGCTTTGCTGTAGTCTCACTTCTGAGACTTAATCCATGCAGCTAAGTCAACAGTTAACATGGAAAGGAGAGTGGTTTGTGGGCCTGCCTAGCAGAGGGGCTGCCTGCAAGGGACAGTTGCACTGCCATGTCCGCAGAGGCTCCTGCAGGCAGGACCAGACTTGCATCAAGGACGGCTTGCTTTTCTGCTTGTGCTCACATGACCATCCACCCAGGGGCCCGACAGCCAGCGGTTTCTGGAAGGAACTGAACAGTGCTCCTACAGAGGAATGTCTGATTCTACTTCCTCCTGCATCCGATGGGGCAGAAAAAAGCCAGCAGACACTGGCCAAGCCGTGGTGGGGCTGGCCAGACACTGCTGGCAAGTTCACACTTGGGTTCTGATGAGAATGGCTGGAGCCTCTGCTCTGTTGGTTTGACTGCAGAGGCATGCTTAGGTCACCTGCCCTGGCTTCATTCTTATTTTTTACTGTATGTTTTTCTAGACAGGGTCTTGTTATGTATGCAGCTCTGCCTGGTCTGGAACTCACCTGTAGACCAAGATGGCCTCAAACTCACTGAGATTTGCTTGTCTCTGCCTCCTGAGTTCTGGAGTTAAAGGCATGCTCCTGTTTGTGTTCTTGATATGAGTATCACTAGCAGTAGTTATAATCATGCCTCAAGTGAGATATAGCCAGTTCACAACTCAGCCAGAACACAGCTTCAGGTGGGCACAATTCTTCTCTGTCACATGATGACAGAGACTTAGTGACCGAGATGGCCTCTCCTCACTCAGTACTGCTTACATCATGGAATTGTGCTAGGAAAAAAAAAAAAAAGACAAATGAGACAATATTAAACCAAAAGGCTTCTTTACAAAAATGAAACAGTCAGAAGATAAAAGGCAACCACACAATGGGAGAAACTCTTTTTCAGCTATTTGTGTGATAGAGGATTAGCATCCTATATATAAAGAACTCAAAAAATTAGACACTGAAAGGACAAATAATCCCATTAATAAAAGAGCAATAATCTGAACAGACACACCCTCTCTTCTTCTTGTTCTTCTTCTTCTTGTTCTTCTTCTTGTTCTTCTTCTTCTTGTTCTTGTTCTTCTTCTTCTTGTTCTTCTTCCTTTTCTTTTTCTTTTTCTTTTTTGGTTTTTCAAGATAGGCTTTCTCTGCTTACCCTGGCTGTCCTGGACTCACTTTGTAGACCAGGCTTGCCTCCAACTCACAATGATCTGCCTACCTCTGCCTTTCCAAGTGTTGGGATTACAGGTGTGTGTCACCGTGCCTAACTCCTCCTTCTTGGTTTTTGTTTGTTTGTTTGTTCGAGACAGAGCCTCACATTGCCTGGCTGTCCTAGAACTCATGTAGACCAGGTTGGCCTTGAACTCAGAGATCTGCCTGCCTCTGCTTCTTGAGTGCTCGTATTAAAGGTATGTGCTACTACACCTGTCTTGAACAGACACTTTCACATGAAGAAATAAAAATGGCCACTAGATTAATGAGAAAACATTCAACATCTCTAGTTTCCAAGGACATGTGAATCAAAAGCAATGTGAGATTCTATCTCACCAGAGTTGGAAAGGCCATTGTAAACCAAAAACAGATGTTGGTGGGAACTGGCACAGATGGTGTGAAGGCCTGAATAATAGCCCTGGAAACTTGGGACTATGCGCTAGAATGAAGCCTTCTCATCTCTGTTGCTTTTTGTCGGGGTGTTTTATGATATCAGCAGAAATGAAACTAGAACAATCCCGCCCCGTTACCTACACTTAGTCCTTTTCTGCCTTCGTGTTCTTACTGGTCATCTCCCTATTCCTTAATTAGCAGCATGCCTTCTAGAAGAGAAAGGGCTTATTTTAGCTCACAGTTCCAGGCTTCATGAAAGTTCAGGCAGGAGCTTGAAGCAGCCGGTCAAATCACATCCATAGCCAAGTATAGAGAGAAATAAATGTGTGCATGCCTTCTACTCAACTGGCTTTCCCTTCTCTGTACAGTGTCGGGCCCTAAACCAAGGAACGGTGCTGTCCGCTTTCAGGCCGGATCTTCCCATGTTGATTAATGTGATGGAGACAGTTCCTCAATAGGCAGTCCCTCCTGGGGAGTTTTTTTTCCAGAGGCAATTCTAGGGTGACTTGGACTGATCATAGAACACTCTCCATCACAGTGAGTTGGGATAGCACGAATAGTCAAACATCTCTGTGCATGCGTGAGACTGCCCTAACAAAACCATCATTTTGTACAGTGAACATACACTCAGAAAGGCAAAGGAAGACCCTTTTAACATGGGAGAATTAGTAATTAAAAAAAAAAAAACAAACAAGAAAACAAACGCAAGGTGCCTGCAACACAGGGATAATCCCTTTTGAGATCAGGCGTCAGCAGCATGAGCTTTGTATTGGGAACTCATCCCACTGGCCAGTGGCTGGAGTGCTGGACAGCTGATTCCCAGGATGGACAGGCTTCCATCCGTCTTCCATACAGTCTTCTTTGTAGCTTACAGCCACCGGTTCTGTTTGCGCTGTTTCTCCATCTGTGCTTCCAAACAAAGAGAACCGCTAGCCGCAGTGACGACCAGGGTACTTGAAACACGAGCAGCCCAAACTGAGACATGCAAGAATATGCACCAGTTTTCAAAGGTAGATTATTTCAACAACACAGATGTCTAGTAGCTCAGCGATGCTTCATAGTGATTTGTGTCTTAGGCAAATTAGAGTTCACGTCTCCCACAAAGCTGCCTCCACTATGGTTCACCGAGCCCCTGCTACTGAGTTGGGAGCCTCCTGGCTGGGTTTCCATAGACAAAGAGCTCAGCTCTGAGCCCTTCCCTTTCACATGTGGGCATGTGTGGGGTGTCTACATAGACCTTATGGGACTTCTCTCTCTCAGGTTCCTTAGAAAAGCATGGATTCCTTCAAAAGTGGCCAAAAGATGTGGCCTCAGATGCTCTGAGGTTTTCAGGGCTGCTAGACCTTGTGACATTGTGACCTTGTTCTGTACCTGCAGAACCCCTTTCTTTCCCATTGGGCCTCCTTCCATGCCCTCAAAGATGCTTTCTTGCCCCTCAGCCTCCATCCCTTCTCTCTGTATCCAGAGTTTCCTGCACACTCATAGCCTGCTACCCATGCTTGCCTAGTTGCTTGACAGTTCATTTCCAGAGGCTCTGCATGCTCTGTTCCAGGCCTCGGTTCCTGGGTGTTCCCAGCATGGTGACTGACACATATGTACCAGTAAACTCTATGAGCAGAATAAAGTACCTGATTTATAAGAGTGGAGACAAACGTCATCCTTCAGTATTGTGACTGGGACAACCTTGAACTGAGAAACGTGCACATGACAGCTCTCTTCTTACACAAGAGGAAATGGCGTTCCTCCGGTGGGGAGAGTTCAGGATCATACCGAGTGTGACAAGAGAGTATGGCCCTGTTTATAACCTCCGTAACTGAGCACACATCACATCCATTGGGCAGACGTTGGGTCAAAGCATGTGTACTGTCTTTCATTTGCACAAAATGGGAGGGGTTTTGTTCCTTTCTTACTCACCTTTTGTGGACGAAGAAACTAAGGCGAAAGGATACTCAGCACCTTTTTGTGGTCAGGCTTCTTTGTGTTGGTGAGATTCAGACATGGGCCTAGGAGACAACTCAATGGCTAAAAGCACTTGCCCTGCAAGCCTGATAACATGACTTTGATCCCATGAGTCTCTGTGCAAAGCTGGCTGCAGTTGGCGCAGCTATGATCCCTGCCCTCCCATGGGAAGATGGGAGGTGTAAGACCAGCCAGCCTAGAGTGTGCAGCAAAGAAACAGGAAGACTATTCCAGAGCCAACTCCGAGAAGTTGTCCTCTAACCTCCACATGTGTGCTGTGACAAGAGCGAGCTCATGCCCTTGTCACACTGCCACAGTCAGGGACACAGAGAATGTGACCTCTTCCAGGGGTGTGGCATGGAAAACTAAAGTTAGATAGCAGTCATGTCCCATCCCATGAGTCCTCAGAAGCCCTGGTCCTTGCTGCCAGGTTCTAGATAAGGAGCTGAAGGGGTATTTTAGCAGCTCACGAAAGGATCATCAAGTAAACAGTGAGAGACAACAAGCAGGGTTTGCGTCCAGGGGGTCTTGGTTCCAGGCCCTCACTGACATTTGCAGCCTGGCACTCATTACAGAACCTCTTTGAGGCTCAGTTTTCTTATTTGCACATAGGGGTCGTGAACACAGAAGTCCCTCATGATCTCTGATATTGCTTTCCATGGCTTCAGTCCCCAACTATCAGCCACAGACTGAAAATACAATCTGGAAAGTTCAAGAAATGAGCAAGTCAGAAGTTTTCAGTTGCCTACTGTTCTAAGTAGAGTGATGCAATCTCGCACCTCCCTTCTGGGTCACGCCCAGGATGTGACTCACCCCCTCGCCCCTCACTTCCAAGATGTACTTACTCTCCGGCCAGCATCTTGATCTATGAGAGAGAGAGAGAGAGAGAGAGAGAGAGAGAGAGAGAGAGAGGAGGGAGGGAGGGAGGGAGGGAGGGAGGGAGGGAGGGAGAGAGGATCATCTTTTGTAATGTAATTGTCCTATTTTATTATGCTATTATTAATCTATTAGATTAAACTAATCTGATTAGTTTTAATTAATTAAGTTTGGTCTTATCACAGGTCTGTAACTATAGAGACAGAATTTCTGCAGGGTTTGACACTATTCGTTTCTGGGCAACTCATAAAGGGGGGTCTTAGAACATGACCCCCCGAGATAGGGGTCCCTGCACATCGGCTGGCTGCAGGGTGTCTCTGACACCCTCTTAAGTCCATAGTGGCATGCTTTCTGGTGTGTTGTGTGGACCTGTTCACTTGGAACCACCAGTCTGAAGAGGCGACTTCCATCCCCCAGGGACCGTGCTTGCTGCCACCTGAGAGCAAGCCTAGGCATTGTCATCTTGGGAGGAAGGCTGAGTTCTGTAGGGCACACTGTGGTGATATGCTCCTGGCCACACAGATCTGGCCTGGGGACTAGCTGTCCCAAGGCCCTTCCTTCCTTCCTTCTGTTGGGCAGCTATTCCTCCCAGCACAGCTGGGCCAGCTGCCCCTCCTGTTCGGCTAATTCAAGACACACTTTGTAGAAAACTTGCTGTTCTGATGGTTTAGGCGCCTTTTGTCAGCTGAGGCTCCCCACCCCCTTCTTTTTTCTTTCTGGATTGTTATTTTACATCAAGGAAAAAAATGAAAAGAATTTAATTCATCGCTAAGTGCTTGGGGAGAAGAATTCGACCAGGGAGTCATGGCCAAAGAACAGTATGAAACTAGAAGCAAGCCTGATGAAGGCCACTAGGCCGAGGGCCACTGGGAGGGCTTCTGCACTGGCTATTGGGTTCTTGAGCCATGCGGCCGCTTGGCAAGCATTCACAAGAAAATTCTCTGCCCCAGCTCTGAAGTTGGGGTGAGATGGCTTGCATCCTTAGGCTCCTCCAAAGTTTGTGTTGCTATAGATGCCCTGAGCGCAATAGCATTCTGACAGGGCTTTTAAGGGGTGGTTGGGTCTGAGGCTCCCTCGTCGTGATCACAATTAGTGCCCTCATAAAGAGGCATGAGTCAAATATGTACCGTCTTCCCCTCTGTCAGGTGAGGATCCACGGGTAGGGCATTGCCTTGGCACACAAGGCAGTCATCCCTGAGTGTTCTCGGGCTTGGCCTTGCACGCCTCAGCCTCCAGGACTGTGAGAAGGTCCTCGGCTCAGGTGTCTTGTCACAATAGCAGAACTGTACTGGGATGGGACAGTGCTGTATTCTTTCAGGGCCTAGCACAGACAAGCAAGTGAGCGCAAGAGGTTCAGGAGGCTGGTGGGGGCAGGGTGGATGGGGTACCTACCCATGATGGCTGTTGGTGGCCTGTGCTCCCAGCTGTAGGCCCCCATGGTGACTTAACATGCACTCTT
Source organism: Meriones unguiculatus (assembly GCF_030254825.1). NCBI lineage: Eukaryota > Metazoa > Chordata > Mammalia > Rodentia > Muridae > Meriones > Meriones unguiculatus. Next base: position 114,600,267 of record NC_083355.1, on the reverse strand, counting down.
TGTTGGGGGGGCCTGGCAAAGCTGCGACCCTTTCTACACACCATGGTTCCTGTGCCAACAGGCCAGCTTCTGTCCATGACCTGGCTCCGGCCCTCCGAATACCCGGGCAGTGCCATGCAAACCTTGAGACATGTGTCCAGCTCATTCACAAAGGCCAGAGGCTGTAGAACTACCTTTCTGGGTCTTGTGTGTGGGGTTAGTCATCTAAGTTTGGGAAGGGGCATTTTCTCTACCAAGTTATCTTGTCCTCACTGAAGTGCCAGGTAGTCACACCTCTGAGAAGTCCCACTCAGAAACCTGCCCTGTCCTTGCTCCTGTGCGTCACAGACACCCTGCCATGACTCAAGCCTCTGGGATTGTGTTGGCCTCCCAAGGTCAAGGTCCTTCCATGGCTAGGAGGATGCTCTGTTTCTTCCATGCCTGGCATTGTATCTGGGCTTCTGTGCTTTTATAGAAGAATCTAGAACTACTGTTGGACAAACAACTCATTCACATAATGAAAATGAAATTGCCAGGGCAGGTGTCAAAGACTCTAGTGTTGAATTTGAGATGCTACCATGATTTACATGCTATTCAAGGCCAAGTACCAGGCAGAGATCCCAGGTAACCCAGCCATTTCTCTAACGGTGATAGAGGTGTTTAGTCATGAGGCCAACTGGGGGTGTCCGCAACCATGTGGGGGATAGTACATCTGTGTAGCGTATCTTCTGTGACTAGGAACACATCAGAAAATGGAGGCCAGGGTTGGCTGGTGAGATGGTTGGCTGGTGATGTTTCCAGAGCCTGTGAGAAACAGGACTGGGGAGAGAGGCTCACAGAGGGACAGAGTTGTTTCCTGTCACCTAGCACTGCAGAGCCAAAAGGAACCAGGAGGCACTGGAGGCATCCACATTGCCTTTGAAACTGGGGGGGATCAAGGCAGGAACTGCAGGAAGAAGTTTCCGCCTAGACAGCCAAGTGTCTTCACTGGAGAAACCTCCAGCAGGGCTGTGTTGACCTGGGTGACACACAGACAGGAGCCCTCGACAGGGCACCTGCAAAAGGCCTAGGAGGGAAGAGCTGCACCTTCACCGCCACCCCTCCGCTCCTGTCACTCCAGGGGAACACTTGTCCTAGCTGTTGATTCAACCACCTACTTTCCTCCGTGCCCCTCGGCGTAGAAGCTGGGTGTTGGCTCAGGCCCACTTCTTCCTCTTCCACGTTGGTCCCCCAGCTCCCCCCCACCTTTGAGGCTTTGTTGTTATTTTTTTAGCTGACACCTAACAGTCATGCGGATCTGTTTCTGCAGACAGTACATAGATCCACTTCAGAGAGACGGAGTGGGGTAGTTAGTACTCCGTCACTTCAAACATTTATCGTCTCTTGCTGGGGAAACAGTCAAAAATCTCTTCCAGCTATTTTGAAATACATAGTGCATGTTTTTGTTACTTTAAAAACTTTAAATGTGTTATACAATTTCCACACCATTTACATAATGAATTAGATTATGTAAGTGACACCATATATTTATATATAAGCAGAGTCTACCTTTTCTTGTTAAGCTCTTGTGTGTGTGTGTGTGTGTGTGTCTGTGTGTGTGTGTGTAGAAATGTACCCGGCATAAGTTACCCTGTGGTGGCGGATGGGCGTTCCCGTCGCCACCGTCCACCTCCAGAACACTGACATCTCCCTGAGCTGAAACTGTCCCCATTTAACTCCACCCCTGCCTGTGTTTCTCCACCAGGGGCTGGGAACGGCCATCCTGCTTCTTGCCTCTATGACCCCGGCTACCGGCAGGACTGTCCTCTGGTTCCCTCTTCCTGTAGTGACCAGTGTCTAACCTTCTCTGAGTCCATGGCCCACTAGGAGGCCACCCACACAGGAGGCCCAGGACCACAGTGGCTGCACGACAGCTCCTGAAGGTCCCCCTAGTGATTGCTGGGGCTTCACAAAGCCTCCGTGTTTGTCTCTCTGCTACTTCTGGATGTTCGGGTGTAGAGATTTACGGGATGTGACAAGCAGACAGAGAAATCCTCATGTTATAGGAGAGACATGGCACAGCCCACAAGCACGCTGTCCCTCTGGCCATTGGTGACTTAAATGCCCCTGGGCTCCACATGTACACACTTGACCTGGAGGGGTAAGGGCGCCGGAGTCTGGCTCACCTCCCCAGATGGCTCCCTTAAGCTCTGCTGGCCCAGGACTAGTTTCTGCAGAAAGGGTGTCTGTTTAGTCCTCTCTTCTCATTTCCCCTGGAAGTGACCTTTCCCAGCCATGGCTGGGGTCACTTTGGGACAGCTGACCCTCGGCTCTCCTGAGATGCTTTGGGAGCCTGCAGGCAGCCCTCTGCTTTGAGTTGCAAGATTCCTGGCTAGACATGAAAGAAAAGATTATAACAGTCCATTTTCTCTAGGCAGCTCACCCTTGATTCAGTGAGAATCAAGAAGGAAGAAAAGAAACCTTCATTCTTCCATCCCTATCCCACAAGCCACCTTGCTCTGCTGTGGCTGGTGAGGCCCCAGGTGAGGCTCTCAGGGTACGCTGGGCTTGAGCAGGTATATGTGTGTGCTGAACCCCTTGTAGCTTCTTCCTTCTGCAGGGCCATCGTGCCTGTCCCACGAAGCACAGCCAGCGAGTCACAGAGCTCAGACTGAGGTCAGATCCGGCCGGATAACACCTAGGCGCCTTCCTCCCTGCTGTTTGTCCCCCGTGGGCTGAGGGGCTGGGCTTTGCCTGAACATGATGTTCTCTGTAACATCAAATGAGCTTGTGTAACCATGTGACTGTGCAGTGAGTAGACTGTACTGAGTGTGTGGGCTTTGGCCAGGGTCAGGCCAGGTTACGCTACAGTCCCATGCTGCACCCAAAAGAATCCCGAGCCGGCAGCAGCCCCCTCACCCATGAGTGACCCGGCCGGGAAGCAACTGGTGAGGCAGCCAAGCTCGCTGTGATTTATGGAGGGTGGTGGCCTCGGCATCCCATTGATACAGCACTTTCAGACTCCTGCTTGCTGGCCGTGCTGCAGGCGCTCAGGCTGGCCCTGCCGCTGCTGGGCTCAGCCCGCACCTATTTTGAGCATTTTGATGTTTTCATAGGGACTGTGGGGAAGATGATTTATGTCCGTCTCCCCCTTCTAGCTCTTCCCTGGCAGCATGCTTCCGAAAAGGATGGGAAACGGGGCTCCAGATCCTGTCCACGCTCACTGTCTTTGCAGGGGTCCAGCAGAGCCCTCTGCAGCCCCTCAGACTTAGCCGTGAACTCTGGTACACCCAGGCCCGTAAATGGGTCTGCTAAGGCCAACTTTAAAACATACTCCAGCACAGCAATTTGTGTCTGTGTACTGGCATTCCAGTGCCTTTCCATCTTAGAACAGTAATTCATCAGCTAGATGGAAACTGCTTTGAGGTAACTGAGAATGTTAGACTTCTACACTCATAAATGAGAGATTTCAAAAGAGAGGCCCCCTCTTGGCCCCGGAGCCAGCCGACAACAGCCAGCTCTGCCCAAGGGCCAGGCCTAGAGACTGCCATGTGACTGTCCTGACATTGCAGGTCTAGGGGCGTCACTCTTGTTAAATGTTATGCAGGGACAGGTGTCTACATGAGTCCCAGGGATGGTGGGAGGGGGGCGGCGGGATAGAGATGAGAACTGGGACAGAGAATCTCGCATCCAAATTTGAGGGTTCTTGAATGTGTCTGGCTGAGGCTGGTGGACAAAGAAGTGATCGGGCTTCTATGGAAGTCAACCCAGCCACTGTGTTAATGGTGCCATGACACCATCAATGTGGTGGAAGCTGTGGTGGGGTCTGGACGCAGAAGCTGATGCATGCTTTCAGCTTGGTACGTGAACTATTTCAGGGAAAGTCTGAGGTGGGCCATGGGCAGCCAGGGGCCTGACATAGACAGCTTGGGGTGCCTCACTGGCGGTTCCCGGCCTTGCTCTCAAGGTAGCAGAGGAGTGTATGTGTGTGTGTCTGTGCGTGTACATACACATATAAAGGTCAGAGGTCAACATTGGTGTCCTTCCTTAGGCATGGTCCATCTTGTTTTTTAAGACAGGGTTTCAGGGCTGGAGAGATGGCTCAGTGGTTAAGAGCACTGCCTGCTCTTTCAAAGGACCCGGGTTCAATTCCCAGCACCCACATGGCAGCTCACAACTGTCTGTAATGCCCATTCCAAGCGACCTTCACACTAATGCACATAAAAATAAATAAATAAAAATATTAAAAAAAAAAAAAAAAGACAGGGTTTCTTCTGTCAGGCCGGTTTGGCCGGACTGGACTTGTTGGCCAAGTGAGCCCTGGATCTGCCTGTCTCCACACGGCTCTTGTGGTGGTTTGATCAGGAATGGCCCCCGGAGGCTCATCTGTCTTAATACTTGGTCACTAGAGAGTCGTGGTGTTTCTTCACAGCAATAGATCGCCGATTAAGATAGGACGTAGCACCAGAGCTGGGATATGGCCGTAACAGGCCTAACTGTACTTCCTGCTGGCAGAAGGTAGGCTTTGGAACTTTGGATTAAGAAAGCTGTTGAATGTTTTACATGGGGCTGGATCTTACATGGGAGACAGTGGTGATAAGAGCAATGTAGGTTATGATGGCCTCGCTCAAGAGGTTTCAGAAGAGAAGAAGAGTATTAATAAGTGGCCTAGAGCCTCTTGTGATATTTTGGCAAAGAATGTGGGCATATCTACTCTTGTCCAAAAATCTGCTTGAGCTAAATTAAGGAGTTTCGAAGTGATAGCATTGCCAAAGGAGATTTCAAGGCAGCCTAGTATAGACTCCATTGTGTGGCTATTAGTGGCTGCTCTTACACAGGTCTATCAAAAACAAAAAAGAGCAAGCTGAGTAAGGGAAAAATATAAAATGTCCAGTTGGAGGAGACAAGGAGCACCCGGAAGTGTGATGTCACTATACCCAGTGAAAGGTTTAAAGAGAAGCCTGATCCCATGTGGAATAAGGGGAGTGGTGACCTCAGGGTAAGATCCCATCCAGCTAAGCTTCCAACTAATGAAAAATCAATTAAAGAAAAGCTTAAGAAATGAAGGAAGCCATCAGCACCAGAAAGCTGGTCCAAATGTAATTGAATGATGGGGCCATTTCCAGCTGTAGCAAGCAACAGAACTTGGCAGCTTTGGCCACACGGTTCTGGATTTAGAGTTAAGGATACACAAAAGAAGTTATGAAATCTCCCTCTGCAACCAAGGAAAGCCACTACAGCCAGGCACATGTCACGGCTGTGCCTGCATGGAGGCCCAGAGAGGCCTTTGCATGAAGCTGTGAAGGTGTAACCTGAATTACCATGGAGACCCCAAGATGTCAGAGATGCCAGAGCTGTGTGATACCTGCCTAGGAGAGCTGCAGGCTGGGTGTGGGATCACCCGGGAGAGAGAAGTGTGTTTCCATCAACAAAGCTGAATATGGTTGGAGATTTGAAGAGCCTTTGACATCAGACACGGAGACGCAGAGTTTGCCTTACTGGGTTTCGTTTTTGCTTTGGTGCAGTATTTCCTCACTATGCTCCCTTTCCTCCCTTTTGGAATGGCAGTGTATGTGCTGTGCCATTGAATGTTGGAAGTTTGCAATCTGCTTTTTAATTTTGACTTGATAGGGGGTTACAGCTAAAAGATCACACGACTGTCAGAAGAGACCTCGGTCTCTGAGCTTTTACACAGTACTGAAATGCCTATAAACTTTGAGGACTTTTGAAGTATGACCTGAGTTCATTTTTGCATTATGACATGGATACAAGTCCATAGGGGCCAGGGAGTGAAATGTGGTGGTTTGAATAGCCATGGCCTGCAAAGGCTGATATATTTGAATTCTTGGTCATGAGGGAGTGATTCTGCTTGAGAGGGATTAGGAGGTGTGACCTTTTTGGAAAAGATGTGTGGCCTTGCTAGAGGAAGTGTGTCACTAGGGGTGGACTTTGGCATTCCAAATGTTTAAGTCAGGCCCAGAGGCGCTCTCTCTCTCTCTCTCTCTCTCTCTCTCTCTCTCTCTCTCTCTCGCTGCCTGTGAATCTGGATGTAGAACTCCCAGCTTCTCCAGCACCATGTCTGCCTTCGTGCTGCCGTGCTTCCCGCCATGCTGATAATGGACTAATCCTCCGCAACTGTAAGCAAGGCCCAGTTAAACGCTCTCCTTTATAAGAGCTGGCATGCTCACGGGGTCTCTTTGCGACCAAAGAACACAGACTAGGGCAGATGTGAATCCTGAAGTAGCTCGGCAGCAGTTGGTTGATTAGATGCTTGGCTGAGGACCCCCAAGCCAGCAGCCTCCTTACTAAGAGATGTTCAGTACAAAGCTGGATTGCAGAGAACATGGTGTGTGGGCTACATCGCACAGTTTGTCTTCAGCTTCGCTTTTTTAGGTTTCAGGTGCCAACAGGATGGGAAGAAAACCTTCCCAAAGAAAGCGTTCGTGTTTTTGATACTGCAGCTTTAAGTAGTACGATGAATTCTCCATCCATCCTACGGGCATCTCACTTGGGATAAGTCACTCTTTGTCCTGTGTATCCACATTACAGACTCTACCCACCTGCTGGTTATTTTGTGGCCATCTCGGTAATTCCACTACATCGAGTGTCTCAGCATTCATTTGAGCAATCGTAACTTTTTCTTAATAATGACTGTGGCATGCAAGAGTAGTGATGTTGTCTAATTTCCAGTATTGGGGCTTATGATTATTTTAAGATTATTGTTAGTTACCACTGGTAATCTTTTGTCATGCTTAGTTTATACATTTAACTTACCGTATATATTATTTATAGGGAAAACAATATTTTATATAGGGTCTCAGCATATGTAGGCACTTCCTGGAGGAGACTGGAAAGTATTGCCAGTGGGTTTGTGGGGGCAGCTGTGCGTGGTTGGCTACCTGCTGAATGACACCATTTCTTACTGCTATCAGAAGCTTCACCTCCATCTTCTATGAAGTGACGCTTCCCTGTGAGCCCCATGGCAGCTGGGCTGGCATTTCTTCAGTCTTGACTCTCACAGGGACAATGTGTGTTTGTATCTGTTACTGTGAGCTTTTTGGAGGCAAGAGACCATTATGAATTTAAACATTTAAGTTTTTGAGGGCCTCATACGTGGATACTGTATTTATGTTACTAGTACCCTCCCCTCTCCCCCTCAAACTCCTCCTGTGGCCCCTTCAAGTTCACCCCCTCCTCTTAATTATTATTATTACTGAATATATGTGTTGTATATATATAACTCCAACTGAGTTCATTTAGTGTTGATTTGGATGACCTATGGGGGGGGGGCAGAGCTTGTCCCTGAGCAAACGGATTCTCTCTGTGTGTCGGCAGACATCGGTTGTCTATAGATTTCTATCCAGACGTGGAGCCCCATGTAATTTCCGCTCCCCACACTGGCACTGAACGTGTCAGCTGGTCGTTGTTCTCATCTTCTCTAGGAAACCACACTGCTGAGATTTCATGGGTGCAGCATTTCTGCCATGTCTAGAAGACACTAGCTAGCCAGCAACAGGTGTCCCAATCCTGTGGCTCTAACTGTCTTTCTGTCCTTCTTCTGTGATTGTCCCTGAGCCTAAGGTGTAAGGGGTTGCATTGTAGATGTATCAGTTGGAGCTGGCTACTTCATGGTCACGTATTTCATTCATTTTATCTCCGCACTAGACTTTTAAGCCAGTGTGAGTCTGAGTGCTGACATGCATGGTTTGGGGACCTAGAAATGTCTAGAGAAACAACAGCTGCTTCTCGCAGCTGCAAACCAGTGGCCATGCCTTTTCCCAACAATTCAGTGCAACCCAGTCATGTTCGAAGGCCAGCCCACTCTCCCCCGGGCTTATGAGTGTATTCTGACCTTAATCCACCTCTTTGGTAAGATTTATTAATTACCGTACTGGAGGCGGCATTGTGCCAAGAAGTTCAAAGCATCTTCTAGCCTTAACCCATTAATCCCATTAGCATCCCAGAGTGATTGGGAAGGCGCTGGTGGGTCCTGTGATCAAAACCACCCTGCTGCTGTGTACTCAGGAGTCCAAAGCTTGGCCTGGATGTCCTCGGTGAGTCAGCTCGAGCCTGGAAGAGGAGCGGAGTTTCTCAACTCAGGCCAAGGGCCGTGCTGCCAGGGCAGGCTCCCTTCCTCACAAAACAGCCATTGTCCACGCCTCCAAAGATGCGCCCATCCTCAACACAAGCAGGTGTCAGAATCTAGGCACCAGCAGCCTTAGCCACATCATCAGCAACCCCTTCATCTTTAGGGCATCTCCCTTCTCTGAGGTTCCCTTACCCCAAACAGCCTACCCACACAGATGGCTTTAGCTTCACAGCAGAGGTCGCATCTGTCACCTGTCCAGGGTGTGACACAGCTGTGAGGTCCCCGAGAGGGGTACCTACCAGGGCAGGGCTGCTCTCTGGGGTGCTGGGGAGGGGACCCACTGCCTGAGACAGCCAGACAAGGAGAAAACAAGTTGTTCCTTCTCCTGCCTGCATTACCCTTGACCCCAGAATTCTACACTGTTTTCAATCTTCAGCCCAAGTTTTGTCCAAGAACTTGGTGAAGCTAGTGAAGAGGGAGGGGAGAGAGAGAGAGAGAGAGAGAGAGAGAGAGAGAGAGAGAGAGAGAGAGAGAGAGAGAGAGAAAGGGAGCATGTGTGTAAACAAGTGTACTTTTCTTGCCAGATGTTTTATTTTGTCCTGGGCTTTCAGGGCTGTGCCATTGAGCTGTCCTGCTGGGCTGAATAAATCTTTGTTTTATGGCTTCTTTGGTCTTTTACAACCAGAGGCCCCAGGAAGGGATCAGAGCTTGTTGTCCTTCTGGTATCGACCTTGGGTGACCGCTCAAATGCACCATGAGCTAACTAATCTTGAGATACCCTCGGAGCTGATTTGAAATCAGACTGGCAATGTCCCAGACGTAGTACCTCGGCCGGAGTGTAATCTCCAGGCTCAGTGCATCTCAGCAGGACCCCACTAAGAAGAGAAGGCATCTCATTTTCATTAGTGGTGCCTTAGCGGTGACCAAGGTTAGGGTGGCCTATTGCCTTTCATCTCCAACCTGCTTTTAAACACATGAAAAGTGAGACCTCAGAAGGACCTCTTAGTGTCCGTGAACCGTTCCTACAGAGGGCACTGGCTAGAGCAGCCATGCTGTAGGTAGAAATGTGAGTGTGGTAGAGGTCTGCATGGACCGCAGGGCACAGGCTCACTCTAGCTATCTGAACAAGGACCCTGGCAAAGGGCAGCCCTGTGAACCGTTGTGAGTGATCCAGCCATGGCCAGCTGTAGAGGACTGCAAGTACTGGAATGAGAGGAATGGAACCTGGGTCTGTTTCTTGAATAGGTTTCCATGCCCAAAGAGAAGTGCTTAATGCTCAATCTGGAAAGTTGTATTTTAGTCCCTGAGACATGTCAGACCACAGGGCTGGGTGTGGGCAAGGTCTCAGGATGAAGCAGGGCCCTGATCACTCCCTGTGGGTCTCTGTGTGGCCCCGGCGTGCCGACAGCATCAACCAGGAGATGAGGCCTTGCTGCAGCCTCCAGCCATATTTTGACTCGTTGCTGTGCTGTTGACCAGCAGGGCACTGCACACTGAAGATGGCCACATCTTTCCCCCTGCGTCCTAGGGAGCTTACAACTCATTGATCTATGCTGACGAGTCAGACTTAGCTGCTTCATCATGAGACTCACTGTAGTGTCCCCCGGAAACAGCAGCGAGGGCAGCTTTGTGTGGAAGGGGGCATCAGAGCATGACGTCTACCATTTCAGCAGTTAAAAACCGTACAGTATGATGACTTCAGGTGCATTCATGAAGTTGCATGGTCACCATCGCCATTCAGTTTCAGACATTTTCTTTTCATTATCCCAAAAGGACTCAGCCATCACGTAGTCACTGCCTCCCAGCCCCCGGCTGCTAGTGACCTACTTTCTTTCTCGGCAACTTTGCCCATTGTGCATTTCTGTTGCGATTGTCTTCCTTCTCCTGGCTTCTCTCTCTAGGCCTTGTGTTCCCAAGGCTCAACCTGAATTGGGAAGGATGGTGCCTCTACAGGCTGCTCCTTGGCTTGGGGAACCCCACTGGGTTCTGTTACTGGTGCTCGCCATGATTTTTCAGTGCTTTTCTGTTTGTTTGTTTGTTTGTTTGTTTGTGTTTTAAGCATCCGTCATGTCAGATAAGACAGAGGCTCTGGCTGTGGGGCAGGAGTGTGGAATGGCTGGTCAGGCTGCATCCTCAGGAAGGAAGCAGAGTAAGGAGGGCTGGTGCTCAGCTCCATTTCCCCTGTTTTCCTTTTAGTTCGGGACCCCAGCCCACTGGATAGTGCCATCTGCACTCAGAGTGGGCCTTCCTGCCTCACACACAGCTCTCTGGAAGCACCTTCTTGGACACAGACATGCGCAGAAGTGAGTCTTCTGATTCTAAATCGTATCAAATTGAAGTTCGGGATTAAAGGATAGAAGCCTATTCCTTGCCAACTTGATTCCAAAACATACCAGTTTGAAATCATAGCATCCAAACCCCTGGTGGCTAAGAATCTCATGCTCTTCCCCAAACGCAAAGTGGGTTTAGTCAATCCCCGAACTTTCTTAAGAGTTTCAAAATTATGTGAAAGTCTTAAGTGTAGACTCTCTTCTGAGACTCCAATAAACTTTTAACTTTTAACCATGAACCCCTGTAAAATAGAATAAAAAAAATACAAATAACATGCTTTCAATGTGCAATGATACAGAGTAAATATTCCCACTCAGAAAGGAAGATATTAGGACAACACAAGGAAAGATTAGGCCAAAGCAAGGCTGGCACCAAGCATGACTGATATCAAATCCTTCAGTTCCCTGTCCAGCATATGGGGCTGTGGTAGCACTACCCAGATCCGAGTGGGCTCAGGAAGCCCACCCTCCCAGCTCTACTGCTTATGGCACACAGAGCTTTTCTCCTGGGTTGGCCTCATTCTGTACCTGCATGTTTCCATGGCAGACACCTCACAGCTCTGCATGCTGGTGTCTCCACTGCACCTTAGGCTTGACCTTCCCAACATCATGCAGTGGCCTCTTGGGGCCTCCGTGTAGGGAATCAGATGCTACACATTGCTTGGCTGCAGTAGCTTTCTGGAACCTGGGTGCAAGCCTCCTTGGAATCCTCACTCTTGCATCTTTCACACCTGTAAAACCACTGGCCACATGTGCAACACTGCCAAGTTCTGCTGCCAGGCTGAGAAGCAGTCTGGCCTCCTTGGACCATTGTTGCAGCGTCATCTGTGTGCCTTGGAGGCCGACCCTGGGAAATACTTCCTAAGCTGGCCATTTTGGAGTAGAGGATGTCTATAGTGGTAGCTGGAGCAGGGACTTCTCTTCAGAGCACTTTCCCTTTTGTCCCAGTACCAACTGCCAGTTTTCTTTTCTGTTCTTTTTTTTTAGCTTTATAATTTAACTCAGTTAAAATGCTTACTTGATCTTTATATTTGTAATTAAGCTTTTCTCATACAATACATTTTGATAATGTTTTTTTCTCCTCCAGTTCCACCCAGATCTTCTCCACTGCTTCACAGCCCAACTTTATGTTCTTTTTCTTCTTTAAACAAAACTAAACAAAAACAAAACAAAAAAGCAAAACAAACAAGTAAAAAGATCATGAAGACAAAAAAAATACCCAAACAAAATAGAGCTATAGTAATAAAAAAAATGGTTTTGGTATTTAAAAAAGGCACGTTCATCAGGTTGATGAAGGCAGGTTGATCCAATTTAAGACCCAGGGATGATTCCATACATCTACAGACATCTGTTGGCAAAAAGCCAAAAGCACACACTGGCAAGAAGGAGCATTTCAATGAATGGAGCTGGTCAAACTGGATGGCTGCATGTACAAGAACAAAGAGAGAGCCCTAGCTACCACCCTGTGTAAAATTCAACTCGCAATGGATCGGTGTCAGACCAGACATTCTGACAGAAGAGAAAGTAAGGAATTGGCTGGAGCTCCTTGGCTCAGGAAAAGGACTTTCTGTGCAGGACTCTGAAAGCACAACCACTAAGAACAACAACTAATAAACAGGGTCTCAGGGAGCTAAAAAGCTCCTGTTTTGCAAAGCTCCACCATCCCAGCAAAGCCACGGCCTAGAGTATCTCTTCAATGTTTTTTTTTTTAATTATGCATCTTTCTTGACTGTAATTTTAAGCTACTTCACACTCTTTTCCTTGGCAAACTACGCATTATATCTTTTGGTTCCACTTGCTCTTGTCTTTCACTGTGGAGCCAATCATGAGTGGTCAACAGTATCCATAACATGGTCCAATGCTACATCTTCTTAAAGCTGTCCCTCCTGAGAAGCAAGGCTTTGAATTCAGGCTCACAAGAGTTCTTCAGGGCACAGGCCATGCCATCACACTCTTTGCCAGAGTGTAACACAGATGGCCTCTAGTCCAGGGTCTGACAGAGTCCTGGTTCCCCTCCGATACCTTATGAGTCAGGCCTCCATTTTCCACTCTTGGCAGCATGATCCATTGAGTTCTGCTTATGTTATTCTAGAGCTACGTATTTTACCGTGGTCCTCCCACAAACCAGTTCTGATGGTGTATAAACAAACACGTGCTCATGTTTGTCACAGCAACGGTCTCACTCCTTGGCACCAGTTTTACCTGTCAGCTATTTCTTTTGCTGCTATGACAAAACGTCTGACAACCGAAACTTGAGGAAGAAGAAGAACTCTAGGTAAATGCTCAAACCCTACACAGAAAGCAAAGAGGATGGACCTCAGAAGAGGGAGAAAACAGGGAACAGGACAGGAGCCTGCCACAGAGGGCCCCCGAAAGGCTCTACACTGCAGGGTATCAAAGCAGATGCTGAGACTTATGGCCAACCTTTGGGCAGAGTGCAGGGAATTTCATGAAAGAAGTAGGAAATAATAAGACCCGGAGAGGACAGGAGCTCCACAGGGAGGGCAACAGAACCAAAAAATCTGGGCACAGGGGTCTTTTCTGAGACTGATACTCCAACCAAGGACCATTAATGGAGATAAACTAGAACCCCTGCACAGATGTTGCCCATGGCAGTTCAATGTCCAAGTGGGTTCCATAGTAATGGGAACAGGGACTGCCTCTGACATAATCTGATTGTCCTGCTCTTTGATCACCTCCTTCTGAGGGGGAGCAACCTTATCAGGCCACAGAGGAAGACAATGCAGCTACTCCTGATGAGACCTGACAAACTAGGATCAGAAGGAAGGAGAGGAAGACCTCCCCTATCAGTGGACTTGGGGAGGGGCATGCGGGGAGAAGGGGGAGGGAGGGTGGGACAGGAAGGGTAGGAGGGAGGGGACTACAGGAGGATACAAGAAGTAGAAAATAATAAGATACAAAGTGAATAAAGTGTAATTAATAAAAATTAATTAATAAAAATTACAATAAAAATGGAAAAAAAAGAAAAAAATAATTTCTTTTGGCTCACAGTTTGAAGGTGCAACCCTTTGTAGTGGGAAAGCTTGCAAGATCAGCTGGAGCCATGATGGCAGGAACACAGCTGGTCAGACTGTGTCCATGGTCAGGAAACTGAGAAACAAATATTGGTGTTCTGCTAGCCTTCTCGTTTTTATTTAATATTGGATTCCAGTCCACAGGCCTGTGTCCCCAGATTCTGGAAACACAGCCTCAGATAGTCCTGGAAGTTTATGTCTAGGTAACTCTATATGTCATTAAGGTAGCAGTCAAAATTAACCACCAATGGGTATTTTTAATAGGAAAATAGAGCTCTTATTTTAGGCAGCTTTCTGGTGTTGTCACAAAATGCTCGAGACCGGATAATTTATAAGTAGTGGAAGTTTATTTGGCTCATAGATCTGGAGACTGAGGAATAGAGAGGGACATGGCACTGGGGCTTGGCAGGGGCCCACAGTCCATTTATGATCAGCAGAGAGCATCACATGGTGAGATGGAGCGGGTGTGTCAGCTCTGGTCTGTCCCATAACATTTAGGAGACACATTTGACCCTAATACCCACTTATAAGAATCCAGACAAATCAAATGTAAAATAAAAATAAAATGTACTGCACAGTCAAAAAAAAAAAAAAAGGAGAAGTAGGAAATGGGAAAATAGGGACAATAGAAGAGAAGATTATTTGTGATATAATTTGAGGGAACATGTTGACAATGTCAGAAAAAAAAACACCATGCTGGTGGATGAGGGTGTTGGAAACTGAACTTGGGTCTTCTGGAAGAACAGCAAGTACTCTTTGCTTCTGAGCTACCTGTCTCTCCAGCCTGAAGAACAGTGGGTTTTTTGTTTGTTTGTTTGTTTTGTTTTGTTGTTGTTTTTTGGTTTTGCAACCCAAAAAGCTATTTTAATGTAGATGCATCGGACTTGCCTGGTCTCCCAAGAGCCTTGTGAGTTTCTGTGTTGATGGGTCCATCAGAAGCCCTGCTTCCAGGAGAGAGCTTTTGAGAGAGCTTCTTCCAACTAGAGTTCAGAAAGAGAAACGTGGCACTCACTGGGATTGCCAGTTTCTGGATTCCAGAGGCCTTGCTCAATGCATGTCTAAGTCTCATGCCACGAAACTCTCCCATCACCCTCTGAGGCAGATGTTTCCAACTTCTTTGCATAGTTGAGATTCCATGGCAAGATGCCCACCCCACTAACACAGAGGCCACAACCCACACCCAGCATCTTGTCTCTTTAGCCTTGTGTTGCCCACAGTTTTGCAGCTTCCTTACTGTATGAAGCAGGTATGCTTATGTCCCATCACTCAAAGACCATTCAGTTTCCCCAGAGGTCTTAGATTTTTTTCTTGTTGCTGTGATAAAAACACTCCGACAGAAGTAACTTAAGAAAAGGTTTATTGCAGCTCACAGTTTGTCCTTTCTGCTGCTGTGATAACAATCATGCCAAAAACAACTTGGGAGAAAAAGGGTTGGTTTGATTCAGACTTCCTAACTACAGCCTGTCTTTGAGCAAAGTCAGGGCAGGAGCCCACGTAAGAACAAAGTCAAGAACCACTGACGAAAGATGCCTACTGGTTTGTTCTACGTGGCTTGCTCAGCTTGCTTTTTCATACAACCCAGAGTAGGCTGGGCTCTCCACGTCACTCATTAAATGTCTCACAGATTTGCCTACAGGCCAGTCTAAGGGAAGCATTTTTCTCAGCTGAAATTTCCTCTTCCCAGATGACCCTAGCTTGTGCCAGCTGATAAAAAAACAAAACAACAAAAGCATACTAGCCATCGCACAGTGCAAGATATAGTGCCTGGCAGGAGGAGGTCAAGGCAACAGGAGCATTAAGTAGCTGTTCTCATTGCCTCCGCTGTCTAAAAGCAGAGAGAGATGCATGTTCAGCTTCATTTCTCTGCCTCATACAGCTCAGAATCTCCCACCCAGAGGATGGCTTCACCCACAGTCAAGCTCAGACTTCCTACATTAACGCAATCAAAATAATCCCTCAGAGGTCCATGTTTCCAGGTGATTCTGGATTAACTGACAAGTTGAAAACTAAGGCTAACCATCATATAGAGGGAATATTTATAGGGGTTGACACCAATTCCTTTCATATTAAAGTTATCAAAATAGATCCCGCTCCTCAATTTCCTTTTCATATTTTAAATGTAGCTTGCATATTCTTTCCAGTCTGAGGAAACAGGTGCATACTTGGAAAATGCACTGGAGTATCATTTTATACCTAGCTAAACTGACATTATTAATATACAGGAACCCAGGAATTTGGTTAGCATAAGAATTTCTGACACTTTCTCAGAAAATTAGGAATAGCTTTACCTCAAGACCCAGCTATACCACTCCTGGGTATATACGTAAGAGACGCTCCACCATAAAACAAGGATGCTTGCTCAACTGTGTTCATAGCAGCTTTATTTGTAATAGCCATAATCTGGAAACAATCTAAATGTCCCTCAATTGAAGATAAAGAAACTGTGGCACATTTACACAGTGGAATACTACTCAGCTATTAAAAAACAAAGAAATCATGAAATTTGCAGGCAAATGTATGGAACAGAAAAGATCATCTTGAGTAAAGCAACCAAAGCACAGAAAGACACACATGGCATGTACTCACTTATAAGGGGATTTTAGCTGTAAAGTACAAGATAGGTATACTATGAGGCACAGACCCAAAGAAGAAAAATAACAAGAGGAATCCAAGAGAGGATGCATGAATCTCACTCAGAAGGGGAGATAGAATAGACAGAGGTAGTAGCTGAAGAGAGGGAACAAGGTAAAAGAGGGAGTGCAGAGAGTTAAGAGGGTAGAGATCAGACCTGGGGATAGTGGGAGCGAGGGGACAGAAGGCCTGTAGGGAAAAGAGAAATGGAGGGTGGGAGTATCTCTGTGACAAGTAGGAGATCTAAGTCAGGGTAGGCTCCTGGGAGGATATGAGGGGGACTCAAGCAGAGACTCCTAGTAGCAGAGGCCACAGACTGAACTAGTCTCCTAGTAGACTAGTCTAGACTAACTAGACTAGTCTCCTAGTAGAGGAAGGGGAACACAAACCCACCCACAAAAACTTCAACCCCCAATTTACCCTGCTTACAAGATGTGCAGTGATAAAGATAGAGCAGAGATTGAGGGAATGCCCAAGTGATGCCTGGCCCAACCTATAGGACCACCCTATAGGAGAGTGCCAACCCCTGACACTATGAATGATGCTCTGCTAAACTTTCAGAGTTGTCCTCTGAGAGGCACTACCCAACAGTGCCTCAAAACAGATGCTGAAACTCAGCCAAACATTGGGTGATGCTTAGGGAGTCTGGTGGAAAAGTGTGAGGAAAGAGAAAAGGACCTGGAGGTGCCAGGAGCTCCACAAGAAAACCAACATAGGCAACTAACCGGAACCCAGCGGAGCTTGCTGAGACTGAAGCATCAACCAAGGACCATGCATGAACTGGACCTAGGGCCCCTACAAAGATGTAGCAGATGGACAGCTTAGGCTTCAGGTGGGTCTTCTAGTAAGGGAAGTGAGGGCTGCATCAGACACATACTCATTTGCCAGATTTTTTATCACTTCCCCCTGGCAGGACTGCCTTGCCAGGCTACAAGATAAGAGGATATGTTCAGTCCTGATGCAAGTTGATGAGCTGGGGAGGATGGGAAAAGGAACTTCATTTTCTGAGGAATAAGTGAGTGGGAGGGAGGGTAGGGCTGGGAGGGGAGGAGGGATAGGGCTACAGCCGGCATGTAAAATAGAGGAAAATAAATGAATAATAATAATAATGATAATAATAATAATAATAATAATAATAATAATAAACAACTTAGCCAACTCAGGGCTGAAAGACAAGAGTCAGCTTCAATTGGATACTTTCAACAGACTGAATCCACAGAACTCCAAGGTTAAAACATAATGTGAAGGAAACTTTCCAGGGAAGGGAGAAGGTGGGCCATGCAGGAAAGAAGAGAGTGACCAAGCCAGCACCCTTCAGGGAGGAGGACTGGTTCTGTGGCAGCAGTAGGGGAACTCCCAGCTTGGGTCATGGAATCCTGTTGTCAGCATGGGAACGTAGGTGTGTGTGCAGAAGCAGTGTCCCACAAAGGTGGCTGTGAGGGGACAAGTTCATGAGTCCTCTCCTCTGGTCAGTGTCATTTCTCTGTGAAGTCCTGGTTAGAAGGGAGGTGCTGGACTGTCAGGAAGACGAGCAAGGGGTGAAAAGGCCCTTTGGCTAGCAGGATTAAACTTACTGTTTATTTTCCCATTGAGTTAATTATTTCCCAAATTAGCTCTTTGTTTTCTCTGGAGTTCCACTTGGCATTTGGAGTTCCATTTGCAGATCTGTGTACTCATCCCTATAGAAGCTCTTGTTTGTTTACTTTCAGAAGTCCACCGTTGTTTTCTCTATGTGTGTTATTTGCAGCCATCTTGTATTCTGGCTTGGTTAATTCTGCTGTCTTGAGGTTTTAGGTCTAAACTCTCTTTTGTTTTTCTGGTGACGCCCACACCACCCGCTGCATGGTGACAGATCTGTATAAACCCATCTCTTCAGCTCTTAGAGAAAGGTAGGATTTCTGCAGCTCAGGCTGGGAAAGGTTTTCCTGTCTTCAAGAGTCCTGACCACAGGAGCCCTGGATACAGCTTTCCTAAAGCTGGTGGCTCAGTGTCAGACATTATGCTCCAGGGCTGCCCCTCTCTTCCTCTGTCAGTCTGTCTGTCTTATTCTGTTTGTAGCTCATCACTGTTGCTTTTCTGTGGTGTATGAGGAAACTCTTCAGGATGATCTCAATTCTGGAAGCCCAGCTCAAAGTATTTTAGATTTATTTATTTATTTATTTACTTATTCTGTGTGTGTGTGTGTGTGTGTGTGTGTGTGTGCACGTGTGTGTTTGTAAGGTGTCAAGAAGATGGTGATAGAGCCTTTGGCGTTGAAGTACCAGCATTTGTGAGCCATTACATGTAGGTGCTGGGATCCAAACTCTTGTCATGACAGAAAACAAGCATTCTTAACCATCTAGCGATCTCTTCAGCTCCTTCACTCTCCTCCCTGGTTCAGAATCTTGTTGCTTGGCAGAATCTGATTCTGAGAGTGGGGAGAGAAGCAGCTTAGTTTTCTCTGCGTAGCTTCCGGTACCTTAGCATCCTGGACCAAAGCTCCCTGTTACCTTCCCTCTTGAGGTAAACAAAGCAAGCAAGCTCCTCCAGCACCTGCCACCTCTCTGTTTCTGGGCCTCACTCACCACGGTTCCTTTCCTTGCAACAACTCTGTCTGGTCTCTGTCCTGCCCAAGCCCCAACTCCTCAGTGGGTCAGCTGCTGGGAGCCTGGCAGCCTGCTCCCTGCTTGCATGACACAGATCTTAAGATCTCTCCACTTAGCCCAAGACCCCACCGAAGGCTGATAGTTAGGTTTGGTTGTCTTTGGGAGTTTCTAGGCCCCTCAGTCCCACCCACCTAAGCTGCCTCTTGGCCTTCTCAACAGGAGCCACAGCTGACTGCAGAGGCTGTGCCTTGGGACTGCACTCAGGCCAGGATGGAGAAGGCCTGGTGATGTGGGAAGGGTGTTGGCCAGTGGCGGAGGCTGGATTCCTAGGAGGGTTCTTTTTGGGCTGCTCCTCCAGGGAGAATGGGAATGTGAGGGAAAGAAAAGAATCCTCGTTCAGGAATGAACTGTGGTTTCTGGGGGCAAGGTCAGACAGAGCCGCCCTCTGCTTTTCTGGAAGCCACCAAGGAACCTGTCCAAAAAGAAGAGGCTGTGTGTGTCAGCTTCCTGTTGTCCGAAACCCAATGACATGGACTTCAGTCTCCTTTTTGGCATCTTGGGAACAAACAGCATTATTTCATCATACCTGGCCCCTTGCCTGTCGTGGCACATCTTGCTCCTCCATGAAGGCTCAGGAAGGGGGGGAGGGGTCAAGAGGGTTAGACAGGCTAAGAGGCCAGTGCTGGTTAGTTTTCTGTCAACTTGACATAAGCTAGAGTTGTCTGAAAGGAAAGAACTTTAACTGAGAAAATGTCTTCCTAAGATCAGGTTGTAGGGCATTTTCTTAATTAGTGATTCATGGAGGAAGGCCTATTGTGGGTGGTGCCATCCCTGGGCTTGTAGTCCTGGGTTCTATAAAAAAGCAGGGTGAGCAAGCCATGGAGAGCAAGCCGGTAAGCAGCACCCCTCCATGGCCTCTGCATCAGTTCCTGCCTCCAGGTCCCAGCCCTGTTTGAGTTCCTGTCCTGACTTCCTTTAGTGATGAACAGTGATAGCAAGTGTGAGCTGAATAAACTCTTTCCTCCCCAACTTGCTTTTTGTCATGGAGTCTGATTACATCAGTAGAAAACCTAACTAAGACAATATCCCTTGGTGCTTCGCTGTTATCTCCCTCTTTTGTGCAGCTGGAAGATGACATCTGAGATGACACAGACCATGCTTCATGGCTTCTGGAAGTCCACTGGTCTGGTATCTTCCAGAAGAAAATCTGCCTTTTCCTTTGTCTGAGGCCTATTTCATCCTGTGCTGGTCACACTGAGCTCATCTCTGGGGTCAGGCATTGTCTTGTGGATTGGGCCTTTTCCCCTAAGCAGCTGCAGTCCCAAGGTGACTGAAAGGTGAAGAGTCATCTTTAGACTAGCCTGATGGACAATAGGGGAATCTGATCCCAGGGTCCCAGGAAGATGTTCAGGAGGAGATTGTTTTGAGATGGGTTTTCTTGACCCAACAGCAGTTAGCTCTGTGCACAGTAGCTGCAGGGGAACAGGACATTAGAATGGATTAAATAGTTTTTGGCAGCTATACATTCAGTGGAAGTCGGGTCTTTAAGACCTCCAACTATGCCAGTCCAGCTCAGGGCCAGCTGTGTGCCTAGAGCACTCTGTCAAGGAGTTTCTACTTTGATTCATCTTTTTTAAATACCCCTGTTCTGTTTTCCTTGACCTTTTCTACCATCCCTCCATCTTGTTGATTTATTACTATCTTTCAGCGTTCCGGCCTGATGAGGTTGATGAGGTTAGTATTCGTTTCCCCCCACCTCCTTTTTTTCTAAAGAGAAAGTGAGGGTCTGAGGAATTTTCTGGGTTTTGATTAAGTAATTGTGCTCTATATTTCATTCAAGTATGGTTCCTGCTACCTCACACACCTTTGACATGTCATTTTATTTTTATTTATTGCAAAGTCCATTCTAATATCCCCCCTTTGGCCCATAAGTTACTTAGAAGTTTGTTATTTGGTTTCCAGGTATTTGAGGAATTTTCAGATATCTTTCAAGTATTTTTTTTTCTCTTCTTCTTTTAAATTTCTGTTTAATTTTCATTTTGTTTTTAGACGGGATCTCACTGTGTATCCTTGGCTGGCTTGGAACTCTGGAACTCACAATATAGACCAGTTGACCTCAAACTCAAAGAGATCTATTTATTATCCCTGCCTCCTAAGCTTGCTGATTAAAAGCATGTGTCACCATGCTTGGCATCACATTCATTTTTAATTTAGTATCACAGTGCTTGAAACAAATCCTTTGTGTGATTTGAATCCTGGTAAACTGTATCTGATTTATTTTACATAGAACAAGCCTTTTATTCTTAGTGTTTGTATGAAATTGTAAACAGAAGTGTTATGAAGGTTAGCTGTAGATATCAACTTGATACAATCTAGAATCACATGGAAAGGGAGTTCTCAGGAGAAATCATCTAGATCAGGTTGGCCTGAGGGCAGGTCTGTGGAGGATTAGCTTGATTGTTGATTGATGTAGGAAGACTCAGTCCGGCGTAGGTAGCCCCATTCCCTACCTAGGGTGTGGTGTTTTGAATAGGTAGGCTCCCATAGACTCATGTCTTTGAATGCTTGACCCATAGGGAGTGGTACTATGGGGCAGTGTGACCTTGTTAGAGTAGGTGTAGCCTTGTTAGAGTAGTAATGTGTCATTGTGGGGGTGACCTTTGAGGCCTCCTATGCTCAAGATATGCCCAGTGTGGCACACAGACTCCTGCTGCCTGGGGATCAAGATGTAGAACTCTCGGCTCCTCCAGCACCTTGTCTGCCTGCACGCTGCCATGCTTCCTGCCATGACAATAATGGACTAAACCTCTGAAACTGTAAGCCAGCCCCAGTTAAATGTTTTCCTTGTAAGAGTTGCCTTGGTCTCTTAACAGCAATGAAACCTTAAAATATAGGGGTTCCTGAGTTATGTAAGGACAGGAGAAAGCTGGATCAGAGAAGAAGCAACCAGACAAGGATGTGTTTATTCTCTCTGCTCTTGAGTGTGTCCCCAAAATGATGGACTATAACTTGGAATTGTGAGCCAAATAAACCTTTCCCCCTTGTGTTGATTTTATTGGTATATTTTATCACGGTAACAAAATGAAACCAGAAGGAGCGCGTTCTGCTGCAGTTGGCATGTTTAGAAATCTCAGGTCAGATCAAGCAGACAGTATATAATTCAGAGCTTCTGTATCCGTACCAATTCACCTTCCACACCTTCCAGATTTTTAAAGAGAGCTGAAGTCTAAGCTGCAACCATGGGTTAACCCACCTGTTTCCAGCCCGCGCCAGATATGTCACAGCTCTTTTATTAGTGCCGTTGAACAATTCTGGTCACTATCTCTTCTTGACAAGATGACTGGTTTATCGTTGCTAAATGACTCCCTCCTTGCTCTGAATCTACGTTGTCTGCTGATATAGCCGTTCCGGCTTTTCTCTGTTACACTCAGCACCACGAGCTGTTTCAGTCTCTGCATTCTCACTGTTCCCAAGGTTTTTATTTTATTTTATTTTAATTTAATTTTTTTTGAGATAAGGTCTCGCTTTTGTAGCCCAGGCTGGCCTTAAGTTATCTGTCATCTTGCTAGAGCCTCCTGGTACTAGAATCTCATAAAGGCAACCGTGGCTGTGTCTGTGTCTTCATCCCCCAGCCTCCCACCAAACATAATATTTTTATGAAACATTTGGGAGTTCATACAATGCAGCCTGATCACATTAGCTTTCCATTCCTCTCAGGTTCACTCTCTCACCTCCCCCCCCCAGTCCAATTTGTTTTGTCCACACATTCACTGGAGCATGATCCACCTCCCGGTTGTCAGTCCCTTAAAGAAAACTGAGTCCTTCCCCACCCACACTCCCCAGAAGCCATTGACTGTGAAGAGCTGCACTTCAGTATCTTTGTCACAGTTTCTAAGGACTCTCCTCAATAGCTATCTGTCTGGACTGTTTCTGGAGGGGGGGAGCAGGGCGAGATTGTCACAGAAGCCTTCAATATCTGCAGTTATCTATACCGTTGTGAAAGAAGCTTCCTTGCCCCTAGAAGCTGGTGGCAGAGTAGGTCACGGGCTTCCGTGTGGTTTCCAGCAGCAGCACGGGCCGAGGATACCCACCCAGCCTCCAGAGGCAGCGTGGAACACAGACCTCAATAGGGACTCTGAGAGCAAAATGGACCATGGACATTGGCGTGGCTTCCAGGTATAGCCTGATCACGTATATCAACACGGTCTCCCGAGACAGCCTAGACCGTGGACATCAACACTTTCTGTGGCGGCTGCACAGACTGCACACACCAGCATGGCCTCCGTTGACAGCACAGACCACAGAGGCCTCTTGAGGAGGCTCAGTCTAGAAAATGAACCGTTCTTCATCTCAGATACCTTGTTGTTGCTCAGACTCAGGGTGATTGTGCAGTTGGGCGGTGTGTTAGGGGCGGGGTCCATTCGAGCTCTGGGCTGATGTACACCACCTTGCTCTCAGCACAGGCCGCCCTGCCCTGGGCATAACCATCATGTTTATAGCCCACGGGCAGTGCCATGCTCCAAGCTCTCCTTCCCCCAGCAGAGGCAGCTCCATGCAGCAAAGGGGCAAGTGGGCCCTGTAGTGGCTTGAGCCTCCCAATGGCCCAAGGACTGGTCCTACTCAGCAACATCATGAACCTCTGTCCAACATGGCCATACTCCCATATTCATCACTGCTGCAGAGTCTATGTCTTCATTTAAAAATGATTGACTTTTATTTCATGTGCGTATTTTGCCTGCATGTATGTCTATATACCACGTGAGGGCCTGCTGCCCAAAGAAAGCAGAAAAAAGTGCCAGATTCCACGAAACTGGAGTTACAGTGACTTGTGAGTCACTGTTTGGGTGCTGGGAACTGAACCTGTGTGCTCTCCAAAAGCAGCCAGTGCACTTAACCACTGAGCTACCTGTCCAGCCCTTTTCTGTGTCTTAGACAGCATATAGCTTGCTCTTGTTATAGCATTTAATATGATGAGCTCTGTTCTTCATTTAAAGTATTTGAAACATTTATATTTAATAGGAATATTGATATAACTGCATTTAAATCTACCACTTTGTATGTCTTTTTTTTTTTTTTAACTGCCTACATTCTTTGTTCCTCTTCTCCTGATTTCTTTTGGATGACTTGGACAGTTTCTATTTCTTCGTTTATATCTTGGTTGTCTTTTCAAAACCGAAGGTTTCTTGAGAACTTTTAATGTGTGTCTTGAATTTACCGAGTGATATTCGTGAAGATTTCCTATAGTGTGGCAGGCTCGCCAATCTGTGTTTCCATCTCTCTCCCAAGCTTCTTATTTCTCCCCAGTTTTGTTATTGTTTTAGTTCTTTGAGGTTCTTGTATGATGTGTTTTGATCATATTCACCCTCCTCCTCCCACTCTTCCCAGATCCACTCCCTTCCCAATTCCCCTACATTGCATCCTTTTCATTCCGTTCTTCAAGACCAGTTTGTCTTGCCCAAATATTCTTGGCCGTGGTCTTCCGCCAGCCTGTGGTTGGCTCACCAGTGCCTACACTAGTAGAGAAAACTGTCTCTCTCTCTCTCTCCCAGCAGCTAACAGTTGCCAATAGCCCCACGATTAGGAATGGGAATGCATGCCCCACCCCCCACCCCAGGCTGGGGTTTGGGCTGGGTGCGTGTTGTGACTGCCGAGAGTTGTACTGCAGCTCCCTGCTATGTCTAGTAGAAAAGGCTGCTAGCTCTGGTACGCTTTCTGCCTTCTCTTCAGCCAGGACCCCTGAGCTTTGGGCATGATGTTTGTATTCCATTTGAGTTCTACCTGTGATATTTTAATTACTTAGTGTGTTTCTTTGGCAACTTCATACATCCATATCATGCATACTGATTTCTTTCCTTCTATCCTTTTACAGATAATCTTTCTTCTAGCTCTGTTTAATCCCTTTTCTCCTCCCTCCAAACCTCCTCATACACATCTTTTGTTCTATTATGTGACCCATTGAGTTTAAGCAGGCTTAGTTGTGTCCTCCTAGGCACAACTCAGCCATGGCAAGCATGAACTCACAGCAGTTGTGTTTGCTTGTACAGGGCCTACACAAGACTGGCTTTGCCACTAATCCGTCCATGTACTGAACACATATTGCTTCGTTATTACACTTTCTTGAAATAACCAATCATCTTTTAAAGATGTGTGGGTGTAGGCTTCTCTCTTTGTACCATGTGGGTTCCAGGGATTGGACAAAGGTTGTCGGCCTTGACAACAAGCACCTTTACCACAGAGCCATTGCAGCAACCCTCAAAGACTTTTTAAAAACATCCTTTATATTTACCATTTCTCCGACTCTTCATTTTTTTTTTTTTCATGCACACCAACTTTGTCTGCTATTTGCTTTCTACTCAAATGACTAACTTTATCTTTCACTTTTTATCACCCTGAAGATTCTATGGCTGATAAAGTTCTTCGTCTTTTGCTTGTCTGGAAGTCTCATTTTTGCCTTTACTTTGGAAGATGATTTTCTCTGCAACAATAGTTCTGGAGTGACAGTGTTACATGTTCAGACCCTGGTGTGTGTCATTTCTGGGGAGAGTTGGGGGCTCATCTTACATTCCCCCTCTGTCTGTAGCGAGTCTCCCCTTTCCCCTTGCTGGCCACCTTTAGTTAAAATTTCTCTTTATCATAGGTTTGGAGCGATGCTGTTACGATGTACCTTGGCTCCCCGTCTTCATATTTCTGGTGTTTGGAAATTTCTTGTACCTGTGGGTTTATAGTGTTCACCAAATTTGGAAACATTTCAACTGTGATTTCTTCACATATATCTGTCCTCATCTATTTCTTATTCAGGGACTCTAAAGCTGTGTCAGGAGACCATGTCAGTGTGACCATCTGCCCTCTAGAACCTTCCTCAGCATCTTTCCATGCTTCATTCACTCTGTTTTTTGGTTGCTTTGTGTATGGGTGCCCGTCTTATACTGCTGGGGTATGTAGTACAATGCTGACCCCATACCTTTAAAAACCTCTGCTGGGCTCTCGGGAGAGACGCCGTAGTGGTTAAAAGTGCATGCATTGCTCTTGCAGTAGACCCAAGTTCAGTTCCTAGGACCATGTCCCCCAGCTCAAATGTGCAACTCCAGGAGCTCTAAACCCACACTTATACACCCCTTCTGCACACACACACACACAATTTAAAAATAAAATACACCTTTAAAAAGGGTCTCTACCAATTGATTGATGTCACCTCAACGTCCCTGTCTCTTTTCAATGTGCTCATTTCAACATCACTGTCTACCTTTTCCCTGTCTATGGGCTAGGTTTTCCTCTGATTTGTTTATTTTCTTAAGGCTTTTTACTTTTTTTGTACATTTTATTTTTGATATTTCACCTTCCTGTGTGTGTTTTTGAACTTTGATCCGGGAAGTTCTGTGTTATCCGTGAACAGCTTGACCATTCTGAAGCTTGTTTTCAACCTGGACCAGATGGTCGGTGGATGACTTGTTTAGCTCTCCAGAACAGTGGTTCTCAACCTTCCTAATGCTGCGAACCTTTAATCCAGTTCGTCAGGTTTATGGTGACCCCCAATCATAAAATTATATTTTATTTCTATTTCAAAACTGTAATTTTGCTATGGTTAGAAACCATAATATAAACGTAGATAGTTTCCAGTGGACGTAGGCAAACCCTGTGAAGACAGTGTTGTTGAGCTCCAAAGGCCACTTATAGTTGAGAACCACTGCTTTAGAGCTTCCTGGATGTGCCGCCTGGAGTGGAGAGTGTTGCAAGGCCATTGTAGGTGCTGTCTGGATTCCAAAGGAGCACCTGCCTTCCTATTTTGCTACTGTTCTTGTTTCTGAATTAAAGGGAGGGAAGGTGGGCGTTGGCTCCCGATTTCAGGGCCTCTGCCTATGGTGCTTGTTTCTGTGCTGTTGTGTGAAGCGTCATGGGGATGGGATGTGAATACATGGTAGGACAGACAGGAAGTATAGAAAGCCAGGAAGGGGCCAGGGACCAGATATAGCCCTCAAAGGCATGCCCACCGCTAGTGACCACCGCTTCCTCCAGCACGGCTCTACCTCTGAAGGGTCCAGCGTTTTGACAAATAGTGCCATCAGCTGGGGACCGGGTGCTTAATGCGTGAGCTTGTGGGGAACGGTCACAGGGAAGCCATACCTGGGCCTATCTGGCGTCATGTGAGTGCCAATAAGTAATAAGCCAAAGTCTTGGTTACAGTGTACAACAACACTGCCCTGGACATCTTTGGGTCCTTAGCTGTGCCTGTTTTCCTGAGGAAGTCCACTTGAGTTTTTGTGGCTCTCCCTTACACAGAGCCTGCAGGGTCCCTGTAGGTGGTAAGCTGGGCAGGCACAAGGCTTGCTCGTTTTCTACCCAGGATCCCTGTGATGGGATGCCCAGTACCCATGTCTCAAAGATGTTATCTACAGTCTGTCTGTCTCTTCTGTCCCTGTGCATCACGGTCAAAGGTAGCTGATCAGATGGCTCTATTGTTTAAGTGTCCCTTGTGTTAAGCACAAGGACCTGAGTTTGATCTCCAAAACCTATGTTTTAAGACAGTGTCAGGCCTAGCTTGTAATCTCAGTGCTGGGAAATGGAGACAGGCTGATCCTTGGGGCTTGCTGGACATCAGCCCAATAGTTGAGTTCAAGCTAAAAGTGAGCGGCCTTGTCTCAAAAAGCAAGGTGGACAGCACCTGGGGATGACTTCTGGAGCTGACTTCTAGCCTCCTCATGCACACATACATGTGTGTCCTTACACACGTACACTCTCACACATGAACATATAAACACATACTCAAAAGACATTCTACATAAACATTTTTTATCATGACAAGTTTTAAATGCCATCATCCTTACCATTTAACTTTCTTTCTTTCTTTCTTTCTTTCTTTCTTTCTTTCTTTCTTTCTTTCTTTCTTTCTTTCCTTTGGTGTGTGAACATATGTATGCCAGGGTTTGTGTGTGCAGGTGCACACGACAGATGCAGAGGCCAGAGAAGGATGCAGGGTGTTCTTCTCCGGTTCTCTCACCCTGCTCCTTGGAGGAAGGGTCACTCTTTGAATGTGGGGTATGAGCTTTCTTGGTTAGGCCTGCAGCCAGGGAGGCCCATCTTCTGCCTTCACCCAACTCAGTGCTGGGGTTACAGGTGTGGGCAGGACCATGCCCAGCTTTTACGAAGGTGCTGGGATCTAGACTTTGGTGCTCACGCTTGTAAAAGAAGTGCCCTCAGCCACTAAGCCATTTCTCTAGCCCCCTCAATAGCTTTAAGGGTACAGCTCGGTGTCATTTTGCACATTTATGTTCTTATGCAACCATCACCACCACCTTTTGATAATTCTTTTCATCTTCCCCAGTCAAAACTGATTAACAAAAGCCTCCCCTCTCACTGCCCTCCAGCCCCTGACAAGCACCACTGCTCCGTGTGAGTTGGAAGTTGATAGTTTGAGTAATCATCCTCCTCCTTTCTATGGTGACTCCACCCATTTATATTCCCATCTGGGAGTGAACGAGTCTTCTAGTTTCTCTATCCCTCACTCATGACTTATTTGTTGGTTTTTTTATAACATCCATCCTTATAGTCAATAGTTAAACTTTCTTTTTTACTCAATGGTTAAACTTCCTCTGCAAAGCTTAAGGTATGTCTTTCCAGTTTAGCATGGCTGACAGGGGTTGGTCAGGACACTTTCCCAGGGTCAGGTGACAAGATCTGAATTCAACACTTGCAACATTACTTCATTACTTCCTGCTCATGGAATTGTGACAGCCTGCTCATCTCTATACCTAAAACCCATTGCAGTGCCCAAGAGGTCCCGTGTGTTCCACACAGGTGCCCTTTGGGAGGTACGTTGTGGAGTATGTGAAGTCAGAAAGCTTCAAGGTCTGGGTGGTTTGGGGTCGTCAGAGCAACAGAGCTGGGAAGTGGTAATAAGTCTGGAACATCTCCATAGGCCAGACTCCCTAGCACTCTGAGCGTGAAGCTCAGGAATTCGGGAGACAAGCTATGGGAGACATGGCAAGAACTCAGGGTTCCCTAGAGCACCAGAACTTATAGAATGAATTTCTGTCTATCTGTCTGTCTATCATCATCATCTATGCATCTCTATCTATCTATTATGTCTCTGTATAGAGATGTATTATATATGTAAATTTATATGTACATATATACGGATTTATTGGGATGACTTACAGGCTGCCGTCCAGCTAATCCAATGGCTGGCCGTGAACAAAAAGTCCAGAACTCCAGTATTTGTTCTATCTACAAGGCTGGATGTCTTGACTGGTCTTCAGCATATTGTGGAATCCCAAAGAAGTAGGCTCCAGTGTCAGTGATGGAATGGATGTGCTGGCCAGATGAAGGCAAGCAGGCCATGAACAAAAACTTCCTTCTTCTGTGTTCTTATATAGGCTTACAGTAGAAGGTATGGCCCAGCATAAAGGTTTGTCTTCCTGCCTCAAAATCTACATCAAAAGCATGTGTCTTCCTATCTCAAAGGTCTGGCTAAAAGTGGACCCACCCACCTCCAACCAAGAAAAAAAAAAAATCTCTCACAGGTGTGCCCTCTACTTCTGGAGTGTAGTTCATTCTAGATGTAGTCAAACTGACAACCAACGATAGCAGTCACAACCATGCTGACCACAGAAGACAGAGGCGTTTGTGGAGAAGACACCTAGGATGCTAAGGAAGGCTTAAGGGATTGCAGATCAAGTGGACCAAGTGGGGAGTCAGGGCTCCCAGAAGAGCACAGTGGCCGGGGAAGTGTCTGTATATAAGTACTAAAGAATTAGGTGAGAAACTGGCTCACACACAGAGGCCTGCCATCTCCAAGTGGGTATGTAGGAGAACAGAGCCCTGGGAACCAGTGGCCCTGTGGAGGCATCCACATGTTCGAGGGTGTCCAGCTCACGCAGGCAGTCAGAAGGCAGCAGGGGTGTGGAGGGATGCCCTCCCTCCAGCTTTTGCTCCCTAGGACTCTCAAGGAATTAGATGATGCTGTTCACTCTGGGAAGTTATGGACCTGGATGCTAATCTCATCTTGACTTGCCTTCAGAAAGACATCCAGAGGCAATGCTTAAACGGGGTCACAGGGGTCCCACTCACATTGGTACAGGTCATTAAATGTCAGGGGCAGCATGGGGACTCACAAGAGTCTCACCCCACTCTTGTGAGAATGGTCAAGCCTCAGCTCAGGAAACTGGCTTGCTCATGAGCTTCAGCAGGCCCCTCCTCAGCAACAGGTGTGAGAAATCCACTCCATGTTAGGAAACACAGAGATCCTGTAGAAATGCCATGCTTGGGGAAGGAGCAAGGGATGGGTCTCCATGTGGAAACACTTCCACGTCTGGAGCCTAAGAAGAGGGTCTGGGTAGTCTCAGAGGACGTGTGAGTTCTTTGGCTGGACTCTCAGCAAGGTGGGGTGTGAGACGGGCCTCCCGGCTGCTGATGGCATGCTCTGTGCCTCCGGTTCTCTTCATCTTTCTCCTTGGCTTCCTGTATGAAGCAGACAACCCCTTGTTGGCTTGGCATTGCCGAAACTACAGGAACACAGAGATCCGTTTGTTGGTCTTTGGAATGCCCATGGCTTCCTCGCTTCTCAGATGTGCACCTACCTCTGGGTAACTGGCCCACAGGGTGGGGCCAGTTGTCATGAAAACAAAGAACATTGGAGTTCTGAATGTGTGGCCATTATCTAAGGAAGTAAAACTTTAAGTTTCATGGGCTGATAGTTTGGCTGCCTGAAGCCCTGTGTGCTGCATAACCTTTTCATGTTTAGCGACTTTCGGAAACAGTATCTGTGTTTAGCTGAAAAAGGTAAAGTTAAGCCAATGGTAAAATAAAATGTGTGGCCGGCTTACCTGCCTGTGCTCCTGAAACCTAGAGAGATTGCAAATTATTGAAAAGGATCTCCACGGTATATTGGGCCATCCACACTCCCCTCTGATGCCGTCGGCCTCTCTGAGTATGGCTTGGCCTTCAGCTACGCATGCATGACTCTGTTATCAGTGTGCAGCGTATGTATCTGTGTGTTTCTCTGTGTGCAAGCAGGTGAACGAGCCTGTGGAGACCACTGGACTGGAGGTCATCAAAGGGCCAGACTGGCTGGTCCAAGTCCTACAGTTTCTCCTTTTCCTGCTTCCCAGCTCCGAGATGATTTGTGCCACCACACCCAACTTTTTCCGTGGGTTCTGGAGCTTGGATCCAAGCACTTATTGGTAGAGCCGCCTCCCCAGCTGCCCATTCTGTGTTTAAGAGTGCTGTTGCTTGCTTTTAACCTCTGGAGAGACTGCCTTGTATATGAAGGTGAGTGGCCGTGCTGAAGATGCCACAACTGATGTCCCAGTGACTTCTTCCTTAGAGAGCTTCTCTGTCTGGGGAAAAGGCTTTGGGATGTTTGATAAACTCAACAGGGGTTGAGGGGGGTTCAGAGGAAAGCCCAGAACCTTTGTTTCTCGTGATATTTTCTAACTCTCCCTCTGGGTTATGGAGAATTCTTTTGAGAGAGAAAAAAGCCAAAAGCTTGTAAACAGTGATGCCGATGCTGATGGGGCCTTTCTTTGTAACTGAATAAGCTGTCTTAATTCAATAAAGTGCAATCACAAAAGGCTTAGATTGGAAGTCTCTTGTGTATTTCAAAGCTTGGCTGAAGTATAATGAACCAAATTGATTCCTTCCAAACAAGCGAAACCCATAAAGTAATGGGGGGGGGGACTTCCCATGAACAAATATGAAACATTGAAAAAGTACAAGTGAACTTGCTGTTTCCGACAGATAAAGGGCTAGCCTGCAGAGGAGCCATGCAGGGGAAGGTCAAGGGGAGCAAGCCACCACTCCTCTCCTGAGAGCCTGTGGCTCTCTTTCTTTCTTTTGCTCAAAGGCAGCAGATACTGAACAGACGCTGGGTGGGAGAAGTGTTCCCCAACTGCCCAAGACTGGAGAAGATGAGGAAGAGTCCAGCCATGGTGAGAAAAGGCAAACCTACATGACCTAATGTGGGCCACGTTTCCTGACTGGGACCACTAAACCCATAACTTCATCCTATTCATCTTATTAGTTTCTTTGACATTTATTGACAATAATTAACATGGAGGAGGCAGCGGTGAACCTGCCACCCCATGGCTTACATCCCATATAACTGAGTAAACAGTAATTTATAACTTAATAATATTATTCATTATTAATTTTGTTGAGGCTAACTAGCAGGAGAAGGCTGAGAAAGTGGACCTGAGCTGGGTTGAGGATGAGGATGAAGAAGGAGGACTCCCGAGAGGAAGTCGTGTTTAAACGTTGTGGATGCATGTGTGAATGGGAGATGGGAATAAGGGTCTTGGTAGCTAGCTCAGTATGCGAAGGACCGGGAAGCAGGAAGGAGCAGGATGCGGTGAAAGAAAGGCCGGGCCAGGGGGAAGGAGGGCAGTGCATGGAGCCTGCCTGCAAGGCAAGTTGCCTGGTGAACAATTCCAACTAATGTCTCCTGGCAGCAGTATTTTCCCACTTTCTCCCAGGCACCATGTCCTTGAACTCCTCAAGTGTTACTACCGCTAAGGTCTGGAAATGCCTTCGAGTGTAATCACTGCCTAGGATCTTCCTTTGGTCAGCAGCAACCCAGCTGGCCCCTCTACTCTGGCCGCTACTTGCCCATCCTCTGTAGCCTGGAGGTCCTTGAAGAGACGATGACAGCGGACGGGAGCTGAGGAGTGCCTTCCTCATGCCTGGCATCTGTTCCTGATACACCATCTGCCCAAGACAACAAGCCCACGCCTTCCTTCTTCTTCCCTCCCCACTTCTTGTTTAGACTGCGAGAATAAAGGAAGTCATTACCACCGGTGTGCAAGGAGCCACAAGCCTCCTAGGCTGCTGCAGAGAGGGAAACACACTTCAGGACTTCCTCTCTGAGTTCCCATGCATCCTAGTCTTGCCCTTCTTGCTTGGGGGCTCAGCATTCCAGAGGTGAGGGCAGGCTGGTGGTGGTGGTAGGGTCCTTCAGTTCTGCAGCTGAACACTGGCCCAGTTGGCTGTAAACACGGGGCTTTACATTTGCCCTTACAGTCACCTTGACATCGCCTAACTTTTAAAGAATGCAATAAGCAGTTTGGACAGAGTCATGAGGCTTGGAGCGAGGCTTGGAAACCTGTTTTCTTCCCAAGGCGTTATCAGCAACACGCCATATGGTTTTTGCCTAGCCATTCAGCTGCTCTTAGCTTTTCTATTCTCAATTGAACAACTGAGCTAATAGAATTTGCCACCTCACCAGGGTATCACAGCAATCCTCCGAATATCTATAAATGCCTTTGAACTCCTTGGGGAAAAAAACATGCAATCAAAATACCACGTGGAATTTATATAAATGTCATCCTAACTCCAGAGCTTCAGTTTGAATGTGGGGATTTTCGGGCTTATGTGGATCTGTTCATTATAGTTATCATGGAAATTATGTGCGTGTCCTGAAGTTCTGAGTTCTAATTTTTTTTAAGACTATGTGACAGGTTGCGATGCTGAGGTTTTTCTAAGTGGTCTTCTTGAATGGTTGACTGAGAGGTTAAGAGCACTTACTGAGGCCCTGAGTTCTGTTCCCAGCTCCCATGTCAGGTGACTCGCAGCTCCCAATGACTCCAGCTCCAAGAGATCCAATGCCCCTGACCTCCACAAGTCCTGAACTCACAGATAGACAGACCAACTGACAGATAGACTCTCCAACACTCACTCTGTCTGTCTGTCTGTCTGTCTCTCTCTCTCTCTCACACACATACTTTAAAAATAAAGTTAAATCTTTTAAAAGCAGTTTGCATGTGGAAATGTTTCCTGCACACAGCAGTGGCGCCCTACAACATGGCTGCTGAGCTTAAGGCATTCTCGGGGTTCCTTGTAGGGAAGGCAAGAGCAGATGGCATTATCGCCCAGTTTTCAGGCTGTGCTTCTATGTTACAGCTTAATGATGGCATATTGCTTTGCCTTTCTGTGGGGGAACTGAGAATAAGTTTCTCTGGGCAGATCTGTAAGAGTTTGTCCTCCCGAAAGCCCCGGGACTGTTTATTTGACTCTCCGATGCAACTGAACTATACTTAAGTCTGTGTGTTTACTGCAGAGATTTTCAAAAAAAGAAATAAAAAGATTTAGCGACCCCAAATTAGTTTAGGAACCAGCGTGTCCCTTGCTTTAAGGAACATGATAAACATTTCAAAAGAGCATGCCAGCTCACTATCTGACTCTGCAGAGACTTCAGAGAAAACAGCAGCAGTTAAGCAATGTGTGCCAAGAGCAAATCTGGGGACCGTGTTGATTTGCAAAGAGGAGGGGAGTCGGCTGCTCACTGCATTCCTCCTGGCTCCACATTTGCTGCGCAAAGGCAAAGGTCCACTTCTGGGGGTGTCAGCTCAGGGAGCTGGGGGCCAGCCTACACCTCCTTGCTGTCAGAGGTCCCTGGTGGTTGAATGAGTCGAAGAATGATTCATCCAAATGGCTTCTTCCTAAGAGATGTGAAATGGCTCCTCAGGTATGGAGGCTGGAGAATGGATGGAGAAAAACCTTCGGTTGCTGGGGTCAGCCCTTGCCCTACAGTCTGGACATCTGCTTGGGGTTCACAGGAGAGAAGTAGGCTTGCAGGGAATGAGGAAAAGGCATTTTCACAAGACATCAAGGGCCTTTCCTCAGACTGCCCCTTCAGTGTCTTTTCTTTAATTTTTCTGGCTAAACATAATTAACATGTCCCAGAGCTGCTGGGGATTTGGGTTTGTTTATGAAGAACAGGCTTGCTGGCACCCAGAGCTCAACAGAAAGAAGCTTGCTCATTTGCCACATATATCTGGGCATCTGGGGCAAAAAAAAAAAACCTGAGCGTCAGCCCCCACCCTTGGCCCTCAGCTCTCCAAAGCGAGCAGAAAGGCCATACAGCAGCTGCCTGAAGTCTGGATCAATTGTTCCCAGGGCTCCCAATGCGTTGTCTCCACGCCGGGGAGCTGGGGGGTGAGGGCAGCTGGCCACCACACACACACACCTCCTGGTGAGGTCGGAAAAATCTTAATTTTGTTTTATAGGTCACAGGTCAGCCCATCTGTGCCGATTCTTGTAATTGGGCAGGACGTGCTTTGTGTGGCCCAATTACATCTTTTCTTTCAGACCCAACGGGAGCCATCAATTAGGACCACGCTGGTGCCTACAGCTGACCTGAACTGTTTGAAGACAGAGCTTCCACGAAATGCCCTGGAATTACTTTATTCCCAAGAATCTTAATTACAAGGAGTCTTCATGATGGAAATATTAAATGACCTCCATTCCCTTGGGCCTATAGCCCCTGGCCAGCTCCTCCATGTTTCTGCTCCTCTTCCACCTCAGTGTGAGAGCGCTCCAAAGGCTTCGTGGCAAATGACCACTGCGGAGAACATGCTGTTAGAATCTGCTCCTGAGCCTGGGAGCTTTCCAGAACTTTCCGTCTGGCCACTTCTTTGCTGCTCAGTTATAGGAGAGAGGTCTCCACAGCATCCCGGATCTGCCTCAACTCACCTTCCCCAGGTCCAAGGTAACAGCTCTCTTGGACTCAATGTACCTCGGTTTCCCCAGCTGGGGAGCAGGTGGCTGGGTGCTATGCCTAACCCTCCAAGCAGAACTTGAGGCTGCTTCTGGGAATGGCCACTGAGTGGTCCTTAGGTGCCTTTAGACAAGGGTAACCAACGCACTTTGGAGCAGACGCTCTTGGTCTTCACTGGTCTCTCCTGTCAAGGCCTTCTTAGCGACCATCAGTGTGTCGTTAGTAAGGTTCCTGTCCTGGGGGAGGGGACCCAGGGCCCTTCTGGCACTTCACAGCTGTGCCCACCCCCACCTCCCAGCTCCACTAGCTTCCAGAGAGGGAGCTCTGGGCAGAGGTGGTACATTTGCATAGGCGCCAAGGAGGCCCTTCTCTGGAAAGGGGTCAGGACCAGACCCTCTTCCCTTTTGTAGGAACAGGCAGGGCACAGTGCTGACTTGGAGCTGTTGGCAGGGACAGGCACCAGCGTTGCCAATGGAGAGCCGGCTCACCGTGAGAGAAATGCAGGGACAGTGTCCGTGGCCTCGTGGGATGACGGTTCCCCGCAGTGTGTGCTGGACAGCAACAGGGGTGGGGGCCCTCGGGAGGAATGATGGCTGCTGTGGGGATGAGACAAAGGAGAGTCTAATTTTTCAGTGTGTTAGTGGAGTGCTCTCGCAACCCCCCCCCTTGCAGAATCTTCTTGTGGCTGTGGGCCAAAGCTTGTCAGATGAGAGGCCTTCCTACCACCACCCACTCTTGCCTGTTGTGATAGCCCAGCCACACTTGCTCTGTGTGTGTGCATGTGTGTGCTCCTGTGTGTCCATTTGGTGTAGGCATCCTTATCAAAGACTCCCTCCCTAGCACTCAGGGCCCAGAGGCTTCAGGAACCCTTTTCTCTACTGTCCCCTCACAGGCGCCTGTGCACTGAGGTGAGGAGCTGGGGGATGATGCCAGTTTCTAGGTGGCGATGCACCCACTCCTGGCCAGAGAGGCTTGGTGATGGGTTCTCAGCCTCCCGAGCTCTCTGAGCATGTACGTGGCCACAGGTCAGTGATACATGCTGGCTGTTTACGAGGATCGGCAAGGCCAATGGCGCCTTCTCAAGCACAGCGACCGAGGGTGTGCGGTGTGGGCTTGATGCTCGCTCAGTTTGTTTCCAGGGCAGGAAAGTGGGCTGTAGGGCAGGAGGCTTCTGTTCAGTGTCTTTGGAATGAGGCCTTTTGGGGGTGGGCAATAGTGCCCTTACAGATGTGGTTAGTTAAGGTTCGGTCAAAGCAGAGCCCAGTGGCTCCATCCTGGACTTAGACATGACTGTGTTCATATCTAAGGAGAGACTTGGAGGCGGACACGTGACAGGAGAATTCTGTGCCAGGCTGCAGAGGGAGATGAGCCCTCTGTCAGAGGCCAAAGATGGCCAGAGGCGGTGGGTAGCGACTGGGAGCTGGAAGAAGGCTAGCCCTCTCGTCTCGGGGATCAGCTTTGCCCATTCTTTGATCTCAGCTCTGGCCCTTAGGAAATGTGGAGGTGGTTCTTGGGCCTGTCTGTGGTGCAACCCTGGACAACCCTGGAGGATAGACACAGACAACAGGCCCCTGCTTTTCTCTTTGCCCCCTGAGCTCCAGCTGGACAATGGTGGGGTGAGAGAGGCTCTTTCCAGGCGTCCCATGGGCAAGCGTCTTCTCTTTAGATGGACAATACTTGTCAGAAGGGCCCATTCAGTGTCCTCCTTCGGTGCTGCACCCTGAGCCAGAGGGATCTGGAAGTGCAGCGACCATGTGGGTGGTGGGTGGAGCTAGGGCATTGTGAAGGCCATCCAGCAACAAGACCCTTGAAAATGTTTGGAGATCAGGATGGCTCATTTTGATCGTCAGTTTGACAGGATCTAGAGGGCTTCACTACCCCAAGCTCATGATGCCCATCCGACCCCATGTCCAGAAACTTAAGCTCTGCCTACTTCTCTTCTGCCCAGTTATAAGCTTCTAGCTATTTTTTATTAACCAACCAGCTTTAAATAGAGGAGCAAGGTTTACAGAACCTCACTTGGTGTAAGTGCAAATGTGCTCATCTGGACAGTAACCAGATCTTAGGGACCAGTAATTAGCATTAAAACACATAGCACCAGACAAACCCCCAATCCTTCCCTTTTTTAAGTCACTTTTACAGGTATTTTGTCCCAGCAATGAGAAAAGTGACTAACGTAGGGATATTGGACTTTTTTCAAGCAGCGTGTCTCCTCTGGAACCAAACCAGAAGGAGTTATCCATGGCCTCAGGCCTCCTGGAAAGCTATGGAGACTCTCAGTGGGAGAAGGCAGCCAGAGGTTCCAGCAGCTGGCTCCCTGGGGCTCCTGAGGCCTGTGAGGTGGGCAGTCTGCAGGCTTTGCCATAGCTGCCCCTTCCCAGTGCTGCTGGCAGGTGTGGGCCTGCAGGTCATGGTGAGGTGTTTTCAGGAAATCGTCTTTTAATCAGGCAAGGAGCCAGCTGTCCAGGGAGAAGGATGACATAGGTGGCCTTGGGGACTCCGTTCATACTTCATGACCACCCACCTGACCTGTGAACATCTCAGGATTTTGTGAAGTCAAGCAGGAAGCTTTCTGGACAGCAGCCTAAAATGACTTCATGCTTTTCCTCTCCCCTGTCTCCTCAGAAGCCCCTTATATAGTAACCTCTAAGATCTCTTTCAGCTCCAGGAGGTCACAGAAGTACCTTCTGAGGAGGAAAAGGCACCGCAGCCCTTGACCCAAACCTCCTTCACTCCCATAATAATCTAAGCAGTAGCTTCTGGGCAAGGGTGTGTGTGTATGTATATGTCTGTGTGCATATGTTCTGTATGTAAATGTAGGAGTGGTAAGTGTGTGTAGGTATGTAACTATGTACATATATCCCATGAAAGGATATGTATGTGTGTCCATGCATGTCTGTCTGTTTGTGTAAATATACACATGCATATTCACACTTCAGCACCCTATGGGAAGATATTGGTCTCCGTCGGCAATGGTTTATGGTGTGGAATTTGGAGAGTCCAGCATGTGAGTTTGCATTTTTTTTTTTTAGTTTAACAGAGCATGTCAGGTTGGACAAGGCGCTAGGAAGTACAATGAGAGCCTGTACCAGGGAGCTTCCTTTCCAGGGGTGTGTGGCTGTACCTGGCTTCTAGGGACTACATCAGATATGTGCTCTTTGACAACAAACGTGGGATTTTTTTTCCTCAAAATTATTAAGTGCACGACTATCTTTATGACTCCAAATGCGAGCTTTTGGCATCACCTCTGACCCAGACTCTGTTGGAGAATCTGACCTCGGCAGCCAATTTCCCCCAGGGCTGGGGGGTTGATTGCTATGGTCATTAGCTTTTCATTCCTGTGGTAGGATGTCTGTCAGGAACAGCTTGACTACAGACATGTTGATTTGGGCCACAGCTTCCAAGGGCTCAGGCCATCAAGGAGGGGACAGCATGTCAGAATCCTTTACATTACTTTGGGCCAAGAAGGCCAGCATTTTCTGGATTTTTCCTCCTTTGTTCCTTCTGGGCCCCCACAGTCTGGGTGTGTCTCTCCTCGATTAATCCTCAGGGAACCCCAACGCAGACATAGCCAGACACGTGCCTGTCTCCCTGTATGGGCCCAAGGTCATTCTACTTTCTGTCAAGTTGACAGTGAAGCTCTTGGCAACCAAACCCCGTTCTTCCCTCGTCTCCTCGTTCGGCAATGCGCTGCCACACCCGAAGGTGACACATCCCTGGGGCAGGTTACAGGCTCCTGGGACAGGTGACATACGTGTGGTACAGCTGATGACAGACTCCTCAGACAAATCTGAGTGCAGGGCCACGGGGTGGCATGTTCTCTTCCCCTCATCCCCCCAAGAGCACGGAAGGACACCTGGAGGAGCCCTGGCTTTCCAACACGCTCACTGGAGTCCTAAAAGCTGGTAGTCAGTGGAGAGGGAAAGAGACACAGAGCCAAGGCAGAGAGTTCCTGCCACAGGCGGTTGCAGCGCCTGTGTGGGTGAGTCCGGCCCTTCCCTCAGAGAGAAAGGAGCAGTTCTCCAGTCTCGTAAAGAGGGAAAGAGTTCCCTGCTTGCAGCAGGGGTTTGCAGTGCTTCTGTGCCACCCTGGGAATCACACTGCATGTCAGTACTGCAGACAGGCACACGAACTGGGCTACTTCCCTGACAGCCGATCCAGGTTCAAAGCCAGCCTTGGTGACGCACTGCCTTAGCCACACCGCATAAGATGACCGAAGCCGTGGCCGTGGTCTCTCAGCAAGGGAGCTTCGGACAGAAAACCACAGGTAGGGGTTTGGTGACAGACTGCTAGTGCCCTGGGTCACAATGTGCCGAGGACTGGTTTATACTGGAGGGCATGGTAAGATGGGTCCCCCTTTTCCCTTCCTTCCTTCCTTCCTCCCTCCCCCCTCCCTCCCTCCCTCCCTCCCTCCTCCCTTCCTCCCTCCCTCCCTCCTCCCTTCCTCCCTCCCTCCTCCCTTCCTCCCTTCCTCCCTCCCTCCTCCCTTCCTCCCTCCCTCCCTTCCCCCCCTTTCCTGACACCCTCCTTTTCTTCCTTCTTTTTCCCCTTTCTTCCCTGGCAAGATTTAAGCTCATACTCTGTCCTCCTGCCTCACTGACTCCTTTTAGACCTGAGACGAGGTTCTGTCTATGGGGCAGGCAAGGTAGGGTACAGAGCAGCCAATTTCTTTCACTCTTCCCATGGACACAAGTTATTTTCCTCCAGAAGAATGCTGCCTTTTATTTATTTATTTATTTCCGTTTTTCTTTTGGAGTTAAGGTCCGTGCAGACCGTTCATGGGTGTGTGTGGCTTGATGAGTTCCATAGACCAAACCCTTAACCGGAAACTGTGCATGCTGCAGCTTCAGGTGCTCCCCACTTCCCGCCGGGGGAAGCCAGGAGCTCACCGTCAGTGCAGCCAGCGCTGACCTACCTGCCTTTCCCATCGGCAGAACTTCACCACAGGCCCACGCTCCTGTCTTGCCTCTCCTGCTCCAACCTCCATGTGTGGGAGGTCTTCCCACGTTTCCGCATGCTGACTGACAGCTGTTCTCATGGCTACACTGCAGTCTCTGTGCGACCTGACTGCCCCCGACCTGGTCTACCAAATGATGGCAGTTAACAGTCTCAGGCTTGGGCCCGTATAGTGATCCTGTCAATGGTCTGGCCTGCGATTCCCAGGATGTGTGACAGCGACTATAATGGTAGTTGTCAGTGCTGTTTGGACTTCCACCATTGCGGCTAACACCTGAGATAAACTAACCTCAGTGGAATAGGGTTGACTTGGGTCATAATTTCAGGAGTGTCTGTCCATGGCCCCCTTAGTGCTGCAGTGTGTTCTGGGCCTGCGTCTACACAGTGAGCCCTGGGATTATAGTGGCACCAGGGAGGGGTGCTCACATTTTGTATCTAGGAAACAAAGAGAAAAACAGAATGGGGCCAGGGTTCCAATATCTCTCACTGACTAGCCCCACCTGCTCTACCATTTCCCACTAATACCACAGGCTGGGACAAAGCATTTAGCACATGAGTCTTTGGGGAACCATCAAGAACCAAACTAAAGTAATATTTATTTATTGATTTATCTATTGGTGTTACTATTTTAAAGATACATTGGATCAACCATTGTTCTGGGTCCTATATACATTTCAGTCACTACCTGCACTGTGACATGCTACTATTAACCCCTATTCGCATATGGGGAAACTGAGGCAGCTAGCAAGTCAGTAACTTATCCAAAGTTCTACAGCTACTAGTTCATTTGGTGGGTACTGATCCTGGCAACAGCCTGTCACTTGTTCTGACCTTTTAGGCAGTAAGGTCCTGCCAGGTGCTTTTATTCCCAGCTAGAGAAAGAGAAGGCCCTGATACTGTCACACTGCTACCCTGGTCACAACAAGGTCGGGAAAGTGATGAGCTGGGGTTCTGGAAACAGTTTAGACAAACCATGATGCAGGTCTCAAAGTCAGAGCCAAAGCTGGATCCCAAAATTTTGGGATCAGGACGGGGAGTCACAGTCAGCATGGTTGCCTCATTAGCGAGTAATCCACCCCACTGCAAATTAAGAAGCATTTCCCTATGTTACTTGGATTCAAAGAAAATTAGTAATGGTGTAGAGCTAACTGAGAACGAATAAGCTAGAGTGTGTCCCCAAAAGAGAGTTCCAAAGAGAAAGATGAGTCCTAGAAACCTCAAGAGAGGAGACCAGGAGGCACCCACCCAAGCTCTTCCTTGGCCTCCACACTCCTACAGAATGGTTAGAGCTACAGCGGTTAGAGCTATGGATAGAAAAGACAGGGTCTCCAACGAAGCTAACTGGACCCTGAGACTGATCCCTGTGAGGATAAAGACAAGCCCAGGCAGGCCAGCCTGCTTGTTAAAATGGGGCAGAAGGTCCCAGCAAAACAATTACAAGTAAAACATAGCTGTCTGTGAGAAAACCGTGTTTCCTAGAAGTGAAATAATGGTTCAGGTTTGGGGAAATCTGTTAGGGTGACTCTTCACACTAGCGGCTAATAGAGAGAACTCATCAGACACGCTGGATGCAGTGTCTGTGCTCAGCCCTTGCCACCAGCCCCGTTCTCTGGCAGACACCCCCATAACAGGTTCAGGCTCTCTGTCTGCTCACGAGACGCCCTCCTTAGTTTGGTGAAAGAGTGGAAGGTTGGCTGGAGCAGGGAGGCCTGCTGGGTGGGAACTTGACTAC
This sequence comes from Meriones unguiculatus, assembly GCF_030254825.1. Taxonomy (NCBI): domain Eukaryota; kingdom Metazoa; phylum Chordata; class Mammalia; order Rodentia; family Muridae; genus Meriones; species Meriones unguiculatus. Next base: position 114,558,465 of record NC_083355.1, on the reverse strand, counting down.
CTGCCCCCCCCTTCTCTGAGAGCATAGGGTAGGTGCTCCCCTTGGAACTGTGAGAGCCCACCTGGGGGGCTGTGCAGCATCCCTGGAGGTGAGCGGCCATCGTCTGAAGGTTAGGTACAGAAAGACCTCTCAGGTCTCCCTCTTCGGGGCCAAAGCAAGACATGGAGAGAGACCTTTTCTACTTTTCAAGGTTTTAAAATAGTATGTGTGTGTGTGTGTGTGTGTGTGTGTGTGTGTGTGTGTGTGTGTGAGTGTTTGGATGTGTGGATAGGTACATGTGTGTCATGGCATGTATATAGAGAGGGACCACCTCAATGGCTAGGCCTCATCTTCTACCTTGTTTGACACAGTGTCTCCTGTTTGCCTCTGCTTAAGATAGGCTAGGTGGCCCGTGAATGCCCAGGGATTCTTCTTTTCCTGCCTTCCACCTTCCCACAGCGGTGCTGGGATTCCAGATGTGCTCTGCTATATCCAGCTTTTATGTGATTTCTGGGGATATGAACTTAGGACCTCAAATCTTGCACACCAACATTTTGCCCAGTGAAGCATCTCCCCAGTCTAATAAATTTTTTTCAAAGAATTCAAAGTTCAGTTACTGATTTCTCTCTCCCCCTCTCTCTCCTTTTTTTTCCTTCCCTCTCTCTCTCTCTCTCTCTCAACAATCCTTGTAATTTTTTGTACAACAGTTGGTATGATCATAGACCATACTTTTGGAGAGCTGCTTCATTTGCCTAAACTAAGTTAGTGACTGGATTGGAGCTCCTAGCTCTGTCTTCACTGCCCCTGGGTTAGCCCACTGAAGAGCAAGACAAGATGGCAGCTCCAACATTCTACAGGGGACAGCAGGCTCCATTGTTCGTTGATACTGAGCATGTTTCTGACAGGCTCTGTTCAAGTTGCTTGCTGCTTATAGACAACATCCAATTTAATCTTCACTGTTTATTGATCTACTCAACAAAATTTCAAGGAGGAACTGACCTGTAAAAATGCTGAGTTTATTTAGGGGCACGAGTGACTGAGAAGCCAGCCCTTGGCTATGCCCTCCTGGAGAGCCAGCTGTTAAAGGCGTAACGGGTTCATTTTTCTTCTTAGCATCCAGCGTCTCCCACTTTGGGACCCCACAGCCAGTGACAGATGAGGTGACACTCAGCTCTGTTCCCTGTCCATTTTCTGTTCCTCTGATAAACACTAGGCGATTTGTAAAGAACAGGGTTCCCTTCAGCTCATGGTCTGGTGAAGGCTTCATGCTGCGTTGTAATGGGGCGTCCATTCAACGCATCCCCTGAAAACACACAGCAAGCCGCCATGGGGTTCTCTTCTTTTCTTTCTAATTTGAAAAAAGTTATTATTTTTGTATGTATATGTATGCGTGTGTGCGTGTATGTGGGCAGCACACCTGTGCCACAGCACACATGTAGAGCTCATAGGACCACTTTGTGCGGTTGGTTCTCTCATTCTAAGTTCATGTGGGTTCTGTGGCTCACCAGGCTTGGTGGCAAGTGCCCTCTTACTGCACGCATCCTGTCAGGAGGGCCCCACCTCCACGACCTTATCAAGGATCTTAATTACCTCTCATAAGAATCTGGTTAGTTTCAGGGACTTCCTGTGACTATTTTCAATTCTTTACCTTCCTGTTTAAAGAGTTTCTTGTAAAGCACGTCAAGTGTCCATTCCGGAAGAAAGTGTCAGGCAGCATTTGCAAGCAACAGAAAACCGGGAGTAGCCTTCACCCACAGACCTGCTGGCTGGCTGGGCTCTCGGCTCTCTCTTTAACCTCTGTAAGCACAAGCTGCTCCTGCCCTGTCAGAGCAGCTTCTGATTCCACCTGTGCTGAGGTGGTTATGAGGCAGCCTGAACACGCTTGCCTGACGCTACACATCTGGCAGGTGACAGGGTGAGGTGGGGACTTGGATGTTCAAGCTTAACTCATCAGGTAGGCTCACCCACAGGTGAGCCGTTACAGATGCAGCAGCTGCCAGATTCTTATCATCCGTATGATGAATTCCAAGCTGTTGTGGTAGGTGACTGTACTTTCGGCTGCTTGCACAGCTTGACTCTCTTCTCAAACACCCCAAGTGAAAGACACAGCTCAAACACGATCATCTCTACATTTTAGGATTGAGGTTATTTAGTCACTTTAGGGACACCCTCCTTTCCCAAACAACCACCTGTGAGGCACACATTAACATTTTTTAAAAACTGTGATGTATAAACTTCCCTCTCTCTCAACAAATGTGACCTGTGCTGCCCACAATAATTACGGTGGTGCATCTGTCCCTATGTGCATTCTCCTGTGCCCTGTGTCAGTGTGTCCACCCACAGCCACAGCAGCCATGGCCAGGTTCCTGTGTGAGGGAATCACAGTGCTCCTTTGGGCCTGCTTGTGTTCTGCCTGGCAGTTTGGCAGGACTGTTTCCTGCTGCTCACCCACGCCGCTGTGATAGGCCTTTGCTACATGGCCAGGCTCTCATTCTGCAGCTACCTGCCTGGCAGGGGCCGCTTGCTTGCCCCCCGACCCCTGTGTAGGGCTATATGAACATCTGGGTAATTTCTGTGGGCATGTGCTGTTCTGTAAGTAGGGTCCCTGGGGCATAGGGCAAGCCTATGTGTAGCCGTTAGGAAATTATCAGTTTTTCCACCGGCTAGACCATGTCACACATCTGCAGCAGCCCTGCGCTGCGTCCCCCATGCCCTCACAAGCACAGGTGTGAGGCTGTGGGCTCTCACCAGGGCTGAACACGCGCCTTACACAGGCTTCTTTGCCACGTGCTTATCAGTGTTTAACTATTTTAAAAACGGGGTTACTGTCTTTTTAGTTTTTATTTTGAGCTAATGGAGGAAATAAACACAGGCACAGTGAGCTCACTCCAGCAGACTTAAGACACAGGTACACTCTGAGACATGGAGCCACACACAGGGACATGGCCCTCACAAGGAGGAGCGTGTGCATATGTAGCCACACAGAATGCATGCATGTAACAAGTTCAGACAACCTTCAAGTCCATGAAGCCTTGTGGAGTTACATATCCTTTGCTGCTGCGACATGTCCCCTGTCTTTCACGTCCTGGGTAGGAGTGTGAGGGACAAAAAGGGTCCCCACATTCTATACCTGCATGACTCCCTTCTGCTGCCACCAAATGAGCAGGGAGAAGTAAGGAGACCAGTGACGAGGAAGCACAGCTTTAACAGCTCTGTGAAAGTGACCCCAGCTAGCGCCCAAGGCCCTAGGCTTCTTACTGGGATCTGGAAACCGGTGTGCAGTTGGGGAAGTGGAACCCAGAAAAGGAGTGTCAGGAGTTAGCTCAGTCCTGAGATCTGCCAGGGGTGAAGGGTGAAGGTCCTGTGGGGACCTCACAGCCCGGGAGGCGTCCCCACACACAGCTGACGTCCTGAGCCAGCTGAGGATCTGGTGCTCCAGCACACAACACTGACAGGGTTTTTCAGAGGTGACTGATATGTCTACTTTATGATCGTTGGTGATGAGAATTCTGCTTTGCACAAACATGTAGTACAAGCTGGCAAATGAGTGTTCAGGGCCATATCAGACATTGTTGGAAATTCTGTCTTTATCTCAAGCCAGAAATTCATTTTACTATTTTGATTTTTTTTTTTTTTAATGAAACCCGAATCTTCAACTCAAACAGCAATTTTAAAAATCAAACATCCTAACATAATCCACTCCACAGATACTCTAAATGATGTTAGGAAAACACTAGAAGTCTGCGTTTTCTGTTGTGGAACAACTGTCCTCTTAGAACAGCAAAAACCTCTGCGTGTGCAGAGAGAACGCCACAGCTCATACAGAGGATACTGTAGGCTCTCAACCTTCCGGCCGCTGCGACCCTTTAGAACAGCTACTCATGCTGTGGTGACCCCCAACCATGGAATCGTTTTTATTGCTATTTCACAACTCTGATTTTGCAACTGTCAGGAATCGTAATGCAGATATCTGTGTTTTCCGATGGCCTTAGGTGACCCCCTTGGGAGGGTCATTCGACCCCCAAAGAGATCGCAGCCCACAGATTGAGAACCACTGGCTTAGAGTCTGAGATGATGTTGGCTGCTGTGTGGTGTGATGCTGTGTCCAGGCCAATGTGCGCCTGGTGTGTGTTCAGACCAAGCCTGCAGTGACGTCATGAGATGCAACACAGGCAGGCACTGCCGGGAACACCTCAGGTGTGTTGTCCACTTGACTTTGAATTAATTTCCGGTCTCTATTTTCCGTAACGAGTCACTGTGCCTCTGCAGGAGCAGAAAACTGTACAAATAGTGAAAGCACTGTGATTCACCATGTGTAACAGTAGAATCGGATCCAAAGTGTTCAAGCGGCGTTTAGTCAGCACTGTGGGGCGTGACTCACACACAATGCAAAGTACACACTCTGTGTGTTTAGGGAGAACCCGCCGGCACAGGAAAAGACTTTCTGACAATGCAAGCATCGAGACCAACAATTGATACACGGGCCTTGACGAAGCTACATTTCTGTACAGCAACTGATGACTCTATCACTTAAACAAAGTGTCAGCCTACAGAATAGAAAAAAAAAACCTTTACCAATTTTATATATAAAATTATTTATATATAAACAGAGACTTAGAATCTGTAATATAAAAACAATTGAGCATCAGGAAAACAAACAATGCAGTCAAAACACGAGGCCCTGGACTAAGTAGAGAGCTCTCAAAAGATGAAACACTTAAAAAATGTTCAACATCTTTTAACCATCAGGGAGATGCACATCAAATCGTATCCCAGCCAGAATGGCCAGTATCAACAAAGACCAATGCCAGCTCCGTTCGGCAAGGATGTGGGGAAAGGGGGACACTTACTCATTGCTGGCAGAGCCACTGTGGAAATCAGTGTGGAAGTTCTTCAAAGAGCTGAAAGTAAGGCTACCACGAGACAGACGCAGCTAGCTGTACCACTCTTGGGCATACACCCAAAGAACTCTCTATACTACTACAGAGATGCTTGCTCACTGTTGTTCATTGCTGTTCTATTCATAACAGCCAGAAACTGGAAACAGCCTACATGTCCATCAACTGATGAATGAATGCATGTATACAATGGGATATTGTTCAGCTGTTAAGAAAAATGAAATTATGAAGTTTGAAGATGAATGGATGGAGCTAGAAATAGCCATCCCTAGTGAGTTAACCCAGACTCAGAAAGATAAATATCACATGTTTTCTTTTATAAGTGGATTTTAGCTTTTAAGCTTTAGGTACATGTTTCTTTTGATATGGTTGTGTTATTTTTCTTCTTTGATCTTTTGACATGTTGGATGACATTAAATGATCTTCAGATATGGAACCATCCTTGCACTCTGGGGATGAATCTCAGTTGCTTGTGGCATGTAATTCTGTACACTGTTGGATTTTATATTTCCCCTGGAAGCTTTTGATTCTATGTTCATGGGAGACATTGCTTTATGGCTTTTCTTTCTTGTGTCTGTCTTGTTTGGCTTCTAGTATAATGCTGGCCTTGGAGGATGTACTAAAAAGCACTCCCAGTGTTTGAGTATCTGAGAGAGAGTGTAGAAGGTTATCATCATATCTTCCTTGTTTGGTGGAGCTCATCAGTGAACCTGTCTGGACCAAGATGTTTGGTTGCTTGGTTTGATTGATTGATTGATTTTATTAGACTTCTTTAATGGCAGCACACCTGCTGAGATGGCTGGCTTCTTCTTGCGTGAGTTCTGTTGTTATCCCTGACTTCCAGGAAGGTTCAGTTTGATCCGGGTGATCCAGATGTGCAGCATACCATAGCAAAGCACAGCACTGTATAAAGTATGTTCTTTCATATATAATTTGTGCACAAATAATCATAGCAGTGGTATGTAGTTCATTTCTGGTGTTAATATTCTGATTCTGTGATAATCTAGACAAGTAAATATATGTGAAATAAAAAAATGAGGGGGACAATTTGCTACTAGTGAGTGCTGGGGATCAGAACAGGATAGAGTAATTCATGCTAATCCTATGTGACAATGTTACAATGAAACCTCAACTTTTATAATAAATACAGGCTAATAAACATTTTTAAAATATAGATACAAGAAAAATGTCTCAGTCAGTAAGATGCTTGCCCTGCAAACGCAAGGATCTGAGCTTTATCTTCAGAACCTACATAAAAATGTTGTGTGTGTGTGTGTGTGTTTGTGTGTATGTTTCAGATCTTAGCACTAGGGAGGTAGAAACAGGAGGTTCCCTGGGGTTTATGGACAGCCAATCTAGCCTAACTGATGAGTTTCAGGCCAACAAAAGACTGTCTTAAAGGAGGTGGATGATATTCCTGATAGTGACATCTTAGGTTGTTCTTTGGCTGTTCTACTCTTTGTCTCTCTGTCTCCCTCTCTCTCTCTCTCTCTCTCTCTCTCTCTCTCTCTCACACACACACACACACACACACACACACACACACAAATAATAAATATATTAGTAAATAAAATTTTCTGTCCTTGCAGCAGGACAGAAAAAACAAACGAACCTGTACCTGTAGCTGTGTTCAAATTTGCAGTATGCCTAATAACCTAATGATTTCATTTTCAATGGCTCCCAGCTGTTGCATGGAGCGTGAAGCCCTTTGCATAAACATGCTCGGGTCCTCTATGCTGTTCCTGCCACACAAGCATCTTCTGCCCCACTTACCCATCAGTTTAATCACTGAGGATATTGTGCAGCTGTTTTGAACCACCTATTATTTGTTAGATCACTGAAGAAATGAAAATACTTGAGAATGGAGAGATGGCCCAGTGGTTAAGAGGCACTGGCTGCTCTTCCAGAGGACCAGGGTTCAATCCCCAGCACCCACATAACAGCTCCTGAGTGTCTGTCACTCCAGTTCCAGGGGATCTGTTGCCCTCTTCTGGCCTCTTCAGGCATTGCATGCACATGGTTCTCATACATATATGTGTTTGTACATATACAAACACTCATACACATAAAATAAATATAAATACAAAGTCTCAAGCATTTTTAAAAACATGAAAATGCTGCATGTTATTACTTCATATCTCTTTTCTAACACTCCTCCTGTGTATAGGATTGAGTTTCCGATCCTAACTATTTCCTTTCTCTAAAGAACTTTCCAGGCAAATCTATTGGTGGCAAATGTTTTCTTTCTTTCTTTTTTTATTTGAGATAGGATTTCCTCTTGGCTTTTGGAGGATAACTTCAGTGGATAAAGAATTCTGCACGGGTGGATTACTATTTTCCTCTCAACAGTTTGAAGGTTTCATTTTGCTGTCTTGTTGCTCTTGTGGTTTCTCTGATCTTTTAAAAAAAATTTTGCTTAATTTTTTTCAGGATTGAACCCGGGGCCTTCAACATACCAGGCCAGTGTGCTGTCACTGAGCTCCATCCACAGCACAGTTTGTATGGCTTCTGAAGAGAAGAGCAGTGTGCCTCTCTCTCACCCTTGGTCCTCGGGGACCTGTGCAGCTGTTCTAGTTCACCCGACGGATTTTTCTCCTGAAGTTACGGGTCATCTTTTCCTGGTCGTTCAAATGTGTGGCACATTTTCACTGGAAGCTGGAACTTACGCAGGTTAGAAATTTCATCCTGCTTAGTTGTTGTTGTTGTTTGCAAAGTCCTGGAGTTTGTTTTATCGGGCAGCTAACATCTTTTAAAAGGTAAGTTTTTTTTTTTTTTTTTCCTTCATGAAAGCAAGTTTAAATACGTTTTCTGCTAGGCATGGTGGCATATATCTGTAACTCCAGCACTTGGGAGGCTGAGGCAGGGGGATTGTGAGTTTGAGGACAGTCCAGGCTACACAGGGGCATCCCATCTCCAGAAGAAATGGGAGGAAGAAAAGGAGAAAGAGGAGCAGGGAGAAGGGAGGGAGGGAGAGCACACTCAGGTCCTCTCTGCTGTTTCTAAAGTTAGCTTAGCCTGATCCTTAAGTCCTCGCTGTCTGAGCTCTCCTGAAAGTCCCAGGGTTTCTTGAGGCCCCTCCACTCTGGCTGAACTGAATTCAGATTTCTCCTCTCCTGCTTGAGCTCTGGGAGTTCTGTAGTTTGCAGCGCTCATGTGGTTTTCTGCCCAGCTTTGCTGAATCTACTGCACGCATGTGCAGCTGGTGTCCTGTGGGCGTCTAAGGGGAGCCTGTGCAGATCCTGGAGCCTGCTTGTAGCTCCCTTCCTCCCTGACACACAGGCCTGTCCGTCCCAGCTTCCCCTGGTTCCTCCAACTTCAGCTGCTTCCTCAGTGGCAGCCCCTAGTCCCCTCCTTGCCTCCTCCCCAAAGTGTCTGTGCCAGGCAGCTGGGCCCCTTGCTGCTCACTCTCTCTGGCAGCTGCTGTTTCCTGTGCTCTGCCCAGTTGCCCAGTAGTTTTCCCAAGAGAACCAGTTCAGAGCCTGTGGCTCCAGCAGGTGCAGACACAAACCCCTCCAGCAGTCAGTGCACAAAGCAAACAGAACTACGTTGACCTTGCTGACTGACTTTTCGTCTTAGGTTCATATGCATAGGCGTGTGTGCCTGCTTGCATGTTGGGCACCATATGCATAGACAAGTCTCTAGTCTGAGGATGCCTGAGACTAGAGTCACAGGCAGTTAATCGTAAGCCACACGATGTGGGCTCTAGGAGCCAAATCCTGGGTCCTATGTAAGAGCAGCAAGTGCTCTTAGCCATTGAGTCATCTTCCCAACCCCACTGTTAGCTTTATTTAGGGAATGTAATAATAAATAAACAATAAGTTAATTAATAATAAGCAATTTAAAATAAAAATAAATAAATAAATATTAAATGAAATTTAAAATAAATAATAAATAATTTTAGTAATTAATGAAATAATAAATAATTTAATCGATTTAATAATAAATACATTTTAAAACTTAAATAATCTATTATTTAATAATATAAATAAATGCAGTTAATAAAAAAAGAGTAATAAAGGGGAAAACGCTTTAGTTGGCAGAGCATTTGAAGTGCAGGGATGCGGTTCAGTCCCAGGAGCCACCTGTGAAAGCCAGGTAAGGTGTTCACACCTGTAATCCTGGGGAATCGGAGACGGGAATCTACGGGGCTCCCCGTGCAACCCTCTAGCCTAACAGCTGGGCCCAGGTGAAGGCTCCCGTCCCAGCACATAAGGTGGGCGTCTCCTATGGCTGCCTCCCGCATGGATGCACACACGTGGTCACGCAGCCCCCTGCTTGTGTGCACGCATGCCCTGAAGATGGCTGAACTTCACAGGCGGGTCATTCTCCTTCCAAACTCCACCTCTGCCGGCAGGGAATGCGTTAGACTACGGCCTTGGGGCAGTAGAAGCTTGGGTCTGGACAACAGGAACATGGCAGCTAGTGAGGGAGGGACCCAGCTCAGAGAAATTATCGGTGTCCAGAGCTCACGTCAGTGTCCAGAGAAGGAGCCAGCAGGCCCTTCTGTGTGGAAAGCCACAGAGTACCTGCGTGGGCTCTACAGTGTCTGTGGCAATGGGAGTCCTGGCCCTGTGGCTCTGGCTGAAGCTCCAGGGCTCTCTCTTGTGGACCCGCAGTGAGACTGGGAGAGCCTGGCCGCTGCAGAACAGAACCCAGCCCAGGCCATCCGAGAGCAGAGCGGCCTTGGGTTTGCTAGGGAAAGATGAAAGCCTTCCTGCCTGCTTTGGACGACACACAGGCCCCCAGGGAGGGGGCTGCTCAGGAAGACAGGTGGTTAGGCTTCTCAAGCAGAGGGTCCCGTCCCAGAGCCTCAGCCGTAGCTGTGCGGAGTGTGATCTTCTGGAGGACATCACACACAGCCGGGGCCCAACGACCGAGAGAGGTTTAAAAATTAAGCTAATGAGCGTGAGCCAGGTTGGTGTATCTGTCTTATCTTGGAGAATTTCCTTTTGTAAACGAGCCTCTGAGGCGGCGCCCTAAGCGTACTGAGAATGTTAAACTCAAAGATCACGGAGGATTTTGCTTTAGCACTATTATGGGAGCTGTTCTCTGCGGACAGTAGGCCCGATTTTGTCAGCAGTATTGAGGTTCTTGACTCTCAACCAGTGAGAAAGGCAAATCACATCTCAGGGTAAGGGACAAGGGACATGTTTCCCTGAGTCCTCAGTTTGCTCTGCTCTGTTCCCTGACTTGATAAGATTCACACATCTTCAGGTTTTTTTTTTTTTTAACTCCTTTGTAACAACACCAAGCCAACTGAAAGTTTGCAGGCCACATCTGGCCGGCAGGCTGCCCCTCGCTAGCCCCTCCATGGAGTAGCAAAATGAGCAATTCACTGAGGAAAATGAAAATTATTAATGCACACAAGAAGAGTGCTCAGCTACCCTAATAATCAGATAAACACTGTTCATAGCTTCCGGAAGGACATTTCACACCAATCTGATGAGTAAAAATTTAAAAGGCTCACAATGTGGAGAGGGAAGGTGAGAGGGAGCTGCAGCTCACACCCGCTGCTGGTTGGGGAGTTCATTCAGCCGCTTTGGAAAGCAACTTGTCCATCTACAAAGCAGAACTGGAATTGAAAACGCGTGTTCGCAGAGACTCTGCCATGCCATTTCCACGTCTATTATCCAGAGAGAATTGCTCGTAATTGCAGCATTGTTTGTAATAGGAAAGTAAATTGGAAACAACTTCTGTCTACACACACCCGTACGGGTGCAGTTACATCTCGGAAAACGTACCGATGAGTGGAGACGCGAGCCTATGCAGGAGCGTTTATGAGAATGTTTCAAAACACACTGCTCACAGCACAACGGGTCATTCACGCCCACCTCTCTCGGCAGGTATACACAGGAGAGAAGAAGCTGGGGAAAGTAACCCCAATTTTAGAGGGGGGGATTAACATCACCCACAGTGACAAGAGTGTCCTGGGGATTGGGACAAGATGGAAGCCTCATCTGCCATGTTCTCTCTCTCTCTCTCTCTCTCTCTCTCTCTCTCTCTCTCTCTCTCTCATGATATGAACACCTGTCACATCTAGCTGGTGGCCATGTAAGGGCTCATGTTCTGTCCCTCTCAGAGTCTCATGAAAGAATGGCCCAGACCACACAGCGCTGGCTGCATATAGAAAAGGGTGGCTTAAGTATTTTCTTCTTTTAAGAGAGAGACTGATGTCTGGAGCATGGCCTTGTCACCCCACTGGCTCCTGGCTGTCTGGTCAGAGCCAGGCTGCTCCTCCTCTGGGCTTTGGCTAGCTGTGGAGGAGAGACCACAAAGTTCGAAAATGCAGGTGTTCTGTTGAGCGTCGCCAGCCTTATCAATGGAGGAGAGCGGGTCACCTTGTGGGGCCAGGTGCAGGGGGATGGCAGGCAGTGTTCGGCAGACTAATGGCTCCTATTTGGGGTGACAAGCTTCTGGAAACGGACAGTGTAGCTGCTGCACAACGTGAGTGGGCCCAGTGAATCGACAGCTGAACACTGGCTGTGATGGTAAATCCTATGTCTCGTAAATTTGAGCATCATTGAGAATGCATCTTCTTGAGGAAGGCACCTTCCGCTCCACATCGCCTGTGTTTGAGGTGCTGGGTGAGAAAGGCAGCCGTGAACCAGCTGTGCGGATACAGGGCTGTGGTGACTGGAAAGGCAGGCTCTCACAACTTTTGCCCCGATTACCTGACTGTGTGTGTTTGAGTGCATGTGTTCATGTTTGTGTGCCTGTGTGCACATGCATGTGGACCTGCTACAGATGTGTGTGGGTAGAGGCCAGAGATTGGCACTGGGTGTCTTTAGTCACCATACACTACTTTTGGAGAGAGTCTCTCACTGAGCCTGGAGCTTTGCTGTCTGGCTAGATGGCTTCCGAGTCCTGGGGTTCCTCCATACCCTTCCTCCTCCGTGCTGGTATTACACGCATACACACCATCATGTTTACACACATGGATGTTTTTGAGGATCCAAATGCATGTCTTCATGCTTGAATGGCAAGCACTTCACACACTGAGCCGCAGCCCAAGCCTGCCATTGACAAACACACATGGACAACCGTGCCAGTATCTATCAATGCCAGTGTCCTAGCCCACCCTGCAGTCACTGGAGCCTGGACCTGCCAGTCTGTCTGTCCTGGTCAGGAAAGCAGTAGGACTTACAGCTCATGTTCCTGAGGAGCCAGGTTCTGTTCTGGGAGGCAGCACCAGCACTAAGCAAGCCTCTCATGATTATGGCCATCAGGCTACCAAGCTTTCAGTAGAGAGAGAGGAAAGAGTAGAAGGGAGATGGTGGCATAGTATCCAGTTTCAGTGGCATTGGATGGGGGATGGTTGGCACCCCCTTGCCCCAGAAAGCAAAGATGCATTAATATAAATTAGAAGACTCTCTGGGGCAGAAGTAGTGGGGGTTCGGGGGGGGGGCTCCCGACAGGCTTCTCCTTCTCAATTGCCACTTTGTCAGGGTCCATCAGAGAGAAAAATCAGCCCGGGGCTTTTAATGCGCAGTTTGGAGAATTAGTTTCAATTAGCAGAGGGACATTTTAAATCTCGGGAAATAGTCAGCCTTCATGGACTCCATTTAGCATGTAAAAGCCATTCGCAATATTAATAGAATCATAGCATGTAAAATGAGAAGGGACCTTGGAGATGACCCTGGGCCTCCCTCTGTTGTGCACCGGCTACTGAGTGATTTTGTCTACATGGCAAATCTGTTGAGAGGCAGGACAGGGACTCAGAAGTCAGCCACTGGGTCCTCATGCCTGGCCTTCTTTCCATTAACACACACTCCAGCCTCCTTTCCGTGCCGTGCAGTTGGGGTAAGGAAGCTCACTTTCCGGCTGTGTGCATGGTTTTGTGTGTGTGTTTATCAATAGCCATGTAACCAAATGTGATTGGTTCATATTCTGACAAAGTAAAAGAAAAAAACACAGCCAGGATACCAAAATGCAGAAAAAATATTATCACATGCAGCAGGTAGTGAGAACACTGGGGCCATTTTCAGAGCTATGCGCTTCTCAAACAAAGGATCACGAGACGTGTGTGTGTGTGTGTGTGTGTGTGTGTGTGTGTGTGTGTATGTGTGTGTGTGTTGTATACACATGCAAACCTACAGTGTTTGCTCTTGTGTGTGCCTGTGGAGGCCTGATGTCTGTTCCATGTACCTTCTTCTATGACAACCCACCTTAAGAGTTTTTTGTTTGTTTGTTTGTTTTTTTCAAGACAGAGTTTCTCTGTGTAGCCTTGGCTGTTCTGGACTCTCTTTATAGACCAGGCTGGCCTTGAACTCACAGAGATCTGCCTGATTCTGCCTCCCCAAGTGCTGGGATTACAGGCGTGTGCCACTGTGCCAGTCTACCTTAATTTTTGAGAGGAAGTATCTCACTAAATTCCTGCCCCCTGTTTTAGCTAGGCTGGCTAGCTTTGGAGCCCTGGAATCTGTCTTCGCCATGCCCATCCTCAGACACCTCCAGACCCAACTTTTAAAGGTGGGTCTGAATGCAGGTATGTGTGCTGTACTAAGAGCCGCCGACACAGGTCAGCCCCATACACCAGGGGCAAGCCTGTGTGGACCCCTCCGGCTCTGTTCCCGAAGCTGCAAGGTGAAGGGCGTACTACCATCTTACGGGGCATTCGCTCCGATGGGAAATTAGGCAAACTGTCCATCTCTGCATGACAGTCGTCAAGGACGGCCCCAGGATGAAATGTGGTCCCGACTCCCCCATGTTGTATCTGGGATTGGTCCTGCAGTAGAAAAGCTGGGGCTGCGAAGGGGGCTCAGTGAGTAAAGTCCTGAGCAAGAGTGAGGCCCAGAGTCTGAGCCTCGTGTCCCAGAGAACTGGCACGAGTGGCTCATGCTCGTCACCCAAAGATAGAGGTGGAGGCAGGACTGTTCCTTGTTGTTCACCAAGCAGCTGGTACTACCTGATCGGGTGAGCTCCAGGCTCATACAACAAGCTGGAGAGCAACTGAGGAAGACACCCGAGGCTTCCACATACGCATACAGCCATTCTGCACTCGTGCATATACACATAAATATGGGGGTGGGGAGGGGAGAGGAAGTCCTGCCTGTTCGGTCCCTCAGGCTGCCGCCCCCATTTGGAACTAACTGGCCCTGGTGTTTATCTCTTCCTTTGCTCAGAGGGCAGGGATCCTTTGCCTTTAAACCACGCAAGGTAACTCAGTACCCCTCCTACCAGTCGGCCAGGAGAGATGAGCCAATCATTTCTTGGAGGTGCCAAGAAAATGTTATGTTTGTTGTTCTACAGATATATTGAGATGGCTACCCTGGAGGGGAAAAAAAAAAAAAGTGCAGCTATGCTAACTCTCTTGTTTACCACAGTGGCTTGGTAAAAATTAACTGGCGTGGTCAAGGTTATCTTTCCTTTGTGGCTCCACTGATGAGCTGAGGGGTAATTGGGAGAACACAGCGCAAACATGTTTACCGGTGGCATGTCAGGGGATGTGGTTCAACTGTACGTTGATGGGGTTGGTTGTGCAACCGGAAGACTGGGAATTGTGTAGGTAAATAGAAAACAAGGCGTGGTGGAGATCTGAGTTTCATTCTGCTCGTGCTTGGCTGTGATCTCCTTAGTTGTCTGACTTGCCCTGTGTGTGTGGTGGGGTGTGCTGTGTGTGTGTGTGTGTGTGTGTGTGTATGTGTGTGTGTCTTCCAGTAGATAGATCTGGAAATAGCTGCCAGTCTTTCTGAAATCTTTGTCAAGCACCTATGCTCCTCCCTCCTCAAGAAAGGCATCTTTTTTGTTTCCTAGCCATATTACATTTTTAATTTATTTTTATAATTTATTCACTTTGCATCCTGATTACAGCCTCCTCCCTTGATTCCTCCCAGTCTCACCCTCCTTTTCTCTTTCCCCCTCCTGCCTCCTCTAGTCCTCAGAAAGGGGGAGCCCTCTTTCCCTTACCATCTGACCCCATCCTATCAAGTCTCATCAAGATTGGCTGCAACCTTTTCCTCTGAGGCCTGGCAAAGCTGCCCTACCAGGGAGAAGTGATCAAAGAGCAGGCAACAGAGTCCATGTCAGAGACAGCCCTGTCCTTACTAGGGAACCCACGTGGAGCCTGAGCTGTTTTGGCTTCCTCTGAGCAGGAGGTCTGGGTCCTCTCCATGAAAGGTCCTTGGTTGGTGCATCAGTCTCTGCACAGCCCAGATATGTTGGCTCTGTTGGTACCTTATGCACAGTCTCCCTGATCCCTGTAACATCTGTTACAGGGAACATCTGTCCACGGGACAATCCCTATGCTTTCCCTTAGAGCAATGTCAAGTGGCTGGCAGTAGTCCATCGGGTGGCCTAGGGCTGCCGTGTCACCAAGAATCACCAGTACCACACGTTTTCTTTGCTCCCTGGGAAGGATTCCTGCCTCCTTGGAGAGTATATTTGTTTCAGGGGCTGAAAAACTATAAGAAAAGGGAAGGGGAGGTATCACTGTCTAGTGCAGGGGGCTGCTGCTTGAGTCTGGAGAAGAGAACAAAAATGTCCCAGGGAAGGTTGGAAGTCCAGAGCCTACCTTCTGCCTGAGTGACTGTGGGGGCTGGGTGGGAACTGGGTAGTCACAGACACACTCTCCTGCCGCTGGGGTGGCCGTCTGGTGGTCATGAGCCAGCCAGCCCCGGCTGGTGTCTCCAGACAGTGGGAGACGGGGAAAGGGACCGGGATCCAGCAGCCAGCAGTTCACTGGCTAGACTCTGACCTCCAGTGGGGTCGTAGAGTCTGCACTGGGCACAGTCAGGGAGGATGCTGCTCTTCTCTCTCCTGCTCCCAGATCTGTAGACTTCTTTTGCAGGTGTGTTGTGGGGGGAGGTGGCACTCTAGATTTTTTTTTTTAAGATACTACCACAAGACTTGTGTGCTTCCTCGCCGTGGGGCAGTGGAGGCTCCATTTGGGGCATTTTTCCAAGTCAGGAGCTCAGTGGGTCACCCTAGACCCCCAAATTCTACTTCCCAGCAGCACATCTAGGGGAAATGCCACATCCTCTAGAGCTTTGAGAGGGGCCGGCGTGTAGAATCTCACTACTCTGCAGGGCATTCCATTAAAGAAGTGAGCAAAGGGCACGCTTGCTCTTCATTAACTCAGGGGCGAGGCTAAGCAGCTCTGCAAGCCCCCATCCCCACAGTACACCACGGAGCGTTGCCAGTGGCAGGGCATGCTCCTGCCTCAGGCAGTGGGACTCTGCAGGCCTTCTGGGGCCTCCTTTTGAGCTGCACAAAGGGACCTGGAGGCTGAGACTTGAGATGACAGTCCTGGGGGGTGGGAATCAAGCCTACCTCAGGCATGCCCAGGATACCCTGGGAACAGGTAGGGTGCCTTCTGGCCTCTCTCTCCCTAATGCACTGCCTCCCTTTGTGACTGGCTTCTCTGCTTCCTAGTTCTGCTACACAAAGCTAAGAGCGTCATTGCTGGGAAAGTGACCAGGCCATGAGCAAGCTCTCTGAAAACATCATTTTTGTTTGGGTGGTAGTTGTTGTTGGTTTGGGTTTTTTTTTTCATTGTTTGTGGTGGGTGTCTTAGTTAGGGTTACTATTGCTGAAGTGAAAGAACATGACCAGAAGCAGCCTGGGGGAAGGGGCTCACACTTCCACATCACTGTTCAATCATCAAAAGAAGTTGGGACAGGAACTCAGGGCAGGAACCTGGAGGCAGGAGCCAAGGCAGGGGCAATGGAGGGGTGCTACTTACTGGCACGCTCCCCTTGGCTTACTCAGCCTGCTTTCTTCTAGAACTCAGGACACCAGATCAGGGATGGCCCCACCCACAATGGGCTGGGCCCTCCTCCATCAATCACTAAGAAAACGACCTACAGGCTTACAGCTTACGGCTCCATCTTATGGAAGCATTTTCTTAACTAAAGGTCCTTCACCTAGCCTGCATCAAGTTGACAAAAAACTATCCAGCACAGTGTATTTTTTGTTGTTGATATTTATATGTCTGGGTTTTGTTTTTTTGTGTTTTTTTTGTTGTTTGTTTTTTGTTTTTTTTTTTTTTTCCACATACCCCAGGCTGACCTCCAACTCCTTACGAATCCCTTTTGATTGTCATGGCTCCTCACCTGCCAAGAGCTGGGATTTATGTGGTGCAAGGGATTGCACCCAGGGGCTCATATAAGAGTTCATATATGCTAGGCCATCCCACCGAGCCATGTCCCATTCCCCTCCCCCTCCCCTTTCCCCATTGTCCTTATTGTTCTACTGGTCCCTTAGAGTGACTCCCTCCCTCATTAAGCACAATGTCCCCACTGTGTGCTTGTTTCGGAGCTGGGAACGCAGTGATCAGCCACTGGCCCTGACCTTGGCTGGTGGCTCCTTCTCTCATCCCGTGATCGTGGGCGCAGTCTCTTTCTTCACTCCTACCTCCCTGTTTCCCATTGAAGGGTCTCAGGATAATAGGAAGACAAGTCCCCCTGTACTCCCCCCCACCCAGGCTAATCCAGAATAATCTATTTTAGGACCAGCTGATTGTGTTAAATTTGGGACGCATAGACTGCACACTGACAGGTCCCAGAGATTCCGATGCAGACACTTTTTGGAGTGAGTCATTAAGTCTCTCCATAGTGGCTTCCTTAGGGCCCGAGCCATAACCGAGTGTTGAAGGGTGGTCAGGAGCTCTCTGGGCTGGGGTGCCATCAGAGTGCTTAGTCTTCACAGAAACAGATCTGTTCGGCTTCCCACTGATGGGCAGAGAGGCTTGCTGCTGCTGCTGCTAGGGTTGGAGAGAAGGCTCCCTTTCTGCAAAGAAGACAAGACCTGGCGGGGCTCAATCTGAAGGGTCAGACTTGAGGAAAGCAGCGACCCCCCATCCCCCACTGTGCCCTGGAGTCAGGACAGCACCAGCCAGTGGCATGACCCCAGGGAGGTTAGGGGAACAAGCCGCAGGGGCAGAGAGAACTCATGGCTGCTTTTGGGAGCAGGAGAGGTGCCGGGAAAAGCCTGCCAGGCGTGGAACTGATGGAGACCTCGCACATAATAAAGCTGGCAGGCCGGCCCGAAGGCACGCACTGTACTCTCAAGCCATCTTAAATTTTGCCAAAACCCCAGGGTTTGAGCCAGAATGAAGACCTCGGAGCTGGAGATGGAGGCAGGGGCGGGGTGAGGGCAGGGGTATTGTTGTTTCATAACATGCTAAGCTAATTTATTTGTTTTGACTTGCGCCTTTTAAACAGGGTTTCATCATTTAATGTGTTTTCCATCTTATCCTGTTACACGGGCAGGAACCCTTGTATTTGTTTACTCGTGGGAGGCTCCCCATCCCCAAAGTCCCACTTAGTCAGCTGGGCAGAGAGATGGTATTTTGATAGCCTGTGCTTGCCTGTGCCTCGCTGCCTTCTCCATTTTCACTCCCCTTGGTGATTTGAACCACCGCCACCACACTTCTGTGTTACTTCTACTCTGGAGTGAATTTTAGGCAGGAGCAGGGACAGACCTCGCTGCCCAGTCCTGCCTCTACCCTGCCACTCTGCTACACTTGACTCCCAGTGGCAGAGGAGCCCCCCAAGCCCTAACGAAAGGACTGGTGTTGTGTGCCTGCTGGACGCCCCCTCACTGAGCTGTCTCCTCACTCAGCAGGGAGGACTTAAGTCCAACTAGATGCTAAACCGAGAAGTCAGTGATCGGGAACTCACTTGGCGAGCTTTACTGGTGTCCAGGCCGCCATCTTGGTGTGGTCGTGCCTTACCAAACTGAAAGCAAGCCTAGGAGAACCCACAGGTAAAACTCCAGATGACATCCATGTGATTTCAGGAGCAGGGATTGCGGGGAGGCTGCTGGCATGCCTAAGGCATGACACGACTGCCATTAAAACAAAAATAAAATAAAATGCTTAACCTCTTCTTAAAAGATGTATTATTTTTATTTTATGTGTATGTTTTTTTGTTTTGTTTTGTTTTGTTTTTTGCCTGTTGATACACCATGCACGTGTAGTTTTCCCACTGAGGACAAAAGAGGTGTTTTTGTCCCTCGGAACTGAGCTGCCGGGCGATGCTGAGAACAGAACCCAGGTCCTCTGAAAGGGCACTGAGCTCCTGAGCCATCTCTCCAGCCCATAAAACATGTAGCTTTCAACCCAGCTGAAAACAGCTCCATTTTTTAACGGAGACTAGGAGAGAAGAAAAACAAAAGTTAAAGAGAAAATAATGGATCAGAACAGCCGAAGTAAATCTGATTGAAACAGCAATTACAAGAAATGTAAATTGGTTGAATCAATTAAAAGAAAGCCTTTCACTTTAGATTTTTTTTAAAGGGGGAATCAGTAATAAATTGTTTCAAGAGATAAGCTTAACATAAAAGGATGTAAAAAATGCAGGCATGGAGGAGTCAAAATAAATATAAGGTAACAATCTTTTGGGGGAATGATTTTTTTTTAAGTATAATTACGTCTTTCCCCACTTCCCTTTTCTCCCTCCAACCTCTCCTATAACCCTCAAACCCACGGCCTCTTTTTCTTTAGTTGTTACTGTCACACACTCACATGCATGTGCGCGCAAACACACACACACACACACACACACACACACACACACACACACCGCCGAGTCCCCTTAGTGTTGGATAACCAATAACCGGTTAGGGAGCTCCCGGCACCCCTTAGTTGCCAGTCATGGTTGGTATAGGAGTGAGGCCGCATGAGATTCCCCCTTCTACAATCGCACGTCTGTCAGTGTTACCCCTGTTCAGGCCTGGTGCAGGCGGGTGTACTGTTGATGTACTCTGGGTGAAACTTCCCCATCATTTCTAGGACACATAGCTCACAGCTGACTTCGCAGTCCTCTGGCTCTTACAGTCTCTCCTCTTCTGAGATGTTCCCTGAGCCTTAGGCACAGGAACACCTACACCCGCTGGGGCTAGGCTCCCCAGGATCCGGTGTTCTCCCTGTTTTAACCAGTTGTGGTTTTCTGTAACAGTGTGTGTCTGCTGTAAAGAGAAGCTTCTTTAACGAGGGCGAGAGCTGTGCTCATCCAAGTATTTAGAACACAGGGATTTCGCTGCTTTAGTGAGATGCTGGTAGTAGGTTTGCCTCTAGAACCCATGGCCTCCTTCCTAACCCCTGAGTAGTTGGCTAGGTTTCCAGTATCAGGCTTGAGTTGCCCTCTGTTGAGTGGGTCTTAAATCCAGTTAAACAACCGCTGGTCGCAACCAGGAGAGAGTGCCCCTCTTGCTCCTTTTGCTGGCCGTTGTCGGTCATCGGCTCGTCATGGCTGGGTAGGACTGCTGGTTGTTCCCTCTCTTGGCAGCCTGCACAGAATTTTCACGTACTGTGCAAGCTCATCCTTGGGGGTGGGGGGAGGCTTTCAGGTTACATCCAACTCAAGTCACCTAAGTCCACAGTCAAAGCAGTGTCTGTAGCGATGGGGACCTGTCTTCGACTGCTGGGAGCCACAGCAATAGCCTGCGTTGTTCTGGGAGTTTCCCGGGCCCCCGAATAACAGCGTAAGAAGGAGCTCCTCATGCTCGGTATCTGGGTTTTGTTAGATAGTCAATGACACTTGAGGGAGGGGCATTGTCAACCCAAGGAGCAAAATGTTGTTTAACGTGTGTGTACATATTATATGTCATTTTACGTAGTTAAAAACAGTGCGATTCCTTGCAACTGTTCAAACATCCTGATGTTATCTGCCCTTCCTCCCCTTTTCTCCTCCTGTATCTCTCTCCTCTCTCCTCTCTCCTCTCTCCTCTCTCCTCTCTCCTCTCTCCTCTCTCCTCTCTCCTCTCTCCTCTCTCCCCATCCAAAGCCGCCCTACCCCGTTTTCCCTACTTCTTCCTTCATATGATGTCTTTCCCGCTTTTCCTTTGTCTGGAGCACCTCCGTTCTCCGTTCTCCCTGGTCCCTTTCCCCTTGCCTGGTTTCTGTGGTGGTCCCAGATTATCTGCTCACATGTGAAGCCCTGGAGCTAGAAATCGCAGATAAGCGAGAACAAGCAGCCCGGTCTTTCTAGTTCTGGACTCACCACCTCGGTATGATACTTTCTAGCTCCAAGTGCTTATCTGCAGAGTCCATCATTTCATTTTTCTTAGCAGCCCAATAGTATTCTTTTCCTGAATATGTGCCACATTTTCATTATTCCTTTGTCTGTTAAAGGACATTTAAGTTGTTTTAAAATGACAGTCTTTAAAAGTCCCCCAAAATAAACTTCAAGGCTGAAATTACCATGTGGGCTAACAAGGAGACACTTGTGGTGGTGGAGAGGGTCCGTCAACATAAAATGGCAGCAGAGAGTTAACCCCAGCAGGTGCGTTCAGCGACAATGACATGGCCTTCTGAGCCAACCTGGAAGAAAACCTGTGTGGTGCCTGTTACAGACCAGGAGAAAAGCTGCAGAGGGGCTGTGACCTCTGAGAGGAGGGAAATGAGGGTGGCCTGAAAACCTCACACCCCAAGGAGGACCTACCCTGTTCCCACGGAACTGGGGACACTCCCCCAAAACAAAGCTCAGCACTGTTGCGCTGAAACCTTTCCTTGAAATTTAAGGCTACAAGAAGGTAGAAATTGTTTCTGTTGTCTGTTTTGGGTCTGTGTGTGTGTGTCTGTGTATTGCACACGTGTGTGCACTGCGCATGTGTATGTGTGTGATGTTCGTGTATATCTTTGAATGTGTGTGTCACACTTGCATATACATGTATATCCGCTTACGGGTATAAGAACCTGAGCGCAGGTGCTGGTGGAGGCCAGTGGTGACGGGCGCCCTGGAGCTGGAGTCACAGGGCGTTAGGAGCTGCCTGATGCGGGTGCCCAGAACCAACCTCGGGTCTCCAGAGGAGCAGCAAGCACAGCAAATGCTCTTCCTCACCCGGCCACCCCCACCCCAGAGGTCAGTAGTCCCCACAGACTGCGTGCTCCCTGTCCTCCTCTGAGGCCGGGGTTATAGGCGGGCTGCATGTCCACGTTGGCGTCTGCTGGTCTCTGGGTGTCTAGACTCCGGCCTTCCTCCCTGCTCTCACGCCGTGTACTTTAACCGAGGCGCTATCTCTCCAGCCCCAGGTGCCTTTGTCACAGAGCCACTGTGCTTGCGAAGACCTTCTCTGTTTACACAGATAAAATCTGATGATTTTAGAAACACGAAGACCCCATCACAATCGTGATACCCTCCTTACCACCTTCCTCACTCTTGGAGTAATGTCTGCTCCTGAAGCACCTAGACCCTGGCCACGGGGCATCTGCTTTTGCTCACGAAGCTTTTGTAGAACCTCGTATAGTTGGAACCATGAAGAAAATGGCATTTTCTGTCTGGCTGCTTTCTCTTGGAATACGGATTGCGAACTGCATTGTTACATGCATTCAAAGGTGAGCTGATGTTCCTTGTTAGGGCAGACCGATGTCCGTGACGCACGGACATGATGACTTTGTCTGCAATGTGTGTGGCAGACATTTAGGTCGTGCTTAGCTTTTGCTGGTTTTAAAGAATGCCACAAGAATCTTTGTGTGGACATACGCAAAAGCCCAGTAGTGGACTTGACGGGCATATGGTAAACATACATTTTACTTCCAAAGGAAAAACAGTCCTGTTTTCCAAACTGCCGGCACGGCCTTGCGTTTCTCCCAGCACTGCCTGGGGGCTGCATCTGCTCCCGGTGCCTTCATCAGGGTTGCCGGTGTTTTGCATTTTCAAAACCGAGGCTGTGGTTCGCTGGAGTCTTCTTGATCCGACCCTTCCAATCAACAATGACTGTTAGCAACTTTTCATGTGCTTCTCGGCCACCCGTACTCCTTCTGTGAAGTGTCTCTTCAAATGTTTAATCTAATTTTGCTGTTGTTGTCGGTTTTTGTTTGGTTGGTTTTGGTCAAGCAAAAAGATTGTCTTATAGGCAGACTATAAAAATTCTTTATATAGCCTAGCTACAGTCTTTTTTTTAAATATGTCTTTACAAACACCTTTTCTTAGTCTATAGCTTCTGTTTTCATTTATTTCATGGTGATACTCAATTTACCTTGTTCTTTATACATTTTTGATAACTATAAAGAAATTTATTTGAAGGTAATTCTTTCTTTTCATCTGATGGCTTTTTAAAAAAAGTATTCTTCTTCAGTCTCAATGCACACTGCTTTTTGTGTTCTGTTGAGCAAACCCGTTCTTAACGAAAGGCTCTGATGATCTACTTTCTTTTTTTATTATTTTAACAAGCTACGCAGTGCAATAACTGAGCAGCTATTCCTTTATTCTTAACCCTATAAACTAATCTGGCTTCCTCCCAGGATGCATGCCAGCGAGCTTTGGAGCTTTCCTGCTCCAGATCCTCTTTCCTGATGTTTCCTGGACATCTCCAGTGGCTAAATCCCTACTTCCTCTTCCAACTCCTCCTCCCCCGGCTGGCAGGAAGTCCAGTCTCTCTCCTGCTCAGTGACTGGCTATCAAGCCTCTTTAATTGTCATATCAGGGGACAATTGGGGAGAAGTGTTTACACAACACTGAGACAGGAAATTCTCAGAACAAGATATGGGGTTGGGTACAGAAATTAGCACTTGAATTACACAATAACTTTCTGCCTACATCTCCCCCTTTTAGTCTAATAAAAGGCTCTCTTTGGTACAATAACCAGCTATGTGTAACAATGAAAATTATTAGGTAAGGACAGTCTGCTTTCTTATTCACAGAACTTTTACAGCTTAGATTTTCCGTTTAGTCAGTGTGACACATTTGAAGTAACAAGGCATAGGTAAAGGTTAAGCGGTTAAGCTGCATATCTTTCTTGCTGTATGTGAATATCTAACTATTTCAGCATTTGTTAAGGATATTACCTAGACCCCATAGAATTGTCTTGGAAATGTCATTAATAGTCAGTTGGCTGGGGCAGGAGAGATGGTTCTGTGGTTAAAGATACTTGCTGCATTGACCCACATATACACACAAAATAAAACAAACAAGCCAGTAAAAAGTCGAGTGGCCATGTAGGTACAGATGCATAAATATGTTGCACTACTCCTTTTGTCTGTCTTTTTGCCAATGGGACATTGTCTTGTTTACGTATCTCTACAATTTAGATTATTTTTAAAAATTGCCATGTATGTGTGTATGTGCCCATTAATGTGGGTGCTTACAGAGACCACAAGAGGGTGTCAGATACCTAGACGCTGTAGTCACAGGCAGCCATGAGCCCCCAGTATGGATGCTAGGTCACACCTAAGCATCTGTCCATTTCCTAAAGCAGCTGTCGAAATGGAATGGCATAGGTAAAGTGTTTTTTTTTTTTGTTTTTTGTTTTTTGTTTTCCTTTAAATATCATTTTGGCTGTCTTCTGATCATTGTTGTCAACTTCTACAAACAGAGCGTTTTGTATTTACTTTGGGACCGCACTGACTCTTTATGTCACCCAGGGGAGAGAAAATGTCTGAGCAACAGTGAGCCTTCTCATCCGTTGATACAATGCATTGTTTGGATGAGAGGTTTCCTAGTCCTTGGTGTGTAGATCTCAGATTCTTTGGCAAGTTTATCTCCAATGCATTATATGTTTGTGCTGTTTTAAAGGGGTTATTTATTTTTATGTGTATGGGTGTTTTGACTGCATGTATGTCCGTGCACCAACTGTATGCAGTGCCCAGAGAGGCCAGACAAGCATCGGATTCCCCGGAACTGGAGTTATAGATGGTTGTGAACCCCCATGTGGATGCTGGGAACTAAACCTGGGTCCTCTGCAAGAGCAGCCAGTGCTCTTAACTTTTGAGCTGTCTCTTCAGCTCCTTTGTATGTTATTTCAAATAGTTTTATTTTTAATTAAAGAAGTCTTCTTTAGCTCAGGCTGACCTCAAACTTGCTATGTAACTGATGTTGGCTTAAAATTTTTTTTTTTCCTTTTTGAGACAAGGTTTTTTGCTGTAGCCTTGGCTGTCCTAGACTCACTTTGTAGACCAGGCTGGCCTCGAACTCCCAGAGACTCTCTTGCCTCTGCCTCCTTGAGTGCCAGGGTTATGGGTGTGCACTGCCTGGCCCAGCTGGCTTTGAGTTCTTAATCCTGTTCTCTCCATACCCCTGGTGCCAAAAGTGCAGCACCACACCAGCACACCCATGATTTTAAATGACACTTAAAAACTTACATTTTCCATTTTGTTGCTGGTATAACTGATGTTGTAGCTTGTACACTTGCGGGATTTCTTACATTAGTGCTCCTGTAGTTTATAAAGGATGTTTTGTAGAGTTCTTAAATGTTGCGCAGGGCTCAAATAAAGTCAGCTTGGTTGTCACTGTCTTTACTTGCTTAATTACTTTGTCTCTTGACTTGGGCCTTCAGCTAACAGGCAAGTTGAATACCCAGGAAAAGTGAGTGCATTCTTGATTTGGTTCTGGGCTCAGGGAATAGTGCTCAGTCATGGTGCCCTGTGATGCCAGCTGCTCTGTAGCAGTGACATGTCATAGTGACCATGCTGGTTAGCTTTTCGTCAGCTTGACACTAGCCGGAGTCATGTGAGGAGAGGGAGCCTCAACTGAGAAAAATGCCTCCATCAGACTGGCATGCAGGCCAGTCCTGGGGGCATTTTTCCTGGTTCCTGATTGACATAAGAGGTCCCAGCTCACTGCGTGTGGTGCCCCTGGGTATGTGGTCACGGGCTGTATAAAAAAGCAAGCTGATGGGACTGGGAAAATGGCTCAGTGGTTCAGAAAACTGGCTGTTCTTGCAGAGGCTCCTAGTTCCATTCCCAGTACCGTCTGCTGCCATGTAGTTCTAGTTCCAGGGGATCTGGCACCCTCTTCTGGCCTGTGTGGGAGCCAGGCACACACATGGTGTACACACAGACACAAGCAAAATGCCAGGCATCTATAATTTTAAAAGTTAAAAAGCAGTTGTTTGTTTTGTTTTTTTTTTAAACAAACTGAACAAGCCCTGTAGAATAAGCCAGGAAGTAACACTTCTCCATGGTCCCTGCCCTGACTTCCCTCGGTGATGGACTGTGACGTGGAAATGCAAGCCAAACAAATCCTTTCCTCCCCAAGCTGCTTTTGTTCGTGGCGTTTATCACAGCAACAGAAAGGAAACCTAATGACCAGCAGTGAGGAACATTTCCCATGCAATTAACCCCATGCGCATCCCAAGTGCCTTTAAGTATGTAGTTACTTCTTAAAATTCATTTTAGAAGCTGTGTTTATTAAGCCCCGTGCCTTATTTATAAGACACAAATGTAGGTACTATAACAGTTGTAATATTTGTGTCTGTAATTCATGGTCTTTTCCTTTAAAACTTATTAATTTAGAGATGCATATATGTATGAGCAATCTCCTGCATCTATTAGCACTTCTCACATGTATATAATTTTAGGGTAACGAGAAGCCAATTAGGGGGCTCAGCCCTGGGAAGACTAATTCTGCCTCTCTTGGCAGTCATTACTTTCCTGTAGCGCTTCAACTAGGGATGGGGTTCTGTGGGGCTCCCCATCCACACTGGGCTGTCAGCTGGTGTTGTCATTGTCCGGGTCTTGCTTAGGCATCACATGGTTGAGAGTCCATGAATGCAGCTTCCTGTCATTTCTAGGAGACACAATCTCACAGTAGGTTTGTGGTTCTCTGGCTCTTAACAGTCTTCCTGTCCCCTCTTCCACGATGTGCCCTCAGCCTTGGGCTTGGGGTTGTGTTGTAGATATATCAACTGGAGCTAGGGATCCCAAAGTCAGTTGTCACTTGTATTTTTTGACCATCGTAGCTTTCTGCAGTAGTCTCCATCTGCTGAAAAGAAGGGTTTGTTTGTTTGTTTGTTTGTTTTTGATGAAGGGTGAGAGTTATACTTGTCTGTGAGTACAAAGGTACAAAGGTAAGTATTTAGAGTATAGTTTGAGGTTATACCAGTTTAGGGAGGTGGCTCTATAAATTTCTCTTCTAGGATCCAGGACCTTCCTAGCACCAGCCAGGCATGGTCTTCCTCTTATTGAGTGGGCCTTAAGTCCAATTAGACAGCCATTGGTTACCACCGAGATACAAGCACCACTATTGCACCTTTAGGGATGTCTTGTCACTCTTGTCATTGCTGTGTTTCGTAGGGACCACAGCTGGGTAGGACTGTTGATTCCTTTTGTCCTTTGGCAGCTTGGATAGCACTGTCTGGTACTACGAAAGGACAGAAAGGAGACTTTCAGGTCAGATCCAGCTCGGCTCATCTCTCCAGCGTTGTTCTGGTGAGGCCAACCAATCAGCAGGAGGTAGGGTCAGTTCTCCTGCTCTCACACCCTCCCGGGGGTGGGAGTAGGTTGAGAGGCCCACTCTCTGGTTGGGAGATTTTTTCAAAGTGCTGCTTTGCTAACTATCACACTGCTTGTTAAATATCTGTTTACACTGTTTATCTCATCTTGAATTAATTTTGGTAGGTTGTATGCATCTAGACATATAACATTAACCCATGCCTTTATTAACCTTTCCCAATCAGTAGATATGTGTCCTCAAGTAAAACGTAATGACTTCCCCAATTTCATTGGTATTTGTTGTAATTTCTCCCTTTTCATGTTTAATTTTGTTCATTTGGATCTTTTTTTTTCTTTTTCTTCTGGTTAGTTTCTTCTAGGACATCAATCCCATTTAATTTTTTTCCCCAAAGAATCAACTCTTTATTTCATTGAGTCTTTTTTAGTTTGTTGTTGTTTGTCTCCACTTCATTAATTTTTTTCCTGATATTAATTATTTCTTTCCATATACTGATTTGGGATTTGGCTTATTCTTTTTTCTTTTCCTTTAGAGCTTTAAGGTATGCTGTTATTTATCTGAGAGCTCTCTGATTTTTCAATGTAGACATTTAAGCTACAAGCTTCCCTCGTAGGACAGCTTACTTTGTTTCCCACAGGTCTGGGTATGTCATATTTTCATTTTCATTTGATTTAATAATTTTTTATTTCTTTTTTGATTTCTTCAAGGACCCATTCTTCATTCAATGTGGTGTTGCCTGCTCCCCGGGGGTCCATGTGTGCTCTAGGGATTCTCTTGCTGCTCGTTTGTAGTCTGTTCCGTTATGATCAGATGGGGTGCAAGGGATTATTGCATCTTTCCTGCATTTGTTGAGTCTTGCTTTGAGCCTTAATAAATTATCTATTTCATAGAGAGCTTCATGGACTATTGAGAAGAAGGTATGTTCTGCAGACTTGGAATGAAAGGTTTTGTAAGTGTCTCTTAGATACATCTAATCTGTGGCATCGTTTGAGTCACCTCTTTCTTTGATGTTTGTTGTTGCTGTTGTTGAGAAGGCCCTGCCAAGTTCTGAGAACGGGGTATTGAAATCGCCCACCTTTGTGCTAGTGTTAGTCTGTGACTACACACACAATGGTATTTGTTCATGAAACCAGGTACATCTGTACTTGGGGCGGTTATGTTTACAGCCTCCGTGTCCTCTTGATTTGTTCCCTTAGTCAGTATGAAGTGGGCTTCTCAATTGCTTTTCGCCTCCTTTGCTGTGAAGCCTATTGTGCCAGGCATTAGATCGCTTTGAATACTGTTCTCTGTCCTTTCGCCCTGAGACAGTTCTGTCTTTTGTGTTGAGGTGCATTTCTTGGAGGCAGCAAATAGATGGCTCCTGTTTTACGATCCAACCTACTAGTTTGTATCTTTTGACAGAGGAGTTGAGATCATTCATACTCACTTACTATTAAAGTGCTTCTATTGATTGCTGCTATTTTGTTGATTCTGTAGTGTTTTATTTTGTCTTTCCTTCTTGTTTAACTATTATTCTAGCATGGCCTATTCTTTCCTGTGGGCGCCGCGTACTTGCTTTTCTCTTCACTCTGAAGGAGTCCTTCAAGTGTTTTCTGTAGAGCTGGCTTACAGTCATAAATTCTTTTACCTTTTTTATCACGGAAAGTTTTCATTTTTTCTTTGATTTTTTTCTTTGGTGATTATATTATTCTGGGTTAGCAATTGTTGTCTTTCAGAACTGGAAATACAGCTGTCCAGGTCCTCCTGGCTTTTCAAGTTTCTGTTGAATTACTTGTTGTTCTGGAAGGCCTGCCTTTCTGTGTGACTTGCTATTTCTCTTGCTGCTTTCACTGTTTGTTATTCTCTATGTTAGTATTTCAATTACAGTGTGGCAGGAGAAGCCTTTTCTCCAGTCTTGTCTGTGCGGTATCCTAAATGCTTGCTCAGACTGGCATCTCTCTTCCTAACTGCAGGAAGTTTTATATTTTATAGTCAGAGCTTAATCGTGTTTTTCCTCATGTTTAGCATAACAGTTGCTATGCTTTTGTTTGAACAGTTTGGTCAATCACATTTTATGTCATCGCCGAGTTCAGGTCCCAGCACCCACACAGCTGCTCACAATCCTTTGTAACTCTAGCTGGAGCGGGTCTGATGCCCTCTCTACCCTCTTCAGGCACCAGGCATTCACAGTATAGAAAGATACATGTGCAGACCAAATACTCATACATATAAAATAAAATTTAAAAAAAAATCTTTTTTTTAAAAAAAAAATTAGACTTACTGAGTATAGCTTCATTTTTTATTTGTGCTATTATTCTCAAATATATATATATATACACACACATACACACACACATATATATTTGTATGCACACACACACACATATTCTAACTGAAGATGAAATGTCTGCCTAAGAAAGCTGGAAGGACCCAGTACAATGAAGCCCAGAGAAAGGCCACATGTGTTGCAAGCGGCAAGACTGTTGGAAGGGAGCTGTTCAAGCTCACACGAGGCCAGCATGTGCCCCACAGGGTATACCCCTGCTAGATTTTGCTCTTGCTTTGGCCTAGTCTTGTTCCTCCCTTTGAAATGCAAATGCCTACTCTATGCTTTTATATTTTGGAAGCATGTAACTTACATTTTGACTTTAGAGGGCTCACAGTTAAAAGACTTCTTCGGGACTAAGGAGAGAGTGAACATTGGCCTTCTGAACAGAATCGGGACTGTTAAGACTATGGAGCTTTTGAAGTTGGACTAAGTACATTTCTCATTATGAAATGGTCAGGGGCCTTTGCGGGCCAGGTATGGCTTGAATCGAAAATGTCCTCCCCAGGCTCCTATTTAGAATGCATGGTCTCTCGTCCAGGCTGCTCTTTTGAAGGCTGAGGAGCTGTTTGGAAGGTGGAGTGTGGGTGGCAGAAATAGAAAGATCTGCTGCTGGGTGGAGACTCACAGCAAATGCTGCCTCTACCACCCCTGAGCTGTGCCCACCAGCACACCTCCTTGCAGGATGGACTAAAGTCCTTCTGAGACTGAGCAGAAACCTTCCCACCTTCGAGTTGCTAAATCAAGGACTTGATTACAGAGGCACAGCAGTAACTATGCCACTCCCAACAAAGGACAGCTCTCCTCTCCCCTGGCTCTGGCAGCCATGATGGCGCTGGGCTGCAGGCTCTACACCAGCCTTGAAGCCCCGACACCCCCGGCCAATCTTCCTTCCTTTCCCCGCTCTTCATAAGTTTTCTTATCTTTCATATGAAACATCCAGGGTATCCAGGGGTATTTATCGAGGGACTAGAGAAGCACAGATCGGCTTCATCTTTCAAATGTAGAAGGCTTCTGTGTCTTTAACGAAACAATGTGGGGCTCTAACTACTATTTTAAATAATATTGATGTTTGAAGGTGTTTAAGAATGGATGCATAGGGGGCTGGAGAGACTGCTTAGTGGTCAACATCACGTTTGGTTTTTTTTTTTTTTTAATTTTTATTTTATGTGTCTGAGTGTTCCTCTTGCATGTATGTCTGTGTACCATGTATGTGTACCTGTGATGCCAGAAGAGGGGATCGGATCCTTTGGAAGTAGCTACCATGTGGGTGCTCAGAACCAAATGCAGGTCCTCTGGAAGAGCAGCCAGAGCTCTCTTAACCCGAGTCATTCCTCCAGCCCTAACTCGCTGTTCTCCTGCAGAGGACCCAGGTTCAGTTCCCAGCACCCACGCTAAGTGGCTCGCAGCCCCCTGTAACTCCAGTGTCAGGGCTCTGATACCCTCTTCTGGCCTCCCAGGCTCCTATACACACGTAGTATACATACATACAGTTAAGCTTACACACACACACACACACACACACACACACACACACACACACGGACATTAAATGAACATTTTAAAAAACAATGCGTGTTTGCATGTGAACTTAATCACTGACATTGACTAGTTTTTACCATCTCTATATGTCTTACCAATTCTTACACAGTATGTCTGCTGGAAACTGATTCACTTTTTTTTTTTTTAATTAGGAATGTTTTGTTTCTAATTGAATTTTAAAGAACAGCTGTGGGTCATAACCTCCTTGTGGTCACATCTCAGGCATCCTGGATATTAGCTGTTTACATTATGATTTATAACAGAAGCAGAATTCCAGTTATGAAGTAGCAATGAACATAATTTAATGGTTGAGGGGTCACCACAACAGGAGGGACTGGATTAAAGGGTCGCAGCGTGAGGAAAGTTGAGAGCCGCTGAGCTACAGCATCTTGGTTGGCTATTTAGTTTCTGCACAGGAAACATGCCACTCCCTTGCTTCTTGCTGGAAAGTCACTCATGAACCATTTCCCCCTGTATATGCAAAACTATCTTTACTTTCTAGTTACAGAATTTCTCTACTTTTGACTCAGTCTTTGGCTGTGATAGCTGAAGGTGTGATTTTCTTCATGTTGTTGTTGTTGTTGTTCATGTATCTGCATATTATCATTTTCATAAACTCACAGAAGTTTTCAGGCACTTCTTCAAATACATGCTGTAAAATTACGTGCGTGTGCGCGTGTGTGCTTACACATGTATGTGCTGGAACGCAGGTACCTGTGGAGGTCAGAAGCAGGCACCGTATTCCCTGGAACTGGAGTTACGTGTGGCTGTCGACTGCCCAAGATGGGTGCTGGAAACTGAACTTGGGTCCTCTGAAAGCACAGGACATGATCTTCAGTGCTTGAGCCACTTCTCCTGCTCCTCTTTGAGTGTTTTTAAGTTACCTCCCCTCCCCTCATTTTTTTCTCTGTGTAGCCTTGGCTGTCCTGGACTCGCTTTGTAGACCAGGCTGGCCTTGAACTCACAGTGATCTGCCTGCCTCTGCCTCCCTGAGTGCTGGGATTACATGCATGCACCACCACACCCAGCTTCTCTTCTCATTCTTGATGCCAATAAGACAGTTTCTCTATTTTCTCCCATGGTTCACTGGCTCATGTGTCCATCATTCAGGACCAGAAAACAATATTATAAATTTGTAGCACTTTCTAGTTGAAGCAAGAGGGGAAAGTCCTAAGAGATCCCTTGTCACTGGGGCCAGAGGCAGGGGTGTTTCAAGAGTCCAGAAAGTGCAGGATGAAAACCTCAAACATTAGGAAACTCCAGAGAGGGCCACTCCAAATTCTGACTTCAAATTGCCTTCAAGAGGTTTCCTGGGGGAAATGATGGAGAAGAAAGCTATCTGTTAGACACATAGAGGAGAGAGGAGTTGTATTCACAAAGGAAGGCTCTCCACAGGCAGAAAGATAAGGACAGTGGAAATCACAGCAGCGGGGTCGGGCAGAGATGAAAGTGGGGGCCTACAGAATGAGGTAAACAGAAAGGTCGCCTGGAGGTGACAGATCACAGCTCCATCTCAGTGTCTCTGTGGACAGACTTGGTGACAGCGTCTCAGCCTCAGTTCTTAATACAGTTTTAAATACAGTGGAGGGACTCCTCTAGTGTGGCAGACCAAGGGGAGAGAAGGAATCCATGTTGTCGCCCCCTCCATCTCAGAGTGCTAGCTTAATAAATGGCCTATTGGATGGAACAGATGGTTGAGATGGTGAGAGCACTGGCTGCTCTTCCAGGGCACCCAGGTTTGATTCCCATCACCTACCATCACCACAACTGCCTGCAACCTTTTTTCTAGAGGTATCTGACGTCCTCCTCTGGCCTCTGAGGACACCAGGCATGCATGTGGTACATAGACATACATTAGGGCCTAAAGCTGATATACATAAAATAAAATAAAAATTTAAAAATGTAAGGAGGAGCCTATTTACTTGACATTAAGATACTCTGAAGACGTGAGCATAAGTCAGGGGGACTGAAGAGATGGCTCAGTGGTTAAGAGCACTCGATACTCTTCCAGAGGACCCAGGTTCAGTTCCCAGGACCCAAATGGCTGCTCACACCCATCAGTAACTAGTTTCAGAGGATCTAATGCCCTCTTCTGGCCCACAGGCACTAGGATCATACATAGCACAGACATATATGCAGGCAAAACACCCATTACATAGGAGAAAATAATACATTAAAATCTATGTCTTAAAAAAAACAACAAACAGAACTAGATATTCTGAGGACACCCTGCCCCAGTGCCCCAGTGCCATGAGAGGCCACTGTGAAGACAGAGACGGTACTATGCCAACCCACTGAAAAGCTTTAGTAGCCGGAAGCTTGTGCTGTGAGGGTGTGGTGGGTGGCAGCCATGCCCTGTGTGGTGGGCAGCAGGAATGCCTTATTGTAAATCATTGAGCCCTGGCACCTGAGGGTTACCTCAGAGACCAAGCCTCAAGCCTGTGACCCGAGGATTGCTCAGCCTCCAGAGCTGCCTTATACTCTGTATTGTTCATACGTACTGGGACTGAGAGCTCTGAGTCCAGGTGTCGCGGATTCCAGGTCCCTCTCTTTCTTCAACTCTCTCCATCCTTTCATCTATCCATCCATCATCCATGATTCATCATCTATGATTCATCATCCATAATCCATCTGTCCACCATCCATCCATCATCCATCTATCCATCTACCTATCTATCCATCATCCATCTATCTATCCATCCATCCATCAGCCCATCCATCTTTGCTGCCTAGTTTATAGGCAGCAAAGCATATTGGCCAAGAGTGGCTCTTACTCTGTGCAGAGGGGAATCTTCTAAGCAGGAGTCAGACCTGTGGTTGATAGTTTGCCTTTGAGCTGCCTGAGCCTTTTCCTGCAGAGAGTACCAGGCTGAAGATTCACCAGTTCCTTTCTGAATGTTGCTGGAAATTAAACCCCTAAGAAACAGGTGCTCACTAACAAGACCCCAGAAGTTCTCACCTTAGAAAAACAAGAAATTGAAAAGGCAGAACAACACAGGAATCACCCAAACATATGTACAATGAATCCAAAGACAGTGAGCTGGTTGAAATGCCTGATGAAAAAAATCCAGAAGTATAGTTGTTAAAATGACCGGTGACCTCAAAGAAGACTTAAATACTCTGATGATGACTGCAGTAAAGCAGTCAACTCAAGACATGAACAAGAAACCCAGTGACTGGGACAAGACAGTCAACAACCTGCTGAAAATGACAATAAGACAACTGAAACCAAACCACTGACCAAACAGCCTCCCTCCAGAAATCCTGAGAACCCAAAGGTCAGTAAATCAAACTAAAAATTCAATAAAAATGATTGCAAACAGACTAAACCAGGCAGTAGAAAGAATAACAGGGGCTGAAGGCAAGGCTGAGGAATTACTATATGAAGACGACAGTAAAGACAAGATACAACCATAACTGTGACATCCAAGGCCTTTGAAACACGATCAAGAGCCAAAACTGAGGCTGGGGTGGTGGCTCAGGAGTTAGGAGCACTTACTGCTCTCACAGAGGACCTGTGTTCAGTTCTCAGCACCCCTGGCAGATGACTCATAACTGCCTGTAACTCCAGCTCCAGGGGATTTGACTCCTCAGGTGTACATACCCACCATGCACATAATTTAAAATTTAATAGATATGCTGTAGAAGAGGGAAGACAGACTAAAAGGACAGAAAAGTCATCAATGACACCACATCAGAAAACTGCGAACTAGGGGACAAATAGATATCCGAGGGTATGGGACACTTGCATGTCTGAGTGGGCATGGCCAGAAATGAACCTGTCAGCATTATAGTTAGGAAGTCCCGAGCGCAGAACAAAGAGGATTGAAAACTCTCAGCGAGAAGTGCCAAGTTACAAAGGCAAACCTATCAGAGAAACAGCAGGCCCTCTCAGCAGAAGCCCTTCAGGACGGGAAAGCGTGGGCTGATGTGTTTCAAGCACTGAAACAAAAACAAAAAGCTTGTCAGAAGTTATCTTTCAAAATGGAAGGGCAAACTCTGAGAAGCACAAACCAATGTGATTCGTGACCACGGAACCAGCGGTGAAGGAGATGCTCAAGGGAGGAGGAAGAAAGCTATCCACAGGCTTGGCAGCTCAGGAAGCAATGAACTTCAGTGGGGACCAGATAAACAAATGAAAAGTAGAAAAGAAACAGTATTGACTCAGGAGAATAGTGAGTCTCTACAAGGGACGAGGGGGGCACAATAAGTACACACTCTCAGTAAGAACTAGAAAACATGAATAGACTCTTCAAGATACAGACTTGCTGAGTGGATTGAAGTAGGATCTGGTTCTTCTTTGTCCACAGGAATCTGACTCCACTGGCAAAGACATACACAAACTGAAAGTGGAAATATGGACAATGATATTCTAATCCAACAGAATAAAAAAGTAGGAGTAGCCATACTTATGTGCCATAAAGCATGCATGAATCAAGTCAAAACTGGCCAGAAGGGGTAAATAATGTCTTTACACGTTAACAAAAAGAATCAAGAACATATAACAATCACACACACACACACACACACACACACACACACACACAGTCAGGCATATGTGCACACATAAATTGAACCCTAATATATCCCATTTTATAAACATATACTATAGGATGTAAATATAGTAATAAGCCCATATCAAATAAATGGGGAAAGGGTAGCTCTCATTAACAAATAGATTATCCAGAGAAAAGTGTGAAGTTAAACTATTCCATAAGTCAAGAATCAACAGACATCTAGAGTAGATTCTAAAATTTTTCTCAGAAACCCATGAATTTTCTCCAAAATAGGTCACATCTTAAGCCACAAAGCAAGCCTTAATAGATATAATCAAAGTTGGTTTTTAAATGTATCTTTTCCAGATACAATGGAATAATAGACAGCAAGGGAAACTACAGAGACTTTACAAATACGCAGAGCTTGAATGGCATACATTGAATGAACAGTAGACCACTGAGGAAACAGAAACATTTCAAATGTTCCCTAGAATCAAAGGAAAATTAAAACAAAATGCCCAAGAGGTGTTGAGATCCAGCAAAAGAAGTTCTAAGAGGTAAAATCAAAGTTAAAGGTGACTATGCTAGAAAGGAATCATGGAGAAGTCAATAAATAACTGAATGATACGCGCATCTCAAGGTCTCAGAGAACCAAGAGCAAGTCAGACCTCAGATCAGTGGGAAGGAGGAAACTCAAGATGTGGGCCAGGAATAATGGAGACTAAGAGAGCAATATATAAAGACACAATGAAACCAAGAGTGTGATCTTTAAATATAAAGTGCATTGAAAAACCCCTATTCACCCTCACCAAAATAAGAGAAAGGACACCCATATTAAGAAAAAGAGTGATGGAAGGAAGAATATTACAACAGGTACTATTGAAACCTGGAGCTCATTACAGAATGTTTTGAAAACTTAAATTCCAATAAATTAGAAAATCTAAAAGAAAGAGACAAGTCTCTGGATGGTAAGACATGTCTCTTGACGACTTACCAAAATGGAGCCAAGGGGAAACCAAATACAAACATCTCCATATGGGGTGATGAGATCAACAGCAAAATAAAGAAAGCCCCAGCAGAGTGAAACCAGGAGCAGTCCCTGCTGACTTACCTGGACCCCTAAAGAAGTCTTTCCAATGTCCCTTAAATTACGGACTGAAACAGGATTGCATCTAAACTGACTCAGTCCTACCCCGAGGCCCAAAGCCTTGAGTCCCTGTCTCCTGAATTAGGCAGCTGTGGAATTTGATGGAAATGACATGTGGAAGGCTGAAACTGCGGAAGAGAGGCTGCAGCAGCCTGGCTGTGTCCAGGATACAGGATTGAGGACGCTGGAGCTGCAAGTCAACATATGCTTTGGAACTGCTCTTGAGAAGCAGAAAGTGTCATGTGCAGAGTGAGGCCTGTGCCCTAAGTCTTACCTGCTGGGGAAAAGCTTAGTAACAGGATTCCTGCAAGGTACCAGCATTCTTCAGAGAGATGCTGAATCAAAAGCATGTCATC
Organism: Meriones unguiculatus; assembly: GCF_030254825.1. Taxonomy (NCBI): domain Eukaryota; kingdom Metazoa; phylum Chordata; class Mammalia; order Rodentia; family Muridae; genus Meriones; species Meriones unguiculatus. Next base: position 114,521,633 of record NC_083355.1, on the reverse strand, counting down.
ATCCATGATGTCCTGCATAAAGTAAAAAACCAAAAGGCATTTAAAAATCCAAACTTTTGACTTACAGTCAAGAGAAAAAGAATGGTTTGGACTTTGCAGAGCAGATAGCATCCACCACCCAGACCCTTGGGTTAGCAGGGGAAGATTTTACAATGTTGGTTATGAACCCAGATGTCCTTCAGTTGAGGAATGGATACATAAATTGTGGTGCATTTACACAATAGAATACTACTTAGCAATTAAAAACAAGGGAATCATGAAATTTGCAGGCAAATGGTGGGAACAAGAAAAGATCATCCTGAGAAAGGCATCCCAGAAGCAGAAAGACACACATGGTATATACTCATTCATAAGTGGATATACTAAAATCTGTACACCTAAAGAAGCTAAGCAAGAGGAGGACACTGGGTAAGATGATCCATCCTCATTCAGAAAGGTAAACAGAATAGACATCAGAAGAAGGAGAAAACAGGGAACAGGACAGGAGCCTACCACAGAGGACCTCTGAAAGACTCTACCCAGCAAGGTATGGAAGCAGATGCTGAGACTCATAACCAAACTTTGGGCAGAGTGCAGGGAATCTTATGAAAGAAGGGGGAGATAGAAAGATCTGGAGGGGACAGGAGCTCCACAAGGAGAGCAACAGAACCAAAAAATCTGGAGCCTTTTTTGAGACTGATACTCGAACCAAGGACCATGCATGGCGATAACCTAGAACCCTGCACAGATATAGCCCTTGGCAGCTCAGTGCCCAAGTGGGTACCCTAGTGGGTACCTTACTAGGGTAAATGGAACAGGGGCTGTCTCTGACATGAACTCAGCGGCTGGCTCTTTGATCAGCCTTACCAGGCTACAGAGGAAGACAATACAGACAGTCTTGATAAGACCTGATAGGCTAAGGTCAGGTGGAATGGGAGGAGGTCCTCTCCTATCAGTGGACTTGGGAAGAAGCATGGGAGGAGAAGAGGGAGGGAGGGAAGGCAGGATTGGGAGGGGACAAGGAAGGGGCCTATAGCTGGGGTACAAAGTGAATAAATTGTAATAAATTTAAAAGAATAAATTAAAAAAAAAACGTTGGTTATGATATGCTTCCAAATCTATGGGAAAAGATGGCTCTAACAGAGAAAGAGACAAAATTTGAAGAAATATGGAAATTATAAAAAGATTAATTGTAAACAATTACCTGGTAACAATATTCATTAAATAGGATTAACTTTACATTGGCTATATTATAGAGAGAAAATAATAGGTGAGAATGAAGGCATGTCAGAGGAAATCTCCAAACTGAAGCCAATTTGGATATGGAACACTAGCAAATACCCTAGCCGGGCCTGTGCAGGCCTAAAATCCAGCTACTTGAAAGGCTGACGCAGAAGGGTTACAAGTTCAAGGTCAGCCTGAGCTACTTAAGAAGTTCAAGGCCAGACCGGGCAACTTCATCAGACCCAGTTTCCAAATAAAAAACTAAGACTAGCCCTAGGAAAAGGTTGCGGAGGGGGCAGTTGGGAACACGTACAAGGCCCAGGGTTCAGTTCCCACCACCCCCGGTTTCAACTAGTCTTAGGTACATAGACTTGCAGTTTTCAAAGGAAAAGAGAGATTTGACAAAAACCAAAACCAAACCAAACCAAAACAAAACAAAAACTGAAAAAATCATGGCCAGAACTTTGCCACATTTCTTTTTTAAACCGAAGACAACAGAGAAACAAGGTTAAAGTGCTAAAAGAAAAATAAGTTGTCCCCTAAGCTGCCATTCAGAAATGAAGATAAAATGAAAATACTTCCACTGACAGGAAACAGGCCATCAGGCGTTAGTAGACTGTCACTAAGAGGGATGCTAGAACTGGCTGTTTATGGCGAGGGTGTGGGCTGATAAACTTGTGGCCTGTGTGAACAAAGGCCTCAGATAGTACATACGGCAACGAAGATGGTTTTTATTAATTTCTTTATGTGTCAACTTAGTTGGAGTTTTTCAGATATATAAAGAGAATATATACAGTTGGGGAAAAAAAGATGAGAGAGTGTTCAATAAAAATAGTAATATACGCCAACAGAGCAGGACTGGAATCCTCAGGGGTCAGTGCTTTCCTGGCATGGATTTACTTTTCAGGGTCTCAAAAAGATACTGTTGTAAGACTCGCCTAGGAAGTGAGAGTAGGAGGGAAGCGCATTTGTCACCGTTAAAGAAACCTCTGATGGACCACACATAAAGCCACGTGCCTTAGCATCCCCAAGAAGCCGGGGGCTGAAATACATGATGCACCTGCCAGTATGGCTTACCCGTTCTCAATGATGGCACTAGAAGCAAAGTGCAAAGGGGAGAAACTGAGAACAAACAGCAAGCTGGTCCATCTGAAGTGTCAGCAGAAACGTGGGCGCCAGTGTATTCAGAGGAAAGGGGAAAGGAAGTATCTACGGATGGAAGATGTAACCAGCTGGAGACTCATGAGTGACCAACCCCACTTGCTGCTCCTGTGGTGGACTGGACTCCGTTCCCAGCACCCCTAGGGCGGCTCACCACTTCCTGCATCTCCAGCTCCAGGGAACCCAGTGCCCTCTTCTGGCCTCTGTAGTCACCTGCACATGTTTTGTGGGCTGACATACACTCAAGGCACATACACATAAGACAAATCAATCTTTTAAAGAAGACACAATTCAAGCCGGGCATGCCTGTAATCCCAGCACTCTGGAAGGCAGAAGCATGTAGATCTCTGTGAATTTAAGGCCAGCCTGGTCTACAAAGTGAGTTCCAGGACAGTCAAGGCTGCACAGAGAAATCCCGTCTCAAAAACAAAAACAAAACAAACAAACAAAAAAAAAAAAAACAAAAACAACAACAACAAAAAAACACAACCAAACCAAACCAACAACAACAACAGAAGAAGAACCCATTTGTTCTTTATAGTAGAGCTTTGACACAGGAAGAATAGACATATCTAAAATTATAGGTGAGGACTGTCATATTTGTTCTCCAGAAATTTCTAGAATGATTATACCCCCAACTCAGTAAGGCACAGAACAGAGCAGTTGAACACTCTCTACCATCTGGACCACATAAACATCTCCATCTCCAGACTCATTCTTCCTAAACGACTACAAAATGCCTTCACAATAGCATTTACTCAGCTGTCCATCAAATGTGGGTATTGCTTGAAAGGTGGAATTGGGGCCAGGGGACCCACCGTGATTAGAAAGGAAGCAAGCTGGGAATCTTCAACTTTGAGGACATGAAGCAGCCCACATCTCCAAATAACCAAAGGGTAGAGGGAAAGAAGTCAGTAAGATTCCGAGGTTGACGGAGATTAGGACTCAGTGTATTCAGGTAGACAACGCAGAGAGGGAGAAAGGGCTCCGTGGCTAAGCACTGGTTGCTCCTCCAGACGACCCAAGTCCAGGTCCCAGCTCCATGTTGGCCAACTCACAACTGCCTGTAACTTAAGTTTCAGGAGATCTGACTCCCTCTCCTGGCTTTCATGGGTGCCAACGTGCATGAACATACATGTGCACACACAAATTTTTAAAAATAAAATCTTGTTTTTAAAGTAGGTGGAGCACACATATTCACAAACCACATGACCAGTATTGACAAAAGTGTCAAGAGCGGGGAGGAGGCATGGAGAGCTGTGCAATGTGTCCTGCATGGGATCCTGGCACAGAAAAATGCAATGATTTAAAGCCTGTAACTCTAGATAACATATGGGCTTCCCTTAACCATGGTGTGCCAGCATTGGCCCATTGCTCATAACAAGTATGCCACATGCAAAATGGGGGGGGGCAACTTATACACCCAAGGAGCCATCAACAGGGGGAGAAACTGGGTGTGGCTTGCATGACAGCCCTGGATGGTCTTTGTAATCTGTCTGTGAGACTAAAGTTATTGTTAAAATTATATATATATATATAGTGCAAGATGTATGAGATTTTGCAGCAGCAATTTTGGAGGAAAATTATAGCTTTGATTGTTTATATTAGAAACAAAAATCCAGCATTGATGACCTTTTCTTCTACTTTATGGAAATGAGGAATATGTAATTTGAAGGAACCTGAAGGTGAGCCTAGGAATCCGTTAAATAGAAGGTTGCTAGAGACACAGAGAAGCAATCAGCTTAAAAGTTGGTTCTTTAAAAACAGTCGTGAAATTAACAAAAGTTAGTGAGAGTGATTTGGAAAACAGGAAAAGCAAGTTACCAATATTAGGGATGAGTGAGGTAGCCTCACTCCTGTTTTAAAGACCTTACAAGGATAAGAAGGGAAGATTATGAACAAATTAATGCAAATACATTCAACTTACATGGAATGGAAAATTCTCTCGAAAAACTCAACTTACAAAACTGAGACAAGAAGAAACAGAAAATATGAAGATCCCTATATTTATCAATTATGGCACTTGAATTATAGTTTAAAGCCCACAGAGCGAACTACAGGCCCAGATGGCTTCACTTTTTTTTTTTATTTCGATCAAACACTTAAGAGAGAAATAATACCAATGTTACACAAACCTTTTCAGGATATAGGAATAAAAATTTCCCAACTCGTTTTATGAGGTTGATACGAAGCTGATACCCGACTCTTTAAAAAGGCATTATAAAGGAAGGAAAATTTTAGGCCAATATTGCTCGGAAATGTAGATGAAAGTGTTCCTCAACCAGCTCTGAGCAGATGAATTCTAATCGTATCCAAAATGACAAAATGCAGTGACCTACTCAAGTTTCCTGAGGATACAAGACTTAAAAGCCATTCTGGGGCTGGAAAGATGCTTCCGTGATGATGAGCACTTGCTGCCTTTTCCAGGGACCTGAGTCTGGGTTGAGGGGCTTACACCAGGTGAACAGGTGGGTCACAATTGCCTGAAACTTCATCCCCGGAAGATGCAGTGCCTTCTCCTGGCTTCCAAGTGCACTAGCACACACCTCTGTGTGTGTGTGTGTGTGTGTGTGTGCGCGCGCGCGCATGTGTGCATGTGCCTGTACAGAAAATTAAATAAACCAAAGGCATTCATTGTTAATCACCATATTAATAAAGGATGATTGTAATCATCGTGAGAGATATAATCAAAGCATTTGCAACATTCAATGATTAGCTATGATTTTAAAATAAAACTGCCTTGGTGAGTTAATCATGTAGAGAAAACACCTTCAACGAACAAACAGGTTGCTCCCAGCTACAGCCAACTAAAGTTGAGAAATTCACCTTCCTCACCCAGAGGTTGGGAACAAGGCCTACATTGCCACCTCCTCCACGACCAGTCTGCATTGTTCTAGCACCCTCAAGTACAAGAGATGGGAAAAGGAGAAGGTGGTCTCCTTAAGTGACCATTCCCACATGAAAAAACTCCAAGGACTCCATTTAAAAAGAATCAAAGCAGGGAACCTAAGTTGCTCATCAGCTACATTTTGTAGGGAGTCTAGGTCTGGTCCAAGCATAGTCCTTGGTTGATGCTTCAGCCTCAGCAAGCCCCCCTGGGCCCTGGTTAGTTGGCTCTGTTGGTCTTCTTGTGGAGCTCCTGTCAGGAAGGCTGGGACTGCAGCTGACATGGACTCTCTTTCCAGCTTTTTGATCACTTCCCCCTGGCAGGACTGCCTTGCCAGGGCACAGGAGAAGGGGACAAGTTTAGTCCTGACAGTTCTTGATGAGTTGGGGTATATGGGAAAGGGGGCTCCCCTTTTCTTAGGAATAGGGGAGGGTGGAGAGAGGGTGGGACTGAGGGGTGAGGAATGATGGGGCTACAACCAGAATGTAATGGGAATAAAAACATTAATTATTTAATTAACTAAAAGAATCAAGGTGGCAGCGGTGGTGGTGGGTGGTGGTGGTAGCACAGGCATTTAATCCGAGTGCTTAGGAGGCAGAGGCAGGCAGATCTCTGACCTGAGTTCAAGACCAGCCTGGTCTACAGGGCAAGTTCCAGGATGGCCAGGACTACACAGAGAAAACCTGTCTCCAAAAACCACCACCACCACCACAACAATAAACAAATCAACGCTTACTACAAGTAATAATTGAAAGAGGTTTCAGGAGACACAGTCACTTAAAAATCAGCTCCCATCCTACTTTAAAGCCAGAAGTGATTGAGAAATTGAATTTATTCACAATATTACTTAAAATGACACAAGCTATTAGTTCCTAAGTAACTAAATGAGGTCAAAATTCAAAATGTTGTCTAAATAAAAACCTGTTTAAATGGAAGTTATACCATGCTCATGGATTCAGTGATTATGACCGTGGTTTTTCCTCTCATTGACCTACATGTTCAACACACTATCAAAGCAATATTATAGAAACTGATAAAAAGATCTGAAAATACATGTGAAACTTAGGCTTCTAATTTCATCTAAGAAATGAATAGAGTTCAGATGGGTTTTTGATCTTGAATGATATTCTTTGGAAGACCAAACTCATGAAACAATGTTCATTAAGACACTCTACAAAGGACAGCAGATGGGAAACAAAGCAGGCGCACCCGGCTCACGTTCTGGCATGGGGCGAAATGGAGAGGCCCAGAGTGGAGCGGATTTCCTGGGCGGAGGATCTCAGGCCAAGGGTGGAGGGCTATCAAGGCAGCCGGAGACCGTAGGGCAGTGCACCCGAGGAGATGCAAACAGAAGACAGAATCCTGACAGCTTGAGCATAAACAAGCACTGCTTAGCACATCCACGAAAGCAAAGCGCCCAAGACGAAGGACAAGAAGACCCGGACAACGGCATCGGGTGAACGGCGCATGCGCTGCCTACCCCGCTGCCCTGCCTAGAGATCCTCAGAATTCACGGAGCTTTGGGGAAAGCTCCTGGAAAAAGTTTGACTCTCTGAAGAGAAAATGATTCGTCCTAATTGGGACAAGGACAGAGTAAGGCAGAAGGGACCTCTCCTGCTCAAAAAGTGGGATGTCACATGACGCTGAGACCATTTGTCTCCTTAAATTTCGTGCTTCAGGGCACTTGATTCTCCCCACACTAATACCAGTCCCTCCTCGGATCAGACACCTCTCCTGGGCTCACCTAAGAAGTCTGAAGGACATCTGAAAGATGACGCTGCTGCCAAGCTACCTAACTGCATCTCAAAGCTCAGGGACACAAAGGTCAACACAGAGGAGTGCGATCACAGTGGCTAGTGTCCTGTGAAAGATGACCAGGCAAGAAGCGGAGAACGCAGACCCACAATGGGGACTTGCCAGAACTCAGGCGCATGGCGACGCTCCCCTATGCCTGTCAGGAGGCAAAGGCAAGCTCTGGAGAAGACTTTGGAAAAGTCTGACACCGCGTCTAGAGATGAGTGCTACGATGCCCATAATGAAAGCACCACCGACCAGGCTCTGCAGCCTGCCGGACCTCAGAGAAGAAGACACGCGGGCGAGGAGCGCCCCAAAAGAAACGTGGACGAAGCCTGAAATACAGCATCGGACCACAGCAAGTGCTGGCAAGAGCACAGGGCAACCGAAACCCTGCCCCTCCCCGGGGGTGGGAGTGGGATGAAAAACCACTGTGACAAGTTAAATATATGCCTGTCACACATCTCAGGCCCTCCACCCCGAGGCGCTTGCCCAGAAGGAATGTTCAGTTTCTTCAGGCTGGTGTCTTGCAGACAATAAAGCGACCTCTTTTTCACAGTTCTAGATGGAGGAAATATCAATATCAAAGCAGCACGAGGTCCGCTGTCTGGGGAGAGCTTGTTCCTCAGAGATGGTGCCTTCTCTGCTCCCCGCTCCCCCACGGTGGGAGGATGAGGAGCCCCTCAGGATTACTTTAAAAATAGGAGCTAACTCCATTCCTAAAGCAGCACCACACTGCTAACCTGCCGAGGCTCCGTCTCTTTATACAACCCTCCCGGGGTTAGGGAGCCAACGTACAAATGGAGACTCGACATTCAGAACACAACAGAAAATACACATCCTCTCAAAAGCGCATGCAAGAACATCCACATCCGTAGAGCTTTGATTTGCAAGCTCCCGGAGAGGGAAGCGACCCCAGGCTCCATCCACAGGTGAGCGTGCACACACAGGTTAGAGTGTTCAGAGGCTGGGACACGGCTCAGCAGTTGGAGGAGTGAATTATTGATAACCTCACTAACATATGTGGGTCTCAAAATAAGTGAGCAAGAGATGTCAGATTAAAAAAAGGACAGGCGGTATGTTTCCATTTATATCAACTCTAGAAAATGTGAGCTCATATGGAGTGAAGATCAGTGGCTGCCCGGAGACGGGGAAGCAGGAGGAAGACAGGGATTGCAGAGCAGTGGAAGCTGGGGGGGGTGGATGTATCCCCGGGTCTAATGATGGGGTGGGCTCTCGGCTGTTTCTGCGGGGAGGTCTCAGCAAACTGGACACCTGAGGAAGGGGCAGGTCAGTTGCTACATCTCAACCCAACTTCTGCTCAGAAGTTAGCTGGGAATGCCAGGTCCTGGAACAGCCAACCCAGCGCTGGGGCTGGGGAGATGGCTCAGGGGACAAAGCTCTGGTCATACAAGCAGGAGTGCCTGAGTTCAGATCCCTAGAATGGCCACAAGTGCCAGGCAGAGTTGGTGAGCACCTGTAAGCCCCTGCGCTGGGAAGGTGGAGCCAGCCAGGGGGAATCCCTTGGGTAAGATAACTAGCCAGAATCAGCAGGGCTCCTTGAAGAGACACTGCTTCAATAAATGAAGCGGAGAGCTGTTGAGAAAGACACCCAGTGTCAACTCCAGGCCTCTACATACATGTGCACAAACATGCACACACATGTGTATACACGCATGCGTGCGCATGCACACACACACACAGCCAATTATTAAACTTAACTGCCAGACTGATTTCAAGAATTACTGTAAAGGTCATTGTTCAGTAGTATTGATGTGGGGTTAGACAGCTAGATCAATGAAACAAAATGGGGAATCTAGAAATGGATTTATAGCAGGATGTTCGAGGAATTGACGTGCAATCAGTGTGCAAGGAGACACCAGCGAACTTCATCAGCTACGGCAATATCAGGGAGTGAAGCTAGGCACAGGATGCCCTTAGGAAAGGACCCTATGTCACAGCATACAAAGAATCCCATACGTTATTTGTATGTACGTGTATAGCGCATGCTTGTACGCATATCTTGTGTGCAGTTGTGTGAGCCCACGTGCATGCGTGGCGTTCTGTGGGGGATGCCGGGTGACCTCCACTAGTGCGTGCTACCTTTTCCCCCTGAGGCAGAGTCTCTGAGTAAACCCGGAGCTCGTCACCTCTCTCCAAGGCCAGGAGCCAGTAAGCTCCAGAGCCGCTGAGCCACCATCCTGGCATTGGGGCTCTCCGCACGTGTGTGTGGCCGGGCCTGGCTTTCCACATGGGAACCGGGGACCCAAACTCAGGTCCTCCTGTTTGCACAGCAAACACACCCTTCCCCATGGAGCAAGCTCCGCAGCCTCAGGAAGGTTATCTTCGTGTGGATCACAGGGCTGGGATTACATTTTAAATTATAAGAAAATAGTTTTGAGACTTTGGTGTAAACATAAATTCTTGGAGAGAATCTACAAAAAAAAATAAACATTAAAAAATAAAAAAAGAATAAATGGGGATGAGGGGGCGCTGGAAAGATGGCTCAGTGCTTAAGAGTGCTCACTGCTCCTGTGTCAGCATCCATACCAGGTCCGGCAGCTGACAGCTGCCTGTAACCCTAGTTCCAAGGGATCTGGTACCCTCTTCCGGCTTCCACGGGTGCTGGCTCGTACGCACGTTCATGTGAGCACGCACACGCACACATGGCTTTTTAAAAAATAAAAACTTTCAGTGGACTTTATAAAAAAAATAAAGATTTCTGTTCTTTAGAAGATTTCTTCAGGGATCAATGGTGCAAGGTACAGCTAAGAGCAAAGGCCTCCCAGCTTGCAGGGTTAGACACTAGCTGTGGACATGCGGAAGGCACAGAGGGTGCAAAGAGAACTTATCCCCCCCAAAAAAAAGATATTTGCATGTAACTATATGTAAAAAGAGATGCAGAATTGGAAATAGGTGCGTGAAATTGTAATATTAATGAATGCAATGAAATGAATGTAATGAAATTGTAATATTAATCGCCAGAAAAACGCAATGCGATTTTGCTTTATAGCTGTCTAAAGCTAAAACCTGCTAATACAGTGTTAGGGAGAATATGGGCTAGCTGGGAGTCTTGCCAGTTTATGTCAGAGTGTCAAGAGCTACACACTGTGTGGGGAAAGTCTTTAACAACCACTTTTACAGACTAACAAGACTAACAACAATTTGTGTATGTCTGTGAGGTAACATGTGACGTTTCAGACAACCTAATGGAGACAATTATGTGCCTACCTGATCGTTAGGGAAGCTCTCCTTTAGCTACTTGCCCAAGGGAACCGAAAATCCACGAAGTACTTGCAGAAGATCGGGGAGGGCCCTGCGGCCACCACAGCCTGGCCAGGGCGCTAGACAAACTGTCTTGTTTGCTGTGCTAAAAGGGAGTGTCAGCGTTCGGGGCACCGAGGTGAGTGGGGTTAGCCTCACTCCATGTGCCTGGAGCTCCATGGCAGCAGGAAGAGCTCTGTCTGATATTGAGGTTGGAGTGCCCTGGAATGGGCATGGGCGTCCAGTTTGGTTGACAAGCGTTTTCCTCGTCCTCATTTAAGGGCTGGCTGCGCTGAGTGCATACATTTGTCAAAATGTCCGCACTTCACACTTTCATCCAAGTGTTCCCGTCTCTCAAAGCTTTGCCACCATTAAAATATGGAAAATAACAGCCACGGACACATGCTCCCCACAAATGTAGCATTGAAATCTCGGCAGCTGCCACCAATGAAACTGGGAAAAAAAAAAAAAAAAGATAAGTCAATAATTAAAACTGCCATTTTAAAAAATCTATCTTGGGCTGAAGAGGTAGATCAGAGGTTAAGTCCTCTGTCTTCTTGACCAGAGGACCCATGTTTGATTTTCCAGCACCTACAGGGTAGCTCAAAACTGTAACTCCAGTTCCAGGGGATCCGACACCCTCTCTGGTTTCCACAGGCAATAGGCCTACACGTGGTGCACAGACAGGAAGGCAAAATACTCATACACATAAAAATAATGAGATAAAAAGGTTAAAAATTCTCTCTTATGGCTGGGCATGTAGCTCAGTTGGTAGAGTGCTTGCCGAGTGTGCAAAAGCCTCGGGTTCCAGCCCTGGCACAGTGTCGACCAGTCATGGTGGTGTATGCCTACAATCCCAGCACCTGGGAACCCAGCAGGAGGATCAAAGTTCATGGCCACCTTTGGCTACATAAGGAATTTGAGGCTAGTCTAGACTATGCAAGACCCTGTCTCAAAAGAAAAATCTCTTTTAGAAACTGATAAGTTGACACATTATCCACTCCTAGAATAAAGAAAAAAATAGAAAATCGCATAACGTAAATGACTTCATGCTCTCAGGAGTCAGAAATGGCTATTGGGCTGGGCTTTGCTTAGCTTTAGCAGGGGCGCGGATGTGGGTTCTATCCTCTGTTCTACAAAAAAGAAAGGTGTTTTTGTTTTTGTTTTAAGGACAAAAAGAAAGAAAATTAAAATGGCAACCAAGAGTCAGGTGAGAATAATTCTCTCAGAAAAGTCAGTCCAGGTATGGCCAACATACATAGGCGCGCGCGCACACACACACACACACACACACACACACACACACACACACACACATCTACTTAATGTATAAAATAAATGCAAAGTTCCAGATAAAGGTCTAGGTAGTTCAGTGTAAGGTATATTTTGGAAAAGATCTAGTTGAATTTGTTGTAGGAGTGCAAGAACAGCTTATCATCAGAAATTGTATCAGTGTCATTGCCTTATGATTGGACAGTGAGCTGAGGTACAGCAGATAAAGGTCACCACCAAAGAGAAAAAAAAATGTTCAAGAAACTACCAATAGACACAAAGATGTTAAATCTGTCAAGGGCTTTGCAGGTTATAAAAACCAAACCCTACCCCTCTGAGGATGAACTCAGGATGTGTGTCCTGGGATGCTAGGAGCAGGACAAGTGGTGATAACATGGGCTGTCAATCTCCCAGAGAGGCTCTGGGATGAGAAAATGAAAGGACAGGAAGTGAAGAGGGAGGGGAAAGACACAGCTGTCATCATGCACAGTATATGTCATCTACATAGAAACCCAACAGAATGAACTGAAAATTGATTGGGACTAATAATAGAGTCTAGCAAGAACACTGAATACACGATCAACTAACTCAAATTGGTGGCTTTCCCCTACACCGGCATTAACCAATTAGAAATATAATAGAAGAAGATACACACTCGTACAATGAACCCAAATGATGAAGGATCTAGAAATTAAGCCAGAAATAACTGCAGAAAACCTTTAGATGAGGGGAAGGGGGGGTAAAGTTTGAAAATATATAAAGGACACAGAAGAAGGCATGAGAAGGGAGGAGATAAAATTGAAAACACGAACAAATGGAGAGAACGACCATTTTATGGATGCTGAGAGCCGCACAAATGTCAAATCTTCCCACATTAATCTATAAATTTCATGTAATTTTGTTCAAAATACCAGCTGGACTTTTTGAAGGACTTGACAAATTCGTTCTAAAATACATAGAAGCCATAATGTCCACAATTGCTGAGTTTATTTTGGAAAAGAGAGCCCAGGGTGGAGACAGCAGGAGGCCGACTCCTCCCACTTGGTCTGGAGGCTTGCATGAAGACAATGGGTTTGCTCTGTGACACTGTGTAACACATTAAGTGTGGATTTAGGGAATGAGAGAAGTTTAGTCTTCTACCCCACTTCCGTCTTCCCTGAGTCCACAGGCCACTGGCACAAACTGGTTCGCTGGGGTACACGGTTGGCTCGGCTGAGCTCCCTGTGGTGGGGGGAGGGGTTGAAGACGTCCCTCCTAGCTGACTGCCCACAAGAGGCTGCTCTCATGCAACCAGATGTGACCTGCCCTCTCTGCCTTCATCTTCAGAACCCAGATGGGGTTTCTTCCTGGCATTGCGTCTCCTCTCAGACATGATTCCCCTCCCAGGAGGGTCCTGGGGCCCTTGATGAGTTCTGCAGAGCTGGTCTTGTGTCTTGAACTAAGTTGCTGGGTTAGGAGCCGGGAGTGACACTCCACTGAGGACACAAGCGAAAGAGAGGAGGTTCTGTCTGCGCTACGGACAACTTCTCAGGGTGTCCCAGAATTCCACACCATGTCGTAGTGACGCAAATGGCACAAAGAGCTGGGAACTGCCCTCTGTAGAATGGAGCGGGGTACAGTTGTCTCCAGGAGCCCCAAGGACCGGCTTCCATAGACAGCAAAACTCACAGATGCTCAAACCCTGTGTGTGACAGGGCGTGCTGAGCATATAGTATCAGACACCTGTCTCTCCCTGTCTTTTAAACCACCTCCAGGTACCTTACTTATAATTTTACCGATTCAATGTAAAAACCATTTGAATGGTTATTTTCACCCCATTGTCCATGCCACAATGGCCAGAAACACGAAGTCCTCACATCTTCAGGACAGATACAATTGATTTCTTTCTTCTCTTTGTTTTTCTTAAGACAGGGTCACTCACAATGTAGCCCAGGGCAGCCACAAGCTTGCAGTAATCCCCCCAGCTTGAGTCATCAGCTCCACTAGAAAAACTTCTTTTTGGTCAAAGCTTGGGTTGGTCTGTGTGTATACAATCTATGGGTACATTTGCCAAGTGCAATACCTAGAGGTGGACTCATAAGCTGGAGGGGAAAGGATGCATTACTGAGGCATGCGGAGGAAAGCAAGTCACTAGGTCTAGGAAGAATAGATGGCTTTCCTAACATCCTGACCACACGCTTGGTGAGTGTGGGCAGGCTACATACAAGTGGATTAAAAATAGGATGTATAAGGGCAAAAGTACTGCATTGTTTAAAACTGCAAAGTGGGGCCTGGGAAGGTGGCTCAGTAGGTAACATGTTCTGCCATGGACGAGGGGACAACCTGAGCTCAGATTCCCAGCATCCCTGGAAAAAGTTGGGCATGGCACTACAGTCTTGTAACCTTAACCTTGGGCTGGGGTGTGGGGGAAGACGGGTGGATCCCCAGATGTCAAGAGACAGCAGCCAGTCTAGCTGAGTCAGCGAACCTCAGCGAGAGGCCCTGTCTCAAAAAATCCAAGATGGAGAGTGACTGAGGAAAAAGCCTGGGGTTTCATTTTATGGCTTCCATACGCACAGGCACATGCACGCATGTGCACACACATACACACACACACATGCACACACACACACACACATGTCAGAATCTGCTTGTGGCCTTCAGGTAGAGATGGACCTTCTTCTATAAGGTCTTTTACAAGTCACAAGCCATTGGATGTGTTAGCTTTGGGTTTCACTACATCAGAACTAAAGATACTGGTCAATGGAAAAGAGATTCCAACTTAACAGCAGAGGACAGATTGTAATATGACGATCACCACCTTGACACTGTAAGGTATTACTTTCTAGGACACCTCAGAGACTCGTAAACTCCCGAAGAACATGTGGGCACCTGCAGAAGACAATGGCCAGCTAAAAGTAGGCTTGCTCTAAGTGTGTGAGGGGTGCTGTGTTGTAACAGTCACCTTTGGAAAGGCAAAAGCAATTAGATAATGGCATAACCTAAGTGATACTGACAGGGACATGGAGCAGGTAACTCTGACAGGGTGACGTCAGGAGCTCACAGGGTAGCCTGTGACTGTTATTTTGGTGCTGGGATGGAGCCCAGGGTCTCCTGCACAGTGGACTAGTGCTTCCCCCACTGAGCTACAGCCCAAGCCCTGTAGCTGCTCTAAACTGGCTTCCCCAGTTTCTCTGACTGGTGCTTGTCATGCTAACTCTTGCCTTCCATTGTGTCTCCATGCAGGCAGTGATGAAGGGCTTCCACTTCTCCCTAAGCCCAGCTGTCCTAATGATGCACTTTAGGGGTTCTCCAGAGAGGCCCACTGAAGGGGTACCCCAAGCACCATGCCCAGTGGCCCCACAAGGCTTGAAGAAGCCAGATAGATTTCCTCTATTCCTTCTACTGTGGTTATGGTCATCTTCTCATAGTGGGGAATAATGAGAACAGGATTTGAGGAAGAGACCCTGAAAGCAGCCATTCTAGAATTTTGGTTCTCCAGCCAGAAGTAGCAGAAGGGACCTCTGGTTCCTTACTCCTCAGTGAGCCCTGCGTGAAGGCTACATGAGAGTGGAGCCTGGAGTGCCAGCCCAGACTTTGATCCCTTCTGGCAGACAGCTTTGGAACTCGACTTCTAAATTTTCCAACCAACTCCCAGGGGAGGCCAGCACAGGTCCAGAACCCAGGGAATGCATCAAAAGATCTTCTTGTAGCTGTTAGTAGAGAGAATAACCTAAGCGTCCACCCAGCGTGGCAAGACAAGCAAGTGAGACACAGGAGCAGAAGGTTGGGACTCAGGGGACCGCCACATGATGGAGTGGGAAGTCTACACAGCAGCATGCGACACGGACAGATTTTTAAGGCATATTGTTGAATGAAAAAATGTAAGAAACAGGAGTTGCCAAGCACAACAAGACAATCTTAGGCCACACATACACACAGAGACACATACACACACACATGCACCCCACTCCCCCGACAGCTCCACGTCTGTAAAGTAAAACATACATTCGAGAACATCCATGAAGTCTGAGTGATCACAGAGAGGGAGTCAGGGTTGGGAACAGAAGGTGCGACATAACTGAAAATAAGCAGTGAGTTGTCTTGGCCCATAAAGTAAGAGGTGAGACAGTTCTCTGTCAGAAGCCGAGGTTTAAAAACATGCAAACGAGGGAACTATCAGCTCCAATGATGATGCTCCACCCAAAGAGGGAGTGGAGACTCCTCCAAAGCCTTCTCCTCCTCCTGTACCTGTGACTGTTAATATGGTTGTCAACTTAGTTGGATAGAGAGTCAACTAAGAGACGTGCCTGTGGGTGGAGTAGGGACAGCATTTCCTTGAAGGATTAACTGAGGAGAAAGGCCCTCCCCCAGGGTAGGTGGAACCTTCTGGCAACAGATACAAACAGATTCAAAAGGACAGAATTTTTGGCCTGCACCTTTGCCCCTTGCTGGTGAATGCATCTGACTTGTCCTCACTTGCATCCGAACTCCGCTCCTTCTGCCTTCCAATAAGGGCTGAAGACTAGTGGCTTTCCAGGAATCATCTAGGCCTTTAGCAGCATTTTAGGACTTCTGAGAGACCCAGCCTCGGGGACTGAATAGCCACTGACGCCCAGCCTTGCCCGGAGGCCATCACTGGACAACCTACATTAGTCACTTTAGTAATATGTGTTTATCCCATCAGTTCTGTTCCTGTGGAGAACCCTGACTAGTAAGTACCTTGCCCTCTGTGTATTCCAGGCGAGGGCATGACAGGCTGTGCATGGAACCATCATGAAGGATTTGCAGAAGAGAGCTGAGGAAGACAGGATAGTGGCAGAGTAGGCATGCTCAGTGCATGGTGCGCAGCCATACTGGCCTGCCTCTTCATGCATCTCTCTGCTAAAGGACCACAGTCCCCCACATTGTTGGTACCAAGATGATAGAAAGCATGCGACGGTGTGTCACATTCGTCAGGCAACTGTCTGTGCCCCTGGGGTTCTCCCCGTGAGTGTAAGGCCAGTGCAAGTGCTGACGTGAGTTCTGTGGCAACTGTCAGGATCTGGGACACAGGCCATGAAGTTACAAAGCATGGATGTGTGGCATGAATGGGAGACGAGCAGTATGCTTTGGAGGCCACTGTTGTCGGCACAGAATATTGCCTGAGCGGAGACAGGACATCTGTGAGGGGACCGGTCCCCTCTTGTCCTGTGTTCTGTCATTCTAGTACTTCTAAGGCTTGGTGATGGGCCTGAGAGGCTGGGGGACGTTGATGGACTTTTCAAGACCCTCTCTGTCTGCTGGAATGGGCCACTGTCACAACACACAGAAGGCTGAAATTCAGAATGTATAGACTATGACAGCCGCCCACTGGCTCTCAGGATGATGGGGCTGTCGAGTCCCAAAGTGTCCAGGCATGACAAAGAGCCTCCCGGAGTGGCCATGGGGATGGAATCCATCACACTGAATGGCTAAGGACCTGCTAAGGGCCCTTGAGGCTTCTGGGAAGGGCGGGAGATAATGAGGGCTGACCCAGGGCCGCCCACCTGGGCTGCAATTATTCAATTTTCCTGGAAAATC
This sequence comes from Meriones unguiculatus, assembly GCF_030254825.1. Classification (NCBI taxonomy): domain Eukaryota; kingdom Metazoa; phylum Chordata; class Mammalia; order Rodentia; family Muridae; genus Meriones; species Meriones unguiculatus. Next base: position 114,504,511 of record NC_083355.1, on the reverse strand, counting down.
AGCTTCATCATGATGAATACTTGGCTGATTTCAGAGCAGATTAATGCACTCAATATGAAGTGCAATCCCATCCATCAGTTCCTACAACTTGCTGAGAGCTTACACTGATTAACCCTTCTTCTCTGGCTATCTCCTCTGGTCGGCTCACCCACAGCCTCCAGCCCTCCCTGACCCAAAGAAAGAGGAGGAAGTTTTTTTTTTTTTAAATAAATGTTATGTTCCATGGCCTTTTTCATTCTTAAATTCTTTCTATGTGTCCCTCTCGTGTGTGTGTGTGTGTGTGTGTGTGTGTGTGTGTGTGTGTGTGTTTCTATATGCAGGTGGTAGTCAGGGAGGTGGGTGTCCTTCTTTGGGAGCTGCCTGCCTTGTGTTTTTAAGATAGGGTCTCCCTGCATTGTCTTCCTCTGTGGCCTGGTAAGGCTGCCCCCAACTCAGGGGGAGGTGATTAAAGAGCCAGCCCCTGTTCCCCTAACTAGGGTACCCACTTGGACACTGAGCTGCCATGAGCTACATGTGTACAGGGGTTCTAGGTTATCTCCATGCATGGTTAGAAAAAGACCCCTGGGCCCAGATATTTTGGTTCTGTTGCTCTCCTTGTGGAGCTCCTGTCCCCTCCAGATCTTTTTAATCCCCCCCCCATTCTTTCATAAGATTCTCTGCACTCTGCCTAAAGTTTGGCTATGAGTCTCAGCATCTGCCTCAATACCCTGCTGGGTAGAATCTTTCAGAGGTCCTCTGTGGTAGGCTCCTGTCCTATTCCCTGTTTTCTCCCTCCTCCAATGTCCATCCTCTTTGCCTTTCTGAATAAGGATTGATCATCTTACCCAGGGTCCTCCTTCTTGTTTAGCTTCCTTAGGTGTACAGATTTTAGTACGGTTATCCTATATTATATGTCTAATATCCACTTATAAGTGAGTATATATCTTGTGTGTCTTTACGCTTCTGGGATAACTCACTCAGGATACTCAGGATGATCTTTTCTAGTTCCCACCATTTGCAAAGGAAGACAATGCAGACAGTCTTGATGAGACCTGATAGGCTAGGGTCAGATGTAAGGAGAGAAGGACCTTCCCTGTTAGTGGACTGGAGGAGGGGCATGGGAGGAGAAGGAGGGGAGGTGGGATTGGGAGAAGACGAGGGAGAGGGAGAGGGCCACAGCTGGGATACAAAGTGAATAAATTGTAATAAATAAAAAATAAATGAAAAAAAAGATAGGGTCTCTCTCTGGATTGTAGGGCACTGTCAGTTTGCCTAGACTGGCTAGCCCTCAAGGCTGTTCCCAGCACTGGGGTCCCAAGCATGCACCACCACACGTAGCTTGTTTTACATTGGTTCTGGAGGCCCAGCTCAGGTCCCCACACTTGCACAGCAAACACTTTACTGAGTGAGCCATCTCCTTAGCCCCTTTCAAATTTGGTAGATACATATTTCAGCCCCCAGTTCTGGCTGAATTGTCAAAGCTCAAACCACTGATTTCTGAGACAGCGACTGTGGGTGAAGAGCAGGGCTGAGAACGGGGTGGAGAAATGAGACTGCTTGGGTGGCTGGAACCTGCAACAACTGTGGTCCTTACAAGAGATCAGTATAAACTTAAGAAGAAGGACATCCATGAGAGGACATTGCAAGGTGACCGCTACAGGTGGGAAAGAGACCTTGGAAGGGCTGGCCTGTGGACACCTTGAACTTGGGCTTCCCGTTTGAGGACAAGAAAACCAGGCTGCTTTCTGAAGAACCTGGCAGTGGTGCTTTGTTAGGGCAGCATTAGAAAATAAACACCTCATGCCTGTGACATCACCCAGTACTCCCGTACTCCCTGTCCTACCACTGCTGACGTGGACGTACATATGTGTGCACATGTCTGGCTAAGTACATACAGCAGGCATCTTTCCCCATCACTGTCCGCTTTGACTCTTTGAGACTGAGTGTCTCAGGGAACTCTCAGGATCTGCTCATCTCCATCCCCTCACGCTGGGACTGCGGCAGCCAGGCCCAGCTTTTTCATGTGAGTGCTCGAGATTCTAACTCAGATCCTTCTGTTGTCAGAGCAAGCATTCTCACTCACTGAACCGTCTTCCCAGCCCCACACTGCTGGCACTGTGAGATGATTTTAAACATCAGTGTGTTCCTTTTCTCTGGGAACTTGTCTGTTTTCGAGTTCTAGTGCAGAGAGTCAGGCAGCTCCTTCTGTGGGCAGCTTCACCTGTCGGGCTCACCAATGACCTCTGACAGCCTGTGTTTGCTTCCTTCTCGGTGTTGTTCTTTGCTGTGTCACATCCACAGACAAGACTGAAAGGGAGAGAGATTTGCGAGGACCAAGGACTTACCCAGAAGAAGTATGGAATATGAAAACACGAGAGGTGGCAGAGCGGCCTGAGGTCAGCCTGGACAGGAACATGCTTCCCTCTGCCTGGAGGCTGGTGGCTGGCTCCAAGAGCCTCAGAAACCTCCCGAATCTGGGGCTGCCTTGTGCCCAGCTCCAGGACCTCGGGGGTGGACACCTTAGCATCAGATGCTTAAAGCTGGGGTCAGAAGTTAATGTTCACGGGATGTGCAGCCTGCTGCTGGTCACAGACACGTGTGTGAACATGACTTCTGTGTTCTGTGATGCTGGACGTCCAGGGGAAGGCAGCTCAGGACTGAGTGCCCAAGCTGGCATGGGCTCTGAGCACAGATGGTAAGCCAGATGGGGCAATTGTTTCCTGGCACCCAGTGGAGATAACTCAGCGGGCCGTTGCACAATCCGCTGCCGTTCGGTGTGGACAATGGGAGCTGCCTGGAGGCGGTTTCCTGCTGGCCACACATCCCAGAAAGCCTGGCTCATAGTCTCCCCCAAGGGAGGTGGCGTGGATGCCACTAGCTGACCTCTCCTACTTGCCACCTTGGGGCTTTCCCAGATAACAAGACCTTTCCCAGATAAAGGACCTTTCTTGGATCTGAACTGAGCCCAGGGAGCCAGGAACCCAAGAGCATTCACAGAATGATCTTCATCTCCATCTCCTGGGCCTCCCCACTCTGGAGATATGACAAACTCTCAAGTCTCAGCCTATTTCCATGCGTTGGGGTTTTAGTTAGGTCTGAGGTCCCAGTTTTGGAGTAAGGCCAACCAGAGGCTCTGAAGATAGGCTTTCTGGGCAGCCAGCAGCCATTGGGAAGCCCTTTTCCCCTCTGTGGAGCCTGGCTGCAGGAGGCTCTTGCACAGAGAGCAGCCGTTGAGAAGCTTTGGTCACATAGGCAGGTAGAGGAGAAGCAGTGGGGGAAAGCCTTGGTCCACAGCCAGCTTCCTGGTCTGCCCACATGCCTCCTGGTGGTGTTCTGTATGACGGAACGATCTCTTCCAGGTGGGGTCAGGTCCTCAGCTCTGCCTGCTACTCTTCAAAGGGTTCCCTGGAGGTTCTCAGAGGCCCCTAAGATGGAAGGGACAGGGCTGAGGTCATGGAAAGAGGCTGGGCAGCGACTTCAGGGGCAGGAGCAAGATGTAGATGCTTCCTCCGTGCTCCATCCTCACTGGAAGCCTGGGGTGATTAGAGTGGTGGGGGTGCGGGAAGGATGTCCCCAAAAGAAACTAAAGCAAGGAGCCAGAGAAAGACACTGCCACACACAGTGCGATAAAAGTAGAGTTGGGGAAGACATGAGGTGCCTTGGCTTCCAAGCCACCTCCCTGCTGTCCAGGGAAGCTGTCTGTGAATACAACCAGGGTGCCTCTCCACTGAGAGATCACTGATACAACAAGAGGAGGGGTAGGTATCCTTTGATCTGCTCTGGAGGTCCCCATTGCTCTCCTGGCATCTAAGAAACGTCTCTGATGAAGCCTTCCCCACAGTCCTGCACTTACAGGTATATCTGCAGCTTCTGGGGGACTAGGCTGGTTCAGATCCTGCTGGCCCCATAAATACAGGAAGACAGGGCATGATGGGAGCTAGAAAGACATGGCAAGATGGGAGCTGTGGAATGGCTCTGTAGGGCTGCTTGCCAGTGACCATGTGACTCACATCTGGAGCTGAGCTGGCAGGCCAGGCCACCTTAACACAGGACAGGGAGTGGCCTTATCACGGCCTCTCTAGATTCTGAAACCAAATCGCCACTGCCTGGGTATGTGAGGCTGGGGAGATGCCACGTACAGCCCTGGGCTACACTCAGAGTGTAGGCCTGGCTTCAGGCGTCTTCCGGCCGCACCCTGGTCAGGCTGGTTGTCCCGCCTCTGCCCCTGATACAGGCTACAGACAAGGGCAGAGTGAACAGTTGGAAAAGGATAAATGTGGAGTCAGAAATGTCCAGCTGCTTCTTCCAAGTGCCTTCCTGGTCCTCTTCATTGTGACTTCTCCACAGCACAGCACTGATGAACTGTGGGTTAGAGCCTCATCAACCCCTTGCTGTGAGGACTTGGCTCTGCATCCTTCCCTCTTTCCCTCCCACATCATCACAGTCTCTGGGCCTCCCCTACTGGGCTGGCCACAGCTTCCTTGTTGCCTATACTTGGCCACCCCTGATTAGGCCCTGTTATTAGACTTTGCCCAGCCTCTCGCCATCACTGGAGTGGTATGTCCTGTCAGCAGATGTCAGTATGATATGTGTGCTGGGGTTTTCTTGCTCAGACCCAGTGTGGCCTGTGACTTCCATAATCAGCCTTCTTCCTGAGAAACTCACTGCAGAACTCCAGAACCTTGCAGCCTGTAAAATGACCTCCTGTTAGTTTAAGACTTCTCATGCTAACTCTCAGTTAGTTCATTTGCCTGGGAAATGTAGTTGTGGCCTCTGGGGTGGCCACGTTTAGTCTTAAGATACGGTTCTTCTAAGTGCTAGTCTGAGCCCGGGGTACCCAAGGTGGTTCTGTTTCCTCATGCTGCACCCTTCCTTCACGAGGCTTGTCTGCTGGATACCTGAGAGCCGTTGGTTGAGCAGAGGGTTGTACCAGAGTCAGCTGCCCTTGGGACATTTGTCTCCCAGGGAACCACAACTTGGGGGAAGGATGTAGGCTGGTCTCACCCCTGAATCATCGTGAAGGCCTCCCTAACTCCCAGGATTACGCTTTGAAACTTTCTGTAAACTCGGCCCTCTTCAGTTTTTCATCCCCTGGGCTGGGTGTTGAACCTCTGTGAGCCACACCACCCCCCCCCCACCGTGGTACCCTAGGTAAGCCACTTCGCCCACCTGGCCACACTTAGAAAGACTGCGTGGATCACGGGGTCCCTCTAGCACCTAGCCTAGCGTATAGGTACACTATAAGTACTCAGCGAATTTTAACTAGTTGTAGCCCATGTCTGGCACATAGCTGTGCTCTGCAGAGAGAAGGCAAGGCAAGATTTTAACCAGTGAATGCCAAGGGCCCTAGAACCCGGTCCCTTGCACCCAGTTCCATCCAGCTGGTCTCTAGGACCATGGGTGTGGAGTCTCAGTATAAGCAACCATCCCCACTATGTGGCTGGGGGCTCATTAGACAGAGGGAGGCTGAGTAGACCTGATCCTGCCTTACCACCTTGTTCTGTGGTTGAGCAAAGCCTTGCTTTAAAGGGAACTCTTCTTTCCAAATCTCAGAACAAAGAACACAATGTTTAGGAAGAAAGCACGTTGCTTACATTTGAAAAAAAAAAAAAATTGGCAGTATTATATAATGAAGAAACTTGAAAGTGCTGAGTCACGCCAGGCCAACTTACATCTCTCACTGGTTTGTGAGGTGCTTGTAAAATGACATCCTGTTAATTTAAGGCTTCTTATGCTGATTTCCAGTTAGTTTATTTGTCTGGGAAATTTATTTGTGGCCTCCAGGGTGACGGTCAGGCTTAGTCTGAAGATGTGACATCCTTGTTCAAAACGCCGTACAAGGAGAGGTAGGCAGGATTCCAGGTTAGGGTCAGAGCGGTGAGAGGACAATGCAAGGTCAGTGCCCAGCAGGACAGGCTCCTATTACTGTCCCCATCCTGTCTTCAGATCTGAGCCAGTGCAGGGCTGGCACGGACCCGCCCATTCCCAGCAGAAAGGGCACGCCCTCTGCTCTGTTTTGCAGGTCAGAATTGTGAGGCACTGAATAGCGGACAGTAACCCGTGTGCGGAAATAAGAGATCCCAGATGGTGCTGCTGCTAACGCACCCTGCAGTTTAGAGTGAGTAAGCAGCACTTGTTCCAGTGAACACATCACGTATCCCAGATCACAGCCGTCCGAGGGAGGCCAAGGCAGGAACCGAGGCTGAAGCCATGGAGGAATGCTGCTTACTGGCTTGCATTCCCTCTGGCTCGCTCAGCCTGTTTTTTTTTACTATCCCCAGGCCCACCTGCCCAAGGTCAGTACTGCCCAAGGTGGGCTTGTCCTCCTTCATCAGTCAGCGATCAAGAAAGTGTCTCACAGATGTTCCCACAGGCTGGTCTGATGGAGGCAATTCCCCAGCTGTGGTTTCCTCTTCTCAGGTGACTCAAGGTTTGTGTCCGCATGACAGCTGAAGCTGACTGTAACATGCCCATCCTGTGGCTTATTCTTGGTCCTCAGTAGCCCGACCCAGCGTTCTTCCACATAGCACGAAGTCTCTTAGACCTTCTTCTGTACCAGGCAGAGGCCCAGGAGGCTGCAGGGAGTGACAGGACTCAGGCCCAAACCTCGAAGAGCCTGCTCCTGCGTGGAGAAAGGAAGCCTGAAGAGCAGGAAGAAGGGGTCAGCGATGGTGATTCTGAAATCCTGGTGGCGGACTCAGTTGGAAGGCAGCCAGAGGACTCATCTTCACTCTCAGCAGGTGGCAGGTTCCCGGTCATCCTTCAGGTGAGCATCTGTCTCAAGGAGGAAGTGGAGAGGCCTCCGAGGACCCACTGAGAGGCACAGGGCAGGCTGGTGATTGAGGGTGTGAGAGAAGGATATGTGAGAGCTGGGCAATGGGAAGCTGTGATCAGAGATAGGGGTCTGAGGATGAGGGTTCAGAGAGGGCCATGTGGGGTGACAGGGCTGAAGTGTTTCTGGAGATGGCCAAGGTGTTGAGAGGCTGGAACAATGGAAGCTAAGACTCAAGAAAAGCCTGTAGCTAATTCCAGAGATGGAGAGAGAAGAGGAAGCCATCAATGATAAATGACAACCTGTGTCTCTAATGGAGGGTTGGAACTGCAGGAGATTCTGGAGACCCAGTGGGTCAGCAGCACAGTAGGGCTGCATTTCACCCTATTGTGCCTGGTAACTGAGCTTCCCTACAATTGCAGACACGAACCTATCCTCACCTTCAAGCCTTACATTAAAACTTCACTCAAAATAGGGTTAAACGGAGGCAGGAGTGGCAGCTCAGTGGTTAAGAGCACTGGTCCTCTGCTCTTCCAGAGGACCTGGGTTCAGTTCCCAGCACCCACATGATGACTCACAGCCATCCGTAACTTCAGTTCCAGGGGATCCATAGATAGCAGGCACACACAGGGGGCACAGACATACATGCCAGCAAAGCATTCATTCACATAAAATAAAATAAAGATTGAAAAAAAAAAACTCAACAGGCTCATTGATTAATGGTAAAATTGCCAAAGTTAGAAAGAAAATATAGGTCACACATTGGGGAACCTAAGGGCTGGGTGGACAGTTCTTAGACAAGGTTCCAATAAAATGACCTTTGCACCCGGGGTGCCCCGTCAGGGTAAAGTGACCAGCCACAGGCTTCAGAAAATGTCCGCAGAGCATAGGTCTGACTGGGGACTCCAATCCGGGACGTCGATCTCCGCCAAGACCGTGCAAAAACAGTCAGGTTAGAAGAGGCTAGGAATGACCAGACCCTGGCTTGATGCCGAGAGAGCACATACACTGGAAAGAGACGCCTGAAACAAAACCAAAACCAGAGGTGTGCCATGTCGTTAGCCACTGGGAGCATACACTTTCAAACGAGCAGGAGCAGAATGGAACAACGCTCAAACAACTCAAGAGATACAGCAATGTGGGCTTAAAACATCCAATGTTACCAAGTTGGGAGACATTCATGAGATACCTGACCAGCACTTCTCACAGCAAAACGAGGCAAAGGCGGAGTCACAGCAAACGTTTGTCAGGTCCAGAGAAACGGGGCCTCTGCACATGGCTGATGGGCAATGGGCATAGTGTCCACTGCCGGGGTCTTTAAACACTGAACATGGGCAGGTGTGGTGGTGCATGCCTTTAATCCAAGTGCTCAGAAGGCAGAAGCCAATGATCTCTTGGTCTATAGAGTGAGTTCCAGCCCCGCCAGGGCTGCATAGTGAGACCCTGTGTCAAAACAAACAAACATTAAAAACAGCAAACTAAGCATGGAGTCTGGGGAGCTGGCCCAGCTGGTAAAGCGTTCCCGAGAAAGTGTGAGGACCTGAATCTGACCCCCAACACCCACGTAAAAAGCCAAGCTTGGTGGTGCATACTTCTATCCCAGAGTGGCGGCCTTGGATCACTGGGGCTCACTGACCAGCAAGTCTAGCCTCATCACTAAACCCGAGGCCAGTGAGGAACCCTGACAAACCAGGTGGAGAGCACCCAATGGAGCACACCCAGGATTAACCTGCAGCGCCTACAAGCACGCTCACACTTGCGCACCTGAACAAACACATGTACTCATATCACACACACACACACACACACACACACACACACACACACATGCATATTTGGCTCAGCACATACACTCCTTGGGGGGCAGAGGGTCCAGAGCAATGAAAGCTTATATTTACGAAAAGTCCTAGGCAAAGTATAGCAATTGGTTTGTACTGTCTAAAGCTGGAAAACCTAAACATCCTTGGCGGGTGAAGGAATGGGCAGCCAGTGAGAGGACCAGGCCATGGGTGCACGCAGCAATTCAGAGCATACTCAAGGGCACCGTGCCTAATAAGACAAGCCAGTCTCGGCTTCCAACAGTGTTTTGCAGACCTACCAGGCCAGATGTTTGCTGGGGGGCAATAACTCATGCCACAGAAGAGAGGGTGACCCCGAGAGATGATGTGTGCTGAGAACAGGACGTGCTATCCGAGCCCTGAGCTGAGACTTCCATGTGGGTGCCCTCCCCCCGCCTTTCCTGCTCACTGCTCTGCAGCTGTGGCCCTGGGGAGGGGGAAGCAGGGTCCTGTCCCATCCGCGCTGATTCTCAAGCCCCAGTCTGTGTCCCCAGCAGTGATCTCCAGTGTGGGGAGCTTAGGGTGCTGCACTGGGTGGTAGTGCTTCTGCCAGGGAGGGTCTTCTGGGCACCTTACAGCCCCGGCCGCCAGCAGAAAGAAGTAACTAAACAATCTTGCTTTGCACATTAGGAGCTGTGTACATCCCACTCTTCCCAAGTTACATGAGGACACAATTTATCTTTAGCCCAAAGCCACCTGCTTGGTAATCTGCTTCTGTGTACCCAATTGATCCCACCCTCCTTACGTTGGCTGGAAACACGGCTGTTTTTATTTAAAGCAGCCAGCAGGCACAGGATACTGGACAGGGCGGCTCAGCGTGTGCCCATCTGGGTGGATGCTGCCCATCTCCAAGAGATGAGTCAGTCCTTTCAGGTCCAAGTTGGTGAGGGGCCTGGTACCACCTGGATGCCATGCCCAGACCCCAAGTAGACTATTGCTTAAAATATTTGTTCAGTCCTGGCCACTGGAGCCAGTCTCATTATAGCTCTTTGGTCTGTCATCCAGGCCTGTATTAAAAATCCTCGAAGGGTTTATAGTCAACACCACCCAATGCTGGGGAAACTGCGGGCCTGACAACATCTTAATATCTGGCTTTGGGTAGAAAGGAGGGCAGCATCGCTCTGTGGTTCTGTGCCTACCGAGTCACTGTCACCCTCCTTCTCTTTCCCCCACTTGCTGACACAAGTCACAGCTCCTCAGATTGGTGGGTCTCCCTTTTCTTCCCTCTCTTTTCTCAGGACTGCCATGTACACAAGTGGAAAGCCCTGCTGCCTCTCTGCAGGGGCCATAGTAGGCTGTGGTACCCAGGGTTCGAAAGGCCAACTTCAGATGATCAAAAGTGAGGACATAGCCACTACTGTGACCATGGCAGCTCCAGAAGGATGAGGACCCTGGTGGCAGGGGCTGGCTGTATCTGCAGTCTGAAATGCAGACACATGAGATCCGGAACTCCACAGCATCCCTGGGTCTCCTCTGCGCAGCTAACCAAACACCTCCACCAAAAGGAGCACATGAATTGTACAGCCAGATCCATGCATTTGTGTACATATATATATACATATATGTGTGTGCACATGCATGCTGTATACAGATGCATGCAGACATGAGTGTGCACTCAGAGGGCAGACCTGGATGCCAGGTGTCTTCCTTTAGCTTATGTCCTTGAACACGGTCTCTCGTGGAGCCTGAAGCCCTGCAGTTAAGCTGTCAGCTAGTGAGCATCTGGATCCTCCTGTTCCCATCTCCCTGCTACTGGCATTGAGCACGTGTGGCCTTGCCAAGCTTCTCATGTTTATATGGATTCAGGAGATTCAAACTCAGCTCCTCAGGCTTGTACAGCAGGAGCTGTTACCGAGGAAGTGCCTTCCCTCCTTCCCTCATCTTTCTAATCTTTTAGTATTGACAGGGTCTCACTAAGTCACCCAGAGTGGACTTGAGCTCATTCCCTTGCGCAGACTGGACCGAAAGTTGTGATGGTCCTGCTTCAGCCCCTCCAGTCGCTGGGTTTACAGGCCTGTGTCCTCAGGCCTGGCCCATTTAAAGCACTTTCAAGTGTAGGATTCATGGCTTGACTATCTTCACATTGTTGCGCAACCGTCACTGCCATCCAGTTCCAATTGTTTTTCATCACCACAAACACAAAGCCTTTCGGTAGTCACTCTCCGTTCTTCCCTCCCATCTGGCAGCCGCCAGTCCCTCCTCTGGCTCCAGGGACCTGCCTATTCTGGATACTCCTGGCAAATGAAAAGGTTCAATATGTGGTGTTTGGGGTCTGGTTTTTTTCTCTGGGCATCACGCTGTTGAGATTTGTCATTGTTGTAAACAGCGCCAACACTTTATTACTCTTTATGGCGGAGTAATATTCCACTGTATCGCCTGGGCATAGTTTATTCACTCCCCTGTTGGGGCTTCCTGGAGCAGGTAAACGCCTTGGGGAGGCCTGCTTAGTCTCCAAGGGTCTTGAAAACATCAGCTGCAGGAGGCAGGGACTTTGAGTGACATTTGTGGCTCTGCTTCTCTTGCCCAGAACAGCTTGGCAAACATTATTGCTCAGTACCTATTTGCTGAAGAATGAATGAAGAAGAATGAATGAAGGAAGAATGAATGAATGAAGGAAGGAAGGAGTATGGCCACTAGAAGAAATGGGAGTATTTGTGCTCTCAACCCCTAGAGGTTAAGAGGGGCTACAGCTGCTAGGCTCATGGCGGATGGTCATCTTTGGGGAGAAAAAAATATCCAAAAGCAGCACTCAGGAGGCCGAGCATGGCCACAGTGTTGGTTGCAATAACACATGGGTATGATTACACAGGAGCCTAATTCAGCTGCGATCACTGCTGTGACAAATTGCCAGACACCCAGTGGCTTAAAACAACACAAGCATATTACTTCATAGTCTGGATGCCAGAAGCCTGACAGAGTGCCACTGGGCTGACAGGAAGCTGTTGACAGGAGCTGCATCCCTCTGGAGGCTCGAGTAGGAAGGGTTACTTCCTGTACTTTTCCAGCTTCTAGAAGCTACCTGAGCTGCTTGCTTGGGGCCTCCTCCTACATCTTCAAAGTCGGTTGTGAGGTAGCACTGCTCTGACTGCCCCTTCAGTCCATTTCACTTCCTGACTGAGGCTGGAGGTGTTTACCCTTATAGGCATGTCAGTGATGAGGTTGGGGATCCTGGGATCATTCAGCCTCATCTTCCAGAACTACTCTCGCCTTTGGTACATAGATATACATGTAGGGGAAAAAATCCTAAGCACAGAATCAATAAATCAATCTCAGAAAAAAAGTTTTCAAAGGACAAGACATAATTTGGGCTTGAGACAACCAGATTTGTCCTTTTGTCTTCTACATACATGAAGTCCCTGACACCAAGGAAAGGGGCACTGGCCAGGTCTTGGGATGGGGATGTGCATGTCTTTGGTGGGACAGTCGTCACGCAGCCACAGAGGTCCTTTGGCTTCCCACAGATCGGACAATCCCGGAAGTCATCCCTAACTCCTGGAGTCAGAGACTAAAGCATGGAGCCCTGACTTCACATCTCTTACTGCCATACTGAGGCATAGGTCCCCATTAGAGACTGCTCCTTTAGACCACCCCGTGGCTTTTCTTCCTCTGCTTCCCAAAGCGAAGAAGCTGGGGACAATCTCCAGAAGATGGGACTTTCAAGTGGGACTCTGGAATCCCCACGACTGTCCACCTCTGGACTCACCTCTAGAGTCCCTGGGATGCCCAGGGGATCTAGAAAATGCATTTTAGGTATTTTAATTAATTACTTTGTGTGTGTGTGTGTGTGTGTGTTGAGAGAGAGAAAAAAAGAGAGAGAGCAAGGCACATTATTGAAGGGGGTTTCTCTTGTTGAGGGTGTCTCTGTTGAAGTGGGGTGTCTGTTGAGGTGGGGTCTCTCTCCTGTGGCTGCTTTGCTGTGTACTCCAGGCTAGCCAGCCTCTGAGCTTCCAGGCAATGCTCCTGTCTCCATCCCCAATCTTGCTGTAGGACTGCTGGAATTACAGGTGTGTGCCACCACATCTGGCTTTTTATATGAGCCATGAGGCTTGTGCAGTTCACTCCTTTACCCAGTGAGCCCTCTCACTACCCCTTTGACATGCTTTAAAAGTCTAATGAGTCCTGAAGTTGGGACTTGTAATTAATCCAATGATTAACTTGGAAGTTTTTGAAAATGGACTTCCCTATTTAAAAACAAACAAACAAACAAAACAGACATAGGAGATGAGGGGGTTTCACAGTTGTGACTGCTTGTGGTGATGACGGTGGACATGCTGAAGACGTGTCTTTAGGTACAGGGTCTTCAGCCACCAATATTTCTGTAGCATCAGGTACTGAGCTCCTTAAGCCCTTTCTCAAATGAACTGAGCCTAGGAAAGAGAAACCATGAGATTGCACAGCCTCCGAGTGCCGCCAAGATGGAATACGTATCCATCCTCAGTGCGCTGCAAGGGAATGTACAACAGGCACCCCAACTGCCTGCCAGAGGCCGAGAGGACAGTTTTGCTTCACCTAGTTGAAGACAGGACGAACGCTCTCCAGGATCAGCGAGCCTTGGCCCACTCTATCAAGATGCAGCTCTTCCGTTTTCGCTGAGGCCTTCTCTCCTTAGAGCTCTCAGACTTGAGGCACCCAGAAGGGAAGATGGGAGCAGGAAAAAAAAATGTCACTTAGTAATTCGTCTTCCTGGGTTCCAATGCCACCTCTCAGGAACTGTGTGCTGAGCACAAGATGGGCCATGTGCCAATAGCTGTGGCCCCAAGCTGCTGGTTGTCACAGCCATACTGGCACTTAGGGGGAAATGCTAGCCCCAAGTCTGGAAGAGATTGCCAGGTAGAAGAGTTCGGGCCTTTGGCATACTTTGGCCCTGCTAAACTCTTAAAAAGCATGGAGTGGGTCGTTAGTCAGATCCAGGTGGGCTCCTTAGGGAAATTCTCATCGGCCTGGACTGGTAAGGATCTTTCCAGCTCCTGGTGATCTGTGCTGTAGAATGGATGGAGCACACCTGTCTTTATAGGAGAGCATTCATTCCTTCACCGAAGAAATGTGTATGGGACTGGGAGAGAACCTTCAGCATGCAGGAGATCCTGGACATCAAAAAGAAAAGAAGAGATGAGAAAGAGAAGAAACACATATTGAACATTACCCATCCTGCCAGCCTTAAGGGATGAGAAATAACAACTTGTTGCCTGCAGTCCTATAGCTTGTAGTCTGAGGGGAAGCAGGCAGGCGGGCACAGTGGAGCTGGAGATAAGTGAGTTTTGTTTCTTTTTTTCTGTAGATTTTTTCATTCACTTATCAAGTGTCTCCTGCAAGCTACTTATTCCTCAGAAACCAACTAGGAGTCCACCTCAAGCCCCTGAAATATAAACCACTGTCTGTGGAGTGCTTTGCTGACACAAATCTCTGAATAGCTGGAAAAACAGTTAGTTTGTTGAAAAGAGATGATGTATCCCCTTTGACCCAAGTAGTTTAGTGGGAATTGTATTTAGCTGACGGTGTTGGATACAGTCAGCTATTAGCAGATACTAAGTGTTTGTCTTGTATCCATCTTTTATTCAATTGTACATGGAGGGGGGCCAGAAGCTGGCCTCCCTGGAGGCCATTGCCTGTAGAATACTCAGAATTGGTTGGAAGTTGTAGAAAAAATGCTGTATCCCAGAATGGTCCCTCCATCACCCACTCACTCAACCAGCCTGCAGTGAGTGCTCTGAGCCCCCTCTGGGCTTCTCCCCACCTACTTGCTAATTGAATGACTCTTTGTGACCTTCCCTTTCCCTGTGCCTGACAATGACAGAGTTGGAGAGGTCTTTGCTTTCTAGGCAGACTGAAGAGTAAGCCAAAGAAGGCCAGTTAGAATCAGGTTACAGAGGGTACCCCGGAGAAGACCCTTTACTGGCTGGTACTGTCCACAGGATGGTGGACTGTTCTCACTTTGGACAACATCATAATCTTTTCAGGGCACAACCTGTCGTGTTTGGCTCCTTAAGTGAAAGCTCTGTCTTCTCTGTTAAATACCCTGGACCTTTCAGGATGCTGGACCATCAGGACAAATAATTTATTCTCTACTGAAAGCTTTAAATAAAGATTTTCTCAGTTTATGGGGTGGAGGTGAGAGGGCTTGGTGGCATATGTCTTTAATCTCAGACGCTAATCAAGGAGGATCGTGAGTTCAAGGTTAGCCTGGGATATATAGGAAGACATTGTCTCAAGCTAAAAGAGAAGGCTGGGGATCTCACCGGATGTTAGAACAGCTGCCTAGCATGTGCAAAAATGTGGATTTGAGCCTCAGCACTAGAGAAGAAAGTGGAGGTGTGGAAGGAGGGTGATGGAAAGTTAGAGATGGGGAGAGTAAGGGTTCCATTACCCCCCCCAACACACAAGATGTACAAATCCCAACGCCAAGACCATGCTTCTCTTTAGGGAGAATCCTGCAGATATGCTTGTTGGATTGGGGGTAATGGAAGAGGGTAAGACTCCATAGGAGCTGCCCTTGTAAGGAAATGGGAGAGCCATAGGAACACTGAGTAATGTGGCCATAAGGCACCACTGAAGAGAGGCCAGTGCTCACCACACCTGGGGCCCCAGATGCTGACTTCCATTCACATTGGCTTTTCTCCCTTCACTTAGGGGGCGGGAGACACCTCTGCTTCTCCCACCCTGAAGAGCCTCTGGTTTGGCTGGGGTGTGTGGTCTGGGGCCTGTGGCAGTGACAGTGCAGATGTTCATCAGAAACTGGACTCAGTTTTGTGATTCATTCAGGAACGGGACTCGTCATAGTCTCTGTGTCCCTAAGTCTAGACCCAGATTGTCAGCACTCACTGGCCATCCTGGTTTCCTCAACTGCCCCTGGGCTTACTGGGCCTACAAGGAAGCACATCTGGCCTGAAAACCTGCCCTTTCTCTCTTCCTGGTACATCTCTCCAGGTGCAGCCAACCTTTCTTGACCCTTCCACTGTGGCCCGGGTTACCTCAACAACTTCTTGGCGGGGCCTGTTCATCCTTAGCTACAGCCTGGGTGCCAACTTTGCCCTCCTTTTGATGGAGTCAAGATAGCACCCACTCCTTCCTGGAAATGCACCTCACCTCTCTTTCTGTTAAGATTGCAACTGACTTAGTGGCTGCATGGCCATGCGATCGGTGCTAAGGGCTGTAAGTGGATGGAATGGTGTCTGGATCAGAGTGCGCAGGAACTCTCAGCTTGGTTGTGTCCTTCCCAGTCTGTGTGCTTCTGTCAGTCCCAGCATAGGCCACAAGTCCCCCGTGTCCTGGGCTGCAGGCCTAAGAGCAAAAGGCCATCCACATTGCAGCATGTGTCACGGTTGTTTCTTGACTGTGGTGTGATAATTTTAACTGAAACACAGTTAGTTCATGCTCATGCTTACCTACTTGTCTGAGATTCTCTGTAGTATTTGGTTTATTTATATATCTACCTCTCCCTCTCTCCTTCCATCCCCCCTCTCTCCCTTCTTCCTTCCTTTTCCCTCTTCCTCCCTCTCTTTGTCTCTGTCTGTCTGTCTCTGTCTCTGTCTCTGTCTCTCTCTCTCTCTCTCTCTCTCTCTGTGTACACAGGCTCACGTGGAAGGCATGTGTGTTCACACACACAGGCAGGCATAACGCATGCACACTTGTGAATGTGAGTGTGGAGGACAGAAGTCAACCTTGGATTTTGTTCTCAGGATCATTGCCCTGGCTCTTGAAGACAGGGTCTCTCACTGGAACCTGGAACCCACTGGTCTAGTCATTCTGGTGGATTTACGCGCCCTGGAGCTTTGCCCATTTAGGCAGGGCTGGCACTGTGAGGGTGCTTGCCACCAGACCTATACTTTTCACGTGGGTTCTGGGGCTTGAACTCAGGTTCTCATTTGTGCATGGATATGGCCCCAGCTTAATCTTGTCTCTAACGAAGCTGAGATTCACAGTGAGCTGTGATGAAGACCACGAGGCCCTCCGCACCTGCACACCTGGGCTTTCTGGCCTGCTCCGCATACCTCATGCTGACCCCGATGTCCTTTTGGCTGCTTTGCCACCTCTTCCTGCCCCTTCTCTTCCTGAACACCCAGTATGATGAGATCAGAGGCCACGGAGCTTTGTCTTACTTGTGCCTTTTCCTACGCCTAGAAGCTGTTGTCTGTGGGGCCAAATCCCACTGTCCAAGGCCTGCCTTGGGGCCTGTGGACCACCCTCTCCTGCCCTATATGAGCAGCCCTGACCTGGCAATGTCCTGCTTAACTGGAAACTCTGTGTGGGGGTCATGGTGGAGCCAGCAGACAGAGAGGGTATCAGAGTTTGCTTCAGAACCTAAAAGGTCCTATGAGCGGGATCAGTGGGAAGGGAGATGAGCAGTCCTCCATCCCACCTGCTCCACATCTCTGTACCCAGGAGAAGCTGTCCACCAGACTCTCAGCAGGGCATCCATCCCATCCATCTCCTCTCCGCCTTTCTAGTGGCAGGCTGCATGCAAGTGCATACACAGGCTTGCCAACTCTGTGTCCAGGGCCTTAGGCTCAAGGAGTTGCCCAGAAAGGACCCAGCAGATGCACTTCTTGAGGAGAACCTTAGATACGGAGTTACCTGAAGGACCTTGAACAAAACCTGGGAGAAAAGATCTGCCATTCACTAGGGAAGCAGGGACACTGGAATGCTCCATAAGGCTCCCCCATTGGATGCTAATGGGCTGACATGGTAGGGAATGCCTACACCAACTACTTGAGCCCCCCCACCCCCGCTCCTGACACGCTACAGGGGGCCAGGGCCTGAGCTCACACCACCTTTCACTTACATGACCCTGCATGCTGCTGTCATTTGCAGGAACCAGGTAATTGGCTCTGCAGACCCTTTAGCCCCCAACAACCTGAGAAGGGAGTTTTGCCCCGGATGGTCTTATGTTGCATTGAGCAGAGTCGAACCTCACGCCAGGGGAAGATAAGCTTTGCCTTGGAGTCAGAGTTGGCAAACAACCACGCAGATCACCCAGGTACCGTGCGTTCTGCTGCTTAGCACAACTTCGCTCCAAACAGGCAGTTGGGTATAACCGGACCCTTCCCAGGCCATTCGGGAATCCAGTTAGGGAGGCTGGGCTCTGAGAAGCTGCTGAGAAACTCACCCCACCTGCGGATGGCATCCGCTGCCACAACTCTGGCCACGAGGATCTCTCCGTTCCTCACTTCCAAGCTCTTTTCTCCCAACACCCTGCGCTCTCTCCTTCCTAAGCAACGACCCCTGACAACATGCTGTGTTGGGTGGGGGTTGGCCCAGCCCCACTGCTGCATAGTGGGGTCCCACTTCCCTGCCACATCCCTCCACCAAGTAGGAAAGCCCTCGAGGCTTCAGCTTAGGCTCCCCTCTGGTTCACCTCCATACTAGAGGAGGTGTGAGGGTCCCCCCACCATAGGGAAATCCCTTGCGACAGCTCCTAGGCCCTTGTCAACAGACCCTGAAGTCCTAAACTCACAGGATGTTGGTCATCAAGCACGTCCAGCTCTGCCACTCCCAGGACGTGACTGAGAAGTCTTTTCAGGGCATGACCTGACAGAGGCCACCAAGAGCTGGTGGCATAGCAGAGGTGTCTCCAGGTGGGGACTTTGGAGATGCTGGATATTCTCTTTGAGCTCTTGAGGGTGTGATAGTGCCGGTGGCTCCTCTCTCCCCTCGGCAGGGTGGAGTGTCTGCCAGCCAGCTGGCCAGTACCATGTCGATAGGCCTGGAGGGCTCAGGCCAGAAAAGCTTCCATTTTCCCAGAGGGTTCCATGGACCCCTGCGGGGGCGATAACTGGAGCCTTGTGGTCGTTTCACCATCTTCTCCAGCCCCAGGCCCTTGGGCACTGAGGATGGCCACTGGGGGGCAGTGCTAGCCAGGAGACCTGGCAGGGATCCACCCTCCTCCCGCCCAGGAGGCCCTGCCAGCAGGGAGCTGTATATATCAGACCCCGACTCACATGGTGGGACCAGGGACACTGGGCTTTTCCTAATGTCCGGAGCCACCCCCTGCCTAGACTCCTCTTCTGTCTCTCTCTTTCTCTTTTTCCCTCCCACCACACATACAGAGAGAGAAAGAGAGAGAGAGAGGGAGAGAGTACCCAGCACATTCTTCCTACACTCTCAGGCTCATTTGTACTCCATTGTCCTTCCAAGGATGTAATTCGGGACACTATGAACCTTCCTTTTGCTTCTACTTCCTGCAGAGAGCCTGGCCAGGATCCAAATACAGTTTCAAGGTAGATGGACAAAGGTTCCAGGGTGAAGGCCCCAGGCCAGAGGTCTTTCTTGGTTCTTTTTCCAACTTGGTTCCTGGGACCCCCAAATCCCACCCTGGCAGCACTTCCCCAATGCCAAGGCTGAGCCCAGTGTCCACTGCCACCTTGAGGGTACTCTGCACTGCAGCTGGTTGCTCATCCTCAGCTCTGGCCCTGGAATGGGTTATACTGCTCTGACTGTCCCCTTGCTACAGTGCAGTCCCTGGAAGCCCTCTCCACGTCTCTCTTCCCTTCCTTGTGCCTCCATCCTCGCTGCTAGCCATCCCTCTATCCAGGGTCACACAACAAGTGAGGAAAGGTCTCCCTTGTTCTCTCTCCGTACCCCTTCTGCACTCCCATCTCAGGGACCTTGGGAGCCCACTCCTGCACTGATATCTCCCAGGTTCTTCCTCTGAAGAGTTCAGACCTCCTAGGACCAATGCCTACTACGGTCCTGTGTCTTTAACTTAGGTCTGACTCACTGCAGCGTCCATACACCGAAGAGGGACACAGCGGGCCTCACTGCAGGGAGGGGTCCAGGAGCTGTGGCTTCACCCAATCTCAGCAGCTCCTCTTCTGTGGAATGGGTCATGTCTGCACCCTTGAGGGTCTGTAGGGATGGGATTTATACAAACACCTGGAGAGTTCCAGGCATTTAGGCATGAAAGCCCAGTGGTCCTCTGCATTCAGTTTCCCAAGGCCCCTAGTGTAGTCCACTAGTGTTGCCATCCCAGATGCCAGGCTTCCCAGCCAGATACAGTGGATCCACCTGGCAGGAGCCTTCTCTGGGTTCTGAGCCACTGCATCTCTCTTCTTCACCAAGATTCAGCCCCAGGCTGGGGGGTAGGGGTGGGGGCTCAGAAAGGAGAGATGCCCTGTGGCTTGGCACACACAGAGGGGACAGGGTGAAACACGTGGCTTTCCTTAGGAAGTGCCCACCTGTCTGCTGTAGCAAACAGTCTCCCCAGTACACACACACACACACACACACACACAGAGAGAGAGAGAGAGAGAGAGAGAGAGAGAGAGAGAGAGAGAGAAGCCATGTAGGGTAGAGGCAGCAACAAAAAGGGTTGTGGGGGCCAAATCTAGGGAGGATGGGTTTTCAGAAGCCCTGCAGCCATCACCCATCAACAGCTCTGTTTTGGTTTTGGTTTGGTTTAGTTTGGGGTTTTTTTTTTTCCCCAGCTCCCCTGAGAGCTCCTGCAAAGTTCTCCTGGGCTTTGCCAGCTCGGCTCTGAAGCTGCCAAGGTTTTCTGACATTGAGGCACAACTTTCCCTCAGCTGCTAGGCTGAGAGAACTGTCTCCCGTGAGGTTCACAGCAAGCCAGGGCAACAGCGTCATCAACAGTGTGGACCTACCAAGGCTACCATCCGTGTGCCCCTATGCGACCCATACAGCTACACTCTACTCTTTCTCTGTGACTGTGTGAGCGTGAGTGCGTGCATGTGTGCGTGTGTGTGTGTGCATGTAGGCCAGAGGTCAATATCAGATGCTTTCTCAATCATTTCTCCAACTCAGGTTTTGGACGAAAGGATCTTCAATTGCCTGGAGTTCCCAGTTCAGCTAGACTGGGCGCCAACAAGCCCCAGGGATCCTTTCCATTCCTCTCCCAAGAGCTGGGATTGTGGGTACCTACTGCCTGGCTTTTGACAGCTTTCAGTTCCTCATCCTTGTGTGGCCTGCATTTTACCAATGGAGCCATCCCTCAGGCCCAAACCTTGTTTTGAACAGTTCTTTTCATTGCCTCTTCACAAGCCGGCTTCCTCTGTGTGCTCAGTGGTTTAGGCCCAGCAGCCTGGCCACAGTGTTTACTGCCCTGTGGGGTGGCCTGGAGGGCGGTGTGGGGCGGTGTTTCCCACATTGCTGAGAAGTTTGGAAGGCAAAACACCAGGCTGCCCACAGTTTCCATCTTAGTGCTCTGGCCTCAGCCTGGGCAGCAGACACGGAGTCAGTGGTGATAAGTCAGTCCATGTTTACCTGGAATCTTCCACATGGGAGGCAAGATCTTGCCTGGAATCTGAGGATGGTTCTTCTGTGAGCATTCTAGGCTTGGGGAATAAAGAGAGTCACCTTTGAGCGGGCCAGACCACCAGCGTGCTATGTGACCAAG
Source organism: Meriones unguiculatus (assembly GCF_030254825.1). NCBI lineage: Eukaryota > Metazoa > Chordata > Mammalia > Rodentia > Muridae > Meriones > Meriones unguiculatus. The sequence continues at coordinate 114,483,576 of NC_083355.1, read as the reverse complement.
GACTCACCCTCTGTCCTTGCATGGCTTCCAAGTCACCCCAATAAAACACCAGGGTCAGGCGCCACTAGGGTCGGAAATCTCACCGTTTGAGTCACAAGTTCCATCCTGGAGAGGAGATCCCAGTGTGTCCTAGCAGGACAGTGTTGTCCCAAGACCTCCAGGGTCAGGCAGGTTTGGGGTATATGAATCTGGGTGGGAATGGAGGTCAAGAAAGCCGTAGATTTTGCTTCTGGGTCTGGTGGTCCGCACGGGGCTTGGGGACTGCAGCTTTGTCTGCTTCATCACTGGTACTGTTAGCCTTTACTCAAGCCCACTTTGAGAGGGTCTGCCTTTGCCTCCAGGGAAGATGCAGCAGAAGTGAGTGAACTATGGACGATGTACCAACACTCCCAGAGAGCGAATGTGTGTGAGCGGAGTTGAATAACAAGAAGAAGCATAAAGATTCAGGCCGGTGGATTTGATTGACGTTTTTAATTTGTCTCTGAGACTCCCGACAACCAAAGTGAAGGCGGAAATGCTCTCGGTACCCACCGTTGCCTTGGCTATTCCATGCTTGCCATTCCTGTCATCGCACGGGAAATGTGTGAGGCCCCTGGGAAAAGCGTAAGAGGCTGTGCTCTCCTTCCTGCCCCATGTCTGAGCAGATCAGTGTCTCTACACAGCTACATAGGGGAAAGGCTCCGTCAGAGAAAGTGGTCACCCTTTCCAGCCTGGGCCCTGGGAGATGAGCTCTCCATGAGCATGCTCGAGATGGAAAAATGAAAATGGATGAGGTCTTCAATAGAAGCTGGAGAGCAAGGACAGAGATACCTCTCATAAACTGGCTTCTCAGAAGAGCCCTCCGTGCAAGCTGGGGGCACCCTTCCAATCCACAGACCTGAGTTTGGGAGGACAGAGGGGTTTTTCTCACTGCCCATTTGGGATGTGTGGGGTGCATATTCCTACAAGGAGTGGTGGTTGGCAGAGCCAGGCCCTGGTAGGTGGTTCACATTCATGGTCCAGTTCACCCTCCCATGCTGTCTCCATGAGCCCCATGCACAGACCAGACTCTGAACCTCCCAAATGGCCAAAGCAGAATACAGGGCATGGCACCCCCACTGTGGCTACACTGCAGTCTTGGGTGATGAACCAGCCTGCCTCCATCTTGGGCTTGAAAGCCATCTTATAGTAAAGATAAGCTAGGTTTATTCCTGTTTATGATTAAATCTATTTCTTAAGATAGACTAAAGCAGACCTGTAACCTTAACTACAAAAGGTTCTCTACTGCCTGTTCCATCTGGGAAATGGCAACCATGTCTTTGCTTCAAAAAAGTGTTATGGGGGCTGGAGAGATGGCTCAGAAGTCTGCTGGCTGCTCTTCCAGAGGTCCTGAGTTCAATTCCCAGCAACCATGTGGTGGCTCACAACCATCTATAGTGAGATCTGGTGCCCTCTTCTGGCATGCAGGCAGAATACATAATAAGTAATTATCTTAAAAAAATTTTTTTTTTTAATTTAAAAAGTTGTTATGACCATCTTGCAACCCAACCTTTGTTTCAAAAGGTTGTTAGGCCCACCTGCTGTTATGACTACCTTGTTTTGACCACCTTGTTATATTCTGCTCCTTAACCCCCCACAAACACCCTTACTCCTGAGCTGTAAAAGCCCTTATCTTCCCCAAGTCTATTGCTGATCCCTTAAATCCTGCCTTTCAGTGGAGACAGCCCATGTACACAAATAAAGAGCTTGCTTTAATTAATCTGGCCACAATGATTTGGGTTTCTCCTCCCATCTGTGGGATTAACACGGGTCCTGTGTGCCCTGATCTTACAGATCGGGCTGCGGCTCTGGGCTCTTGGTAATGGATGACAACAGTGCTGGATGCCAGCTACTCAGAGCCACCTATGTGGCTCAACTGACCTGGGATTCCGTGAGAAGGACCTGGAGTCACTGGCCTTCCACCGGGCCTCATGGCAGCCTTCCCTGCCTTCTGTGAGGTTTTCAGGAGTGCATCTAAAGTCGCAGAGTCCGCTGTCATGCAGGAAAGAGGCTCACGAACAGACATCCCCACACAGACAGAATCTCCCTGCTCCTCCTCCTGTACCTGCCAAGCCCCTCCCAGTATGAGCGCTCCCTCATCTCTAGACCCACAGCTCTGCCCAGGCTGGGTTACGCAGATGTGGCCCCAGGAAGGTAGAAGCAGCTGGTTAGACCTTAGATAGCCTGAGGCCCAGTGTCCGGAGCAGAGACACAAGAAGGATGATGGGAAAGCCTCCTAATTCTAGTCCTTCCTTGTCTTCCAGGGGATTCTCTGGGCCCTGAAAGCTCTACCCTTACAGGAAATGGTCAGCATTTGTGATGAACCTTTGTATACCCTCTCTTATCTGAAATCTCTAGGCTACTGAGGTTTAAACTACTGAGGCCTCGTGTTGTGTGAATGCTGCCAAAGTGGTCAGTAAATGTCACCGTGTAGGACAAGAAGATTTTTTAAAAAGAACTGTACCCCAGCACCAGGGAAGCAGAGGCAGGTGGATCCTTGAGTTCAGGGCCAGCCTAGTCTACAGAGTGAGTTCCAGGACAGCCTTGGCTACACAGAGAAACCCTGTCTCAAAGAACAAAAATAAACAAACAAGTGTTTTACTGTGTGGTTGTTCCAACGTTTTTGAATGTAGGGACTGGGGGAGATGGCTCAGAGTTTAAAAGCATTTGATGTTAGCACCACAGGGCAGCTCACAACTGTCTGTAACTTCTGTTCCAGGGAATCTAGTGCCCTCTTCTGGCCTCCCTAGGCACCTGCAATGTCTGATACCAATAAAGCCATGTAGGTACACATATAAATAAGACTTTTTTAAAAAAGTTATGGACTGTTTAGATTATAAAGTTATGGACTATATGGATTTGGAGGATCAGCTTTGTACTCTGTCTACAGAATGTCTCCTTACTGTCACAGGGTCTTAGGAAAGGACCACTGAGTAAGAGGAAGACTATTCCAAAAGAGAGGGGACTGAGCCCCAAAAGGCCAGGGGCTGAACTGTGGTGCATCAGGGAGTCCAGAGGGCAGAGGACAGCAGCAGGAAGGGCCAAGGGCAGGAGGAGAGGCTGAAGGGGCCCTGGGTCTCCGGGGTCTGCAGGTGGGGTCTGCAGCCATGGCTTTGGAGGGCTATGCTCCTTGAAGGAGCCAACAGTCCTGGTGGCAAAACAATAGCTGATGACTCATGGCAGCCTGGAACTCAAGTGGGATTTGATTTTGTTTACAAGAAGTTCCCTGTGGATTTTTATTTCTTTCTTTCTCTATTTTTTTTTTGAGAGAGAGAGAGAGAAAAAAAAAAAGAAACCAAGCAGAATGGATGTCACTCTGGGCCCACTGGGTCTGTCAGCAGCAGCCGGGGGAGGCTGAGATATGACAGGCTCCTGGATCTGGCTGTCCTTGGGGCAGGGAGTATTCCAGGGCCCGCGTGAGCCACCTCTGTGGAGGTGAGGGGCGCTGCCCCCAAGGAACCCCTGCAGAGAAGGTGGAAGGTGACTGAAAGGCAGAAAGGGTAAAACAGCAGGGACAGCAGCCTCAGGCAATGCCCAGAAGTCCAGTGGAAATGAGACAGCAAGTAGGAGGCAGAAGGCCTCTGTGTGAATATCCAGGCCTGGCACACATCTGCTTACCACCCACACACCCGTGGGGGATGGCCAAGGCTCCAGTCTCTCTACATCGTGGCCTCTGGAGGACACCTTCCTCAGGGCCAACCCTGAGACTTCGGACCCAGGCTGGAGAGGCTCTCTTGGCTGTGAGGTCCCCATAGGACAGGGTTCAGCAAGGCAGGCAGGTCTCGGGTCCCAGCTGAGTCTGACTGTGCTCCCCAGTTCTTCTCTTGGCCCCCACTTCCCCATTCCCACAAGCTTTTGATGCTGGTGGTAGGCTCCGTGGCAGAGGGTGCTCCACAGAACCATTTTTGCAACCTCTTTTGGAAGCAGGGTTCAGAGCCTGAGATTGTCCTTCTTCTTATGTTTCCTTGCTTTCCCTGCAGCAGGAGAAGGGAGCTCAGGGTGGTGTGTGTGGAGGGTTGAGGACCTCTCCTGGGGTGTCAAGGCCTGGGATAGTCTTCTAGCAGCAAGGGTCATGTGACTGAGAGCCACTTGCTGTATCTCTCTAAGTGTACATGTGTGCAGTTGAAGACCCGTCGTCCGCATCTTTCATGCCCATCCGTCTGTGAGCACAGGTGTCTCCCAGTGGCGTTTCCTAGTGCGTGTCTGTGAGTCTGTCTACAGTGGCTTCCCTGATCAACCTTGGCCTCTAGAAAGTCATGCCTCATGCTGATGGGGCCCCCTCCCTGCACTCCAACCTGTGAGTTCTGAGTCCCTGGGCTGGGCCAAGGCCATCCACCCCTATTCCTACCACCACCCCTTGCTGTGTGCTTACAGGGTCGTAGCTGGTCCCCAGAGCAGGGTGAGCAGTGGCTGTACGTACTTCAAGGCCCTGGTGCTCATAACCCACGCCCTCTCAGGGAATCTGGGGCCTCTGAGTGGCCTGCTTAGAGCTGCCACCACCTTCCTGAGTCAGGCTAGGACTGGCCTTCCCCTACTACTTCCTTCGGGCACAATGCCCAAGACCAGGCATCCCTGCTGGTGTTTTGACAGCCTTCCTCTGTGGTCCTTCTGATTCCCCTTTGACCTTCACTCTGACTCTTCCATGGGCCCTAATGACCTCCAGACCCTCAAGTCTCCAGAGGTGCCAAGCTTTCTTCTGACATGCCAGCCATGTGCCCTCCCGCCAGAGGCCCTGGCAAAGGCATCGCCTCATCAGCTGCCTCTCCCCAGGCACCGGGCAGCTTTTTGCACAGAGCTCACAATCCCCTTCAACAACTGGGTGGCAGGAAGCGCGCCTGGTGCCTTGCGCACTTGGCACCTCACACACAGGTGGCTTATGACGTGCATGGCAGCTTCCCTCTAAACTCAGATGAAACCCAGTACCAGGGAGCTGCCCAAAATGACCAGCAGGAGGCGCTTAGGAAGTGGCCAGGCCTGGAGAAGGCTGAGCTCAGTCACAGGAGCTCAGTAAAGGGAGCCCCACCCCCTGCTCACTCCCCATCCCCAAAACTCGGGCCAGAGGTGTGCTGCTGACAGCACGTGTCAGAGGTTGGGGGGTACCCGCTGCTGCCCAACGGCAGAGGCCACTGTCTGCACATATCTGCGCAAACACCTGGAGGCAGCACAGAGCCCCCCACTCGCTGCCCACCCCAAGCTCACCCCCTCCAGTTCTTAGAAGGCCGGTTCCAGGAAGCTGCAAGGCCTGTTCTGGCCTGCATGTGCCGTTTCCTGGAAAACAGGCCCATGGCCCCCAGGGGGGCCTCACAGGGGAGGCTCGAATCCTGAGGCAGCCGACAGCCTGGAGCCGCAGGGTGGGCTCGGGCTGGCTAGGGCCACCAGATACAGCTGGTAGGGGCGAGGTTAGCAGGAGCGGAACTCTGGTGAGTGGCCAGGGGAGGGACGGTCAGGAATGAGGGGACCCTGTCCTTCATGAGTTCCCGTGGGACAGTGGGCAAACGTGCAGGGAGGGACCAGACACACTGCAGTTCTCACAGAGACACTGACAGGGCTGGCACGTAGGAGCCCCACAGAGGGAAGGCTCAGCTCCCACCCCACCCCCCAACTGCACCCTGTTGAATGGTGTCCTGTTTAACCCTGAAATCTCCTGGGAGCTCCGGTGTGGAGGTGGCGGAGGGGAAACAGCAGGTAACGACTGAGTGGCCCAAGGATTGAAGCTCAGGCTGGAGAGGAGACCCTGGCAGAGCAGGCTAAACAGCCTTGATGCATACAGCCCTGGGCCTGTCTAAGGCCCACGGGGCCCAAAGAGAGACACAAAATCTTGTGAAGTCTCACATCTCTTTTGCCCAGTAAGGGCGGAGCAGGTGGCCTGGATGAGGGCAGGTGGGGAGCCTGAGGTGGGTAGTTCTGAGGACTATCACTTGTGCATATCCCTGAGATCCCCCAGACACTGGGCATTGGGTACAGAAGGTCAAAGGTGAACCACAGTGCCAGGGGAACAGTGTGAGGAGGGAACAAGGCTTGACTCCCTTCCGGCAGGCAGCACCCTTCACTTTGCAGGCTGGGGAAGGTGGGAGCAGGGATTAACAGGCCCAAGCTTGTTCCCTTTCCCTGAGCACAGAGGCCCCTTGGGGACCCGCTCTAATTGGTTCATGTCTGACTGTAGCAAAGAACAAATTGATTTCCCTCCAGCTATTTCTGCAACCACAGGCAGCCACAGGTGGCCCGCTGTGCCATCCTCCTTCCTCAGTAGCACTGGGGCAGAGTGAGGGTGAAGGGCGAAAGGGTCTCAGCCAAAGAGGGCATCCTGCCTCAGTGGCCCAGAATGCACGCACGCAGTACATCTTGGTAGAGGCAGATGCCAAAAGGCCTTATAGCCTTCAGCATTCCCCGAAGCAGCGTCAAAGCCAAGTTTCTAGCAAAATCCTCTGGTAAAAACTAAAGCATTCCCTCTGCACGGAGCTTCCTACCCGACGCCTTGGCCATATTGGAGCCTTTACCCACAGGGCACAGTTTCCCACCCCAGGGCCTTTGCACAGGCTAAGAACGCTTGCACGTCTGCTTTCCCACATACTCCTTTGCCGACGGACAATATATTCTTGTCCTTTGGGCTTTGCTGGCAGGTCCCCACTTGGACGGCTTCTCAGCCCCATTGTGCTTGGCTTACTTTGTGTGGAATCCTTCCCTTGGTGAGCCTAGTTATTTGCTGTCCTCGCAGCCGTCATTCTGTGTGCAGTAGCCTCAGGGCGTGAGGAACCTCCAGGCGCTTACCTCCCTCCCCCCCCCCCCCCCGGGACGGGGCACGAAACTAGGTGTGGGACAAGGAAAGCCTACGGGAACTGACTGGCTGAGGAACCAGCAGCCAAAGATCCTGGCAGGCTGAGGAACACCCAAGCCACAAAAGCCCAGCAAAGGTGCCTGCACACACCTCGTCCCTCAACTTAGAAGCCTGCAGTGAGCTCTCCCCCATCACAGGCACAAAGGCCTCCTGGCTCCCTAACCCCACCCCTCTCTCTCTCTCTCTTGATTCTTTGTGACAGAGTTAGGCTTAGACTCCAGACTTCACTTTCAGCTTTGCCCATTCTCCATATTTCTCCACACCAAAGCAGAGCCCGGGAGCTCACCCAGCTGTAAGAGGCCTCCCCCGTCCCTGCCCTTGCAGACCTCCCTCTTTGTGCCCTCTCTCCCAAATCTGCATCATAAAAGGCACCGGGCCCAGACGGGTAGGGAAAGCTTTCCTTTGGGGGGGTGGGGGTGGAGAGAAGGGGCCAGGCTGTACTGGCAAGGTCAAAATTCTCTTTATTTCCCAGTGACAGGGGCCATTCACATGTTAATAAATCACACTCCCATCAGGCATCTAGGCAGCCTTTCTGAAAACTGCATTTTAACCCGGCACAATTGCTCTGTGAGCAAGTCTACAAATAAGGATCCCGAGGTGTGGGGTGACAGCAGCAGATAGAAAGCCACCCAGTGTGCAGAGAGCTAAGGAAAGGAAGGCCACAAGCAGAAGGTTCGTTAGCAGCCTGCCCAGCTAAAAATCACCCCCCCCATGACACCCTCCCATCCAAGTGAAGGGAGGACCAAACTCGTGACCTATAAAGCAACACTCACAACCAAGACTTGCTGACAGACAGACATTTGGGGTGCAGGTGGGGACCTGCCTGGGTCTCTAAAGCAGATTATATGGAACCCCTAGGACTCATGTAGTAGCTTCCTCAGTGTGCCTCAGCAGGCTGTAGACTGCCTCCCCTTCTGGCTCGCAGAGCCCTGAGCCCCAGGATGCTGCAGTTGGGGTACCCCAGGCTATAGGGCAACAAGGGTGGTTACCCAAACCACCTGGGCTCTAGAGGGCCCAGCCTCAGGTGTAGCTTGGCCTGGGGCAGGGACCGGTCCTTGCCTGAAACTGCCCATGTCCCAACCCCTAGGACTCCCACCCCCAAGCCCTGACTTTCAACCAGGATGTCTGTTGCTGCTGGGGGGTTTTGTTTTGTTTTTAATTTTGTTTTGCTTTTTCCATCCTTGAGGGTTTGTGCTAAAGGCCAGAGTTTTTTGTTGTTGTTGTTCTGCTTTTTCTTTTTAGGTTTTAGAAAAGTTGTACAAAAGTTTTAAGACATCGTTCTTGTGCAATTGAAAAGCTGAAAGATTTGGAAGACATGCATGAGCTAGGGTCAAAATGCCCAAATGAAAAACAGCGCTTGGTGCTGAGAGATGGCTCAGGGGTTAAGAGCACTTGCTGCTCATCCAGAAGCCCCTTATTCTATTCCTATCACACACATGATAGCTCACAACCATCTGTAACTCCAGTTCCATGGGCTCTGATGCTGCCTTCTGGCCTCCTCAGGTGCCAGGCACACATGCAATATACATCCATCCATCCATACATACATACAAGCATTACATGAACACACACAAAATAAAAATGAAGAATTTTTTTAAGTTTGTTTGTCTCCCACCTAACTATTTTCTTGTCAAGGATCCTGAACTTCACATACCCCGGAAGATTTTAGGGGACATCCTGACTTCCGGTGGTTGAGATAAAGCCCTGTGATTCCAAGCCCCTGTGGCGACTCTCTTCAAGTGGTGGAAGAGCAGACAGTGGGAAGAGCCTGCATGAGACACACACGGGGGTGGGCTCATCACCTTTGGTTGCTGTGCTTCGTAGGTTCCTGTGGCCCAGGGATTCAGTGGTTGTTGGGGTGTTGGCTTTACCTGAGAGTCTTCTCCCTGCAAACATAGCCTCCCCTTTACAGGACCCAGCGGCGCTTCCCAGGAGGGCACACAAGCTGGAAGTGGAATATTCTAGGTCAAGGGCTGGTGCAGCAGCAGGGCATGATGGGAGGGCCTGCAAGGCAGTTCCAAATGAGAGTAGAGGGCCTGCAGAGGGATAAGTGGGGCGGAGGAAAGGGTGGGGCTTAGGAAAGACAGCTGGGGTTTGAGGTTGAAGAGAACCGGCCGGGCTGAGGAAGACCAAAGACCAGTAGTACCTGTGGCCATAACCAATATCCATAGCCAGGAGGCCCCATAAACACCAGGCATTTGCTTCTCCCAGTTCTGGCAACTGAAAGCTGAAGGTTGAGCTGGCAAGTACGGTCCTGGTTGGCACCCTCTTTGAGTTGTAGCCCAGGGTCCTCAAGAGGTGAGAGTCCCCAGCCCCTTTCCTAGGGTACTAATCCCATTTTGAGGCCCGAGCTTTAGGACCTAGTCACTGCGCAAAAGCCCCTTGACTGACGCAGTCCCTGATAGACCCGGACCTTCCACCCGTGAATGTGGGTGGGGCGGGACTCAAACCTTCAGTTCGTGGAAACGCGTGGGCTGCTCGGACTGGGATGGGGTGCAGCTAGGACGAGGCAACAGTTGAAGACTGCCGGCCTAGCCTGGGAGGGTAGAGAGCCCGCGTGTCACAAGAGCAGGCTGTAGCTAGGGACTCAGAAGGGGGCTTCCCGTCGATGACAGGGTGGAACCACGATGGCCCCTGGAGGACAGAAGCGCCTTGCCTAGGGTCGGCCAGCTGCGCTGGGTCTGGGTGTGGTGCAGACTCCCCCAGGACCCACTGTGGAAACTCTGAGCTTCTAGGAAGTCGTGCTTTGACCAGGGTTTGCTGTCCAGCAAGCCGCCCTGTCACAAGAGGCCTCATCAGACCAGACGCTCACCAGGAAAAATGCGCTTTCTTGTTGGATCCAACTCGCAGATTTTGTAGAGTAAACACTTGTCAACTCTGAGAGCATGTATACCAATTAATTACCGCTGGGCTGGGCTGCGCCGGCCTGTGTGCTGTGAGAACGGGCTCATCCAGGCCATTCTTTCCTTTCTGCTTGCCCCAGCACACAGTATCCCCATGAAATGTCTTGAAGGCTCTTTCAAGGCCTGAAGTGAGACCTCTCCAGAGAAGGGGGTCCGGTCTCCCTGAGACACTTCTCACAGCACAGAGTTGGGGGGTATGAAGAGCAGGGGGACGAGGCAGGAGGTGTGTCACTCACGAGGTGAGACAGCCCTACTGCCCTATTGAAATGTGCCTGGACATCTTTTTCTTGTGGTATTCACTACCTCTGGGCATATCCTACAAGACTCAGGGACTTTTTAAGACTTCTTTTTCATTTTTCCCCCATCCAGACCAGTTGCTCTTCTCTTCCATGGCTCACCTAGGGAGTAGAGATGAGGTTTGTCCAGAGTACCCCAGCGCTGACGGGGATTCTGCCTGGTGCTCAGTAACTAACTCCTGGCACTCAGCAATTGTTTGACATGCAATAAACATGTGATGAACTTTTACCTCTGGCCAAGATAACGTAAGAGAGACCAGATTTAGCCTTTCTCCTAGAACGGCTAAAAATCTGGAAAGAACACATGAGAATAACAATTGTCAGACATCGGCCGTCAGACAGTTCTTCTAGTCGGTTCAAGACAGTAATCCTGAGATGGGGGGAGTAAGCCATGTGAGCCTCGTCACGGCTCGGGGCTGCAGCCAGGAGAGTGTCCAGCCACACCACAGGGAGGGGGACCCAGACAGAGCCTGGGGTCTTTCTCATGGAACTGGGGCTTTGTGGAAGCTGATGTAGCTGCAGTGGGGGGGGGTAGATGAAAGGAGGGGGAAACAGACCTGTGTGAGGGACTTCCTTGTAGATGGTCCCTCTTGAGAGTTCAGAGCTCAGCAGAGCTTGGTCAGCTCACGTGTGACAGTACGAGGCTCACACGGGGCTCGAGACAATGCTAGCTCCCGCCAGCTGTGAGGGCAATGGCGGCACTCGCCTAGTGTGCACAAGGCCCTGGGTTCCTGGATCACTGCATAAACCGACTGTGATGGAGTATGTCTATAGTGTCAGTACTGAGGAGGCAGAGGCAGGAGGATCATTCCAGCTACACGGTAAATCTGAGGCCAGCCTGGGTTACATGAGACTTTATCATAAAATAAAATAAAATGAAAAAGATAAGACAAGATAAAAGTAAAATAAAATAGGAGTTATGTGAAAAGTCAATGAATGCAGATTGACTCTGAAATACGATGGGATCAGTAGGCGGGATCTGAAAGGAGATTTGTAACTGTGTTCAGGAATCTAAAAGGAGCATAGGACACACTAAGCAGACATGGGTAGTGGAAGGAGATGTGAGCCGTACTTACGGAGGTGAAAATACAGCATTCAAGAGTAAAACTACATCCCTTGAGATTGGCAGAGGAATGCATGCTCAGAAGGAAAGAGGAATCAACCTGAAGATACAGTAACAGAAATTATTTTAAATGAAACATCAAGGTGGACAGAAGAATACAGAACATCAGGGAGCCATAGATAACTTCCAAAGGTCCAGTGTTTATGCAAAGTAACATGAGAGAAAATGTATCAGAATAAATAGCAGTAGAAACTTTCACAGATGTGGCGAAAACTATGACCATCAAGATCCAAGAAAGGCAGTGAAAGATGAAGAGGAGCAGACAGGGGACATGCTGACTGAACTGCCTAAAACTGGTAATGGTGAGGAAGACTTAGAAGTAGCCAGAAAAAGACCAGCCACTGCGGCAGAGGAGCAATGGAAAAGTGAGTAAGAAGGATGCTGGACGATGGCTTTAAGTATTGACGGAAAAGTAAGGGCCTCTTTTCTCTATACCCAGCAAAAATAGCCTTCAAACTGACTTTCTGTATACCCAGCAAAAATACCTTTCAAAAGGTGAAGCAAAAGCTAGGTGGCTCATACTTGTACTTGGGGCTTTTGGGAGTTGGTGGCAGAGGGTGATCAGGGTTCATGGACATCTTTGGCTACACAGAAAGTTTGACCTCAGAGACCAAATCAGGTCTCAGTAAAAAAAAGGAAAAAATAGACACATAAACACTGAAAGATGCTGCAATCAGCAGACACTGGTAAGAGAAACACTAAAGGACGTCCTTCCAGCAGAAGAAAATGGAAGGCACACCACTGCAGGGATCATTGTCACAGGACTGAGGGCACTGGAATCATGCTGGGTGGACTTATACAATTTCTTTTTTGTATTTACAAATATCCCACGGAGAGGTAATTCTGAGCTCCTCAGTGTTAGGAGGGTGGTAGATGGACTTTAAAAGAACTGGTGCGGCCAAGCATGGTCCTCACAAACAAGGGGTGATGGCAGTCCTTCATATGCTTGGCAGTTGCTTTTGGGTGTGTGGGACTCCTGTGCGTTTCTGAGGTCTTCTGAGAGCAGTGTGGTACCTGAAAGACTGTATGGAGTCAGCCCTGCAGAGGAGCAGTGCTGTGTTGAATCTGAACAGCCTCCCACTCATGACTCTGAAGACCCTAAGAGGACAAGACTGGCACGAAGCTTTACTTGGAAGTCACAGCTGCCCATGGAAGTACCTTCTTCATCAACAGGGGAGGGAGGGAGGGAGAGAGAGAGAGAGAGAGAGAGAGAGACTTCTGCTTGAGTAAAGAATGTTGTCCTCTTTGGATGAGTGTCTCCAGCTACCTGCAGCAATGCAAGAAAGGACCCTTCCCTCTCAGAGAGAACCCACCAACTCAACGACCACATTCTCAGGCTGTCTCCGTGGTGTGATGCGGATCTCGGGTCAAGGGGTCCAGGGGTCAAGGGGCCCATGATCTTGCCTAACAAAACTACAGGCTACACCTATGAAATCTTTAAGGAGGAGCCCTAGATGGGGGAGAGGCCAGACTTGGGGCTGCCTCTCTCTCCTCTTCATTAAACTTCCTATTAATCTTCATCCTTCTGTCAATGAAACTAAGTCTCCATTTTATCAGCTCGAAGTGGGGTCAAGTGACCTTGCTGCTGTTGAAGGTCTAACCACAGAGTGTGGAAGGTCTGTCCTCTGCCACCTATTAGAGAACTAAGGCAAAAGCAGAAGGGACTGTTCAATCAATCTGACCTGGTTAGACTGTATAGTCACCCCTGCCCTTCAGAGAAAGAATCCTGCCAATGTCCTGCCTCATCTGTCTCTGGTCAGTGTCTCACATACAGCAACTAACAACCCCCCATCCAACCTTTAATTAGGAGGACCACATGTTAGGTAAATGTGACGTCTTCCAGATGTCCCTGGGTGAGTGTGGGCTGCCAGCACGTAGGATGGAGCCAGCTGTGATTGCCACTGGTGGAGTTTCAGAGATTTCATTCCATCTTGGAAAGCTAGACTCCCATTGAGATCACGGAGCCTTCGACTGAAGTCTGCTGTTGTCAATTAAAAAGAAATTAAAAGGGGGGGGGGGATGCTGTGATTTCCAAGTGTCAAGAAGCTGAAGCAATTACTGGGTTGTTTTTGTAATAATTTTGATTTTACTTGGATTGTGGTTTTGGTCCAAGAGATGTTGATCTGAAAGTAGGGAGACTGATTACCCCTGAGTGACAACCAGGGTAGTTCAGCCACCACGATGGGCCCCTGTCTGTGCTCAGGCAGGGGGACAAGGATGGGCTCTCTGGAATAACCCCCGTCCTGCCTCATCGATGTGCTGACTTTTGCAGGCCGTGAGACAGAGCAAGAGACTTCGTATACTGGAAGGGGTGTTTCCCACAGGCACCATCTAGGAGGAGGGACAGCCTTCTTCATATGTGTCTTCTCGTGTAGGCAGCGCATAGTAGTGGCCTTAATGAGTGGTTGAAGGGACACTTTAATGTGTGTGCCAGGTAGTTGGCTGTGTCTGGGGATTTAAGACTGGCATGTGTAACAGTCAGCTTGAGCTGTTGTGACAAAACATCATAGAAAGATCTCAGACAGCCGAAATTCTCATGGTTCTGGAGGCTGGAACGTTAACGATCAAGGCGCCAGTGGTATAATGTCTGGCTTGTAAGTAGCCATGGTAGGAAGACATGAGCTACTGAAACTACTGGAGAAGAAATAGAAAGTGTGAATAGACCTATGAACAATACTTAAGGCTGGCAAGATGGCCCAGAAGGTCAAGGTGCTTGCTACCGAAGTCTGACAGCGTGGGTCTGCTCCTCAGAACCCGCATAAAGGGGTAAGGAGAGGAGCTGACTCCACAGAGCGATCCTCTGACCTTTTCATGTGTACAGTAGCGTAGGTACCCACACTTAGGCACCCTCACAGCAACAGTTTTTAAAGGCAATACGTCATTGACAATAATAACAATACACTTCTCCCAGGGAAAAGATCAGGAACCAAGTGGCTTCACTTGTGACACACACACACAATTGCTTTCTAAGCTCATATATACATACATATATACATATACATATACATATACACATACATATACATATACATATGAGCTTAGAGGAGAATGGTGCAAATACTCTGGCTGTGTTCTCAGACGCTGGAAGTGTACAGGGCAGAAGGGAGTGGGTAAAGAGATAGACAGAGAAACCTTATAGGTTTTCTGATTTAGGGCATCATTCCCACCACTGCTGCCCAGTCACTTCCTAACACCCCAGTCCTCTAAAGCCTTCACCTGGCATGTTGGGATTTTAACGCTCAAACTTAAGGGGGTAGACACAGTTCTAGCCATACTGAGAAAGACTTGCCCTGCAGAAACACCCCTGACGGGCGCCCCAAGGACACTAGTAATGTTCCCGTATCTATTCTCTCTAGACCCCCAAACCGGCGGTTTTCCTAATGATCAAATATTCTGAGTCCCCGCATGAGTTCAGGCTCCTGTGTGCCTGCCTGCTCCCTGTGGTTTTCAGTTTGTAGAAGCTGAAGGTGATGACACTTGGTGGGTCCATGAGCCGTTTCAGTGGCCTATGAGCAGCAAGCGATTTATTTGCTTTTTGTTTTATTTTTAATTATTGTATGTGGATGGGTGTTTTGCCTGCATGTATGTCTGTGTACCCCATGCATGCAGTACTAGAAGGGGCCAGAAGAGGGCGTTAGATCTCCTGGAACAGCTGTAAATTGAACCCAAGTCCTCTAGAAGAACAGCTGGGGCTGTACTTTTAGCTGCAGAGCCCCCTGCTTACTTGGGACGGGGAGGAGGGAGCCGGCAAGGAGAACACGATGGGAGGACCAGAGAGTGCCTCTGCTGCAGCTGCAGTTCTCTGGACTCCTCAGCCCGCACGTAGAGCATTTGAATACGTGTCTACCTAGGTTTCTGGCACGTTTTCTCATTTCTACCTGAGCTGTGGGAAAGAAGTTCGAAAGTTGTGCTTTAGGGGATGCTGAGAACACAAAGATTTGCTGTTTTCCAGATGCCTCTAGGCAAGGCACAGAGCCAGGGCATTTGAGGCCAGAAGGTCCTTGGAGACCACGTCTGTGGAACATCTCTTTTTACTGCTATAGAAAAAGAAACCGACAGGAATCTAAGCATTGCCTCAGGTCATCCAGTGGGCTGTGCCTCAGGCTTCCCCAGGGTCTCCTCTAGAGAACAGGAAAGAGCTGTCGGAGGCGGCAGCGCAACTTTAGCAAAGCTGGTAGAGCAAGGACGCCTAGTAAGACTTCTCCCCGTGAACACTGATAACCGTCAAGGCAGGGCCCACTCTTTGGTAACTGCTTGTCTCCTAGCCTGAGGATGAACTGCTTTTCTCGTGGCCCGAGGACCCGAGTTCAATCCACGGCGCCCACACTAGAGCTAGTCTTGTGGTGTGACCTGTAGTACCAGTGCTGGGAGGTAGAGAGAGGAGGATCCTGGGAGTCTGCCGCCAGCCAGTGTAGCCGGGTCAGTGCGCTCAGGTTCAGTCTCATAACACGAAGTGCAGAGTGATAGAGGAAGACGTCTGATGTCAACCTCTGGCCCCCACATGTGTGTGCACTCCAGTGTGCATTCTTGTGTGTGAATGTATACCCGTACGCACACGCATATACAATGTGACCGTTTACAAGCACATACACTACAACCCTCAAAATGTTAGCAGCATCAGCAACTTTAGAATTCTAGGAATTGACTCAAAGTTTGTTATCGGCTCTAGAAATTTTTATTCAACAAAATGACTGATTGACAAACAAAAACAAAAACAAAAACAAAACAGTTATCATATGTGCATATAATTTTTAAACAAACCCACACCTATTCCCTCCCTTCCAACTTCTCCTCCTTTGCCTGCCACTTCACTCCTCTGAGCCCCACACTCCCAACCCACTGAGGTCAGTCAGTGTTGCTGTGTGGACATGGACATTGGATGGGAGCCCTCAAGGACCACATCCCTGAGGAAAAGGCTTCTCTCTACCCCAGCTGCCATCAGTTGCTGACGGCGCCTCAGATGGGGTGAGACAGCAGCATTTTAACTTATTTTACTCCCATGTCCCTCTCTCCCACTCTGCGGTATCCTTGAAAACCAACCCTTGTGTCCATGGCAAATGCTAGCTGGCTGGAAGTGACTAAAGGGAATGGGTGGAGTCTTTTCAGAACCTCCTTATGGGAGAATCTACCCATCATGCCTAATTTTAGAGAAGATCTCGTTTGCATAGCAGCCCTCATGTGACCCAACCTGAAGTTCTCTTGGTCCAGAGCAGCGTTTTGCCCGGGAACATTTCTTGAAAATATTTGTAGCCATATTTAATTTCATAAATGCCTAGATAGTTGGTAATAATTTGAGAAAACCAAGGGGCAGCCAAAGGCTTAAAGGACGGACTCACGTCCATGGGAACTTTGAAAAGTTCTGACATGGTTCTGGAAAGATTTTAATTTTTTGGCATAGGTGTGTATTTGTGTGTGAGCACGTCCACAGACATGCACGTTCACATGTGTTTGGAAATAGGAGCATGCACATGCATGTGAGGAGACTCTATTCTGACTTCTGCAGGCACGGCACATATTTGTACACACACACACACAAAGTTGATCTTTACAGAAAACCCTATACTTTCTAAAAAACCATCAGCAAATACAATAAACAACTACATGCCGAAAAGCTTGGTAATCCAAATGAAATGTGCAAAATGCTAGAAAGATGTAAGCTCCCCCCCCAAACTGACTGGAGAAGAATTAGAAAATCTGAATAGGCCTATATAAAAACAAAAGATTGTATTATTAATATTAATAATTTTAGCAATATGATGCTCCTAAAAAAAAAATCTCAGGAACCAGACAGCTTTGCTGGTGAATTCTACAAAATTACTTAAAGGTTTAATGTCCACCAGCTACAAAATCTTCTGAGGAAGAAGTGAAGGAGTAGAGAAACATCTTCCAACTTATTTTCTGTGTTACAGAGACATCATGATACAAAGACATCAGAACAGAATAAAATTTTGGCTGAAAGTCCTCTGCAAACACCAGTAAATCAATCCAACAGTGTACAAAAGGCTCATCTGCTAAGACAAAGTGAGATTTATCCACAGGACACAATTTGTTTTGAAATCCAAAAGCTGATCACTATAATACATCCTGTTCAGAGAGCGAGGGCTTAGGCACTTGAGACCCTGCACAGAAGGGCATGCAGTCACTCACTCGTAACTTCTTTTCAGTGCTTCCTTCAGCACACTTGAGACAGAAGAATATTTCTCAAGCTAATAAATTGCCATGAAAAGCCCATGGCTTATATCATGATGAAGAAAGTCTTCCTGCTACGGCCAGGAGAGAGGCCAGGATGCTCACTCTTCCCACAGCCTATGGCCCCAATTACATGAATACAAGCATGTGTGTATGTGTGTACATGGACTGTCACATACAGACTGAGTAAATGAGTTCAGCAAGATGGCAGGGTAGAAGAATAGTATAAACATTCCTTTCCATTTTTTTTTTTTTTTTTTTTTTTTGAGATAGGGTCTCTCTGTTCAGCCTTGGCTGTCCTGGACTTTGTAGAGCAGGCTGGCCTTGAACTCACAGCAATCCACCTGCCTCTGCCTCCTTGAGTGCTCTGATTAAAGATGTGCACCACCACACCAGCCTATTAATTGTCTTCTTATACAGTAATGAGGAACACACTGGAAGTTAAGTAAAAATTTCCATCAGCAATCCTACCCAAAAGGACGAAATGTATACGAATAAATTTAACTAGAGAAGTTTAAAGTTTGTTCTCTGGAAATTACAAACTAGCTAAGATGGCGGCCCTCCCTGCCCGACACAGATGGAAACAATGCCTGTCACCATTTCAGATGGCGGCTTCTGATCAGGGTGTATTATCACAGACTCAGAAATAATATGAGAAGAGATGTGAGTGTCAGGTCACCCGGACATATCAAGTAAACAGAGGTGATCCAAAGAGGGCAACAGGCAGTGCCTGATGGCCGTGGGAGGTTTTAACACCCCATTTCCATACTGAGTCAGACAGAAAGCCAACAGAGAAACGGCAGCCTTGGCCAATGTTGAGGACCGAGTGGACCAGCACAGAGACCCAGAACCTCCATCACCGTTATTTCCCATTCTTCTCAGCCATGTGGGACAGGCTCTGCATTACATCACATTCTGGGTCACCAAAGAAGTCTGAACAAACCCAATAAGGTGGAAAGCTGTCCAAGTTGTTTTTGTTTTTTTTTTTTTAAACTAACCACAATGGAATGAAGTCAGAATCCGCGACAACGGGAACATGAAAACAATCACAAATACATTGAAGCTAAACAGCACACTCTTGAATAACAATGAGGCCAAAAAATTGAAATGGAAATTAGAAAACTATCTGAAAACACAATATCATAGAAGCTACATGCTGCAACAGAAAGCCGTGATGAGCAGGAAGTCTACAGTGATGGATGCATTCATTTCAAAGACAGAAAGAGCTCAGATAACCTAACTTCGTGCCTGCAGGAATGAGAGAACAAACTAAAGGCAACGCTGATGGGAAGGAAATGACAGAGATTACTGCAGAAATAAAGGGAGAGGAAAATAACCGGAGAGTCAAAGATGCTAAAAGCTGGATTTTTGAAATCAGAGCACTGCCAAATCATTAGCTAGGTTGAAAGAGAGAGAGAGAGAGAGAGGAGACAGATAAATAAAATCAGAAATGAAAGAGGGGCCACTGTATCAGATGCTGAGACCATTAATAAAGATCATAAGGGATTCTTACAGGCTCTTATATGCTAATGAACCCTGCTATCTGAACATGCATGAACTCCTAGGAATATACAATCTGCTAAAATGGAGTCAAGAGGAAACAAAAAGCCAGAAGATACTGATGACAGATGAGAAACTTAAATAGGTAAATCACCCCCAACACACACACACACACACACACACACACACACACACACACACAGAGAGAGAAAAGCCCAGGACCAGAGGTTGTCACAAGTGAATTTGTTATAAGCAAACATTTAAAGAAGAGTTAAAGAATAAATGTCATGCCTACTTAGGCTCTTTCTAAAAGCATATGAAAGGACACTCCCAAAGCCATTTTACCAGACCAGTGTCACCCTGACCCCCAAACCCGACTAAGGCACAGGAAAGGAAAATTATCAGCCAGTATGTCTGATGAACACACATACAAACGTCCGCAATAAAGTCTTAGCAGGCTGAATGTAATTGCACATTAAGAGGATTATACATGGGTAGGATTTATCCTGGGTGGTTCTTATGGTTACATATGCCAATCAATCAACATGACAAGCATGTGAGCTGAACAAAGAGTGAGTCACATAATCATCTCAACAGGACACTGTGTAACCGTCCTCTATGATAAGAACTCTCAGTATGTTAGGTGCGGGAAGGACTTATCTCAGCACCATAAAGACCACGTATAAAAATCTTTCTGCTAATGCCATGTTCAACAGTGAGAAACTGGGGCTTTTCCTCTAAGATCTGTAAGTAGGCAAGGAAGCCCACTCTCGTTGCTTTCATTCAGCCAAGTACTAGGAATCCAGGCAAGAAGAATTAGGTAGGCCTGAGGCCTGAGATGCTAGGGTCCAGATATGTGGATCCCTAAGTCAAAGGCTGGAAAATCCGGTGTTCTGACTGAGGACTATGAGCAGAAGGATGCTCCACTTCAGAAGAGTGAGACTCAGCCTCTGTAACTGGGGGAGTGATTTTTCAAACCAGCCTCCTTTCACATAGCTACTGCCAGTCCCATTAATTCTGTCTACCGCGCCATCTTTGCTGCTGTGCGTCTGCCTTGTTTCACTTAGCATGCTGCCCTCTGGGCTGATTCATGGTGACCACTTTGTTCTACTCAGGCTCCTAGCCAATTAGATGCCACTGCCCGGTTGGAGAGCAGTCATTTCGCTTAGCCCACTGATCCACTGCCGATCTCTGCACACACACCCGCAGTCATCCTCCGTGCCAAGCCACCAGACACTCCCTTTCAGCAGAAGGGGGACAGGATCAGAGGCCTGGTGAAGAGCTGAGAATAAAGAGCACAATATCCAGCCATCTGGGCATCCCTAATGCAGTCTAGGCTGTGCCCCCAAGTCACCTGCGACATCATCCATGCCATGACTCTGAAGTGTGATCCTCAGCGAAGCACAATCAACAGGGAGCATTAGTCAAGCGGCGAAGTGCAGCAAGAGAAACCTCTCCTACAGAGCCGTGCCTACCAGTCATGCTGAGGCAGCAGCTTACATTGTGTTTGTATCACACGTGTCCACACAAACAGTAATGAGCAAAGGGACACTTTCTGGAGTGAAGATTATCCCCTCTCTAGAGACTAGGGTGAGAGTTTCCTGGGTGTTTAATTCTCCAAGCTCATCAAGTTATGGACGCTGTGTCCATGGCTCTTGAATGCCTATCCTGTCTTGAGAAAAAGATTTTTCTGTAACAAGATGGCTGTGTTGTTGAAGGGCCTGCCTTGTAAGTCTGAGGACCTGGGCTCAGATCTCCATCACCCACATGAAAGGTATGTACACACACACACACACACACACACACACATCTCCAGTGCTGGTGTTAAGGCTGAGGTAGGTGGTGGATTCCTTAATTCAGTCTGGCCAATAGGTGAGCCTCAGGTTCAGTGAGAGATCCTGTCTGAAAATGCAAAGTGAACCACACACATGCACAGAAAAGACAACTCAGTTAAAAACTGTGCAAACAGTAGTCTGCCTTGGCTTTTCTCCAAAGCAGCTATTTCACACAGCTGGGCAGTGTGAAACACGAAAAGGCATCCTGTCACATGCATGCTTAAGGAGATGCAAACCACAGAGCAACAAGGGAGCGTTTCACGCCTTCCAGGACCACTGTAAACACAAGGCAGAAGTAACTGCAGGAAACAGCTCGCTTTGGTGAGCATGCAGAGACGTGAGAGTCCTCACAGGAGACTGCTAAGAAAATAAAAAGGTGCAGCGTTGGGCCAGCAAGATGGCTCAGCATGTACAAGTGCTTGCTGTCAAACCTGAGGAGCCGGGTTCAGTTCTCAGAACACACATGCTGGAAGGAGAGAAGCAACTCTTTCGTGTTGTCCTCTGACCTCCACACATGCACTGTGGCATTGCCACCACATCGCATATAAATACATAAATGGACATAATGGACTTTTAAAGGTGCCGTTTCTTTGGAAAATAGCCTGCAATGATTTGCAAAGATTTAGACATAGAGGTGGCACAGGAGTCAACAATCATAGGCAGACATATACTCAAAGCCAAAAACACGTTCACCCCAAAACTTGGGCTCAAATGCTCTTAGCAGAGTTAGTATGAATACACAATAGTCAAAAAGTAGGAACAGACCAAATGCCCCTCAACGAATAAAATATATAATGACCACACAGTGGAATATTACTTACCCGTTAAAAGGAGTGATTGTGGTTCTCTGATGTAGAAAGAAGTGCAGATGGTTCTTGGGAACGCTGAGGAGAGCTAAAGATATTGTACAAAGCCACTTGTGTGAAATGCACAGGGTAGGAAGTTTCACAGAGATAAAGAATGAAGAGTTGGGGCTGACGGAAGGAGGTTGTGAGGGATTGCTGGTAAGTGAGAGATGAGGAAAAGTCCTGGAATCAGACCACAATGAGTCTGATTACAGCGTCACACACTGCTGTGAATGTCAGAAAGCACAGATATGCATGTTTCTAAAAGATGAATGTATACAATGTGAATTGTTTATCTATGAAAAAAACAAACAAACAAACAAACCAAGTTTGATGGAAATCTTAACGGAGACTGTAAAAAATGGCTTCACAGGGCAACCGTGCATGGGGCTGACCCTGAAACCACCTATGCCCTGTGTCAGTTTCAGGCTCCTTTGGGCCCAACTAATGCTATTTTGGGAGACTAAGGTGTCCTAGTTCCTCAGAGTGTGTCATTAGGGGCGGGTTCCTGAAGGCTATAGCCAGCCTGTGTTTGCTCTGCTCTACCGTATCTGCTGCCCTGCCTGAGCCACTCTGCTATGCCCTCTGAACTGTGAGCCCAAATCTCCTTTCTCTTTACATTCTTTGCAAAAGTGCGTACCCGCCACGTGCCCACTTTAGGCAGGTGCCAGCTGTCACATGCCACGTTCCCACTCTGTGCCAGCCCTCCTCTGTCTCGTCCAATCAGTCCCCGTAAAGGCTCTGGTGGGCAGCTGTATCTGACCCATTATACAGATGAGAAAGTTGAGGCTCAGGAAGCAGGGGCTGGGAAACGTGCCCATAGTCTAACAAAGGAGGAACTCTGCAGACAACTGAAGCCAGCTCTCATCATCTCTTGAGCTTACACACTTGGTATTTGTTGCTTTAACTTTTCCTGGGGAGACATGAACAAACATCAGTTGAACCCAGACAGGATGCCAATGACGAACCAAGTTATGATTCCACCAAGGTTCAGCTTGGAAACCGGTGAGTCTCTTGGGGTTACTTAAAGAGCATGGGTGACCCCCAAACAGCACATCACCACAAAGTCTCATTCCATTGTGGATGACAGGCTGGGAGAAGTGAAGGCTGCAGTCCTGGGTGAGGATCCTGTGAGCCCTGCTTCCCTCTTCCAGGATGTGTCAAAAGCTTCATCATTATCATCATAGACCTAGCTCCTTCTGTATTGTTCTGTTTAGTTGGTTGCCATGGCTACTGGGCCAAAGTAATCTTTCCAAAATTACAGTTAGGTAAGCATGTTTAAAGGGAGCAGACAGCACCGTGGCACCGGCCATCTGGGTAGACATGGAGAGTGGGAGAAGGAGGTGTCTTTCTATGGTGAAGGATGAGGCAGGGAGAGCCCAGGCAGAGCCAGGTGGGTTGCCAGTAGCTCACACGGCTCTGAGGTAGTAAGGGCTTAGCCACGGGTGCACGCCTCAGCAGGAAATAGACTATTTGGGAAGAGGGGTCATTTTGATCAAGGCTGTGATCAAATACTTAACAGAAACAACTAAAGGGATCAAGGACTTGTTTCTGCTCCTAGCTGCTGTTAGAGCATGGCCTGTCCCTTGGTCACAGTGACTGCAGAAATGGCTTGCAGAGGACCTGAGTTCATTTCTCAACACTCAGGTGGCTCACAAACACCTGTAACTTGCTTTCTTTAGAGGATCCAGTGTCCTTTTCTGGCTTAGATATGTACCTGAACACACATGGTACACACACACACACACACACACACACGTGCACACACACAATATAAATAAATGACGCATATTTGGAAAAAAAGACCCTGGTCACTGTGAGGAGCCAAATCTCACAGGGTGCAGACACAGAGCCAGCACACCCTCGTAGCTTCCCTTGAGATGGGGCTTCAGGAAGGCTTTCCCTCTGCTCTAACAGCAGCTTCTGGTGTAGAGTCTTAACGGGTGCTTGGCTCCTCCATGCTCTTCGTCAGGTATGTCACGTTGAACTAAAATCATGGGTGTGAAGCTCCCCCTCAGGAAGCTCCCCCTCCCCCCAAACTTACCTCGTTCTGAAGGAGAATGACCGTCACAGGGTCACATCTTTAAATGTTTGGTCCCCTGTTGGTGGACTGTGTAGGAAGGACCAGGAGGTGTGTCCACGGTGGTTATCATAAGCGCACCCTCTGAAACTATAAGCAAGCCTCAGTTGTGTGCTTTGTCTCATAGGTTGCCTTGGTCACGGTGTCCCTTCACAGCAATAGAACAGTGGCTGAGACACTCAAAAACAAACTACCAATTTCCCTTACTTCACGGGATTCCTCTGAAGTGAAGGCTCGTCGGGTCTTTCCTCTGCCTGTCCACTGTCCCGTCCATGGCAGTTGGCTCCCTTTTCCTTTGCACTATCTCTTAATAAAAAGAGATTTCTTTATATTAAAAAAAAACAACAATTGTGTGGGCATACGGGGTTGTGTGCATTTGAGAACAGGTGCCCCCGGAGTTCAGAAGAGGATGGCTGATCCCCTGGAGCTGGGGTCACAGGTGATTATGAGCCAGCCATGTGGGTGTTGTAAGACACATTGAATATTTGTCTTTCCTATCAAACACTGAAAACCTTGTGCTCATGACAAAGAATACAAATATTTTTATTTTCCTCACCTTGTAAGACTTTTACTCAAATGGTTTAATCTCTCCCCTGCTACTCAGTAAAATTTTTGTTTACACAAAAGCCCTGCTCTATTCTAAGCACTTAAGTGACTAAAGTGGCTGGTCTCTTCACCATTTTCTCCTCTTTCTCGTCCTCCTCTTCCTCCTCCTTCTCCCCCTTCCCCAAGTCTTTTAAAACTAGCCAGTCATGAAAGATTGGGAAAAGACACAATCATCACCTGCATTAGAATGAAAAAAAGTGCCCTTCCTGTCAATGTGTTCTCTCTTCTGATCATACTCTCGGGATCAAGAGTAAGGCATGCCTCACCCAGACCCTGCAGTTGGAGAGAGAGAGAGAGAGGAGAGAGAGTGCACCACGGGAGAGATATTCAGAAGGACCCACTTTCCGTGACATTTATTCTCCAGATAGTGTCTTTCCCTTCAGAGTTGTCAGAATCTCCCATAATAGCACCTCTAGCTATGGACAAAGCTCTGAGCACATTAGTCATCTTGAGAGACATTCCACATTCAAACCGTTTCGGGTGATGGCAGGGGGAGGCTTTAAGGCTGTGGCATTTAGATGCTTAAGAGAATGACTCAGAGATGACTGTGCTCCCGTCTGAGGACTGGGATGTAGAGACTGTTTGCTTGGCCTGGACCCATCTGAAGGCCCTGGATGCACATAGATCATGGAATGTACTGGCCATTGTATTCTGTTTTCCACAGCCACCATTGAGGCGGGAGCTGGAGATTCTTTTTCTTGTTGCTCCAGGAACACACAGTTCCTGCTCTTCTCTGCACAGGGATGACCTTGCTTGGTCTTGTAGTTACCAAAAACAAAATGGTGGAGGGAGAGCATAGTCTTGGAACCCAAGAATCTCCTATGGAATGATGCCTCAAAGCACAGTGGCTGAGGGCTTTGGGGAAGAGACAGTGGCCCCACGGGCTCTGTGCTGGGGCCGCTGACCATGGTTCTGCCATTGCGCAGTTCTGCAAACATGATCCAGTCCTATGGACTCAGTCATCTTATGCCAGATCAGTGCCTGATGTAAGGGGCCATGACAGGTCCACCTGGCCAACCTGGTGCTCACCCAGCTTCAGGATGGACAGATCTATGCCAGGACATCAGGGAGCAAGGCCTTGAAAGTTCCTAGGAATAGGCAGTGAAGGGCCCCTCCTATAGGAACACACTTCCTTGTCAGGGGCAGAGAAAGGACAACTGGTGCCACCAATGGTTGGGGCAAACTCAGGAGACCTGATGCTCTTAGGGACACTTGTAACCACCTTAGACATGTCAATGGTCTACGAGAGAAGAGACAGACATTTCCATAAGCATACAACAGGTGTGTGGGTATCCTCGGTAGAGCTTTACAAGTAGAGTGAGGAGCCAGGGTTTGGGAGTCTCTGGATCAGCACCCCCGCCCATGGCCAGCTGGAGTGCTAGATATGAGACGTCATGTCAGAGATGAGCTGCAGGTGTCGGGACCAGAAATTGCAGATCTGATTTATCTGAAATGATGATGGGAATCAGAGAAAACCCAAGCGCCGTGGGTCTGTAGCCCACATGCCAAGCCAGATGGTGCCGAAGGGGGTGCCAGGCCCTGGAGTTCCCGGCAAGTGCCCACTTCCACTGCTGGGATCAGCTGGGCTGTCTCAAGCCAGAGACAAGGCTCTGACCAGCACACACACCAGATTCATTCCCTGGCCTTTCTCTACTCTCTGGGGTCCTCCTTTCCCTGGGGACTTCCGCTTGCTCCCGGGACCTGGGGAGCACCACCTTGCAAGAGCTCCCCGAATGCCCCAGGGCTTCTCCTCAAAGCCTTCCGGCTTCTTGGGACAGTGCTCAGGCTGTGTGGGCTGTGGTCTTGGAACAGCCCAGGACCCAGCTCTCAGAATGTGCTGTGCATGAGGCCTTCCGTGGCAGAGCAAAATCTCAGGGCCTTTTACGTGGAGAGATGAACCTAGGTTGTGTGGTGGCTCCGAGGGACTCTGTGGACCCTCAAAATACTGAGGGAAATGGTCGGTGTCAGGGGCAGAGCCATCCAGAAGAGGACTTGACAGGTTATGACTGGCTTTGAGGACGGGGAGAGGCTAGAAGCCAAGGAATGAGTGGCCTCCAGAGGCCACCATGAGGTGGAAAGAATCTCCCCTGAGTGTTGAGAATGAACACGGCCCTTGATTTCTCTATGTGAGCCAGTGAAAGGTGGCTCAGTCACTGTTTCCTGCACTGTGAGGTGATACATCTGTAGAGTCACAAGCACTGAATGTGACAGCTTGTGATGGCAGGCACACAACCAACCCACTGTTGTGATCCCAACCTACCCAAGCTCTTGGGAGGATCCCAGTGGTGGGCTGAGGGGCCCATCATCATGGACACCCAGCGCTGGAGCCAAGACATGGGCAGCCCTTGGACACTGGGCTTCTCCCAGTCCGTGTGTGTTGGAGGGTTGGGGGCAGCAGGACTTGGTGCTCAGTGCTTACACCTCCTCTTCACCTGAGCTCCCTTCTCATGGAATTCCTCCTGCTGAGGTTGGAGAGCTCAGGGACCATGGGAACCCTTTAGGAGAGGCTTGCCCCGGGTAGGAGCCACAGAGCAAAATGTAGGGAGTCAGCAAAGAAAAGGGACTGCCAGTTCAGACCAGTGCTCTTGTGGTGCACCTACTGTGTACAAGGCCTAGGCTGAGTTTTATTAGGGGTCTGAGGAGCTGATCTGTGTTCAGGGGTGGAGACGTTAGTGTGGCCACGGTAGCACCCTGAAGAAAGGGTAGGTCATGAGGTGAGTGACACATAGGGAATGAATGGCCGGTGGGACGGAAGAGCTGGGGAAGAGGCTCTAGCGTCTCCTTCGCCACATAAAGGGCAGGCATAAAGAGACAGCTGAGCAAAAGTCACAGGTGGGAGAGAGTGAGAGGAAAGAGAGTGATCAGAGGCTGAGCTGTGAGTGCAGCCGAGGACTCGGGGCTTGCCCCAGGGTGTTAGGCAGCCATGTTTGCTCTATGAGTCTTTGCACAGATGAGGATCTAGAGAAGGGGAAAAACTGAGGCCAGGGAGGAACGTTAGTCCTGTGCATCCGGAAAACATAGTCAGGGCAGGCAGGGCTGACTGGTGGAGACAACATGGCATGGATTCCTGGGTAGAAGTGCCAGGGACAGGGTGTGAGGGCTAGCCTTCCCATCAATGGTAACTAAGAGGGACCCTAAGAAGAAGGATGTGGGAGCAAGCCCCAACGTGTACTGTTGCATCCCCAGAACTTGACCTGGACCTATCTTCTCCTGTGCCCCTGAACAGGCAGAGCCCCGGGGGCCTACAAGGCTCTCCACAGCCCCGGCTTCCCCTTTTCTCTGAAGAACAAATTCCTGCCTGCACATTGGTCCCCTGGGGGACCCGCAATTCTCCTGCCCTGGACTCCTAGATTTCATTACCTCTAATGAGCCCATCCGAGGCTGGGCAAAGGCAATTACCAGCGCCAGGCCTTCTGGTAAGCACTTTCAGAGCCACGCAGGCATGCAGCCCCATGGCGCACCACCCACCGCCTCGCCGCCTCGTAATGAGAGGGTGAAATCCAGGAATTAATGAGGATGGGAAAATTAATCACAGGTTTGCTAGGCTCTCTACTCCGGAGGAGGTCTGCTGCAGGTTTGGGGCCTCGGTCCTGCTCCAGACCTAGAGGTGGGGAGAAGCAGTCTGGGTGCTGTGGCCTTGCCATAAACAAAAACCTTTCTTCCTCTGCCTGGCCTGGGGGATCAGGCCTCCGGGGGCACAGCTAGGAAGAGCAGGAACTCCGAGAAGGAAGGGACACTGAGTTCTGGTCCCTACCTGCTGTGTAGCTTGAGGGTGAGGGCTGTAAGCAATCTGAGCTCAGGAATCCTCCCCCGCCATCATAGAAGACAGCAACCTGGTTGGGTTACCCTAGTGATGCCTAAGTTTTACTCAACCCCCATGAGATGGTCAGGGGGACAGAAAAGTGTCCACACATAATAGTGGAAGTCTGTGTTAGTTTCAGCAGCCTACACAGCCTCCTGCAGCTGTCCCCCGAGAAAGGAAGGTATTGTGGGGGCTTCCAAACAGGTGGGCTTAGGAATTGTGAAGGGACCGTGGAAGCACCTGCCTATACTCAGGAGGCGGAAGCAGGAAGGTCTGTTACCCAGGGTCATCCCTCATCTACATACCCAGTTCTGGTCCAGCCTGGGCTACATGAGACCCTGTTTTAAGAAACCCTGCTTCAAAATAATCAAAACCAAACCGAAGAGGTTTCCTTCTGACAGCTCTGGAGGTCAAGGGGCCTTCCCTGACAAGGGCCTTTGAGTTTATTCTACCCCTGCTGTGAAGGGATAGAATGCAAAAGTGCCTCAAACACTTTCTTAAAGAAGCCTCTTCCCTTGGTAACTAACCTTCTGCAGACCAAATTCCAACCATGAGTGCAGAGCTCTCAGGACCCAGGCACCTCTTCTAGGCCCCATCATCTCCCATTGCTGTTCCAGGGCGGAGCTATGAAGCTTGCAGTCTGTGAACAGTGCATGTCCAGCTTGTTGCACTGCTTAGACAGGAGGAAGACACACACTTGAGGAGTCTGGTGGGTCCCAAGAGGGTGAACCTGTGTGTCCTCGTGGATTTGGAAGCCATCTGGCCTGCTCTCCTGATCCCCAGGTCCAGTCTTTCCCAGCCTGTGGTCAGCCCTGGGTTTCATAGGAGGGAGAATAGAAAGTCTATGAGGGGATGCCACTCAAAGACGGTAACAAACAGCCTGGGCCTTCTTGCTGCTGGGATACATATACAAAAGCCTGTACATATATTTATACATATACATATATAAAATCATATACATAGACATACACACGGTGTGTGTGTGTGTGTGTGTGTGTGTGTGTGTGTGTCTGTGTATGAAGCTTTCCTAGACTCCTAATAGACTTTGCTGCTGAGTGTGGTCCAGGGGCTGAGGAGGACATGACTGACATTCCCTGAGCACAGGTGTGCAAGGTGGATGCAAATGCCCACAGAGGCACTGGTAGATTTAGGGAACTTGCATGGGTCCTGTGGGGGGGGTGCCATGGGAGTGGGCTTAAAGAAAAGAGGATGCTGAATCAGAGGTCCCCAAAGGATCCCCAGGACTGAGCCATGGTGTAGAGGAACTCTAGGTCCCTTCCTGAGGAGGCCTTGGGAGGAAAAAGCCCTTCTCAGGCCCAGGATTCTAGTGAAGGCCAGCCAAAGCTCCATGTATGCAGTTCCACTGCCATGGCCCAGGGCATCTCTGCCAACCTGTGTCTGAGACCCAGAGGGCCCATGGCTGTCACTCCATGGACCCAAGCTAGACATGCAGAAATGCTTCCATGACCAGTGGATAGTCTGGGCATCTCAGGCATCTTCTCTGGAGACATCCTTCAAGGCCTTTGGGACAAGGACCTCATCCTGACGAAGCCACATGGGCCTCAGCACTGCCCTGTCTGTAGCAGGCCTTTTCCATGCACTGCTTTGCTCATCTCTCTTTGCTGTCTTGGGACAGCTGTACTCTGCCAACCCAGGAGCTCAGCTTTTCTCTGCCTTACAGCCCTGCAAAGGAGTGGGTGAGGACCCTGGGGACTGGCCTGATGGAAGAGGGTGCTTGGAAAGTAGGTGGAAGTGGAGAGAAGCAGGCAAGGAGGGAGGGGCAGCCCTGTGGGGGCAACAAGGACCTATGGATGGGAGAGAGCCCCACCGTGCATGACCCTGGGAAGAGGGGCTTGACTCCGATTGTCTTACGTTTCTTTCTATTGCTGTGATAAGTGCTGTGACCCAACACAACTCAGAAGGAACCAGTTTATTTCAGCTTACACCCTACAGGCCACAGCAGACACTCAGGTTGAGCAGGAACCCGGAGGCAGGAACTGAAGCAGAGACCCCGCTGCTTCCTGGCTTCACTCCATCTTTTGCCCTTCTTTCTTGTACTACTTAGGACCACTGGCCAAGGGTGGCACTACCCACAGTGGGCTGGACCCTCTTACACCAATCATCGATTAAGAAAATGCCCCAAAGTCTTGCCTACAGGTCAAGCTGATGCACCCATCCTCTTAACTGATGCTCCCTCTTCCCAGATGACTTTCGCTTGCATCAAGTTGACAAGAAAACTATCCAATACAGTTAACACCTGGTCAGCACAACATGTCAATTCACCACTATTAAACCATAACCTTTCTTTTCTTGTTTAGCCCCAAGGTCTCATGTTAAGCAGTGTGCTAAGGAATACAAGCAGGGACAAGGAAGCAGAACGTTGGTCACAAGAAGGTGCCCTAGCATCCAAAAGGTTCTGGAAGAATCCTGTTTCCACTCCACCCTGCAGAGCTAGCCTTTTCCCCTGTCTTATCCTCCAAATGGCCTTCCCCAAGACTCCACTGCAGTCACCACCCTGTCCCCCAACCCTCCAGATTCTCAGAGTGAGGTATCCCCTATTGCTCCCCCCAAACCACCCAGTACCCACCACAGAAGCAGAACAGCGTGAAATGGCAGGAGGAACATGTGAACCTCAGAGTCTTGCCCTCAAGCCTGGATTGTCCCTGTGTGGTAGCTGCCCCTCTGGTGTGGTGAGCAGTCAGCGCTGTCTGGGTCCGAATGCATGCTAGTTGTAAGAGTGTCGGCTGTGCCTCTGAATAGGTTTTCCTGGTAGCTTTAATAATGAGATGTTTTACGACATCAAATATTTCTCCTTATTAGCTGAGAAAGGTCAGGAACTGCACTGTGTCTTTTTTGTTGCCTGGGCAATTGGGTCTGACCTTTAATTATGAAGGCAGCCTGCTGCTGTCTCCAGCAGCTGGCCAGTGGGGTCTGCCCTTGCCTGGGCCGTCTCGCCACAGCCTGTGACTCCTTGATCGCCCCTAGCTTTGCCTAGCCTCGGTTTCCCTGCCTTTGCTAAGTGTTAAATGAGACTCTGGTGTCAGGGCACGTTGGCTCAGATCCTGGGAATTAGGCTCAGTGTATGGGGGTGGTGGTGGAAGGGATATATCTCTTGGTTAAGAGTAGGCAGGAGGTTTTTCATCTCCTCGCTGATGCTCATCTGGCGTAGAAGCGCCTGTTCTGGCTGAGGCTCTGGAGCTGGGTGAAAGGGTGGCTATTGCTTGCTCCTGACCATGCTGGCTCTCAGTTGTCTGTCCTCAAAGAGTTGATACTCCCCTCAAAAAAAAAAAAAAAAAAAAAGTCAGTTCAACTCCGGTGTTCCCAGTCCATGAGTTGGGGAGACACTGTAGCCTGGCTGGAGAGAACTGTCTGCTCCAGCAGAGTGGGGAGCAGCAGGTCCAGGCCTGGAGGAGACTCAACATCATCCCAGACACATCAGGCTTTTGCACCTCTGGACCCTGACCCTGTTGTAGGGATGGTACAACTGAGGCTCTGTGAGGCCAAACAGCTTGAGACGCCTCAGTTGTACAGAGACCTGGAGACTACAGACTCCAGCCTGGACCTCCGTTCTTGGGATAGCCTGTGCCCCTCCTCTGGACAAGATCCCAAGAGCCAGGTGTGGCTTGCTGGTCTCACTGCCAGCAAGGAGCAGTGAGGAGGATTCGACCTGACGGAACCTCACTGGCCCCATGGGCTCTGAGCTGAATGTGGGTCCCTCGCGTTCACTCCCCTTTTCTGTTGTCTTTGCTTGGAGGGTTGGCGGGAGGATTTTGACCTAAATCCTAAAGCTCTGTCTTAACTGGGTGCTATGGGATGGACTGATATTAAGGCAGCTAGGGAAGGCAGTGGCCCTGAAAGCTAAGGTCACAGACCTGGGAAGATGCAGGCCCCACCTGCAGAGGGATGCCAGGCCCAGTAAACAGTCAGGGTAGAAAGCTGGGTGGGGCCCGCCCTTCCCATGATAAATGGGGTGACTCGTGGGCGCCGTCAGCACACACTGCAGAAACCCAAGGAGCCCGAGATCGCCCTCCGCACAACAAACCCTGTGGCAAAACCGACTGGAAACGGAGGGCTGCCAGCGCTTTGGCTGCCCGGCGCTGCCTGGAGCTCTGTGGCCAGTAGCAGCCACCCAGGAGTGGCTCGGGATCCATCCTTCCCCGTGAGGGGGGATACTTGGGAGGGACAGAAGGAGGAGAAAAACATGGAACTTTCTCTGACGGATCCATGTGGCTCTTGCCAGGTTTATACTTTGAAATGAAAAGCAAATGTGGGGAAAACATGTCAGGCATCCCAGACTCTAAAACCAGCTAGCGGTTTGGAGGAAGAGGAGGCGGCGGCAACAGCTTGTGTGGGGCCAGCGAGGCTCCACCAGGGGAGAATCTTCCTTGCTGGCAGGATACCACCAAGCCACACCTGGCTTTTGGGATCGTCTCACTTCTGCAAAGTTTCCATAGGCAGAAGGAGGCAGAGGCGCCTATGGAATCAGAAGACGCCCCTCTGTATCCACCACTGCACCCCAGGAGCCAAATGGTCCCTCCGTACACCTGGAAACTATGGAGACAAGCCCAGGCCTGACTCTCCCAGCCGTCTGTACTCAGGTTTGGGGATGAAAAGTGAGGCAGACTTCTGGAGTTTGGAGGCTCGTCCATTCTCGTGGGCCTGCTCTGTGGATCTTGTGTTTTCTCCTGCTCTTATATAACCAAGCACTTAGGAAGTTGACCGCCTCCAGGAGGGTCTCCTTCCTGGGCCACCCAGAGGTCTCATGATTGGTGACCTTAGGTTGTCTGCCCCACACCTCAGTAAGTTTCTCACACTCGGAGCCAGCTGCGACGGGAGCTGGCCCTGTCCCTGGAGGACCTTTAAGGAAGCTGCAGGCAGAGGGAGACCAAACAGAATCCGGAAGCTCGGGCCAGGGGAATAGCAAATATCTCTAGGCCTCATGGCTCTGCCACTTAACCCATCTCCATGAGGGGCCCTCAGAATCCCCACGACTCCCAAGGTCAGAGGGCTTCCCTCCTCTCACTGAGAGTTTGTGAGAAAGGGGTGACCACCATCATTACGCACAGACCACTAGCCTCAACCCGGCTCTGGGTGGCTATGGGCAAGGTGAGGGTGGCACAGCTCTTAACTAGGGAACTCTCTTGGTAGTAGAGTCTGGCCTCTAGCCCCATTCGTGTGTGGCACTGCTGTTTGGTGGCCTACTGATGGGCAATCGGGCACTCTACTGGAATGAGGACCTGACTGTCACAGCTCCCAGTGGAGCACAGCACTTGGTGCAGAGGCATTTAGGGAACTGATTTCCAGAGCACCACCAACCAGCCATTGCCAGCCTGTTGAGGAACCTCAGGGGCCTCCTTTGAGCTTCCAGAGAGATGGGCAAAAACAAACGAAAACAAACAAACAAACAAACAAACAAAAAAAAAAACTTTCCTAAGATAATTCAGTTATGCTCAGGGAAACCTTCCCTGGACCAGAAACTCAAGAGAGTGGGGTCTTCCTGGGAGGACCTGAGCCTAGGCAGACAGCCCAGGAGTAGTGCTGGAGGCCTCTTTGACCTTTTGGTTTTTACTCCACAGGATAGTTGTTGTTGTGGCTTGTTGTTGTTGTGAGAATTAAGGAACCAAGGTGGCATGGGTGCTCGTTAGACCTGGACATGACCCTGGAGCCTCCTGGATGAGCTTATTTCCACTACAGAGGTTCTACTCATGCCCAGCTCCCTGTAGGTTGGCAGTGAGAGCACAGCTCCAAGAAACATAGCGGGAGCTCTGTCCTCCAGAAGGTCTACTCAGTCCCCTGGGAGTGTGATGAGCAGAGCTTATGGAAGACGGCACACAGCTAGGGGCTCAGACCTTCAGCTGGTGGGTCAGGGCTGGGCCAGGACACACCTGCATGCAGCAGGCCCCTACCTGCTCCATCCCCAGGGAGTCCATCTGTGATGATGAGGTGATGAGGGCTAGAGGCCAGAGTGTGTGGCCATGCAGACCATTATCACAGGAGGCATGATCTCCCACCCCTGGTCCCTGGAGGGTCTGCCTGTGGGGGACAGACAGCACGTCTGCTCTGCATAGATACAATGGCTTCACATCCTCAGGCTGCAGGATGCTGGGTGTTAGTTGGGGTCCTGCTTGTGAGGTTCAGAGTTGGGAGTGAGAGGCTACTCTCATCGCTTCCTGGGCATTCTGGTGTGTGGGGGAGGCATACTGAAGGGCAGGGGGAGGGCATCCTAGTTCTGCTGCAAGCGTGGGAGACTCTGGGATGGGACAGGTGTGTCAAGGCAGCCGGAAGCAAGGTGCAGTTCCCAAGAGGACTACTGCAGGCCCTAGGAGCTCCACAGGGTGGGCCTCCACCAAATTCCAGAAGAGGTATGATAAACACGCATCTGACAGCTCTAGGCTGGGAGGAAGTGGTCCTGAGACCCACTCTGGCTCCCCAAGAGTCAAACTTAATTTCCGCATGGATGAGACTGCTCAGCTGGAGGCAAGCAAACAGATTGTAGCTGGCTTTTGGTGCCATTTGGTTGACTCCAGCCTTGGGGAAGCCATGGGAATAAGATGGAGACAGAAGATCTTTCATCTAAACCACAGAGAAACTGCCCAAGGATTTGACCCTAGGTGAGGGTCTAGCCTCCCTCCCAAATCCCGACCTCTTCAGTTAGCTAGGGAAGATTAAACCCAGAGCCAGGGAGGGGGACCACACATTTTCCTCCAGCCTGCAGGGGTAGACTGTGCCATGGGTGGGACATTCAGCTGGGACACCATCTTGATTGGCTGAGGTGAGACCAGTGCCCTGATGGTGAACCAATCAACCAAGGGAGATGAGGAGCAGGGAAGGTTGGGACCAAAATTCCCTGGTTTTTTTTCTGCCCAAGTCCCAATGCCAAGTGACTTGCCATGACCTGCCACCAGGTGTGCTATTCCTAGATGCTGCTCACCCTCAGGCCACCCTGCTCTCAAGACCTGACTCACATCCTGTTTAGTAGCTTGGGATCGCTCCACTTTGCACTGAGTAATCTTTAATAAGGTTATTAAAGAACAGATGGTAACAGCCTCGCACTGTCAGAGACTATTCCATCTTTGATAGCCCCCTGGCAGGGGCCCTGAAGCCTCCATGGGTCTCTCATTGACACCATTCCAGACTGATGACTTTGCTAGTTTTCCAAAGTTAGGGTTCCTCCATTTCTCCATCAGACACTACCAGGGTCCAGAGGCCCATCCAGAGAGTCTGAGCCTGGCTATGCTTAGGACTCCGGACCCTGGTGGATGAGGGAGAAGCATAGAGATCAACTGTGAGGACAGAGAGAACCCTGGGCTGCGCTATTTAGTAGGTCCTTTCTACTAAATACATCGAGCTCACGACTGCCCACGGTCACAGTGACACCAGGCAGTGTCAGCCGCACTGCAGGGAACAGGCATGAGGCCGGGTCAGAGGTGTCTTTCCAGGGCACACTGGTGGGGAAATGCACTTGAGGCAGGATCGGGCCTTTCAGCCTTTGCCCTGTGCTTCTGCTGCAATCCTGGGGCTTCCTGGGTTTCCTGGAGTTGTGCTCAGAAAGAAACCCAAGATAAAGATACAGGGCCTGGAAGCAAATTTTACCTTCCTCCTCTGTTCCCTTAGGTCTCGGATCCCATTGAAGGCTCCCTCCAGCACCCAGAACCCAGCACCCAGCACCCTCCCTAGAGCCCCAGGTGATTTTATCCACCCTACCCAGCATACAGTGTCACAGAACTTTCTTCCCAGTGTCGCTTCTACTGACCCTCCCCAAAGCATGTCCTCCCCATGTTCCCTCACAAAGTCCCTTCTCCATGAACCCCGGAGGGTCCTCTCCGCTGCCCATTGGCAGGATCCTCCGCAGAGAGCTTCATGACAAGCTTCTCACTTCAGTTCTCCCCCCCCCCCCGTCCCCTCTGCGCCTCTCCCACGGCACACACCCACTTTGCCGAGCTCCACCCACTGTGGAGCCGAGGGACACGGACACAGGGGCTATCTCATGACACCGTACCCTGCAAGGAATAACTAGACTCCAAAATCCAGCATCATTCAGCCCTGTGAATATGCTTGGGAGGTCTGGGGTGCTGGGCCTCAGGTGTCAATCACTTGGCACCAACTATCAACACAAAATAACACACAATATAGCAAACAATATTTACAATTCTTTTGTTTTTAAAGGTGTTCAGGCCTGAAGTTCTTCTCAATATGTCAGGCCTTTAAAAAAAAGATTAAAATGTATCATATTATTAAATAGAACTGCTTTAGACTTAATTTAGCAAACTGTAACATTTTTATCATTTTTATAAAGCCCTTTTTAATGAAAACCGTCTGCATGGAGACCAAATATCCAGACCAAAATCATGTTTTCACTGTATATTTGTTATCCCTGAAGATGTTATTTCCAGATTTTACAGAAATAATAAATTTTGTTTAGAAGCCTGAGCCTCTGAGGTGGTGCCACACATCTCTGAATTTTCCAATTTGCAGTTCAAAAAGCTAATCCTGCTGTAATTCTTCATACTTGGCATCCCCGGCCGCAATTTCATACCTCCATCCTTGCCTCTTTGTAAATGCAGGGCCTGTAGCAACATTCGACCCAATATGTTTATTTTACATGAGCCTAAAAAATGCTGTTCCAATAAGCATAAGCATATTTTCTCAGTGACAAGATGTTTTCTTCCTGTGGCTCCTGATTTCACAGGTCACCGCCTGTGGCTGCTTCCCACGAGCGGTCTCCTGGGCCAACCGGTGCCAAGTGGGAGGCGTCGGAGCCAGACAGTGGAGAATCTGTCTGAGAGCTGTATTGGCCAGTCAGTCAGCCATCCAGGTCTGTCCTGGATACCCCTCCATGACACCTCATTACCAAAGGGGATTTGAGCTACTGTAACAGCTGCCTCAAAAGTCACTTCTCAGGTCCTCATGGCTTCCCTATGGCCTCGAGGGAAGCAGAGAAAGGGAGAGCTTAGGATCCCTGTGAGGTAGGAGGAACCCTGCAGACACTGATGGCGAGGTCATGGCTGGCGTATGGCCAGTGGACATGAAGCTGACCAGCAGCTGGTGGGGCCAGGGGTGGGGTGGACACTTACCTGGCTTGGCCTCTGTGGCTGCTGAAGTTGGCCTGCAGAAGTCAGGTGGGGTCATGTAGTCAGGTAGTCTCTGTTTGGGTCTTACTGGAGTACATAATATTGCCTCAGGGACCTCTGGTGGCCAGAAGGGAATTTGGTGTGGACGAGGGTACCCACAACCCAGGAAGGGCAACGGCCCAGTGGAGCCACCAAAGCAAACTTCCCAGCCAGGGGCAATCAGAGGCCACCGGAGCTTTACAGGCCTGGATTGGAGTTCAGAGGGAGCCCGCTGAGATTTTAAGGTACTTATACGCAGAGTGAAAGAATGGGACTAGGGACGCATGAACCACGACAGAGAAAGGGGTGGCCCCTTCGGAAAGCAAAGGCACTCCCAAGAATGAAAAAGGGCTAGAGACCTGGGAAAGGGCCGAGACATCGTGACCCTTCCCAGGCCCTGCCTTGTCACACATTTGAACATCACATGCGTTCCCCAGACTCTCTGTGCCCTGCTTGTCCCCTGGCATGAGTTGTCTCTAGTCTTCCAGTTAGCTGGCTTCTCTCATGATATTCTTGATAGCTTTCTGTATCCCACCATCCGGCCATGGATCCTCTTGACCTGTTCATCACCCTATTCTACTGGATTTTGAGGAAAACCTTCCAGAGCATCCTCTCAGGCTGGCTAGGAAGGCAAGCTGTGACCAAGTCTGTGGAGAGACTTCAGCCTCTGAGCGCTGCCATCCTGGGGGTGGGCTTGCACCCCCACTCTTGTACTCAGCTTCAACTTCACATTGGGCACTGTTTCTCAGACCCTAGAGAGGAGGGTGCATGGGCCCAGCCTGCCTAGGACTGAAGGCTTTTCTGGGAGGCAGGACTCTCCCAGCTAACACTAGGGAAATTTCTGGCCAACAGCAGGTAGGCTCAGCCAATGTCCCTGTTACTGAAAGTTGTTTTCTGTTGGGGGTTGGCACGTGCTGTGCCAGAGCATTTCCTGTGCAAGATCATTAATGTCCCCTTCAATGGCTTCTGTGTGTCAGGAAATGCTCTCCTAACTTCCCCTCCCAGGCGATAGCCTCCTTGCTCATGGTGATGTCCCAGCTGTGGGAGTGATATCCAGGTACTTGGTTGGTCTTCCCAAGAAGCTGGTCCTCACAACAGACCTGGGAAGGTTTAGGTTTGAATAAGGGCAAAACTTGCCTGAGATTTCCCTGTGGGAGGTGCCATCACGGTGGCTAGCTAGACCCCAGGCCTCTTGCCTCCCAGCCCAGGGCTTTTACCACAGGGCTCCATGCCCAGGAGCAGCCTAGGCAAACCCCACTATCTACTCCCAATAAGTTGTACCAATTTCCAGTTCAGCTGAGGTCGCTCAGAACTCCATGGGATGTTATGTCACATCCAGGCTCCCAGTGTCCATCACAGCACATGCCCCCAACTGGCTCTGCTTGCCAAACTGGGAATGTTCTGAACCCCGTGCTGGGAAGAACAAAGGTCCAATTCAGCCTCCCGGGGGGCAAGGGATCTCATTAAGGCCCTGGCAGCCGGCGTGGGGTCGGGTATTGTTTTTAATGGAAAAAACAAGAATTTGCTGTTGTGTTAGATTAAAGGCTTTGTCCAGGAGAATTAATCAGATTGCTACTGGCCTTCAGTCCATAGCCTTTGACTTCTCATCTTCAGAGAAGTCATGCATCAGGGCCGCAAAATTGTTTCATTTCTCTCTCGGTTGTTTAAATAAGGCCCACAGCCGGGCTTGCAGGGAGGGTTGTGTCACCTCTCACCTGCTTAGTTAGCATGGCCCTGAGCAGGCAGTGGTCACCATCTCATTCCATCTACCCACCCACCCATCCATCCATTCATCCACCCACTCACACACCCACATACCCATCCATCCACCCACCCACCCATCCACCCACCCATTCATCCACCCACCCACCCATCCATCCACCCATCCATCCATCCACCCATCTATCCATCCATTCATCCACCTCCCCACCCATCCATCCATCCACCCATCCATCCATCCACCCATCCACCCATCCATCCATCCACCCATCCATCCATCCATTCATCCATCCATCCATCCACCCATCCACCCATCCATTCATCCACTCACCTACCCATCCACCCATCCACTCATCCACCCATCCTTCTATTCATCCATCCATCATGTGTTTCATCTTGTCACCCAACTCTGGTCACCAGTTACTGCAGCTGAGGGAGCTGTGGGAAATCATGATACCTCTTGAATCATGTCAAATGTTCCCATCCCCTGGGCTACAGTTGCCCAGACTTCAGCTCCCCATCAGGCTATAGCACTCAGGTGGGGAAGACGAAGGCATTACACTGAATCCTCATCATATGCACTGTCTGCAGATCCTGGACTAAGAAACAGCACCTGGCCAGTGTCCCAAGCCCTCCCTACCCCTCACTCCGGGCCAGCAACCCCACCTCATGGCTGCCCTTCATGCTCTCACGGCAGACAGGATTTCACACAGAGCCTAGGCTTGCCTCTACCCATAAGTCCTCCTTCTTGTAGCCTCTTGAGTGCTGCATGACAGGAGTGCACAATCATTCCTGGTTTTACACTTTTTAAAATGAGTTTTGCATTTTATAAAATGTTAATGTCCATGCAGGTTTGTGTGTACAGGTGTGCATTTGTATGCATAGGTGTGTTTGTGTGTGTGTGTGAGCTAGAGTGATGAGGAGGCCAGAGTCAACCACGGGCATGAACTTCCTCAGGAGTAAGTTTCTAAGACAAGGCTTCTCCCTGGGACCTGGGACTTGTGGACCAGGCTAGGCTGGTTGCTCAGAGTTCCATGGATCCTTCTGTCTCCAGTTCTTCAGGGCTGGGATTACAAGTGTGTCCCACCATGTGGCCTTCTCTGTGGGTTCTGAGGATTGAACTCAGGCTGTCACACCTGGGTGGTAAGCACTTTTTCAACTGAGCCATCTTCACAGGCCCTGTCATTGGAACCTTATGTCTGAATCTCACGTCAAAAGAAGAATCTTGGATTCTCTTCCTTCTCTCATAGATGTGTGACCCTCTGGACATCCAGAGGTGGGGGACTCCGAGCACAAGCACAAGTAGTGTTCATCTTCTTCTAACTGTGTACCAAAAGATGCCGTGCCTAAATAGAAGACAGAGCCG
The DNA here is from genome assembly GCF_030254825.1 of Meriones unguiculatus. Classification (NCBI taxonomy): domain Eukaryota; kingdom Metazoa; phylum Chordata; class Mammalia; order Rodentia; family Muridae; genus Meriones; species Meriones unguiculatus. The sequence goes on along the minus strand of NC_083355.1, from coordinate 114,443,349 downwards.
CAGTGCCTCTGTGTGTCCTTAGAACCTCTGCCCTAGGGGTCTGCATTGTGAGGAGGGAACACATTTGAGTTGCTCAAAAGTTGCCGAGAGTTCTAAACCCCATCTTTGTACCCACACAGGGTCTGGCGGCCACTCAGATACAGTGGGAGTTAGGAAGGTGACCTTTTGCATGCCATTGTCAGCCACCAAGTTCCCGAGTTCCCCTGTCCACACGGCAAAACACACTGTCAGTTTGATCTTTCAGACTAGCATCGTTCTAGTCAGATCAAAGATGTGGGGGACACACAGCTTGGGATTAGCAGGCAGAGAAGTCCTGCCTGACAGAGAGTGTGGGGAGGTAGACACACACCCAGAGGCCAGAATAAACCGGTAACTAAAAGGCAGAAGGAGACACTCAAGTGCTTCTGATTGGCAAGAGAACAAAACCCTCACCAACCAGACCTCTTAGAAATGAATGGAAATAGCTCCCTGTGCAAAACAGACAGTTCTGAATAGGCAGTTCCTGGAGGAGCAGAAATAGTGCTAAACATCTGAAGAGCCTCAGGGCCAGGGGATTTGTAACAGAACAAAGCCATGAGACATAGAGTTCTTTTAGCCAGTGACTCGGGCCCAAAAGTTCCCCTTCAACAGCATCCTGGGCTACCAATTGTGTGAGCAGTAGGGGCCTGTGTGCAGAGCCATAGATCAGTTGGTAATGTGTGTCCCAGGGGCCTGGCACTACAGGGAAGTCTTGCTCCCACCATGAAAGTGGGAAAGTCTTGAAACTCTCAGGCCACCTTTATAGCTCTCACCTGAGATCCTGCAAAATGACACCCCCTTCATAATGGGAAGGCTTAAGGGCAAGGTGAGCACAGTGGGACCCTATCCACTGTGTCCTCTCTCAAGAACCTCTCCTCCTGGAGCCCCCACCTGTACTCTCAGGACTCAAGTCTTCTCTTTCTCCCTCCCTTTACCTCTCCCTCCCTCTCTTCCTTCTTCCCTTTCTCTCCTTCCCTCTCTCTACCTCCTCCTCTCCCTTCCTCCCTTCTCTCTCTGTCCCACTCTTTCTCTCCCTTCCTCCTTCCCTTTCTCTCTCTCTCTCTCTCTCTCTCTCTCTCTCTCTCTCTCTCTCCAGCCCCACAGGAAGGCCCCAGTGACCTGTGACTAAAGCCTGCCAAGGGTACAAGAGTGGAGTTGGCCCCAGGGAGCCTTCAAGGGACACGATAGCACTGGTGAAGGTGGTCCTGGAAACGAGGCTCTGACCCTTCCACAGCCCTTACTTGGAAGCTGTTGCACTAATCCTGTTTGTTGGTTCCTGGTGATAAATTTGGGGTGGTCTTGTTACATAGTGCTGCACAGCTAATCTAAGAAAGGGAAGGGATCTGCCTCTACAGGAGGGTGGACCCTGTCTGACCTTGTTCTAACCCGAGAGTAACTGGTAGAGAAACTGAGTTCAAGACAAGGTGAGCATTGCCTAAGGCACCTACTGTTTTGTTCAGGGGCTGCAGTCCTGCCTCCATCCCTTTTTGATAAGCCCAACTTTTGGGTCCTTGAGGGAACTCAGCCAAAAGAAGATGTGTTGCTGGCTGGTAGAGCTTCATGGGAGGTGGCCCTTTGAATTGTGCAAGGGGTAGGCCAAGGTGGGTGAGGACCAATGAGAGAGTCCCTGTCGCTGTCACCTGCCCTGTCCCTCCTGTCTCCCTCTTCCTTTAGTCACCGACTTCATTGTCACTTTTAAAGAAAGGAGGCAGGGAAGAAAGGGTGGGTCCCAGAGGGGAAGAAAGTGGTTCAAGGCCATGGCAGACGGTCTGTAGGGAGACGGGCAGGGCCCGTCTCCAGAGCAGCCCAGCTGCTGCTTCGCTCCACAACCCCTCCTTAAACCCAGAGGCCAGAGCTGCCCCGGGGATCCCTGCCCTCCTCACTGAAGCAGAGTGAGCAATGGGGGAAGGTCTGTCCCTTGTGGTCATTCAGCCTTTGGGCTCCAGTTCTGGGCTGTGGGAAATGACACTGTGAGGGTGATCCCACACAGGAGTCAGGACACCTAACTAACTGAAGATCAGAAAACTAGAGAGCTTTTTTTTTCCCTCATGTAAAGGCACCCCAACTACTTGTACTAAAGGTAGATTTTTAAATTCCCCTTAGACAAGGAATCGCTTTTCTTACCTAACCCTTCAATGCTGTTGCTTGTTTCTTTTCTTGGGCCTGGGAGTCAGGACCTAGTCTGAAAGAACTGGAGTCCAAGTTCTAACCAATGCTCTGTGGGCAGTGGTCACCTGAACCTGCACAGTCCGCTAAAGTGGAGGTGACATGGTGTGTCTGCGTAGGTGATGAACTCGCTGTCATGGGAGGTGTGCCAGCCCCTGTATTCAGCAAGAACGCTGACTGTGGAAGACAGCCTGACAGCGGGAGGAGAGAAAGGATAAGCTCCCAGCCTGCCAATGGGACCCATAGGAAGTCTCTGTGGACAGCTGGAGCAGACCCTGAGGGCTGAGCAATTGGCCACAGGTTAGAGAGGAGCAGGCAGAGGGGAGCCTGGGCTCGGAGGTGCCGGGGTGCCATGCAGACAGACCACATGAAGCCCCCATACCTGCACTAACAGCTTCAAACCACGATGGGTTGTCCCAGTTCTCAAGGTTTGAAGCCTAAGATGGGGCTGATGGAGCCGGAGTCAAGATGGCAGCAGGGCTGGGGTATCTCCGGGGAGTCCAGGGAGGTGTGCACACTTGCCCTTCTGGCTTCTAGGAGACATCACGCTCCTTGCCTTGTGGCTGCTTCACTGATCTCTTCCTTCTCTTGCTTACTTCCTTCCTTCTATGGACCTCAGGAGGACATGGCCCTTCAGTTCAGAGCCATTCAGGACCACGTCCCATTCCTGAGGTCCTCATGGACATCTGTGGGTTCCTATGCATGGTCACTCCATCTTCAGGAGTCATTGTTCTTTGATTTCCTCAAAGGCTTCAAGAGACCCATTGGAGATGGCCCAGGAGCCCAGCTACAGGAGCTCAGAACTTTCTAGAACACCAGGGGTCTAGGCAAGATGAAGACTGGTGTCCTCGAAGGTCCCTGGGTCTAATGCTCTGTGTATCCGGCCAGCTTCAGGCCCTGGTTGAAGGGGTAACCTGGGCCCTGAAGTCCTGGTGCTAGCCAGTGTCTTGGGAGTGGGGACAGAGCCTAAGAACTGTAGCTGGGGCCCAGTCAGGGGCTCTCTGGCCTCTCCTCTGCCGTCGCTGCTGGGCTGGCTGGTCACACATGCTTTACATTATGGCCAAAGAGTATGTTTTCCATGCAGTCTGGCACGGGGGTTAGGGGGGGACGCTGGCTATGCAGGGTCCTGGCGGGCTGGCTGACACAGCGGCAGGATGCCAAAAACACGAGCTCTGAAGAGAGGCCCCGAAATTGAAGAGAAGATAGAAGGTGCCGGGCGATGGTAAAATCAGGGAGGCCAGATCTGCTTTCCAGGGAGCTAGGCCCTGAGGAGTACAGGGGTACAGCCCTCAGTGTTCTGCAAATGGCAAGCCAAGGTCACCAGCATGGTGGGATGGAGGAAGCTCTCAGGCTTTCGTCTGCTTGGCCTGGTCCTGTGACTTATGAAATCTCTGGCCCTTGCCTGTCTTCAGGTTTGACTCTCCCTGATGTGCCTCCACACACTGAAATTCTGTTGGTACCGGAGGGTCTCCTTATGTCCATGGAGAATTCACTGAAGTTCCAAGGTCATCTCCAGGATGCTGGCCTTGGGGTGAAGCTCCCATTCCCACCACTGCCTCATGCATCTTGACGTTCAGACCCGTTTGGCCAGCCGATCCCTCTCAGCCCAATCCTCCCTCTAAACTGGTCACTCTGTTTACCACCCTGGAGACTTTGTCCTCTGCCCCATAAAGATCTCACCTCCAGCTCCAAACTCGGTGTCCTGGCTGGAGCCTATACCTCAGAGGTAGCAGTGAGGTATTGGGGTGGGGGTGGGGTCTCCTCCTTCCTGGGGCCACAGGAGTTGCCTGCTGTGTCTATTGCCACACACCAGATCACTTTGGATGTGGCCTCCAACTCGACTGGCATTACAGCTGCCCTCTTGGCTCTGGTCCCTGTGCCTCCATGTACGCACTGGGGAGCAGAGTAAGTCAGAGCTCTGACACTGGGACTTTGCTGGGCTAGAGGACAGCTCTAGGGTTGCAAGTGGTTAGAGGAGGAAAGCTCGTAGACGAAGGACCATTTTGAGACAGGTTATGATGGGGACTGTGTATGGAGAAGTGGGTGCTTGGAAGAGCACAACTCATCTCTATGACCTGGAGTAAGCAAATCACAGCCTGGTGTGAAGATACTCCCTGAGACCTGTTGTGCCTGTGCTGGGAATTGACATTTTTGAAGGCCTATTCTTTAAACAGTGAAGGAGAATCTCCAGCCAGATCCTTCGCTGAGAATCTAACTGAGGCATTTCTGCCAGGAACAACTTGTACATGGGGATGATGCTCCATCAGGCCCTGGTCACACAGAGCCGGGGGCTGCAGCTGCCCTGAGGAGGGGGAAAGGGGAAGAGCTACAGCACCCCAGCTTGTGAAGGCTATGGTGTGACCCCAGCCCCTCTCCCGAGAAGGTGGGATGAGCTCATTGTTGTCCCGGGCTGTGCAGACCCACTCCTTCCAGCCAGATCCGTGACCCTCCGGCCTGGGAGGGAAGGACTCCCACACTCATTTGTGAATTAGGCGTATTTTCCACCGGCTGGCTGGGTCTGCAGGGACCCAGAGAGAAGACGTTCCAAGCTTTGTAATGTTTCAGCTCTAACGAGCTGGAATTCTGGTGGTTACTTCTAATCCCGCTGTGTTTACCCCCAATCAGCGATCGAAGGCTGGCCGGGATAGCTGTCATTCCTTCTGCGATTAGCACTCTGGCAGGCCTGCCTGTTTTCCAGGAAAGGCCCCCATCTCTGCATAGGCTCAAGGCATCAAGGCATCCCCTGAGGCTGGGGCCCTGAGGCGCCAGGCAGAGATGCCTGGCCCACTGGAGGAGGAGGACACAGTGGGGGAGGAAGGGGCACCCTGGGCTGCTACAGAAGTTCAGGAGCTAGGCACCCACCCCTAAGGCAGCCTGTAGAGTGACCAGAGGCTCCCTAAGAGGCAGCCTTTTCTTGGCTTTGTTCTAGGCTCCCAGAAGCACCGCAGGAGAGCAGGTTTGAATGGAGCAGCAAACACAGCAGGCATGGTGGATTTCCAAACAAGTGTGTGTGTGTGGGGGGGGGGGCGATCTGGGACACAGTCTCTGGGGAACTGCAGAAGCCACTGTGATGTGAGAACCAAAGAGCTTACACAGAATGTGGGATTGGAGTGCCGGCCCCAGGCGTGCCGTCCTGGTATAGGGAGAGCCGTGTCAAAGAAAGTTCTCTTTGCCTTCAAATCAAGAGGTGTAGCCACCTGTGTGTGGAGGCTCGGTCTAAAGGGCTAGGGCCAGGGCTTGTGGAACCTCTTCTCCCACCCAGAGCCTTGACTACTGTCTCCACAGACTTGCTCTTCTGTGTTGAATTGTTCCTGTTTAAAAGACCAGAGTGGCCCAGTGTCATGAGCAGCTGTAACTCCAATGCTGTCGCCTATGTAGATTCCCTGGTGCCTGTTCTGTGACAGACCCAGGAAAGATGACAAGTAGACTGTGGACACCTGTTGGTGTGGCTTGTCCTCTGCGATCAGTGCCGAATCACATGAGTGATGTTTGGGTTGGTTCTTTCAGCCTCCATCTGTCTTGTCCTACCTGCTTTGCTAAATCATTCATCCTCTCTGAGCCAGGCTCCTCTGTCCAGGCTGCTGGCTCCCCTGAGACTCACAAACCTGATAGTGCTTACCTGGCTACAGCAACCAAACCCTCGACGACCTCCACTTGCTGGATAAAAGGGCCAGTGACATGATGCATACTTTCAGTATGCTTTTCCAAAGCCTGATGCTCCATAGCCCTGGATGAGATTAGCCTTCTGCCCGGGTATGGCTATCTGCCACTCTGTGTGAGAGGCCAGGGGGTGGCAGGGTGCAGGGACCTGGGTGGAGGCATGGTCAGTCCTCAGGATAGGAGGTCAGGAAAGCCCTAGGCTGCCCTCTGCACCATGGCATGGTTCCACCCACAGTTCTTGGAACCCTTGGGAGCTGAGTCCGTGTGGGATGCAGGCAAGCCCTGGGAGCCACTCAGTCCTGGCCACAGGCTCACAGCTCAGAGCTTGCACATCTGCTCGGGAAATGTTTCCTTTTTATGAGCGAGTTCCAACTTGTTAAAATTTTACGGCAGCAGGAAACTTGTAGCCTCACTTAGTAGTTACAAGGGCCTGGGGTGAACACACACTGTAAAGCCCAGTGGCCCGTGGGAATCTGCTTAGAAACGAGCCCAGGCACAGGATGAAGATGCCTCGGGTGCCCAGAGGTTCCATCAGAACAGCAGCCTGGTGCCAGGACCCCACATGGAGCCTGTGTTGGTCCTTCTCTGTCTCTTGAGCCATTCCTAGCTTTCCCGGAACCAGGAAAAGGCTGAATCCTCCACACAGAGCCAGAAATAGGTGTGGTCAGTAGGAGCATGACCCTCAAAAGTATCAACATCCCAAGTGTCCAGACTCTGTGATCACCAACCCCCTAAAAAAGGCCCTTTGCAGAGAGAGCTAAGCTGCAGACTCTAAATGGTGGGAAAGGAAGGATGGTGACTGAATTATATGTTAGTCCCAATATGAAGACAAGGGTCCTTACGAGGCAGAGGTTCTCAACCTGTGGGCTGTGACACCCTTGGGGGTTCAAAGGACCCTTTCACAGGGGTTGCCTAAGATCATCCTGTACATCATATATTTATATTATGATTCACAACAGTAGCAGAATTATAGTTATGAAGTACCAAAAAAGAAATAATTTTATGATTGGGGTCACCACAACATGAGGAACTGTATTCGAGTTGCAGCATTAGGAAGGTTGAGAACCGCTTTTATAAGGGAAATAGCCAAGATAGTTCTAGACAAAGAAGACAGAGGGGCTATGCAACCAAGAGTAGGAGGGACAAGGCTATGATGGAGGGGGCGGGCAGCCAACCACTGGAGAAGGTACCTTCCTTCTGAGGGGCCTCCAGGGAGAATGCCCACAGGTACTTTGCTCTGTCCCCAGGTGGCCATTTCAGAGCCTGACTTCCAGGGTTATGAGCTAAGAGTGACTTTGTTACAACACACTGACAGTGAGTTCGCAGTAATTGATTCTAATTTTCAGAGGGAATTGACCCACTAGCGCCCTAGGCCGAGTGTCTAGGTTTCCCAGACAGTCAGTATGGAGCCTCAACCTCCTAGGTGATGGTGGGATGCAGAGACAGGGGCAGCTATAAGTGATTAGGCCACAGGGTAGAGTGTTCAAGAATGTCACTGTTCTTGTGAAAGGGACTCCACAGAGTTTGCGGCTCCTTCTGTCACATGAGGACATGACTGTGGACCAGGAAACAGACACACACTAGACGCAGAATCACCCTTGCTCTTGAGTTTTCCCACACAGTAACTGTGAAATTACTGTTGTTGTTGTTTGTAAACCATGGTCTGTGGCATCTTGGTAACGGCAGAATGAATCTACTGGCACAGGATTTGACCCAGACAGAGGGTCAAATCACATAACACAGGTTGAGAATGTGGCAGCCAGGAATGAGCAGAGGCCAGGAGGGTGTTGAGGAACTAAGAAGGCCATGTTTGCCATGAGAGTAAGGTGATGGGTACAGGCTCAGGGGAGGTGGAGTGCTGAGAGTTTCTGTCTGCTGAGGGCTTGGGCTATCTGAGAGAGGGTGCTTGTGACGATGACGATGATGATGGCAAAGACCATTCTGATATCTTGGACCATTGTCCCAAAATAGTGAAGAACCTGACCAAGCTAGGATTGTGTTCTAGTACTCTGTAGAAGGGTGGTCTTTGGTACTTAGCTGATTCTCAGAGTACTGACGGGGAAACACAATTCCTGCTGATAGCGCACTGGAAAGTGGCAGAAGTGAGAAAGGACTCAAAACAGATTGCTAAGCAGGAAGAAACTAGAAGCTAACAGCTGAAATATCTTTAACTGACTTAGGGTGTGTGTGTGTGTGTGAGAGAGAGAGAGAGAGAGGCCAAAGGTCAACTTCAGGCATCTTTTCTCCTTGAGTACCATCTGCCTTGTTATTTTGAGACACCTCAGCTGTCCACTAAATTTAACTAAACCACTGCAGCTCCCCATGTGAGTGCGAGCGCCCCCATTTTCACCAGTTAGCCACACAGACCCAGAGAGGTCAGAAAACTGCCCCAGGGTAGCTCAGCTGGCGAGTGGCAGAGCCTGGATTTGAACCCAGGTCTTTGCTTCCTGTTTGCCACAGGGATAGGGATCGGGAATCAGAAGCAGAAGGTAGTTTCAGCTCTGGGATGACGACAGCTGGCTGGAGCTGGCGAGGGACAGGAGCCAGAGTTCACATCTAACTTCTTAACCTGCACCGAGATCCTCAGAGCCAAGCACAGAGCTGAGGACGTCTGGGGATTCTAAGGGTATTTTTAACATGTTTTCCTTTTAATAACTGCCTAAAAATATTTTACCAGTCATAAAGAAAAGGCTGCTCTGCTGTAGCTCCTCGAGCCCCTTCCACACAGAGGATTGTGGTCCCTGTGAGGACATGGATCTATTTTGGGGAATCTTTGAGAAGTTTGCTTCTTACAAGTGTCAGGGTGGGGGGTGGGGGTGGAGGGAGGAGAACAGCTCAAGTAGAAGCTTCTGGTTCCAGCCAGAAAGAAGTATTCTCCTTTTCCCCAGCCTTTTTTTTTCTTCCAAAAGAAAAGCCCTTACCTGGGAACACCCCAAAAGCTAGGATGCCCAGGGCCCTCGAGGGCAGAGCCCCCTCTTGGTCTTCTGAACATGCTGTGCTGGGGGCCACCCCCCTGAGAAGCTGCCTTCCTATGTCCTGATAGGCATACATGAATGCAGCCACAGAAAGGCAGACCCCAGTATTGCACCTGCCTGCCCCCCCAACCCCCCGGGATGGTGCTGGGCCAGCGGAACCCAGCTGCTACCTGAACATCTTGTACCCTGGACCAGAGAAGTGGAGAGAGGCACCTGGGACAGTGCTAGATGGAGTTCCCTTCCAGGTCCGACAGGGAGTCCTTCACACTTGACCCAGCAGGATACAGGCTGCAGAAGTTAGAACTCCGCTTTTGACAGGGTTGTGGGAGGGGGCTGCTCTTTCACGTTATCCCTTGACTCTGAGTGAAGGGAGTGGTTTTATCTGGAGGGGTCCTAAAAGAGGAAGTGGAGAGCTGCAAGCCCACCCCACCCCCAGCCTGCGCGCTGCACCTGAGGCAGAGTGGCTGCTGGTAAATGGCAAGATTAAGTAGGATACAGATCTCCATTACCAAATCCCCCAAATATCCCAGATACAATAAAGACTCCCTCATCAGCCCAAGAGCCAGGCAATCACAGGCGGCTGAGAAGCTGCAGTCGGCAGATGCCAGCCCTGGGATGAATCAGATGTTGGAATAATCTAACAGGGATTAGAAAACAGCCGTCACAAAAGCTTCCACAGCAACTGCGAACATGCTTGAAATGAGTGCAGGAAAAAAAAGAAAGAAAGGAAAAGAAAAACACCAACCAGAAAACCTCAGCAAAGAAATCATAGGCATATAAGAAAATGCCAAAGGGACATCTTAGAGCTAAAATAATACAATAACTGCAATTTGAAAGCCCTGTTCTGTGGGCTCAGTGGAAGAGTGGAGACAGCCGAGGAGAGAATAATAAACTCAAAACGGGTCAATAGAGATCAGAGTCAGACCAATCTGCAGCGAGAGCACAGACGGAAGATGCTCGGGGACCCAGGACTCGGTGAGCTGGTGGCCTACGGTCAAACTTGGATGTTCTTAGAGTCACGGGAGAGGAGAAAGAAAGGACTAAAGTAGAATTTGAAGAAATAATAACGAAAATAGCCTGAATTTATGTGTGAAACATAAACCCCAAACCTACAGATCCAAGAAGCCCAACAGAATGAAGTCACAGAAACATACCAGGGAATCATCCTGATATCTGGATCCCAAGACACTTCTTCCTTAGCGGATGAGTGAAGTTGAGATGGGGTCTCATTCGGTAGCCCAGGCTGGCCCAAAACTCACTATGTAGCCCAGGCAGGCCTCAAATTCATGACGCTCCACCTGTCTTAGGCCCGCAGATGCTGGGATAAAAGATGAGAGCCATCACGTCTGGCTCCAAGGAATATTCCTGAAAGCAGTCCATGGGGGGAGGGGGAAAGGCATTTTGGGGTACACCTACCAAAAGATAGCAGGTTCTCCTGAAGCCAGAGGGCCAAGAGGACATAGCAAGCATGAGTCAGGTCATGTTCTCTAAAATAAGAGGGGAAAAAAGAAAGGAAGAAAGGAGGAAGGGAGGGAGAGGGATAAAAGAAGTAACTGTTAGCTCTCAAGTTTGAATCTGGAAAAACATACTCTTGAGGAGTATGGGGGAAAATACATTTGAATTAAAAAATAATCTCTCTAGGGGGCCAGGGTAACCTCCAGTAAGGACAAGGCAAGCAGGAACCACCTAGGGCCTACACAGAAAGCTGCTTGCAAGGAAGCATCCATGGTCCCAGCACTCCTATACAAAGGTGAGAGGTGGAGGCCTGAGGGTGGCCCTGAAGCTCACTGGCAAGCCAGCCTGGAACACAAAGCATGCAGAAACAAGAGAGACCCTGCTTATTCCAACAAGGTGGACAGAGAGAACTGACTTCCTCAGGCCGTTCTTCCATACACTCACAAGTAATTAATCAGTTAGGATCCTGAAAACTTACTAAGGGGAGAGATAGTTCGTGTTCATGGGTAGGCGGATGGTCAGTATCACTCATCCGCGCAGGGAGCACAAGCTCAGTCAAATTGCTGCAGAGTTATTTTGTTGATCTCCACAGACTTTTCGGAGTTCAGAAGGAAAAGCCAAAGATCTGCAGTGGGAAACACAACACCAAGGAAGGTAACCAGAGGATGAACTGGCACCATCCAACTGCAAGATGCACAGAGACCACAACACAGTGCGGTCTTGATAGAGAACAGACATGCAGCTCCAAGAAATGGAAGGAGAGAAGGGCGGGGCCCAGCAGATGAGCTGAGAGGCCTCTTACAGCAGAGCAAGGACCAAGTGGTCAAACAGTAATTTCTCAGAGCCAGAGCTTAAAAGAACTGAATATCCATATGCAGGCACAAATGGATGGCTCTAGACACGAGCTTTACGTCTTTCACAAAGATTAGCTCAAAGTGGACTAAAAACCTAAAGGAAAATGTGAGGTCTCCTGAAACTCTCCGAATAAAAGCCAGGAGAGAATTCTGCTCGATTTCAGATTTGCTATTGAGTTTTCATATATAATTCTCACAGAATGACCCAAGAAAAATGGGATAACTGAACGACACTGACATTAACACCTCAGGCTGGGGAGATGGCTTAGTGGGTAGGAAGCCACGCAAGCATGAAGACCTGAGTTTGATCCTCAGCAACATGAAGAATTCAGGAGCGTTGGTGTTCACTTGTGAGCCCAGCACTGGGGAATCAGAGACAGGAAGGTCTCAGAGACCCACTGGCTCTCAGCTAACCTGATCACTGACTTCCGGGTCCAATAAGAAACCCTGTAAATGGTTCGTAAGGAACGACACCCAAGGTCAACCTCTGTCTTCTATAAGCATGTGCACACATGCTTATGTGTACCTGTGTATGCCCGTCTGTGTGTGTGCGCACACATACACATACACAAACACAGGAAAAAACTGTTAAAAAGTTAAATCTGTTTTTTCGAAGTCTTTCTTAGATGAATGGAAAAGTCATAAATATCCATATGACATATGTGTGCTAATCGGCCTGTATCCATGTGACACGTGTGCTATTCGGCTTGGATCCAAAATGAAGAATTTTCATAACTCAACGAAAGGAACACAAGACACTTGATTAAAAACTTGGGCAAAGATCTCAACAAATCCCTTCTCAAAGAGACATCAGCATAGCGAAAAGTGTCCAGAAGGTAAACCGAGTCATTTGTATCACCAAGGACTTGCAAACTGAAACACCACGGAGAAAGAGATGTGTACCGATGAGGCTGGCTAGAGGCCAGTGCCAGGTGCTGGCAGGGAGGGGCCGACAGGAACTCTCGTTCATGGCTGGTCATAATGCAAACTGGCACAGCCTCTGTGGAAGACAGTCTGGCAGTTTCTTACAAAGCTAAATATAATCTTAGCATATGATCCATCAGTCATGCTCCTCAGTGTTTACCCAACTGAGTTGAAAACTTATGGCCACCCAGAAAACCTGCATATGAATGTTTATAGCAGCTTTGCTCATAATTGTATAAAATTCGGGGCAAGCAAGATGCCCTTGTAGGAAACGGGGAAATGAGCGGCAGTTCATCCACCTGAAGGAATAGCATTCAGCAATCAAAAGAAACGGTCCACCGAGTCACAAAGAAGACACGGGTTAGCAGCGGACACCCATGGCTAGGATAGAATCAGAAATCCTGCAAGCACAGTGCTAAGAGAAAGAAACCACTTGGAAAAGGCCACATCCTGTTAAGGTTCTAACCGATGGGAATCTGGGACAGTTTAAACAACGTGGTGTCATTAGGGAGCTGGTGATACATTTGTATAGATGAAGCATAGAGGAGATTTAGACCTAGGAAGTATTCTATATCATATTCTAATGATAAATACATAGTACAAACCCGTACACACATTTGATGAGACCATAGGACTTCATAGCCTCAATTTAATGTTCATACTCAGGATGGAAGGCAGCAACAACATGACTTAAATGAGTCACAGATGGAGGAAACAGCCTCACTGCTGGGAAAGAGAGCTGACTGAATGAACTGTGAGCCAAGTGAAAACCAGAGGCACGTGAGCACTGTGTTGCAGGTGATAAAGCTGTGTCTCGGGTGGTGCAGGTTATGAAGCCCCTCCACGGGCTTGGTACAGTGGTCCACGCCTGTAATCCCAGCGTTCTTAGGGCAGGAAGTGGAGACAAAAGAACCCCTGGAAGGTGGCAGGTTGCCAGCCTGATGTACACAGTAAGAGACCCTTTCTCAAAGGAAGTAGCAGGTGAGGACTGATCCCCCCCCAGGTTGTCCTTTGATCTCTATACATATTCTGTGGACTGAGTGAGTACACACTCACATGTGTGAGTACCACTGAACCCCTCACCCTACCAAGAGCTGGGAGTGAAATCAGGCAAACAGATGTCTAATGGCAACAATCAAGTTCTTCTTTGTCATTGCAAGAACAATCTAAAACAATTTAGGTGGGGCTGGAGAGATGGCTCAGTGGTTAAGAACACTGGCTGTTCTTCCAGAGGACCCGGGTTCAATTTCCCAGCACCTACATGTAGCTCAGAACCATCCATAACTACAGTCCCACGGATCCAATATCCTCTCCTGATCCCCATAGGCACAAGACACACAAGTGATGTATAGATGTATATACAAACTACCCACACACATAAAATAAAAATATTTTTAAAAATTAAAACAAGCTAAAATCTAATCCAAATTGCAATGTATTAGAGTTGAAACTTCAACATGAATGCATGTTTAATAAACAATTTAAAGACACATGGCTGCATATAAATATTATAGGTAAATATATAGCCTAATACTTAGATTCTGTCACTGTGTCAAGATATCTGAGATAAACTGTATTGGTTAGTTCTGGTCAATTTGACACAAGCTAGAGTCGTCCGAGAAGAAGAAACCTCAGCTGAGAGAGTACCACATCAGACTGGGCTGTGGGCAAATCTGTGGGGCATTTTCTTAATTGATGATTGACGTGGAAGGGCCCAGACCACTGTGAATGGTGCCAGTCCTGGGCAGGTGGTCCTTCCTGCATGCTATAAGAGAGCAGGCTGAGCAAGTCATGGGGAGCAAGCCAGCAAGTGAGCCAGCTGTCCTCCAGGGACACTGCCCCAGTTCCTACCCTGCTTGACTTCCTGTCCTGACTTCCTCCCATGGTGGACTTTGATGTGGAAATGTAAGCAAAACAAACCCTTTCCCCTGCATCTTGATTTTGGTGATGCTGTCTTATCACAGCAATCAAGACCCCTGAGTTGTAAGGTAAGGCATGATGGTATTGGGAGTGAGTGATTAGCAAGGCTGTTCATACAGTAGTCAGGAAACAAAGAGCCCATGAAGACACCAGGGAGAAGGTACCTTCAAAGACACTCCCCTAATGACCCCCTTCCTCCAACAAGGCCCCATTTCCCATATGCAATCCGACCACGAATAAATACATCCCCGAATTTATCTCTTGATGAAGTGAAAGCCCTCACGATCTAATTGCTTTTTCAATCACACCTTTATTTGGGTTCAGCCTTTTATATGTGAGCCTTTGGGGACAGGACGTTTGTACCTGCACAGTAACCCAAGGGTTGCTCTAAGCAGAAGTGGTCCCAGAAGTATGGGTATGCTAGAACCTATGAGCGTAGCTTGCACTCAGGTTTTGGAAGGCAATCTCTTAGCTGTAACCCCCCGAAAAAGCAAAAGCAACACATATTGGCACAGAACAGGCATTGCCATTCCACAAGGAGGAAAGGGGGTGTATTGAGCAAGACTGGACCAAGGCAAGACCGGAACCAAGCTGGGAAAACTCCATCTCTGATGTCAAATAGCTTCGATGGCTCCACCCTTCCAGCTTTGCTGACTGCAGCACACTTCTGTCTTGGGCTGGTATCATTCCCTGGTTACAACTTTCCTTGGCAGGTATGCTGTGGCATCTCCAACATATTGGGGTCTGTGACACTATCCAGACTTTACCTTCATAGTTTCATACAACGGCCTCCCTGGACCTCCAAACAGGGAGTCCCCTCGTACATGGCTGGCCGTGGCAGCTTTCCTTAACCACGGAGGAAGACCCCACAGTTCATTTACTCCTGAACTCTTGATCACCCTACAGCGAGAACCATGTGGCCAATGTTGCCAGATCCCTTTGTCTGCTTAGCAGGGAACCTGGTCCCTTCCTTGAATTATATTTGCATGAGCATTGAGTTGTTGCTCTTTAAGAACAGGTGATTCCTTAGGCCTTTTCTCTTTACAAGTTGCAGAATTAACTACATGGGGCCTTGCCCTGGGAGCACCATCCCTTTTTTTTTTTTTTTCCATTTGTCCTATCTCTTTCATTTTATACCATGGTTCCAACATTAAATTTCCTGGTGTTCTTTTTCTCCAAAAAAATGTACATTTTTCCCCTTATTGCTTCTTTTCACTGTGGATCTTCGTAAGTGATCACTAATGGCCACTTGACACCATCAATACTAGGTTGTCTTGAAATCTCCTCTGCTGACAACATCAGTTCAAAAATCTGCAGATTCTTAAAACAAGGGCACAAAGCAGGCACAGTATTTGCCAAAACATCACACCTGGCCTCCAACCCCGTTGTTAATATTGTTCCCATCTGAAACCATTTGAACTGGGCTCCATAGTCCACCTCACTCTCAGCACCACTGACTTCCAAGCTCCCACGAGGGCCCCATTAAGCTCCACTTACACAGTATTGAATTGCTTTTCTAGTCCAAAGTCCCAACATCTTCCACAGTTCTCCACAAAACCTCCCAGCCTGGCCAGGCATGTCACAGCCATAGCCCCCTCCCTAGTACCAATTTCTGTTTTAGTTACTTTTCTATTGTCATGACAAAGTTGTTAAAAATCATAAAGAAGAGGCAGGAGGCAACCGATATTCTCTGAGAGAGATTTATTAGAACGGTATGGAGGAAGGGGGTAGCAGGACATGGTGGGGAGAGAGAGGGGGAAAGGAAAGGTGGAGCGCCCTGAGAGAGAGAGAAAGAGAAAGAGAGTAAGAGAAAGTAAGAGAGAAAGAATAGGAGAGGGACCACCTGTCGATATCGGCCCTTTTAAGGGGCACGATAACCACGCCTTCCAGTTGTGGCCACCTGGCTGGTGACACATGATGACGACATAGGTTGCTGGGTAACCCAGGGGCAGGTTGTGTTCCAAAATACTAACCTTCCTCCCTTTTTCTATAATTAAAAACGGGGAGCTTGGGCTGCTTTTCATAAGGTAAGTTAAAGTTTATAAATTTAGGCTCATTGGAAGCAGCTCTTGGTTGTCATGCAAGAGAGAATTATAGCAACAAAATGGTCAGATTGCAAGGTCAAGAATAAGGGAAGCCTCTGGCCTGGAAAATTTAGGGTAGAGGGTTGTCAATAGAGAGAGTTGCCAGCCATGCAAGGGAGCAGGTAGGGACTGGGAGAACGCTGGGAGAACCTGGAGCCGCTTGTCCTGGTCCTGAAGCACACCACTTCAGCCTTTTGTTAACAACAAGTGAATAACAGGTGTAGATTCTCTTCTGGCTACTTCCTGCTGACACTGGGGGCGCTGTAGGGAGGTCAAAAGGCTGAAATGTTGGCCAAGTCCAGGAAGAATAGGCTGCTTTGATGCTTTCCAGGGTCTGTGAGAACATCCATGGCTGGGAGGGAAGGTGCAGGTCCAGCTTGTTGGAAGTCTGTGAGGTCAGAGTTGAACACCTGTAGCTGCTTTGGCGCTGTTGTGGCTATAGGAAACATCTGTGTCTGGCAGGACACTGAAACACACATATAGGCAAAAGATAAAGTTGAGTAGGGAGAAAATCCTGTAGGTATACATTGAAAGGTTTGGATCGATGAGGCTTGTGCATGGGAGCCTCTGTCTACCTGGAGGGACCTTTATTTACCCAGTCACTGGCAATATTTAAAGAAGGCTTTGTTTTTGATCTCTCATTGAGGTGAGGTTGGTTACAGAAGCGTAGAGTCTAAGTAAACTTAGAGTCCCTGGTGCCAGCTGGCACTAGGTGTAGAAACTTAAAATTCTCCAGAGGAGATCCTATCTGGAAGGACGGGCGTCTGGGCGTCTCCCACTGGGGGCAGAGAAGTCAAGACCTTCTAAGGAGTCCCAAGGGAAGGTGTGACTCCAAGCGAGGATCCTGCCTGGTCAATAGCTCATCAGCTTTTGGCCAGGGACCGGGGCACGGTGCCCAGTGGCACGGCCAAAAGCACACAGCTGCCTAGCGCTAGGCCTTCCCACAAGTGAGCAAGAGAGGGGGAGAAGGAACCGTATGCGAGAGGGAACATACCGCCCAAGGGAGAGTGGGGCCCTAAAATGGAGGTCAGCATAGAGGGTCAACCCTAGACAGTTGAGGCTACGGCTGAGGGGGGAATCCCTCCATCTCAAAAGATAGTAGGAAGTTGCCGGAGCTCTGTGGTCAGGCTTCCCCTACCAAGAGAGGCGTTTATGCTGAGAAAATGGAGTGAACTCACCAATCTAGTGGCTGGTCCATAAGGAGAACTCACCAATCCAGCCAGTGGTTGCATGCAGTAAACAGCAGTCTGGTAGCCAGGAAAGGAAGTCCCAAAAACCAGGGAAAAGGGAGGAGTCCTACCTTTTGAGATAGGCAATAAGTGCAGTACTTATCTGGAGTCCAGTTGTCCTGAGAGGTAGATTTAGGTGGACTTTCTGCAACTTACAAGAATTACTTTTAAGTTTTAAGAAGGAGATAAAACTTTAGACATGTTAGTATCATAATTGTACTGTGCATTGAGAAAAAGGCAGTAGACAGACATATTTGTGTTAATAGCACAAGTATTTTTTAAGGTGAACTCTGAAAAGGCAAAAGCCTTTTATGAAGAAAAAGGGAAACTCACTTGATCTTAACTTTTAGTATAAGCATACACATTATGGAGGCTTGCAATCTTGAGCTTAGGACCATAATAGTGGAATAGTGGTATAGTGGAATGTTTTTGTATCAGAGTTAGATTAATAAATTAGAGCTCTATTAATAAAGGTCAAAATCTGGACAGTCAATACAACAGTAGCATAACAACAGGAAGAAATATTAAGCCTTTTTACCTATTTAAGATACCTTAAATCACCTTAGACCTTGTAACCTTTATAACTTGCATTTACCAACCTTAAAACATTTTTTAGACCCTCAAACATTTATAAATTGCATTACCAACCTTAATACACATTTTTAGACTCTCAAACATGTATAACTTATATTTACCAGCCTTAAGACACTTTTTAAGACTTTCAAATATGTATAACTTGTATTTATTAACCTTAAGACATTTCCCAAATACGTTTTCTGAGAGGGATCTTTGTACTTAGTTATTTGCCATGAGACATAGTTGAAACTGCTATGAACATTTATTGTCCTTTAGCTAAAGGGATGGTAAAAGGTTTTATTTAGGCCTGTTTCTTGAGTCTCTGGACTGTGTCTAGGCCTGAAAGTAGCAGCTCTAGGACTTAGGCTTAAGGCCTGGTCTCCTGCATATAAAGAGAACTGGGAAGGCACCTGAAGTCTCCCAACACAGAAGTTGGCAATATGTCGGTGGAACCTCATTCTGAGGTCAAAAACAGACCTGTGTGAGAGCTGTGGAGGTTGCAAAGTCAAGGAGCCACCTGTCCTCCACCAGGCCAACGAGCTAGAAGGCTGGAAGTGTCTGTGCTCTTGTGCTGGTTGAGCCTCCATGGCTGGGCACAGAGGACAAGCCTGCTTGGGAGCATTTTGACTTCCAGAGGCCAGTTTGCCAGCAGACAGTTTTGGCGTGTCAGCAGCAGGATCAGCATCCATTTGGCTGCATTTGAACACATCACCTGGCAGAACAGACTTTTGGCTATGCAAACTTGCGGGAACACCAGCAGCTTCAGAACGCAAGCTAGGTCTAGAGCCTTTCGGGACGGCTCAATTTTTACCAACTCCTATACCAACTCAATGACCATCCTCAGCTGCTTATTAAAAATTGCAATGAGACCATGTTCATCAGATCTCTGACAAGCTTGAGGGCCAGCATATCTGAGTTACTTTGTCTGTCTTTATCATCTGCTTTAAACTGTGTCCTATAAAACAGAATTCTATACTGGCATATTCCTTAGGTGCATGCTTTAGAACTATATATTTTAAGTAGCCTAGGCTTAACCTTAAAAAAAAGAAACCTAAACAAAGACACTAGGTACAGCTCAACATCTTAACGAACTGCAGTCGTTAGCGTAACTGTAAGTCTGCTCTTTCTGAACTAAAATCAAAGCAAACCTTTTAATCAGATACAGTTCAGAGAGAGGCTAGCAAATCTTGCTGATCCTACCACCTTCCATTAAAATTGAACAGTAAAAAGCTTTGCACTTAGCACTAATCAGAGGCCTGAACATAACTGACAGACCCACACAAAGATGATTGCAAACTCATGGCTCCACCCTCCTTATCTCCGGACCAGCATGGCAGCTGGCCATGTGTAACTGAACTCAGCTGGAAGCCCTAAGCAAATATGGCAGCAAAACTACAGCTCCACATTCTATATCCCTGAACCATCATGGCGGCTAGCACAGGCTGTGACTGACAATACCAAACATAGCCATTAGGTGCTGCTGATGGCATTGTTACCTCCCATAACCAAAAGTCCTAACATTGTGATCAAATAAATTTTAGAACCAACTGCATAACAGAACGGTACAGAACAATTTTAAACTGTACGAATTATTTTAGCCATACTAAACCTATCAGCCAAAATTTTTCCCTTTAAAAGAGCATAAGAAAACATTTTGCAATGAAGAATTCTAAGTTACTGTTTTCTGCCTTCTGCTCATGGATCAGGTAGAGGCTCTAAGCCACTCCTGCGTGTCATGGCCGCCTGCCCTGGCCCTTTGCCACCATCTTGGCTATGATGGTGGTGGACTTTTAACTGAAACCACAAGCCTCCATGTTAAGTGCTTTCTCTTATAACCTGCCTTGGCCATGGTGTTTTGTGATATCAATAGAAAAATAATTAAGATAGATTCGTTAGAGAGACAACCATGCCAAGAAAGAATGTGATGAGCCTGGAGCATGAAATGGCGGGAAGTGAGAAGGTGCTTAAAAAGCCAAACTTAACTGAGAAGAAAACAAAATCACAATAAAACAAAGTGAGGGAATGGAAACCACCCAAAGGAGATTGTAATGGTCCAAGCTAGAGCAGCAGCAAAGCATGCCACATGGGGTACGGCCCCAAGTCTCCAAACGAGGCATCAGTGCATCCATGTGGACAGACCCAACAACGAAGAACAAGCAAATGAGTGTTCCCTCTGGACAACGGCAAGGACTTCCTGTGCTTAACTCCATCACCTCAGTGTGGAGAGGAAGCACCAGGCAACTTCCCAGAGAGCAGTCGGACAGAAGCTGACCACCTCAGAGGCTCAGCACCACTACTACCACCCACTCCAGCTGTGGTGAGTCACGCAGACAGCATGCGCCCCAGGCACAGCACGTGAGCTCTTTGCTCCTGGACCCTCTTCCCACCTAATATGGTCCTTTCCCATCATGAGAGAAATACTGTATAGATACCAAATGAGGGATATTTTGAAAAATCCCCTGTGAGCAAGCACTCCTCAGAATACTCAAAATTACCCCAAAACATAAAATAACCTAAAAGTATTAATGTAGCTCTTACTTCTTCTCAAAGAAGCATCTTTTTGCAACAAATGGAGACTGTTACAGAGAACCACGACTGGTCAGAATGCAGAGGACAGCTGCTGTTGGAGCTAGAGCCTCAGTTGATAACGTCTATAACACAACCTCTATACCTAAGGCTTGGGAGACATCTCAGAAGAGGGGGTGGAAAGACTGTAAGAGCCAGAGGACCAGGGAGTCTGCTAAGAGATTGTGCCTCTTAGAAATGTCAGCGAGGTTCCACCTGTGATACCTCAAAAATATGGCTGCCTCAGACCAGAGTAAGGACAACATCAGTAGACATGATAACATGGAAGGGGGAAGTCTCACAGCATCCCCCACACCCCTAAATAAAGAACTGCAGGCAACTAAGGAATGCTGAGTGCAGAAATAGCTTTCCCAGGGATGAGTCTCCTGATGGGTTGTCCAATAGCAAGTGGCCAGCCCTGGGATCATATACAAAAAACTACACACCCTCAACAGGCTGTGTTTATTGTATGTAACAATAAAAGCTAAAGAAAAAGAGGCTAGGGGTTGCCGAGTGGGAAAGGAGGGGAATACATGCATTGCAGGGGTTGGAGAGAGAAAAGGGGAGGGGAGAAGCAAAATTATGTATCAATTTAGCAATAAAAATTATTTAAAAAACAAAAGAAGAACCTGGTTTCCTTTACCTTTTCTATGGCCGAATTCCTCGCCTGGAAAAAGGGCAGCTTACAGGAGAAAATATTTGGCTTATAGTTGTAGGTTTCAGCTCGTTATTGCAGGGAACTCAAGGCTAAAGGAATGGAGTATGCAGCCAGGCACAACACCATCGAGCAGAGAGAGAATGAATGAACACATCCATGCGCTCCGCTCACTCTCTCTCCTCTTGTATAGTCTAGACCCTGTTGTGGTGTTCAGATCCACTGGGAAGGACCAAAGGCTTAGACCCAATTCAAATTTAGATTAGAGGAATTAATTCTCATTAATTCTCACTGCTAGCGAGGGACAGCAGCCTTAGAGCTAACAGTGCCCGGTGTGCAGATGAGGGCAGACGTCAGAGAGGTGTGCATTACAAATACCCATGGGATTCACTGGGCAAGAAAATTGTTTGACTTCCCTCAGTTGTCTTTTCCTTCCTGATAGACAGTAATAAAAGACCGTTCCATCCCTTTCCCACAGCGATAAACAGGCTGTACAGAACTGGAGGCAACGGTTAATGCCTCGGAGCCCGTTTATCCTGGCTTATCTCACCTGCAGGCCACTAGGATATCCCAGGCACTCCAGGGCAAAGGGTCAGTGGCTCTTACAGATGCCTGGCTCCATAAGTCCCTTTAGCCATCACCGGGACCTGTGGAAATCATTACTCAGGCCTGAGCACTAGTGACTGAGAGAGAGCAGTTCATTTCTAGGCAGGCGAAAACACAGGGCCAGCACGTGAGGACTGGCTGTCATGTCCTTACAACCCAAACCCGGGAATGGTGTCTCACATTGTGCACTGGGTTTTCGAACATCAACTGATAGAATCAAGACAGCTCTCCGCAGCCATGCCCACAGGCCAATCATAGACAACCCCTCATGGAGACTCCCCAAGAGGGCCCTAGGCTGTGTCAAGTTGACAGTTCAACCTATCACACTGAGAAACTGTCATAAGCAAAAGGAACTTTGGGACGCAGGACAGGGAGTGCAAAGGGGACTTGTAAAAGGGAAAGGATGTTTAAAGTAAAGAATGGCTAAGATCAAAAACTCAAGTGATAACACCTGCTGGAGAGGAGTGGAGAAAGGGGAACTCTCCTCCATTGCTGGTGGGAATGTAACTTGTACAACCACTTTGGAAATCAATCTGGCGATCTGCCGCTTTCTCAGACAATTAGGAATAGTGCTTCCTCAGGATCCAGCTATACCACTCCTAGGCATATATCCAAAATATTCTCAAGCATACAAAAAGAACATTTGATCAACCATGTTCATAGCAGCTTTATTTGTTAATAGCCAGAAGCTGGAAACAACCCAGATGTCCCTCAGTTGAGGAATGGATACAGAAATTGTGGTACATTTACACAATGGAATACTACTCAGTAATTAAAAACAAGGAAATCATGAAATTTGCATGCAAATGAGGGGAACTAGAAAAGATCATCCTGAGTGAGGTATTCCAGAAGGAGAAAGACACACATGGTATATACTTACTCATAAGTGGGTATTAGACATATAATATAGGATAAACATACTAAAATCTATACACCTAAAGAAGCTAAGCAAGAAGGAGGACTCTGGGTAAGATGCTCAATCCTCATTCAGAAAATCAAAGAGGATGGACATCAGAGGAGGGAGAAAACAGGGAGCAGGACAGGAGCCTACCACAAAGGGCCTCGGAAAGACTCCACCCTGCAGAGTATCAAAGCAGATGCTGAGATTCATAGCCAAACTTTGGGCAGAGTGCAGGGAATCTTATGAAAGAAGGGGGAGACAGAAATACCTGGAGGGGACAGGAGATCAACAGAACCAAAAAATCTGGACACAGGGGTATTTTCTGAGACTGATACTCCAACCAAGGACCATTCATGGAGATAACTTAGAACCCCTGCACAGATGTGGCCCATGAAAGCTCAATGTCCAAGTGGGTTCCCTAGTGATGGGAACAGGGACTGTCTCTGACATGAGCTCAGTGACTGGCTCTTTGATCACCTCCCCCTCAGGATGGTGCAGCCTTACCAGGCAGAGGAAGACAATGCAGCCAGCCCTGTTGAGACTTAATAGGCTAGGATCAGAGGGAAGGGAAGGAGGACCTCCCCTATCAGTGGACTGGGGGAGGGGCATGGGTGGAGAAGAGAGAGGGAGGGTGGGGTTGGAAGGGGAGGAGGGAGGGAGCTAAGGTGGGATACAAAGTGAGTAAACTGTAATTAATAAAAGTGAAATATAAAAAAATAGTAAAGAAAACATGAGGGGTGGACCTGAGCTGACAGGACAGCGGCAACAAAGGTTCAAGTGTTCTGACAAAGGTACCACCCAACACTGGACCGTGGAAGCTGAAGAAAACCACGGAGCGCTATAAAGGTCACTGTCTTTAGAACAGAATGGAAATAGATAGGTCTTCTAAAATTAAAAACATTTTACATTTAGAGCCTCAGCTTGGGCCGGCGAGATGGCTGAGTGGGGACAGGTACTTATACAAGCCCGACAGACTGAGCGCTAAGCCCGGAACCCCGGAGAGGCAGAGGAAGGAGAGAGAGGACCCATACAGCTATCCTCCGACTGCCATGAGCACCCAGTGGCACATGCTGATCAACTTAAAAATCTAATTTAAAAAAAAGTCAACTTTAATTTTATTTTTTCTTAAAGTATTTTAAAACATACATTAAGACATACTTTGGGAAACTGGTTGTTGATACATGTGCCAGCCTGGATGTGCCTTAAGAGCAGTGTGCTCTCTGAAAAGTCTCTCTCGGGGCAACACACATATAGTTCTCATTAGCTGACATTTTCCATTGCTAGGGGTGGGACCTGGGACTGCGAGCATGTGGCGCTGAGCCAAACCTCCAGGCCTTAAACATAATTCAAAAGTGATAAAATTGTGGAAATGAAGGCAAATTAGTGTTTTCCAGGAACCAGGGGTGAAATACGGTACAGGGTCTGCTTGCAGTACCATAAAAAAACGGCCCCTGCTGGT
Source organism: Meriones unguiculatus (assembly GCF_030254825.1). Lineage (NCBI taxonomy): Eukaryota > Metazoa > Chordata > Mammalia > Rodentia > Muridae > Meriones > Meriones unguiculatus. Next base: position 114,419,302 of record NC_083355.1, on the reverse strand, counting down.
CATAAAGATGGAGATTCACACTGGGTGTGGTGGCATGCGTTTTTAAAAACGGCACTCGGGAGGCAGAAGCAAGCAGATCTCTCTGAGTTCAAGGCCAGCCTGGCATGCGTAGTGAGTTCCAGGACAGCCAGGGCTTCGTAGAGAAACCCTGGCTCAAAACAAACAAACAAACAAACAAATGAACTAAACTGGAGACTCATGTGCAGGCCTACTAAGAGACAGCATTGCATCCGTGCAGCTCTGATGAGGTCCTTCTGTCCCACCATCTGCCGCATGGTAGAACGAAGGCTGTGGGGTAGACACTATGAGTCAGGAGTATGGCCACGTAGAGAGCCATACAGGGGCCTGGGCTTGCTTCCTCAGGAGCCACAGTCATTTCCTTCTAGGGGCCTTGCCCTCTCCAGGACTTAATTACTTCCCAGAAGGTCTTCAAGGTTCCACAGCCCCTGCCAAGGTCACCCACCCTACCAAATAAAATAAAATAAAATAAAAACAGAAAAACAAGCCTTCAACACAAGAACCCTTGGGAGACAACCTGCAGCAGATAGGAGTGAGACTGCCTGCTGTCTGGGATGCAGGTGTGTGGACCCATTGAAAGATGGTTTTACAACGAAATCCCACCCCCGTAACACACTAAAACAAAAGCCAGAGGCAGCTAATTAAAGTGCAGTCAACAGCACTATGCCATCACCAGCCTCCTCATTTTCATGTTGTGAGAGAGAGGTCCCCACTAGGGGAACTGGGATAAGGGTGTGCTAGAGTCTAGGTTCTACCTTTGCCACCTCCTGTGAGTCTAATTTTTTTTTTTTTAAGTTAAAGTACATTGAAAGTCTGCTTCGTGGTCCAGGGATAGAGCAGTGATAGAGCACTTGCCTAATATGCAAAGCTGTGGGCTCAATCGTTATCACAAAAAAATAAAGTCTCAATATTCTAATAAAGCAGAGCGTCTCATCACACACTGTTTCCCATGACATGACTGCATGACGGACAAAATGTAAAGCTAATCGTTTTAATTGGCATTAAAAGAGGAAACAAAAATCAGGCTAAAATTGATGAGGACATGACACCAAGGCAGGAAGAAGCTGGTTGATTCAAAGGCCTAAATGGTTTCCTCTGGTATTCTCCGCATGAGGACAGCAAACAGCTACCTGGAGAGGTTGTGGCCCCAGAAAGCTGAGTCCAGAGCAGCAGAGAGAACTGTGGGCTGGAAGGGAGTGACACCAGATCTATAGAAAATGCTCTTGGGAATGTCGGCCTGTGTCTAAGCCTCTGTGGGGCAGTTAAGGCCTCACAGGCCTCAGGACCAAGAGCCTGGATTGTCAGTCAGGGCAGAGCTGGAACTAGCTGCTCAGCAAGGGGGAGATGGGCTTTGAAGTCTAAATTCTGCAACCTGAGAATCTGGACTTTTAATTTCTACACTTAATTATTACTGTTTCCCTCACGCCGAAGAAGGGCCTGCTGTGCTGTGGGCGGGAAGCCCTCGCCTGAGGCTTTGTTCAGGTGGCTCCCTTGGGAAGCTGCTGCCTAACTGGAGGACCTTGCTGTAGGCATCAAGACCAGTTCTCCGAACTAGAGGAGAGCGCAGTGAATTTGCCACTAATTTCCTTACTTTCTGGGGGAAGAAAATAGGTGAACAAACACTCTTCAGGGAAGACAGTTGAATCCAGACCAGCAGTCTCCCACCAGGCCCATTGCAGAAGCTGGAACTACCAGGGATTCAAGGAGAAGAAAAATACTACCCAGAGGCTGTGGTTGGGAAGGTGCTTGCCACCTGGTAAGCCTGAGGACCTGAGTTCAATCCTCAGAACGCACATGGATACAAGGACAAAAGGCATGGTGGCATGCGCCTGACATCCTGGTGCTGGGGTTTGGGGGACAGGCGGCTCTGGGGTGCCCTTTGCCAGCCAGCCTAGTCTACTTGGTGAACTCTAGGCCAATGAAGAACCCTGTCTTTAAAAAAAAAAAAAAAAAAGTGGGCAGCATCTGAGCAAGACATGTAAGGAGGTCATTTTCCCTCCATAGGCACATGCACACTTCCACACATGTACACATGCACACACATACCGTGACTCGTGATGGAAACTTAAAAAATCACAATTAGCAAAGCAACAGAAGACCCTGATTTCAAAAGAACCTGATTCGAACTTTAAGTATTAATACATATATATATATATATATACAAAGGAAAAGTTCGAGATGATTGCTGATTTCTAATGGGCTCATGTGGATAACTGATCATGAGTTGGAAACACCACAAGGTAAAATGCATAGCCTACCATCCTAGCTTGGCCACTGTGCGCTGTAGAGTACCTTCTCTTTCCTGCCCAGCCTCCGGAGAATGTCACATGGCAGAGTGACCACAGGTCAAAACCTGAAAGGAATTTGTTGCTAAAGGCGAAGTGCACCCAGCTGCAAAGCTGGAGGGTCCGAAGTTGAATCATGGATGTCTGCAGATATGCTCTCTCCATAAAAAAAAAAAGGGCGGGGGGGAGTCAGGAGAGAAGTGAATATACACACAGAAAGGAAGAGAAAGAAAGAAAGAAAGAAAGAAAGAAAGAAAGAAAGAAAGAAAGAAAGAAAGAAAGAAAGAAAGAAAGTGAAAAAAGTAGAAAAAAAGAAGAATGAAACAGAATCCCAGGATTGGAAAATTCACTGTCTGAAATGATCTATTCCTGTCATAAAAATTAACTCAAAATGGGCTATAGTTCCTAGGGCAGTAGCTCAGTAGTACAGCTCTGTGCAGCTTGCACAAGGCCCTGAATTCAACTCCCAGGACTGGAGCGTATTTGCCAGGATCACAGGCCTCGGTGTAAAGACCTTCCAGAAACTCCAGACTGTAGCACAGGAGGAAGTCTCTATGACCTTGGGATGGCAATGCAACTTTTCAGATATGACACCGCAGACATAATCTGTAAAGAAAAAGCTGAAAAATTGGAGTTCATTAAAATTATTTTAGTCTGCCGAGTGACCTTATCAAAGAAGAAAAAGACAGGCCACAGAGCAGAATCAGAATATCTGCAATAGATCTGTCTCATCAGACCTGTTACCAAAGCGAACAAGAACTGTCCACACTCAACCTAAGGAAAATGGAGAATCTGATTGAAAATAGACACTCCATCAAAGGAGACGCATGGATGAAATATAAGCACAAGGAGGGACATTTGACATCACTGATAACAACAATAATAATAATGATGATAATTAAAAAAATCAGTGAAATGTCAACACACACCACCAATGTCCAGAACACTAATAGCACCAGATGCTGATGAAGGTGTGGGACCCTGGGAACTCCCACAAGCTAGAAGGAATGCAGAATGGTCAATCACTCAGGAAGACAGACGGGCATTTCTTACCAAACTAAACATATTTTTCACCATATGATCCAGCAACCGTGTTTTTTGGTTCTTGCCTAAAACAGTTAAAAAAACAAAACAACAACGACAAACCTGCACATGGATTTTTAAATTGATACTTCATTCATAATCTATCAAAATTGGAAGTAGCCAAGATGTCTGTCAGTGGGTCCATGGATAAACAGACTATGGTACAGTCATACAATGGAATATTACTCAGTTCTAGAAGGAAGTGTGCCATCAAGCCACAAACAGTCCAGCAGGGCCTCAGGTACTTAACACAGGGAAGAAAGCCCATCTGAAACGGCGACTTACTACGCAGAGATTCTGGGGGAAGTGCTCGAAGACTCTAAGCACATAGTGCAGAATGGGACAGGGCTGAGGTATCGAAAGAGCATGTGGGAGGCTCTGCACTTTTCAAGTTTGCAGCAACAGGATGTCCTTCTCAGGCAAGCTGTGGCGACGGTAAAATTACCAGTGTTTTCTGGAGATTGGCAGGGAAAGAGGGATGAGTGGTGACGTCTTCTTAGGGTGGAGAGATGCTTGGAATGCAACGTGCGTGTCATTATAAATCTGCTCAAATGCACAGAACGTCCAACAAGAATGAGGCAGTCTGTAAACGGTACAGGGTTCGGTTGGTGTAGCCCTGGAGACGCAGGGTCATTAATCATGCCAAATGCACCGCTGTAATGAGGAGCGCTGATAACTGGGGAAGCGCAGCTCCATGGGGCCGGAGAGTCTCAGAAATCCCCTGCCTTCTGCTCACTTCTAGCCGGAGCTACGCTGGAAAAGTGAAGGATAATAAAAATAACAACCAAGAAATAACGACGGTCTTGGGGAAATGAAATCTAAAGGAACTTTTTTAGCATGCTACCCATATCACAAAAGAGAGAGAGAGAGAAAAGAAATTCCTGTGTGAAGGGGGTGATGAAGCAGGATTACTCTGACACAGGAAGGGGCACTGAAAATATGCTATGTGGAAATGGCCCAACTCCTCTCCCTAAAAAGTAATTAGTTGTCCGATGGCAGTCAACGGGGCTGCATTAGTTACGTTTCTGTTGCTGTGGTAAGATGCTGAAGTAACTTAAAAGAGAAACCTAAAGGAGAAGGATTTACTTGGGTTTAGCGTTCCATCACCACAAGGGACACAGCTGCAAGCTGTAGGCACGCAGCAGGAGCAGGAAGCTGAGAGCTCACCTCCTCAAATGCTTGTGATGGCAATGATGTGCCCCTCACGGGACGGAGTGCAATGCAGAGGATGCATTTTAGGCGGAGCACTCCACCATCACTTATTCTCTGCAAGACTGCCAATTTGGATAGGTTTCTGGATGTGGAAATAACCCTTTATCTCCAAGATTCACTGCACGCTTTTTAGTAAAGGAGAGCAGGCCAGAGTCCCCAAGTTAGAGAGGGCTCAATGGAAAATGTGTATTAATGTGTATGTACATGTTCGTGTATACAGTTACCTGTGTTACACACACATATGTGTGTGCATACATGTACTCACAGACATAGTCACATGTTAAAACAATGTATGTGAGTCTGGGGAGCATAAAGGAATTCACTGTACTATTCTTCTTTAAGTACTTTATTAGTATTTTTAGTAAGCATGCAAAATAATAATGAATTTTATTAAGCTGTTTCCCCACAGATATTCATTATACTCTGTTCATATTTGCCTTCTTTCTTCTCAGTCCTTCTGGTTTTCTTCCTCCTCCAAAATGACCCCTTTCTACACACTCTCTGTCTGTTTCTGTCTCTCTGTCTGTCTTTCTGTCTCTCTCTTTCAAGTTTGGCAATAAGCCAGAAAATTAGAACTGGTTTATTGAGGGGAACGGTGGAATATAGGTGAAATGAAGGTAGAGAGGGGAACTGCTGGAGGCGAAGGCTTCGAGCAGTTAGCAGAGTGGTGGTTCTGGAAAATGAGGGGTTGGGGAAAGAGGAATTAAAATGGAATGCGCCCGAAGAAGATGATTCTGCAACCTGAGTAAAAAATATAATAAGAGGGGACAGCAGAAGTCATGAGAAGTGAATAAACAGGAGGAATACTGGGACCTAAGCAGAGATGGGGGCATGGTGTGAGGGAGGGGAAGCAAGATGGGTTAAGCAAACTACAAATGGAGGGGAAAGCCGTCAGACTGTAAGAAAGTAAATACGTACATATGAATGTATCGATGTTGTTTGAACAGAGATACCCTGCATGGATGACCAAAACTGCTCCCAGAGACATGGGTTATTGAATGAAGGTCTCAACGCTAGGTGCAGGATATCCCCATATGAGTCACTGGCCAGAGAGACCCAAGAGGCACTCAGAACACTATATGCTATTGCCACTGCTCTTGGCTGCATGGCTTGATCAGATGGCAAGACAGCATTGCTAAAGACATCAAACGCTTTGGATGCAGGATGGAAAATCAATCTTGAACTGAACAGGAAACTGTCTACCTGCTAGCTAGCTTTCATGCTGTTAAGGTGCTACCCCAAGCTGCTTTTCAAGAAAAGACAGCGATGGACATTTACTCAAGGGTGCAGACCCTCCATGTTACAATGCAGACCTTGCCAGAAGGTGTGCCCTCTAGAACAGTGGTGGCAAGACTGTGTATGGGGTAACCAGTGCTTTCTGATTGCGTGTGAAGACTTGCTCCACAAAAGGGAATTCACGCTTGGTACTCTAAACATGGTCAAGACCCATGGCTAGGGGGTCAATAGTTAGAGCTTTACGTGCTTCTTTCTGCCTTGGTCAGGGAAGTTTATTTTTTGCAGTGGGTAGTGGTTAAAGCAGAAATGCACCACTGTTCAAAATGCTGAAAATAAGTGACTGTGAGTGCTCAGCCGTAGAGGAGACAGCTTATCAGCACTCCCCCTCCTCCCACCCCACAAAGCTCAGAGAGCATCTCAGAGAGAGGCGAGAAAGAATTAAGAAGCGGAGGAGGGTTGTGCAATGCTGTGCTCTGGATAGAGCAGGACTGTGGCACATACAAGTAAACATCAGCTATGATCATCTGCACAAGATTGAGCCAGTGAAAGATTTCAGTATGGAGGGTTGGGGGTGGGGTGGGGACGAGGCTCCTGAGTCTCCATCCCCAACTGAGGAGCTATTGGCAGTTGATGGATGCTGAAGGAGGGAGAGCTGCTTTTCTTTTGGTGGTGGTGGGGGGTGACCCCTGGTAGGTTGTCCGTGCCCCAATAGGCATGCACGTGCAAACAGCTCTAATTGGATTCAGATGTCGGATGTACATTAAAAAAAAAATAAGAATGTGGAGTTGGAAGGCAGATGTGAAGGGAGTTTTGGAAGGGCGTTAGTGGGAAGGAGTTGGAGATGGTTAAGATCAAGACAGATTGTATACATAAATGAATTTTTTCAAAACATAAATAAGGAACAAACAAAAAATGGCCAACCACCTCACAAAAAGCCGAGTGGGAAAACAGAATGAAGCTAGAATGAGGATTATGATATCCTGTGAAATTAGCAGGACCAGCACTGACTGTGTGCAAGGGGCACAAGGAGACAGACCCCTGTGGGAGCGCAAAGTCACAGCATCACGTAGGAAAGTTATTTGTCTGCCCCTCGGGAGGCCAGACACCACTGCGACCTAACAATTCAGTTGCAGTTATTCATCCGAGGGAAATAAAGACGGATACCCACAGAAACATTTTTATACAAATATCATAGCAACTTTCTTTCTAACAGCCGAAGCAGCCTGTAAGAGAACAGCAGACTAACAAAAAATACAACAAAATACCATCAAGTGTAAAAGGAAAAAGGAGGGGGGGTCCAAACACTGTACTCAGCGAAAGGCTTCACATGCCAGTCACTGGTGGCTGTGGTTCCTATGCAGATCCACAGTTTCACACATGTTTGGGGAAACCAGCCATGGGTGGTGTGAATCAGGACGGCCTCGGCTGCTGGTGAGGGGTGCACATGTGGAGTTTTGAATGAGAAATGTCCCCCTATTGTCTCTGATATTTGAAAGCTCGGTTCTGCCTTGCTGGAGGAAGTATGTCACCCTCTGGGTTCAGGGTGGGGCATGTTGAGATTCAAAGGGTTCTACCACCTCCGGTTTGCTCTCTCTGCTTTGTGCTTGTAGTTGAAAATGTGAGCTCCTAGCTTCCTACTCCCGCTGCCCCACCCACCCCGACCCTAATGGATTCTTATCCCTTCAGAACCATAAGACCAGATAAACTTTCTCCCCCAAGTTGCTGTTGTTGTAGTGTTTTATCACATCGACAAAAAAAGTGAGTGATACAGGGTGCGTTCATGGTGTGTGGCTGTGGACACCTCAGGGAGACGGCAGGATGCCACGCCTGGGTTTGTGTCTTAGTTACGGAAACAGAAGGGGCTGTGGACTTGCTCATTCAAACGTCGTAGGTAACTGAAAATGAAGCAGCATGCCTTGTTGCTTAAACCCTGCCTGATAGCTCCTCAGGGTCCTGAAAATGGAGTTGGCTCAAGGGCAAGTCCTCATCTACTTTCCTGTGGAGTATGAGGAAAAGCCCTGACTCCAGAAAACATCTCAGACTCTCTGCCCCATTGGGGAGGTGAGCTCTAGTCACCAGCACAGCAGGGACAGCAAAGAGCCTTTTCTCCAAAGTGGAACAGGATGTCTCATCATAGCTCAAGACACCCTCTCAGTGGCCCCAGGACCACGTGGGGAGCAGGAAGGAGACTTCAGGAAGACCCTGGTGGCCGGACGCATCTACCAGGCCATGCAAGGCCAAGGCAAACAGGGAGAGCCCAATTCTGGGTTAGTGGCAACAAGGGGGAAGGGAAGGCCTGGAGGTCTTGTGTGAGGAGCCTTCAGGTAGCTAGAATGTCTGGACCTGGAAAGAGCATTCATGGCCCCAGAGGACTCAGAATCAGAGGTCTGGTGGTGTACACAGACTTCTAGATTTCTCCCTTTGATGTGAGTGAGACCTTTGGAGGAGCTGGCATGGATGAGCTCAGTGGCGAGGCCTGAGAATGGGACCAAGTCACTGTGGGAGGCAGAGCGAACGGCAGGACCCAGCGTGGGTGTAAGGAGGCAGAGAAAGCAGAGTTCAAGGCCAGCACTGATACTCTTCTTGATTCTCATGGTCCAGTCCCCGCCCTTCACAGGACCTCAGGTTCTCCATCTTCAAAGCACAGAAGATGAATCAGGTTTGGAAGAAACAAAGGGTCAGGAAGAAAAGCCCTCCAGGATTCTTCAGTGGCTCCAGACATAGCTGGGAAGGGCCAAACACCTCTCTGGTGCTTCAGATGAGGTTTGAGGACAGCGGAGGCGCCAAACCTAAACTCTAGGGCACTAGTCATACCCACAAGGAGAGAGCCTAAGGCCAAGGCTGTCTCTGGACGAACAGGACCCTAGATAGAACTGGCTTTCCCTGGAGGGAGCTGCAGATGCTGTTCTGGGTTCCATGACCAGCTGGAGAATTGCCCCTCTCCACTGAGGTACTTGGTCCTGCTGTCTGAACCTGAGTTCCAGCAGCCACACCACCAAAGCTGTCCCCAAAGCTTCAAGCAGCAGGCCCATCCTGATCATGCCCCTCTCTTCCAACTGCAAGCGAGGCCTTGCAGGGGAGGCTTGACAACCAGGGTCACTTAAGGCTGAGAAGAGTTGGCCATGCACGGTCATTGGCACCAAGCTATAGAAAATAGCCATGCCGCAGTTTTGAAACACACAAGTGTGTGCCCAGGAGTTGTGCTGAGATGGCTTGCTAAGGAGATCACCATCTTCCAACTGGCCTCTGGGGGGAATTTTTTTTTTTTTTTTTTAAAAAGGCTATTTTCCTCTGAAGCTGGCAAAGCTGTCAGCCATGCTCGGCTGCCTGGTGGCAACTGATGCTAGCTGGGCCACTCTTCAGCCATGATTTATTTGCTGTTTCTTTGAAAGTCCACCTCCCTTGAAGGCCAGCCAAAGCCTTAACCCCACAGCTTCGGCTCCACCTGAGTTGTATAGGCAAGTATAGGCAAGCCCAAGGTGGGCATGTGGAGGTGGACTCTTGCTCCATGTCCCCTCTCCTGGAGGCTTACTCTGCAGCTAACGGAGTGCTCAAGCAAGGCCGTGGCAGGGGACCTTTAGGAGCCACAGAGGGAGCAGGAGGAGGAAGGGGTGTGGAGTGGCGACAGTCCTTGGCTCTCACATCCCTCAGCCTGCACGCAGGGCAGCAAGCCCAGGTGTGTCCAGGCCAAGTGTAAGATATCTGAGCTGACCTGGCCATCGTCAAAGAGGTGGAGGGCTCCCTCTCTTGTGACTCACCCTGTCCCCTGCCAGCCCCAGCTGGCCTTCCTTCCATTGGGTCCTTGCCATGGACTCAGAGGAGGCAGCTTGGCTGACCCAGAGCCCTCCTCATGGTCTGGGATGGAAAACACGGAGTACTACATGCGTTGCCCTTAGGGTGAAGTCCCTCTTGGTCCCCAACTGTTCTCTGCATATAGCCAGATCTCCCTGGCAAGGACCATAGCTACTGTGTCCTTCAGGACACTGGGGAGCTCTCAGGATCCAGACTCAGGAGTCTGGGGCCTGGCTCATCCCCATCACCGAGCTGGATCCCAGTCCAGATGTACAGCTCTCTATTGCAGGGCATCTTAGAGCCAACGCATCACAGATGTCCTTGTTCTCCCCATAGGCACACATAGGGTAGGACTGAAGTTCTGGAAATTGGGGCAGGGTGTGGACAGTGTCCACTGTCCAGTCACCATAGAGTCTTTTTGCCGACCCAAGCATTACAAAAGGAATAGGGGGGTGGGGACAGAGTAGTAAGCTCTGTCTTGAGTTCTGGGATTATTCCACTGCCTACTAGGGAAACTGAGGCTCAAATGGCAACAGGACACACTTCGATGACTCCAAACTCTATGTGACCACAGAACTCGAGATCTTGAGACATGTCACTAGTGGGACTGGAGAGATGGTTTAGAGATTAAGAGCACATGCTGCTCTTGCAGAGGGCCTGGATTTATTCCCAACTATCCATGTTGGGTGCCTCATGGTCACTTGTAACTGCAGCACTGGGAGATCCAGTGCCCTCTTTTAGCTTCTGAGGACACCTGCACCTACGTGTACAAACCCACACACAGATACCCGCATGCGTATACACACAAGTTTAAAAAAAAAACACATTTGTAAAAGAATTCTTACTACAAAAAGCAAAGCAGTGTGGAAGTCATCAAAGAACAGACAGTGTAGACTTGAAAAGGAGTAAAGATTCAGAAATAAGCCCACATGCATGGCCAACTTCAACTCAAACACAGAGCTCATTCAAAGGAGAAAGAACTGTCCCCAGACAAGCAGAGATAGAACAGTGGGACACACAGTATCTCCATTTGCAAAGCCTGACCTGAACTTTGAGCCTAAATCCACAGAGCAGCTAGAAGAAAATAGAGAGTGTGTGTGTGGGGGGGTGGATTTCTTGCATCTGACACCTTAAAGTACAGTTGATAAGATGATAAACATTTTGAACTGTGTGACACCTTATTCTGTCAACTTGATTAAACTAAATAAGGCCCAAGGTGTACCTTGAGTGTGTCTGAGAAGGCATTTTCTGGGAGAATCAGCTGAGGGCAAAAAACATGTCTTGGATGTGGGTGGTCCCATTCTCAGGCCTGTGATTCTGGACTGAATGAGAAGGGAAGCGGGTGGGGAAGATGAGCACTGACACTCTCTTTTCACTGGTCCGTGGGCTGCTCAGAATAAAGAAGGCTTCCACCCAGTCCTGTTGCCACGGCTTGCCCACCAGCATGGATTTCACCCTCAAACTGGAAGCCAAATAAGCCCCTCCCCCATGAAGTAGCTTCTTGCCCACAGTGATGAAAAGCAATGCACATTGTACCAAAATTACTAATTATTCTCTTGGGAAAAGACTGTAAGGAATTTAGAAAAGCACATTTTGGGCAGCTGCTGGAGAGATTGCTCATAGGTAAAACACCAGCCATGCAAGGATGAGAAGTGATTTCAGAGCCACAGGACCACAGAGATGTCATGTAGTCATGATGATTTGCTCATAGTCCTAGTACACAAGAGGCAGAGACAGAGAAAGCTGGTTTGCTAAAATAGTTGAATCAGTGATTTCTGGGTTCAAATGAGAGACCCTGCCTCAATAAATCAGGTAAAGGGTGATTGAAGAGGACTTCTGACATTAACCTCTGGCCTTCTCACATGCAAGTATGTTTACAGACATGCAGGCATGAACATGTACACACACACACACACACACACACACACAGTAATGAAGACTTTAAAAGTGCTTTTTGGAAGAAAATATTTGATAGTCATACATTCAATTTAAAAAATCAATGAATCTTAAATGTGTAAAAAAAGTATTAAAACTCAAGAATTATGTGAAAATACGCAAAAGTATTTGAACAGAGGTGCTTCTTCAGGAGAAGATATATATGATTCTTTTACATATGCACATCAGATTTTCCTAGCATGGAATGGCCATAATGGAAAAAAAAAAAATGACGATAAAGCCAAGAACAGGATGCAGGCAATTGGAGCCCTTGTTTGATCCCAGTTGGAATGCAAAAGTGTTTTGCTGTTGTTGTTGTTGCTGTTTTTGTTGTTGTTGAGATAAACTTTTCTGACATAATCCAAGCTGGTCTCGAACTCAGGTTAATCCTTCTGCCTCAGCCTCCTGAATGCTGGAATTACAAGCATGGAATGCAAATTTTATAGCCACTCTGAAAATAAAACTGCAGTTCAAAAACTTTAACTAAACAGTGTACAACATAGCAATGTGCCTTCTAGAGGTTTAGCTGAGAGAACTGAAATTTTATAGTCATACAAAAACCTATGAATGGAAATTTGCAATGGCTTTATTTACGATCATCACAAGTTGAAAACAACACTACCATCTCATCAGTGGGTGCATAAGCTCAGGACTCTTTGCCAATGAACTCCTCGAATCCAGAAACCATCTCCTGATATGGGGAATAACCTCTTGAAACTAAAAATACATATGCTACAAATGAAAGAGGCAGGAATCCAGTGAATGAACTATACTTCCACCAAGCAAAAATACTCCCCACATGACAAATAGAAATTAATAGAGTTTTAACAGAATGCACGTAATCTATAAGGCACAATCAAAAGACCCAAAATATGAATCATGGGTATGTAAAAATGTTGTGCCCAAGGAACAGAAAATATATTCAGTAAAATCATTGCCAAAACCTCCTCAATAGGAAAATAGATGGTCATCAAGGTACAGGGGACTTTCAGACAGACAAGATTAGAAAAGAACTTTCTTGTATCACAGAACTAAAATGGTAAATATACAGAACATAGAAAGAATTTCAAGAGTTACAGGAAAGAAGTACGATGTCACGTGTAAAGAAAACGCCATGAAAATAATCACATATTTTTCAACATAAACTAAAAGCTACAAGGTTATGTGATGATGCCAAACCAGATTACTTTATTCAAAAAAGTGATAAATACAAACTAATGGAATTCATGACCACTAATACAGAATTGCAGAATGTATATGAGGCACTTCTACGTACAGAAAAGAAAGATAAACTCATCCATAAGGCCACAAGAAAGACTAACCCACACTAGAACAGTAAATAAAAACCTGAAGGGAACACTATGAAGTCAACAAAATAACAAGCGATATATACTTTTCAATAATTACTATGAATATTAATATTCTCAATTTCCAAATCAAAGGACCTGGACTAAAAGATTAGATTAAAATATAGGATCCATATACTTGTTGGCTACAATAAAAATACCACAACATCAAACACAAAGTCTAGGGGCAAAAGAATGGAGTGAGATCTTTCAAGTTAAAGGATATTAAAAAAAAAATAGGTGTGGAAATTCCAATTTCTTATGAAGTAGACTTTAATTTATAAATAGCAGGAAGAAATAAAATCACTACATAATGAGTAAGAAAACTATTCACCAAGAATGTACCACATTTCTAAACATTTATGCATCAAACACCGGCAGACCCAATTTTATAAAACTAGTATTCCTGGATATAAAGACAAAGACTAGGCTCAACAAAATGCATGCTTAGTGACTGCCATAGTCCGTGCTGATCAATATACAGTCCACACAGACAAAACAAACAGATGGGAAAAGAAACATCAGAGGCAAACAATGCTATAGCTCAAACAGACTTAACAGGCATGTACAAAATATCCACACAAACGCTGCAGAGTCGTGTTCTTCTCAGAAACCCCTGGAATTTTCTCTAAAAACCACTACATTATAGAACAGGAAACAAATATTTACAAACTGAAATGATTTCCTGTATTCTATTTGATCACAATGAAATAAATCTAGCAATCAACAGCAAGAGAAACTGCAGGATATACACAAACTCACGGAGAATGAACAACACACTGTTGAATGATGAATGGGTCATTGAAGAAATCAGGAGGGAAACGGAAAAATTCCTGGAATTGAATGAAAATGAAACCACAACATGCCAGAGCTGTGGAATACAATGAAAGTGGTTCTAAAAGGGATGTTCGTAGCTATAAATACCTGCTTTTAAAAATCAGAAAAATTTGAAATAAGTAATATAATGATTCACCCCAAGAACGTGTCCAACTCCAAATCAAGTCAATGGAAACAAATAAGATGGATCAGGGTAGAAAGCAGAGAGATGAGAAATACAGAATCAGCAACACAAAAAGTTGGTTCTTTAGAAAGGTAAACAAGATTAATAAATCCTTAGCCGAACTAACTAAAAGGCAAAGCATGACGACCACATTAACAGATTTAGAGATAAGAAGGGAAGATTCTACAATGGACATCAGTGAAATTCAGAGGATAATTAGAACATACTTTGAAAGCTCACATTCTAATAAGTTGAAAGGTATAGAAGAAATGTGTGAATTTCTAGATGTTTATGACCTACCAAAATTAATTCAAGAGGATATAAACAAACAGCCTTAAAAGAAAGAAAATTAAAAAAAACAAGATCAAAGCACTAGGAAAACGTCTCCCTGATAAACAACCCAGACCCAGCCAAGTGCCAGCAGATCTTTCAAGAACCCAACATCAATGCTTCCCAACATATCCACGTAATAGATAGAGGAATCCTGCCAAACTCATTTTACAAAGCCAACCCTTATTCCAAAACCAGACAAGAGCACAGCATAGAAATAAAATTATAGGCTGATGAAAATGCATGCTAAGAATCTAAACAAAATGTTTTCAGTGAATTCAACTGCAAATTAAAAATATTATTCACCATAACAAAAAAATACCATTTACTGGGCCTTGTAGGGAACATTCAATACAGGCAAATCAATAAATAAAAGGGAAATAATGGAAGAGGAAGGTTTAAATGGGGTGGTTAAATGCAGTTGTTCTATAATAGGAGGAAATACATAGCATGAGCTATCAAATAGAAAACCCAAGTGCTGGGTATGAATTACTACTTCTTGAGTTGTTGGTCAGTGTGATGCCATAGATCTATTGCTCCAAAACCATTGCAGGCTATTTCCACATTGTTCTTAGCTACCCTCAAGAACTTAATAGTAAGACCCTCTTGCTAAAGACACCATGTATACCATGTGCTTGAGTCATATGACATGGACAAATAAAGCTGGTACCATCCCGGAAGCGTCATTTCTGCTGGCTAGCTTTCCCAGTGCTGGAAGGTTCTATGCTTGCTAAGGTGGGTAAGTCAATAGTCTCACCCAGCTGTGAGCCCTGTGACTACACTCACCATAGTGGTGTGAATGTTATGGGGGTAACCAATCTCTTTCTTATTAGATTTAAAAGGCAAGGTGAAACTCATGCCTGGTTCTGTTAACTGGGCCAAAACCATGGTTGGTGAGGTGATGACCCGAGGCAAGAATCTAAAATAGTATTCTACTAAATGCGCATAGTGATACACTGTTTCTTAAGTTCTTATCTTTATGCCTATACATTGGTGCTCTTTCATCCTTCCTTGGAGAAGTTTCTCCTTCTTCTTCTTGTCGTTGTTGTTGTTGTTGTTGTTGTTGTTGTTGTTCTTCTTCTTCTTCTTCTTCTTCTTCTTCTTCTTCTTGATATAGAGACACACACCTTGTCAGTGTACAAAAAATAAGATGTTATGGAGGGCTCAGATCTCAATAGAACCTCTATATTACACCTCCATCTCTTCAAGGCTCAGGATCATCATGGAAGAGGAGGCAGAAAGATTGTAAGAACCAGTGGTATTGGATGTCTCTGCTGAAACAGTGTTTGTCAGACAGGACAAAGCTGATGCATACATGAACTCACAGCAGCTACATTTGCATGCACAAGATCAGACAGACAAAGTTCTAGCATGGATGAGAGAAGGGCTCATGAAGATATACCTCAGCTGAGAAGCTATTGGCAACTGATGGCCCCTGGGTAAAGAGAGTCAGCTTTCTTTGGGGGTGTAGCCCTTGAGAGCATAGCCATGCTACAGAAAGTGGTCCTATACTCCTAAGCATACTGGCAGCACTACGTGGACTAAGTGTTTTGTCTTTTAAAGATCACAAGAAGTTGGGAAGGGTAAGCAGTGGGGGGGGGGGGGAGGATTATGGGCAAAGAATGGGGAATGTGCTTAATTGAGAAAAACACAATTTATATATATGTGTGTGGAATTCTCACAATAACAATAGCAATAGAGAAAAACATTCCAATATCATGCTTAACAGAAATGGAAAAAAAATTCCCCAAACAATATGGAAGAATAAAATATTGAATAATGACAGTGATCTTGAGCAAAAAGAACAATGCCAGAGGTCTCACAATATAGATTTCAAATCATACTACAGAGCCATACTGGCAAAAAACAGCAAGACATTGCATAAAAACAGAAACACAGACCCCTGGACTGTGGTTGAGCACCCAGGAGTAAGCCCACACAGCAACAGCCTCCCAACCTTTGACAAAGATGTGAAAAACATACGTTGGTAAAAAGGCAGCATCTTCAACAAGTGGTGCTGAGTCTAGCTGCCCACCACAGAAGAATGCTGTTAGGTACCCACTGCTCACTCTGTAGAAGGCCAGCGGAGAGTGGGCCAAAGACCCTAATGTGATCCTGGAAGCTGTTAGGGAAAACACTTCCAGACACCAGACCAGTGGACGGCTCTCACAGATGTCATTCCCAGATGTGGCAGCACAAGTTACAAAGCTTCTGTGTAGCAGAGAGGACAACTGAGTGATGAGACAGCTGTAGAACCACAGAGGAATCTTCATCTGATATACATCTGAGAGAGGGCTCCCACCAAACTAACGCCCTTGCACCAAAAGTCTAGCCAAATACCAGAAAAAGAAAAGAGCAGTCTCAAAATATGAAGTATACAGAACTGTTAAGCATATGAAAAAGTGCTCAACACCATTAGCCTCATAGAAATGATAATTACAGTTATAAAAGATTTCACCCTGCAGAATGGATGTTTGAGAGCTATTTTATAATTTGAGGGGCCTTAGCTCAGCGTGCAGAGCATGGTACTTTTAATCCTAGGATTGTGGGTTCGTGCCTCATGTTGGGTGCCAAATGAAAAATATGTTATAATTGGGGGGGAGGTAGGAATTTTCTAATCATCTGTTCTTTCTCCAAGAAAATGACACAGAGACTTATTAGATTTATTAATAAGTTTTAGGTTCTATAACTGGGCAGATATGATCTATTGTAATCTTCTATGCTAGACTGGTTACTTTCCAGCCACATGCCCTGCATTACTTGCCATATTCATCCTGTCTGGGCTGCTTCTGCTCCATCAGGGTAGTCCTCATGGCCATGTCATTTCTCTACCTCTGCTTCTTTCTTCTCTAGTACCTCGTGGTCCCTACCTGAGAGCCCTTAACTGGGAACAGAAGTCCCACCTGTTCTCTCTCTCCCACTTATAGGCTCTCAGCAACTTTATTAACCAATCAAAGATAACTGAGGAGCAAAGTTTACACAACATTAATCAATAAACATGACAATGCCTATGTCCAGACCACAACCAGATCTTAGAGCCCAGGATTCAGCACCTGAATGCACAATACACCAACCCAACCCCCAGGGATAAGGGAAGTATTTACATACTGTTGAAAGAAATGTAAACTGCTTGAGTCTCTGTATAAATCAGTATGAAGGGTCCTCATGACAAAAACAGCAGCAACAAAACAATTACAATGAGAGCTGGCATATGGCAGAGCTATACCACATCTGGGTATACATCCAGAGGACTTTAAGGCAACATGCCACTGAAGTGCCTGCACATTAATGTTGACTGCTGTGCTGTGCACAGTAGTCAAGTTATGAACCATCCTAGATGTCCATCAACAGATGCACGGACAAGAAATGACATACACCTACAACGGAGTTCTATTCAGTCATAAAGAGAATTAAATTATGTCATTTGGTAGAAGATATTTGTCACACAGACAAATGTCACATACTTTCTCTCCTTTTTGGGTCCTAGAATTCTTTATATCTTTATAGATATATAAAACCATATATATTTAATGACATGGACACAGAAGGGAGACAAGGGAAAGGAAATCAGTGGAGAAGAGTAAGAGGGAGGGATGAAGGAGAGAACTGGAACAGTCGATCTGGTTAGTGGAAGGACATTTTCTACATGCAATCCAACTCTGTAAATGACTATACTCAAAGAAACCCACTCACCAACAATAAAATTTAGCCTTATTTTTTTTTTAGAACTCTGTGTTAGGATGTGTAAGCAGGCATCTCTACAACCAGCACCCAAGAGACCTGACAAACCGGATATCAGGCATCTGTGAAGCCACCTATGGACCACCTGAAACCACCTGCGCATGCTCTGAGTCACCTTATCAGAGAACTTGCACTACCACCCCCTCTCTCCTGCCCTGCCCAGAGAAGTCTCTGTGGCCGTTTCCCCGTCCCTTCCCCCTTCCTTTTCCACTTCCCTTCCTCCTTTCCTTTCTCCTTTCCTTTCCCCTTCCCTTAATAAACCTCCCATGTGGAACCAATTGCGTGGCGTGATTTGTGAACCCGCCGTGCAACTTTGCTGCACAATCCTAACATTGGTGAGTTGGCTGGGAATAGGTGCCTCCAGCGGCCACGCTGTGTGGTGGTTGCTTTTTGGAGCTGGCACTCTACCTGAGCTGCTGGAAACCTATTTCATTTCAAATTCACTCGTGACCCATTTTCTGGCAACCAGATTGCTATCTGCTGCATGCAACACCGGCTGGATTGGTGAGTTCCCCTCATTGCTCAACAAAAACGCATCTCTTGATAGGGAAAAATTGACTGTTGAGCATCTGACAAATTTCTACTACCCTTTGAGACAGAGGTACCCCCAACCACAGTCTTCACTGGCTACGGTTGACCCTTTTTCCTGACCTCCATTTAGGGCTTCCCCTTTCCATTGGGTGAGATTTTTGCCCTTCTATGTGCACAGTTTCTCCCCCTCTCACGCTCGCCTATGAAAATTCTAGTGCTAGACAAACTGTGTCTCCTATGGTCAGCTGTGCCCTTGTTCTCTGGCCAAAGCTGACAAGTTGTTGGATCAGGAAGGGTCATACTCTACTGAGTCAAACCTTGCCTTTGGGACACCTCTGCCAGGTCACTGACTCCTACCCTCCCAATGGGAACTGCCCATTTGTCTGTTCCTCCAGCAACCCCACTGGGATGTCTTCTGGAGAATTTTAAAACCCTACACGTGGAGCCTGAGTTAAAGGCCTCTTAACTCATATGCCTCTGAAATAAAACATGGCCTATATATTCTTTAGATATGGTTCAAATTGGCTGATTAACGGCACATTAAATCCCAATATTTTACGGGATCTTTTTAATTACTGTCCTCGATCTGGTAAATGGAAGGAGGTATCTTATGTTCAAGCTTTCTCTCTTCTCCACTCTAAACCTTTTCTCTGTTCTTCCTGCTCTCCTACCCAACTTCTTCTAGCTATAAAGTCTCAACCGCAAGAGTTCTCTACCTTTGACCCTGCTTCTTTTAACCTCTGGTGTCTTCTCCCTCTTTTTCTGTTTCCTCCTCTTCCTCTTTGGCTTCTCCAGTACCCTCACCCCCTCACCAACAACAGGCTGTCCTAGTCATCCTACTTTGGCACCCACTTTCACCCTACCAACAGCTATTAGCCCCCCTGCTACTCGCTCTTGCTTTATAGCAAAGCCTTCTTCTTCTTCTTCTTCTTCTTCTTCTTCTTCTTCTTCTTCTTCTTCTTCTTCTTCTTCTTCTTCTTCTTCTTCTTCTCCCACTCAGCATAAACCAGCCTCAATTCTTCTTGCAGGAGGTGGCCAGTGTGGATGGCTTAGTTAGGGTACATGTTCCCTTCTCATTAACTGAACTTTGTCAAGTAGAAAAGAGACTAGAATCCTATACCTCTAATCGTTCTACTTACATTAAAGAATTTCAATATCTCACTTAATCTTATAGTCTTAACCTTTTATGATATATATATATATCTGTGTGTGTGTGTGTGTGTGTGTGTGTGTGTGTGTGATTCTTACCAATAACCTATTACCTGAGGAGTGAGGGTGAGTGTGGGAACAGGTTAGAACACATGCAGACGAAATTCACAAAACAAACACAGCACACCTGGTTGGGGCTGAGGTGGTGCCCGACCAGGATCCACAATGGGATTATAATACCCCAGAAGGCAATTAGCCAGAGATCAGTTCACAACCTGGTTCCTGGCTGGTCACCACAAGGCTGCCCTTAAGCCAGTTAATTATAAAAACCTCCAGGAGGTCATTCAGAACAAGTATGAAAACCTGTCTCAATTCCTAGAGCACCTTACAAAGGCCCTCTTACAACACACTAATCTAGACCCCCAAAATACAGAGGGTAGGCAACTTCTGATGACCTATTTTTTTCTCCCAGAGTTGTTACCCTGACATCAGGGCTAAGCTTAAATGCTTGGAGAGAGGACCTCTGACTCCACAGGCAAAAGTCTTAGCACTGGCTTTTAAGGTGTACCATGGGAGAGATGAGAAAGTCTGCAAGCAAAAATACCAAATGCTGGCCAAGGCCATCTGATGGGCCTCAACGACTACCCAGGCTCCCTTGCTTCCTAAGACACGAGGACCACAGGGTTCTTATTTCAAATGTGGTCAAGAAGGTCACTGGGCCTGGTTTTGTCCTAACCCCTGCAAGGCACCAGGGCCATGTCCAAAATGCCACCAAGAGGGACACTAGGGTGTTGACTGCTACCGTTTCTCCCATGATATGGGGGCATCATTCCCAGATCGTCCTCCAGCTGATATCCTAGGCCTGGCTATGGACAACTGAAGGTACCCAGGTTCCCTTGACCCAACCACTGCCATCACTAGCAGGGAGCCATGGGTAATTATGGTATCGGGGCAGCCCATCTCCTTCCTTGTGGACACTGGAGCCACTTACTTGGTCCTGATGAAGTATTGTGAACCAATCTCTCCTTCTAGTTTCCCTATTGTCGGGGTAGGGGAACAGCCTTGCCAGCCTTGCTGGACTCTATCACTTGTATTTTCAGGGGTGTCCCCTTGGCTCATTTCTATTTAGTAATGCCAACCTGTTCAGTTCCCTTACTGGGAAGGGACTTTTTAGCCAAAGTGGGAGCTTCCATCTCTTTTACTCCTCCCATTCACCTGACCCCAAGCTCACCAGTGTCCTCTCTCCTCCTTCTCCCAGCTACCCTCCCAACCAGTTGTGACATGTTGCTTTCTTTATCAGCCTCTCAAGTGGACCCCCAAGTCTGGGATATCCAAAACTTCTCTGGTACTAGGCACCATTCCCCTATGGTCATTCAGCTACAGGATCCTACCTGGTATTTTACCCAGTCCCTGGGAATGGGAGAAGTAGAAAAGTTGTTTGTCAAACTGCTTAGTTATTTATCAAAAAACATGTTTTCACCCTGACCTTCACCTTGAGTCAGAGAAAAGAGGAAGTTTCACCAAGTTCCTTAAAACTTGTTTGTGTGACCTTGGACCATATCTGCTATAGGGAAGTAGTTTTAGAAAACAAGTTTGGCAGTTCCATGAACTTCTTTCTTGTATTGATGTGACTTGCTTTAATTCTTTCAGTCCTCACTCCCCACTCAGGAACTCTTCCATTCTGTAGGCGGGCTCTGGCATTTACGGTCATTTCTTCTCTGATAACCGCCCCCCCCCATCTTCCTAAATAATACAAACCTGCCTTTTTTGTCTCCTACTTCAGACTCTGACTTTGGCCTACAAGCTTCTTAATGTGACCCAACCCAGCCTTTTAGAGCTTGCTGGCTGTGTCCCACCTGGGACCAACTCTGAACTACCACTGACAGCTTCTTTGGTGACTCTGTCAAGTAACCTTACTTCACCATTCACTAACTGCCCTGACACTGATGTTGCCACAACCCCCTATCTTTCTTATATCACCCTCTTTGGCATGGCAAGCTGTTTCAAGACATCCGGGATACACTCTGTAGGAATGTTAAGTATGTTAAATTCCTTAAGAGTGTAATAAAACTATAATCCTTGATAGTTCATCTCAACCCCAATGCCCTACTGCTAATAATACCCTGATCTTTGTGGCACTCAGGTCTGCCATCATCTGCCTGTTGGTTGGTCAGGAGTTTGCATGCTTATGCTCCTCTTCCCTGAGCTGGGGGTGATAAATGAAAAGGAGCCCCTACCAATCCCGGTCGTGGACTCAATAGTTGCCCAGCAGGATAAGAGAGCAATTCAAATTTCAAATCTTTCCCCTCTTGGTTGTTGCAGGAATCACAGCAGCTGTCAACACTGGGACAGTAGGACTAGCCACTTCACTAACTTTGTATTATCAACTTTCTTCCCAGTTCATCCAGGACCTCCAGCAAGTGGCTCAGACAATACTAACTCTCCAAGGACAGATAGATTCCCTGGCAGCAGTAGTACTTCAAAACCAAAGTGGATTGGGTCTCCTCACAGCTAAAGAAGGTGGCCTTCTTCCAGAAGAAATGCTGTTTTTATGTCAACCAGTTGTATATAGTAAAAGACAAAAATCCAACAACTCCAGACAAATCTTCAAAAGCGAAGGGAACAGTTCAAGGCCTCTAGCTCTTGGGCCTTCTAGAACCTCATATGGAAATGGGTTCTGCTCTTCCTCACACCTCTTCTTGCTTGTCTTTCTGCTTTTGATTTTTGCACCCTGTTTTACTGACTTCCTTTCTAGATTCTTCCAACAACAAACAAATTCTCTAACTAAACCATTAATCAGTTACTCTTACAGGATTATCAACCTCTGCCCACAGAGACAGATGACAATGATCTTCCAATCAAACCTGATGGTGGGGACCAGCTATACCCTGATAGTGACAATGTCCCTAATCAGCAGGAAGTAACTTGAAGAGCAAAGGTCACCCCTATGTCCTCCCCACCATCACCCCTTCCTAGCTCCTTACTTTTAATAAAACAAAAAGGGAGTAATGTTGGGATCTGTAAGCAGACATCTCTACAGCCAGCCTAAAGGGGCCTGACAAACCGGATATCAGGCATCTGTGAAACCACCTATGGACCACCTGAAGCCACCTGTGCGTACCTTCTCTGGGTCACCTTATAAAAGGACTTGCACCACCACCCACCTCTCTCTCTCCTGCCCTGCCTATAGACGGTCTTTGTATCCCCTTCCCCCTTCCCTTAATAAACCGCCCAAATGGAACCAGTCTCATGGCATGATTTTTGAACCCCCCATGTAACTTTGCTGCACAATCCTAACACTCTGGAAAGTATTCATAGGCATAGAACAAAATGAAAAGCACCTACTCAGAAAAAAAACAAAAAGACTCAAATTTGATGCTACTAGGGAGCCCATGCTGTTCTCACTTGGAGCCGTTCTCTCTTTTGTCCAGGATGTTTTGAAGGCCCAGTAATTATGAGAAGCCTCACCGCCAGCAGAAGACAGGCATCTTTTGGAGTTGATAGCTCCCCCCCCAACTAGATGCGCATTCCAGCATCGTGTTGTGCATAACAATTGCACAGATAATTTTGCCAATTAAGATGCAAAATCTCAGCAGTCGGCAGCTTGACCTCCCTAGAAGTTCCTGGCAGATCCATCCCTCTGAGGAAGCTGCTGTCGGACTTGAACGTGAACTCAGCTCTGTGAACATAGCCTCCTCTCTTCTCCCTCCTCCTGAAAACGACGTAAGCCTGCTGGTGGGTTTGGCTGCCAAGGGATTTCACTTGGGACTACCAAGAGCCTAGCTGGGAACTGAGAGGCAAGACTGCGAGGATGGGAAAGACACCAAGAACTTTGAGGCACGCTTACAAGTGTGCGAGGACCTAGGAAACTGCGCACAGAGTGCTTTTGCACAGTCTTGGAAGGACCTAGAACACCAGAGGACTGACACTGCGGAGCGTGAAGGCCCTGGGCAAGCAGAAAGGAAAAATTGGGAGGGTTTTAAACTCCCTGAAGTTTGAATATTCTGCATACACATACATACCTGGGAAACGACACAAAACTTATGCTATAGTAATTAAGGAAGTCTCCTAACTGAACACACACTGAGCACAAAATTGAATTGACACAGGGCTGAACCCTAGGAAGCCAGACTAAAATAATAATAATAAAAACATAGTTTTGTTTTTGTTTTTAGTGAGCAGAGCATGCTGGTTGCATACTACAAGAGTTAAGCCCAGGAAAGCCACTAAGTACACGGGCAACTGAGAAAAACCTTTCAAACAAAACAGAAAAAGAAAAAAAAAAAGCACACAAACACAAATCCCAGCACCCACAGCCTGGAAGGAAAGGACTATTGACCCTGTAGATATATGTTTCTAAGTGTCCAGTTTTCAGCAAAACATATGACACACACAATGAGACAGGAAAATGTCGTTTCTGTGCAGGAAATACACCCACAGAAGATGTCCCTGAGAGTACCCAAATGTTGGGTAAGGGAGTCAAAGAACTTCAATCAGTTATTAGACATTTGAAAACCCCATTAAACCATTCTTAAATAGATAAACAAATGCTGGGAATGAGGTAGAGAGCCCACTTAGCATAAGGAAAGCTCTGGGCTCAACACCCAGCACCATTATTAAAAAAATACAAGAAATAATAGGAAAGATCTCTCACCAAATAGAAATGACCATAATGAGATAGGCAAAATAAAGGGGAAAATTATCAATTCTGGGATTAAGAGAATAATAGGTACAGTTAAAAATCCACAAGGGAAGCCCAGCTACAAGTCTAAACCTGCGTAAGAGAGACTCAAGCACTTTTAAAGGATTAATAACAAGATGTCAGAGGCCATGCCAATCCCTGCACCCACTTTCCAGGTCCCCATCCCTGTGCACCACATATGTATATACTCCATCCTTGAGGCCATGCTTGGTCCTCGAGCCCTCTGAGGACCCACCATGTGGGCTCTGTCTGTGAAGACAGAGGTCATGTGGCTCCCGTGCCTGTGTCTGTACTTCCCACGCCCCCACAGGGACACATGATGTCAGAAGCCACTTACCACCCAGCCAACCAGAACCCTTAGGACTACCCCATCCAGGCGTCAGTACCAAGTACCATGACTAAACCTCAAGCAGCACCTAACTGAACCAAAGCCAGCTAAGGGGAGAATATCAACAACCAATGCAAATGCTCACTCACTGCAAATGTGCCAGAAGGACTCAACCAATGAACCAGCCTCGGATGCACGATTCCAACAGAAAAGCCAGAAGCAATAGGGAAAGCCAGAATGACACACCCCTCCATGGATTTCCAGTCTTGTAGCAATGGCCCCCAAATGGGAGCAAATTAGATGAAATTATAAACAAAGAACTCAAATGAGCAATCACACATGTATTCAAAGAATTGAAAGGATAACAAGCCCCTGAATAAATTCTAAGGGAACACAAACAAACAGCTGAATAAGACAAGGAAATAAACTCAGGATATGAAAATAGAATTCAATAAAGAGAAATTCTGATGAAAAACCAAGCCAAAATGATTCAGGAAATGAGGATTTCAGTGCCTGGACTAAAAAGCTCAGTTGAAAGCCTCAGCAAGAGGCCCAAGCACATGTGGAGAACTGCATATCATAGGACTTGAAGACAGGAAAAGTAATTTATCCAGCCCAGGTCAAATGTTTAAACAACATAAGTTTTAAACAACATAGGAAAGAATAAACAGAGTCTTTGGGACATCATAAAAAAAATAAAATTTTGAAGTTATGGGCATAGAAGGAAAAAAGAATCCTAGGCCAAACTCATAGAAAATATTTTCAGTGCAACTGTAGAAGAAAAATTCCAAACTCTAGAGAAAGATATAGGTCTATGCCAGCCAAAGAGACACACACAAAAATTAAATCTGCAGGGCTAGACAAGAATCTCCCCACACCATACTATACCTAAGCACCAACTGTGCATTAGGAGATATATTGAAAGCTGCAAGAGAAGGCTCAAGTTACACAGAAGGCAGGCACAGCAGAAGAATAGCTGATTTTTCAATGGGGACTTAAAAGCCAGAGGGTCTTGGGATGATGTATTTCGAGCTGCCAACCCAGACTAATGCATCTGAAAAAATTATCTGTTGTAATAGAAGAAGAAAGAAAAGCTTTTCATGATAAAAGCAGGCTAGAGGAATTTCTGGCCACCACGCCAGCTCTGTGGAGGATACTGGAAGGAATACTTTCGACTGAATAAAAGGATAAACACTTCTAAGAGGCTACAGGGGGGAGAAGAAATGACACCAGGATAGTTGGTGGGTTAGCGAATCACTAAAAGCTAGGAAGGGCAACCAAATGTTCAGAATTAGTACACAACTTCCAGTAACATCTCTGAATAGTAATGGTCTCAGTTGCTCAATCAAGGGACACAAGCCAGCAGCCTGGACCAGAAAATAGCGTCTTTCTTTGCACTGCCTCCGAAATACATACCTCACCATCAAAGACACTATGTTAGAGTGAAGGAGTGGAAAGCAGTATTCCAAGCAAATGGAACCAGGAAATAAGCAGGCGTCATTTCAAAACAAAACAAAACAAAACCTTTTAATTGATTATTTTGAGTTTCACATCATGCACCCCAGTCCCACTCATCTCTCTGTCCCTTCATATTTGCCATCTACTATTTGCAGCTCCCCCTCCCCCCAGATAACATACACACACATACCAAAGCATAGAAAACCTCTCGCTATGGGAACTGTAGTGTGTTGCGGCATACCCCTCTATCCACACATCTTCACTTGCAAATATTTTGAATCACTGTTTTGGTTCAAGGTCTCTGGCTTCTGTGACACCATCAATATTGGATTCTCATCTGGACTCCTCCCAGCTGTTGCCCTGTGTCATGGAGATCCTGCAACGTTGGATCGGCAGAACCTGCCCTTTTACCCACAGGTGATGATGTAGATTTGGGGATGGGCCAACTCGGAGTCCTGGATCTGGTAGCTGAGCTGGTCAGCCAGCTGGCTCTCCCTTAGCTGTGCCACCATTGGGAGCTCTCCAGCACTGCTCTGGCTAGGCCACCCGATGCTGCCAGAGGCAGGAGAGGACATCAGCTCTCCCACTCTCATGCTCTCTGGCCAGTTCATCCCCACCTATGCCTCCAGAGCCAGATCCACTGTGCTGCCCTCTCTCCCAAGTGCTGCAGCCAGGAAGGGGCTGCGCCGGGCTCCAGCTCTCACACTCACGGGACTAGCTCACCCGGTGTCACTGTTTGAATATAATACAAAATAGACTTCAAACTAAAACTAGTTAAGTAAGGTCATTTCATGCTTACTAAAGCGCAATCGAGCAAGAGGACATTACAATCGTAAAAATACATGCACACAGATGGAATAGATTTTATAAAATAAATGTTACTATATAGAAAGTCACAGATTAAACCCATACAGTAATATTGGTGTCTTCAGCACCCCACTCTCACCATAAGACGTATCCTAAAGAAAAAAAAAAAAAAACATTCAGAGAAGCATTTCAGTTAAATGGCATTATAGATCAAATGGACCTACCAGGTATTTATAGAGCACCCCACGCAACAAAAAGAATACACATCCTTCTCAGCAATCCATGGGACTGTCTCTACCACAGGGCACGTGCTGGGAGACAAACTCTCAATAAACAGAGAAAAGTTGAAGCAACTTGTATTCTACGCACAAGCCCCAGGGCAGTGGAATGAAGATCAAAACCAACAGCAAAAGAGATCACAGAAAATATACAAGCATGTGGAGATTAAATGGCATAGTAATTAATTGATAATTAATTGATGTGTTTGAGCGTGTGTGTACCTGCTATGGCAGCTGTGTGGAGGCCAGAAAACAGCTTGCAGGCTTAGAGGCATGTCCCTTACCTGCCGAGCTCTTTCGCCAGTGTCACTGAATGGTGATTTTGAAGAAATCAAAAAGAAAATTAAATTTCTAGAAGTGAATAAAAATAAAAACACAGTATACCAAAGTTTATGGGATAAAAATAAGGCACTCGCTCCAGAGAGGGAAGCTCATAACTCTAAGTGCCTATACTCAAAACAGCAAAAAGCTTAAAAAATATTTTTTTTATATTCCAGCCTCTTTTAAAGTCATTTTGTTTATTTACTTTATAGATATGAAGTGCTTTATTTGAATGGTCACCTGCATGCCAGAACAGGGCATCAGATCACATTACAGATGGTTGTGAGCCACCATGTGGTTGCTGGGACCTGAACTCAGGAACTCTGGAAGAGTAGACAGTGCCCTTAACCACTGAGCCGTCTCTCCAGCCCTCAAAAAAATATATAATTTAATGATGCATGTCAGGGCTTTGGAAAAATGAGAATAAATCAGACTCAAGAGCAGTAGAGAAGGGAAAATACTGAGAACAAGACAGAAATTAATGAAATAGACAAAAAATAATAAAGAGAAGCAATAAAATGAAAAATAGGTTTTATCAAGAGCCTACCATAGAGAGTCTCTGAAAGATTCTACCTAGCAGTGTATCAAAGCAGATGCTGAGATTCATAATCAAACCTTGGACAGAGTGCAGGGAAGCATATGAAAGAAGGGAGAGTTAGTAAGACCTGGAGAGGACAGGAGGGCCACAAGGACCAAATATATCTTGGCACAGGGGTCTTTTCTGAGACTGATTCTCTAACCAAGAACCATGCATGGATATAAACTAGAATCCCTGCTCAGACATAGCGCATGGCAGCTTAGCATCCAAGTGGGTTTTCCTAGTAAGGGGAACAGGGACTATCTCTGACATGAACTCAGTGGCAGGCTCTTTGACCTCCCCTCCCCCCGCCGAGGGAGGAGCAGCCTTGCTAGGCCACAGAAGAGGCCACTGCAGCCAGTTCTGATGAGACCTGATAAACTAGGGTCAGATGGTGAGAGACCAAAAGATCAAAAATCAGCAGTTATTATTAAAGTTTAAGGCCTGAACTAAGGCTAGCTGGGTGGAGAAGTCCAGTAATGCCCTGAGGGGGAGAACCTTCTTTCCCACCCACTAGAGATATAGTTGCTACGAAACTGGCCCATCCCCTTAGGGAGGGACATCAGATCATTATTGGTTTGGGGACCTTCCTATAGCCAATCAATTCAAAGTGCAGCATTTTGACCAATAGATTCTTGCCAGGCAGGAATTGCCCCTGCCTTGGGCATACTGGGCATACTGAGAGGGACCAGAATCTTTTAATCACCCAACTAACCTGAGCACAGGGCTCTTGGCTCTCATTGCTTCGGCAGTGGGGGGGTGTAAGCCCAAGCTGCAGCTTGTAATGATTTATAATAAAAAAAACCTCATGTATTTACAGCGGAGTCTATTTATTCCTGGTCTTTTGGGGTTCACAAACTGGGCAGAACAATGGAAGGGGAGGAGGACCACCCCTATCAGTGGACTTAGAGAGGGACATGGAGGAGATGAGGGAGGAAGGGTGGGATTAGGAGGGAATGAGGGAGAGGCTACAGCTGGGACACAAAGTAAATAAACTGTAATTTATATAAATAATAAAAATTAAAAAAATATTATTGTACTTTGAAAAAATAGGTTTTATGAGACATAATGTTGAAAATCTCTTAGCCAAATTAAGAAAAAGAAAAGACCAAACATTAACAAAATAAAGATGAAAAGAGAGACATTACAACAAATACCAATGAAATTCTTAAAATGATGACATACCTTAGAAACCTATATTCTACTAAATTGGAAATTTTAAAACGAATAAATTTCTAGTTGTACATGATCCATCAAAGTGAACACAGGACAAAATACTTTTAAAAGATTTGTGGTAAGCAATGGTACTGAAACTGTAATAAAAACTTCTAATTAGCAATAGCCCAGGCCCAGAGGGATTCACTGCACAATTCTATAGACCTTCAAAGAGGAGCTGGTGATAGTACGTCTCAAATGATTACATTAAACGAAAAAGGAAACTACTCCCAAATGTTTTTTTTTTTTTTTAAATAAGTGGTAGTATTTTCCTAATTCCATAACCAGAAAAAGATATAACAACAAGAAACAAAATCATAGACCAATCTCCTTGGTGAATGTAGACACAAAAAGTTTCAGTAAAACACGGGGAAACTAAATTCAAAAACATAAAGATAACTCAGCATGACCAAGTTGGCTTCATTCCAGGCATACAGGAATGGTTCAACATAGTAAATCAGTAAGTGTAATTCATCACATAAATGGATGAAGCCCAGAAATCACACAGTGAACTCAACAGATGCAGAAAAGGCCTTCGACAAAATACAACATCCCTTCATAATAAAAGTACTGTAGATATTAGGTATGAAAGGAGGACAGCGCAACATACTAAAGACTATGTCACAAACATACAGCCAACATCATGATAAAAGGAAAAGCCTAACGCATTTTTCACAAGATCGGGAATAAGACAGGTTGCCCATTTTCTCCAATTCTATTCAGTTTAATGCTTAAAGATTTCAGCATAGCAATGAGACAAGAGAAGGAAATAACAAGGTTATGAGTAAGGAAGAAAAATCATCAGGAAAACAATCTCATATGCAATACTGCCCCCTAAGAGCATTGCAGTAAACCCGAGGAACCGAAAAACGTATAAATGTCCAAACACTGACGGCAGAAGTTTAGAAATGCCCCCCCTCCAAAACAGAGCAACTAATATTGTGAAAATGGCCATCCTGCTAAAAGCAATATTCAGATCCAATGCAGTCCCGCCCCCCCAAAAAAAAATCCCAGTGCCGTCTTCACAGAAACAAAAATAAAAATAAATGTTATATGTAGGCACAAAAGACCAAGGCTATTCAATGAGGTCCTGAATAAAAAGGTCACTTGACAAAATATTATCATCATTGATTTCAAATCATACTGCAGAGGCACAGTAATAAAAAGCATGGCACTGGCACATAAAGCAGGCACTTAGCTCACTGGCATGCACTAGACTATCCAGATATAGCTCCATACAACTGCAGCTACCCAACCTTTGCCAAAGATGGCAGAAATAGACATTAGGGGGAAAACAGCATCTTCACTAAACGGTGACGGTGATGGGAAAACCAGATACCTACATGCACTAAACCAACTTCAAAACTCCAAGGACCCCGCCATAAGGCTCATATAAAGAATTTGGGAGCATTACTTTTTTCTATGTTATGGAATAATTTCAGGAATATTGGTGTTAGTTCTAGTAGAATTCAGAAGTGAATCCATCTGAACCTGTGTTTTTAATTGTCTGACTTCGTTTTATTATTTCAATGTCATTTCTGGTTATAGATCTATTTGAATTGTTTATTTCATCGTGGTTAAATTTTTGTATGCTGTATACATACATCTGTCAATTTGTTTTAAGTTGTCCAAGTTAGTGGTGTAAAACTTTCCAAAGTATGTCCTCATGATTTTCTCAATTCATTGGTGTCTTTTCTAATCTCTCTCTTTACATCTCTAATTTTATTAATTTGCATGTTATCTCTTTCTTTTGTTTGGTTTGCTTATCATTTCAAAGAGTCAACTAACTCTATGTTATAGTTGTGGTGAATAGAGCAGCAACAGGCGTGGTTGTGCACATATCTCTAAGATGCTATGGATTCCTTGGAGCATATGCACAGGCGTGGTAGAGCTGGAGCAGATGGCAGATCCATTTCTCATGTCTTGAAAAAACTTCATACTGACTTCCATAATGGTTGCATGAGATTTCAGCTACTTCAAGAGTGATAAGCTTTTCCCCTACCCCGCATGCTCCCCAGGACTGTTATTATTTGTTTTCCCGATGGAAGCCACTGTGCTGGGGTGAGATCGAATCTCAAAATAGTTTTAATTTGCATTTTCCCTGATGACCGAGGTTGTAGAACACTAAAAATATTTAGCAATCACTCGTATTTCTGCTTTTGAAAGCCCTCTGTTTAATTCCATAGTCTACTTTTAGACTGGGTTGTTTGTTTTGTGTTGAAGGGTTTTTAAGTTCTTTTTATATTCTATTCCCCTATCAAATGCATAGCTGGTCAAAAGAAGTTTCCCTTCTTTGTGAGATGTCTCTTTACTCAGACAGTTTCTTTTAAAGTACAGGTTGTAAGATTTTATAAGGTCCAATTTGTTGATGTACTTTTTGAAGAACTGCACCCTGTTTAGAAAGTCCTTATCTATGTGTATGTGTTCAGACTTGTAATAACTTCTTGAAGGATTACCTGATGGAGAATGAAGAAACTTTCTTCAGCTCCTCTGAACATTTTTACTTTTCAGTCTACTTATCAGATATTACAATAGCTGCACCTGCTTTTCTCTTTTCTAGTTGCTTTTTCCAATACCTTTTCCATCTTTCTATTCTAAGATGGTGCATATTGTTCATGATAGAGTGTGTTCTTTGGAGGCAAAGGAAAGAAAGAAAGAAAGAAAGAAAGAAAGAAA
Source organism: Meriones unguiculatus (assembly GCF_030254825.1). Classification (NCBI taxonomy): domain Eukaryota; kingdom Metazoa; phylum Chordata; class Mammalia; order Rodentia; family Muridae; genus Meriones; species Meriones unguiculatus. The sequence continues at coordinate 114,387,282 of NC_083355.1, read as the reverse complement.
GAAAGAAAGAAAGAAAGAAAGAAAGAAAGAAAGAAAGAAAGATGTTTCTTAATCAAATCTCTGTCTTTTCACTGGGGGAACTGAGATCATTAACATCTAGAGTTACTAACAGATAGCCATTAATTTCTGTCATTAATTTTTTTTTCAGTCTTTTCTTAGACATCTTTGATTCATTGTCCTGGGACTGCAGCCTATCTGGTGTAACCACACCATTTTTTTACTGTTGAAGTATTCCTTCTGCTATCCTCTGTGGAGCTGAGAGCTGGTTTGGTGCTCATAAACTCTTTATTGTGGGGATTTCTTTTCTTGTCCTGTCCTTTTAGCGTTCTGTAGACTTCCCATACATACAGAGAACATCTTGTTTTCTAGATTTGGGAATTTTTTTTTTCTAAGATTTTATTGAAAATATTTTCTATGCCTTTGGTGTGGATTCTGCTTCTTCTTGTCCATAATTACAAGATTTGGTCTTCCATGTATCCCAAAGTTTTTCCACGTTCCGCTTGTATTTCTTAAAATTCCTCATTAACCTTTCCTGGATGATGCAACCCTCCACCTTGTCCTCAAGTCCTGACACTCTTCCCACACCACACTGTGCTGACGAGGATTCCCACTGAGCTTTTAGTTTGGCTTATTGAGTTTTTAATTTCAAGCATCATTTTGGCACGTTTTTTTCTTCAGTAAGTTTATCTCTATTGAATTCTATTCTCATATTTTGGATTGACTTCCTTATCTCATCCAGATCTGTGTGTTTGTTCTTTTGGAGTGCATTCATGTTTTCTTTGAGTTGCTTGAGCATAGTTATAAATATTCTTTGTAAATTCTTTGTCTCATTGGGATCCATCACCAGTGGAACGAATGTTCTTTGTAGAAAATGTGCTATCTTGATTTTTTGAGTTGTTTTTTCCCTCTGTGCTGGGACTTGCATACTTAAGTTAGTTAGTTGTGTTTTTCTTTCTTTCTTTCCTTTAAATGTTATTTTAAAATTCACGTCTCCTTTCTTCTTTCAGTGTGAGGGGGCATTTACAATGTTCAAGATAGGACTAAAATGTTGTTGGTTTCCTGCCTATATCCATGGAACCTCCTGCACCTGTGGGCCTTCCTTTGGTGTGTTGACCGTCCTCCCTGAGGCCCCTGCACCTGTGGGCCTTCCCCTGTGGCCATTTAGCCTGTTCTCCTGACCTGCAGCTTCTGCCTCCATGAGTTGAGGAACTCTCTGCAGCTGTGGCCCTCACCCTGGATTAAGCCTGTGTCCATCCTGTGTCCATAGCTTGTCCTGCTGCAGCAGTGGTTGTCAGAACTAGCCGAATGTCTCTAAGCCTTAATGAGAATCAGATACAGTCTCTACTCTGTAGCCACAGCTTCTGCTCTGTTATATGACCTTGGGAGTAGCCTTTCAATGCTTGCAATGGACAGAACCTTCCTGAGCTACGGGGAAGTAAGTTTCTTTTCCTTTCCGGGCCTTGTATGCCAGGGTGCTGCTTGGCTGTCTGGCCTAAGGTGAACCTCTGTGCTTCTGTTGTACCCATGTTGGTGCCCATATCCCATGTCTAGTGCCTGGCTTGTAGTCATGTCCTAGAACTGAGGAAAAGGAGCTTTGGAACCTGAGTGGCTTTTTCCCAGCCTAGAAGACCTCACTGAACAGTAGGGAAAGCAAAGGCAGTGTGAGGCCAGCTGGAGTCAGAGCAGGGCTGGAGTGGTCTTGCCGAGGGCTCTCTGTCTACTGATGTTCTTCTACCAACAAGCCTCCCTGGGCATTGCATGAGCGGCATCCTGTGATGCCTTGACCACAGTCCCTACAAACATTCCTGGTGATGGTGGTTGTGATTTGAATCAGGAATTTCCTCATAGGCATTTAAACTTCTGGTCTCTGATTGGTGGCATTGTTTGGGGAGGTTTCAGAGGTACCATCTAGGGAAGGCAAGAACATCCCAAGGAACATACAGTCTCACTTTATTCCCAGTTTTCTCTCTGCTTCATGACTGCTTGATTGAGGTAACCTGTAAGCTTCTTGCTTCTGCAATCATGTTTCTCTGCCATGATGGACTCAACCTTCTGGAACCATAAGCCTAAATAAACCCTTTCTTCTGTAATTTGCCTCAGTCATGGAGTTTTGTCACAGCAACAAAAAATTAACAGGAGGCCAATGTACTCTGTCTCCATTGTCTTTGTTTCCATGTCTGCAACAACCATGCTCCTATGCTACAAACACACACACACTTCCGTTTTCTCTGTCTATTCAGTTTTAACCTGATGGGGATGCCTGCTTGATCTAGCCTGCTCTGTGCAATCCTTTCTGCCTCCCCTCCTAGTCCACTCTATTCTACCAATCTCTGCAACCCCCTTGTGCTCTGGCCTGTGCTCCAGGGCGTCCATCCATTCCCCTTTGCTAAATTTGCTTCATCCCTTTAGTCTATCCCTTTAGTCCTCCTACCCCTCTGGGTTCTGCTTTGCCTCCCGTGTACAGCCCCACTGACAGACACTTGGCATTCAAAATGGAAGGTGCTGTACAAAGATCCACCCTGTGAGCCCCTTCCCTGAGTCCCCCTCCCTGTGATCAGCTTTTCCAACCAACACCCTCATGAGCTCATGTTTGAAAAAGTCAACAACTGTGAAGCGAAAGCAGGCTTGTCTCCTTGATAGCTCCCAGATCCCCTTCTGATCAGCTTCCCATCCTCAGAATGCTCCGTGAGATCTTAGCAAATATCCACCCTGGCGCCAGCTGGCACCTGCTTCATTGACTGTGGTGTCCCAACAGGCCATCCTGCAGTTTGTTGGGGGGTGGGAAGTGGTCCTTAGAGCCTTACTTCCTTCTTCTCTTTCTCAGGAAGAAGATTCCTGGGAAGGCAACTTGAGTGTCTCTTATCTACTTCAGCCTCCCACCCCTCTGTTGTGACCATCAAAGAGTAGTCACAGCCTTTGAAGGCTATGCTGAGAAGGAGTTCAAAGTCAGCCTGGCTGCGGTGATCTTCCCATCTCAATTGCTGGAATAACAGTATAGAAACAACAGATTCCCATAAGCAGACGTCAGGGCCTCAGCCCAGCACCCTAGCATTTAGCTGCCATAGAATAGGGTATGGCAAGAGTTTGAGAAAAGCTTACTGCCTGTGTTTCTGTTTCCTCTGTTGTTGCAAAAATCTGTTTGAGAATCCAGCATCGAAGGCTAGATTTTGGATAGTCATTTTCCTTTGCATATACGAATGTAGAGGTGCTCTCCCAAAGAGATCATTCTGATTGATTATTTTATGATGATTTGTTTCACTTGAGGACATATTTTCATGTCAGTACATGAAGATGAACTGCATTTTCACTGGCTGCATAATGTTTTATTATGTGGACACTTTATTTTGGGCACTGGCTCCTCTGTTGAAATTTTGGAGTTTTTATTTTATTTCACTCTTTGCCAAAAGTGAGCATTCATAGCCACCTACCCTCATGTGCCTGCTCCAGTGGTCATTTCTGTGGAGAGCTGCCACATTAGTGAGTTCTCCATTGTTGTGATAAAATACCTTGACAAAGAGCAAGTTTTTGCCTTTTGACTCATAGTTCCTGACAGGACATAGCTCACCATGGCAGGGAAGGCATGGCAGCAGGAGCATGAGGTTATCACAACACTCAGAGAACCTGCAGGTCATGTCCGTCTCCCACCCAGGAAGCAGAGAGAGTGAGAGCAGGAAGAGAGGCTGGCCTCTTCCGGTGATAGACTTCTCCCAGTGTGGCTACATCTCCCAAAGACTCCATAAGTTCCCTAAAGAGTACCACAGACTGGGCACCAAGTGTTTATATACATGAGCTTATAGGCCACTTTGTAATCAAACCACAAGAGCATTCTTAACAGTATCATGGCTCAGTTAAGGAATAAGCTTAATTGAAAGTACATTCGGGGGCCAGTGAGATGGATCAGCAGATGAAGGCGCCAGGCCTATTTGACCTGAGTTTGATCTTTGGGACACACACACATACACACACTATAAAATACATGTTAATATAGAAATACAAATACTGAGAGCTATCAAGTTACCCTTCAACACAGCCTTTTAATCAGCCTCTAATAGCCTAGCTACAATGATCTTTCTAAAGTTAATTTGATCATTATAAACATTCAATATCTAGGTCCAGAGAGGTATTAGTAAGTGCTGCATGTGTGGGGGCCAATTCCCCGCTGGCAGAGCCAGACATAGGAGTTTCTATGATGGCCTGCCTCAACAGCAGCTGCCTAGCTTTTGGATCCCAGGAAGGCTACTCACTTCTCACCTCAGCAGGCCAGCTGTGGCTCCTTAGTACTCTGTCCACAATCCACGGGCATGGGGAGCCACTCTGCCTCAGCCCCAACCCTCTGGACACAGCAGTGGGTCTTAGGGTGGGCTTCTCTGCTGACCATCATTATAGGAACAGCCCCCACAGGGGCTACAAATTGCTTGCACCACCTGGTGGGAAGATTCAATTTTCACCTGGGAAAGGAGAGGGTGGAGGGAGATATTGTCTCTGACAGGCCAAGTGGTACTTCTGATCTAGCTGTGTTGCAGAGGCAGAAGTGGCCACCCTCCTAGCCCTGCCAATGGGAACAGTGTTGTCAGGGCCCGTGAGCAGCTAACTTTCCCATTTCCATCACTGGGGTCACGCGACGCACTTTCTTTTTGGCTGTTCTCATCTGAAAATGAAGGGGTCTCATACTCTGCAGGCCCTGGCCTCTCACCCTGGACCCTGCCCAACATTAGAATACACATCTGTCTGCAAACCTGGCATGCTTGCTCTATGTTGGGCAGTGGGCTGGTGCAGGGTATCAGTCAGGAGGCTGGTCTTGAGGCTGGTCTCCACGACAAGGCGTCCCCAGAACATGAGGAGATGGCAGAGTTCAGGCAGCCATAGGGCTCTGGGAAAGTGTATCTGGCTCCGGCCACATGCTGTCACTTGTTTATCCAAGAGCAGTGATAGTTATAGTTCAGAATCCATGGGAGGTCGGTTTCAGACCCCAGCTCCACAGATGCTCACATCCCTTATAAATGTGACATTGTTTTTCAAATAGGAGATGACAGCTGGAAAATTCCCAAATAGCCACTCAAGCCCTAGGCTGAGCTGTGGAGTCCAAGCCATGAGGCTTGTTGGTGTGGGCATGGGAATGCACAGGAATGCTGCCCATTTGCAGTTCTGAGCCAGGCAGAGAGGGTGGGGCTGTTTGCTGTCATTGGAAAGAAGAGCGATGGGTGTTCAGGGTCTGAGGAGGGGAGAGTTCTTTGGGTTTACCCTCTGCAGTCTGGGTCATGGAATTTGGTAGGTTGGTCTCCCTCCCTTTTGAAAGGGGAGTGCCATCTTCCATTTGAGTGTTTAGGTGGCCCTACTTCTAATGAATGGAGCCCTTGTGGTTGGTAACAATTAGCTTGGGAATGAGTTCTTCAGAGATGTGACCAAAGAACCAGAGACTCTTAAGAGGGATTGATTTCGGCTCATGGTTTCAGAGTAGCCCACAGTCCCCTGATGTTCTGTAGATTCTGGGCTTAGAAGGCAGAGCATCATGGCAACAGGTGTGTGCGTGCGTGTGTGTGTGTGTGTGTGTGTGTGTGTGTGTAGGGTGGCTTACACTTCACAGTGGCCAGGAAGCAGAACAGTAACTGGGAGATGCTTCCTCGACCCAGGCCCCACCTTCCACCAGTCCACCACCTCCACCTCCCAATGGCTGGTTCATATTAGAATCCATCAGTGCCCTCAATTACTCCTTAGGTCAGAGTCCTCAGAAACTCATCCACTCTGGGAAATACCACACATGATGCTCAGAGATTGGCTTCACTGACATCCTAGGCATCTTTAGTCCTGTCAAGTTGGTCAATCAAGCCACCATCTAGTCTGTCCTGACCCTTGAGAGGTAGACAGGGCAGGCACTTAGTGTCTCTGTGTGTACCTGTGTCTTTGTTTCTCCCTCTCTGCCTTTCCCATTCTGTGTGTTCATGTTTGACTGTGTGTCTTTCTGTCTCTTCCTTGTGTGTCTCTGTCTGACTGTGTATCTCCTCATCTCTCTCTCTCTCTCTCTCTTCCTCTCTCTGTTTTTGTCTCTTTTGCTGTATCTCCTTCTCAACAGAAGGATAAAAGATAAAGATTGATTTCTTTACCTGTCCCCAGGAGCCTCAGTTTCCCCCAGGTGAAATGTGTCAGCATGGACTCAATGTTTTCCCTCATGTTGTTTTTTTCCATGAGTCTCAGGTTTGGCTCTTGATTTCTATCAGGCACATCTTGTCCAGTTCTATTTTGAGCTGTCATCTTCCCCTGGTGAGCACAATTTTCAAGCCCCTCTTCCATCATACTTTTTATTTAATAATATAGCTTTTCGAAGTAGCCTTCTATTTTTACTTTTCCTGTGGCAAGATAATTTCTAACCCTTTTCTCACCACCCAAGTCAATTTCCTTTGTTAATTTCCAAGCTTCTCCCTCCTGCAGGGGCCTCACCTCTTGTTACTTAATTGATTTTTCTACCACATAATTCTGTGATTTCATCAATAAGCAATTTTAGAGCCATTGTCAATTTCTATTTTTTATTCCATTTGATGCGCTCAGTGGCCACTGCTCGGATTAGAAACGAGATGAGGTTTCATTATCTCTTAGATGCCAATTCTCCCCCTGGAGCCTTTCACAGCAGCAAGAACATTTCTGAACTTTTTATATTCCCTTCTAATTAATTATTCTCCATTTTTATTCACTTGCCTGACTTCAATCTTTCGAGTTAAGGGTGTGAATTAACACCTGCCTCCTGTTCCAAGTGTTATTTGGACTTTGGGAGACTTCTGTAGGTGGACTAGCTCACCCACGCGTGGTCCTCCTGTAGGAACGGCAGCAACCCAGGGCCGTCTTGTTTACATTGACTGGGGTTGCCAGTGCCTGACTCTGTACTCAGGCTTGATTGTACCTTGGCTTTGTTTAAGGAGCCATGCTGGGGTTGGGAAGATGGCCAAATGAGTAAAGAGCTTGCTATGTAAGCATCAGGGCCTGAGCACCCATGTCAAGCCAGATGGGCCCCTGTGTCTGCGAAGCAGGGACACGGGAGGTGGAAACAATCGGATTCTGACTCCCAGAGCTTGCTGATCAGACATGTTAGGCAACCGGTGAGATCTAGGTTCTGTCAGAGACCTTCTCTCAAAAGACAAGAGAGAAGATACCTGGAAAGATGGCTCAGTGGTTAGGAAAACCTTACTGCTATTGCAGAGGACAGTTTTGGTGCCAGCACCCACATGTGGCTCACAGCCATCTATGGCTCCAGTTCCAGGGAGATCCAACACCATCTTCTGACCTCCAAAAGCACCAGGTACCATGTGGAACACAGATACACGTGTAGGCAAAGTACTCATACACATAAAAAAATTTAAATCTTTAAAAATTAATAAGATGGAGACCAATAAAGAAAGACAGCAGATGTCAACCTCTGGCCTCCTCACGTACACACACGTGTAATCCTCAGCACACATGAACATGTAAACATACACACACACAAAGAGAGAGAGTCAGAGACAGACACAGACAGACAGACAGACAGACAGACAGATAGATAGATAGATAGATAGATAAATAGAGACTAACATAAAATAATTTTAAAAGTACGTGAAACGCTGAGGGCAAGAGACACTAGGCCCTGCTAGCAGTGGGTGTGGGAACTATCGCCACGCGTTTTTGGTGCCTTGCTCAAGGCAGGTAGGTTTGATTGATGGGGCTAAGACACCGCAGACCCCGTTAGATGCTTTCACCACCTGAAGGAAAAAACCATTACAAAAAAATTCCTGATTTCTTGTGACTTGTATCGATCGACTTTGTCCGCCACTGTCTCAGAGGAAAGGTTATCTGCCATCTCGGCAGACTGACCCTTGCAGCACATTAAAGCTGACACCTGCGTAGCTCACCTGTGACCCTGACTGTCGGACTCCATGGGGGCATGGAAAGCATCTGCCAAAAAAAAAAAAAACAAAACAAAACAAAAAAAAAAAACCATTAACTTCTGCCTTGGGGACAACTGGAATGTGCCCTGTCCCTGGGGGATGGAGTACACCTCAGAAGCTGCCACAGAGCAGGGGTCAAAGAACCTTGATGCAGTGCCCAACCTGGGTTGCTTGCTGAAGCCGCCTCTCCCCACGGACCCAGCCACTTCGGGGCTGCAGGGTCATCCCAGCCAGCAGCTTCGTGGTCTCAGCCTCCTGTGAGCTGAGCCCTCTCCGTGTGTTAGGAATCAGCCGCCCCGCCCCACAGTACCCACAGTACTTGTCCTGCGATGCCCTTGTCAGGAGGAAGTTGAGGAGCACAGGGCTGGCGGCACGTGATGGCATTTCTTAAGGACGATTTTCAGGAGGCATGACCGTTAGTCTCAGAAAAAAAAAAAAAGGAAAAAAAAAAAAAAAAAAGCAGCCACCACCCCCAACTGGCTGTTTTTCTTGGACTCCAGGAAGCTTGGGGATAGAACTCCAAGGCTGGTTCTTGTGAGCCGAGCTTCAGGTCAGGCTCATCCACAGTCCCCTTGCCTTGTTCACTGACCTCATGACTAGCCGATCCCATGCTGTCACTACATGGGGTGCTGGGACTGCAGCAGTGACATGTTCTGCATGGTTATCATCTAGGGATGCGTCTAGGTCAATAATGAAATAAGCCAGGCCGCCTCATACTGAGAATAAAAAAAGGAGGAAGGGTGGAAGTGGCTGGCACAGGGACCGCTTGAAAGAGTTAACAAAGCGTAGACAGACACGCCTCCCTGAGGAATTGTGATGTTTGATCTTTATTGTCAAGTTGACAGGATTTAGAATCACCATGGAGACAAATCTCTGGGCATGCCTGTAAGGAATTAAGAGGTCTTCCAGATTGGATTAATCGAGGTGGGAGACCTCCCCACATCTTTGCTCCCTAGGTGTGGGCAGCACCATTTCAGGAGCGGGTCTCCTGGATTAAATACAGAGGAGAAAGCGAGCTGAGCACCCATTTCTCTCCTTCCTGACGGTGGATGTTGCAATGTGACTCACCACCTCCTGCTCCTGTCACCACATCATGATGCTCTGTACCTTCTGAGTGTGAGAAGCCCTTCTGTCTAGAAGTTACATTGACAAATGTTTTGTCCCCTGACAAGGAAAATAATGAATACACTAGGTGATGCTTTCGCAGAGATATCATGACTGAGAAGAGACTAGAGGCGGTATAGAATAGAGCCAGGCCCAGACAGGACCTAGGCTGCCCTAGGAATAGCCAAAGGAGGGAAGGGGTGGGCCATTATCTGTAGGAGCCTTGTGTGTCTATGGCTCTGGTAACCTTGGGCACACCTTTCCTGAAGTCCTTTTCTGAAACAAATAATCTGTATAGCAAATTCCTGCACCGATTTCTCTGCAAAGACAACCTTGTGCTTTTAGACCATCTGTCATCAGTTCCTGTCCTGTGATGGTGCAGTGTCTGTGTGAGCACATGCTTGCACCCTCACAGACAATGACAGTGCATCTGTGGCTCAGTGCCTGCCTCAGTGGAACAGGGACCCCAGTAATGACTCCCTTGTGGCACCTTGCTGGAAGGGTGCATGTTGGTAGGGCTGACACGAGTGGCCTTGGGCTGTGCCTGGTGCCTGGCCCAGAGGAAGGGCTCCATAGGCGTCAGCTCACATTAGCAGAGTATGTACATTTGCCATGTGGGACTGGTTAGAGAGGGCGTGAGTCTGGCCATGGTTACTGACACGATCAGTTACATAAGTTCTGACGGCGGCGAATGGTCTGCGAACAGCTGGCAGGATGTATATAATCTAATAAGAACTCGTAACCTCTTTAAAGCCATGAAGTGCTTCCCAGCTAATCTCGAATTTGGTTTGAGGATGACCTCATTTTACGAGAAACAGCCTTACTGTCAGCACGTGGGTCAGTGAGTGAGTTCCCTGCCCCCTACTGTGGGACCCCTGAGGGTCCACAACCGGCCTTCAAGGGAGGTGAGCAAGGATGTCCAAAAGCTGGCTGATAGTCCTGGAAGTTGTCAGCATGGGGGCTGCTGGCAAGGGACCAAGGGACTTAAACCATCTCTCCCAGGGGTCTGTTTGGGGAAGGTGTGATGGAGAAGGGGAAAGGTACTTCTCTGAAGAGTTGATCTGGGGAGAGGCCTCAGGAAAGTGAGTGAGGCCAGTGCAACTGAGCAGATGGGGCTGTCTGGTAAAGGCTGGGTCTCCATCTTAGAAAATGCAGCTGGGTGTGGTGCCTCGGGCCCCAGACCTTGCATGCGGGTCTTGGGTCTCAGTGCTTAGGCCAGCTGGGGATGCCAGGCTCTTCTGACTTTAACATTACAGGTCAAGCTCAAGCCTCCCTCTCCAGGACCTCAGTTTCCCTCAGGACCAGAAGGAAGGGGAAAGACCTCCAGGCCCACTCAAGTTGTCTTGTTCTTCAAGTTCACGGCACAATCAAGGGTGGAAGGTAGCCTGGAATGTTCCCCCTCACTATTACCCCCTTGAGCTGAGCAAGCTGGGATCCTGAGAATGCGTGGGTTAGGTCCTGTAACGTACATGCAGGGGAAAGTGGGCCTCAGGCCTCAGCCGAGGGGGGCTTATGGTTCTGCTTCCCAAAGCAGAGCTGTCTCTGGGCACAAGGCCAACCTGGACACTGAAGAGCTCTGGCCTCCTGATTTTCCTCACTGCCCTAGTGCCTAATTGAGCACAGGACAGTATCTATGGCACGTATACAATAAACATTACTTCAGCCATCTGGAACAGTCTTCCCACAAGCTGTCCATCACTTTGGGGCCCTAGGCCAAGTTCTGGGGGATGCACTGCTTTGGAGAGAAGGAAGACTCCTCAAGAGAGCCCTGCCCTTCAACTTCGCCAGCGTGGCATCACATCCCACTGCAGCAAAGCCTTACTCCTGATGCCGACTTTAAACTCAGGCATGAAGTCATAGTTAGGAGTAGTGGGACATGTGGGACAGGGTTGCAGGCCCAGGTCAGGCAGACATGGCACAGCATGTGCAAACCCTGGTGGGGAGGGGTCCCTGATCTCGAAGGGAGGGAATCCACGGCTTTCTCTATTCTTCTGTAGAGCTGACACCATGAGGTGTTCATTTCTTTCCCTACCTCATTCCCACCCCTGTGGTAGCTGATATAAGCTGTTCTGTAAGACAGAGTATAAAACATTCTTCTTACACTTTTTTTTTTAAACTAAGAATTTTATACATGCTATAATGTATTTGGTGAAATCCACCTTCCATTCTCTTTCCTCCACATCTCTCTTCATCCCTTATCATTTTTTAATCCAAGCAGCATGTGCTGTGTTTAAATCACGGAGTTCACTTTGTGCTGCTTGTATGACCACGGGGAAAGGTCTGTTTTGGTGGGACTTGGGGGTAGTGCCAGGTGGCTCTGGAGGACAGCAAGGGACCTGGGGAAATGTCAGGATCCCAGGTTGTTCTGCTGGCTTTATAGGCTGCTCCAGGTAAAAAGTTTTAAAACATTTCAAGTTGAGGTATAAGATGTAATTGCATACTTCTTAAGCACACATGAATTTCATACACACAGGCACTCAAGAAACCTCAAGGCAGCCTTAGAATATGTATTGTGTTGTTTGAGACAGGGTGCCCCCATGTAGCCCAGGCTGGCCTTGAACACTCGATCTTCCTGCCTCAGCCTCCCAAATGCTAAGATGACATGGAAGTATCACGATGCCTATAACTCTAAGATATTCCAGTATCAAGAGAGACTGTGCTCACCCCCATGGGACAACTACCCGAGGCCAACCATCAGATCCTAAAGACAATGCCTCAGTCTGCTCTGCTCTGGAGTCTTACCAAGGACAGAGGTTGGAGAGCGCAGGGCACAGGCATTCCCCTGACAAAGGTCTTCTTGCTCAGCATCCCACAGTGGAGTGGAGGAGTAGCTAAATGGAGGGGACAACTGTTGGGTCAGCAGGAAGCCACACCCCCCGGTAACCACCTGCCCCTTGGATAAGGACAGTAATGCAAAGCTTCCAGACATTATTGCACCGAGGAGGATTCGGTTTCCAGCCCACGAGTGTGTGCGGCAGATGGTTTGGGGGTACATGAATGGCCCCATAAGAAGTGTGTGCTTTTGTACCTGGTTCCCTAGCTCTGCCGTCGGCTTTGAGAGTCCTCTGCCCATTGGTGGCTCAGACTTTTCATCACTGTGTAGTGCTCTCTGCAAAGGTGTGATTCATCTGCCCTTGGCCCCATCATAGCACCTCTTCTTCTGGTCCTCATGGAAGACAACCTTCCTACTCTCCCCCTCTTCCCATTCTCTGCAGCTGAGCTCATGGACATCAAGACTTGAAGGAGTGGAGTCCATTGAACCAGCTCCCCTCCCATTCAGGCGGTACCCATGGCTAGAGGCCTTACTATTACACTAAAAACCATGAATGCTGTAGGCATGGTTGGATGCCAACTCGGGGATATGGGCCTCCTGGGGCTGACTCAACTGCTGCTCCGTGCTGAGCCTGGCCCTGGAGCCCAGGGACCAGAGAGCAAGCACTTGAGCGTGCAACCAACCCTCTTCCAGACAAAGCCATGGGAGAGCCTCTACTGGAGATACTGAGCTCCCGGGGTGCTTGGAAGGCACCTAACTTTCCCTGACCCCACATTCCCAGCTGAGAGCAAAGCTCTGAGACTACTGGGTTGGTGAATTCGTGGCAGAAGACAGTAGGCCTGTGTAGCACTTCATGTCCCCAAAGGAATAGCCATGGATTTGAGGAAACAGGTTTTTGGAAGTTTCTGTGGAAGTGACAAGATCCCAGGGGCCAGCTAAGATCCCTTTCTGCCCCATTGGCAAAGGCCTTTGGGAGGTTGCACAGTCAAGAGTATTTGGAATCCTCAGGAAATCTGGGTGCTTTGGGGCTGAGTGTTTTGTTTCTGCCAGTGAGAATTTTAATTAGAGTTTTCATGAGGGTCGGATGGCTTTGTGATGAATGGCTGAAAATAGCCTCAGTGGACACTCTAGATGGAGAGGCCTAAAAACAGAAGCAGTCTTCAAAGAAGCACACGGGGTGCCCAGCCTGAAGTACCTCCTCTGGAGACCCAGGGACTGGTTCCCAGGGTCCCCACCTTGCCCTGTGCAGCTAGGGCACACACATATGGCTCCAGGACCGTGGCCTGACCAAGGCCGGAAGGACCTTTAGGGTAGTAAAGAGGACACAGGCCTGCATTCTGTCTACTCACACTTGGACAGGCTTCCTTTATCCCACTTCCACCCTCCCGAGTTCCTGTGCGGCTGTCCCTGCTCCCACCCTCCCCCTATCTTAATAATCCCTGGCCTTGAGCAGGGAAGAGAGTCCCAGATGCGGAGAACTGCCTTTGATTCCCAGTGGTGTCCTTGTGTTTGATCTGGGCAGTTTTAAGCAGTGAGAAGGATTTTATTTATGCCTGTTACAAAGGAGAGAAAAAAAAATGGAATTCCATTCCAAACATAGTGAAGACAGCCTGGAGCCAGCAGAGTGAGTGGATAGGGGGTCTATGGGTGGGACATCATAGCCTCGGCCTTAATGTGACCTGTAGGCTTACAGTTGGAAACTGAGGCTCCAACTCAACTCAACTGTGTGGGGAGGCGGAATGTGTAGGAACAGTTAGGCCCAGGGTTGTTCTTAGGAACTGCTGGAGGTAAATTCCTTACCTCAGAGCAACTTTCATAGAAGGGATCTGGATGCCTCTCCGTCACCATGTGGTCCCCTCTGCTGTATGACAGGATGGAAGCTCTGCTGCTTGTTTATGAGGGGAACAGAGCTCTCCCATCCTTAACTATCTTTCCTGGGATTTGAGGCTTTTCTTCTCCCAGGTCTCAGTCATGTGACTTTCACAGGAAGCCATTTCCCTGATGGCTGTTGGCACAGAATTTTCCAAAACGAGCAGCGATGGCGTCTTCCTTCTCATCCTCCATAAATGCCACGTTTCTTGGCACGGCTGCCTTCCTTCTCTCCTAGCCACCAGCTGTCCAGTGCTTAGTGTCCCCTCGAGCCAAAGCTCCAGAGAACCACGTAACCTGCTTCCGAGGCCCCTTCTAAGGAAGGTGGAACCAAGAGGGAGTGTTTGTGGGAGAGAGAATCAGAAACCACAGCTGAGGTGTCGATCGTTTGGCAGATGAGAAATAAGCTCAGGAAAGTCCAGTCCCTGGGAAGCTGAGCTTCAAGGGCCCATGACTTGGTCCATGGCTAGCCTTCTATAAAATATGCTCTGAACTACCCCTTCTGGCACCCCTGCCTTTGCCCTGAGAAGTCAGCAGACTTCACTTCTAAAAAGGGCATCCCTGGCTTCATCAAGGCCTGTCACACCCACCTCCCTCTGAACATTGGAAACCCTTCTTGTCTTCGGGAGGCTTCACCTTGGGGCTCCAGGGGGTACCCTCTTCACAAAGCTGGTTTGAACTCATTTCCGCTCCTGTTTCCCAGGCTCCAGCTTGTGCCTCTGCCCTTGGTTCCTCCCAGGGCTGCTGCTTCGACACACTCTGCACAGCTGTGTACGGGGTTGGAGGGGGTCCGCACGTTCGAGGCCAGTGTCACAGGGTTAATTAGGAGGAATCTGCTAAGAGCCTTCCTGACTCTGTTTTCCATCTATGGATGTTGTGCGGGCTACAGAAACCAGCAACGGCTCCAAATGTGCGCAGGGAAAACAACACCAGAGCTGACTCCCTCCCAAGGCTCATTACGGGGACAACAACATGACAAGTTAATATTTTTAGTGGTGAATGATGAGGAAAAGCATCATGCTAAGTCTTTGGGGAGTCTCCCCCACACTCTCCCTAAGATGTTTAACTTCCTTCCAAAAAAACAAAGTTTAAATAGTTGGTAGGCACAAACTTGATGAAAATTTGACATTTGATAAGAAACTAATTTGGGTGTGCTTTTTTAAATACTTTAAAACACTAAAGTAATAAACAACATCTATAAATGTCAAGCTTTTCTATTTTGATTACGTTGCTTTGATTTTTATCAACATTTTTTATTAAAAATCCACTATAAATGAAATAGAGAAGAGGCGATAGGCGCAAGATAAATCTTACAATTATCCAGACATAGGCGACAGCACCCCATTTTTTCTCAGCACTGGGGATTATTTTTTGTCTTGCTACAGTTATTATGATGTCTTTATCTTTGTCTTTGAGTCTAGGAAAACTGTGGCGTGATGGGAACAGGAATTAAATTGTGAAGCGAAGGTGGCTTTCCAGCTCAGACAGATCAGGAAAATGCCAGGGCGGGGGCGGAGCAGAGGACGTGCTCAGACGCTCAGCCCTTGGACTGCAGGAGGAATGCAGGACTCTGTGGACTCTCCTCCAGGACCTGCCCCTCCCCTGGGTACTTCTAACATTCTTCTCGGAGTCCTGCACCATCCAACCATTCGCCCCCACCCCTTATCCTAGGATTCTGTGTTTAACCGAGATCTCCTGTTGAAAAGGAACGCTCTATGCAGTCCTCACTTCCCTTACTAGAGGACCCACATGAAGCCTAAGCTGTCCAACTGCTATATCTTTGTAGGGGAACTAGGTCCAGTTCATGCATGATGCTTCAGTCTTGGCAAGCCCCCCTGGGCCCTGGTTAGTTGGCCTTATTATGGAGCTCCTGTCCCCTCCAGGTCCTTTTCTTTTTTCTCCCACTTGTTCTCAAGATGCTCTCCTCATCCTCCAATGTTTGGCTGTGAGTCTCGGCATCTGTTTTGGGGAGATGCTGGGTAGCACCTCTCAGAGGACAACTCTGTCAGGCTCCTATCGGCAAGTTTAGCAGAGCATCGTTCACAGTGGCAGGGGTTGGCACTCTCTGATAGGGTGGGTCTTCAGTTGGGCATTCCCTCAATCTCTGCTCTATCTTTATCCCTGCACATCCTGTAGGAAGGGTAAATTTTGGGTCTAAGTTTTTGTGGGTGGGTTTGTGTTCCCCTCCCTCTGCTTGGAGACTAGTCTGGTTAGTGGGTGTCCTCTTCAATCTCTACAGCCTCTTCTGCCAGCTTTTAGATCACTTTCCCCTGGCGGCATTGCCTTATCAGGCCACAGGGGAAGAGGACACACTCAGTCCTGATGCAACTTGATGAGCTGGGCTGGATAGGAAGGGAAGCTCCCTTTTTCTGAGAAAAAGGGAAGGGGAGAGGGAAGGAGGGAGAGTGAGATGGGGAGGGGAGGAGGGATGGGGCTACAACAAGGATTAAGGAGAATTTTTAAAAATTTTAAAAAAAGAAAAGAAAAGAAAAGAAAAGAAGAAGAAGAAGAAGAAAAGAAACCACTCTTGTGAAGGGGGAGTGCTCACCGAGCCTCAGTTCCCCGAGCCCCACGTGAAGGAAGTGCTGGCGAGTACTGTGGGGAAGGTGGACTGGACAGATGAATAGACAGGTGAGCTAATGTGGAGACAAGAAAAAAAGAAGGAGAAAAAAGCAGAGGGAAAAACGAAAGAGACAGGGAGGAAGGGGTGTGGCCTGGTACTGCTCACGTGAGCTGCTAACCAAGAAAATATCCCACGGGCTTGCCCTCAGGTTCTTATGAAGCCATTTCCTCAACTGAAGTTTCCTCTTCGCAGATGACTCCAACTTGTGTCAAGTTGGCAGAAAAAGAAAAAGAAAGATCTAACCAGCACACCCCCTGAATGTGTTCTTCACACCAGGGTCGTGCCTGGGTACAGAGTGTGGGACATAAGTCCCTAACTCCAGCTACTCTGTCCTAGCCTCCCTGGACACCCCACAGTGAGGTCTGTACGAACCTCAGAAATGGCCCATGATCCAGAGAACACAATTGAAATGTCCAGTTCAAGCTGTGGGACCAGACCTAGAGGGCTCGGCCAAGGGAGAAAAGACTGAGGCTGAAGACACCTTCTCACTCCTTCTTTCTCCCCATTCCAGGCATTCTAGGGTCAAAGGCTCAAAGAAATCATTTCTGTGACTCAGAAGTACCCAGGCATGATGCCCGATGTCCAGTGTGCTATGTGGCCTCTAGAACAATGACAGGTAGATGGAGGGCTCTCAGCTTGTGTGAGCTGGCTTTGCAGCACCAAAGAGTGGCTTTAGGGGGAAGAGTGAAGGGAAAGGCAGATATGACTGGCCTGGGCACTGTAGAGGCAGGGGTATAGAGGACAAGCCTTGCAAGCTGGTACTCAGTGCCCATTGTCCAAGCTGTCTTTTCCAGGTAGATACCTGAGGGAAGGGCGACAGGGTTAGAGAGAGGTCATACTTTGAGTAGTGTCCCCAGGCTGGGTAACAGGGCTGGAACATCTTGGAGCAAGATTCTATTTTTAAACGGCAGTGAAGCCCCTTTCTTCCCAGGTCCAGGAATACACCCTCTCTCCTTTGTGAGCTGCCTCAGGAGCCCCCGTGTTCCCCCAGCACTTCAACCCCCCAGGCCTTGACTGGTGCTATTTAAAAGCATCTTGATCCAGGCCAGAGAAAGGGGTAATTGGGGGCCTGGGAGATGAAAGGGGCGCTCCCCCCCACCATGTGCTGCCCTTGCAGAGAGGTCAACAAAACCCTCCTTGTGGCCTTGCCAATTATAGCCACCAAGGAGAGCGACTGGGCCAGACGGGAGACGTGACTACCCCCCCCCCTCTGGGGTGAGATGGGGTCACTGCCGCCCACAGAGCCCCGGGCCTCCGGGTCAGCCTGGGAAAGTGGCCCTGGGCTGAGACCCAACAGTCTTGGGGCAGAGCTGGCCCTCCTTAGCTCCAGGACATGTCCACGCACCCTGTGAGCCTGTGGTAATGAAGGGAGGGCAGGCTGGAGCTGCCCACACCCCAGGAGGGCATTGTGCTCTGGTGGCCCTGGGGCTGCGAAGTCCAGCCATGCCTCTAAATGCCACGACTCCAAAGTTATTCGACCACCAACAGATGCCCTTTCAGGACCCCAGCATCTGTCCCGGGGACTGATGGTGTTACAAAACATTCTTGTCCACTTCCCACTAGCCAGCGCAGCCCTGGCTATCTGCACCTGCCCTTCAATGTGTGCTGGGGGTGTGTCTGCTCCAGTGTGCCAGTTCTAGACCCTGACATGGCTGCCCCCTGGCGTCCCCAGCCTTCCTACTCAGTGGTCCTCATCCCTAATCGCACAGCTTGCATTTGGCCTGCTGTGTCTTGGCACTGTGTTCTCTAGTGCCTCTCCTGCCTGTGTTGCTAGCTACTCCCCTTTCTCTCTCTCTCTCTCCACACACACTCTCCTTTTCCCTCTAATTTTCTGTCCGCCTGTCTGTCTGCCTGTCTGTCAGTAGTTCTCATGTGCATCCCCAGGATTTCTTACCCTTGGCCCTGGCTCAGCCTGCTGTAGGAACAGGAAAGATGGCTGTACCTTCCCAAGGAATGTCCGATGCCTGGCAGCCTTCGTAGCTCTAAGCAATAAGGAGTCCATCAGACAGGAAGAGAACAAAATCACCCAGAGGTGGCTAGTGTTGTCTACAAGAGAGAGGGCTACCCAGGCTCTCTCATCAGCTTAGTGATGTACCTTCTCACCATGCCAACAGAATCAGTTACTGCTGTTTTGCTTTGTATTGTTTGAAAGTGTTTTCTTCCCTCTGCTTGATGCAGTCCTGTGATTTTTTTTTCTTTGCCTTTGTTGTCTATGCTTTGGAGATGATTTAAAAAAAAAAGTCATGGCCAAGACCTGTATCACAAAGCTTTATCTTCTATAATAATTTCGCAGTTTGAGGTCTCATGCTAGACTTTTTAACCCATTTGGGGGCTGGTTTGTATAATGTGAGAAACTAGTTTAGTTTAGTTTTCTCCTTGTGAGTCTTTGCTTTGTGTGCCTGGCATCTGTCAGTCAGCCACAGACGCACAGGTTTGTTTTTGGACTCCCAAACCTGTTGCGTTGACCAACTGTGATGCCTCTAGTTATTGCTGCTATTTCTCAAGGCTTCTTTTGTTATCTAGAGACTTTTGTGGCTCAATTAAAATTTCAGGATTGTTCTTGCTACTTATGCGTGTAGTAATATTGGGAATTTGATAGACATTGATGGAACTTGGAGCTGTCTTTTAGGATATTATGGACATTTTAAACACTGGTTTCCCTTCCATGAACATGGGCTATCTTTCCATTTATTTACCCGTCTTCTTGAACTCATTGCATCAACGTTTTATGGTGTTCCTTGCACAGTTTTTTTTTTTTTTTTAATATCCTTGGCTAAGTTCATTTCATTTTTTATATCCTTGGCTACTGAGATGAGATTGATTTTTTTATTGGTTTTCAAATAGCTGTTGTGTACAGGAAGCTTCTTATTTTTAATGTGTTGATTTTTCTGCCACTTTTTAAAATTAGTTCATTAGTTGTGGCATTGTTTGGTAGAGTCATTGAGTGTATATATTGAATGCTGTTGTATGCAAAAAGGCAAATGTTAATGTCTTCCTTTCTGATTTTGAAGTTTTTTGTTTATTTTTCTCATTTAATTGCTTTGACCATCCCTCCAATACTATGTTGAGCAGAAATGGTAAGTGTGGGTGTCTTTGTCTGATTCCTGAATTCACGTGAAAAGCTATCTGCTTGCCACCTTTCCCTATAATGCTGCATGCAATGTCTTGCATGGTCTTTTTGTGTTGACATACATTTTATCTGTATACAGTGTGTTGAGAGCATTTTATCATGAAACAAACATCGCATTTTGTGAAAGGCCTTTGCTTGGCCTTTCAGAATTAACAACACATGATCACGGTGTATGTGCTATTCAATGTCCTATTGAAGCCACTTTGTTAGTAGTTTGTTAAGGGTAGTGGCATCTGGTTGTGAAGCTCAGTAATGCTGGCCTATAATTTTTCTCCTCTTCCTCTTCCTCCTTCTCCTCCCCCTCCTCCTTTTCCTTTTCTTCCTTCCTTTTAATACCAGAGATTGAACCAATGCCCCATGCTCGCTAGGTAAGTGACTTACCTATCACTGGGCTACCTCCCCTAGTGGCAGCCTGTACGTTTTTGTAGTCTCTCTCTCTCTCTCTCTTTTAATCTTTTCGTTGTTTTGTTTTGTTAACAGAATTTTGCTATGTAGCCCTGGCAGATCTGGTATATATAGCCCCGGCTGGCCTCACATTCAGGAGAATTCTGCCTTCGTCTCCCAAATTCTAGAAAATTCTAGAGCTGCCCCACCTCATCTGCTCTGCAGTCCTGTGGCCTGGCACTCACAGCTCCTTTGGGAGTATTCTTTCCTCTTCAACTGTTTGGAAGAGTCGTAGAAGGATTGATACCTGTGCATTAAATGTTTGTAGACTCCAACCATGAAGTATCAGATCCTGGGCTTTGCTTTGATGGGAGATTTTTTTCTTTTCTTTTTTTTTCTCTTTCTTTGTCTTTTTTTTTTTTTTCATCACGAGCTCCGTCTCCTTACTTGCCATTGGTCTGTTCAGATTTTCCATTTTTTTTTTCCCTTACTCTTTGCAGGTAGATTTGCCTTTTTGACTCTTCTGGGTTACCTGATTTGTTGCATATGGTTCTTCACAGTGGCCCTTTGTATTCCTGTGGTATCAGCTAAAATATCTCTTCATTTATTTCTAATTTTATTTATTTAAAACTTCACACTGTTTCTCTTCGTCTTGTTTAAGTTCTGTTGATTTTTATATTTCAAAAGACAAGCTCTAAGCCTTTTATTTATTTATTTTTGGCTTTCTTACTTCTGTTCACAACCTCTCTTCTTTTCTTGCCTTTTTTAAGATTTTGGCCTTTTCTATTTTTTTATTTGTGCTAAGTGCTTGAGGCACAACATTGGATTATTTCATTAAGAGCCTTCTGTGATATATAAGTGTTTTTACCACATATTTGCTTAAAGCAGTTTTGCTACATCCCATTCACTTTGACACACTGTATTTTCCTTTGTCTCGTTTTTAAAATTTTATTTTTATACATTAAGATATTTTGTTTTTATTGGCACTTTTTATACACATCAGAGGCTATTAGTGTGTATCTGTTTTACACAGAGCTATGTTTGATAAAGACGTCTTCACTCAAGCGTATTGTCAGTGCTATGTCAGAAACAGATGACTATGCTTGCATCTTTCTGCAATGTAAAAATTTATTGAATAAATAAAAAATAAATTCACAGGATATAACACTTTCCAAAATAGCTATTTCCCGGGTCTTCCCACTTTCTTTGGTAACCTGGCTGATATGAACACAGGTTGTTCTATTCCGGTTTTAGTTACTAGTATTAACTCTCATAACACATGTCATTCAGTAAATAAAATCTATGTTAGCAGTTTTATGTATGAGCGAAGAATTCTTGGAAAGAAGCTTTGTCTGCAAAGGCTGATTGACTGATCAGAACTTTGGGGAAGTTGAATGTTGCAGGTTCAGGGCCTAAGTCCAATTTATCTCAAGCTGTCTTCAGTCCCCTAAATGGCTACTCCTTGCTCACCTCTAAATGTGGTCTAACATCCTTTTACCAACAGATTAAACACCTTTTGGATTGTACTAACTTGTCTTCCACCCATCAAAGGGTAAGGAATGCTAGCAGATAGTGTCTGGGGCTGACAGCCAAGGTTTCTGCACTTAACTATACCCCACACCTCTGATGTCTCCACCAATATATTTGAAAAGTGTCTTGATTTATGACTTTCTTTGTCCTGTTACTATAAAAATGTCATTAAATTACTTCCATGTTGAAAAATGGAACTGGGGGTAATATAAGTCTGTGTTCGTGGGCCATGGTCACTCGCTTTTGGCTCCAGAATAAACTCTTCCTTAACTGTTTTGAGGTGAGAGTTATGCTTTTGCATGGACACATGTAAGTTACAGAGTGCGCACAAAGGGTTAAGGAGGTTTCAGATGTCAGCTGACAGAATGTCAATAGAGGCTGTGTTGATCAGACAGGGAACCCACAGCAGTCACGTGCAAGAAAGAACATGCTGTTGTGAACTAAGCCACAGAAGTTTGCAGAAGAGGAAGACAGGATTGCTGTGGACAAAGGGACAGGGGAATGGATGGATGCATGGTCCAGGTCCAGATGGATGAGCAGGGGAGGGACAGACAGCAACTGAGTAGGCCCTATCAGCAGGGATGAAACCAAGCTGAAGCCCTGAAGCCCTGGGGGCAGAGTTGGAATTGCTGCCTATGGGTCCGTGACACACACATTGGCTGGTCAGATAACAGGTAGGTAGAGGCAGTAGCGATTGCAACGCTACCCGTCTGTCGTGGGGACCGTGTAAAGGAGTCATGTCCTTTCCTGGGTCTGGTGTGCTTGATAAGTTCCTTAGCCTGGTTTCCCTAATATGATTTTAACACACTCGTATGCCTCTATAGTACCAATTAACCTTGACAAATTTACCCTGTAGACTCCCAGAAATAAGTCATTCACCAGCCTGTGCAACATGCATAGATGGTGTTTGTGTATCATCCTGGAAGCACAGTCTTCCTCCCCCATCTTCAAAATGAGTACAAAGCTTTTTGTAAAATGGAGTCTGTTGGGCCAAGCCTGAGCAACCACTGTTTTACTAATATGAAGAAATTCACAGCAGGGCACAGAATGTACTTTGATTATATAATCACCTTTCTTTTTCACCTTCTCCCTTCCACTAGTTTTCCTTTTCCCAGATAGTCTTGCTTCTATTTCCTGTAACATATGTGTTTGTATGTATAAATGTATATGTATATATATATGTATATATATATATATATGATTTCAAATAGACACAATCTATGATCCACCTATTAGAGAAAACATAAGACACTGTTACTTCCAAGTTTGACTTTTCCACATATCACAATGCTCTCCAGTTCCACTGATTGTCCTGTCAATGACATGTATCAGCTAACTTTTTACTGCTGTGATCAAACACCAAGGCTAAAACAACAGGGAGCATACAGCAGCAAACAGGTCTGCTGGCAGAAGCAGGAAGCTGTGATCTCACACCACAACCACATGCTGGAGGCAAAAAGCCCAATGTGAAAGTGATGCCTAGCTAAGAATATTCAAAGCCCAGCTCCAGGGAGCTACTTCTCTGAGTCTTTAAGGTTCCATAATCCCACTCCATTCACTCCCCACTGGCATCTCCACACCTACAAGCCTAATTCTAGACCCATAACTCATGAACTGGCTTTGCCTAGCGTAGATACAGTAAAACAAGTGTGTAACGGCTTTACCTAGCCCAGATCTGGTCACACATCTGCATTGACTCAGTCTAAGGCAGGCTGGAATCTCACATCCAAAGACCAAAACCTACATTTCCAGGCCACCTCACAAAAGCAAAAGCAATATGAATGGCAAAGACAACATGTCCCCATCAAGGCTGCTGGTCTTACAGAAAAGCTGTTTAATGAGAACTACTTTGATGAACCCAGGACGAAGAATCTGAAAGAACAATCACAACCTTTAAATTTTATCTCAGAATTCTAAGAATTTAAAGAAGAGGCAAACAAACACCTCACTGAACTACCAGAGGATAACAATAAGTGCCAGGGTGATGTTTAAACAAAAGAAAACAACAAAACAAAGAAAGAAACAACAACAACAAAACAAAACTCAGGGAAGTCTTAGGAGCAGAAAAGATCAAGTAAAAGTCAGAGTACTGAGACCTGAAGCCAAAGCAGGGAAGCAGGACCAACTGTTAACGTCACAAAAAAAGATTCATTTCCCCCTCAAATTACATGTATAAAGAAGAAGGAAACCCCCCTGGTCAATGGCATGAACTACCTTTTCAAACAAGGTCATAGACGAAATCTCCGCCAAATTAAGGAAGGACACACCTATACAGAAAAAGGAAGCACACAGAACACTAAATAGAAACAAAAAAGCATAATACAGTAAAAACAAACAAACAAACAAACAAACAAACATCAATATACAGAACAAAGAAAGGATACTGAAAGCAACATAAGAAAAAACACAAGTCATTTATAAAGGAAAGCACATCAGGATATCAGCTGACTTCTTTTTTTTTTTTAAGATTTATTTATTTATTTATTATGTATAAATGCGTGTTTGCATGTACAGAAGAGGGCACCAGATTTCATTTTAGATGGTAGTGAGCCACCATGTGGTTGCTGGGAATTGAACTCATGACCTCTGGAAGAACAACTAATGCCCTACACCTCTGAGCCATCTCTCCATTCCATAGCTGACTTCTTGGTTGGAACTTTCAAAGCCAGAAGAGTCTGGCACAATCCACTTCAGCTTCTTTTTTTGTTTGTTTGTTTGTTTTTGTTTTTGCTTTTTGTTTTTAAGTGCCCTTTATTTTAAAAGATTTAGAACAATGATTTAAAATTTTTCAAATTCCCCATTCAATTTAGAAATACCTTTTTTTTTTTTAATTAATTACAGTTTATTCACTTTGTATCCCAGCTATAGCCCCCTTCCCCATCCCCTCCCAACCCCATCCTCCCTCCCTCTTCTTCTTCTTCTATGCCCCTCCCCCAGTCCAATGATAGGGGAGGTCCTCCTCCCCTTCCATCTGACTCTCGTCTATCAGGTCTCATCAGGACTGGCTTCTTTGTCTTCCTCTGTGGACTCTTAAGGCTGCTCCCCACTCAGGTAGAGGTGATCAAAGAGCCAGCCCATGTGTTCATGTCAGAGATGGTCCCTGCTCCTATTATTGGGGACTTAAAACCACTTCAACTTCTTAAAGATCACATATGGTAACTTAAACCACAAAACCCATCAAAATTATCTGCCATTGAGGAAGAAGACAGAAAAACTTTCTGTGATAAAAACAAGTAAAAAGCACTTAGGACCACCAAGCCATCCTTGGCTAATAGTGGAGTTAGTACTTGGGGCTAAGAGGGGAAACAGGTGCCGCTAAGGCACCACAGAAAGAACGTAGATGTGGCTACAAGTCCTGGCGCAAATGGTGACTAAGACCACAATCAGCAAAGAAACTGACTCTAATTAACACACATCCTTCAATAACAACTTTAAGTATCAAATGGTCTCAACTCCCTAGTCAAAAGATGCAGAGTTAGTGGAGAGATTAAGAAACAAAATGTAACTTTCTGTCACATACAAGAAGCTTCTATCTCACCTTCAGAGATAGAAGCCACTGAAAGTAAAAGATGAAAAAAGGGCTGGGCACGGTGGCACATACCAGTAATCGCAGCAGAAATAGAGGCAGCTGGATCTCTTTGAGTTTGAGGCCAGCCTGGTCTACAATACGAGAAACTCTGTCTCGAGAAACAAACAAAAAGATGAAAAAATGATCTCAGGTAAATGGTACCAGGTGTCCCTATCCTAAGATCAGACAAAACAGAATTGGAACTAGAACAAACCAGAAGAGATAAAAAAGGGTGCTTCATTCTAATCAAAGAGATAATTTAAAAGAAGACATCACAACCCTCCTCCATTGCTGGTGGGAATGTAAACTGGTACAACCACTTTGGAAGTCAATCTGGCACTTTCTCAGACAATTAGGAATAGTGCTTCCTCAAGACCCAGCTATACCACTCCTAGGTATATACCCAAAATTTGTTCAAGTACACAACAAGGACATTTGCTCAACCATGTTTGTAGCAGCTTTATTTGTAATAGCCAGAACCTGGAAACAACCCAGATGTCCCTCAACGGAGGAATGGATACAGAAATTGTGGTATTGTTACACAATGGAATACTACTCAGCAATCAAAAATGAGGAAATCATGAAATTTGCAGGTAAATGGTGGGATCTAGAAAAGATCATTCTGAGTGAGCTATCCCAGAAGGAGAAAGACACACATGGTATATACTCACTCATATAGTCCTATAAGGTATGATAATCATAATGTAATCTATACACCTAAAGAAGATAAACAAGAAAGAGGACCTGGCGTAAGATGATCAACCCTCACTTAGAAAGACAAATGGGAGATGCATTGGACATAGGAGAAAACAAGTAACAGGACAGGAGCCTACCGCAGAGGGCCCCTGAGAGACTCTACCTAGCAGTGTATCAAAGCAGATACTAAGACTCATAACTAAACCTTCGGCAGAGTGCAGGGAATCATATGAAAGAAGGGGAGTTAGTATGATGGGGAAAGGATAGGAGCTCCACAAGGACCAAATATATCTGGGCACAGGGGTCTTTTCTGAGACTGACACTCAACCAAGGACCATGTATGGATATAACCTAGAACCTCTGCGCAGATGAAGCCTGTGGTAGCTCAAGTAACCAACTGGTTTCCCATAGTAAGGGGAACAGGGACTATTTCTGACAGGAACTCAATGGCAGGCTCTTTGACCTCCCCACCCCCTAAAGGGGGAGCAGTCCTGCTAGGCCACAGAGAAGGACTTTGTAGCCAGTTCTGAAGGTACCTGATAAAAGAGGATCAGATGAAAGGGGAGCAGGTCCTCCCCAATCAGTGGACTTGGAAAGGAGCAGGGAAGAGCTGAGGGAGGGCGGGTTTGCGAGGGAATGAGGGAGCAGATACAGCTGGGATACAGAGTTAATAAAATGTAACTAATAATAAATAAAATAAAATAAAAAAAACTAAGATGAGGTGGTAGAGGCAGACACCCAATATTTTCTTCTACCCTCTATGTGTTTGCACATAAATGCACGGATTACATACCCCATACAAAGAGAAAGGAATACATCAATGTCTCACAGGCTCTGACGTTCTAATTTAATTTAATTTCCATTAATTTAAGTTCAAGTAGAACTAGACTTATATCTCTTTAGGGTTGTCTTTGAAGATAAAGACAGATCAGCTTTCAGACTGTTGAAGTGATAAGACACTCTCTTCTAAACTTTGTCCTCCACATTATCATAACTCAGTGTTCTTATTCTATGTTGATAAACAATTCTAAATAAAACAATATTCATGCTTGTTAAAAAAAAAGAAGACATCACAATCTTAAACGCCTATGCACCAAACTCTTGCACATCCAATTGCAT
Source organism: Meriones unguiculatus (assembly GCF_030254825.1). Lineage (NCBI taxonomy): Eukaryota > Metazoa > Chordata > Mammalia > Rodentia > Muridae > Meriones > Meriones unguiculatus. Next base: position 114,360,573 of record NC_083355.1, on the reverse strand, counting down.
TAAAGGGGCCACCCTGGAATTAGAGATACAGAATAGCACCAACTCAATAACAGTAGTAGGTGGCCCTGATACCCCCGTTTCTCCAATAGAACAGCTACCTGAACAAAAAATGAACAGCAACCGCAGAATTAGATGTTGTCATACATCAATAGATGCAGAAAAGGTGTTTTCCACAAAATCCAACATGCCTTCACAGTACAAGTCCTAGAGAGAGTTAGACTGGGGGAACATACTTCAGCATAGTAAAGGCTGTGTGTGACAAATGTACAGCCAACATCATCCTAAATGAAGAATAATCAAAGCAATACCATTAAAATCAGTAACAGGACAGGGTGGTCCACCACCCCACTCCTCACTACAGTGCTTGAAGCACTAGCTGGAGTAGTAAGGCAAGAGAAGGAAAATAAAGGGAAACAAACAGAAAGAGAAGTCATGTTCCCATTTGAAGATGTTATGATATTGTGTGTGAGATCCTCCGAACACCAGAAAAATTCTAGAAAAGATCAACAATTTCAGCAAAGTGGCAGAATACAAAATCATCTTACTAAGGTCAGTAGCCAAAGCAATCAACAAAATAGTAGAAATGGAGGGAGGGAGGGAGAGAAGAAGAGAGGGAAAGAGGAAGAGAGGGAAAAGACAGGGAGAAGGAGAGGGAGAAAGAGAGAGATGTTTGGTCCTGGTAATGACAATACTTTATGCCAAACTAGCCTTCTTGGTTATTACAATGATAAACCCTAGATAGAGTTTAATGCAATTCTACAAGACCTTATAGAGACTCTGATACTAACCAGAAATGAAAGAAAGTTCAAGTCTCAAATGAAGGCACGCTTCTGGGTGACATCTATATTAGTCTGGGGTTTCTTTGAAAATACTCAGCAGTACAGTGGTGTGCAAGAGAAAATTGATGAACCAGGAAGTCCAGAAGTTGCCTTCATGGGCTCCCATGGGAGCTAGAAGCTAGTATATTTTCTCTAGTTCACCCTCCTCTCCTAATAACCTCTCTCTGTTCCACCACCATCTTCTGGCTGGCCCCTGTTCTCCCACAAATTCTTCTTTCTGCTGTTATGCCATTTGTATTTTGTGACGCTTTCTTCATCCTCTACCACTTTCTTCCTTGAGCTCAGGGATTTTTGTGGAAACGTGGGAGGAAGGATTGGGGGAGCTGGAGGGATCCAGGACACCACAAGATGACCTACAGAGTAAACTAACCTTGGTCCACGGGAGCTCACAGAGACTGAACCACCAACCAAAGAGCATGCATTGGCTGGACCTTGGCCTTATACATATGTAAGAGTTTTGCAGCTTGGTCATCATGCGGATCCCCTCACAGAGGGAGCAGGCACTGTCTCTGACCCTGTTGGCTGCCTTCAGATCTTTCCCCCTAGCTGGGCTGCCTTTTGTGGCCTCAGTGAGAGAGGATGAGCTTAGTCCTCCTGTGAATTGAGGTCCCAGGGTGGATTGGTATTCATGGGGCACCTCCACTACACTGATAAGGAGGGGAGAAATGAAGGGAGGGATGCATGAGGGTGGGACTCGGAGGAGAGGGGGAGGGGCTGGGATCAGGCTTTAATGTGATTAAATAAATAAATACACAAATAAATAAATAAATGGAAGAAAAAATGGCCTCCCAATCACAGTCCCTTTCTGTTTCCATATCACACACACGCACACACAAACACACACTACACACTTTAAAATCCTTATTTTAAGTCGAAGGCAGCTATACTTACTACTGTCACACCTGCCCCTCACTCACTAAAGCGGCTACAGAAGAGAAAAAGAGTTTCATCAACCACACATCTAACAGAGGGCTAATACCCAAACTATATAAAGAACTCTGAACAATTAGACTTTTTAACCTTACATGCTCTTTGTGTATATTACAGCTTCCAGTATGTGTTTTCCTGTGTCTCTGAACCTTTATGAGATTCACCTGCTTTTTCTTTGGCTTTTTCCTTTCTGTTTGTTGTTTTCTCCTATTCTGGCTCATTTGGTTTTGTTTGATCTTATTTTATTTTATTATTATTTTGTACCTACCTGTTTGGCTTCTAAGGAGAGGCAGAAGGCATGTGGATTCTGATGGGAGGGGGGAATCTCAGAGGAATTTGGAGAGGGGAAGCCAAGAGCATATTGTATAAAAATCTATTTTAATAAAAGAAAAATAGAGAAAAAGTAATATTCTGAAAAACGGGATATAGAATTAAACAGAGTGCCCACTTCAACTAAAATGGAGAAAAATTCAAATCATTTCTGCTAAAATCGGGAACAAGACAAGGTTGTCCACTTGAATTGGCATTGAAGTGCTACGCCTCTCCATACCTATTCAATATGGTACTTGCAGACTTAGCTAGAGCAATAAGACAACTGAGGGAGACCAAGGGGATACAGATTAGAAAAGAAAAAGCCATTTTTTTTACTTGCAGATGATATGTTAGTATACATAAGTGACCATAAAAGACTCCTACAGCTAACAACCACTTTCAGTAAAGCAGCTGGATAAAAAAATCAGTAGCCCTCCTACATACAGATAACAAGAGGACTGAGAAAGGGCTGAGAAAGAAATCAGGGAAACAATACCTTTCACAATAGCCTCAGATTATATAAAATATCTTGGAGTAACTCTAACTAAGCAAGTGAAAAACTTGTGTGATATAAACATTAAGTCACTGAAGAAAGAAATTGAAGAAGATATCAGAAGATAGAAAGATCTCCCATGCTCATGGATCAGTAGGATTAACATAGTAAAAGTGGTCATTCTACCAAAAACAATCTAGAGATTCAACGCAATCCTCATCAAAATTCCAACACAATTCTTTACGGGTCTTGGAAGGACAATTCTCAGCTTCATATAAACACACACACACACACACACACACACACACACGAATAGTTACAAGAACTACGGGAGGTATCATCATTCTCAATGTCAAGTTTTACTACCTATGTATAGTAATAAAAACAACATGATATTGGCACAAAACAGACATGTTGATGGCTGGAATTGAATTGCATACCAAGATATAAATCCACATATCTATGGACGCCTGATGAGATTTGATAAAGAAGTCAGAAACACACTGTGTAATGCCTACGAGCCGAAGAAGTGATCAGCATGGCAAGGTGTTATGGGAGGTGCCACAGTAGCACTTCTACCCGGGCATAAGCAACAGCTGCCTAATGGTCTTATGGTCTGCTTGACTTATGCCTGGTGCTGTAAATTTAGCCAATTACTTGTGGCTATTTCAGCCACAAACCCTACAGGAGAGCCTGCTACTGGCACTTTCCTAAATGAGTATAATTCCAAACTGCATTCTAAATGCTTAGCCTTGAACCCACAGATCAGCGTAGCTCTGACCCCTCGAAAGGAAGCTTCTCTTTGCAGCAGGGTCCACTACAGAAAGCCACAGTCCTGCAAATGCAGAGAACGAGCCATCTCGGAGTGCTCACTCCCAAAGAATGCATGTATAACACAGGAAATATCTCTGAAAAGGTGGTGGGAAGATTGTCAGAGCTGAGGACCAGGAAGAGGCTGTGAGGCAGCCTCTTCTTTAAAAGCTGGGGGGAAGGGGAAGTAAGAGAGGAGGGGGTGCAAGGGGGGATGCACCTAGGAGGAGTTGGGAGAGGACTGGATGGTAAATATGATTGAGGCATAAAGATACACCATATGAAATCTCTAAGAATAAAGCTATTGTACACATATCTATCTATCTATCTGTCTGTCTGTCTGTCTGTCTATCTATCATCTATCTATCTATCTATCTATCTATCTATCTATCTATCTATCTATCTATCTATCTATCATATTTCTACCTATCTATGTACCATAACACCCCTAACAGTTGCACCAACTGGGGACCACGTGTTCAAATACATGAGTCCTGGAGGGATGGGCTTCTCCTGCAATACACTGTATAATGACAATTTCATTCTTTTTTATAGCTGGACACATTTTACACATGCACGCATACACATATGTGCACACATATGCAGGTCTACACATAGATACGTTTGATTTTCTTTTCATTCATCAGTTGGTGAACTTTTAGGTTGTTCCAGTGCTCGCCTGCTGTGAATTTAGCTTTTGAGAACTGTCTGTTCATTTCGTTTGCCCGTTATTGACAGGATTGTTTGGGTCTGGGGTTTTTAGTGTTCTTCAAGTTGATTATCTATTCTAAGTGTTAATCCTTTGTCAGATGTGTAGCCGACAAAGACTTTTCTGTACTTCTTTGCTGTCTCTTCACTTAGTTAACAGTTTCCTGTCCTACTTGCCAGCCCATAGTAGCATTTTCTGAGCTATTGATGTTTGTTTTCTAGGAAGTTCTTGCCTGTGCACATTTCTTCAAGTGTTTTCTTCTCCCAGTTTCAGAGTTTCTGGTCTTACGTTCAGGTATCTAATCATTTTGAATTAATGTTTGTACGGGGTAATAGATACAGCTCTAATTTCATCCCTCTACATGTGGACAGTTTCCCCGTTTCCCTCATGTCTGTTGAAGACCCTCTTTTCTACCATGTGTGTTTTGTAATCTTTGTAAAAACTCGGGTGGCTGTTGCTGGTGGCTTTGTTTCCGGGTCAACCGTTTAACCCTGTTGATCTGTGCAGCACTTTTGTACTCCTGACATACTCTTGTCTGTTATTATGTTTCTACAGTACAGTCTGAAATCAGGAACAGCTCCAGCGTTGTTCTTAGGCTCAGCATAGTTTAGGGTCTTTTCTATTTCCACATGAGTTTTAGAATTTTTTTTTTTCCTACTCTGTAAGGCATGTCAGTAGAATTCTGATAAGGTTTGCATTGAATTCATAGATTGCTTTTGGTAATAGACTCATTTTCGCACTAATTCTGCCAATGCACAAATGTGGCAAGCTTTTTCCATTTTCTAGTCCCTTAATTGTTTTCTTCGGTGTTTTTAAAGTTTACTTTGTAGAGATGCCTTACCTTCTCCGTTAGGTTTTTTCCCATAATGGACTCCCTCTTGCCCTGTCCCACTTGAAGCTTTCTTTCTTTCCCACTGAAACTTCAGTGCCTTTCCATAGTCACTCACAAATGAGGGTAGCTTCTTTCCAACTATCTCTGGCTTATTCCCTGGAGATTCTCAGTCAACAATGAGCATTGTCCTCCATCTTCCCTCAAGTTATTTTTTAAAATTTTTTCTTTTTTAGCAAACTGGTTTTTCAGGAGTATGTTATTTCATTTCCAAATATTCGTCAGTTTTCCAAAATTCCTCTCATTATTGATTTCTACTTTCAAACCATTGTGGTCAGGAAAAATACTTGATGTATTTTTAATCCTCTTAAATGTGTTAAAGCTTATTTTGTGGCTGAACATAAGATCTGTCCTAGAGATCTTTCTGCATGAGCCTAAGAATGTGTGTTTGGCCACTTGATGGAATGTTCTGTATTGTGTCTGTTACATCTATTTTGTCTAGAGCATGTCTCAGTTCCAATGTTTTGCTATTCTTTCATTGCTAAAAGCAGTTTGTTAAAGTCTCCTATTGTTATAACAGTCTGTCTCTCCCTTTCGGTAAGTTAATGTTTGCTTTATATACTTCAGCATTCTGATGGTGAGTGAAAATAAATTTGTAATGGTCATATCCCCTTGAAGAACTGACACCTTGTCATTAGATAGTTACTTTTTCTTTATTTACTGTTTGGTCTGAAGGTCTACTTTTTATAAGTAGATACTTAGAAGCACCCTTGTATGTTATTTGCTTCTTTTTTTTCTGTTTATATCTATAGATGCTTTCACTGTCTTTTGACTTTATATACAGATAATATAATTCACTGTCCCTCCAAATTTACTCTATGCGTGTTCTTTAAAGCAAACCAAATCTCCTGCAGGCACAATAGAATTGGGAATTGTTCAGTTACTCAAACACTTTGAATTTTTAAAGCTTTATTTTATTTTTATTTTATGCCTCATGTGATTAATTAATGCCTTTGTCAGTATTGAGGCTCTATTTTGCACTCTTGTATGGTGTGTTTAACAATGAATGACTCAATTTTAGTTACCTAAAAAGTTTCGTTCATCAGCTTTTAATGGTGAAGTTCTTGGCTGCCTGCCTTATTCATTCAGCACTTTGAATATATTATCCGCTCTGCCTTGCCCAATCTGATGCTCAAGCAGCTAGAGTCCCCTTACATGTCATTTACTTCTTCTGATGCCTTCAGGGCCCTCTCTTTGTCTCTGGTTGGAGAAAATTTGTCTTGGTGTAGGTTTCTTTGGATTGAATGTGATTCCTTTCCTCACACTTGTGGATTTTCCAGCTATGTCTTTTATAAATATATCATGTGTATGTGTGTTTGTTTGTATGTATGTATATTTGTATGTATGTATGTACATATATGTATGTATGCCATGTACAATGAATGCAGTGTCTATAGAAGCTAGAAGAGAGCATCAGATCTCCTGGAACTGGAGTAACAGATAGAGCTTTGAGCCACCATGTGACTGGGAATTGAACCCAGGTTCTCTGCAAGAGCAGACAGCTCTTAACCACTTAGTCATCTCTCCAGCCCATCAACTACTAATCTTTAAATAATAAGTTTATTTTAATTGCTGTAACTTAAAGACTAGCTTTCTTAATACTCTATAAAGCCCATAGACTTAATTCCTCTTCGTTATTTTTAAATAATAATCCATCTTCTGATGAATTTGAGTTGTTATTGATCCTGCTCAATCCATGCTATGGTTTTTAATAGCATTTTTGAAATTTTAGTTACTCTATTCTTCACTGCTGAACTCTTTATGTTCTCAATTTTTTATTTCAATCTCTATTAACTTTTCCATTTCTCATTAGCATGTTCTTCCTGTTTCATTTAATTGTTTCTCTGTGTTATCTTGAACACTTCCAAGTTTCATAATTAATTACTTGGAGTTCGTTGTCAAGCAGTTTGTAGATTCCCATTTGGGGAGGGAGTCAGCCATTGTGTTATGGGGTACTTTTGCTAAGATGGGGGGGGGTCTCTTCCATACAGGGCCTTGCTAAGTAGCTCAGGTTAGCCACAAACTTGTAATCCCCCTGATTTGGCCTTTCAAGAGTTGAGATTCCAGGTGTGTATCACAGTGTGTGTGTGTGTGTGTGTGCGCGTGCGTGTGTGTTTTAGTGGTGCGTGTGTGTTTTAGTGGTGCGTGTGTGTTTTAGTGGTGCGTGTGTGTTTTAGTGGTGCGTGTGTGTTTTAGTGGTGTGTGTGCGCGCGCGTGTGTGTGTGTGTGTGTGTGTGTGTGTGTGTGTGCGCGCGCGTGTGTGTTTTAGTGGTGTGCATCTCACTGGTTTCTGGTTTCTCATTCTTTGCGTACATTGATACTCACATACATGTGGAAGCAGCCACTTCCTTCTGGACTGATTTTGATGACTTTTTTTGGATGTGAGCCTAGCCTTCAGAAGCTGAGCCATCCTTGCTCTCTTTTTGTTTCCCATTGGTTTTTATTCCATGCATTGGGTGGAACCCAGCACCTTATGTGTGCTAAGCAAGCATCCCACTGCAAAGCTGCATTTCTAGCCCCATGGGACAGTTTGGATAGGAAAAGGGTTTCTCTTGGGAGCACAAAGACGGACCAAATGTGATGAAAGACTGCAGCAGTGAGAGTGCAGCAACACACACTCTGTGCAGCTCATGAGGTGTTGATGGAGACTGTAGGAAGCCATCTTTGGGGATGAAAACTGCTCAGACCAAGACCTAATGATCTCGATTACTCTCACCAGGGCAGTTGTGACTGACGTACTATTTCTCTTACTTTTAAAGTTTAAAATTTTTAATCATTTGATAATTTTACCTGTTCATCTATTGTGCTTCGATCCAATCCACCCTCATCCCTTCTCCTGCAGGTCCCCCCTCCTACCAATTTTTCCTCACGTCCAGAGTCCACTTGCTGTTGGATGTATGCATAAGAGGATAGGGTCAACCACTAGAGAACATAGGTTTAGAACCATCTACCAGAGTCTCACATGGCCACATCTCTGATGAAAACTGCCAATAGGTCTTCAGGGGGTGGTTGTCCCCCATCTCTAGGCTTTAAGAACTCCTGGATAAAGCTCTCTCACACACCTCTCCCCGGAGATTAAATTTTAGTTCTTCAGAGGCTGCAAGGCCCAGCCTACATAAGCCTTTGAAGAACCTCCATAACTTCATAAGACGGGCAAGGGAGACACAGAGGGGTCTGGAGGAATCTCTTCTGCCTTAGCTTAGTCCCTGCCCAGACTCTACCCAAGAGCCAGGATGGGGAATGACCTACAGTGGGCTGAGGCAATAGTCAATCACGAGAGCTAAGTTACTTAGCCTTGCTTCCGATCTGTTATCATAGGAGCTTTCAACTACCCCGCCATGCCAGTCTGTCTTTGATGCCCTCCAGGTACAGGAGACGCGAGCCCAGGACTTGCTTATATGAGTGGTGAGGACAGCAACAGAAGGCATTCACTGATGGGCCAACAGCCCTTCTGGGCGGCTCTGCTGCTCTGGGGGACGTGAAGAAACATCAGCTGCAGGTTATGCTGGGTGCGAGGGCCACAGAGAGAGTGGGGCCTGAGCTCACCCCAAGCCGCAGGGTGGTGAGGAGAGGAAATATGATGTCGTCTCCTAGGCACACCCCTCAAAGCACATGGCTGAGAAGGAAGATGCCTTTCTCTGGTTCTCCTTCCACACAGTCTGAGAGGAGGGGCTAGATACAACAGGAGAGGACGGGGCTAAATACAACAAGCGAGTCCTTGGGCTAGGCAGTACCACGGTGGCAGTTTCCGCCATGACAGGAAGAGTTGAGACCTGGAGGGTAGGGGCAGAGGCAAAGACACTAAGGTGTGGGAAAGCCACACAGGCTGCGTGGGCAAGCCCCGCACTGGGATTTGGGAATGAACACCTCAGGCCAAAATGTATGCAAAGGGGTCCCGGCAGTTCTCTAGGCTGTGGCTAGAGTCTTGGCATGAGTGAAGGTATTCCCCAAGTGTCTCACGCAGCCCTGTCCCAGCTCAGTTCGTTTGAGGAAAATAGTCCTCACAGACCCTGACTGTCTCCACGACTGTCCCTTGACAAGAAAATGTGGCCTCAAATGACCCACAGTAGCTCCCCTGACAGCTGTGACTCCAGAGAGAATCACTGGACGGCAAGCCAGAGCCATCTGGGGGCAGTGGGCCGAGAGCCCAGGACAGTGTGGGTGGGGTGTGATGAAGATTCCAGTACTAGGAAGCCATCAGTTCCCACCTGAGGTCACATACACCACCTGGCTGGGCCCCAAGGTCGGGCCACCCACATTCTGATGCAGGCAGACCACAGACCAAGACACCGTGTGCCTGCTTACAGCCCACGGCCCATCTGTGTGTCCAGAACCCGCGGGAACATAGCTCCCCACAGGGATTCTGCATTCACCACGCCGTGGGTGAGGCCAGAGAGCCCCTGCGCTGACCATGTGTGAACCCCGTGCTTCTGCCGAGCTCGCTGGTCTCCACGGGGATCCCTGAGACTCCTGAATCCTCATTATGCAGAACACTGTGGGACTTCACCTCTGAGAGTGCGGCTACTGGATCATGGCCTTGAGCAGTAGGTGTCAATTTGTACTATCAATATACTTCCTAGATGTGGCCATCCATCAGAGGGCACCATCTGTCCTTAGGGCCTCAGTTAGGGGTTCGCGACCCTTTCCTATAACAGAATATTTACTGGCTTGAGTTCCTGCAAGACTTGTGCAAACAAACTACAGCTCCGAGTTCCTGAATGCTGTATCCCTGTCCTGTTAGGGAAACAGGTTCACTTTGGTCCTCCCTGACCTCCGACCTCCGGCTCTTTCAATCTTTACACCCCCTCTCCTACAACAGTCCCTTGGCCCTAGAGAGAGAGAGAAAGAGAGAGGGAGAGAGGGAGAGATCCTTTTTGTGTCTCAGCATTCTCCTGACGCACTGTTTACAGTTCGACCAGTTGTGAGTTTCTGTGTTGGCCATCATCAACTGCACAAAAACTCCTTTGATGAGGTAAGTGAGCAACACTCTTCTATGAGCGGAGGGATGAAACTTAGAGGGTGTTTGGATACTACGCCCGTATAACAGAACGAGCTTCCCAGCCACGGCTTCTTCCTTCAGGTCTGCAGTGCCGGGCATGTGTTTGCTCCTGGGAAGCAGTCCTTAAGTCCAGTCAGAAAGCAGAAAGCGGTTGACTACCCTCTTCCGTAGACACCCACTATGGCAGCCATGGCCGTATCTTGCCGCTGTGGTCATTATTACAGCTCACAGGGTTCACAACTGGTAAGGCTGTTTGTGTCCTCCCCACTCTCCAGGAAGCCTGTACAGCATCTTCCGGTACTACAGAAGCTGTGTGGCAGGGAGGAAATGCCTCATCGGTATTGACTTCATTTCCCTGTGTCCTGGGACCAGCTTGTGTGGGTCTTACCATCAAGTTCAGGAGGGCAGCCAAGAGCAATGGCAGCAGCCTGTATTGCTTTGAAGGTCTATCGAGGAAGTCAGTTATGTTTATACATAACAATAACAAATTATCTGAAAGAGAAATTGAGAAAACAATCTCTCTTGCAATCGTTAAAACCTACTCAGGAGAATATTTAACCAAGGAAGTGAAAGATGCCTGTACTGAGCTCTGTCGATCATTGATGAAAGAAACACAGCAAGACACCAGTAAGTGGAAAGATAGGATGTGGTAACTCTTCATGATTGGAAGAATTAATGTTGTTAAAATATCCAAATTACCCACGGTGATCTGCAGATCAATGCAATTCTGATGTCATTTTTTATAGAACTAAGAAAAAAAATTGAGATTCGTATTGAACAATAAAAGGCCCTAAATAGCTATGGCAATCTTGATCAAAAAGAACAAAGCTGGAGGAGCCACAACACCTGAATTAAAAATCTATTCTACAGTGGTTATCAGAGCATTATGATGCTGACATTACAGCCAGACACTTTGATCAATGCAGCAGCAGAGAGCACCAAGGGTAAAGCCGCACATCACTATGCTGAGAGCACACTGGGGAAAAGACAGTCTTGAATAAGTCATTTTGGGCCAACCAGATACCCACATTCAGTACATGAAACTGAATTATTAGCTCATTTCACATACAAAAATCAACCCCCAAACTGCACAATCGCTAGAAGAAAACAAGAGCGTGACATTGAGACATTGGCTTTGGCCTTATATAGTTTAAAGCACTTTTTTTTTTAAAGTAAGCTCTCACTATGTAGCCCTGGCTGGCATGGAACAAGTTTGAGGACCAGGCTAGCTTGAAAACACAGATATACACCTGCCTCTACCTCCCAAGTGCTAAAATTAAAAGAGTATGGCACCAAATCCAGCACCTTTGCAAAAATATATATTATATTGTTATATTATATTATATTCCAAAAACAAAGAAAAAAATACAAATATGGTTACATGAATCAAAAATACTTCTTGACTCCAAAGGAAACAAACAACAGAGACAAAATAACAGCTAAAACCTGGAGGAGAACATTTTTAAGCCATACATCATAAGGTTAATATCTAAAGTACATAAGGAACTGAAACAATTCATCAACAAGAAAATGAAATTTTAATAGTATGAGCAAAGACCCTAAAAGAGACATTTTTTTCTTTTAAAAATTTTATTTATTCTTTAGTAATTTTATACATGATAGCCACTTCCTGCTTCCTGCTTTCCTTTCCAACTCCTTCAGGACTCCCTCCACATTCCCCTCCTGTCTCCATATCTTCCACAGTTTTTGTTATAACCCACTGAGTCCAGTTAATGATGCCTGTATGCCCCTGGGCACAGGAAACCATCCACTGGAGCCTGGGCGACCTTTGAAGAAAACTGACTCTCCCTCCTGCAATGGCCATCAAATGCCAAGAGCTCCTCAGTGTCTACCCTCGGGTAAATGAGTAAGAATGCAGTACCTGGACACAGTAGGATTTTATTCAAACTCTGAACAGAATGAAATTCAGTCACTTACAACAAGAAGGCTGAGCTTACAGGAAGCCAGAAACCACAAGATTTCTTTACACGTGGCAACTGGCAAAAGATTGCCTTTGGAGCTGGGATGGCGATGGTCAGCGTGTAAAGGGTGCAAGCGTGCTGCTGGGGCCCCTCATCGTGTGCGTGGTTAAGACTCTTCATCTCTGAATGGACAGTCCTTCCACCTAAGTGAAGCCAATAGAGACCACTCCACCCCGCATCAGGGTACTGCTCACACTTTGGGTCCAGGGATGCCCAAGTAGGTCAAGCTAAATCTCTTACCCTGCCACACCTGGCCAGATCCCAGGTGTCCTCAGTCCTGCTTCTATTCACCCAGCTCATTTGGATCATGGCTCTCACTGCAGAGCCAGCAGCCCATTGGCCACCAGAAGTCGGTATTTGGCAGGCTCAAGTCAGCTCTGGGCAGTAAACACTTCCTACTGGCAGGAGGGGGAAGAGGCCCTGGTCTCAAGGGTCCTTGGTCTCTGCTTCTCTTTGCTGCTCCAAGTGGCCATTGAGGAATCTGGCCACCAAGAGTGGGAACTCCCACGCTGGCAGGACACACCGTTCAGGGGACCCTGGGCTCTCCGGTACGGTACACAGGCCTTGCTTCACTGTTGGGTCATGCTCCGTGGTTATTACCAGGATTTTGCAAGAAGCGATGTTTATGCGATGTTTTACCACTGGCAATTTGCTCGTGGTTTTCAGTTGATGCCAAACCAGTCTCCAAAGACTGGAGTTCTGGAAATACACAGGAGGCGTACGGAGCTGAGCCTGCTAGCTTCAGAGCTCAGACTTGAAGCAGAACTCGCGGTCCACACTGCCTCCTAGGGCACTGCTCAGGTCAAAAACATGCGTGGCAGATCTCAGCGCCTCCACCATAACCATACACACCCTCCACTCTGTCCCCCTGCCCAGGTCAGGCTGTCTGGCTATTGTCCCACCTCCCACTCAAAATCCCAATCCCCAAGAACTAAGTCAGTTTTCGGGGGACCATTTCTACTGGGCCAGACCGTTACTACCCACACCTCTAGGCCCACCTACTTAGGCTACAGCTAGGAAATCTTCCAGGTCCTGGCAGTCTTCCCCAGGTTCTTCTCCTAATACCCCAAGTCCCTACTGGCTTGGTCCCTCTTCTTGAAATGATATCCATTGCCATTAAGACTCTAAACTATGCTTCATCCCCAGGACCAAGTCCCTCTGCCTCTATAAAAGTCCCTGCCTGGTATTTTTGTATCCCCTTCACCAATCCTCTTCCTTTATACTCAGAGTCAAACCACAATAGTGTACAGACCCTAATAGTGTCCAGAGTGGATGCCTTTGGCCAGAATCCTAGAACATGTTGCAAGCCTCCATAGGTCCTGCACTCTCTCAGCCCTTTCTCTCGTGGATATAACTCCCGTGACCCCAACTCCTTAGCCAGTCCTTCAGGCCTCTACTGATACCCTCCAGAGCCTTATGCCCAGAAAGGTTGCCAAGACAGTGATGCCCAGGCTCTTCTATGTTCACTGGCATGGGTAGCACAGTTCCGGGTTCCCAGCAAATGCTGAGGCCCCTTGGCCAGTAAGTGATTGATTCCACTTCATGATGACCACTGTGATGGTTTCAGTCAGAAATGTCTCCCATTCAAACCCTTTTCCAGTGGGTGGCGCTGTGTGGGGAGGTTTACATGGTGAAGCCTTGTTGGAGGTGCATCACTAGTGATGGGAGTTCTGAGAGTTCATAGCCTTGCACTGTTACCAGCTCATTTTGTTTCATGCTTGTTACAGACATGATCTCTCAAGCTTTCTGATCTTGCTGTCTGCTGTCCTGAGGTCTCTACCATTATGGGCTCTAACCCTCTGAAACTATAAGCCACAATAAACTTTTCCGAGAGACACTTTTGGTCCTGGTGTTTTGTTACAGCAACAGAAAACTGACTAGTACAACCACCCAGCCTCAGTGGCCCTGCAGGACCACATGTCGAACAAAGTATATGTTATAGGGCTTCTTCATTCCAGGGTTTGTTCCAGGTTTGTGTCCTGCTGCTCCTCGGTAGATGGGATTCTCAGTTTGAGAGCCCTGGCTTGAGATCAGAGTATTCACTGAGAGTCAGGGGTTTTCAACAACAGTGCTAGAATACGCATGGAGGGAAGGCATTCTTGGCCATGAGGAAATAAATCCACATGGAGAAAATGGAATTTGTCCCTCACCTCATGCCATATATGAAACCAGCTCAAGTGGATTAAAGACTCACATTTATACTTGAAACTGTAAAACCACTAGAAGTGAACAAAAGGAATACTGTGGCTTGAGCAAGAATGGTCCCCATAGGCTCAGAAATCTGTATGCTTAGTCACCAAAGAAAGAGTGCAACTGTTCGAGAAAGATTAGAAGGATTAGGAGGTGTGGCTTAATTAGAGTAGGTATGGACTAACTCACTAACTGTAAGCAAGCTCCCAGTTAAATTCTTCCTTTTGTAAGACTTGCCTTGGTCATGGTGTCACTTCACAGCAATATAAAAGCAACTGAGACAGTGAAGAACAGTGAAGAACTTCATGGCATCCATCTGGGCAGTGATGGGGGGGATTGATTCCTAAGGGCACAAGCAACAGAAGCAGAAGTAGACAAATAGATGGCCAAAGGCCATCAGCTGAGATGGCCCCACATGGGGAAGACAAAGTGATGTGACATTTGCAAACCATGCTCAACAGGTTAGTACAAAAAGCTAGAGAAGGAATTCATGTAACTCGGGGGCAAGGAAAAGCCTGATTGCAAACGGACAGAGGACATGAATACCCAACACTTGAAGACCACAGAGAACTGGCTAACATCGGTTCAGTAAGACAGTGTAACCACTGCACATGTATCTTTCAGTGCCAGTCCTAGATCTGTAGAAATAGTAAATATGAAACTTTTCTGTCAAACATTGTAAACACTTTCATTTATGACAAGGAATTCAAGTCTTCTCCCCTATCGTGTAGGAATTTTATGCAAATCTTTTTATTTCTTCCACCTTGTAAAACTGTTGCATCTTCACCTGGCATAGGTCCTGGCACCCTAATAGTGAAGAGGGAGGGAAGAAATGACAGGTGGAGACATAGACAAGCTGGTCCTGGGTGGGCTGGGCTCTCTGATGGTGAAGCCTGCATCGCCCAGAAGCTCAGTCTTTATTATATACAGTTGGACAGGGAGGCGGGTCATTGCATACAGTGGAATAAAGAGGTGGGAACAATACATAGAGCCAAGCAGGAGGGTGGGGTTAGCCAATCTCGTAGGAATAGTCTCTATAGGAGAGCAGTCTTCAGGCTCTAAACATCAGGGGAGAAAACTATGGTGGACATTTTCTGCACACACCTCAACATTTGCACTCTGACCTGAGGAGGCTTTGCTATCCTTCTGAGCCTTTCCTGTGGAAGGTGTGACCCCCCCCCATGAGATTGAGACATTGGGGTTCATGACATGGCTGTGCCCATGGCAAACAATACACGTTAACTCACTCCCTACATAAAACCTTTATGCAAACGTTTTAATTCCTTCTCACTGAGCCGAAGTTTTGTTTATACAGAGGTCCTACTCTGTTCTTTCAGAACTTAAGTGAATGAGCCTTACCCCTGACCTTCACTTCGTTTGTGCTGACTCCTTTAAAACTAGCCAACCATGAAAGACTTCAAGGTCAGACCCCAGCCAATGGGGGTGGGTGGGGGGAGCTGTACAGTCACCTCTAAGGACGTGAGAATGAGAACACAAGTGTGCACTTCCTATCCCGGTGCTTGCACATCTGTCTTTTGAGAGGTGATCAGAAGTTAAGTTTTGTCTTGTTGGGACTCTTTAATTTGAATGATGCTCTCTCTTTGTGACCCCAAACTGATTCTAACAGAGCCCCCCCCAAAAAAAGTGTGGTACAATAGTAGTAGGAGACTCCAGAGGAAAACCCCATCACCCCACTGTCGGCAATGAGCAAGTCATCCAAACGAGAGCAGCAAAGAGCCAGACGGCCATCGCTCTCGGAGCTTCTGAACCTTACAGACTCGGGTAGCGTACCCACCCTCAGCTGCACAGGAGTGCTCTGCGCATCTCGCATTGGCCGCAAAACAAGTTTTAAGATGCTCAGAAGGCTGAGTTCATACCACATGTCTTTTCAGATCATTGTAATATAAACCCAGGAATCAATAGCCACACCAGCGAAGGAATTTCACAAGCACATGTATATGAGATAGATAGCATACTAATAAAGAACTAATGAGTTAATTTAAAAAAAAAAAGAGGAAGTTAAACATATCTAATGTTCCAAAAAGAAAAAAAAAGGGAAGAAAGAGAAGGAAAGAAAAAAAAAACATAGCACATTAAGACACATTGGATGTACAAAGGCAACAATAGAAGGGGAGTTTATGGAAATAAGCGCCTATCTCAGAATAAAAGAAAGACTGCCAATAAAGAAGCTAGCATTGCACCTCAAGGAACTAGAAAAATAAAAGACAAACACCCAAGTGACTAAAGGAAGGAGGTAATAAAGATCAGAGTAGAAATTAATGAAATAGAGACTAGGAAAACATCCTAAATAATGAACAAAATGGTTGAGTTTAATTTTTTTCAAATTGACAAACATTTATCTATACTCATTAAGAAAAAGAAACTCAAATACATAATAAAATCAGAAATGCAAGAATTGTTATAACTAATATCACAGGAATACAAATAACTGTGAGAGTACACTCATGCATTGCAAATTGGACAGCTTAGAAGAAAAAGATAAATTGCTAGGACACAGGTCTTAAAAATGAATCAGGAAGAAAGAAATCCTGAATAGACCAATAACAAGCAAAGAGATGAAGTCAGTACAAAGAAGCTCGCCCACTCAAAAAATAAAAAAAAAGAATCAGTCTCTCAAGATGTGATAGTTGCTTTTGATTCTATCAAGCTTTTACTAAATAATATAATTTTTCAGACATTTATAGAAAATTAAAGGAGAGAATATGCTTGGTATTATTTATTAGGCCAGCCTTATGGTAATAACACATGCAGACAAGGAGAGAATATGGAAACAGATGGGAGGGGGTTGCATACCAAAATCCCTGATGGCCTTTGACACTAGCATTCAAATTCAGGGACACACTCAAGAGACCATCTACTATAGTCAACTGAGATTTATCCCAGGAATGCAAAGATGATAAAATATGCAAATCAATGTATAAGATACATCACATCAGCAGAGAGGACAAAGCCGTGGATCGTTAAAACAGATCCAGTAAAGATATTTGAAAATTTCACTGCCCCTTTATGACAAAAATGCTAATGTATCAGGCGAAGGATGTACATATCTCAATGTGCTAAAGGTGGTACATGATAAGCCCATAGCTAAAATGTTCAACAGGGGGAAGCTGAAACCTTTTCCTCTGATTTGGACCACGACATGGCTGCCCACTGTCACCACCTCCGTTCAATATCATCCCTTAAGTCCTGACCAGAGTGATAAAGAAGATGCCAAAGGCATCCAAACTAGAAAGGAAGAAGCCAGATGTTCCCTGAGTTCAAATGACATAACTTCACATATAGAAAAAAACAAAAACAAACAAACAAACAAACACATAAAATTCAAGGTGGGAACAATGGGATTGCTCAGTGGACAAAGCCCTTGCTACCCAAGCCCAGGAACCTGAGTTTGATCCCTAATGCTTACAGTGGAAGGAAAGAATCAAGTCCATAAAGACGCCCTCTGTCTTGTTATTTTTCAGTTGTTGTATAAAGGCACAGTGACCAAGGTTACTCATGAAAGTGCCAGTTTGTTTGGGCTTGCTGATCCAGAGAGGTGAGGCTCCTATACAATCAGGGGGCAGTTGGAGCGGGTGCTGAAAGCTGAGAGAGCTCGTCAGGGAGGAGGGAGCTCACGGGCAGCTATAGCAGGCTTTTGAAACCTCAAGGCACCAGTGGCATACTTCCTGTAGCAAGTCTGTACCTCCTAAATCTTCAAAACAGCACTGGGGATCAAGTGTTCAGATTCCAAGATAGCAGCTGCATGTTGACCACACACTAAGCAACAGTATGGACCACAGGAAAGTCAAGAGTTCGCAAGTTCAACCATTAGCACAGGTACTAAGATCAACAACTAATAAATGGGACCTCATGAAACTGAGAAGCTTCAGCACGGCAAAGAACACTGTCATTCGGACAAATTGGCTGTCTACAGAGTAGGGAAAGAATTTTACCAGTTACACATCCAATAGAAGGCTAATATCCAAAATATATAAAGAACTCAAGAAACTAGATATCAAGAAAACAAATAATCTTATTAAAAACTGTGGTACAGATCTAAACAGAGAATTCTTAATAAGAGGAAACTCAAATGGCTGAAAAAACAAAGAAATGTTCAACATCCTTAGCCATCAGAAAAATGCAAACCAAAACCACTCTGAGATTCCATCTTACACCCATTAGAATGGCTGAGGTCAACTGAAGAAGTGACAGCTCATGCTGGTGAGGATGTGGAGTAACAGGAACACGCCTCCATTGCTGGTGGGAGTGCAAACTTAGACAGCCTCTATGGATCAGTGGTTCTTCAGAAAGATGGGACTTGATTTACCTCAAGACTCAGGTATGCTACTTATGGGCATATACCCAAAGGATGCTTTATCCTGCCACAGAGACGCTTGCTCAGCCGTGTTAATCACCATGACCTTCATAACAGCCAGAAACTGGAATCAGCCCAGATGTCCCTCAACAGAAGAATGGATAAAGAAAATGTAGAATACAATGGAGCATTACTCAGATGTTTTTCTTAAAGAAATAAAAGAGAGAAAGAGGGATGAAATTTGCAGACAAGCTTTTTTCTTTTTCTTTTTTTTTTTTTCTGAAGGGAAGTAGAAAAAGAATGGATCTGAGGGAGAGGAGAGGAAAGGAGCCTTGGGAAAGTCATCCTGATTGAGGTATCCAAGATCCAGAAATACAAATATAGTATGTATTTGTTTATATATAAATATTAGCTATTAAGTCAATGATAACCAAGCTTCAATCCATAGCACTACAGAGGTTAGGTATAGATCAAGGGACTAGAGGGAACAGCCAGTGCTCATTAGGAAACAGAAATAGAATAGATTATTATGGATGGATGGGGAGATCTGGAATGGGAAGATCAAGTGGGGAGGGAGTGAGACAAGGGAGGGGATTGTGGGAGGAAATATGGGAAGAGACAACTAAAATTAAGGGCCATTGGAGGAGTAGTACAGAAACTTAGTACAGTAGAACCCTAACACACACAAATATATGAAGGCAATCTAAACGAAATACATACGTATATAGTTTTTGAGAATTCCATACATTTATACAGTATATTTGACCACACTCTTCCCCCAGTCACCTCCTGCTCTCCACCTTCATACCACAGCTTTGTTCTGCTACAGAGGTGCATCCTCCTCCATGCTCATCACTGCTCTATTCATAGCAGCTAAGAAATGGAGACTGTCTACATGGCTATCACCTGATGAGTGGATAATGAAAATGTGGATATACATGCAATACAATTTTATTCAACGGTAAGTAATATTTTTACATATAATTGTGTTTGGCTTACAAATATTTTGAGAAATTTCACATCTGTGTTCATCAGGGAGATTAGCCTATAATCTTATTTTTTATATGTGTATGTTTATCCATTTTTATATCAGTAATCCTGGCTTTATAAAATGAATTTGGTACTGCTCTTCCCTTTTTATTTGACAAAATAGTCTGACGGAGATTAATTTTAATTTTTTTAAAGTTTGACAGAATTCAGGAGGAAATCAACCTGGCCATGGAGTTGTTAGTTTTTAAGCTTTTTAATGACTATTTCAATCTGATTGTTCATTACAAATCAATTTAAGTTTATATACTCATAATTCATAGATCATGTGTGTCTAGATTTTTTTTTCTAAATTTTTCAGTTTAGCAAATGAAACCATAAAGCATAAAGAAAACTCACCAAATTTGAGCAACACACTATTAAATAATGGCCGGTCAATGGGAATAAAAAATCAAGGAAATTATAAATCACAGAATTGAGTGTAAACACAGCCCACGACACCTTGTGGGGTACAGTGAAAGTATTTCTTGGGGCTGGAGAGATGGCTCAGGCAGTTAAGAGCACTGACTGCTTGCTCTTCCAGAGGTCCTGAGTTCTATTCCTGGCAACCACATGGTGGATCACAACCACCTGTAATGGGATCTCTTCTAGTATGTGTGAAGATGGAACGCTCATATATAAAATAAATAAATATTAAAAAAAAAGAAAGTGTTTCTCAGGGAAGTTTATAAATACAAATTTACATCCTCATCATAGGCCCCTCCCTTGTCTCCTCCTGGTCCCACCCTCCCTCTTCTTCTCCCCTATTCCCATTCCCTAGTCCCTAGAAAAGGAGAACCCTCTCCCTTACCAACTGTCCACAGACTATCAAGTCTCTTCAGGACTGCCTACATCCTCTCAACAGAAACTCTAAAAGGAAGAAAGGCCTGGACAGATGTCTTGCAGACTCTAAGAGAACAGAGATGACAGCCCAGGCTATTATATTGAGCAAAACTTTCAATCACCATAGATGGAGAAAACAAGACATTCCATGACAAAACCAAATTTAAACACTATCTATCCAGAAATCCAGCCCTTCAGAAGATACTAGAAGGAAAACTCCAACCCAAGGTGGTTACTACTACCCCCTAAAAACACAGGAAATAGGTAATTTCACATCAGTAAAATGAAAAGAAAGGAACAGACACACACACACTCACACAGAATCACCACCAACATTAAAATGACAGGAATTAACAATTATTGGTCATTAACATCAATGGTTTCAATTCTTCAATAAAAGGACACAGGCTCCCTGCAGACTATCAAAGCAGATGTTGAGACTTATGGCCAAACTTTGGGCAGAATGCAGGGAATCTTATGAAAGAAGTGGGAAATAATAGTAAGAGCTGGAGAGGACAGGAACTCCACAAGGAGAGCAACAGAACCAAAAAATGTGAGCACAGGGGTCTTTCCTGAGACTCATACTCCAACCAAGTACCATGCATAGAGATAACCTAGAACCCTTGCACAGATGTAGCCCATGGCAGCTCAGTGTCCAAGTGGGTTCCATAGTAATGGGAACAGGGACTGCTTCTGACATGAACTGACTGGCCTGCTCTTTAATCACCTCCCCCTGAGGGGGGAGCAGCATTACCAGGCCACAGAGGAAGACAATGCAGCCACTCCTGATGAGACCTAACAGACTAGGATCAGAAGGAAGAAAAAGAAACCCTCCCCTACCAGTGGAGTTGGGGAGGGGAGTGTGTGGAGAAGGGGGAGCAAGGGAGGGGTTGGGAGGGGAGGAGGGAGGGAACTAGAGGGGGGAAATATTTATTACAAAGTAAATAAAGTATAATTAAAAATAAAAAGGAATAAAAGAATTGGAAAAAATAAAAGACTCAGGCTAACAGAATGGATTCAAAAACAGGAGCCCTCATTCTGCTGCATATAAGGAACATACCTCAGCAACAAAAATAGACATTACCTCAGAGCAAAGGGCTAGAAAAAGTTTTTTCTGTTCCAAATGGACCCAAGAAGCAAGCTGGTATAGCCATTCTAATATCTAATGAAATAGATTTTCAACCAAAATTAATCAAAAGAAATGTGGAAGGTCATTTCCTACTCATCAAAAGAAATACCTACCAAGATGAAATCTCAGTTCTGAATATCTATGTCTGAAATGCAAGGGCACCCTCATTTGTAAAAGAAACATTACTAAAGCTTAAACCACACACTGAACTCTACACTTTAATACTGGGAGACTTCAACACCTCACTCACACCAATAGACAGGTCATTGAGACAGACCCTCCTACACATATGTAACAGATGGGCAGACTGGCCAACATGTGGGTCCCTAACAATGGGAGTAGGGGCTGTCTCAGACTCTGTTGCCTGTCTCTTGATCCCTTTTCCCTAGCTGGGTGGCCCTGTCAGGCCCTAGTGGGAGAGGATGTGCAATCTCTGCTGCAATCTGAGGTGCCAGGGTTGGTTGATACCCCTTGGGGCCTCCCCTTCTCTGAAAAAAGGAGAGAAAGGATGGGGGAGGGGAATGAGGGTGTGACTGAGAGAAAAAGAGGAAGAGGGCTGGGGTCAGGCTGTAAAGAGATTAAATAAATAAATGAAAGATAAAAACAAACAAAACCACAGAGGAAATCCAAAGAATCACTAGGTCTTACTTCAAAAACTTACTTTAATTTTGTACTTCACAAAATTGGAAAATCAGAAAGAAATGAACAATTTTCTTGATAGATACCACTTACCAAAGCTAAATCATGACCAGATAAACAGTCTAAATAGACCTATAACCCCTAAGGAAAGAGAAGTAGTCATTAAAAGTCTCCTAACTAATAAATAAATAAATAAATAAATAAATAAATCCAGGGCTGATGGTTTTAGTACAGAATTCTACCAGACTTTCAAAGAAGAGCTAATAACAATACTCCTCAAATTAGTTCACAAAATAGAAACAGAAGGAACGCTGCCAAATTCATTTTATGCAGCCACAGTCACACAAAGACTCAACAAAGAAAGGGAATTTCAGACTAATTTTCCTCATAAACATTGATGCAAAATACTCAATAAATACTTGCAAACCAAATCCAAGAACACATCAAAAAGATCATCCAACATGATTAGTAGACTTCATCCCAAGGATGCAGGGATGGTTCCAACATATGAAAATCTATCAATGTATTTCATCATATAAACAAACTGAAAGAGAAAAAGTACATTAGATGTGAAAAAGCTTTTGAGAAAATCTAACACCCCTTCATTAATTAAGTCTTGAAGAGAGATCATGGATACAAAGTGTGTACATAAACACAATAAAGACAATATACAGAAAGCCAATTGCCAACATCGAATGAAATGGAGAAAAACTTAAAGCAATTCCACTAACCTCAGGGACAAGACAAGAGTATCCACTCTCTCTGTATCTATTCAATATAGTACTTGAAAACCTAGCTAGAGCAATAAGACAATTAAAGGAGATCAAGGGGATATAAATTGGAAAGGAAGAGGTCAAAATATTGCTATTTGCAGATGAGATGATAGTATACGTAAGTGACCCCAAAAATTCTACCAGGGAACTCCTACAGATAACAAACAACTTCAGCAATGTGGCTGGATACAAAATTAACAAATACAAAATATACAAATAATAAATGAGCTGAGAAAGAAATTAGAGAAACAACTCTCTTTATTAATAGCCACAACGAATATAAAATATCTTTGCGTAACCCTAACCAAGCAAGTGAAAGATTTGTATGACAAGAACTTCAAGTCTCTGAAGAAAGAAATTGAAGAAGATATCAGAAGATGGAAAGACACCCCCCCATGCTCATGGATCAGTAGGATTAACATAGTAAAAAATGGCCATTTTATCAAAAGTAATCTACAGATTCAAGGCAATTCCCATCAAAACTCCAACATAATTCTTTACAGACCTTAAAAGTACAATACTCAACTTCATATAGAAAAAAAAAAATCCAGTATAGCTAAAACACTCCTGCATAATAAAAGATCTTCTGGAAGGATCACTATCCCTGATTTCAAGCTGTTCTACAGAGCAATAGTAATAAAAACTACATGGTATTGGCAGAAAACATACAGGTTGATCAATGGAATTGAACTGAAGATCCAGAAGTAAATCTACACACCTATGTACACATGATTTTGGACAACGAAGTCAAAATTATACAATGAAAAAAAAAGACATCTTCAACAAATGGTGCTGGTCTAAGTGGATGTCTGCATGTAGAAAAATGCAAATCACCTTGCACAAGACTCAAGTCCAAGTGGATCAAAGACCTCAAAATAAAACCAGAAACACTAAATCTATTAGAAGAGAAAGTGGGGAAGAGCCTTGACCTCATTGGCACAGGAGACAACTTCCTGAACAGAACACCAACAGCTCAGGCTCTAAGTTCAACAATTAAGAAATGGGACCTCATGAAACTGAAAAGTTTCTGTAAAGCAAAGGACACTGTCAAAAGGACAAAATGGGAGCTACAGAATGGGGAAAGATCTTCACCAACCCCACATTTGACAAAAGGCTGATATAAAAATATATATAAAAAACTCAAGAAACTAGGCATTAATAAATCAAATAACTCAATTTAAAAATGGAGTACAGGGGGCTGGAGAGATGACTCAGAGGTTAAGAGCACTGGCTGTTCTTCCAGAGGTCCTGAGTTCAATTCCCAGCAACCATATGGTGGCTCACAACTATCTATAGTGAGATCTGGTGCCTTTTTCTGGCATGCAGATAGCTCATCTACATAAAATAAATAAATCTTAAAAAAAAAAGAATAAAAAAATGGAGTACAGAGCTAAACAGATCTCTTAACAGAGGAATCTCTAATGGCCGGAGAAGCACTTAAAGAAATGTTTAAATCCTTAGCTACCAGAGAAATGCAAATTAAAACGACTCTGAGATTCTATCTTACACCTATCAGAATAGCTAAGATCAAAAACTCAAGTGACAGCTCATGCTGGTGAGGTTGTGGAGCAAAGGGAACCCTCCACCATTGCTGGTGGGAGTGCAAACTTGTACATTCACTTTGGAAATCAATATGGCAGTTCCTCAGAAATCAGTCTATCTCAGTACTCAGTTATACCACTCCTGGGCATATACCCAAAGGGTGCTCCGCCGTACCACAGACACTTGCTCAACTCTGTTCATGGCAGCTTTATTCATAATAGCCAGAAACTGGAAACAACCCAGATGTCCTTCAACTCAAAAATGGATAAAGAAACTGTGGTACATTTACACAATGGAGTATCACGCAACTATTAGAAACAGTGACGTCATGAAATTTGTAGGCAAATGGATGGGACTAAAAAAGATCACCCCAAGTGAGGTAATTCAGACCCAGAAAGACAAATATGATACATACGCATTTATATGTGGATATTAGCCATAAGGTAAAAAATAACCGTGCTACAGTCCACAGACCCAAAGAAGCTAAGTAACAGGGATGGCTCAAGGGGAAATAAAATAGATATTGTGGGATCATGGATGGCCGGGGTCGGGTGGAGGAACAGGAGATATCAGGTGAGGGAAGGACAGAGGAAACTGGGAGAAATAACTGGAACAGGGGGCGTCTCTGGGATGAGCTGGAAACCCAGGGCAATGGAAACTCCCAGGAATATTTGTATCTGGCCACTTTGTTGAAGATGTTTGTCAGCTACACACATTCTCTTGTAGAATTTGGGGGGGGTTACTTAAGTACACTATCATATCATCTGTGCAGAGGGATACTTTGACTTCTTCCTTTCCAATTTATACCCCCTTGATCTCCTTCAGTTGTTTAATTGCTCTAGCTAGAACGTCAAGTAGTATATTGACTCGATACAGAGAGTGTGGGCAACCTTATCTTGTCCCTGATTTTAGTGTAATTACTTTAAGTTTTTCTCCATTTAATTTGATGTTGGCTGTTTGCTTGCTGTAAGATGTCTTATTTTGTTTAGTTATATGCCTTGTATCCCTGATCTATTCAAGACTTTTAACATGAAAGGTGTTGGTTTTGTCAAAAGAACCTTCAGCATCTAATGAGATGATCATGTGCTTTTCTTTTCTCTTTTATTTTCTAGTTTATTTATATGGTAGATTACATTGATGGACTTTCATACATTGACCCATCCCTGCATTCCTAGGATGAAGGTTATTTGATCATGAGGGTGACCGTACTTAAGACTCCAAGCAATGAGCATTATGGAGCCTGAACCAATCCTTTCCTATAACCAGGCAAGACTTCTAATGGAGGGATTGCGACACCAGGCCAACCACAAAACCTTCAGCTAATAATTTGTCCTGCCTACAAGATATGCAAGGGTAAAAAGGGAGAAGAAATTGAGGGAATGGCCAACCAATGATTTGTCTACCTTGAGACCTATGCCTCAGTGAGGGGGAACCCACCCCAACACTGTTAATGATATTCTGCTATACTTGCAAACAGGAGGCTACTATAACCATCATCAGAGAGGCTTTACCCAGCAACTGATGGAAACAGATGAAGAGACCCACAACCAAACATTAGGTGGAGCTCAGGGAATCCTGCAGAAGAGGGAAAGGAAGGATTATAGGAGCCAGGAGGGTCAAGAACACAAGAAAATTCACTAATCAACTAACCTGGGCTCATAATTGTTCACAGAGACTGAACGACAAACCAGGGAGCATGCATGGGACTGACGTAGGCCCTCTGTACGTATGTAACAGTTGTGTAGCTTGATCTTCGTGTAGGACTCCTAACAGCAGGAGTAGGGGCTATCCCTGATTCTGTTGCCTGCCTTTGCATCTCTTTCCCCTGACTAGGCTGCCTCATCCAGCTTCAATAGATGTGCCTAGTCCTACTGCAACTGGATATGCCAAGGCTGGTGTTATCCATGGGAGGCCTACCCTTTCATGAAAAGAAAGGAGAGGGGGAAGGGAAACATGGTCAAGATGTAAAGTAAATAACTTAAAGGAAAGAAAACAAACTACGTGTAGGCCACTTGAGGAAGGTTCCCTCTTCCTAGATGACTCTAGCTTGAGTCAAGCTGACAACAACAACAACAACAAAAAACTCAACACAACTTCATAGTATGTTCTACAGTAGTCTTTTCATTTCCAAGACCATGGTCATTGCTGATATACTAGTGTGCTGCAGTTGAGTTTTAAGTGAATATCTATGTCTTGTGTGGTTTAATATCATCACTGCTATACAAGTGTATTTTTTTTCCTAAGTAACTGTTACTGGGAATTAAGCTTTCAAGAGTAGACAGTAAGATTCACACACACAGAAGCATAAGAAGTAGGGCAACATGATTCTTTCCAAAGACTGTATCTCCTCAACTGCTAAACTGAAAGATACTACATAAAATGCCAGATGATTTCAAATATTTTCTGGCAAAATTGAACAATGACCTATAAGATGGTATAAATAGGCAAGTGATTTCAATGTAGGATCTGGAGATAAAAGTCAGCAACAGAAAAAACATCCTCAAAATGTATGAGAAAATCATCAAAGTGGAAGAAAAAGTCAGCAAGGAAATTAGATTAGAAATAAAAACAAAACAAAACAAAACAAACAAAAAAAAAACCTCAGTGAAGCAAATAATAAATATAATGGAGAGAATCACCAATGGCTCAAACAAACAGAAGACAGAATAGGAAAAAAAAAAAGAACAAGGTTGGTAAAATACTTCAATCAAATATTTACAGGAAAATATTTGTGAGGATGGTCACAATGACCATAGGATTTGGTCAAAAGACAAAATGCCGGAATCTATGAAATAGGATAAAACTTAGATAAATGTTAAATCATAGAAAATCTACTCAATTGAGGCAAAAATTTCCCAAATATAGAGAAAAGGGCATTTAACCAAAATAGACATGTAGAACCTCAAGTAAACATGATCAGATAGGAAATCTTTACAAGGTATATTACAGTTAAGACAGCAAGAACACAAAGCAAAGAAACAACATTTAAAAAGTGGAAGAGAAAATATAATGAAAACATCAGAATAACATCATTGTTGGAATTAATGAATTTTTCTATGCCTTCTCTAGCTCTCAAATACTGAGGTGCAGACCAGTTACATTTATGATAATCTTCAAGCATCATAATTGGGCAGATATTGATCTATACTAATTTGACTATGGTAGCCTGGTCTACTTCCCAACCATGTACCCTGTTACCTGTCCTCTAGTCTCATCCTGGCCACCTCTGTTCCATCCTTGTCCCCATGGCAACTCTTCCATGGTCCTCATCCTGGCATGGAGGCCTTCTTGTTCTCTTGTTTTCTTGTTTTCTTTCTTTCTTTCTTTCTTTCTTTCTTTCTTTCTTTCTTTCTTTCTCTCTGTTCCATCCTTGTCCCCATGGCAACTCTTCCATGGTCCTCATCCTGGCATGGAGGCCTTCTTGTTCTCTTGTTTTCTTGTTTTCTTTCTTTCTTTCTTTCTTTCTTTCTTTCTTTCTTTCTTTCTTTCTTTCTTTCTCTCTCTCTCTCTCTCACTCTCTCTCTCTTCCTGAGACCTTACAAATTGGGAATGAAAGTCCCATCCAGCCTACTGCTTCCTCTGCCCAGTGGTAGGCTCCTCAGCTTCTTTATCAACCAATCAGAGGAGTAATTTTTACACAACACTGAGCCAGGAGATTCCTCAATAGCAATGACAATACCAGAATCCGCCAGCATTTAGCTCATTGCAGGTTTAGCAATTAACAATCGAATAGGCAGAGACACACCTTAACCCCATGGGAATGAAGTTCACCTCTACTCATCAGACCTTGTGTCAGAAACCCTCAAAGACAGGGAAGCTTGAGATGATCTATTCAAGGCACGAAAATACATACTGCCTTTGCAGAAGAGAGTGTGCAAAGGCTGTCAGGAAAAAGGCTGCAAGGAAACAGTGTTTTGCAGACCCAGCAGGGCACCTGCACTTATGAACCCACAGTGTTAGTGAAAGCATGCACCAGATCAAAATTCCAGCATGGAGTGGAAGTCAGTCAGGAAGCCTTACCTGAAGCCAGGAACTATTGGTAATTTATGTCTTCTGGGGAGGGAGAGTCAGTTTTTTTCAGGGCTGTGAGAGACTACCCATCCTCAAGCAGATGGTCCTAAACCCATGTACTTAGAGAGCACTGAGTGGCGTCTATATTCTTTAAAACAGCACATGAAGTTGGGAGGGGAAGTGGTGGGGCTTTAGGGGAGGAAATGATGGGGTGAATTTGATCAAAGCACATTGTATGTGTCTTAGTGTTCTGTTGCTGTGAGGAGACACCATGACCATGGACATTCTTATAAAGGAAGACGTTTAGCCAGGGCTTGCTTACAGTTTCAGAGGTCCAGTCCATTATCAGGATGGCAGGAAGCATGGTGGCAGCCAGGTAGACATGGTGCAGGAGAAAGAACTGAGAGTTTGACATCCGGATCTGCAGACAGGAGGAAAAGAGAGACACTGAGCCTTGCTGAGCTTTTGAAACCCCAAAAGCCACCCCCAGTGACACATTTCCTTCAACAAAGCCACACTTACTCCAACAAAGGCACACCTTCTAATCCCTGTCAAGTAGCACCACGCCCTAATGATCAAGTATTCAAATGTAGGAGCCTGTGGGGCTGGGCCTATTCACACCTACACATTTCACTCCCTGGTCACCACAGGATTGTAGCCGTATCGTAAAGCAGAAATGCATTCAGTCCAGTTTCAAAAATCCTTGTAGTTTATAACAGTCTCAATATTACTTAAAATTCCAAAGTCTCTTCTGAGACTCATGGCAATCTCTTAACTGTAATCCCCTTTAAAAAGAAGAAAGAAAGAAAGAAAGAAAGAAAGAAAGAAAGAAAGAAAGAAGGAAATCAAAAGGCAGATCACAAACTTCAGCATACAATGGCACAGAATATACATTACCATTCCAAAATGGAGGCAAGGAACCATAGTAAGGAAATGCTGGACCAAAGCAAGGCTGAAACCCAGCTGGTCAAACTTCAAATTCTGCATCTCTATGTCTGATATCAAAGGCTCTTCAGAACTCCAACTGTTTTCAGCTTTGTTGACTGAAACACACTTCTCCCTTGGGCTGGTTCCAGACCTAATCTGTAGCTTTCCTTGGCAGGTATTCTCTGACTCTGGCATCTCCAGCATCTTGGGGTCTCCAAGGCAATCCAGCCTTCACCTTCAACGCTTCATGCAATGGCTTCCCTAGGCCTCCATTCAGGGACAACCCTGACACATGCCTGGCTTTAGTGGCTTTCCTTAGCCATGGAGGGAGATTCCATAACCTCTTTCTTCTTCTAAAGCCAGAACCACGTGGCTGAAGCTGCCAGGTTCTTCTGCTTTCTGGAACTTGGCCCCTTGTTCAAATACATTTCACCAACCTTTTTCCCTGGTTTCCTTTACTGCTCAAGCTGTTCTTTAATTCCTTTTCGCAAGTGAAAAGTTTAGCTGGGTGGGGTCTTGCCCTGAGGCCACTGTTGTACCCAGATCCCAAGACCCCAAAAGACCACCAGAAGTTAGTCCATTGCAAAACACATGAGGATCTTTTTATTACAAGCTTGAGCCTGGGTTGCAGCAACCTCTCTGGTTGAAGAGGAGAAGAGCTGCTCTGAGGCTAGGGAAACAAGGTTTTTAAAGGGAAAAACCTCAAGTGCCTTGGCATTACATGATTGGGTAAGGGAAATTGACTTTTGAAATGTTTGGTTTTCTTTAGGAGCCAAGTCCATAAACAGTTCTGGCCTAGCTATCTGGGCCTGTTTCCTAGCAACTGTATCTCTAGTGGGCAGGAAAAGAATACGGTAAGGATAGTTCCTCTTTGCAGGTGGCTGGACATGTTTCTACCTTGCTGGCCTTTGTTCAGACTTGTGCTCCAAACCCCAAATACCCCCCCCAAAAAAAAGCAAAACCATTTTCAGTTCTTTGGTCTCTCACCACCACACCCTTTATTCCATTTAGCCTGCTTCTTTTTAAACATTTTTTTTTTAGTCTCCTTGAGCACTAGGTTTAGTGTCAGTACATTTGCTGGTGTTCCTTTTCTTCCCAAACTGTACTTAGCCAGCTTGCTTTTTTCATTATAATTCTGCATAGGAGCAACCACTAATAACTACATGACAGAGTCAATACTAGGTTATCTTGAAATCTCCTATGTCCATGCCATTAATCTGAAACTCTTCAATTTTATCTCAGGCAGACAGGGACAAAAAGCAGCCACATTCTGTACCCAAATATCACAAGAATGATTTCTAAGCCATTACTAATATTCTTTTCCTCTGAAACCTCTTGAGCAGGGCTATCACAGTCTACATTGCTCTCAGCACCACTGTCTTCCCTGCTCCTACTAGTAAGGTCCATTAATCCTCACTTAAACCATGCAACTAGTTTCTAATCCAAAGTCCCGAAGTCCACATCCTACCAACAAGCTTCATGGTCAGGCTTGTCACAGCAATCCCTCACTCTTGGTACCAACTCCTGTCTTAGTCAGCGTTCTATTTCTGTAAAGAGATGCCCTGACCATGACAACTCTTATAAGAAAAAGCATTTAATTGGGGTTTGTTTACATTTCAGAGGTTTAGTCTAGTGTCATAACGGCAGGGAGCACAGCAGCAGACAGGCAGACACGGTGCTGGAAAAGCTGAGAATTCTGCATCCAGAGCTGCAGGCAGGAGGAAGAAAGAGACACTGGGCCTTGAACATTTGAAACCAGGAAGCCCACCCCCCAGTCACACATTTCTTCCAACAAGGCCACCTCCTAAACCCTGTCAAGTAGCACCACTCCCTAACAACCAAGCATTCAAATATATGAGTCTGTGGGAATCATTCTTATTCAAACCACCACAGTATGCATGTGTGAAATTCTCTAACAATAAAAAGGAGAGAAAGGTAAATTAAAATAAAAGGCCAGATCCAAGTGTCTGTTGTTTCCAAGAAATAGATCTTGCTGAGAAAGACATCCACAGACTATTCTTTAAAGAATAGAAGAAAAAGTACATCAAGCCAACAGACACTGAAAATGAGCTGGCAATGGCTATTCTGATACCCAATGAGATAAACTTGAAACAAAAATTAGAAGGTATAGAAGGCTACTGCATATTAATAAGGAAAATAATTCAGCAAGAAAATATGTAGACCTCATGCACACCTGTGCATGCATGAACTGTGGGTTCATATGTGCAACTACCCTGCTGTGCACCAAACATCTGGGGCTCCCTCCCCCAATTTCATAAGATCAAACACTATTTTTACTGCAAGTCAAAGATCAGATAAGTCCAGATACAACAAGAGTGAGTGATTTCAATTCCCCTCTCTCTTTTTCAGGGAGATTATCTATATTCAAAGTCAACAAAGAAACCTCACCTTGGAAAAATGGGCAATACGCTGTCATGGTCTGTTGATGTTTCTAGAAAACAAATTGGAAATTGGATAACATAAGATGTAGGTGATGTCCATAAATTTTAATCCTTAATAACCAAGTAAAATATTGAACTTTGCAGAGCAGGAAAGTCCACCCCAGGGAGACTGTGTTGGTTTGAGGAGCTCCATACTTCCAGTGGGAGGAAACATGGACAGACTGAGAGCCACAGCTTAAGATAGAGAAGAACGGGAAATTTGCCCTGAAATTTTAGTAATGAAATGTTTAACGAGCAGGAACAACGTAGGACCCAGTGTGACAAAGTGATGACTAAACGAGATACTGGAAAAAAACTGTCTTTAATGCTTAGCAGTTGGTTGGAGTAGTGGCAGGCTGCCATTTCAGAAAGACCCCTGTGGCACTAGTGGTTCCACAATCCAAGATCTTCAGGGAACCTCGCTTCAGGGAATCTCAGAGAAAATGTCACAGGATGATACATACTGAAACTTGGCCAATAGAAAAGTTCTATGGTGAAGGAGAGATTTTTTTTTTTTTTTCCAGCAGAAACACCATCATCAGCAAGACAGAGACCTGATCAAAGCCAGAGTCTGCAGGAAAACTTGGACACAGGCTGGAAGCAGCACACTGGACCGGGAGGATAAAATGAAGCCGGCGTTCACAACCGGACTCCCAAATGGTTGTTCACGGGTGAGAGCAGCATGAGATTCCACACGTGAAGCTGCCCACAGTGCTAACTGGAATGTATAACGCAACCTATCACTGGAAGATTTGGAGGCAAGAACAGGACTGCCCAAGCGTGTGACCCAACATTGCTAGGAAATCCCCAGAGACGTGACGGCCTTCCGGGAGCGGAGGAAATAGCACTGAGAGACTCTAGACTGAATCCAGAAATCCAGGGCAGATAGAGCCATGCTCCACACCAGCCCCCAGTCTCTCCCCTCCACTCTTATTTCTTATTTAATGCCCAACTCAAGTGAGCAAGCCAGATCCATCTTGCTCTGTTATTGTCCTATATTTATTCTGTTTTTTTTTTTTTTTTTACCTTAATTTTTCCTTTTGAAATTTCCGCTCCAAAACATGCAATAACAAGGGAAAGTTACCCTGGTTCACAAGGCATCTGTGTCTCAGATCCCAAGGGCCAGGACTGTTCTACATGACCACATGCCTGAATACGTCTCTCTCTCCTCAGTCTGCCTTTAACCAAAACTGCTGCATCTTCCCTTGTTTTGGGTCTCCTGTTCTTTTTGTTTGTTTTCTACTTCTCCCATTCCTCTGTCAACCCAATAACAACCATTCATCCTAATCCACTTTCTTTTCGAGCTCCATTCACACTAATTTGCTAAAATGATTTTTGCCTAAGGGGTGATTGTTTTTTATTTAATTATTTTTATATTTATACACGGGCTTGCCCTTTGGTACCGACTGACTGTTACATGCAGTATTCAACTCTTAGGGAATTGAACCTGGCACCCTCAACACCAGTGAGGCAGAGGAAAAACAGCACTAAACTCCACAGCTGAGTCCCTCTTGAGCATTGCAAACACATCCACTGAAGGACTATAGGTTACTTAAATAAGATTTACAAGTTCAGCCCCAGATGTCTAAGTCACAATGCAAAAACACAAGAAACATGAAAAACCAAAACAACAAGAATTCCCCAAAAATTACCCATATTAATAACCCTTCAATAAGAGAGGACTTTTTAAGATGAAATCCCAGACAAAGAACTAAAAAGAATGATTATAAATATGTTTAAGAAATCAGAGTCCATAAAGTCCTGAATAAGTTTCCAGAGAATACAAACAACACCTGAATGAAATATAGAAGTCAAAATAAGATATAAACATGGAATTCAATAAAGAGATAGACTTGTTAAAGTGAAACCAAATTGAAATGCTTCTAGAAATGAAAGTTTCACAAAGGCAAATTAAAAACTCCATAGAAATTCTCGTCAATTAGGTGGATTACAAAGAGGACATAATATCAGGGTAGAAGAATAGAAACCATCAAGAACAAAGACAAACTAATTTAAAAGTATTAACAGAACATGTAAGAAATATGGGCACCCTGGAAAGAATAGCGCTAGAACCATGGGCATAAAAGGAGAAGAATTTCATGCCAAAGACACAGACACTCAGCAAAATTGTAAGAAAGTTCTCCAAAGAGATGGCCACCCGGGTACAGGTGGAGTTCAGAACACCAAAAAGACAAGACAAGGGAGTAAGATTTCTGCATCATATTATAGCTAAGACACCAACTATATAAAACAAGGAAACTATATGAAAAGCTAGAAGAGAGAAATACCAAATTACATTTAAAGGCAAACCCATCAGAGTAACAGCAGATTTCTCCACAGGAGGGCCTGGAATGAGGCATCATAATTTTCAAAAGCACAGCTGCCAACCCAGACTCCTATACTCAGCAAAGCTACACTCTAAAGGGGAAAGAAAACTTGCTATTGTTGAATAAGGGGGAGGTCTGAAAGAGTTTATAAGCTAGTTCTATAGAAGGCACTAGGATGAGGAGAAAGAGAAACACAGCCATGAGGTTACAGGAAAGAATAAACCACTGTTGAACAATAGTTAAGCAGATGAGGGGTAGAAAAATACCAAACACTACAAAAATAAGCAAAACTATAGTAATATATATTTTCATAACCGACTATTAAACCAATTCTCAATCAAAAGACCCAGGCTAGCTGACTGGATTTGGAAGTAGGATCCATTTATCTGTTGCCTCCAAGAAAGACAGCTCATTATCAAAAAAAAAAAAAAAAAAAAAAAAAAAGCTACCTTGGGGTAAAAGAAGTTAAAAAAAAATAAATTCCAAGCAAATGGAACTAGAAAGCAAGCAGGTGTCACTGTTATAATATCTGACCAAAACAGACTTCAAACAAAAATTAATCAAAAGCTACAAAGGTCATTTCATACTGACAGAGGAAGCAATTCACCAAGAGGACACCACAATTCAAATATAAATGCTCCCAATTTCATAAAACAAATGCTACTAGAGGTAAGGTCACAGGTTAACCCACACACAATAATAGCGGTGACTTCAATACCCTATTCATCCAAACAGACAGACCATCCTGACAAAAAATAAACAGAAAAAAATCTTAGTTAAATGACATCAGTGATCAAATGGACCAAATTCACACACACAGAACATGCCATCCAAACACTACAGAATGAATATCTGAGGTGGTTCCTGAAGGTGAAAATCAGGAAAGCACCCCGGAAGAGAAGAGACTGAGAATAAAAACCCAGTGCAGATTAACTTCGCCAACCTGGATCAAACTTCCTGGAGCCTAATGCCAGGCATTAGCACATTTAAAACTGTCAGCATATTTAAACTGTCAGCATATTTAAACTGTCAACACATTTAAATCAGTGCAATTTGGGAAAAGGTTTCCAGGCAACAATCAGTCCAATTCCAGGTGCACAATGAACCTTAAGGTGTGACTACACAGAAAGTCCTTTAAAAGGACGTGTGTCTTAGGAAGGGCTTCTCTTGCACCGATGAAACCCCATGACCAAAAACCAAGTTGGGGAGGAAAAGGTTTGTTCAGCTCACACTTCCAGATCATGGGCCAGCACAGGAAGAAGTCAGGACAGGACTTCAAGCAGGGCAGGAACCTGGAGGCAGGAGCTGATACAGAGGCCATGGAGGGCTGCTGCTTACTGACTTGCACCCCATGGCTTGCTCAGCCTGCTTTCTTACAGAACCCAGGGCCGGCAGCCCAGGGATGGTCCCACCCACCATGGTCTGGGCCCTCCCCCACTGATCACTAGTTGAGAAAATGCCTTACAGCTGGATCTCACGGAGGCGTTTCCTCAACTGACGCTCCTTCCTCTGCGATGACTCCAGCTCGTGTCAAGTTGACACACAAAACCCAACACTTGACTGTGAGGGTGGGTGCTAGAGCTAAAAGGCCTAGACTCTGACGTGGTGGTCTCTGGCTGAAATAGCATTGAGGTCAGGGGGCCATAAGCACATGTGACATTTCCCCTATGGATGGGTGACAGTTCAGGGAGGGAAGAGTCTGGAATCATTATTCTGGGGAATTAGGATGGAGTCTGCCTCTGTCAAAAAGAGGGTGGAGTTGTCTCCAGAGATAGTAAAAAGGTCACCAGGTGGTTAACAGAATCCGTTCTCTGGATGGAATGCAGGTATTTGATTTTTATTTTCTCCATTGAGGAGACATCCCCTGTGTGAGTAACATTCCTTGTTCTAGTGCGTCTCTGTGAATACAAGGATCTCTGTGTCCCCAACAATAACCATTTTTCTTAGGAGCTCATGGAACTGTCTGTGAAATGGATCGCATAGTAGGCCACAAATCAGACCAAAACAAAGATTGGAAATCTGAACTAACATTTGATTACATTAGAAGAAACCTAGAAATCGACAATGAGAAAAACTAGAATATCCACAGACCCCTGGGGATTAAGCAACACTGTGTTTCGTGATGAATGGGTCGTTTAAGAAATCAAGCAGAAAAAAAAAAATTAAGAGCTTTTTGGAGTTAAATGAAAACACAACACGCCGAGCCTATGCAATGCAATGAAAGCAGTCTACAAGTGCCTGCATTAAAAATAAATCAGAGGGCTCACATAAATAATAATGCACTTTTGGGCTTTGATAAAAAGAGAGAGAGAGAGAGAGAGAGAGAGAAGGAGAGATGTCAAATTCCAGATCAATAAATGAAAAGAAGTGATTAAGAGCTGGCACTGGGCGGGTAGAACTGACTCCCTTTCGGAAAGGTGACAGCCGAGTGATGCCAGATGCCAGGGAATGCAGATAGGTCTAGCCTGGGCTGGTGCATGCCCCCTTTTTTGTCATCCCCAGGCCAGACCTAGTGCCCCACTGCCAGAAGCCAGCTGAAGCTTCACAGCCGGGTGTTCTGCTAGGGAGCAGCACCTCCTTCTCATTATGGGGATCAGGGGGTACTGGGGAGCCTGGGAGAGGGGAAGAGCCCACCAGCTCTGTAGCTGGCATGTGAGTCACGCTGCCGGGTGTGTGCTGTGTAGAGCCTAGCTTCCCCAGCTGTGCTGGGACCTCGTTTGAAACCTTGTAACTGAATGGGCTGTGGGGGTGGTGGAAGAGGAAATGGCGCCAGGAAATGTTGCTAAATGCACAAGGACTGAAAATGCATTCAAAACTCAAACCCACAAAAATTCCCCATGTCCCTGGCACTGCACACCCCACGTTACATCCCATGATGTCACTGCAACCTTGACCTGAACACACAACATACCTGTTCCCAGCACATGCCGTCCCACCATGCAACAGCAACAAAAGCCTCCCCTAGGCCGGCCCCAGTTCAAAACTGCGCTAAGTAATGAACCGCAGGGCTTGGCTGCGAACGCAGCACGCCCTGCTTTTATAGAAGCAGAATGGTTTAATTACAGAAATCAAAGACTTGGAGTATTTTCCTCGCATCGCTTCTCAGTGTGCATCAAATTAGTGAACCTTTGGAGTCTATTGTGTTACAATATTTGATTCTTAAAACTGGTATTTGAGTGGCTGATTTGATTTTTATTAAAAAAAAAAATCTTTAAATGGATTTTGGCCTGGGATTAGGACAGAGCCTCTAACAGTTTCTGAAATGACCCTAAATACATGTCTCCATTCTGTTCCATGTATTCATGTGAAGCTGTGCTCTCAGCTTTGATGTTTCTGAGATCAAAATATCGACCAACTCTGAAAAATGTTGAAGAGGGTTCTTTGTCCTGAAGAATTAAATATCCAGCCAATGTTTCATTATTTACATAAAAACTTACCTATCTCGTTAATATGCAAATTTACCTTGATATTTAATAAATTGGCAAAATATGTACACCAAAGAATTTTTTTTAAACTTTATGATTTAACCAGGTATGGTGGAACATGCCTTTGATTTCAGCACTCGGGGGGGTGGGGAAGGGGGGAGGCAGGTGTATCTCTGTGAGTTCGAAACCAGCCTGGTACATACTGAGTTCCAGGACAGCCAGAGCCACATAGCGGCACCCTGTCTCAGTGACTGTTTGTATAGCTATTTTGTACACTCGTCCAGGGTGACAGAACACATTTTCAGGTGAAAGCTGGGGAGATGGCTCGGTGGGTAGCGTGTTTACTGTGTACGCATGAGGACCTGATTTCAGAGCCCCAGCATCTACGTAAAAGCTAGGAGTGTCCGTACATACCTATAACTCCAGAACTGGCAGAGTGGGAATAAAAGGGCTGCCAGGGCTTGTTGGCCAGTCTACCCGGCTGAAAGTCAGTGAACAAGGCAGCGGAGTGAGAGAGCAGACAACTGACTTTCTCTGGTCTCCACATGGACATGTATGGGCGACACCCACGGACATACTTATACCGTCCATACACGCAACATTTTTAAAAGCAAAATTAAATCTCTCCCATGAGAAATTGGGTTGCTATATATATGTATATACGTATATATATGCATATATGCACATACATATAAATGTATACAAAACTGTGTGTATATATATATGTATATACACACACACACATATACTACATATGTGTGTATGGATATGTATGTATTTTTGGGTGTGTTGGCAGTGCATAGTGTGATGTGTGCATCTCCACACAACAGCAGAACGGCTGCCATCCGTGCAGGCTACAGCTGGGGGCAGGTGGTTGTGCTTCGCATACGTAAGACCAGCAAGGAGAAACTGAGAAATTCCCCTGAAACACACACTGTGGAGTGGGTGAGCTGCCCCATTTTTGCCCCAAACCCGGGAGGAAAAGGCCTGAGAGCTGGAACATGCCCCCCATTGTGGGATGAGGAGGCACCCTCTTCTCCTGGACCTGCCCAGGAAGTTGTCAGCACAAAAGGAAACTTCAGGGAGAGTATGGCAACAGGGGAGAAAGAACGGTTCCCTCAGTGATCAAGCCCCGAGGACCCCCGTGCCCATTAACCTGAGACGGCCCACTCCCCACCTGTCCACAGGCCTGTCCCTCCACAAGAAAGGGGCCAGTGGCCACACTCCAGTCCCAGCTTTGTTCCAGGCACAGTATCGCTGGTGTCTGCACCAGGCATAGGGCAAGTCAAAGAGAGAGAGAAGACTAAGAGACCTAGGGATAATACTTCTCACTGGGCAACACCCCCAACATGGTCTCAGGTCCCAAGAATCCAGATCATCCGACAAGGGCAGCATCCAGAGGATCCAAAAGACTGCCCAAAGGTCACTCAGCAGTGGTGAGGGGAAGGCTGGGCTCGGTGTTCAGATGTGTCAGAGCGAGTGGTACCTTTAAGCATCCCCACCTTGGGTTTAGAGCTCAAGGTCACCCAGGCTGGCTGGCATCAGTACCTCACCCCTTGGTCACTTCCCAACCTTGGGAGCACACTAGCCACCAGAACGTGATCATTCTTTGTGTGTGGGAACCTCTCTGTTACTCTTAGGCAGTGTGTACTCAAAGTCAGGTTGGGCAGGTGGGCCACTCTGACACCCATCACAGGTGGGGCATGGCCAGTTGAACGTCCTTAGAGGACGGATGGTGTCCTCTCTGCCCTGGAAGCAAATGACCATGAGCATTAGGAAACCCAGGTGCTGGAGGAAGGGATAAAGAGACAAGCCATCTGTGTGAACAGGGCCTCATCACCACAAGGTCAAGGTGGGGGTCAGCCTCATTAGCCAGTAGGGGGAAATGAGAGAGACTTTTGGCTCATTGGCATCATGACCCAGAGACAGCTGCCCAGAGTATCCTCTGCTTTGGTCTCAGAAGGAGCTAATGAAAGCCATGTTTCATAGAGCCAGGCCATGTCTGTCTGTCTATCTATCTATCTATCTATCTATCTATCATTTTATTTTTCAGTCAAGTCTTCACAGAACACAGGCTCGCCCCGAGTTGGCTTTGTGACTGAAGATGAACTCCTGGTCTATCTTCCTTTAGCTTTCAGAGCTCTGGAACTCCGTGTCAGCCACACTCTGTTTCATACGGTAATAAGGATTGAACCCAGAGCTTCTTGAGCGCCAGGCGAACACTCTACCCGCTGGGCCACATCCACTTAGCCCCTTAACTCTAACCCTATCCCTTTCCTCCTGTATCCAGTTTCTGATACAGCACACCCTTATCCCCATTTTTACAGCTTCTCCCCACCTGTGTCATCACATGCTCTGCTCACATCCTGGCCCCCTCAGCACCCTTCTACTCCATCTAGGCTCCCCACAGGATTCCTGGGCCTCAGCTACACATCAGTCCTTTCTTTTTAATCATGGCTTTGAGGATTGAGCTCAGGGTATTAGGAACACTGGGCAGACATCCCACCACAGGGCCATATCTCTATCTGCCTGGTGGGGAGGGGGTCTGTTGATGGCCCAGGTCTACCCTATAGACCCTCTCTCTGCTCCTCTAGAACCCACCAAGGAAGTTTGCTTGTGGATGGAGATGCTAGCTGGAGCGTAGTGGCTTTTCTGTTTGTGGGTTTCTGTCAGTTGCTAGGGTACTTTGTAAGGGCATGTTGGGAAGACATCTTGGGAGTGCATAGCCCCTGGATAGAGGCAAACTGCAAACTGTGACTCTGTGTCCAAGAGAAGGAGTCAGGGGCCACAGGTGTCCTACTTCTGGGCTGAGGGGCACAGGTTGTAAAGGCCTGAGAATTAACCAGAAGGAGGGTATCCCAAACTCAGTGACAGCTTTGGAGACCTCCAATTCAACGAGAGCCTCGAAGGGAGCTCCCAACTCAATGAGAGCCTTGAACCTTGGAGGTTCAAGAGCTCAAAAACTCAAGAGGAGCCTTGAAGGGAGCCCCAAATTCAAAGAGATCCTAAAACACTGCAAAAAAAAAAAAAGGTCCCCTTATTCATCCTGCTTAGGAGGGTGATAGGTTGATCCTAATGTGTGCCTAAGCGAACTGAGCTGAGATGGGAGAGCCACAGTTGCCAGCTGTGGGTGACACAGATAGGATCTGAAACAAAGCCCTCAGACCATGGACCCTGCACAGTCAGGCGCCATGTTATCTGTCCTCCCTCTCCCTCTCTTCATATGTCTTCATATGGATATGTATGTATGTATGTTAATCTACCCATCTATCTGTCTGTCTGTCTGTCTATCTATCTATCTATCTATCTATTCATTTTTAAAAGATGCATTTATTTTTATTTTGTGTGGTTTCAGAGAATTGAACCCACGTCCTCTGAAACAAGACACACCTGCAACCACTGGGCCATCTCTCCAGCCTCAGACACCACTTTACTCTCTAATTGATAAGTGCGTGTATGTGCTCGCATGTGCACGCGGAGGCCAGAGGTTGACGAGGTGTCTTCTACCACCTTCCACGTTTAAAGGACATTTGTTCTGCACTGGCTTATTCATCTGTGTGAACGTATGTGCACATCCACGCCAAAGCATCCATGTGGAGACCAGAGGACAATGTGTTGCAGTCCGCTCTCTGCTTCTACCATGTGGGTCCGGAGACTCAAGCTCTGGCTTAGGCATAAGTACTTCTACCCATGAGCCATCTTACTGAATGACCTTCCACTCTATTTTATTTGTTTATATTTATTTATTTTTGTGTGACACTTTCTTTCATACAACCTAGAGCTTAGCCAAATTGGTGTTAGTGCGCTCAGAGATCCCTCTACCCTGGCCTCCCAGCATGCCGGGGTTATAGACACTCACTGTCCAGGCCCATACTACTCTGACTGCCATTTTACATGGGTGTTGGGTCTCTGAGTTCCAGTTCCATCATGCTTGCATGGAAAGCACCTTACTGGCTGAGCTATATCTCCTAGATACCAGTGTCCTTCTGCGGTGATCCCACTCGTGTGGGTGGGAAAGGCCACCTTATGCCTGTCAAATGCGTTATCATTTTTGAAGTGCTTTTCAAACGTACGCTTAGTTTCTACCCAAGGGAGTCAGGGGAAGGGGCTGAAAGTCTTTTGGTGGGTGTGGGTAGCTGAAGACTTCAGGATTTTCTCTGCCAGTCTGACCAGCTGTAACCAAAACTATCCTACAGGAGGCATGGGAGGAAGACAGGCTACTTAGCCTGCCTCCCTAAACCTCAGTTTCCTCCTGTGTCACATGCAGCCATCTATGAGAAGTGCCACCAGGGGGCTGTAGAGGGACGCTAGAGGGGCAGGTGCCCCCACCAAAACCCTCAGCAAGATGGGGGCTGCCTGCCTTTGTCTTGACAGCAGGAGGAGGGGGAATGGGAGTGAGCCCTGGGCCCCCTCCTCCTGCCCAGCCAGCCCAGATGAAATGGCTGTGTGGGTGGGCGGGCAGAGGCTCTGGGGAAAACAGTGAGTCACCACCGGCCAGAGCCTGAGCGGAGCGTGTCCCTCCCGGCTGGAGAGAGCGGTGGCGGCAGGTTTCATGGGTAATTATGTAATTTATGAGTCTCCTGCTCCGGGCTCCATCTGAGTCAGCCCGTCTGAGTCGTGACCAAGCTGAGGCCCAGCAATGAGAATGAGCGTGGGCACAGGCTGTATCCCAGGATCTGGCCTCTGCCCCTGGGGGCTCAGCTTGTGCAGATGGAGCTGGAGGGGGCTGATGTGCTAGGAAAGGGTCTTTCATATTCCCTGGTTCCTGAATCAGGCTGTGGGGCTGGTACACAGGGGTCTGGAATCCAGGTGTGAACCTCAGCTTTGGGATGTTGCTTACAGGAAAGTGCTTCTAGGACAGAGGCCAGAGACATCCCTGGGGGCCCCTCCTGAAGGAGACCAGACGATGCTGTTAACCCCCACGACCCACTTAACAAAAGTCCCTCTGAACACAGACACGCAGGCGTATTTACATTTTATGATATATGTTTATTATTCAAAGGGCTTCATACACTGAGACTTTGAAAGCCATGAGCAGAAATCCCTCCTTCCCTCCATGCTCCATCCCCTGGGTCTGCCTACCCACCCGACCCCAGGTTCCTATGCAAGGGCTGCTCAGGGGCTGAGATTTGAAATGCAAAGTTTGTGGGGGAGGGCTGGGGAATGGGTAAGAAGCAGGGGATACTGGTTGGGGCCTCAGAGGGGGAGGGCACGGGATGTGGCAGGGGTGCTGGATTCCACTGGGTCCTGGATGGTCCTGGTCCTCTTAGATGGGCATTTGGGGCCATCTTCTAGGCTTGAACATCTTTGTTGTCTTAAGCGGAAGATCCAGGGAGAAGAAGCAACAAACTTGGACAGAGCAGCTGCTGAGAGATGGAAACAAAGAGACGTTAGAGGGAGCCCCAAGTTTCTCTGGCACCCCAGCACCCCATAATCCCTAAGCCATCTGGCAAGTTGGCACAGAGACCCTTGTCCCTCTCTCACTAAGTGGCCCTGGTATGCCTTTTAGCTTAGTCTTTCCATCTGCAAGGAACCAGCACCCAGGACAGAAAAAAGATAGAGACTCCAGGCTGCAAGAGTGCCAAGCCCGTTTCCCCTTGTCCTCCCCTTCCTTCATTCTCTCTCCCAACTGGCTCTCCCCACCGAGCCCTCCCCCTTACTACTTTTCCTGGCTAAAACCCACCGCAGACACCACCACACCCGGAAAGAGATAAATAAATAAAAGAAAAACAATCTCAACTGTGAAAAGCAGTCCAAATCAGAATTCTTTTCCGGCCTGAGTTAATTACACTTTAAACTGGCATGTTTACTGATGGGGATTTCGAGTGAACAGAGACAGCCCCCCTCCCCAACTGTTTGTACAGTAAACTTTGCAGGCTGGCGGCTCCCCCAGGCCTTGGCAGCCCCACAGCTCTGGCTACCCTGCCTGCCAAGGAGAGTGTAGCAGAACCATGTATTTTTGAGTGTTAGAGAAAACGAAGCTGTCGCAGATGGCAGGAGTGGGGAGGGGGGCGCGGCTGGGTTGTGTGCCTTCGGCCCCATTCTGTGCATTCTCAACACAACTTCTGGACCCCTTGTGCCCTGGGAAAACCCCATCCTTGTTCCAAACCCTAAAGATGCTAAGTATAAGTCTTGAGGACAGACACTCACCAGGCCTAGCGATGGCTTCAGGTCAGGCCTCAGGCCTTGCTCCCAGCCATAGCTCTCCCATGGATGTACCCAATGGAACTGTCCCAACCTAGGACTAGCAGCTGGGATGGAATGTAGGTGGAGCTCCTCCTGCACATCCACGCCTGAGGACCAATTCCGTGTCACCTGCCTGCAATGAAAAGAAGAGGCCAGTAAGCATTCATTCACAGTGCCTTCTGTGTCAAACCTAGGCAAGCACAGGGACACAGGGGAACAAGGTATCAAGGGCCCCACCACAGTAGCGTTGATAAGGGATAACATGACCAGCATCCGAGGGCAAGTGAGAACGTGTGTTGGGCTGGAGCAAGAAGGCTTCCTGGAGGGGGCAGGGCCTGGGGCAGCCTGCCCTCCCTGGGGCTCCTTCGCACTCCCAGCCCTGCCACCTTCACTGGGAGGCTGCTGTTCTGTGATCCTCTAGCTGCCCTCCACATCGCCAGGATAATGAGAAAATGATGGACGA
This sequence comes from Meriones unguiculatus, assembly GCF_030254825.1. Lineage (NCBI taxonomy): Eukaryota > Metazoa > Chordata > Mammalia > Rodentia > Muridae > Meriones > Meriones unguiculatus. The sequence goes on along the minus strand of NC_083355.1, from coordinate 114,316,373 downwards.
GCCTCCATCAGGTCCTGTGTCCCGGCCCTCAACTCTGTCCTCACCCATGACAAATGGCCCCACCACCTCCACAGGGTCTTTTCAGCGGCCCTGGCTGTGACATTGGTAACATTGCTGAAGATTTATATTGTCTTCCCTGGATGTTTCTTCCTTTCCCTGCTTCTTAATTTCCTCAAAAAAAAAAAAAAAAAAAAAAAAAAAAAAAAAGGTGTGTTTTTATTTATTCATTCCACAAACATTCTCTAAGCGCTGCCCGTGGGCTTCCTTACAGCTATGATTCATCATCTCCCTGTTGCTTGAACCTAAGCCCATTCGATCCAAGGAAGACTACTATAAGCAAGCCCCGGGGGTACACAGGTTCCCACAGCCCTTCAAAACTTGACAACGAAACTTTACTGACTCACTAGATGTGGGTCTGACTCCAAGCCCCCACTCCGTAAGGACAGGAGCCTCCCTTCCACAGGAGGGGACCAGACTCAGGACTCAGGCCCTGACCTCACGGCAATGGCCTCTTTAGGACTACCCCATCCCTCCTGGCACATGTTCCGGGATGGCGTGCAGCTCTCCAGCCACGCACGCATGCACCGGCTGCACAGTCTCCTTGAAACCAGTAAAGGAATGAACCATTGGCTCAGCCTAAGCACATCCAGAAGAAACCATGGGATAGGTAAACTAGCTCTCCTCCCTGGCAGGCACAGAAAAACAGCCTGTACTCTGTGACCGTGGCACACTGGGTTTGCACACTGTCTTGGAGATGGTGAATTCTCTGACCCCTGAAGGTCCGCCAGGGACCTTCCTCCTGCCTGCCTCGGGGACAGGCATTTTCACTTGACTCAATGGATGAGAAAAGTCCTTTGTTTGTCTTTTCTTCTCCTCAAACAATAGATAAATCTAGTAATTTTGCTTTTAATAAAAGTCTGCACCAAGGGGGAGGGATCATCCTCTTTGGGTCTCCAATGAGTCTGGAATGTGTTTGTGGATGATTGCTTGGCACCCCAGCTGACATTCCATCTCGTGCATAATACTCCCTTAGTGGGTGAGGTACCTGGGACTTTCCCCCTCAGTGGTGAAGGGGCTTGGGGCGGCCCTCCTGCCACACTGTGGCGTGGCTGCGCTTGCATTGGAGCAATTAAATCAGGAGACCAGCGGCTTCCTCGCACACATTTAATATATTCCAAAGATGTGTCATTAACAGCAATTTCCATCTCCAAATGTTCCCATTTACTCAGGTCCATGCATAAAATATTAGCCCTGACAGCAGCTCAGGCCTCTGCTGCACAAGGGGCTCCAAGGGGCCTCTGGCTCACTGCCACAGATGTGTAGGGTGGGGGTGTGCTCAGCTAAATCTGAAGTCTAGCATGGGGCCCCAGCTACAAAACCGGGGACTGGGGTGGGAAGGAAAAAGCCATAGACCTAGCTAACCTGTCCCCTATTGCAGCAAATCTCAGAAATCAGTGCTATGCTTGAGGTGTGTGTGTGTGTGTGTGTTGGGAGGAGGGGCTCTAACAAATGCAAAGACCATGCAAAATCCACCTTCCATATTTATGGAATCAGCCACCATGTCTTATGGAATTCCTGCTTCCATGCGCATCACTTTCCTGGGGATTAACCTAATATTCGGTCTGCCTTTGGGAACGCCATTAGTCAATCAGCAGGCTTCATTATTCTGTCACTATAGACCTGGCCTGGATCCTAAGGCTTCGAATGTAGCAGAGGATAAGTCAAGGAAGTGAGAAAGAAGGGAGATAAGGGAAAAAGAGGAAGAGAGGGAAGGGAGGGAAGGAGGAAGGGAGGGAAGGAGGAAGGGAGGGAAGGAGGAAGGGAGGGGGAAGAAGAAGGAAGGGAAGTGGGGAGAAACAGAAGAAAGAAAGCTACAAAGGTCCACCCCGTGCCTTGAGAAATCTTAACAGTTTTTTGAGGGGGAGGGTGGAGAAGCGGGGAATGTGTAGACAGTCCTAGGCAGTTTGGGATAGCAGGTAGCTGGGAGGCAGACGGATAAGAGGGTGCCAGGAAAAGGAAGGAGGAGCTGGATCGCTCGTGTCAGGCTGCCTTTGATGGCACTGTGCAGGAGCAACTCCTCACCCCTCTCTGAATCTTGAACTCCTGTGAAAGGGGTGTGCAATCATGAAGGCCAAGGAAGAGGGCTGGGTTGTGTGGGGAGAAAGCTCCCAGAAGGAGGGTCATGAGTGAGCAGGCCTCCCTGAATAAGAGGAAGAAATCTCCGGGAGGCATGTGCTAGGCCCAAGCCAGAGCAGGCAGCCAGGCTTTTGGGCAGGACTGTGCAGGAGGGGGGATGAAGAGGGGAGGGAGATAGTGTCTCCTGTGGGCAGAAGACTTTGTTGCTGAGGACGCCCAGAAGAGGAGAGGAGGCATGCAGGATGGAGCCGCCCGGTCAAGGGTGCCTCTGGCACCGGTGGGGTAGTACAAGCCTACTGAGCAAGAACTCTTTGCCACCCTGGAGAACCTTGCTAATAATACCAAAAAATCTACAGCCTGCCTTTCAGGGGTCAATAAGCTGCTTTCTGGGTCCCTGAGTCTTCAGGCCAAGTCTCTATGGTAAGCTCACAGGAAGTCTGATAGAGCCAGAGTGCAAAGATGGAGAAAGCATGAGTAAGGACAAGCCAACCTCCTCCTGGGACCCCTGGCTGCTTGAGGCAAGGTCACAGATTAGTAACACTGCCTTATAGACACCTGGGAACATTCTGTTGTTGTTTCCACAGAGTGGAACTTGGAAGGTCATTAATAATAATAAAATCGTCACTAATAAAGCGAACTCATCACAGAAGGCCAAGCAATGGTCGCATATACAGACTATGGCACCAACTGACACAAAGGCTCCTGCTGCTGGTGTCAGCACCGCAGAATAGAAATGGTCTAGGATAGGGTGTGACACAGGAAAGTACACTGTGTAACAGTCATCATAAGCTGGGTATCTCAGAGGTGACCCATTTCAGGTACCACCAAGGAGCGTAGATTGTCCTTCCTCTAAGATGGCTGCCTGGACTTCCCAAGCCCCACCAAGGGAGATGTGATGCTCTGGGCCAGGATGAGTCAGATACATGCCCCACTATCGGCTGTGTCCAGTGGGCCAGCCAAGTATGCCCCTCCCCTGACACCCAGGCTCACAAGGTCAGATCCAGTACTAGAGAGGTGAGCATGTATTGTACCATCACGAAGAATGGAAACCCATCACGGGCAATCTCACCTCAGATAATAGGAACTACATGGATCACCAGCTGGCCTGGTTCCTCCCCAAGCATGATGCCAGCCAGCCCTCCAAGCACTCATGGCATTGGGAGTGACCCAGGGTGCAGGGCATGCAGGCATGCAGCCCTCAGTGGACCACCTTAGAAAGGGACAGACACCCACTCTTGTGGCAAGAGGCATGGAAAGTGGACACATTCCAGCCAGCCATCGCATCTAAGGCCAACGCTTTGGGGCCAGCCTGCAAGGTTGGTGTGATCCCCAGGAGGTTCCTATGATGGATGCAAAGCTGAGGTTCAGTGAAGAGGGTGACAAGTGTCATAGAGAGTCCATGCATTCACCTACCGGGCAGTGGTGTGACACCTGGTATGTACCGCCAAGTGACAGGAGTGACAGGTGGTATTGAAAACAGGCCATCTGTGTTATATTCGTCATTAATAAAGCGAACTCATCACAGACAACCTCTCCTCAAGTACCCAATGTTGGTTGTCTTGTCCATCAATGGCACGTCTATCATCTCCTGAAGCTGTCCTGGTGGGAGGGGGAAGGGGAAATTGCATATGAATGGTGAAAGGAGTTGGGCACAGCCAGCATACACAGGTCCCACTCAGCCCAGTTCCCCGCTGAGGCAGCAACCTAGAAGCACCATGCTGTCCCCATCCCCACAGGGGCGCGACTCCAAGAGCTTCTCCAAGCTGAGCGTTGATACCGAGAAAAGATCAACCATGTATTATTCGAAGTCAGCCAAGCGAATATAACACGGTCGATCTCCCTTCAAGTACCAGCAGAGGTGCTGAGCTGAGGCAGTGGCATCCTGGGCGAGGGTTGCAGCGGGCACCGACGGCTAGTGGACCAGGTGAAGTACATTAGAAACAATTACTTTCCAGCTGGTCGACCATCCGTCCCATACCCCAAAGCAGAGACGATTCCGTGTTCTTCCCTGAGGTGCTGGACCTTCAATCTGCCTCTCTGGAGGGATTTGATACCGAAAAGGGGTTCACCGAGCAACATTCGTCCTCCAGATGCAAAGTTGCTCGGGTAACCTCTCTCCGAGTACCATGGAGAGGCTCGGATGCTCAGACCAAGGCCGATGCTTCAAGGTGGCTGGTTTCCAGAAGACCCATCTCCGGAGCCCCCAGAGCTGGCACCCTCCCCCCTTCGCCAAGGAGCCACCCTCCACTCCCTGACAGCACTATTCCACCACCTCCCCGGCGCATCTGCCGTCGTTTTCTCAGAATCAGTCGCTAGAGCGTTCCCGGAAGATGACCTGGAGCTGACCCTGAGCAGAAGAGGTGGGCACGGTGCAGGAAGTAAACACAGAACCCTGCTCACTCTCAACTCTCACTTGCCAGCCCTGGACACAGGAACGCTCTACTGCATGCATCCTGCGCCATCATCCTAGGAAGGGTGCCTTTCAGAAGCAAGAGGGTAATGACAGCAACATCCAGAGGTGCTTTCTCCTTGGGCCCAACCGCTGCAGCCCTCCCCAACCTGGCATTCCCACCATTCACTGGTGGTTTAACATGTCACAGAAAAAAACACTTGACCATTCTGCCCATAGACAAAGGAAATAAAATGTCAAAGATAAACACGGAGGGAGGAGAGGAAGAACAACCAGCAAGGAAATCCTGAATGGTCCCTCTTCACACAGTGCAACCCCATACAAGCATGCCATAAGAGAGGGCTGATCAGTAAGGGTTATTAGGACCCATTGACTTAGGCCACAAGCAGAGTCTGGATTCTGTATCCACCATCCCTTTTGTAAACCGTGCAATGTGCAGTGGGACCCACAGCAGAATCCTCTCTCTGACATTGGCAAGAGTTCACACAGGCCTCTAGCCTTGCTGTATGTAGTGCGGCAAGAGGCTGGTCACATGCAGTATGCCAAATGGGGAAAAGGCAGCATGGGCAGCTTGCTCTAGGTGTTCTGGAAACTGACCTGTAGAACAGAGGCTCTTCCCTGAGCTGGTATCACCTCCTGGAAATTCTCCTAAGAACCGCACGTTGTGATGATGGTGAATAGCAGTAGAAACAGTCAGCAAGTAGGCTTAGACCTGTCCAGTGTTTTCCTTCAATCACCTGTCCTATAGCGGGCTCGAGCCACTGACCAGCTCCAAGACAATGACGCAGCCTCTCAAGTCCTTCGAGGTAAAGATCCTTCTGGGAAGAGAGCCACCATGAAACCTTGGGCACCTATAAAGCATGCCAGAAAAGAAGGAGTCCATCACACCCCAGCCAGTATGTTAGATCCTGGATACACCAACTCTATGACAACCTCCCATATGGGGCCTGCCTCCAGGACAACGTAATTGCTCAGCACCAACCATGGGCATGTTTGAAAGCCTAGCATTGGGAGCTGGCAAATATGGAAAGGGCAGCCCCTAGAATGTTCCAGGTACCCACTGCTCTGGAAAAGAAGACTCCATTGACCATGGAGCATCTACCCCACTCCAGAAGCCAGGGTCTTACCTGGAATGTCTCGTGAGGATAAAGAAGATGGAAGGGTGCTCTCAGGGTGCATCGTCTGGCACTGGTACCCATTCACAACCTCCAGATGACTGTCACCAGCTCATTACCACTCTCTAGAAAGCTCTCTGTAAAGGTTTGGGACAGAAAATAAAAGTTTAACCACACAAAGGACCTGTGCTATGACCAGGTCTTTCTACTGGTCCCACTGGCTCTAGTCCAAACACATGGATTTCCCCATCTGACCAAAAACTGCACCCGCATTGATTTTCATAAAAACATGCTCTTTCTTTCTTTCTTTCTTTCTTTCTTTCTTTCTTTCTTTCTCTCCCTCTCTCTTTATTGTTTATGAAGTAAATTCCATTAAACTAATCCAATTCCCCGGTTAGCTTCCTTGACTGTGCTGTTGAGCCATTTTCATTTCTTTTATTTCCCTTGTTATTTCTTCAAATCATTTTCATTAGGATCAATTCTTTCCCACTTAAAAATCTGAACGAAGATTTGATTCCTCAATGTGTGTTCATCTACCACAAATATTACTGCTCACAGCAGCCACCACTACAGCAAGCTGCCTCTTGCGGCTGCCATGTCTATAGAGTACTGTTTCCCCAGGTCAAATGTCGTAGCTGAAATGTTGTCAAGAAAATTGGATTCTTCTGCCAATTTGTAGTCAATTGAACACATTTTCCTCCGAGCTGTTCTGGTAGTTTGTAGTGTTATTTTGTGATTATTTTATCACTATTATTTAATGTAAACGGGATGAAATGCTGGTCGCCTCGATTCATTTTCTAACTCATCTAAAAGTGGAGAACAAGGTTTGGTGAGAAATGGGGAAGACAGAGAAGCAGACAGGAAGTGGCATGGGGGTGGGGAAGAAAACAGGTGGAATGTAAGCGCTCCTGAGCTAACGAGTTGGGGAGAGGAAGACAGGGGGAGGGAAAGCTGCCATTGTCCTTGACACTGTCAAAGGACAGATCATTTGGCCAAGGTGTCTTCAGAGTAGACATGGAACAACCAACATGTCTGGAACAGGGTGGGGGGCAGTTAAGTGTTGTGTGAAAAAGAGGATTTGGGCTGAGTAGACACTCGCATTTCTTCATGGGTCCCAGGGACCATTCCGTTCTCAGAGTTACACCCTTTCCTGGCCACACTCAGATCTACACCATTTACTCTAGCACATGGCATACACAGAGACCCAGAACATTGCATGTAGTCCCCAAAGCCACCCAAGCAGGCTTTGATACTCAAACAAAAGTTGCCTTTGTGTGATTCAACATCAATAAAGCGAATTCACCAAAGGCAACCTCTGCTCAAGAATCAAATGTCAGCACAGGCTGAGAGTAAGGCAGGGCGCCTCTTCCCCAGGCAGCACTGCCTCCCTCAGCTCTGGCTCCCTGACTCCCACCCTCCAGTGAGCCCCCGGTCCAACTGCAAAGCAGCCTATCATGGACCAGCTTTCAAGATCTATCCTGCCTATAGCTGGAAGATGTTTCCATCATGTGCAAATATATCATGGGTCCAGGCTTTGGCTAGCAACTGATCATTCATCCAGCAGCGCATGGACACCAAGTCTGAATCCCAAAGTGTGTCTCCCGGAGAAGTCCTGAGGTGGGTGTGACACAGCAGCAACCATGACTTCTCTGAGTGGTAGGGTCCATCTGGCCCACCAATGAAGGCTGACCTAAAAGTGGATGCCTCCCTTTCCAAGGCAGCATCCTGGCAAGACCCCACAGACAAATCAGCAGCATCAGGGGAGCATAAAGCTTTGGGACCATCCTCCATTCTGTCCAGCTTCTGAGAGGGCTCAAAGAGGGTTCGACAAGGAAAACAGTTCCAACCGCCACTCATGCAGCATCATCCGCACTGTGGCCCCCCCAGCCCACTAGATGAGGCTTCTGCGCTCCAGAGACTGGGCAGGGACCCGTAGAGCACCTACATTTATGCATCGACCACCATGATAAAAGCCAATGGTCTTCCCACTTTCTGGGGAAAACCAGGCACTGCCAAAATACTGAGGACACGTTAAGTGTGTGTACATACCTTAGAAGCAGCCAGCACCACTCTCATACAGACAAACGGAGGCATAGACAGATGACAGGCTGACTCATTCAAGGTCACACCATTAGCAAGCATCAGGCAGTAATGAATGCTGGTGATTCTTCTCCTTCCCAAGGGCCTCTGGAGTCAGAAGGAAGGACATCTGAATTCTCATACCACTAAATGCCACCTTGAGATGCCCTTCCCCATTCACCAGCCTGATAGCTGGGTCTGCTTCCTAGAGATCAACCCAGGACTCGAACACTGAAGAAACAGTGATGGACGGATAAGCGAGTGCCTTGTATCAGCTCACCCCACCCCAGGGGTGACTCAGGTTCTTCCTTCCCTTCAGCATGCCTCGGTCTGAGAGGTTTCCTCACCTAAAGACACTGTTTGACACCATTTCTCTGTTCTCTATAACAATGGTCAGGAAACCACAGAGTCATCTAGATAGTCGGTGTCATTTCTGGGAGACCCTTCTTTGACAAGCAGGTGACATAAATCCCAGAAAAAGCACTGAGTGCAGGGAACAGTCCATTTCCTTACCCCGCACCGTTGCTGGTAGAACTCCCTGGAAAAGCTCTCCTAGGAAGATTTTAGTGCCGAAAGGAGATTGGCCATGTAATACTCATCATAAATAAAATGAACACACCATGGACAACCTCCATTCGAACACTTGATTTCGAGAGCTTGTGCTGGCGCTTCCCAGGCAGCAGCCTGAAGGGGGACTCCTTGAGAGCTGGGCAGAGGGCTATATATTCTAGCTACAGAACACATGCCCTGTGGCCTGGGGTCACATTTCTCCTGCCTGTGGTTAGAATTTCTGTCCTGAAGCCACTGCAGTATCATGGAGGGGCTTGCCACATGCCTGTGGGGTGTGTCCTAGAGAGCAGCGGGAAGGCTCTTACCAGAACACCAGGGAACTGAACTGCCACTTGTGGTGAGCCCAGACTGCATGCCCAGGCTGCTGATATAAGTGTCCCCTTAGATGTGTGAGCACAATCTCCAACTCTGACCTTGACCTCTCCCTAAGGTGCACGGGGGCCACATTTTATACCTGGGCAGGTAAACTGTGATTTGTAAAAGGAGTTAAGTGAGCGACTACAGAGCACTCCGCCTCGTTCCAAAGTAGGCATCTCCCTCCACGAGTCTGCCAGGGAAGCAGGGACAGGCGGGGTGAGGACAGCAGGCATGCGACTGCATCTGCCTAAGGTGAGTGATCCCTTCACTTACCCCGGAGAGACGCTACCACCAAAGTCCCACCCCAGGAATTCCTCCAAGGCGGGATTTGGTACTGAAAAATAGGTCAACCGTGTATGATTCGTCACGAATAAAGCGAAGGCAACACGGATAACCTATCTTCAAGCACCCCACGTGAGTACCAGCATCTCTTCTCTGAAGCTGGCTTCCTCCAGGAAGTCCCCCGAACACAGTGAACACAGCAGGTTAGTGCGTTGACTGCGAGGGTTTAAGGATGCATCACATACCGCATGTCCAACCATTTCCCCCTAGAGCCCACAGTCGTGTGCAGGGGCTGAGGGTGAAGGTATTTCATCTCCATCACAGGACTGGAGAGTCCCTAGCTTCATGTTGAGGCAATCAGTAATGATCCTCACCTTACATAGGCTTTGGGTCTAAAAATTTTGCTGCAGAGCTTGCAGACAGGCAAACCCTGCAATCCCAATCATAAAAACAAGGTCAGCACTGAATGCTGGCCGTGATATACCATGGGGTGGCACCGACCTTAGAGCCATGGCCTCATCCCTCATGGTAGCAGACTTTCAGGGTGTCTTCCTAAATATACACTATAACTTCTAGTGAACACTCAACTGCACGAGACACAGCAAACGAATGAACAAACAAAACCTGCTCTGCTGACGCAAGTTTACATACCTGCCCAATGATGACGGGTCCATGTCCATCCCAGAAGCTGGCACTCGCTTACAAACCTGTCAAGGTGGGAGGTAACACTGAGAAAGGGCTACGATTCTTTGAACTAAACAAATTTGTGATGCAAATGACAAGAGAAAGGACTGCAGTAAAGATGTTGGCCGAGGAGGGGGCACAGGACTAACAGCTTGGAGCCTTTAAGCCAAGAAAAGAACTCAAGAGTGCACCTTTTAAATGATGCCACTAACTTATAAAGAAGGAATAAAAAATGGCAAAGTCACCAATGTTCAAAATGAAAGACGGAGAACATGTGAACAAGGAAGAAAGGCAGTTCAGATGTCAGGTGGCAAATAGGCTATCCTAAACCTTCAAATAGCAGGATAGCAAGGCAGAAGGGACCCATGAATGTCACCCAGGTTAATCTACTGTTCAGCTCAAAGGCCAAGCCCAGTGACAAGACCACAGCTCAAGTAGGTTGGTATATAACATACAGTTCAGGTGAAAGAAAGGAAGACCCCTGGGTGTTAATGAAGAGAGAACTTCATTCAAAACAAACTTTCACCCTACCTGCAAGAGACCTAGACAAGGCATACTGGAAGCTACACTAGCTGCAGGTTCCTAGGATATGGAGTCCTGAGTGAGTCTTCCCTGGGAATGTGTGAAACTTTGGGCTCCACACCCAAAGCATGTGAGAATTTATACTAGTCACAAGGTATGATAATCCTTCAGCCAACGAATGGATCAGAGAATTTAGTAACAGTAAGTGACCCCTCCCCCAAAGTACCAGTAGAACCCAATGCAAAGCATCACGTTATAGCTGTGTGTGGGATTTATGTGTGGGTTATAGGTACATGTGTGTAGAGGCCAGTTGTCAACGTTTAGTGACTTCCTCAGCTGCTCTCCACTTTACTTTTTTGAGATCGGGTCTCTCATTGAACGTGGAGCTCACTAAGTCAGCTACACTGGCTGGCCAGTGAGCACTGGGGAAGTCTCCCCATGTCTCTGCCTTCGCAGTGCTGGGATAGCATGTGCACATTGCCATGTGGTAAATACTTTATTAACTGATCAACCTCCTCTGCCAAGAAAACTCTTTAGTTCTGGGCTGATTATAGATAGTGAAAAGTTAGCAAATCTATTAAGAGGAGAGTTAATGACATAAAGTACCTGTAAAGTTTCTAAAGAGAATAAAAGGAACCCAGAAGCACAAAGGCTGCATAGAATAGGAAAGTTTTGGGCAGATGAGAATACCTACCAAGGCACTAGAAAGACATTTCTAGAGAGAAGCTTCACAGAATACAGTATTCCCAGATCTCTTTCCCAAAGTATACGAAGAGCTGAGAGTAAAATGGGCTGCTGTGTAGCTAGGTGGGAAAGTTTATCTAGCATGCAGACAGCTAGAACTACAAATAAACCTCAGGATGATCCACTAGATAATATAGCTAGATTTTTATAATACATACTTAATATATATGATATATAATGTTATTATATTATATATAATAAATATATTTTAAATATATCTAGAGGTTGTTTGTTTCTTTAAGCCACATCAAAGGAGGTAGTAAATTAATACAGAAGATGATAGAGGAAAAAATTACCACTCAGAGGAAATTTTTTAAAATGGGCTGAGAATTCTATACCTAGCTAACCTGTGCATCGTGACTGAAAGCAAGAGACCAGTCTTAAGTCTCCAAGAACTTGAGGGTAGTATCTATGAGCCATTCTTGAAGAAATAGCAAACATCCTCATTACATTGAGAGATGAATTAAAAACTGAGTAAAAAAAAAAAAACACACAACAAAGAAAAACCCACTTTAAAGAAAACAAAACAAGTGGTCAATTGCTAAGCTATTTATACTGAGGACCAGTCTTAAAGACTTGTAAAACTTATGCTCATTTTTTCCCCAATGGAAATGTTAAAATATATGATAATAGTAAAGAAAGCAGTGTGGAAGCATTTCGTGTCTGCAGCTGTCAGAAACAGCAGAGAACATAACCCCAACTACCTATGCTTTCTACGTTGCCTTTAGTTTTAACTCTTATAGTAAAGCAAAAGCAAAGCATCTATCCAGTCTTCCATGTTCCTTTAGTTGTTCTTTAGGATAAGTACCAATAAAGTGATAATTGATGTTAAGTAAAATGATTAGATGCAGGGTAGATGTAAAATATTTTTCTGTCCACCTCCCTTTCCATTTGTACATACAGTCTTGGAAAGGAGTTTGAAATTCTTAAAGTTGTTTATGTGTGAGTAGAAACTTAGTAATTTCTTTAATTTCATTTTTTCATATTGCTTGAATTTTTATCAGAAGCATATATCTTTTTAATAAGTATAGTAATAGGTAGAATAAATACTCTTTTCACAAAGAAAATTAAGAAATGGAAAATAGTACTTCCTACTGTCCTCAAATTTTTTCTGACATCCCGGATGACAGGCATGGAAAGTCACCCACTCATTACATCACCTCCTAAAGATGCTGATCCCTGGACCCATTCCTGATGAGTTTCTAAACACGTCTAAGTAGTCCTTCCTATAAGACAAGGTTTGCTAGTGGAAGAGGGAGCAAAATGTGATACTTTTCTTTACAAATAGATAAAACAGTCAGAGGTACCATGAGCACCCCCATGCCCATGCCCAGCCCTAGCCCTCCTCAGTGCTGGCATTGTGCTCCATGAAGGAAGCGCAGGGATTCAGGGAGCACTGGCAGGCCTGTCTGCTAGTTACAGGGGCAGCCACATGTGATGCTGGTACAAGACCAACACAAACGTGGCTTCCTCAAGATTGGTATCAGATCCAAGGAGACACCTGGTAAGATGTGATACCAAAAAGAGGTCAGCCATATATTGGGCACCATTAAATAATTCGAACTCACCGTGGACAATCTTCCTCCGAGAACCAGGAGGTGGCACTTCTCACAGCGCTCCTGCATCTTCTTCACAGCAAGGCAGCTTGGGAGCAGCCTCTGAGAGTAGACAGGGCCCTAAAGATAAGGAGACCAGGTGGCTCAATTCCCAATCAGACCCATGCTCTCTGGCCAACACCTGGTCATCATCTCCAACTTAGTGCCAGGTGACTTCCTGTTCTCAACTTGTCATGTTAAGTAAGTCAAAGGTAACAGAGTCATGCCCACAGCAAATCATGAGTTTGTGAAGTAGGTTGTGCTGAGGCTGCTGGGTGAACCTGAGCTCACCTCCAAAGACTTCAGGGTATGGAATGGCTATGATAACTCAACATAGGGTCACACAAAGTCCTGCTTCCCTTCCATTCTATATCATGAAGGCTAACCAATAAAGGCTGCTTCTAAATGTTCCTGATGACAGAATTAGGTACTAATAAAAACAGAAACTAGCCCATGTATTTCAATATTTAACAAAATCTCCCAAACGCCCTTCCGGGTTAATGTGTGTGAAACATGCAAATAGAGGAAGGCACTTGTCACAGGTTCAGCCATCCAGAAACCCACCTTGGCTTCCACAAGCCCTCTGAGGCAGAGTTTGACACTAAAGGAGGAGAGTCGCCTGTAACTTGATTAGCTGAATCAAATTCATCACGGCCAGCCTCTCTCCAAGGACCGCACATGAATGCTGGCGAAGAACGTATCGACTCTTGAAAAGGCGCCTGCTTCCTCTGTCCTGGGAAGAAGGGGTGGGACAGCATTGGGTAGTGGGCCGAGCCGAGTGACATACACCTGCATTAAGTGCATGCTCACCCGAGGCACACTTACCTGAAGGGGAAGTTAGGCCTCCGTGACGAGAGGGGGCGCTAGTCCACAGTTTCCTTGAAGGAAACACACTGTGGAAGCTTCTGTGGTGATGCGGTGATGGCAGGACAACTATATGACTGCTTTAAGGTTGACATTGTCTTCCAGGCTTTCCTGTAGAGAGACGAGATCTTGAGGTTAAAGGTCCTATCAGATAGATCTATCAGGTAAGTAAGGCACATGCTTAGTAACGAACAATTCAGTCACACACCCAGGAGAGGAGGGACTTCAGGTCCCTCATGGGAAGTCAACATCATGTCCAAATCTGAAGTCAACACTTCAAGTAGGCTGTAATAGTGATGTAGTGGATACTAAGGATGCCTCACGGCATCTTATGTAAACACACAACCCTAAGACCACAGTTCATCCTGGTCCACCGAGCTGGCACAGCTATCAAGTCCATTGACACTTCCCCAAACTTGGCAGGATCTCGGGAGAGTCTTCTTTGAGTGGAAGTGATGCTGAGGGTTGGTGACTAGGTGGCCCACAGGGTAAACAGAGTGCACTCCCCTCTGGTCAACCAGTCACACACCCTGAATGGTGCTGGCACCAACATCTCTTCTGGAAGATGACCTCTTTTCAAAGTCTTGTAAGGCGATGCTGGTGGCAAAACCACAGCTGCCTCACCAAGGTTGGCACGGCCCACTGAGAGGCCTACAGATGGATCAGATGCTCAGATAACCAGACCAGGTGACTTACAGCTAGCTCAAGCACACTGTCTGTGGTCAACCATCCACACTTGGCTTCTCTACAAGCTTGACTGAAACGCCATCTTTCTGCAAGTTGCCATCATGTCCAGGAAATCCTTAGAGGTAGCATTTGGTACTGAAAAAAGTGTTGTCCGTGAATGATTCGTCACAAGTAAAGCGAATCCACCACGAACAACTTCTCTTCAAGTACCACAGAAAAGCAGAGACAAGACAGACAAAGGGCCCCTTCCATTTCTCCAAGGGAATGGTTTCCAAACACCAACCTGTGGACAGATTGGATGCTGAGTGTTAGTGAGTTAAGGGACAAGTGTTCTGGAAACATGCTGGCATGAGGCAGGGGAGTCCACTCACCTTTTTTTCAATGATGCTGACATTGTCCCCTTTCTCTGAAGCTGAAAGTTTCTCGCTTTCGGAGTCCACACTGGGAAGGATTCAAGATGGGAAGGGGAGCCCACTTGCTGCAGGTCAGCAGTCCTCTGCAGGTATATAGACCCCAGGGTGTGCGAACGGGGCCTGGGGCTTCTCAGTGGTGCACATAGTCAGCCACCAGACACATCAAGCTCCTGAGGGGACCACAGAAGTCCCACTGCCAGGCTACTGGCATCCTCAGGTGGATCAAGAGAAGGTTCACTGGGCTCTCGTGATCCCAGGAGACCACCTATGGCCACTGCCAGTGCTCTACCACTGTCTTATCTCTAAGGAATCAACTTCAAGAAGGACACCATCACAAATGGTTTACCTGCTTCCTAGAAGCAACCTTGGTAAGACCAGGAACCATTTCCAGATTCTAGCAGCAAGCCGTTTAGAGCATCACTTAGAGCAGCTTCCCAAACCTTCAGTAAGAACCTAACTCCTTGCTTTTCTCTCTAGCTAAGTAAACAACTGTGTCTGAGCTGGTTAAAGGTCCACAGTCCTTCCTCAACAAGATCGATACTCCTTTGTAGAACTCAAGAATGTCAAGAAAGTAGCTGTGGAGGGGCTGGAGAGATGGCTCAGGAGTTAGTGCTCTTTCAGAAGAACTGGGTTCAGTTCCCAGAACCCACCAGGCTGGCTCCCAACCATCTGTAAGTCTAGTTCCAGAGGACTGAATGCCCTCTTCTGACCTCTGCAGACTCCTGCACGCACAGGTTGCACTTCCATAAAAACAACAACAACAAACATATTTTACAAGGAAAGAAAGCAAAGTCTAAGCTTAGCATAGCCCATTCCTGAAGTCTGAGGCAGGAGGATGGCATGCATTCAGCTCGGAAGGCTTGAGTTCTATAGTGAATCCCAGGCCAGAGAGAATGTCTCTTAAAAAACAAAAACAGAACAAAACAAAAAACAAAAAACAAACAAACAAACAAAAAAAAAAAAAACAAAAAACAAAACAACAAAACCTAACTCAAACAATAAATGTAAGAAAAGTAAAGGAAGTAGCCTGGGTGGGAAAGACTGTCTTCATGTGGCAGGGTATCACTTAAAGGGGCTCTGCTGCCTCTGCAGAGCCTGTGGGAGTTGCCCTACAAGTCATGTGGGAGGAAGGGACTATATCCAGATGGCGTCCATTTAAATGTGTGTTCTCTGACTAAACTCCTTTCCCCTATGAGGGAAAACGCTCCTCCCTTGGGAACTTCCTTTAGGCCTCTCTTTAGGAAATTTTCTTGACAAGTAGAAAGTCTAAAAAATAAATACAAACACTGTGTTGGCTTCCCAAGTATTGGTGGTACATCTTTGGGGAACATAGGACGCAATCCCAGTTAAGACAAAGGCTGTGAAATAGGCCCTTCTTCCTTGCGCCTGGAGAAGTGACTATGTCTCCTGCATGGAGCTGAGGTTATACCTGCTAAGATATGGCAGAGGGCTCTCATTCCCTACTGGGGTAGCCTGGGTATTGAGAGTCCAGAACAAAGAAGCCTGTGACCTCTGGTTCATCATTTCTTCCTGGGCTTTGGGCTTCCTTCTGAGGACATCTTACATAGATAGGATATTTAGTGCAAAGAGAGGGAGCAGGGCTGAAAGCTGAAGCAGCCTGACCTCAGAAGTGTCCTAAACATGGAATATATGTGCGATAGCCTATCATCCCTAGCACCTGGCTTTACCTTGGCTGACTCTACTCTCACGTACCTCAGGCTGAGCCTGATGAGGCTCTTGTATGAACCCGGCATCCATCTTGAACTTATTCTATCCAAGAGTTGGTCATCATAAAGGCAAGAATCATCCAGAGGGCAGGAGCTGGGCTTCCCCTCCATCACAGACGTCCATCATCACTGAAAATGATAGACCCAGAGAACAGCATCTTTCCTTATAGCGGGGGTATGGGCAACTTCCTTTTTCCAGAATCAAAAGAAGCTAGGTTATACTTACCATCTCGGTGATCTCCAGCAAAGGAAGGAATCCAGTCTCTCCCAGAGCCAAACAGCAGAGCAGGAGGCCCCATTAGGGCAGTGAGTGAGCCTTGCTGGACTACCAAAGGAGGAAGTGGATGCCAAGGACAGTGACCTCAGTGAGAAAAAAGGAAGAGGGCCAAGTTAGCTTGTCTTTCACAAGCCTGAATCCCTGAGGCATTCTTGAAAGGGATAGAACCCTGAAAACATGACTGTCCCCAGGGGAGTTTTTATGAAGGATGTGACTATTCTCCAAACATCTCATGGGCTCTCCCCACTGCCTAGGCATCCTGAAAGGATTTGGCCCACATGCCCTGGCTGGGGAAGGCTGCAGTCCTGGGGTCAGCTCACCCATCATGTATATCCTGGTATTCAGAAAAACACATCGAGTTCACTGCAAGCAGGACCAAGCTTCCCTGGGGCTCTTTCCCACCAGCAAATATCCAAGCAGCATCGAAGAAAAGCACAGGGCTCACTTGATACTCTCACAGTCTCGCATAGCTTGTGTGGGAAGCCCTTCAAGAAAGCAGAGTTTGATATTCAAAAGGAGGTTACCTGTGTCTTATTCATAATGAATAAGCAAACATAACATGGATGACCTCAAATATCCTCAGATAGTTTTGACAGGAAATCCAGGGCCTCTTTCCCACTGTCATCTTTGCTTCCAGAAGATGTTTCCCATGAGGAGTTGAGTCCCTAGTCAAAGAGGTGCATGCCCACAGTCTGTAAGAAAGCACACGAGCTGATGTCAACCACTCAGTGCTACACATTAGTCTCAGGGACAACATGTGACAGCAAAACCCTGGCCCATGGGAGTTACGTTCAGGAAGCTTCCTAAGGGGGAGGGTAACTTAGAAAAGAAAAGGGAACCTACGCTGGTCCTCCCTGACAGGTAAGCCTGATGACAAGAAGCCAGTAGCTGGAGGCACCTAACAGAAGGGCAATGGCATCATGGGAAATACCTCTTTTGATAATGTGGAGACACAACAGACAGGACTCTTCCTGACCCAGCAGCTGTGGTTCCGGGAACTGCTCCTCAGGATTGACTGGAAATGGAAGGTTACAGAGTCAGATGGCCTCAGTCATCAATAACGCTCAAGGCTCTGTGGACCTGCTGCTGAAAAGTCCTGAAAGGGGCC
This sequence comes from Meriones unguiculatus, assembly GCF_030254825.1. Classification (NCBI taxonomy): domain Eukaryota; kingdom Metazoa; phylum Chordata; class Mammalia; order Rodentia; family Muridae; genus Meriones; species Meriones unguiculatus. The sequence goes on along the minus strand of NC_083355.1, from coordinate 114,298,803 downwards.
TGACATGGGCAGACCCTCCCTGAAGTAGCTCTTATATCTGAGAAGCCCTCAGAGGTATGATTTGATTTGAAAGAATAATCACATGGCATTTGTACAAAAGGTGGCCTTTCACAACTGACCACAGTTTGATCACCAAAAGGTAGTGTATTGGCCTTGGGATGTTCACTCATGATGGATAATGCAGGGTGCATGGGGGAGATGGAGCACACACACAAGTAACATGCAGCATCATCTCCAGCCCCCAGTGGCTACATGTGTTGTCCACAGACCGGCAGCATTAGCATCACTTGAGAGCTTGCTAAAAATGCAGAATCTTGGTCCCTCAATCAGAATCTGCTTTTTAACAAGATCCCTAGGTGATGAATGTCTTAGCAGCACTTAGCAGTTTGAGAGTCCCTACTCTAACCAATGATTTGTACAAGCATGCATGCATATGAATGTATACACACACACACACACACACACACACACACACTCACACACTCACACACACCAGGTTATGGGATGAGCTGAAAAGTTGTGCTGTTGACCGCTAGTATCTTGGCCCAAATATGTTTGAGATAAGGTCAGCCCAAAAGAAGCCATGTTGTGTCTACCGCAAATAAGCCATAGGAACAGGTGGAGAGTGACTTACAGCAGTAGGGGCAGGCAGGAAGCCTTCTCATTAACACCTGCAGCTACCACAGGAAGTCTGTGCTCAGAATGGATGCTAAGGAGAGTGGGTGCTGGACCTAGAAGACCCTGGCCAAGTTCTGTCAAGCTAGAGAGATGCTTGACCCCAGCGCCTTCCCAAGGAGTTCCACTGCACTAGGACTTAACAGCCACAACAGACAGGTGAGCTATTCTCAGTGTCCTTCAGACCAAGCACAAAGAACCAAGCCACCAAAGCTATCACCACCTCGAAGCTGTCAGTGTCACAGCACAGCAGGGAGGGGGTTGAATTCTGAGGTCATTGCATTTGTTAAGTTGAAGCCTTTTTAAAGCCACTCTCCTGCAGTAGGCACCAGTCCATCAGCTGAGGTCACCACAGTGCTCTAGAACCTTCTGGAGCAAATCCAGACACTAAAACAATGGTTCCCCCATATCAGTCATCATAAACACAGAGACCATGCTGTGGACAGCCATTCTTCAAGTGCCAGAGAATCTGGCAGTATCTCCTACAAAGCCAGGGACTCCTCTAGAGTCATCTCCCGTGGTCCAGACCATGTAGTTAGTGGGTCAGTGTCACTCAGTGGGAGTCCACCACATGCTTGTGGAGCTAGTCACAGTTTCTGGCAAGAGGCCGGATAGTCTAACCCCAGCAACTGTCTCTGAGGTTGGCTTTGCATTCAAAATGCAGTATTTGCTAAGTTGAAAGCTGGACTAGACTACCATGTCCACACCATGTAGGTGGCACTACCTAGGAACCCCTGGACCTTTCGGGCAAGGTCCTGAGGTGGGAGCAGAATTCACCTTCTTCACCTCAGCTGTGTGCTCTCTTGCCCCGTGCACAGGTAAGGCTAATCCAAGCACCTCTTTACACAAGTGTCTTGCCATCCAGGAAGTCCACCGGGGTAGTATTTGATACTCAGAAAGAAATTGTCCTTGTATGATTCATCCAAAAGAGCGAACACACGAAGGATAATTTCTCTTCAAGTATGAAACAGTAGCACGGCAGGAGCACCAGCATCCATAGGCCTCCTGGGAGTGCGAGGAGCACTGCTCCTCCCACTGGGTGCACCCACCACACACATGCACCATGCATGCACTAGGCACCACGGAGGGGAGAGGACATAGAACCCACTCCTCACCCAGCATGGCAACCTCATATCCTTCTAAGGGTGATGGTGGCTGGGGTCGAGAACCAAGGCACCCAAGTCCATCCTCAGCAGAGCAAGCACTCTTGGTGGCCCTGCGGACCCCACTACGCGGGGTACCCTGTTCCAGAATCCACTGCAGGAACGGCTTCGCGGCTGAGCACCACAGACTTCATTGGTCTCACTCTAAGTCCAGCACAAAGTCTAGGCTCCAACACCCACTCAAGGATCTGACAGAGAACTTCTGTCTCAACACTGACTTCCAAATCCAAGGAGAGAGATTTGGATGGCACCACCCCAGCTGCCACCAGTCAGCTCACAGCACATAAGAAGTGACGAGCCCAGGTTGTATGCTACGCCTGAGTTCTCCCGGCCCCGGCAGCCATATGCAGCAGACCCCCGATATTACTCCCGTGTGACACACGAGACAACGGGCATAGCATGACGGCATCCTTATCCAAGGATGTGTGACAGGAAGTGTCAGAGGCGGGATCCGGGCGCAGGAAGCCAGGCTGCAGAGTCTGCGCACTTGATACTGAAAAAGTGGATGACCCTGTACGATTCGACATAAGTGAAACGAAGAGGACAGGGATAACCACTCTCCAAGTACCAAAGGTTGGCCTGGAAAGGAAGGCCACTGCCTCGGGTGGAACTTGCTATGTCTTCCAGGTGGGGTCCTGGGGATGAATTAGACGCCAAGGGTTAGCAGACCAGGTCACACACACCGAGTGAGAACATGCACCACGGCACAGCACAGCAGAACACCAAACCAAACCAAACCAAACCAAACCAAACCAAACCAAACCAAACCAAAAACCAAAAACCAAACCAAACAAATGAAAAACCACAGCCCACACCAGCACAAACCTCACCATCAGCCTGGGAAGCAGGGACTCAGGCTATACACATGGTGCATGCTTCAGGACCCACCCACGCAGTACAGAGGACAAGGGATGTTCCCAAGATCTTTTCTGAAGTCAGCTTGTACCCGCTTGCACCCAGGAAGTCATCATTGCAAAACGGAGACCCCGGAAGCAGTTTGTCACACACAAGATGGTTACACACAGTCATGCACACACATACCACATCCCTCGCTGAGTGTGGACGGGATCCAAGATAAGGTTTGATACTCACAGAGAGCTTGCCCTTGTATATTCCATGTCAATAAACCGAATATACACAGGGCAACCTCGCTTTAAGTACCAAACAATAGCACGGGGCGGGTTCCGCACTAGATCACGGGGTCAGCCTCCTCGCCTGGGACTTAGCCTGAGGAGGGACGGGAGACTCAGAATCAGCCAACCAGGTGGCAGACAGAACCTGCCAGATGTGTGCCCACTGGTCAGTTCTCCATCCAAGGAGCTTGGGCTGGGACAGATTGGGGGACCTTTCCCTGGTGTTACTGACAGGTGTGTACTCTGCTGAAAAGTATCCAATATCATGGATCTCTCGGGAAACACAAAACTCTTTCTTGCTTTCTGTAGGAAGACCCTGGCTGGGACCACAATCTTTTCCTTACAACTTCTTCCATGATGCCCGCCCAGTGGTACATGCGCACACAGAGGGCAAGAGGCAATGGATTTATGGAAGAGATAAAGCAAACCCTTCCTGCAGAGTCACTCCCAGGACAGGGTACTGGTATGGGACAAAACTAGGAGAGTCCTTACTACACAGGGGTCAAATTCCACACAGCACTGAATGATGGAGCCATTTTGCCTGTCTGGGACCTCTTCCCCAGAGAAAAGCAGGCAGTCGCTGCCTCAGGCAAACAGTAAATCATGGCCAGGAGAAACACTCACCTTTTTATTTTTATTTTTTTTTTTGACAGGACAGTCTGCTTCCTTGGGTGGGGGCTATTATAAATGCCTCCTTCTGATATAGTCACAGCTGCATAAGAACGGCTAGGCATCTGGTGACTACAGACTTCAGCCTCTTCCAAGAAGTCCTCACTGGAGACTGGTACATCAAGCCTGAAACCAGTATAAATAAAGGTGGGTCCTTGTGACCCTTCACTCCTTGTGTCACAGTTGGGACAGTCTGGCACCACAGTTTCTCTCCTAAGCTCAGTGCAACAGCAACACTGCTCTGGAAATGGCTTTGTACAGACAGATGGCAGGTCTGTGTGCCATTGTCCTTTAAAAAGCAAGCCACTGTTGGGCTGTTGTATTCAATGCCGGTACAACAGGCACAGTAGTACCCCACTCCCAAGAGGGGAAAAAATAATAAAAATAAAAATAACAGGCACCAAGAGAACAAGGAGGAGTAGAGACTAACAGCTCAGCCATAGTTGTCATCCTAGAACCAAGAAACGGGACATACCTGCAGTCATACTGTAGCTGGAGGCCTGTTCCAAAGACGAGCAGGGCTGGAGTGTTTCCCAGACAGAGTTTGCTAGGAAAATAGGCATCTCTCCCTGTACATCACCATCAGTGCAGTGAACAGAGGGTATCCTCTCTTCAGGGACTGAAGGTCAAGCCAGGAAAGGTGAGAACTGGGACAGAGAGCAGCAGAGCAGGAGGCTCCACCCTGCAGCCCTTGGGTCTTGAGCACAGGGCTGAGGGAGCAAGCCTCAGCTGGTTGGTTCTGGAATTTGCCCTGCCCTCGGCACACTGGGACCCAGCCCTGCTTGATTTACTTCCCAGCATCACTCCAAGACAGGACGATCTTCCAAAAGACAGGTGGCAGGAGTCCTGTGTAACTTGACAGAAAGTGATGGAGAATGATTGGCATTCCTTTAGAGCCCACAAAACCACCCGGAGGAGAACCGCCACCTGTGCCCACAGCTGCAGGAAGTCCTCCAGATGACCATACAGGGAGCACATTAGAACCCACAGCAACACGTATTATTCAAGAAAGAACAACAACCAGAAAATGAACTCTCCAAGAACCTCTGCCCTCCTCCCCAAACTGGAGTAGTGCTGAGACCACTGGTCCTGTGGCTGGCCTTGGGGAGTTCCCAGGTCTATAGGAGTCATGAGTTACACAGTAAAGGCTCAACCCAGTGCAAGGCTCACCAAAGGGAGGTGAGCTACCCCACTCCCACTCCCACCCCGCTCCAACTTTCTCTAAATAACCACATCAGTAATTCGTGTTATGATACTGTAGGCAATAAAGACACCTGGGAATGAAGACTTAATGGTCTTGGTAACCCCTGGGGACCATTTTTTCTTTGGACACCACCAATGCCCTGAAAGTGATTGTAAGGATGGATTGGCGATGGCTATGGAGGACAGACAGGGTAGATACCCTCCATCCAAATGGGCACTGGCTTGCTGCTGACACTCTAATGGCATTGGAAGATGAGTTAGCATGCATGGCACCTAGAAGAGCTGTGGGGGGGAGACGCACGATTTTCTAGATAAACTCGGCTCTGCCAGGAAAAGCCCATGTGATCTCCCAAGTCAACCTCTCAGAAACACCGTGAGATCTGGTACGTTCATGCTCGGTGGCCCACCATGCATTTACTTACCCTGGGGTGACCGTGCCCTCCTCCTAGGCCCAGGCCGCCAGCCTTGCTTCCAGGAAGCATTTGCTCCTCGAAGAGAGCTTGCCCTTGCATATTCATTGCGCGTATAGCAAACACACAAAGGATAACCTCTCTTCAAGTAGCAAACGGTAAGGAGCGCTGGTGGGGGAGCTGGTCCGGGGGCGATGGCCGTCCAGAGTGATCCTGAGGTGGGCACATTTGGAGCTTAGAGTTTCCAGGGGACTCACACGTCCCTTCTACCCACATCCCCCAAAGGGTAATGCCCAAGGCGCCCCGTATCCAAAACAATGGCCCACCCAGGCATTCCCCAAGATGTATTTGCTAAAGAGAAAGAAGTCTATTCCAGAGAACGCATTGTAAACATGGTAAACACACAGAGAAAGAACCCTGAGGTCAGGGAAGAGACAGCAGCAGCACAGGGGTCTCAGAACACATCACAGTGAGCAGATATAGGCATACATCACACACATCACAAATCTGTCTATCCCGGCGGAACCCAGGAAGGAAACGCATGGCATGCTTTCTTCTGTGCCGACGTCGTGTGGTTGACGGTTTCCCAAGCAGCATTTGATACTGAAAACGTGGATTTTCCTCTACGATTAGTCATTAATATTGTACTCATAGAAGGAGAATCTACCTTTTAAATATCAAAGAACAGTTCGATCCAGGAAGCTGCAAACTTGCACTTGCGCTGACAGAAATGGAAGTCCCACCCGACAGGTAGGCTGCCCCCATGCAGCAGGTCAGACCCACATCACATTACCACTCAGTGGGCTTCTAGCCACACCCCCAGCCGTTCCCACCCCTACATCCCTCGCCCCACAACCGACCCTACAGAATCTTCCAGAAATCGTTCCAGAGCGACATTTGATACTGAAAAAGTGGATGTTCCTCTATGATTATCCAGGAAGCACGTAACCATAGAAGGGATATCCACCTTTTAAATACCAAAGAAGGATTGAGTTCCGGGAAGGACCAGCTGTGCTGCATGGCTCATCTGAAACAGATTGCAACAAAGAACATCTCCCATTCCCAGGCCCAGACATCACGGTGGTACAGCGTCAACGTTCTTTGCCAAGCTCGCTCCATTGGCAAAGAGACCCTTAAAGGCGATGGCCAGCAGACATATGACACGAGAAACACACATGTTCTGCAGCTCACCATCTTTCCACTTACCCAGGGGGGAGGGGGAGCCACCAAGCCCAGCCTTAGCTCCCAAAGGCCTGTGAGGCTGAAAACCTCAAAGCTTGTCCTTCTTCTGATTAACCAGCAAGCATACAAACATAGAAGGAAAATCTACCTTTTAAGTAACAAACTCCTGGAAAGCTCTACCTAGAGAAAAACCTAAGTAAAGCAAAAAGGTAACACTACAGAAAAAGACTGACATATTGTCAGCGAGTCCAGAGTGAGACCCCTAGCCTCCAGCTGAGCTGGCAGCTCATCAGATAATCTCCTCAAGATTAGTCGGTGGCCCTGAGGCACCTGCAGGTCTGGCATGTGCTCTGTGAACCACTGACTTCCCACTTACCCTGGAAGGGACAACTGTCCTGTCACTGCCCTGATGGTGGCTTCAGTGCAGGCCCATTTCCCAGCAGCATTTGACACTGAAAACGTGAAATTTCCTCTATGTTTAATCATAAATACCATAAACATAGAAGGAATATCCACCTTTTAAATACCAAAAGGATGTAGTCCTGAAGAGCAAGAGCTGGGACCCAATCCGTCAGAAATGAAGAAGACAGCGGACAGGCGCCCTCGACACAGCCCACAGAGGACACACATTCCAGGAAGAACCTTGCCGTGGAAAGCGCAGGTTGTCGGATCCATCTCCCTCTCGTTCCCTGGGTGGGTGGGGGGGGAGAGGGGATATAGTGCTTTTTCCCCAGGATGCTCTGTGATCAGAAACATCCCAGAACAATTTGAGATATAAAAATATGGGTGCCACCTCTATGATTAACCCGAGGCATAGAAGAATACCCACCTTTTGGATATCAGAAGCTGAAGAGCTCTGGAGAGCTCAGGTGTGGTACAAAAACAATGGAAGTATAAAGATATCTGTAGTCCCAAAGCCCACCTCATGGTTACCTACATTATCTGGTTGTTTAAATTGTTGTGGGGAGTCACTGTCTCTCCCCCCACCCCAGCCCCCTGCTACCACCCCAGGAGAGTTTATGGCAAGGAGTTTGTCCCCTCATGGTTCCCAAAGCCCATGCAGCCCATCTTGGGCACCCACGGTAGAGATCCCATCAAAGTGTCTGCTGGAGCAGCCATGCACACGCCGTGGAGTACTGAAGACATCATGGAAGTTTTCTAGGAGATGGGACGAGTCTAGAAGGCTCCAATACACAGGTCCAACACATCAGTGTGACAGACTGTTAGGGACAAACACAAAGGCTACCTTGAGACCTGGCTGAGCAGGATGTTGGTGGCTCACTAGCGCTACACTACCATGTCCTTTCAAAATTAGCTTCACTTTTTGAACAACCTTTTCTAAGTAGGTCGGACACCAGACCAATATAGATACTATAAATCTTTGATTGAAACAACATGCCTCCCGGAAGCAAACAAGAAACAACGAGAACCCCATCTCTGCAAATCACCTCTAGGACCTAACGTAGCCTCAGTGCTGAGGACAAATGGACCAGGTGACGTTTCCCACAGCTAGAGCATGTGTTCTGTGACCGGCCCTCCCATATCTGTCCAAACAGCGGTACTTCTATCTGTCACGTTTTCATAAAGTTGGAACTGGCCCCAAAGTCTGACCGTCAAAAACACTTGCTGCTCACAAAAGTGAACAGGTCATGGGTTCCCCGAGGCTGTGTCACCAAAGACAAGAAGGACAGACAGTGCCTGGTGGCTACTGAAAGCCCTCCCCTTGGTATGTTGGAGGTCCGCAGCCTGTTATAGGAGAAAACTGGATTCCTTACGAACTCCTTCAGGTCATTGCCCATGGACAGATGTCCTCCACTTACCGGTAGAGGAACGCGCTGCCCTTCATGGGACTCTCCACAAAGCCAGGAGGCCCTAGGAAGATGCAAGACAAAACTGGTTAGGGGGTCCGGGGGCTGGTTTCTAGTGCAATTGTGTACTTCTCTCCTGACCCCAATGTTTGATGTCTTCTGTGGTTGATTTCCACTTGTCTGTGTGTTTGTGGGTGTGGGTGTATATGTGTGTGCATGCATGTGAGGTACCGGGAACTGAACTCTGGTCCTCTGCGAGATAGCATGTACCCATGATGTCAGCGTTTGGATGGCAGAAGCATTCAGAAATTCAAACTCAGCCTCAGCTACACAGTAAAGTCAAGGCTAGCCTGAGCTACGACGAGAACTTACTGCAAAAAAAGAAAATAGTAGAGTTATTGAAAAAAAGTTATATATTGAATGAGTTGTACAATAAACAGAAGTATGGCTATCACAGACTCTTAAAAATGCCCACCTTCGTCTTGCGCTTGTCATCATTTTTCATTGCATATTTGTGCCTGTCCATTTGTTCAGCTCCTCAGGAACCTAGGACATACAGAGTATATACTTTAAAATCCTCAAAATCTGCAAAGCACATTCGACATGGTTTCGTTCACATTTGTCAATCAATTAAAAAGGAAGTAATGTGCTAGAAACTACGTTTTTATGTACAGAGTTGCCTTGGGAAATTAGATTATAGGATGATTCATTCAATAAACTCTCAAGTCTCAAAATAAGAAAATAAATAAACAAAAACACTTGCCATCTGGCCAACCATCTGCTCACATACCATCAGCAAGGGGCCGACACCCCCCTCATGTTTCTGACATGACTTGACATGGAATACAGAAAGCCCTTCGAGGATGGATCACATGCTCAGAAAAGGTCAGCGCTGAACATCTCCCACAAACACCTTGATGTGGACACGGTCCCTTGAAGCCTCTCAGGCCAGCTGCTGCAGTCCTGCCCAGGCCTCTCCTGCGAAAGAGACAGCTGGTGAAGTTTTGTGGCCAGACAACATTCTACCCAAGAATGTAGGGCTCCCTCTGGGCCTACACGTACCTGGGCTAGAGTGACGAGGAACAGCATTCGGAAGCCTGCCAGCAGAGCTCAAGGCTAACTGTGAAGGGGAACTGAAAAGTCAGGTTACCTTGGATGCCAAGCAGAGGCACTTCTGGGCAAGTGTTCTTTGCTTTCGTTGGGTGAATCCCAGATAGACTCCTCTCCAGAAGTAGGTGGGCCTAGGGGCCTTGGGCTGGGTGGCAGGTGTCACACATATAATGTATGGCGTGCTCACTGTTCCACCAGCCCCGAGGCCAGTACCCACTAGGTGGAAAGGGATTTTCAGCCTAAGAAAATGGGCCGGCCACACCTGTCCTGTGCCCTATAGCCTTTCTCCATGGACGTAAAAGGAGAGTTGTTATTTTTCCAAAGATGGTTCCATCCTTTGCAATCAGGACAGAGCCCAAAGGGCAGGTGGAACCACAGCCCAAAGGCATCACTGAGGCAGTACAAACCAATAAATAGCTAACTGTGTGGCTGATGCTGTTATCTGTCTGATGAAGTCAGAGCTGGGTTTTCATGAGTTATGATAACAGTCACGTAACTGTACCCAAAGCGTTTGTTATAACTTAAGCAAAGAGAGATAGTTTGAACCTAGCAAAGTATGGCCACAGACTGACCCCACAGCTCTTACTGACACGGCCTCAGGAAACCCTCTCCAGGGGAGATGGACGGATGAGGTGCTCACACGCATACTCCCTGGATAGCTTCCCCTCCCCTGCTCACACAAGAGAGCCGCAAGGGTCCCCAGCTCAAACAGCCACACTCAAAGGCAAATTTGATGTCAGGAGGGGGTTTGCCCAAGAACATTAGCCATAAAGAAGGTGAGTCCACTGGGAAAAAGTGGTCTTCGAGAGTGCCTCACACCCGCTCCAGAGGACAGCTCGAGGGGGGACTAACGTCGGGGATCAGAGACAGACAGCAGTGGCTGATGACGGCTTGCTGTTCCCTGGTCCCGATCATAGCCAGCACCCACAGTCCTCAAGGCCTTGCTGATGACATCAAAGAGCACAGCCCGTGGAGACAGAACACGATGCTGGAAAAGGGCTGCGCTGAGGGCCCAGTTCCTTTAGGGTCATAGTGTGTGTGACACTCGCCACGTGACGACATGTCTTGGTGAAGGCACCTGCAGCTGACACTTAGACACTCGTCTCCAGAAGAAGTAGGTGGTTGGCTTATACAGGCTGTTTGATTATACTGCTCTTGCTTGACTTGTAAATCCTTTTCTGGGCTTCCCTTATCTGAACTCCATCCCACAAGAGAGCCTAGATAGAAGTGTGCCTCCTGGTTTCCCTTACTGACTATGCCTGCCTGTCCCAGGAGGTGAGGCTACAGACACCAAGTGTCCCAGGACCCAGAAACACACAGAGCCGGGGTGGTGGTGGTGGTGGGGTTGTTCTTCTTTGAAGTAAATGCTCCCATGCACATGGAGAAAAGTAAATAAGTGACCCTGTGACCCCTTGACCCCTTCCCACTGTTCCATGGGGAGCTCTCCAAGGTGAGATTTGATATCGAAAAAGAAGTGCACCATGTTTGTTTCGTCACAAATGAAAGCGAAAATAACATGGGCGACTTCTTTTCAGGTACCACAGGTGAGCTCTCGCTTGCTCCAGCAGTGTGCCTGCGTGTGAAGGGGTGCTAAGGGGCAAAGAGGGGTGGTGGGTGACGAGGAGGGCAGAGCAAGGAGGGTCCTCAACTGAGGTAGATGGCGCAGTGCTCAGCATGGCCAGAGTGCTGCAGCCTGACTCCTTTCTACCTTAGGATCTACTCTTGGTGAATAGAATTTGGTCATCCAGGTTGAGGGTTCTGGACTGCTGACTGCCACCCTTGCCAAGGAAATGGGATGGCACCGTCTCTAAGACACAATCTTCTTCCTCAGATTCAGGGTCCCCTTCTAGAGCTGAGGAGAAAAGAACACAGAGGTGGGTGACAAAGTCCAGGGCAGTATACGCCAGTTGTGTTTACCTGTTGCGATTCAGATTCCCAGGTCTTCCCACTAAGGTGTCCCCTCCTTCTCCCCCTCCCCGGGTCTCCTGTAAGCATGCTGCCCCTTTACAGTAGTGACTTGTAACTTGGACAAACTCAGCAAACACCTCCCAGAGAACTGGCAAGCACAGGAACAGGCAGCACAGCAGATTCCAGGCTTCTGAGGATATGAGGGGGTGTGGGGAGGTAACGCCCAGACATCATCCTGCTGGTCTCCTGAGGAGGACATATGGCCCTTCCCTGAAAACAAAGCACATTATTGTGTGTCACTGGAGAGTTAAACACTACGACCATATGTATAAAGTACAGCCAGTAACTCCACAAAAGAAAGCAACCCTGTACCAACAACCTACCTTAGACAGGACAATGGGCACAGTCAAGAAAGAAAACATGTCATCAAAAAGAATGCCGATTACATTCATTAGTAGCTCAGGGAAAAATCATCCATTCCTCTCACAGTAAGGAATAGCCCAGCTCAAGCTGACTTACACAAAAAGAAGGTATCCAGACTTAGATAACTTAAAGGAATAGAGACGTGTTGAGCTTCAGGGAGGGTCTGATGCAGGTCCCAGGTTGAATTCTGTTACCCAGATGTCCCTTGCTTCCTTGCTGCCTCTCCAATCTGTCCCCTGTGACATGGGCCTCCACCTCTGTGTCTACACAGCCCTGGATACTATCCTCATAAGTTCAAGCTGGCCTTCAGACTCACATTCGTTACCCCATCACGTGGCTAAAGGGAACAACTAAAGGGTCTACTCAGCCATCTCTCACAGAAATGAAGAACTATTCGCTCTTCCAGAAGCCCCATTGAACATCTCCTTGCCTGCTAAGATTTCATTTTGGAAATCAGTAGCAGCTGAAAGGGGAGGGACCGGCTGGTTACTTTGAAGCTGTGCTGCGGAGGGGTGAGGCAGTTAGCCCAAACCCATTCTTGCTAAGAAAGCTCAGGAGGCTACTCAAGAAGGGAGATAAAACTCTCCACCCAGGCTCCCTACATAGACTACTAATATGGCTTCCCTGAAGTTGACCCCCGAAGTCTTCAACGTAGAATAGGATGCTGAAAAAGAAGTGCACCGCGAATGTTTCGTCACATATAAAGCGAAAAAAACACGGGCAACTTCTCATTAAGCACCTCATGTCAACAGCACGGAACCCCGCAGTTGGTGTACTCTTGCCGCCACTTCCTGTGCGTGAGCAGGCGATCACGCTGCAGCCCCGCTGTACCTAGGGGGCTCTCACAGCTGTGCCCGCTCCACGCAGGCAGAATGGGGATCTCGTAGACAGGCTGTGGACTAGTCATCGCTTAGGGGTTCTTTGGAGTCTCCTCAAATATTGGAGAAAGTCGATACAACAGTTCTGGCTTTGCTTCCTGATGTCCGGCTGTGGATTCGTGACCAGAGAGGAGGTCATATCCCATGACCTCCCAGTTGAGGTTACCTCCCACCCGCTAGAGAGGAGGACAGAAGTACCACAGTGAAGCCCCTGAGCCAAGTAGGTCTTCACGAGATGGGAAGCAAAAAGATAGCTGTGCTTTTATCGGAACCAGGCAATGTCTCTTGGACAGAGAACAGATCACACTGACTCTCAGCTTGCCAGGGAGGAATGGAAATGGAGTGATGAGCTACAAAAGGACATGAGGAAAGCTGGATTTTTTTAGGTGTTCCAGGTAGAAGGCTGGTTGCCTGTGCCTGCACACACATGCTCGCACCACGACCTCTCTGGTGCAGGGTGCCTCCCTGCCCTTCATCGGCTTGGCCAATGAACCATGAGATGAAACCTAATAGTCCCCAGTCTCAGTCTGAAGGCTCCTACTTACTTTTGGTGTTTCTGCCATGGCTGTAAGAACCACATGCCAGGAGCCAGGGGGGAGGGGGCAAGGAAGCCACCCTCACCCCCAGGGTAGGTGTGCCTCAGGAAGTCCTCCTAGGTATGGAAACATAGCCAGCATTAGCAGAGCAGGACACACATGTAAATAAAATAAATTCTTTCAGAAAAAAAAAACACCCTCACATACCTTTTCCATCGAGGGGGACTCCAGTGTCATTCCCCTAGGAAGGTGTCACATCTGGAATATGTGTCCTTGACGGAAACTTGTGTTGGGAAGCAGCCAATAGGTTTAATCCTCAGAAGACAAGAAACATTGAACAACAGACATTAGCAGAGACGACTAAGCCCATTCTGTAACTAACAGATGTGAGCTTGAAGTTAGGCTGTCACACACCCACTGTGGGTACTGGGGTACTGCTGACTTCAGTGCCCCTGCTTGGACTACAGCTTTATACTCAGGAGATCCTCCAGGATGTTCTTAGCTGGAAAGATGGACTGTAAGATACCAGTCACTCCCATGGTAAGCTTTCCACACAGCTTTTCTTTAAGTATCACAGAGTAGGGTTGGCACTGGGCACACAGGTACCAGCTCAAGTGGACCAGACCAAGTAACCCTCATATTTTACATTAGCATAGATTAGGGTGGGGGTCCCTGTGGGTGCTGCTACCGACAGCCCTTTTCGTAATCCATCTGTGGTCAGCCTTACAGCCCCCAATCTCGGGATGTGATGTTATTGATTAAACAATAGGAGGAAGAGGAGTTAGAAAGAAGAAGAAATGGCTCTCCCAGAACCAGAGAGGCAAAGACAAGCGGATCCCTGGGGTTCACTGGCTAGCCAGTACATCAGTGGGCCCTAGGTTCAAACAAGAGAACCTGTCTCAAAATAATAAGTTGGAAAATAATTATGGAAGACACCTGACATTGACCTCTGGCCTGCACACTTGTACACACACGAATACATGCTATCATGTACACACACAAGTGGAAAGAGGATCCCCTTAAAACATAACCCCACTTGAAATAGTTTAGATCCACGCTGGCCTCAACCCCACCCGTATCTTCTTCCCGGATGCCGCGTCCACCAAGGCGTCATCCCACAGATGGTCTGGGTGCTGATGGATAGTGAAACGGGTGACCCACAGCATAAATGACGTGTGCGTCACCGGCCTGCCATCCTCAGCCACCGCGCGGGCAGTGGGTGCTACCATCCCTTCAGCCACCTTCTTAGCCTGTCCTAGAGCTACCGAGAGGAGGACCCTGCGGAAAAGCTACCACACACACCAAGAGTCAGCACACGGTCCAAAGCCACACAGGGCAGCCTCCCACCACCACCGGGACCGTGGCCCTTCTTCAAATAACTTTACTTCCAGGCTGGAGTCCTAAGCCATACCCCCTTGGTCCACGTCCCACAGTCCAGGGTACAGCAGTCAAGTCCCCTTCCCTGAAGGCTTCATCAGGGACAGGAAGTGCCTCCAGGGTGGGATCTGATACCAAAAAAGAGGTTTCCCGTGTATGTTTCATCATAAATAAAGAGAAGACAACACGGAGACCCTCTCCTTCAAGTATCAATTAGCACTCGTCAGAAAGCAAACAGAAACAAACAAAAACGAACTGGTTGAGTCTTCACGGACGCAAGGCTGCAGATGCCAGGAGTCTTGGTAGGAGGGTCTGCCTCAAGAGTCTGGTTCAGGGGTCACTGGAGATCAACCAAAAACCCTTCAAAATTTGACAGTCAACAGAATTGCCTGAGATTATTTCTCACCAATGCAGACCTTTTGCATTCCATGTGTCTACAGGTTTAGGGGTTTGCTGAAGGAAACCAGGGCCCCCAGAAATTGTGCAGGCCTCAGGAGATAGCCTGGGAATAGCAGCTCTTATGTCGAACAAAAGCAGTACATTGGGGGTTTTCAGGAACGATCCTCAGATTCTGGATCCAAGAGACAAGTGGGTGGTCTAAAGTAAGCCAGCCCCCAGGTCCCACTTAAAAGCAAACTGTGAGTCTAGGCAGTTTCCAGGGAAGGCAAGATTCTAAAAACAGACACATTATAGACTGAGTGGGAAGGGAAGTGAGTTCCATCACCTCCTGCAGAGTAAAATAGAGGGAGAAGGCAGGAGTAGCCTGGTTCCACTACCTAGCAGTGGTTCTCCACCTTCCTAAAGCTGAGACCCTTTAGTACAGTTCCTCATGCTGTGGTGACCCCTGACCATCAAATTATTCCCATTGCTACTTTAGAACTGTAATCTTGCTACTGTTGCAAATTGTAATGTAAAGATCTGACAGGCAGGGTATCTGAGGTGCCACCCTGTGAAAGAGTCATTCCGAAGGGGTCACACCCCGCAGGTTGAGAACCACTGCCCTAGGTGGAACCCCCGCAGAAGGCTCCACTGCTGACCACGCTCTACGCTGACCACACTCTACGCTGACCACGGAACCGGATGGAACTAAGGGATATAAACACATTTAAGATCACTGGCCAAATGCTTGGGCCAGTTTCAGGTTGACTTTTCTATTGCTAGGAAACTGCTGACCACAATTTTCTCATTGCTCAAAACAAGCAAACCAGGCAGGAGCTACCGCCTTCATAGCTAGTTTAGAACCACTGCCTTCCTTTGATGTCAGCCACTCTTCCAGTTAAGTTTGTCACACAAATGACCCAAGTGCGTGTGTGTGTGTGTGTGTGTGTGTGTGTGTGTGTGCTACTGACAAGGGGCTGCCAGGATATCTGGCTCCAAGAGGAAGTTTGCTCCCCATGTACTGAAAACCACATGAGCCACAGAAGCAGAAGTCTCCAAGGCCACAAGCACTGCCTAAGAGTCTATTGCACACCATGGCCAATCGCCCCACACAGTGCAGTCAAGACTCCGCTCTCCCAGATCAGCGCTGGGGACAAGTGTCTCGCAGGGTGTTTTAATATCGAGCATTTCTTAGCAGTCAAAATAAGGCTACCCTTCAACAGTGTTAGTGCCGGGGACTTAGAGGGATCTTCCTGATCTCAGAACCAGCTTTCATTCTCAAAGATGTCACTGTATCCAGAACATCCTTTCAGAACAATCTGGAGGATGAAAGGTATGGATCTAGGCACTATCTGTCACAGTGGGTGTTTTGTACAATAGACAATCCTATGCTGTGGGTTGGCTGATCGGCAGCCCATCACTGTGCCTCCAAAGCAGGCTGAATATGTGTGGGGATGGCTGTGTCTAACCTGTTAGAAGCAAGGTGAATACAACCTACCTGTGTGATTCCGGGGTTGAAGTGTTTCAGTGGCCACCATCTTCCCCAAAGTTAGAGCAGCACATTGGTTGAGCAGTCCTCCTAAGAATGGACAAGATATTGACAAGATATTAGTGGCACAGGCGACAGAAATATGATGTGTGGAATAGGCTTTGTCACTCACTTGTTCATGACTATTTAGTCTGTCCTCAGCTGAAGCTGAGGTATAGCCTGTGAGGCATCCATAGTGGGTTCTGATGGGAAGAGAGATTGACCAGATGTTTTTCAAACAGAGCTTCCCAGTTAACACTGACAAGGCTACCTCTCACACCTTCCCAAACTGGACCTTCCAACCTGGAAGGCCTATTTTGTAGGCCTGGGAGAGTTAGGAGAACAAAGGACACGATTCAAAACGACAATCCGCTGGCTTTGAGACGAACCAGTTGGTCCTGTCCCCTGGCTGGATGTTGACAGGACCATCCTTCCCTGAAATTGGGGTCTGGACCACGAAGCCTCCAAGATGGGATCTGATACTGAAAAAAAGGTTAGCTGGGTGTGTTTCGTTCTCATCAAAGAAACAGAGACCCAGAAAACCTCTCTTCCGGTACCACCAATGAACACTGACAAGATTACTTTGGATACTTCCCCAACTTGACCTTCAGACCTGGCAGGCCTGTTGAATGCAGGGTTGCACACTGGGTGTTAGTCAAAGTGCTCAAGCAAGCCATTAGTTGCTGTATATCTGAGAGCCATCCCTTCACATGCCCAGTGCAGCAGACCTCCATGGCATGATCTTGAAGTTGCATCACCAGAGAGCAACGATGCTGTAGAGACTGGCCTTGGGACTTGCCACCATCTTGGGTAAACCACAGAAAGGCACAGATGCCCTACCCCCCACCACACACAGAGATTTAACATACAAGTGTGCTAGGCCAGGTGACCTGTGCCCTGTGCCACATATAAATTCTACACACCCTGGTCAGCTGACAACATGACCCTTGTCTTGAACTTGGATGGCCCCATATCAAGAAAGGCATCCAAGTAAAGAGACAGCATTGAAAGCTGTCCAGCACTGCCACATCAGGCACATGAGTCGCAGATGCTGAGGATGCTGTCTCCAAGTCTAGCAGAGCGCAGCTGGTTTTTTGTCTGTGTCCCCAAGAGTTGACATCTCTTCCAGGGAGCTCTCCAAGGAAAGGTTAGATACTGAGGGTTAGTGGACCAGGTCACAAACGGCACAAATACAGCGTGTGCTCTCTGGTCAACCACCTCACGTACCCACACAGGTCGATGCCACTTTCCTCGTCTGCAAGTCACCCCTGCCCACGGAGCTGCCAAGCCAGAGAAGTTTGCTGAGAAAAAGGCTGCCACGCAAGAGTTATTGTCAGACACAAGAAAAGACAAACCCGCCGGGTTGCACTAGCACAGGTTTAGTGTCCCACCCCACGGCTGGTGTTAGCTCCAGGAAAGCTCGCAAGGCGGGATTAGATACCGCAAAGAGGTCGACCGTGTAATGTGCGCCATAAATGAAGCGAACGCGCCACGGACCACCTCTCTCCAAGTACCAAGCAGCAGCAGAAGGGACACCGGGACACTGGCTCTTCCTCAAAGCAGATGACACCTCCTGGAAATCTTCCAAGGCGAGATGTGATATTGAGAAGAAGTAGACCATGTGTCCTACGTCATAAATAAAGCGTACACACCATGGTCAACCACATCTTCAAATACCATGAGGTAACGCCGGCTGATCCCAGCTCTCTTTCCTTAATTTGGTGTTACCTCCAAGAAGCCCTCACAATGTTTGTCACAAACTACCAGCAACTGGCAAGTGTGGCCATGACTACACACTCACATTTAATGCTGCTATGACTTCCAGGATGCCCTGTAAGGCTGGGGTTGGGTGCCAAGTATTGGCTGTGGATCAAATGGCCAGGGTTGTAGATAATGGTCCACAGCCAAGCACTGGGTAATCTGTGTTGGAAAGGTCCGACTGCCTAACCTAGCTCTCAAGTTGGTATGGCTTCCAGAAAGCCCCTGGAGACTGGCTGATGCTGAGATGTGGTGGACCATGCTGCACCCTTCGTAAGCAACGTGCGGGCGCGCACACACACACACACACACACACACACACACACACACACACTTGACAGTCTACCGTCTCAAGTACTGTGCTGAAGCCAGACCAGGAGATCTCCCATGAAGTTGGCTTGGCCTCTAGGAAGCCCTCTACGACTGACTTTGATATTGAGAAGATGTGGACCATACTACATACGACACAGAAGCAGCGCATGTTCTATGGTCAACCATCTTTTCAGGTATCCTGGAGAGAGGGTGGCGTAGGAACTGGTGTCTTTCCTCTCATGGTTATCACTTCCAGGAAGCTCTCTGAGGCTAGAAGCAATGTTGAGAAGAGAAAACCATGCATTGCCTGCTGCAGATGCAGTGAACAAAGCAGAGAGCGGGCCTGCAACAACACGAAGACCCTATAACTAATGCTAGGAAATACTATCCACGGGAAGCCCCCAAGGTGCATTCACTGTTAGGGGAAGATGGACCAAATGACATGCGCTGTAAGTAAAGCAAGAAGCATGGTCAACTTCTATCCCGTGGCATTTGTCCTGCCACCCTGTCCCCTGAGGTTAATGTGACCTCTTTGGAGACCTTCAGGGCTGAAGTTGATATTGAAAAGAGTAGGCCATGTTGCACACGCTGTTAATAATACTCATGCAGTTTGGCTGAGCCCTCTTCAGGTACCGTGAGGTCATTGCTGATGCGAGAACCAGGGCCCTGTCTCTGAGGTTGGCAGTATCTTCACAAGTTCTCCAAGGATGGGCTGGAGGTAAAAAGATGTAATTCCAAGAAGCAGGTTTGATCTGTAAACCCGCATGCTTGGGTCACTAGGATATTCATGGAGGAGCCAGGCTTGGACATCTTCCTCCAGAAGGCTAGAGTTGACATGGGAAAAAGATACTGGACACGAAGCATCAGTGAAAAAAAAGGAGTGTGTCTTCATGTACCTGATTTGGCACTGTATCAGGCCCCCTATCTGCCCTTCCATGGGCATAATGTCTTGAAGGCATCTGAAGATAGCTTTGAAGATGATGAAAATGTGCAGCATTTTCCCTTGACCATGAGCATTTGTGGAGCCAATTACTACTTCTTCAAGTCCTCTGGATGGAGAGGACATGCCCAAAGGGAATGTAGGACCCTTTCCTGAAGTTATCAGCATCCTGAAGAAGCCCTTAAGAAGCTGCACTGAAGCCGAGAAGAACACTGTGCCACAAGAATTAACAGAAAAAGCACACAAAAAAAGCAGGAATGTCTGGCCAAGCAGCCCGATGGAGGGAGCGAGCCACAGCTGCCTCTTCTCTCTCTTCAGGCTTGCTGCGGGATGGTATGGACTAGATGGCTGGGCTGGATACCAAGAAGCGGTTTACCGTCCCACATGCATACTGAAAATGTATGTGGGGCGGTAAACCATTTCTTTAAGTACCGCATGATAGCAGGGACAGCTGTAAGAAGGCTCACATCTGCCAGGTTGCCTCTGGACACCTCTTCAGGGCTGATGTTGAGAAGAAGCAGATCACGGCGTCTACTAAGTAAGAGTGGCCTAGACACCCATGTCACTGAGGTCATGAACATCACTGATCCCAGAAAGTATTATGGTTCTCCTCCCCAGAGATGGCAAGAGTTCCCAAGGCAGAGCTTGGCAGAGGAAGAGGGAGATTGTATCATTTCCCATCATGCAGCAAAAAGCCAAAAAACAAAAAACCATGCCATATGAAAAGCATCTCTTCCAGTCTCATGGATGATGAGTCTAGTGGCATCTCCCCGAAGACAGCGTCCTCTCCAGGAGCCTCAGGGATGGATTTGATACTGAGGGTTAGTGGACCGTGTTACATACGTCACAGATAAAGCGTACGCTATACGGTCTACTATCTCTCGAAGTACCACACAGAGACGCCGAGGACAAAGGCTGAGGGCACATCCAGGAAGCCCTCTGGGCCACTGAGCTGGTGAAATCTTGAGTCTGGCTAAGCACAAGGCATGCGTCATGCGTCAGGCACACACAAGCCAGGAATTTCATCTTCACGTCAGGTTTGACACCAGCAATTCATCCCCAAAATGGGCAGATTTTCCAAAAAGCCAAGAGGCTACAGACAAATGCCATGGATGTCACTACTCCACAAATGCTGCTTACACGTGCCCAACTGTGTGCTGAAGGGATGGAGAGTTGGGCACAATGCGAGCGAGGGCATGCACAGCAGGGGGCTGATGTGAGGGAGGGGTGCAAAATTAGGAAAGCCAAATGGCCTGTATGCGATTAAAAAAAAAAGAGAGAGAGAGATGAATTAGCTAGTTAGAGCAGGCCAAGCAAATGTATCAGGACATTTGAGGCCCTGTCCTGTCTTCTCACAAGATCCAATCATAACCATAAGGAAAGGACGCCACCAGAAAAGGACAGTGGCATATGTGTTTCAATCAAAGGCAGTTCCAGAGGCCTTCTAAGGCTTAATGAATTAAAAATTAAAAAGTATGATTTGGGTCAATCACCTCCCTAAGTTCAAAACCACTATTTCACCCCCACACTTGGTACTGACACTAAAAACCCCACTGAGGCTGGATTTAAACTTGAGAAGAGGTAGACAGTAGAGTAAAATGTTCACCGGGAAGCGGGGAGCATCTCTCCAATGCTCAGAGCAGGATGGGTGCTCAGCGGGTGGGCTCCCCTTCAGGGAGAACTGGCTCCACGAAGCCTCCAGAGCTGGCTGGCTTGGAGATGTCTCACAGACATCTCGCGCACTGTCACATGGGAAACCACGTCTTCAGGTACTAGGACTGGAGTCCCCCAGAGGGCTCACTGAACACTCAGAAGATGCCGGTCTTGCTGTAGGTCAGATACCAGCCATAGCAACAGAAATTACACGGAGCGGTGCGAGATGACCCGATTCTCTTCCTCTCTGTTGGTAACACCTCCGGGGTGCCCTCCGAGGATGGATTGGATACTGAGAGTTAGTGGACCATGTTACATAGGTCAAAAACATAACGCCTACGTTCCATAGTCTACCATCTCTTCAGGAACCATGGAATGGTGGTGACCCCTAGAAACCTGGGCCTCGTCCCTGAAGCTGGCGACACTTCCACAAAGCTTTTCTGAGGCCTGATTTGGCAGTGGGAAGCAGATGTGGTGAATAGCACACCCTCCTTGAAAGGCCGTGTGGTGCTGAAGGAGAGGCGGCACATCTCCCCTGAGGTAGCGCATCCTATGAAGGTCACACCCACTCGGAAAGGTGAACTGCTTTGCTAACCATGTTCTGAGCTAACCATGAGCTTAGCCTTTGCCCAAACAAAAGGCCAATGGTCAGCTCATCTGACCAAACGAGGCATCACAATGGCACAGATCATCAGCTCTAGTTGGTAGCTGCCAGGCTCACCCACACTGCATTCATTCTTGCCACACACCACCCATGTGGACACAAACTCAAGACTCATGACAAGTACTTCCCCAGATCACAGTGAGAAACTTCCCTTCTGATGGTGCCTCCACTCCCATCATGGGTATAAAACTATGGTACTAGATAGTCTCTGGGAAGGCCAAGGCAGGTTCCTGGGCTCACCTGGAGAAGAACATGAGCATTTATCAAGATCTTGGAGGACAGTGTCCATATCCTTACATGCCTACTCTAAATTAAGTCTTCAGAATGGCACTCAGGGATCTGGTTTATTTTCTGCTCCCAAATGGATGGGACAGTTCTCTATGTGATATGGTCCTTTTCTCAGTCTACTCCTCCACACTGGCCAGAGCATTGCTGCTTATATCATTCTCAAATCCAACAACTGGCTGCTTTCCCAAGAGCTCTGCATTATCTCGTCAGGTGCCTGCCTAGCAACCCCCATGTTAGCCCTACTCCCTTATGCCTCTCCTCCAGCTCAATGACTTCCCATGTGCTCTGTCTTGAATATGAAACATGTACAAGACATGCAGTCAGAGCAGAGAGTCATGGTCCTCTGCCTTCCTGCAGAGTCTAGCTTGGCAGGGAAAAACCCCCATATGAAAATGAACTTTACAGAACACTGATTTCAAGAGGCAAAGGCTGAAAAGTGTTACGAAGAAGCAGAGTATTTGCAAGATCTGGAAGACTCCTCTCAAATTTTGAGCAGCAGAGAAAGAAGGAGAGGAGATGAGAGCAGGCAGTGCAAGGTGGAAGCAGAGGCCTGAGAGGAACAAAGAGAAGAGAGTCATAGTCTGGGCAGAGCATGGTAATTGAGAACATTTCTGGGAGGGGAATGAAGTAGGTAGAAACAGAAGCCGCCCTAAATGAATACAGGTCAAGGCTTTGGAACAAAGGTGAAAGACCTTAGACATTACCTTCAGACCAAAGGGAAAGTATTACCAGTTGATAAAAGTCATAGTTTTGTACAAAGTGTCATGTTTCATACAAAGAAGGCATTACTGATAGCAAGAGCAGGGGGAGAGCAAGAGCTTAAGAAGGAAAAATGAAACCCAGGTAACAAGGAGGTCAGAGATAGAGCAGAGAGGACTGGCTTGAGCTCCCATGAGAAAAGCCAGAGAGCTTAGCAGCACCTCAGTGTTGACGTGGCAGGCAGTAAGTGTTCAGGGTATACCCTGCCCCATACACATATGCAGATGTTTGGCACAGGGATGGTGGAGGGACATCATGTTGAGCTTCGGGCGCTTGGTAGCCAGCAGTAGCAGGTTAGGACTGCACACGTGAGTGTTCAGAAAAGAGTTAGTAGGTTGCTCCCATGCACGGGGGTCCATTTAGTGGGAGTGGTGGTAGGGAGCCAAGTACACATGATTTCTGCAAAGTTGCCAAGAGGGAAGGGAGCAAGAACTGGTTGTTGTGATACCTAGGTGTGAAGGCATTCACTAGAAGGCTGCAGGAAGTGAGGGGGAGGTTGGCTCCAAAACAGAGAAGTAGAGGATAGTGTGTAAGGTTCTAGAGGAGACAGAGGGGTGGGGTGTAAGTTTGGAGCCCCATGCCAGTAGGTGGGAAGCATGAGGTACCACAGGGACCAAGGAAAGGGGAACAATGGGATACTGCCAAGGAAGTCCCTGCTCTCAGAAAGCATCAGAGGTCAAGCCCCTGGCATCTCTTTTCCCTACCTTGGGGGTTTCTCTGGGGACAGGAAAGGGATGTATGGTCCTCATATCTGCATCCCTTGTGCCAGGCACAGGGCATACATGCCACAGTGTAAGACAAAAGGAAGAGTCAATTCCCAATGACAAAGCCAGACTCTTGACAGTGTCCTTGTCCTCCCAGACAGAGTGACATTTCCCTCCAGAGTGATGGGAGAGCTGAACATCCCGCCTTCTGCCCACAGCCTATACCATGTACCCAGCTTGGTCCTAAGCAGCTCCATCCAGGCTGGCTTTTCTCACCTCCCAGCTCAGTCTATTCTCTGCCGACCTCCCAGTGAGGCTTTTGTTGCCCCAGGTACTCTCCTTGTTTAAGGATTCACTCTTACATAGGGTCACTGGCTTGAGCACTCCTCATGTGCTCAACATGTATATATTCCTTCAGACCCTCAACTCCTGAGTACCCATGTCAACCCCGTGCCAAACAGGCACAGGCTGGCTCAGTGACCTCCCCTCCCCTTTCAGCACCATACAGAGTAGATGAGGGAGAAATGGAGGAGATGGACACTCCCCACCAGAGATCAGGAAACCTGCAAGTATGTCATTGGGGAAGCCTCAGGATCTACAGTCTAGGAATGGGAAGGAGGCCCCACCCATGCAGTAGGACCAAGCCTCAGAAAGGCAGAGGACCATTCACATCTCCCCGCAAGCATGTCACAGGGCTGAAGAAAAGACATGTAGAGAAGCAGGGAGAGCCCCCATTGGACCCTGAGGGGGAGGTTGGCTCCAGAACAGAGTAGAGGATGGTGTGTAAGGTTCTAGAGGAGACAGAGGGGTGGGTGTAAGTTTGGAGCCCCATGCCAGTAGGTGGGAAGCATGAGGTACCACAGGGTATACCACAGGGATATGAAGGAGGTTGGCCCTGACTGCTAATCATTCTATACAGGGACCAGTCAGACTGACTACATTTTAAAACTAAGGACAAGTCTAGTTTTTAAGATGCTGAACTATATAAACCCACATAGATGCTAGAAGCTGGCTACGTGCTTTCCAAATCAGCAGAGCAAAAGAAAATAAAAATGTGGTTTCAGCAGTATAACAAAAGGGAAAGAGGACAAAAGAAATAAAGCATAATTTAAAAAAAAAAAGTCAAACATGACAATCAAGGGAAAAAATGTGAATGGGTTATACACCCTCAAAGAGAAAAGATTTTCAATTTGGGTCAAAAGCTTCAAATCCAAACTATATGTTGTCAATTTAAGACAGATTATAAATAAACTTGAAAAACTGCAAAGCCAAGAGATGGCCCAGAAAAA
Source organism: Meriones unguiculatus (assembly GCF_030254825.1). Taxonomy (NCBI): domain Eukaryota; kingdom Metazoa; phylum Chordata; class Mammalia; order Rodentia; family Muridae; genus Meriones; species Meriones unguiculatus. Next base: position 114,274,055 of record NC_083355.1, on the reverse strand, counting down.
TAGGAAGGCCTCAATTTTCTTGCATTCAACTCTGAGGCAGCCCACACAGCATGCATCTCAAACATCAGGCAATTTAGACAGCGGCTGACAGCCAGAAGCCACTCTCTTCCGACGGCGCCTGGGCTTGCCATACACAGCAATGGGTTCAATTTGCTTGTGCAGTTGATGAAATAGTTAATTGCAGAGGTTTTCCAAGAGTGCTGAGGGGTTGACCCCCTGTCACACTGAGTGCCAAGCACTTAGCCCTCATGGACATGCCCACCTCCAAATAAACAGGTAGCTTTAACTTGGTCTCTCACTTTTTAGGGTGTGAAGTAACATTTGCTCCACATAAAGGGTTTAGCAGCCCTTGTAAACTGTCACTTAATCATCTTTTGCTTTTGATTTTGTTATAAATATATGGAAGAGTAAAAAAAAAATGGCTGACACTTGGTGAGAGCACTAATTCGGTAATTTAGATGATGTCAATGAGTGTAGAGGTCACAGGGCAGACTCAAAGCAGCCAGTCTTTGACTTTAATTTGAGACAGTCAATTGTATGTTTAGAGAGCAGAAAGAAGAAGCATCATGGAACATCAGAGATGGCTTTTGTGGGGTTGTAAAAAGCAAGTCTCCAGTTCTGATAATGTGTAGCCTTCATTAGATGCTTCCAGAAGCAATTACAGGAAAAAGTTTACCTAACATGAGGTGAAACAACAAAAGCAAAATGTGTTTCTGCAGTTCTGTGTCAGGTTGAAACATGGCAAGGAGATTACCTGTTCAAGGTGGAGGAGGCAGTCCATGATGGGGACACAGCATTTTCTAATATTACTCAACAAAACATACGACATCAAAACACAGAACAAAATTATAGAAACACAGTTTTTATAGCTTTTCAGTCCTAAAAAATCAAATAGGCAAAACCAAAACAAAACCCAAAAAGACCAAATGATAAACAGACTTCAAATCTAGAGTCAACATCATATTTAACAGAAACCAAGAAATAAAGGATGTTCATTTCATCAATATTGGGTTTTCCTGCCCCAAGTGCTAAGCAATCTAGTAGAACAATATTGCAAACTCCTAGAATAAGATTAAAACTCTGGTCACTTATAAACGTCGAATCTTTTCTAAGAAAATCAAAATGGAACAAATGAAAACTAACAAAAGTAAATTTCTTTACATCAAAACCTGTATCCTATAAATAAGTAGACATCTTGCTTTAAAGGCCCATGAAACATTTACAAAGTTGATTATATTATATTTTAAAAGGCATCAACAAATTTCCCCAGAATAGAATTTATGTGCACATTCTCTAGCCACAATAAAATACAGTCACATTTGAACAGAAGGCATCAAGGACAACACACAAATAAACTCAAGTAAAGCAGAAGTGAGTTTAAAAGAAGCTCCAAATTTCACATTTCATTGAGATAACCATCTAAGAACAAAAAAAAAATCATAATTACAAATTCAAAATTACTGAGAAGACTGCATATTGAATCATAGGACATGAAGTCAAAGTTGCAATGAGAGGCAAATTCATACCATGAAATATTTCAATCATCAAAGAAGAGCAACAATTCGGAATACATAGAGAGACTGAACAAATTTAAGGAAAGTAGAAAGGAGGAACCAGCAAGATAAAGGCAGGCACCAGTGAACATGCTCACATAAAATGTTAAATTGAGAAATTGTTCCAAGAACTGATTTCTTGAAGAAAAAAAAGTACAGACATTTCTTTAGATCATGTGTTAAAGAGATAAAGTATGCATACATAAGATAAAGAGAAGGTGATGTAATCACAGAAACAGATAAAAATTCATTATAAAATAACATTACTTGTAACTCTATACCAATTAACAATTTAAATCTCAAGATCTGTCATCCCATAGGAGTAGTAACACCTGAAGGGAATTATTGAGTGCCCACTGCATCAGACACAGAATGACATACTTTATCTCTTTATCTTCTTAGTGTTGCTTTTTAGGCTCTCATTTTGACCTCTAGATAAATGAGAAAATTAAGCACAGGAAAGAGACAGTGTGTCCAAGAGCCCCATAAGAAGAATTTAAGCTCAATATATCTAAAGGTTTAACTACTACGATATATTAGAAAAAGAGACAGAAATTTTAAAGATACAGAAAATTAAAAAATTCCAGCAAACACAAAAGACACAGAAAGTATTTCAAAAGATTAACCAGGAGGTCAATGTTAGCAAATTTGAGTTTTCATGGAACTTTCCATTCAAATGCTATTTATATGGTACAGAATATAGAAAAAGATGAAGTGACACCTGGTTCATTTTACAAAGCCACCATAACTTTGCTACTGAACGCTGACAACAAACACATTTGAAAAATCCTGAATTAAACACTTGGAAAGCAAATCTTATTAAAAGAACAACATACCACAAACGAATAGAATTTGACCCCCAAAATGCTTCCAAGTTACAAAACATTATTATCATTCATTGTACTGACAGACGAAAACAACACAAATATCTCTCAGACATCAAAAAGACATTTCAGAAAATTCTAAATCCATTCCTGAATCTTAGGAACTAGGAGTACTGCAATCTTAAAATAAAAAGTCTAATAGAAAAATAATTTGTAATTGTACCTGACAGTGAAACATAAGACAGGTATCTTTTACTATCCATTTGTTGTGGAATTTGTGGGCAATACAATAGGGTAAGAAAAAGTAATCAGGAAGGCAATAGGAAAGAGATAAAAACTATAAAACTTTACAGAGATATGAGTGACTCTACCTAGAGATTCCAAATTAGTCAATGAAAAGCTCGTAGAACAAACAAATAAAACAACTAGAAACTAGAAATATATAAAAGTTCCCCACTTACTGCTGACAAGAAGTTCACAAATATAAAGGGACCAGATTCACAAGAGGTGACCCTTTGAGTGTCTTACCTACAAATTGTGAATATGCAAAATTTGACAAGTAATTTATGTAAAATTAAAATTGCAAAAATAGCTTGAAACATGTTTTTCTGATTTGTTGCTGTTGTTTGTTTGTTTAGAAACAGGGTCTCCCTATGTAGCCAGACTGGCCTTGAGCTCATGATCTTCCTGCCTTAGCCTCCCAAGTGCAGGGATTATAGGCATGTGCCACCATGACCAGCTTTCACCTGATAATTGTATACAATGCCATAAAAAAAATCTTAAATTTCATAGTATCACTAAAATATGCCTGGAAGAATAAACAAATGAGACTAAAGAGGAAAAATTTTAAAGAGAAAATGAAGGCTATCACCACTGAAAAATGATTCAATATAACTTAATACATGAAAGCCAAGTCCAGCTGGCCTAAAAAATTTAGTAAGCCAATGGAACTGGGAAAAGTCAACCCAAGAATCAAAGCACTTGCTGGTCTTGCACAAGATCCAGGTATGGTTAGCACATGGTAGCTCACAATCACCTCCAACTCTAGCTCCAGGGAAACCAGTGCTCTCTTCTGTCACCATTGCCACTACACACAGTGAACTGACACATGCAACCACAACACTCATGCACATTTTAAAAAATAATATGCAATGGAGCAAATGTTGAAATTGGATATTTTATAGTAAAATAATGAGTTAAATATTCAAATATAAAATGTGAAATTACAGAAGTTCTAGGGAAAAAATTGACTATATGAGCTTTATTTGGGAAATAGTTTTCTATCCAAACATAAAATGGAAATGAAGAAAACATAAGGGAAAAAGAGTGATATATTTCTGAAACCTAACAATTTTTATTTTTAAGAATTATTTTAATATTTATGTTTGTATGTGTGTGTGTGTATGAGTTGTCTGTGCACAACAAAGTCATAAAAGAGCATCAGATATCTTGGAGGCAGAAGTGGTGGTAAGCCACCCAAAATGGGTGCTGGGAACAAAACCTTAGTCCTCTGTAAGAGATCTAAGCTCCTAACTGTTAATGCATCTCTCCAGGCTACAATTTTTGAATAAAAGGTTCCATGAACAAGATTTAATGGAAAATTAGAGAGAGATAGAGAGAGAAAGACAGAGAGACAGAGAAAGAGAGAGAGAGAGAGAATGAGAGAGAGAGGAATTCTGGTACCAGGACAGAAAATTAAGAGTGTAAAATGAGAGGAAAGACTTATCAATATTATAGAATCAGCCAAAGAGGTCCAATATATAATTGATGTGCTCAGGGGAGGGGAGAAAGAGAGTGAGAAATTGGTTTATACAATTAAGAGACATTTTTGAATAAAAAGAGTGAAAATGGATGAGCATATATCCAAATCAAGAAGCAATAAAATTATCATACAATGAGAGAAAACCTGAAAATACTATACAATCCTGCAAGATTGAAGAACAAGGGCTTAACACTTTTCACAACAGTCCTGGAAGCTAGAAGAGAAGACTTCTGTGTCCCCACTTTAACTGATTCTCTTGACATTTACATCCTAATGATGCTAAGTAACATTCTTGTTTTTCTGCTTCTTGATTTTCTTTGTGTGTGTGCCTTTTACTTCTATTTTTCTTATTCTGAGAGTTTCTAAGTTGTTTTCTTTACCTGCTTTTTCACTCCCAATCAAATGTAACTCTGAAAATCTGAGGGAAAAAAATCTGTAACTTAAAGAATTTTATACCTAGCTGACTTATCCATGGTCAATGTGGACATTTCCTATTCAAATGTGAAAGATCTCTAAAAGTTTACTTTTCATGAACTTTTTCTCTTAAAATTTTAGAAAAACAGAAGTAACCCCCCCCCCAAATAAATATTATGGTATCTATAAAAACCAAGGGCCTATCTAGGGAAGGAAAACCAAAGAAACCTATCCCTAGAAAGAGAAGATGGGGTAATTAAGATGGTTTCAGCCCAAAGATGAACTAGCCCATGAGAAGATAGGAAAGCTGTCTTCAAAAAAAAATTTCTTCAACATGATATACATACGTCTTACACAACTCATATCTTTGTATGTATGGAAAGGCTGTGAATTAGCCTGAGCTACATAAAACAAAACAACAACAACAAAACAAAACTGAACAACCAAAGAGAAACACACACACATATACACACCACTCCAGAAGAAAAAAAAAATACTAGGGAGTAGATAAATAATTAGGACCACATTGTTCAGCTTTGTGATAATGTTCACACTCTTAGAAGGGTGTAAACTCATGAGTATTGATCAAGCCTGCATTTCAAAATAATCTCTTGGGAGGATAGTACAGGGTTGTGTGTGAAGGGGGTGAAGACAAGGGCGTATGTAAAAGAGAGATAAATGCTTGTCTTCAACAATAGAGCAAGCAAAATTATTCCTAGGCTTAAAAAAAAATAAAAAGCACACACACAAAGAAAGAAAATCAAGAAGCAGAAAAACAAGAATATTACTTAGCATTAGGATGTAAATGTCAAGAGAATCAGTTAAAGCAGTTACAGGTAACGCATACTATACGGGCGGAGCCGGGAGGGTAGGAGGGTTGATGGTTCCCTGACAGTCTTGTAGAAAGATCTTGTTCTTAAAATGATGTGTATGCATGAGTTTGACAAAAAAAACATAAAAACTAAAGGAATAATGAAAAGTGCAAGGAGCCTGAGCTGGCAATTCAGATACAAATACCCCACAAAGAGGGCGGAAAAGTGCTCTGTGCTGCTGCGATAAAAGCTGTGGGGATGGAAACGGTGAAATGTCATGTTTTGACAAATTGGCAAAGGTTAAAAACTCCGATAATTCCCAGAGCAGCAGGCACTTTCTCAAACTAACTCTGAAAATGGAATGGGCGAAAAGTTTGCAGAGGGTAGTTTGCCAAGAGCTCAAGCCTCCTGACAGAGCCACCCACTATTACAAAGAGCAGCAAGACACCAGACCAAGCCATGAAGTGGGAGCACGTGGAGGGTCCCTAACATATGCCACCCAGCTTTTGTGTCTTTCTGCACAGAGCAATAGTCAGTTATAGACACTGGCTAGACTCCTTTGTGACCATTAAGAAAACAAAGATAGTAAATTACTGAATGGCATGGGGCAGAGTTTAGGATACATAAGCAGATGAGAAAAAATAGCAAGGATGAGCTCAATTAAACACACACACACACACACACTTACATTTTATAGGAATAAACCAAAACCCAAGCACTGTTAGCCAAATATTGGCAGTGGTTATCTTTGAGTGCTGAAGCTATACTTTCCCCAATACTATTTCTTTTATTAATGAGAAAGCATTGACTTTTAAATATCATGTGATAAATGTGATTTCTTTAGAAATCTTTTAGAGGAGAGCCCCCACATGGCTCTTGCTTCTCTGCTTCCCCACAAGAGTTTGTAGGTCAAAAATTGTAACTGACTGAAGACCAGGCTAGCTGGCAACTTGCAGTTTTCCTGCCTCAGCCTCTCCAGAGCTGGGCTTACAAGTGCATGTGTCACAACAACTGGCTTGTTTGTATCATTTCTTAAAATGTGGGGTAACAGAAGTTAGCCCAAGCTCCAGCTCAAGCTGCCAGGAAGCACCCTGCTATCTAGTCATTTGTGGAAATGGGAGACTTGTCTAGCCATTTCTGCCTTCCACTCAGAGAAGCCACTGCCAGAAGTAGCTAGTGCTACTCTCTAGGAGAAGCCAGTGTACCTGGCTCCCCACAGGCTGCACAGACACTCCAGCTCAGTTGGAAAGCTCATCTTTCAGTGCTTACAACCTAAGCATCCACCCAGTCAAGTCTGGTCTTGTCCCAGACACACAGCATTGAGAGTAACCAGAAAAATCAGAGCTTACCCAGTAAGACTGGCATTGTGCCCCTGGCGTTTTTCCTCACAGGGTGCTGGATCAGGCAACCAGGCCTCTAAAGGTTCTGCAGCGGGGGACCTTCCAAGACAAAGTGGGCAAGTCACAAAACAAAACCCAGCAGAACGTGTTCCCACACCTGTCTACTGATACACCCAGGAGGAACCCTGGCCATTCTGACAGAGGGGACTTGAGGAACGGAGAGTTGGGTCAGGCCCAGGTCCTATCCTCCAGCTGGTCCTTAGCAGTGTACGATACAGCTCCAAGGCTGACTCAGGGAGTAGAGATAGCAGGTATGAGTGGGAATGATGAGCCCTCCTGTGCCAGGCATTTGCAGCACAAGTAGAAGGAGCAGTGGGGAAGGCAGGAGAATTTTCGTGGAGTACTTCTTCCAATAGGACATGCATGGGGCAGCTGGCAGAAAGGTGGGCAAGGAGAAAGACATCTTAACCTTGTGTGTGTGGCCCAGAAGGAAGTGAGGACCAGGGAATGGAGGGATGCTTAGAAGATACCCTAGGTGGGACTTGGTGCAGGAAATGAAGGAGATGAATTGCTCAGGCCAGTGGACAGGACTGGCCAAACATACCCCACCCTCAGGGTTAGCTGGCAGACTATCAGTACCACCATTTAACATCTTTGAAAGTGGGCATATAGAATTGGACACGTGAGTTTTTTATGGCACTAGGCAACCTTGTTCTATATTACCTCCATATAAAGTTTTAAGGAAACAAATATGAAAACCCATGTTCCACCTTGCAAGGAGAATACTAACCGTGACATAGGCCTCCAGTGTCCACTGCTTCCTATGTGGACCTCATCCAATCCATTTGGTGACCAGCATGGGTGCTTTCTGTGAGCTCTTAAATCTGGGAATCTAGGACCAAGAAGCTTGCTTATATCCTGGGTGTAGGATAGTTCTGGCCACATCAATCTTGGCCTAAGAGCTGAGCACAGTGGCTCTCATGGCTAGGAAAAAAAAAAGGCTACTGTTAATGACAGGTAGGTACCTACTGAATCTGTCCCCACAGTCACAGAAGGAAGCCTGTGTGGGCTATTGAGAGCCAATGACCAAGCTTTGGGGTGAGGCGAGACCAGAGGGCCAGAGTCAGGTAAAAGGTGACTCTGATTCTATGCAAAATAAAGAGAAGAGAAGCCTGCTTCTGGGCTGTGACCTATGTGCATCAGGCCTTTGGAGAAATGCTGTCAGGGTCAGCTGCTGGCAGGGAGGACTGTTCCAGATGTTTCTCTGAATGGCTCTCAGAAAGGTCAACTAAATCGGGGAGTTAGTTAAATTCTATCATTCCAATGAGTAAATAATAATCATGTGTTACAGTACAAATGGGATGGGAGCTTCTAGAAAGGAGGAGGCTCTGTGTGGAGAAAGGAATGGCCAGGCTGCAAACAAGATGACTGGCTCTGAAGATAGGAGACATACCCCAGATGTCAAGACAGCTAGGTTCTCTCTGCTCATGTGAGCCTTTGGTTTTTGTGTATTTGTGGGCGGGGGTAGGGGTAGGAAGAGCAAAGCTGTACCTATAGAGCACTGGCCACTGGTTTGTCACAGGTGGGGGCATTCACCCCTCCCCCAGCTGCATGGAAAGGGTACAGTCTAAGCAGGGGCCCATTTCTTTCCTTTTTGCCTCATTCATCACTATTCCACCCATGAGAACTGGTCCATCTAGCGTAGACTCAGTTTCCTGCCAACATGTACCCAGCTGGTCCTTTTCTCTGACTCGATAGAGCCAAGTTCTCAAGAAGAGGTTACAGGGAGGAAGAGCCACAGGAAGCCAGAAGAGCTTCAATGGGAAGACATGTAAATGCAGTTCCCACCTGGCCCCTATGCGTGACCATGTGATGTCAGCGGTTGGACTGCGGTCTTTGGGAAGTGACCCCTCCATATATTTCTAATGTTTCCAGGTTTCTGTTTATTCTTCACAAAATTAAAAAAAAAAAAAAAGGGAAGCCTCCTCTTGGGCTGTGATGTATGTGCCCTAATGACTTTGTGTGTACAGAATGGTAGGATTCTTGTTGGGAGTGACATATAGAGCAAGTTAACCATGAAAGAAGCAGGATAGGGCCAAGACTGTGAGGGCAGAGCAAGGAGTCCTCTGAGAAAGAGAACACTGTCCAAATGGTTCCTTAAGAAGTCTGAGGTCTAACCTATGGCTCTGGCTTCTTGGAGATTTTCATAGGCAGGTTCATCACGAAATGAAGCCAGGAGCTCAGAAATACTCAGTGGAGATGAAGGGAACAGCTGAGGTGGGAGCTCAGAGATGGCAGGGAGTTGGCTAGGGTCTCTGGCCACTGCTGATGCCAGGACTATGGTGAGACTGGCAAGGGTGACTTCTACATAATCCTACAAAATGATGGTGGGAGAATGTGTGAGTCTAAGAGAACATAAAATATCATCAACTGGATCCAAAATTAAGAGCAAGTATGCCTGTGGTCAAGTGGGACTTCCAGTGGAAGAATAAGGATACCAACCTTCCCACAAAACCTTTAACCCAAAATTTGTCCTTCCTGCAAGATGTACAGGGACAAATATTGAGGAACTGACCAACCAAAGACTGGGCAAACTCAAAACCCATCCTATGAGAGAGAACCAGTCCCTGACACTATTAATGCTACTCTGCTATCCTTGTAGATAGGAGCCTAGCATAACTCCTCCGAGAGGCTTCACCCAGCAGTTGATGAAAACAGATGCAGAGACCCACAGCCAAACATTAGACAGAGCTTAGGGAGGTCTATGGAAGAGCTGAGGAAACAATTGAGGGAGTTGGAGGGGTGAAGGGCTCCACAAGAAGACCTACAGCCGGTCTGGGCCCATGGGGGCTTACAGAGACTGAAACACAAACTAAAGAGCATACATGGACTGGTCTTGGGCCCACTGCATAGATGTAGCAGTTGTGCAGCTTGGTCTTCAGTGGATCCCAACAACTGAAGTGGCAGGCCTTTCTGACTCTGATCCCATTCCCCTAACTGGGCTGCTTTGTCTGGCCTCAGTAGGAGAGGATGTGCCTTAATGTGCCAGGGAAAGTTGGCACCCATGGGGAACCTCCCACTTCTCTGAGAAGGGCAGAGAAGTGGGGGTGGGGGTTGAACAAGGAAGAGACAGAGAGATGAGGAGGTGAGCTTCAATCAGGGGGATGAGACACACATGACCACAGGCTCCCCAATGCACAGCACACAGAGACTTTTGAGGAACAACGAAATGAAACCAACTTATGTCTCAGAGATGAGTTCTGATGCTTCTCCAAGGATACAGAAGGGCACCTCCTGGGTGAGGAAAGAAAACACTACCCCCACCTACAGAATAGTGAGGGTTTGGAGGTAGAGTTCACACTGGTCCCATCATACACTCCGCCCAGCCTGGCCCTGAACTCCATACCAATCCACGCCCACACACTGCTCAGTGATTTTAGGATCAAGAGCTAGGGAGGGGACCAAACTCTTTTCAGTGCCATCAGAGAAGCAAAACTAAACCACAGGGTCAGCCTTGTAAAAGGCCTATGGGCTCAGTGACAGGACAACTTGTAGTCAGCCTTTACTGCTTCCCTCCTCCTCTTCTTTGGAAGGGGGTCACAGCACCCATACTCTTCCAACTCCCAAGTCAGACTCAGCTAAGGCCTGTGACCACAGGGTTTCAAATTTTGAAAGAGACCTTTTGCAAAATATTTGGTTCCAAGCCCTAGTCTGATTGTCCAAATCCTGTTCATGGGGGGAGTGAGATTTACTTAAGCTGGGAATAAAATCCATGCCAGGCAATTTCAAGGATTAGGGTTACACATCTTCTAAAGAGGCACAGGCAAAGGCCAAGAGTGGACCTGGAGGAGGAGGGCAGGCTCCAGAGCGAATAGGGACTGTCTCTGTGTGGGGGACACAGGACCTGAGTGAGCCAGGCACACACTCTATAAACTTAAGAGTGTGGCACAACTGTGTATGTTTGCCCTCATTCATCTTTACCTTTACCCAGCAATCTCCATGCTCAAGTTCAGTACCACCTTCTGCTCTGGGCAGCAGATGCTGGGGGCCATCAACCCCAAGCACATCAGCTAAGGGACGGCTTGGTGGACATGCGTGATCAAGGTGGTGCCTCTGCCTATGTGTCAAATTCAAGGGCAAGTAATAGCCAGAGCATGGGAGAAGCTTCTCAGGGCAAAAGGAGGGAGAAGTCTTGCTGGCAGTGGCCATGTTAATGATGGTTGTTGTTGTTAGTAGTGATGGTGTTCTTCTGTTGTTGGTGGTGGTAGTGATTATGGTAGCCATGAAGATCACAATGGTTACACTGGTGGTACCACTATTGTTACTATTGATAGCGGTGGTCACGGTGGTAGTGGTGGTTGGTTATATTAATGATGGTAGAGACAGTGCTAATGAAAGTAATGGCATTCACTGGTGGTAGAGGTGATGGTCATGGTCACGGTGGTGATATGCTGCTGTTGCTGCTGTTGGTGATGCTGATGATAGTGGTAATGATTTTGACAGTAGTGTTAGTGGTAACAGTCGTGCTGTTGGCAGTGGTTGCAGTGGTAGGTAGTGACAGTTATGATGATCGTGTTGATGATGGTGGTGATGATGATGATGATGGTAGCAGTGATGATATGGTGGTGATGAGGGTGATAGTGGTAGTGATAACGGTGTTAGTGATGATGATGGCCCTGGTGGTAATAATGAGAGTGATGTAATGCCAAGTTGAGGCATACTATAAGATTAGTTTATTTAGCAGAAAGTTCTGCGCAGTGCAGGGGAACTTGTCTACTCTATGTATGTACTACCTTTAAGCAAAGCTTTAAGAGTTCAGTCAACAGTGCTCACTGTTCCCCAAGTCTCAATGTTCAGCGGTCACACACTGCCACAAACACAGTCTGAACTCTTTTCATGGAAGTCTAGAGCATGCTCAGATGGTCAACAATCAAATGAAAGTAATCAAAATTTGGGAGTCTGCTGTGAACAACAAGGAAGAGAGAGATTACCTGAGTTCTTCTTGGGTGAATGGTGGGGACCAAGGTCAAATCCAGAGGGGTGAACTGTGTTCCACATCATCACTCAGTCTGAAGGAAGGATGCAGAAACAGGAACGAGGCCTAGAGTCCATGGTCAGAGCCACCATGGCAAGAGAAGAACAGCCAGGGTCAGGAACATGGAGTTGCTAGACACATACTAGTTGAAAGAGAGGTAGAGGGAGGGAAGGGAGAGAGGAAGGAACCATGGATGCTGGACTTAGGCAGGTAGCCCATTTAGAAAAAAGGTGTGGTGAACATACTTTTTAAATCTTCTGGTAGAAGGGCATATTGTACTTTATTATTATTTTTTGTTCTGGACAGTCTAACCTCATGTGCTATCCTTCTTAGAACTTGGTTGACCTCTCCATTGTTCTAGGCATAACCAGAGCTTCAGACAAACACAACTGAAATAATCAAATAAATATAGTCACTTTGGTTGGGGAGGGGGTTATCTCTTCTCTCTCAGGTATAATGCTACACACAGGAAAAGCATGAAAGCCCTACGATAAGCTCCTATGGAACACACAAATCCTCCAGGAAGGAATCCTTGTCATGTAGCTGAGGGTTGCTGGCTGTGGGACGATGTTTCTCCTCATTAAACTCAAAGTCCCATGATTAGAAGCAAGAGGGATTTGGTTTGCTTCAAAAGGCAAGGCAGGCGCCCACTCAGCAGAGGCATGAAAAGAAGCCTCAGTTATTTTTGATCTCCTGTTTTGGCAGAGGCAAAGGTAGCTTTCGGGAAGACCCAGGGCTTCCATTCCACCATGCCAAGCCAGAGTTACCCAAGGATGGGCCAGTGTCCCGGGCGGTAAGGACTGCCAGTATCCTGTCTCATTATCTGGCACAGGAAGCCAGGCCCTGGCGAGAATCTGGTCTTGCAGGGAGGATGCCACAGACCATCTGACACATAACACACTCCTCCAAAGAGGAGCTACCAGGCCATACTGGTTCCACAAAAGCGCATGTATTTTTAGTCATTTGCTCATTCATTCAGTAGTAATTTGCTGGGCGCCTACCAGGCTCTAGGTTGGGCAGGGGCTAGGGATAGAGAGAAGAATTTGACCCAGTTCCTAGCCCTGAAGGCTCTTTAGTGCTGACATGTAAACAAACGCCCATGATAGAGAAAGCAGAGAGCTCTGGCTCAACTATTTACAACTGGTGTGGAGCTGGGCGTGGCCACACTCCTTGGAACAGTTAGAGAAAGAGTAACTGTGAGTTCATTCATTGCCTCACACCCAGACAGCTGACTCATTCATGCATCAACTCATTCACTTGTTCAGGCACTCATTCACCAGAACGTAACTTATTCTTTAATTACATACTTGATGACTAATTTGGTCCATAATCAGTCCATTTATTCATTAACTATGATATGTTCATTCATCCATCCATTGGCCCTTTCATTCATTTATTCATTTATCATTTCTTTCAGTTACATGTTTATTATGCAGTTGTTATCATGATTATTTTTTCCTTTCTTTGATCCACTCAACTACACATCCTTGAGTAAATCAATCAATCAATCAATCATTCATTCATTCATTCATTCAGGCATAGAGTGACTCCTGTCATTAATGGACCCAAACACTGACTCTATACTCACTACTTCATTCATCCCTTCACTAGACGCAAAGATCTGCTCATCTATTCATTCATAAATCCATTCAAGAATTCATGGACTGACGGATTCACTAAAGATTGCACATTCACTTCTCCCAGGTTGACTCACTGATATGTTTGTCTTTCATTCACTAATTCACAGGTGTTATCTTTCACCACTCACTCGTTCCGTGCTGACCTGTCTATTTGTGTATCCACTCAGACTCAGCATTCGCTCATTTACTCTGTAAGGTAGTTATTAATTAGTGCATTGCTGATCTGCTCTTGGCACAATCCTCTATGTTTTCATGACTTCATTCTTCATTTTTTTCCCCTCAAGGAATCTTTAATTCCTCCCATTGATTTATTCATTATTGCTTTTTGTCATCATTTATTCACCCACTTACTCAACAAACATCTCAAGTGCTCCTGGTAGTAAGCTGAAGTGTGAAGGGCCTCACAGCATAGTAATCCCACCTCTCATAAAACATCCAAAACTTAGAATCGAACACAGAACCCTAACTCTGGACCACACATACACTTGCCCTGTTATATTGTTTGTGAGTTGGTACTATCTAATCCCATAGTTACTACTTCTGGCTCCAGTATGAACACCATGTTTGACACAAGGTCTGATGAGGATGAAAGTCAATAGCTATTGGGCAGAAATTAATACTTTAAATCAATTACTTCACCATTCTCAGATACTAAGTATCAGAACATAAAAACCATGGAGTATTTGAGGCTCTAAAGAAACCTGCAAACAAGTAAACCTGCTATAATTTGTGCCTGAGATAGGTAAAAATAACTCAATTAAGTGCCAAGAACAAATATAAATACATCTTATTAGAACATGCAAAGTGGCCATGTGTATCATGTTCTTTCTATTAAAACACAGATAGTAAGAGACTACATTTCTTCTGTAGATGTCAGTGGCTAAAAACTGTAATCATAGTACTTATCTCAAAACATTTCAATTGCTGGCCTACTACTGGTCCACTTCCAATTGACTTTTAAAAAGATTGGTTTCCTCAGTAACAGTAATGATAGACCCACAACTCATCAAAGCACAAAAAATAAAAAATAAAAGAATCAGTATTTAACATGTTTTCTGGGGTTTCCTTATACACAGATTAATACAACAGATTAAGTCATTTTGGTTAAATGGGGTTGAGAGGGAAAAAAATAGAAAAAATGGAGTTGATCATAATTCTTATTTCATGGCCAATGTTCTCATGGGAATAACCTCCATCATTTATAATTTCTGGGTACGGATTTATCCTTAATAATTCAGTTATGCATTTTCAAAAATAAAATCAAGAGAAAGGAATCTACAGCCAAACAGAACAGGAGAAATAGATTTTCTACATTTTTCTATAGACTCCTCTGGTGAATGAGGCACACTACACGCCCTTAGTTAAACAAATCTTCCTGTTATGATACAATCCCATGCCTGGGTGCTGTGTGGACACTGTACTTGCTTCTATTTCCCTTTCTCAACAAGAACACAGCCTTAGCCTGAATTCTTAGTCGGCACTAGAGTGTACCTGTGACCTCTGTTTCAGACTGCAGTCCAAATCTATTGTCTACAGATCTCATTTATGCAAACAGTCTCTGTGTGGCTTCTCAAGACTACCTGCCACGAGTATAGGAGTGGCCTTCTTTGATTATAGGACACAAATGTCAATTTCTAATAGACAGTGATCACTGTAACAAAAAGAACAAGGAAGTATAGAGACCTGGTATGTTACTCACCCAGATCCATACTGCGCCTGGCTGGACAATCAATGCTGGGGCCTTCATCCTGAAGCAGTGAGGAAAGGAGCCCAGGCGCATCCATTCTACCCAGTACAAAGTAATTAAAGAAGAATGAGTTGGCCTCAGTCTCAATTTACATGTTGTACTTATTCATTTAATTAACCTTCATCTATTTGCCTAACTGTTTCCCTAGAATGAATTAAATAGCAAGGAACCCGTAGCACTTTAAACCAAATGAATTAATAATTCTTCTGTTAAAATTGGTCTACATACTGAGTTCCTTTTCCTTCTCATGAATATATTTTTTGATTGAGACATTTATTCAGTCTCTGTACAAAATCAATGTCCGCAAACCCTCACAAACTCCAAGGGTAGATTCTTAAACCTCCCTGAAGTCATTCTCACCATGTACCCTCACTAATTCTTTCATGCGATGGACTTCAGTCGCTCAGAGTGATCACGGAGTCCTTCAGATTCATTCCACTTACATCATCAGCCCGTTCGCATGATGGTTCATGTCTTCAACATGAACAAGTGCATTATATGACTGCACAGCTACAAGTCTAACTTCCTAAGAAGCAACCTCCAAACGTAAAGAGGTGTTCAATTCAGCTTTTGAAAATTAAGGTAAGAACTGTTTTGTTCTTGTACTTGATCTGTACTAAACTGAGTTAGTCAAACATTGTCATCATCACAGACCATATATAGGGTCTACTGTGTTCTGTAATGACACAGTAGAAACCATGAGCTAATGGCCCAAACAGAAAACTTTACCACTTACATTTCATGACAGTCTCTCTCTCCAGTGAACAAAGGAAGAGATCTTCATGATTAGGAACTGGTTGGCTGGGGTACAGCATCCTGTAGAAGAGAAAGATGACATTTGCAAATGGTAGTGCCTAGGTGCAGGGGTGGGGAAGGAACTGAGGCAAATACATGTATGAAAATAAAAAAATAAAGGACATTAAATTTTCAGAATTAATAAAATATTGAAAAAAATTTAAACCAAAAGAGAGGAAAAAAAAGGACAAATTGTAACTGTTATTTCTAGAAATGCCATTACTCCCCCATGTTTCTTTTTCCATTTTAGCATATAGATTTTTATCCTTCTCACTTATGCTTTAAGACAATAAACTTTCTACCTTTTTACACACTTAAGACACTGGCTTAGATGACGTAGCCATGGACACCTTGCTCATTGCCAAGGTGACACAGACTCTTGTAATTTTGTGATGCCATTTAGTGAATACTTAGTGGTCACTCATAGTAATGGTGGGACATTTGTCCTATGATAAAGAGAGTTCTGAACCTACGATGAACCCAGAGTAATCTTCTCACAAGGCCATCAGTAGCTATTGGCTCTTGGAAACAGAGCAGAGCCCACTGGTCCATTTTTCACCCCTTCTATATTCTATCCATGTTCTTCCTTTGACATATAAGCTAGGAGGTGGAGTGCAGCTTCCTCTGTCATATTTACTCATTTTTGTTCTCTTCATTGATTCTCATGGACTCCTTTTCACTCAATGCAAACGTGAGATCCACAACTAGATCCTAAAGTCTTTCTAGATTCCTATGGTGTGGGAAGGGCATGTTCCAGATGCTCTCGCAGTCTGCAACTCCTACATGGCCAGCATTTTTAGGCTTTTTTTTTTTTTTTTTTAGCATTTTTAGGCATTTTTAGCAGTTTAGGCTGCTCCTTGTATTCTTCATTCATGTCTTAATGATTTTATTGACCATGTAGCTGTATTGATCAGCTCCCTACAAATAATCACATAAGAATCACAAAAACCTGTGATCCTTAGGTAGCTCCAAAACCCTTCTGTATAAATACTACCCAGAACAACACCTCCGCCAAAAATTAAATCCAGGGCTTTATATGTGCACATATCAGTGTAATAATGGTACATATTAAGCCCATTTTTACAATTAGGTCAAAGTTTCTTTTAAATGATTCTAATTCACAGTTTAAAAAATAATTTTGGGGGCTGGAGAGATGGCTAAGAGGTTAAGAGCACTTGCTGTTCTTCCAAAGGCCCAGAGTTCAACTCCTAGTAACCACAAGGTGGCTTATAACCATCTAAAATAAAATCTGGTACCTCTGGACTCCAGGCATATTTGCAAGCAGAATACTATATAAATAATAAAATGAGTAAATCGTAAAAAAATTTTGTGTGAATGGCATTTAAAAAAAAATTGAGAAAATAATTTTAACTGTGACTATTCACAGGATCGCTCACAGCACGTAGACACACTTACAGATCGACCAAAGAGGAATGAGGCAGCACAACTCTGTTCTTGCAGGAATACATAGCGAAGATCATTAATAAGAGTGAGACCTCATCTGCCTTGGTCTTTCATTTCGATCTTTCACTTGTCAGTGATTAAGGCAATCTAGGATGCCCTTCATTTGATTTCTCCCGAATAAACAAACAGTTGTGCCACAGACACACTCTGTGGTTGGTCTTCCACCCGCTGCATAGCAGTGCTTTCAGTGCCTAGAAATGTTCTTGCCTCGCCAAATATTCTTATCGTTGAAGGAAGTTTATTTCTATTCATTAGTAGCTATTTGGTTACTAGCTTTTTCCTTGAACTGATTGTAGTGTTATCTTCAAAATGCATTTTAACAGAAGCAAATCGAAACCCTAACTACAATGCTATTTACAAGGGGGAAGTATCTGCCTTTCTTCTATGGTGGACCACAGATCCAGGTACACGCCCATTCATTGTTCAGATGACAAAGAAACTCCTGATGAAGCTAAGATGAACACTGGTCTCTTTTCATTGCCACACTGTTTAGTTATGAACTCATTAATTCACCACTGGCAACTTCTAAGTAGTATGGCTAACAGAAACCCAAGAGGATTTGGGTCTGTAATTAGATAATTACCCTTGCTATTGTTATAATCAGTTATTGACTCACTTTCAAAATTCTGCCTTATCATCACAGTGTTGAATTTTTCATATATGTGCCTATAAGTGGAATGTTTCATGTCCATCAGACATTAGAAACAGGCCTACACATGGCCTTCTGCCATTAAATAATGACATACACTAGTATCATAATATAACTATCATATTTGAATATGGCTTTAAAAAGACCACACAAATAAAGAGAAGAATTTTATCTAATACTTGCCTTGGCTTTGTCAAAGAAGCTATGACGAAGAAAATGCCCTTTTCCCACTGCACTGAATGTTGTTTTTTAGCTTTTATTAACAGTCATTAATTCAGAGTCTACTTATTTCACTTTTTATTAAAAGTGAAAATTAAGAACTTTGAACTCCCCCTTCACCCAGAAGTAGAAAACTTCTATAATTTCTACTGTTGGTGTGATCAGAGCCAAAAAGGTGGTGGTATGTAACACAAACTGATTTCAAAATCCACTGCTGGCACTCTTGTTTCATCATATATTTTAATTTTTGACCTTGCCTAATTTATGTTTTTAATTTATTTGTTTACGACTCATATTGGCCAAATAATAAAGTATAATAAGATGCATAAATATAAACTCTAAAATGTAATGTACTCCAATTGCTGACACTTTTCAAGAGGATCATATCAAACAAAGAATGCAAAGGTCTTTGGGGATGGCCCCGAGAATTCCATATATTCATGACTCCCATACTAACAAGGTCCACTAGTTTTCTTTCTCTGCTCATCTGTCCATTGGGCAAGCAATCATCTCACTACCAATGTGAGCTCCATGAATTTCACAAGATAAAGAAGAGCCCTTCTATTCTTGATTTGCATACAGAGCTTCTGCAACATTGGTGTAACTATTTTATCAATTATTTATCTTCCATTTTTCATGTATGCCTTATCAATAGACACCCCTTATCAGCCAATGGCATAACACTGGTTACTATTACGCACATTACACGCTTTGTAATAATGCAGGGATTATCTTAAGCAAACCACACAAACCAAGACAAGAATTGTTGGCTTCAAGTGACATCCAAGATGCGCACTGTCCTTTACCATGGCAGACCCTGAGTCACGTAGTTCCGGTACTCTGAGACATACCTCACAAAGAATAGGACAAAATTAAGACATCTTTACTATTCATCCTTGCAGATTTTTGACTTTGGGAATAATTACTTGGAGTCTTTTAATTTATAAGAAAAGAAATAATATCAAACTAGCTACCATAACAATTTGAATACTCTCTTAATTATGCTGTTTGTAGGTCAATAGCCACAAGGTCAGGAGTGACTTTCTCTTTGGCTTTTCCTACTTTTACTGTATATTAGTAATTCTCCAACCTCATCATACATTTTTTTATAACGGGACAATGCCGAACCACATTCATTGTTTTTGTTTACATGTTTATTCCCACATTGACTAGTCAGGAAATTATATAAATACAAACATCAAAAAGAGCTACATTTTATATCCCTGACATCTAGGTGGATGATGCGCTATACCACCTTTGTAATGGATCTCATATTCCACCAGCAGTCAGCACTGAGCCAAGGATGACAGTCTATTTCACCAATTTATACCTGGCCTATTCATTGATCCACTGATATGTTAAAAATAAGTGTTAAGTCCTATAAGACATAAAGTGCCAAGAACACAATTGACATTGCTAATCTGTACTGAGAGTATTCTTATATGGAAAGCAAGTTATTCAGGTTTTCATAACTGTATTATCAATAGAAGACTTGATATCGATCGTTGATCGATCAATGGAATACAGTTGTTCATCTCTAATCATGTACATTTTGTTTGTTTGTTTTTGTTTGTTTGTTTTGTAATTTGCTTTGTAGAAGAGGCTAACCTTGAACTCAGAGATCTGCCTGCCTCTGCCTCCAGAGGGTTGGGTTTAAAGGCATGTGCTGCCATACCCGTCAACATAAGGCATTGGATATTCTTAAGCAAATCATTCAAAATGAGATTTTGAATCTTTTTTTTTTTCTTTTCTTAATCTTCAGCAATACAATTCAAAACTGATTCAAAATCAGGGAACAGAGAAGCTGATCATGGAGGATGCCCAGTCACACAGTCCCCACTCTGGGGATTACTGAGGAGAAAAGGCAACAATTTAGAGACTTTCTCAGTAATGACCTTCACTTTTCACCTACCATGAACCGTTTTTGGAACGAATCTAATCTTATCACTTAAGAAGAGGAAAAAATTAAAACTTGCTCAGAATGTAGACATTGTCTGTAATTTACATTGTTAATGTCATCATTAGCAAAAAATGCTTTTGGAAAGATGGCATAATGTAGTTCATAAATACTAATGTATTTCTTGGCTCTCTTCATATTTTGAGAATTAGACAATGCTTTTCCCATTTTATTTTTACTTATTGGTAAGACCGATTGCTTGATTTTCACATTGTTATAATTATAGAAGCATCTGAGAAAAATAAATATATTATATAGCCCTGTAATTTCTCTACAGGAACACTATAGATGAAAGAATGGGTTATATTACTTCTTTAGTTTAATAATCGATAATAATAATTTTAGTATATATTATTCAAACAACCTTACAAAGTATTTCTTATTTCTAGCCTGTAGGGAATTGTTTTAACCTTCATTAACTATCCTCAGTGTTTCATAAATTGACAACTTCCATTCACTTCTGTAGCTTTCATTGGTAGGAAGCTGCCATCTCTGATCCATGCTATGTTTTTCAGTCACACATTGAGTTCTGCTAAGCAAACCACCGAACTAGAAGAAAAAGTCCTAGCTATTACTTACAGTGGTCTGCCCAGAGCCAGCCATGATGTCAGCAGAGCTCTTGGTCTTGAAGGCATCCTCCAGACAGAAAAGGCCCCAGGAATGCAAAGCAGAAGAGATAAAGGCAAAATGAAGATATTGCTCTAGACCTCGATCATGACCTTCACTTACTCAGCCATAGATAATCATTTATAAAAGAAGGATATCTATTTAATTAGCTCTCACATAAATAACGGAACAAGCTTAGCAATGGTTCACACATTCATATAGCTATGCTTTATACTGTAACTTTAATCATTTGCTGAAGAGCAGATATGTATAATCCCTATTTGACCGAAAAAGCATGTCCTGTTCATCTGTTATTTTATAATTGGGCCACAGTTAATCTTATTTATCTTTATTTTTAGATTTATTGATTGAACAGCAGAAAATGCAAACACATGAGGACCAATGTCAACTCCACCTCTGTTGGTGACAACTGGATTTTATCAAGGACCTCAGAGTCACTCTTTGTAACTCATATGCCACAGGTGGTCATCATCAATCCAAAATTGGCCTTATCTTTTCCATTCATTTCTACATTGTGAATATGTTTCCTTCAATAACCACCATCCTTTTTATATATAAAAATAATCTAACATATTAATTGCATGTATGTTCGGTGTTACAGTTGTGTTACCGTTGACCTAATGTGAATGCATTTTATACTTAGTAACACAGAGACTAACCTTCCCCAAACTATCAGAACCATGACACAAACTCTGAGCAGATCCCACATTGTCTGAGGCAATTGATGGACTGGAAGCCACTGAAGATGAATAGATCCCCTTAGGAGAGTTTTTTTAAGGAACAGAGCAAAGCAAAGGACAAAACAATGACACCACTGCTTTCAACCTTAATGTCATTTATATTCTTCGTTGACTATTGGTGTTTCAGACACACAGTCATCATGTATGAATTAAATGCCACTGGTGGGCATCATCAAGCAAATATTTGTCTCCTTTTCTCTAATTATTTCTACTTTGCCTATTAACTATTTAATTATAAACTGTAGGCTAGTAAACCCCACCCCTGCAAAAACATTAACTCTAGCAGTCTAATTATGCCTAATCTATGCATGGATTCTCTCTAATGTGTCCAGCGCAGTAATAATACACACTAGTTAACATACTTGTGTTACAAATGGACATGTTCATGTGGTCCCCTATCAACCATTGGTATTCAGATGGTCATCACTAACTATACTACACATTGTTTAAGTACTCAAACCAAGACAAGGAGATTCCTGTAACTCACCCTGGTCTTGCTTTGCTCTTCAGCAGGGTACAAATGGAGCTCCTGACTCTTGGAGAATCCTCTAGTTATATGGTCTATCCTGAGTACAGAGAAGAGGAGTGGGGGAGGAGTAGCATAGGGGAAAGGAGAGGGGAGGAGAGAGGGCGAGAGGGAAGGGAGGGGAGGAGAAGAGTGGAGAAGAAGAATGGAGGAGAGGAGAGGGGAGAAGTGGAGAGGGGAGAAGAGGTGAGGGAAGGAGAAGAGAGGGTAAGAGAGATGAAGAAGAGGGAACGGGACAGGAGGAGAGAAAAAGGAGAAAAGGGAGGGGAGGAGAGGAAGAGGAGAGGGAAAGATTGAGGTAGACAGGAAGAGTGGAGAGGAGGAAAGAAGAGGAGAGGAAAGGAAAGGAGAGAGAAGGAGAGGAAGGGGAGGGGAGAAGAGGAGAGGGAAGGAAAGGAGAGAGAAGGAGAGGAAGGGGAGGGGAGAAGAGGAGAGGGAAGGGGAGGAGAAGAAAAGAGGGAAAGGGAGGAGATGGGGGAGGAGAAGGGAGGGGAGAAAAAGGGAAGAGGAGGAGAGGGAAGGAGAGGGGAAGATAGGTAAGGAAGAGGGAGCAGGAGGAGAGGATAGGGGAGGGGAGGAGAGGGAAGGGGAAGAAAGAGGAGAAAAAGAGGGAAGAGGAGGAAGAGGGGAGGGAGGAGAGGGGAAGAGTGGATGGGAGGAGAGGGGAGGGAAAGAAGAGGGGAAGAGTGGAGGGAAGGAGAGGGGAAGGGAGGAGGAAGCAGCAGAGGTGAGCACACTGGAACTGCCCTCTGTCCCAGGCCCTATAAAGAGAAGCAAGCCAGTGCTGCTGGCCATGGACAAACATGTCAGTATATTTGAGAGCATCTGCTCTGAAGAGAATGCACAAAGAAAATTTTGTTTAAAAAAAAACCCACATTTTTTGCTTTATCTTCCATGATTATCTGTCATCTGAGCCATTCATGCAAACCATCATAATTTAAAAATATTTATACTAATGTCTTGTAAAATTAGTATCTTCAAACTTGCATCTAACCAAGAAAATAGACATTATCTGGTATTGACACTATTTCCTCCACACACAAAAAACAGTTATATGCTACTTGATTTTCTTTTCATTCCACACTCAATATATTATGGGGATTTTTTGCCTTGACTCATGTTTCTATCTGAATAATGTTTCAACTACTTGTCTTCATTGTTTTCTGTATTTATTGGGCATTCAAGGAATTAAAATAGCATTTAAGTAGATGAACACAGAAAGCAGATCTGCTGCAGAGTGGACCTGAGAGACAGGCACGTGTACATTACTCTGGATGCATACTACAAGGGCTCATTATCGCCCCAGCCTGGCTTAAACCACTTCTGTTACTTCCATGCTTGTTTTTATTGAATCATCAATCATGCATGAAAATGGAAATGCTACCATTTCCACTAAATACTGAAACAGTCTAGAAGTCACTCCTTTATTAATAAGCAATTCACCTTAACCTGTCTCCTTTGGTGAGAAGCCTAGGATTCTCAAATATGGCCAACTCAATGTCTTATCTTATGTTAAGTCTGCATGTGGCCATTGATTATGCTTGATGTAATGAAGACTTGTTCTGACTGAATATATTCATTTGTGTTTATGAACATGCATGCCAAGAACATGTATATGAAGGCAAGAGCTCGAAATTCAGGAATCTGTTCTCTCTCTCAACCATGGGGTACTGGGAAGCAACTGTGGGTCAACAGGGGTGGCAGCAAGTGCCTTCAAGCCCCGGGACATCTCACTATCCCCATGTTAGATACTTTGAAATAATGAAGTCACTAACCTTCCACAGACCACAGAAAAACAGGGACACTAACCGGTACTCACACTGTGCCAAGCTCCATGCAGAAAGACAAATGTGCCGCTGGGGAGCAGGAAAAGACGTGGAAGTCACCTCCAGGGCATGCATTCTGTAGAGTGCAGAGCAGAGCACAAGATAAAAATATGGCATGATCCGTCAAGGACCTTTTCTTACTGTGTGTGGGACCTCAGAGTTCCAAACAGACATGGTCATCATCTCTTTCATACCTTGGAAACTCTCATCATTGGCTCAAGAAAGGCTTAGTCTCCCCTCCTTTTCATCAACACTGTTTACCACCTATGCCAATAATTTCACTAGCAATGCATGGAAAATACAAACATTCAACAGGAGCACAGCTCACATGGGTGATCATAGCAACATGTACATGTACACATGTGCTGTTAACCATCCTCAGACATAAGACATGCTCAGGACAGAAGCCCATTTCATTTCAAAGGTCAATCTGACAGGAGATCTATAGGGGTCTGTTTCATGCTTAGTAACAATACAGTGCTGTTGAGTAAAACATGACAAAGCATGTGGCTGTTACCCACACTTACTTTGATTCAGGCATTAAAGATAGAGGATCCAGAAAGCAGCCCATTGAGGTCCACCGGGGAGAGCAACAAAACAAAACAGTTGGTAAAAGATTTTTGAGATCAGATAAGAATTCTGGTTTCCAACTTTGATTTAAGGGAGGAATCTAATCTTAACTAAATGAGGGCATATGTCCACAGACCCAGAACTTAAACCTTGGCTGTAAAATGTACTGCTTGTATTGTCATAAATAGAAAAAGTAAGAGAAAGGAACTGCTCCATAAAACTGCTCTCAGGTACTCTCACCATACACAGACATGGGTTAGAAATAATGGCTAATGAAGATGTGTGAGTAGGACCAGATGTGTTGGTTCATAAAAACTTTCGATTTTAATTTTTGAGGACAACTAACAGTTTGGCAAACGTGTGTTGTAAAATGATCTGAGCTTAGGTTGAACTTTGACAACATTGTCATAGACATTCTAAGTAGGATAAGGTAAGATGTGACTGTGACTTGAAATTCAGAAGAACCAAATGATAAATAATATGAATTAGAATATTAATGAAAAATGTAATACAGTTATAGATAATGAATTTGGTGTGTAGGATATTTGAATGTTTTCTTTTGAGAAATGTTGACATAGCAATATTGTCTATTTTATGTAAATGACTGTTATTTTGGGATCTTTTATAGGTCTATAGGATCTTTTATTGTCTATTTTATGTAAATGACTGTTATTTTGGGATCTTTTATAGGTTCTGGGTGTAAACACTATGCCAGATATTATTTATCCAGAAAGAGGGCTAGTGGTATAGGATTATTTTCAATAGCAACCACAGCTATAGCTTTCTTTGGGATGAAGAAGTTAAATAAAGGAGGGAGAGAAAAATGAGTGCAGTACTACCCCGTAATGAGTGAATATGAAAAAACTGTTATACTGAAAACTGAAAGAGGGAGGATGCAGACAAAGAGTTTGGCAAGTTCTAAGGAAGGCTGAATAAGAACATTTGATGAGGCTTTGTAAACCTTCAATGAGGAAGGAAGGGAAAAAAAAAACTGGTGTTGTGCAAAAACTGGCGTGAATATGGTTTTAAAAGTAATAGTAATTACAAAACACAATAAATGAAAAAAATATAGGAATAAGAAAGCATAAAGATATGTTCAACATGATTTTAACTAGGGAAAATTAATGAAGAAATATTACTCTGCGTTTTCCCCCCTGCCTCTCCATGTGTGAGAATAAAAGTATTAATTACAATGGACTCCGGGTGTAAAAGTGAATTACAAAAAAAAAAAAAAAAAAAAAAAAAAAAAAAAAATCAAATCTCCTTAAGAGGAAACTTTTGCAATGATATCAAAAGGTCAGACAATATGGAAAATACACAGCACAAAAAAAAAAAAAAAAAAAAAAAAAAAAAAAAAAAAAAAAAAACCAAAAACAAAAACATAGAAAAAGATTGTGCTACTAGGCACAATTTTCAAGGGTTCATAAGAGAGGCCAGCAAATACCCATTCTATACAAGTAGGTGTTCTGGGACCCTATGGTGAAGTAGGTGTGAAGTTGGTTCAGCAGAGCAAGGAAATATACTATGCTAAAATACTATGAGTATATTGAAGGCAAAATTCAATTTAAAAATTAATGCCAAATACCTGTCAGCAGCCAAAACTGTAGGATGACAAAAGACAGGAATACGATTTAAGGACATCCATGTGGTGTGTTGTCAATCCTAAAACACTGGCATCATCAGACAGGATGGCCTTCGTGAAGAGGACAGAGCAGAGAAGGAAAAGAGTGATGTTGAGACTGTAGGAAAACAATCTATGACTTCAAAACATTGAGAGCCTAGGCTCAAAGGCTTCGCCTAGGTTCCAGCTATTTCTTCCTTCTCATCCCAGGAAAGACTGATTTCTTGCCATTTGCCGGGAAAAATATCTAGACCTCTGTTGCTAAATGGTGTGCCTCAC
Source organism: Meriones unguiculatus (assembly GCF_030254825.1). Taxonomy (NCBI): domain Eukaryota; kingdom Metazoa; phylum Chordata; class Mammalia; order Rodentia; family Muridae; genus Meriones; species Meriones unguiculatus. Next base: position 114,247,655 of record NC_083355.1, on the reverse strand, counting down.
GGGGTCAGTATCTCAACTCCCCTATCTCTTAGCACAGACTTTGGCATATCCCACAGGGATATCCCCCCACATAAGCAGAGCTGATGGTCTGACACTCAACTCTTCCTATCTGCCAGCCATGTTTCCTCAGCTAATGGAAACTTGTCGGGGTCAGCAAGAACCAAAAATCAGTGATCCTCCTGGTGCTGTGCCTGACCTAAGATTTCTGTTTACATGGCTGTCATCAAAAAACACCCAGAAGCCACCAGATCTCAACATCAGTCCCGGGATGGGCACCGCTCTGTGGAGCCATCGGGATTGGCTCACTCAGTGGCCAGCGTGAGGTCCTCGGGAGACCATAATATAGGAGTCTGCTGCACTATGCTGGGTCCTGGCCGCCTGCTCTACCGCTATCACTGGGCTAATTCTCTTCCAGAGTCCGCATAAGCCCCAGCCTTTTTGAGGAGACGCTCCATACCTATAAGCAGGTGCCCACAGGAGCTGCGACGCTGTAGCCCTCTGGCCGCCACCGGTTCCACTTGTGGCCATGGAATCCCAGGAGATTTCCATCACAGCAAAACGTGGCCATCACTTGGATCACTTCCCTAGAGGGGAGAAGGCACAGAAGGGCATAGAAATATTGAGACCGGCTGCCAGGTTTGACCATGGTCCCTACTTTTTAGGAGTGGCACATTTCAGGTGCTGCATGTGGGCTTTCTGTCTCAGGGAATGGGCATGGTAGATTTTTTACAGCCAAGGCTGACTCAAAATCCCAGGCAGACCACTGGATGTGCTGCCCTCAATTCTCGGTCACATGACCAAAGAGCCCTCAAGACCTCGCCTCGCACCCCGGGTCCACAAGGGACAGGCACATGCTATGGGCCTCCATCCACAGCTGAGCTGGTCAGGCTGTGCGCATCGGGAATGACCTCAGATCTCTGGATATCCGGCGTTCATGGAGTATCACTCTAACGCCACCAGGTCTCATCATCGGTCGTGGATGGTGGCCCCCTGTCTCCCTGTCCAGCTGCTCTGCCTCAGGTGTTATGGGGTGCTGGGGGGAGGGCGCTGATTCTAGAAAGTTAGATTGTTCTATGCTGAGACCCCTAGGGTCTTCCCATGAGAACCAGGCATAAATAATCACTAACTATCGCACTACTGTGTCCTAATGTGTACACTTGTTGGGGGCAGTGCACAAACCTTTCTTCCGGTTCCACGGGGGATCCAGATGTGAGATCGGAGCTGGCTAGGTGAAGGGAGGACACGGTGATCTCCAACTGGAACCCGGGCACCATCAGCTGGAAGGCGATGCTGAAGGGTACAGAGCAGAGAGGGGAGAGCAGATGTTGAGGATCGTTAGGCCAACAATCTGTGCCCTTTGCCTATAGGGAGCCTAGGCTAGTATGCTTCACCTAGGCCGCGCCTGTTCCTTCCTTCTCCCAGGACTAACTGATTTCTTGCCATTTGCCAGGAAAGAAGGCTGGCCATCCCTTACAATATGGTGGACCGCCAAAGGTCAGCAACTCATCTCTCCCATCTCTCATCATAGCCCTTGGTGTGCTGATACACTGTGCTGATGCTCACACAGACACAGCTGATTTCCCCACAACTTGAGCCTCACTCTGCCCATCTACCAGCCATGTTTCCTCAGCTAATGGAGATTGGTTTGGGTCAGTCAGGAGAAAAGGTCACTGAATGACCCTGCTAGGCCGGGAGCCAGTTTCCATAGGCTTGCACGTAAGAATGGGCCAACTGAGTTGGTTCTGTGCCTGACCTCAGATTTCTGTTTACATGGCTGTCATCGAGAAATACTCAGACGCCACCAGATCTCATCATCGGTCCCGGGATGGGCACCTCTCTGTGGAGCCATCGGGATTGGCTCACTCAGTGGCCAGCGTGAGGTCCTCGGGAGACCATAATATAGGAGTCTGCAGCACTATGCTGGGTCCTGGCCGCCTGCTCTAGCGCTATCACTCGGCTAATTCTCTTCCAGAGTCCGCATAAGCCCCAGCCTTTTTGAGGAGACGCTCCATACCTATAAGCAGGTGCCCACAGGAGCTGCGACGCTGTAGCCCTCTGGCCGCCACCGGTTCCACTTGTGGCCATGGAATCCCAGGAGATTTCCATCACAGCAAAACGTGGCCATCACTTGGATCACTTCCCTAGAGGGGAGAAGGCACAGAAGGGCATAGAAATATTGAGACCGGCTGCCAGGTTTGACCATGGTCCCTACTTTTTAGGAGTGGCACATTTCAGGTGCTGCATGTGGGCTTTCTGTCTCAGGGAATGGGCATGGTAGATTTTTTACAGCCAAGGCTGACTCAAAATCCCAGGCAGACCACTGGATGTGCTGCCCTCAATTCTCGGTCACATGACCAAAGAGCCCTCAAGACCTCGCCTCGCACCCCGGGTCCACAAGGGACAGGCACATGCTATGGGCCTCCATCCACAGCTGAGCTGGTCAGGCTGTGCGCATCGGGAATGACCTCAGATCTCTGGATATCCGGCGTTCATGGAGTATCACTCTAACGCCACCAGGTCTCATCATCGGTCGTGGATGGTGGCCCCCTGTCTCCCTGTCCAGCTGCTCTGCCTCAGGTGTTATGGGGTGCTGGGGGGAGGGCGCTGATTCTAGAAAGTTAGATTGTTCTATGCTGAGACCCCTAGGGTCTTCCCATGAGAACCAGGCATAAATAATCACTAACTATCGCACTACTGTGTCCTAATGTGTACACTTGTTGGGGGCAGTGCACAAACCTTTCTTCCGGTTCCACGGGGGATCCAGATGTGACCTCTCAGTCAGCAGGGATCGGAGCTGTCTAGGTGAAGGGAGGACACGGTGATCTCCAACTGGAACCCGGGCACCATCAGCTGGAAGGCGATGCTGAAGGGTACAGAGCAGAGAGGGGAGAGCAGATGTTGAGGATCGTTAGGCCAACAATCTGTGCCCTTTGCCTATAGGGAGCCTAGGCTAGTATGCTTCACCTAGGCCGCGCCTGTTCCTTCCTTCTCCCAGGACTAACTGATTTCTTGCCATTTGCCAGGAAAGAAGGCTGGCCATCCCTTACAATATGGTGGACCGCCAAAGGTCAGCAACTCATCTCTCCCATCTCTCATCATAGCCCTTGGTGTGCTGATACACTGTGCTGATGCTCACACAGACACAGCTGATTTCCCCACAACTTGAGCCTCACTCTGCCCATCTACCAGCCATGTTTCCTCAGCTAATGGAGATTGGTTTGGGTCAGTCAGGAGAAAAGGTCACTGAATGACCCTGCTAGGCCGGGAGCCAGTTTCCATAGGCTTGCACGTAAGAATGGGCCAACTGAGTTGGTTCTGTGCCTGACCTCAGATTTCTGTTTACATGGCTGTCATCGAGAAATACTCAGACGCCACCAGATCTCATCATCGGTCCCGGGATGGGCACCTCTCTGTGGAGCCATCGGGATTGGCTCACTCAGTGGCCAGCGTGAGGTCCTCGGGAGACCATAATATAGGAGTCTGCAGCACTATGCTGGGTCCTGGCCGCCTGCTCTAGCGCTATCACTGGGCTAATTCTCTTCCAGAGTCCGCATAAGCCCCAGCCTTTTTGAGGAGACGCTCCATACCTATAAGCAGGTGCCCACAGGAGCTGCGACGCTGTAGTCCTCTGGCCGCCACCGGTTCCACTTGTGGCCATGGAATCCCAGGAGATTTCCATCACAGCAAAACGTGGCCATCACTTGGATCACTTCCCTAGAGGGGAGAAGGCACAGAAGGGCATAGAAATATTGAGACCGGCTGCCAGGTTTGACCATGGTCCCTACTTTTTAGGAGTGGCACATTTCAGGTGCTGCATGTGGGCTTTCTGTCTCAGGGAATGGGCATGGTAGATTTTTTACAGCCAAGGCTGACTCAAAATCCCAGGCAGACCACTGGATGTGCTGCCCTCAATTCTCGGTCACATGACCAAAGAGCCCTCAAGACCTCGCCTCGCACCCCGGGTCCACAAGGGACAGGCACATGCTATGGGCCTCCATCCACAGCTGAGCTGGTCAGGCTGTGCGCATCGGGAATGACCTCAGATCTCTGGATATCCGGCGTTCATGGAGTATCACTCTAACGCCACCAGGTCTCATCATCGGTCGTGGATGGTGGCCCCCTGTCTCCCTGTCCAGCTGCTCTGCCTCAGGTGTTATGGGGTGCTGGGGGGAGGGCGCTGATTCTAGAAAGTTAGATTGTTCTATGCTGAGACCCCTAGGGTCTTCCCATGAGAACCAGGCATAAATAATCACTAACTATCGCACTACTGTGTCCTAATGTGTACTCTTGTTGGGGGCAGTGCACATACCTTTCTTCCGGTTCCACGGGGGATCCAGATGTGACCTCTCAGTCAGCAGGGATCGGAGCTGTCTAGGTGAAGGGAGGACACGGTGATCTCCAACTGGAACCCGGGCACCATCAGCTGGAAGGCGATGCTGAAGGGTACAGAGCAGAGAGGGGAGAGCAGATGTTGAGGATCGTTAGGCCAACAATCTGTGCCCTTTGCCTATAGGGAGCCTAGGCTAGTATGCTTCACCTAGGCCGCGCCTGTTCCTTCCTTCTCCCAGGACTAACTGATTTCTTGCCATTTGCCAGGAAAGAAGGCTGGCCATCCCTTACAATATGGTGGACCGCCAAAGGTCAGCAACTCATCTCTCCCATCTCTCATCATAGCCCTTGGTGTGCTGATACACTGTGCTGATGCTCACACAGACACAGCTGATTTCCCCACAACTTGAGCCTCACTCTGCCCATCTACCAGCCATGTTTCCTCAGCTAATGGAGATTGGTTTGGGTCAGTCAGGAGAAAAGGTCACTGAATGACCCTGCTAGGCCGGGAGCCAGTTTCCATAGGCTTGCACGTAAGAATGGGCCAACTGAGTTGGTTCTGTGCCTGACCTCAGATTTCTGTTTACATGGCTGTCATCGAGAAATACTCAGACGCCACCAGATCTCATCATCGGTCCCGGGATGGGCACCTCTCTGTGGAGCCATCGGGATTGGCTCACTCAGTGGCCAGCGTGAGGTCCTCGGGAGACCATAATATAGGAGTCTGCAGCACTATGCTGGGTCCTGGCCGCCTGCTCTAGCGCTATCACTCGGCTAATTCTCTTCCAGAGTCCGCATAAGCCCCAGCCTTTTTGAGGAGACGCTCCATACCTATAAGCAGGTGCCCACAGGAGCTGCGACGCTGTAGCCCTCTGGCCGCCACCGGTTCCACTTGTGGCCATGGAATCCCAGGAGATTTCCATCACAGCAAAACGTGGCCATCACTTGGATCACTTCCCTAGAGGGGAGAAGGCACAGAAGGGCATAGAAATATTGAGACCGGCTGCCAGGTTTGACCATGGTCCCTACTTTTTAGGAGTGGCACATTTCAGGTGCTGCATGTGGGCTTTCTGTCTCAGGGAATGGGCATGGTAGATTTTTTACAGCCAAGGCTGACTCAAAATCCCAGGCAGACCACTGGATGTGCTGCCCTCAATTCTCGGTCACATGACCAAAGAGCCCTCAAGACCTCGCCTCGCACCCCGGGTCCACAAGGGACAGGCACATGCTATGGGCCTCCATCCACAGCTGAGCTGGTCAGGCTGTGCGCATCGGGAATGACCTCAGATCTCTGGATATCCGGCGTTCATGGAGTATCACTCTAACGCCACCAGGTCTCATCATCGGTCGTGGATGGTGGCCCCCTGTCTCCCTGTCCAGCTGCTCTGCCTCAGGTGTTATGGGGTGCTGGGGGGAGGGCGCTGATTCTAGAAAGTTAGATTGTTCTATGCTGAGACCCCTAGGGTCTTCCCATGAGAACCAGGCATAAATAATCACTAACTATCGCACTACTGTGTCCTAATGTGTACTCTTGTTGGGGGCAGTGCACATACCTTTCTTCCGGTTCCACGGGGGATCCAGATGTGACCTCTCAGTCAGCAGGGATCGGAGCTGTCTAGGTGAAGGGAGGACACGGTGATCTCCAACTGGAACCCGGGCACCATCAGCTGGAAGGCGATGCTGAAGGGTACAGAGCAGAGAGGGGAGAGCAGATGTTGAGGATCGTTAGGCCAACAATCTGTGCCCTTTGCCTATAGGGAGCCTAGGCTAGTATGCTTCACCTAGGCCGCGCCTGTTCCTTCCTTCTCCCAGGACTAACTGATTTCTTGCCATTTGCCAGGAAAGAAGGCTGGCCATCCCTTACAATATGGTGGACCGCCAAAGGTCAGCAACTCATCTCTCCCATCTCTCATCATAGCCCTTGGTGTGCTGATACACTGTGCTGATGCTCACACAGACACAGCTGATTTCCCCACAACTTGAGCCTCACTCTGCCCATCTACCAGCCATGTTTCCTCAGCTAATGGAGATTGGTTTGGGTCAGTCAGGAGAAAAGGTCACTGAATGACCCTGCTAGGCCGGGAGCCAGTTTCCATAGGCTTGCACGTAAGAATGGGCCAACTGAGTTGGTTCTGTGCCTGACCTCAGATTTCTGTTTACATGGCTGTCATCGAGAAATACTCAGACGCCACCAGATCTCATCATCGGTCCCGGGATGGGCACCTCTCTGTGGAGCCATCGGGATTGGCTCACTCAGTGGCCAGCGTGAGGTCCTCGGGAGACCATAATATAGGAGTCTGCAGCACTATGCTGGGTCCTGGCCGCCTGCTCTAGCGCTATCACTGGGCTAATTCTCTTCCAGAGTCCGCATAAGCCCCAGCCTTTTTGAGGAGACGCTCCATACCTATAAGCAGGTGCCCACAGGAGCTGCGACGCTGTAGCCCTCTGGCCGCCACCGGTTCCACTTGTGGCCATGGAATCCCAGGAGATTTCCATCACAGCAAAACGTGGCCATCACTTGGATCACTTCCCTAGAGGGGAGAAGGCACAGAAGGGCATAGAAATATTGAGACCGGCTGCCAGGTTTGACCATGGTCCCTACTTTTTAGGAGTGGCACATTTCAGGTGCTGCATGTGGGCTTTCTGTCTCAGGGAATGGGCATGGTAGATTTTTTACAGCCAAGGCTGACTCAAAATCCCAGGCAGACCACTGGATGTGCTGCCCTCAATTCTCGGTCACATGACCAAAGAGCCCTCAAGACCTCGCCTCGCACCCCGGGTCCACAAGGGACAGGCACATGCTATGGGCCTCCATCCACAGCTGAGCTGGTCAGGCTGTGCGCATCGGGAATGACCTCAGATCTCTGGATATCCGGCGTTCATGGAGTATCACTCTAACGCCACCAGGTCTCATCATCGGTCGTGGATGGTGGCCCCCTGTCTCCCTGTCCAGCTGCTCTGCCTCAGGTGTTATGGGGTGCTGGGGGGAGGGCGCTGATTCTAGAAAGTTAGATTGTTCTATGCTGAGACCCCTAGGGTCTTCCCATGAGAACCAGGCATAAATAATCACTAACTATCGCACTACTGTGTCCTAATGTGTACTCTTGTTGGGGGCAGTGCACATACCTTTCTTCCGGTTCCACGGGGGATCCAGATGTGACCTCTCAGTCAGCAGGGATCGGAGCTGTCTAGGTGAAGGGAGGACACGGTGATCTCCAACTGGAACCCGGGCACCATCAGCTGGAAGGCGATGCTGAAGGGTACAGAGCAGAGAGGGGAGAGCAGATGTTGAGGATCGTTAGGCCAACAATCTGTGCCCTTTGCCTATAGGGAGCCTAGGCTAGTATGCTTCACCTAGGCCGCGCCTGTTCCTTCCTTCTCCCAGGACTAACTGATTTCTTGCCATTTGCCAGGAAAGAAGGCTGGCCATCCCTTACAATATGGTGGACCGCCAAAGGTCAGCAACTCATCTCTCCCATCTCTCATCATAGCCCTTGGTGTGCTGATACACTGTGCTGATGCTCACACAGACACAGCTGATTTCCCCACAACTTGAGCCTCACTCTGCCCATCTACCAGCCATGTTTCCTCAGCTAATGGAGATTGGTTTGGGTCAGTCAGGAGAAAAGGTCACTGAATGACCCTGCTAGGCCGGGAGCCAGTTTCCATAGGCTTGCACGTAAGAATGGGCCAACTGAGTTGGTTCTGTGCCTGACCTCAGATTTCTGTTTACATGGCTGTCATCGAGAAATACTCAGACGCCACCAGATCTCATCATCGGTCCCGGGATGGGCACCTCTCTGTGGAGCCATCGGGATTGGCTCACTCAGTGGCCAGCGTGAGGTCCTCGGGAGACCATAATATAGGAGTCTGCAGCACTATGCTGGGTCCTGGCCGCCTGCTCTAGCGCTATCACTCGGCTAATTCTCTTCCAGAGTCCGCATAAGCCCCAGCCTTTTTGAGGAGACGCTCCATACCTATAAGCAGGTGCCCACAGGAGCTGCGACGCTGTAGCCCTCTGGCCGCCACCGGTTCCACTTGTGGCCATGGAATCCCAGGAGATTTCCATCACAGCAAAACGTGGCCATCACTTGGATCACTTCCCTAGAGGGGAGAAGGCACAGAAGGGCATAGAAATATTGAGACCGGCTGCCAGGTTTGACCATGGTCCCTACTTTTTAGGAGTGGCACATTTCAGGTGCTGCATGTGGGCTTTCTGTCTCAGGGAATGGGCATGGTAGATTTTTTACAGCCAAGGCTGACTCAAAATCCCAGGCAGACCACTGGATGTGCTGCCCTCAATTCTCGGTCACATGACCAAAGAGCCCTCAAGACCTCGCCTCGCACCCCGGGTCCACAAGGGACAGGCACATGCTATGGGCCTCCATCCACAGCTGAGCTGGTCAGGCTGTGCGCATCGGGAATGACCTCAGATCTCTGGATATCCGGCGTTCATGGAGTATCACTCTAACGCCACCAGGTCTCATCATCGGTCGTGGATGGTGGCCCCCTGTCTCCCTGTCCAGCTGCTCTGCCTCAGGTGTTATGGGGTGCTGGGGGGAGGGCGCTGATTCTAGAAAGTTAGATTGTTCTATGCTGAGACCCCTAGGGTCTTCCCATGAGAACCAGGCATAAATAATCACTAACTATCGCACTACTGTGTCCTAATGTGTACTCTTGTTGGGGGCAGTGCACATACCTTTCTTCCGGTTCCACGGGGGATCCAGATGTGACCTCTCAGTCAGCAGGGATCGGAGCTGTCTAGGTGAAGGGAGGACACGGTGATCTCCAACTGGAACCCGGGCACCATCAGCTGGAAGGCGATGCTGAAGGGTACAGAGCAGAGAGGGGAGAGCAGATGTTGAGGATCGTTAGGCCAACAATCTGTGCCCTTTGCCTATAGGGAGCCTAGGCTAGTATGCTTCACCTAGGCCGCGCCTGTTCCTTCCTTCTCCCAGGACTAACTGATTTCTTGCCATTTGCCAGGAAAGAAGGCTGGCCATCCCTTACAATATGGTGGACCGCCAAAGGTCAGCAACTCATCTCTCCCATCTCTCATCATAGCCCTTGGTGTGCTGATACACTGTGCTGATGCTCACACAGACACAGCTGATTTCCCCACAACTTGAGCCTCACTCTGCCCATCTACCAGCCATGTTTCCTCAGCTAATGGAGATTGGTTTGGGTCAGTCAGGAGAAAAGGTCACTGAATGACCCTGCTAGGCCGGGAGCCAGTTTCCATAGGCTTGCACGTAAGAATGGGCCAACTGAGTTGGTTCTGTGCCTGACCTCAGATTTCTGTTTACATGGCTGTCATCGAGAAATACTCAGACGCCACCAGATCTCATCATCGGTCCCGGGATGGGCACCTCTCTGTGGAGCCATCGGGATTGGCTCACTCAGTGGCCAGCGTGAGGTCCTCGGGAGACCATAATATAGGAGTCTGCAGCACTATGCTGGGTCCTGGCCGCCTGCTCTAGCGCTATCACTGGGCTAATTCTCTTCCAGAGTCCGCATAAGCCCCAGCCTTTTTGAGGAGACGCTCCATACCTATAAGCAGGTGCCCACAGGAGCTGCGACGCTGTAGCCCTCTGGCCGCCACCGGTTCCACTTGTGGCCATGGAATCCCAGGAGATTTCCATCACAGCAAAACGTGGCCATCACTTGGATCACTTCCCTAGAGGGGAGAAGGCACAGAAGGGCATAGAAATATTGAGACCGGCTGCCAGGTTTGACCATGGTCCCTACTTTTTAGGAGTGGCACATTTCAGGTGCTGCATGTGGGCTTTCTGTCTCAGGGAATGGGCATGGTAGATTTTTTACAGCCAAGGCTGACTCAAAATCCCAGGCAGACCACTGGATGTGCTGCCCTCAATTCTCGGTCACATGACCAAAGAGCCCTCAAGACCTCGCCTCGCACCCCGGGTCCACAAGGGACAGGCACATGCTATGGGCCTCCATCCACAGCTGAGCTGGTCAGGCTGTGCGCATCGGGAATGACCTCAGATCTCTGGATATCCGGCGTTCATGGAGTATCACTCTAACGCCACCAGGTCTCATCATCGGTCGTGGATGGTGGCCCCCTGTCTCCCTGTCCAGCTGCTCTGCCTCAGGTGTTATGGGGTGCTGGGGGGAGGGCGCTGATTCTAGAAAGTTAGATTGTTCTATGCTGAGACCCCTAGGGTCTTCCCATGAGAACCAGGCATAAATAATCACTAACTATCGCACTACTGTGTCCTAATGTGTACTCTTGTTGGGGGCAGTGCACATACCTTTCTTCCGGTTCCACGGGGGATCCAGATGTGACCTCTCAGTCAGCAGGGATCGGAGCTGTCTAGGTGAAGGGAGGACACGGTGATCTCCAACTGGAACCCGGGCACCATCAGCTGGAAGGCGATGCTGAAGGGTACAGAGCAGAGAGGGGAGAGCAGATGTTGAGGATCGTTAGGCCAACAATCTGTGCCCTTTGCCTATAGGGAGCCTAGGCTAGTATGCTTCACCTAGGCCGCGCCTGTTCCTTCCTTCTCCCAGGACTAACTGATTTCTTGCCATTTGCCAGGAAAGAAGGCTGGCCATCCCTTACAATATGGTGGACCGCCAAAGGTCAGCAACTCATCTCTCCCATCTCTCATCATAGCCCTTGGTGTGCTGATACACTGTGCTGATGCTCACACAGACACAGCTGATTTCCCCACAACTTGAGCCTCACTCTGCCCATCTACCAGCCATGTTTCCTCAGCTAATGGAGATTGGTTTGGGTCAGTCAGGAGAAAAGGTCACTGAATGACCCTGCTAGGCCGGGAGCCAGTTTCCATAGGCTTGCACGTAAGAATGGGCCAACTGAGTTGGTTCTGTGCCTGACCTCAGATTTCTGTTTACATGGCTGTCATCGAGAAATACTCAGACGCCACCAGATCTCATCATCGGTCCCGGGATGGGCACCTCTCTGTGGAGCCATCGGGATTGGCTCACTCAGTGGCCAGCGTGAGGTCCTCGGGAGACCATAATATAGGAGTCTGCAGCACTATGCTGGGTCCTGGCCGCCTGCTCTAGCGCTATCACTCGGCTAATTCTCTTCCAGAGTCCGCATAAGCCCCAGCCTTTTTGAGGAGACGCTCCATACCTATAAGCAGGTGCCCACAGGAGCTGCGACGCTGTAGCCCTCTGGCCGCCACCGGTTCCACTTGTGGCCATGGAATCCCAGGAGATTTCCATCACAGCAAAACGTGGCCATCACTTGGATCACTTCCCTAGAGGGGAGAAGGCACAGAAGGGCATAGAAATATTGAGACCGGCTGCCAGGTTTGACCATGGTCCCTACTTTTTAGGAGTGGCACATTTCAGGTGCTGCATGTGGGCTTTCTGTCTCAGGGAATGGGCATGGTAGATTTTTTACAGCCAAGGCTGACTCAAAATCCCAGGCAGACCACTGGATGTGCTGCCCTCAATTCTCGGTCACATGACCAAAGAGCCCTCAAGACCTCGCCTCGCACCCCGGGTCCACAAGGGACAGGCACATGCTATGGGCCTCCATCCACAGCTGAGCTGGTCAGGCTGTGCGCATCGGGAATGACCTCAGATCTCTGGATATCCGGCGTTCATGGAGTATCACTCTAACGCCACCAGGTCTCATCATCGGTCGTGGATGGTGGCCCCCTGTCTCCCTGTCCAGCTGCTCTGCCTCAGGTGTTATGGGGTGCTGGGGGGAGGGCGCTGATTCTAGAAAGTTAGATTGTTCTATGCTGAGACCCCTAGGGTCTTCCCATGAGAACCAGGCATAAATAATCACTAACTATCGCACTACTGTGTCCTAATGTGTACACTTGTTGGGGGCAGTGCACAAACCTTTCTTCCGGTTCCATGGGGGATCCAGATGTGACCTCTCAGTCAGCAGGGATCGGAGCTGTCTAGGTGAAGGGAGGACACGGTGATCTCCAACTGGAACCCGGGCACCATCAGCTGGAAGGCGATGCTGAAGGGTACAGAGCAGAGAGGGGAGAGCAGATGTTGAGGATCGTTAGGCCAACAATCTGTGCCCTTTGCCTATAGGGAGCCTAGGCTAGTATGCTTCACCTAGGCCGCGCCTGTTCCTTCCTTCTCCCAGGACTAACTGATTTCTTGCCATTTGCCAGGAAAGAAGGCTGGCCATCCCTTACAATATGGTGGACCGCCAAAGGTCAGCAACTCATCTCTCCCATCTCTCATCATAGCCCTTGGTGTGCTGATACACTGTGCTGATGCTCACACAGACACAGCTGATTTCCCCACAACTTGAGCCTCACTCTGCCCATCTACCAGCCATGTTTCCTCAGCTAATGGAGATTGGTTTGGGTCAGTCAGGAGAAAAGGTCACTGAATGACCCTGCTAGGCCGGGAGCCAGTTTCCATAGGCTTGCACGTAAGAATGGGCCAACTGAGTTGGTTCTGTGCCTGACCTCAGATTTCTGTTTACATGGCTGTCATCGAGAAATACTCAGACGCCACCAGATCTCATCATCGGTCCCGGGATGGGCACCTCTCTGTGGAGCCATCGGGATTGGCTCACTCAGTGGCCAGCGTGAGGTCCTCGGGAGACCATAATATAGGAGTCTGCAGCACTATGCTGGGTCCTGGCCGCCTGCTCTAGCGCTATCACTCGGCTAATTCTCTTCCAGAGTCCGCATAAGCCCCAGCCTTTTTGAGGAGACGCTCCATACCTATAAGCAGGTGCCCACAGGAGCTGCGACGCTGTAGCCCTCTGGCCGCCACCGGTTCCACTTGTGGCCATGGAATCCCAGGAGATTTCCATCACAGCAAAACGTGGCCATCACTTGGATCACTTCCCTAGAGGGGAGAAGGCACAGAAGGGCATAGAAATATTGAGACCGGCTGCCAGGTTTGACCATGGTCCCTACTTTTTAGGAGTGGCACATTTCAGGTGCTGCATGTGGGCTTTCTGTCTCAGGGAATGGGCATGGTAGATTTTTTACAGCCAAGGCTGACTCAAAATCCCAGGCAGACCACTGGATGTGCTGCCCTCAATTCTCGGTCACATGACCAAAGAGCCCTCAAGACCTCGCCTCGCACCCCGGGTCCACAAGGGACAGGCACATGCTATGGGCCTCCATCCACAGCTGAGCTGGTCAGGCTGTGCGCATCGGGAATGACCTCAGATCTCTGGATATCCGGCGTTCATGGAGTATCACTCTAACGCCACCAGGTCTCATCATCGGTCGTGGATGGTGGCCCCCTGTCTCCCTGTCCAGCTGCTCTGCCTCAGGTGTTATGGGGTGCTGGGGGGAGGGCGCTGATTCTAGAAAGTTAGATTGTTCTATGCTGAGACCCCTAGGGTCTTCCCATGAGAACCAGGCATAAATAATCACTAACTATCGCACTACTGTGTCCTAATGTGTACTCTTGTTGGGGGCAGTGCACATACCTTTCTTCCGGTTCCACGGGGGATCCAGATGTGACCTCTCAGTCAGCAGGGATCGGAGCTGTCTAGGTGAAGGGAGGACACGGTGATCTCCAACTGGAACCCGGGCACCATCAGCTGGAAGGCGATGCTGAAGGGTACAGAGCAGAGAGGGGAGAGCAGATGTTGAGGATCGTTAGGCCAACAATCTGTGCCCTTTGCCTATAGGGAGCCTAGGCTAGTATGCTTCACCTAGGCCGCGCCTGTTCCTTCCTTCTCCCAGGACTAACTGATTTCTTGCCATTTGCCAGGAAAGAAGGCTGGCCATCCCTTACAATATGGTGGACCGCCAAAGGTCAGCAACTCATCTCTCCCATCTCTCATCATAGCCCTTGGTGTGCTGATACACTGTGCTGATGCTCACACAGACACAGCTGATTTCCCCACAACTTGAGCCTCACTCTGCCCATCTACCAGCCATGTTTCCTCAGCTAATGGAGATTGGTTTGGGTCAGTCAGGAGAAAAGGTCACTGAATGACCCTGCTAGGCCGGGAGCCAGTTTCCATAGGCTTGCACGTAAGAATGGGCCAACTGAGTTGGTTCTGTGCCTGACCTCAGATTTCTGTTTACATGGCTGTCATCGAGAAATACTCAGACGCCACCAGATCTCATCATCGGTCCCGGGATGGGCACCTCTCTGTGGAGCCATCGGGATTGGCTCACTCAGTGGCCAGCGTGAGGTCCTCGGGAGACCATAATATAGGAGTCTGCAGCACTATGCTGGGTCCTGGCCGCCTGCTCTACCGCTATCACTGGGCTAATTCTCTTCCAGAGTCCGCATAAGCCCCAGCCTTTTTGAGGAGACGCTCCATACCTATAAGCAGGTGCCCACAGGAGCTGCGACGCTGTAGCCCTCTGGCCGCCACCGGTTCCACTTGTGGCCATGGAATCCCAGGAGATTTCCATCACAGCAAAACGTGGCCATCACTTGGATCACTTCCCTAGAGGGGAGAAGGCACAGAAGGGCATAGAAATATTGAGACCGGCTGCCAGGTTTGACCATGGTCCCTACTTTTTAGGAGTGGCACATTTCAGGTGCTGCATGTGGGCTTTCTGTCTCAGGGAATGGGCATGGTAGATTTTTTACAGCCAAGGCTGACTCAAAATCCCAGGCAGACCACTGGATGTGCTGCCCTCAATTCTCGGTCACATGACCAAAGAGCCCTCAAGACCTCGCCTCGCACCCCGGGTCCACAAGGGACAGGCACATGCTATGGGCCTCCATCCACAGCTGAGCTGGTCAGGCTGTGCGCATCGGGAATGACCTCAGATCTCTGGATATCCGGCGTTCATGGAGTATCACTCTAACGCCACCAGGTCTCATCATCGGTCGTGGATGGTGGCCCCCTGTCTCCCTGTCCAGCTGCTCTGCCTCAGGTGTTATGGGGTGCTGGGGGGAGGGCGCTGATTCTAGAAAGTTAGATTGTTCTATGCTGAGACCCCTAGGGTCTTCCCATGAGAACCAGGCATAAATAATCACTAACTATCGCACTACTGTGTCCTAATGTGTACTCTTGTTGGGGGCAGTGCACATACCTTTCTTCCGGTTCCACGGGGGATCCAGATGTGACCTCTCAGTCAGCAGGGATCGGAGCTGTCTAGGTGAAGGGAGGACACGGTGATCTCCAACTGGAACCCGGGCACCATCAGCTGGAAGGCGATGCTGAAGGGTACAGAGCAGAGAGGGGAGAGCAGATGTTGAGGATCGTTAGGCCAACAATCTGTGCCCTTTGCCTATAGGGAGCCTAGGCTAGTATGCTTCACCTAGGCCGCGCCTGTTCCTTCCTTCTCCCAGGACTAACTGATTTCTTGCCATTTGCCAGGAAAGAAGGCTGGCCATCCCTTACAATATGGTGGACCGCCAAAGGTCAGCAACTCATCTCTCCCATCTCTCATCATAGCCCTTGGTGTGCTGATACACTGTGCTGATGCTCACACAGACACAGCTGATTTCCCCACAACTTGAGCCTCACTCTGCCCATCTACCAGCCATGTTTCCTCAGCTAATGGAGATTGGTTTGGGTCAGTCAGGAGAAAAGGTCACTGAATGACCCTGCTAGGCCGGGAGCCAGTTTCCATAGGCTTGCACGTAAGAATGGGCCAACTGAGTTGGTTCTGTGCCTGACCTCAGATTTCTGTTTACATGGCTGTCATCGAGAAATACTCAGACGCCACCAGATCTCATCATCGGTCCCGGGATGGGCACCTCTCTGTGGAGCCATCGGGATTGGCTCACTCAGTGGCCAGCGTGAGGTCCTCGGGAGACCATAATATAGGAGTCTGCAGCACTATGCTGGGTCCTGGCCGCCTGCTCTACCGCTATCACTGGGCTAATTCTCTTCCAGAGTCCGCATAAGCCCCAGCCTTTTTGAGGAGACGCTCCATACCTATAAGCAGGTGCCCACAGGAGCTGCGACGCTGTAGCCCTCTGGCCGCCACCGGTTCCACTTGTGGCCATGGAATCCCAGGAGATTTCCATCACAGCAAAACGTGGCCATCACTTGGATCACTTCCCTAGAGGGGAGAAGGCACAGAAGGGCATAGAAATATTGAGACCGGCTGCCAGGTTTGACCATGGTCCCTACTTTTTAGGAGTGGCACATTTCAGGTGCTGCATGTGGGCTTTCTGTCTCAGGGAATGGGCATGGTAGATTTTTTACAGCCAAGGCTGACTCAAAATCCCAGGCAGACCACTGGATGTGCTGCCCTCAATTCTCGGTCACATGACCAAAGAGCCCTCAAGACCTCGCCTCGCACCCCGGGTCCACAAGGGACAGGCACATGCTATGGGCCTCCATCCACAGCTGAGCTGGTCAGGCTGTGCGCATCGGGAATGACCTCAGATCTCTGGATATCCGGCGTTCATGGAGTATCACTCTAACGCCACCAGGTCTCATCATCGGTCGTGGATGGTGGCCCCCTGTCTCCCTGTCCAGCTGCTCTGCCTCAGGTGTTATGGGGTGCTGGGGGGAGGGCGCTGATTCTAGAAAGTTAGATTGTTCTATGCTGAGACCCCTAGGGTCTTCCCATGAGAACCAGGCATAAATAATCACTAACTATCGCACTACTGTGTCCTAATGTGTACTCTTGTTGGGGGCAGTGCACATACCTTTCTTCCGGTTCCACGGGGGATCCAGATGTGACCTCTCAGTCAGCAGGGATCGGAGCTGTCTAGGTGAAGGGAGGACACGGTGATCTCCAACTGGAACCCGGGCACCATCAGCTGGAAGGCGATGCTGAAGGGTACAGAGCAGAGAGGGGAGAGCAGATGTTGAGGATCGTTAGGCCAACAATCTGTGCCCTTTGCCTATAGGGAGCCTAGGCTAGTATGCTTCACCTAGGCCGCGCCTGTTCCTTCCTTCTCCCAGGACTAACTGATTTCTTGCCATTTGCCAGGAAAGAAGGCTGGCCATCCCTTACAATATGGTGGACCGCCAAAGGTCAGCAACTCATCTCTCCCATCTCTCATCATAGCCCTTGGTGTGCTGATACACTGTGCTGATGCTCACACAGACACAGCTGATTTCCCCACAACTTGAGCCTCACTCTGCCCATCTACCAGCCATGTTTCCTCAGCTAATGGAGATTGGTTTGGGTCAGTCAGGAGAAAAGGTCACTGAATGACCCTGCTAGGCCGGGAGCCAGTTTCCATAGGCTTGCACGTAAGAATGGGCCAACTGAGTTGGTTCTGTGCCTGACCTCAGATTTCTGTTTACATGGCTGTCATCGAGAAATACTCAGACGCCACCAGATCTCATCATCGGTCCCGGGATGGGCACCTCTCTGTGGAGCCATCGGGATTGGCTCACTCAGTGGCCAGCGTGAGGTCCTCGGGAGACCATAATATAGGAGTCTGCAGCACTATGCTGGGTCCTGGCCGCCTGCTCTACCGCTATCACTGGGCTAATTCTCTTCCAGAGTCCGCATAAGCCCCAGCCTTTTTGAGGAGACGCTCCATACCTATAAGCAGGTGCCCACAGGAGCTGCGACGCTGTAGCCCTCTGGCCGCCACCGGTTCCACTTGTGGCCATGGAATCCCAGGAGATTTCCATCACAGCAAAACGTGGCCATCACTTGGATCACTTCCCTAGAGGGGAGAAGGCACAGAAGGGCATAGAAATATTGAGACCGGCTGCCAGGTTTGACCATGGTCCCTACTTTTTAGGAGTGGCACATTTCAGGTGCTGCATGTGGGCTTTCTGTCTCAGGGAATGGGCATGGTAGATTTTTTACAGCCAAGGCTGACTCAAAATCCCAGGCAGACCACTGGATGTGCTGCCCTCAATTCTCGGTCACATGACCAAAGAGCCCTCAAGACCTCGCCTCGCACCCCGGGTCCACAAGGGACAGGCACATGCTATGGGCCTCCATCCACAGCTGAGCTGGTCAGGCTGTGCGCATCGGGAATGACCTCAGATCTCTGGATATCCGGCGTTCATGGAGTATCACTCTAACGCCACCAGGTCTCATCATCGGTCGTGGATGGTGGCCCCCTGTCTCCCTGTCCAGCTGCTCTGCCTCAGGTGTTATGGGGTGCTGGGGGGAGGGCGCTGATTCTAGAAAGTTAGATTGTTCTATGCTGAGACCCCTAGGGTCTTCCCATGAGAACCAGGCATAAATAATCACTAACTATCGCACTACTGTGTCCTAATGTGTACACTTGTTGGGGGCAGTGCACAAACCTTTCTTCCGGTTCCACGGGGGATCCAGATGTGACCTCTCAGTCAGCAGGGATCGGAGCTGTCTAGGTGAAGGGAGGACACGGTGATCTCCAACTGGAACCCGGGCACCATCAGCTGGAAGGCGATGCTGAAGGGTACAGAGCAGAGAGGGGAGAGCAGATGTTGAGGATCGTTAGGCCAACAATCTGTGCCCTTTGCCTATAGGGAGCCTAGGCTAGTATGCTTCACCTAGGCCGCGCCTGTTCCTTCCTTCTCCCAGGACTAACTGATTTCTTGCCATTTGCCAGGAAAGAAGGCTGGCCATCCCTTACAATATGGTGGACCGCCAAAGGTCAGCAACTCATCTCTCCCATCTCTCATCATAGCCCTTGGTGTGCTGATACACTGTGCTGATGCTCACACAGACACAGCTGATTTCCCCACAACTTGAGCCTCACTCTGCCCATCTACCAGCCATGTTTCCTCAGCTAATGGAGATTGGTTTGGGTCAGTCAGGAGAAAAGGTCACTGAATGACCCTGCTAGGCCGGGAGCCAGTTTCCATAGGCTTGCACGTAAGAATGGGCCAACTGAGTTGGTTCTGTGCCTGACCTCAGATTTCTGTTTACATGGCTGTCATCGAGAAATACTCAGACGCCACCAGATCTCATCATCGGTCCCGGGATGGGCACCTCTCTGTGGAGCCATCGGGATTGGCTCACTCAGTGGCCAGCGTGAGGTCCTCGGGAGACCATAATATAGGAGTCTGCAGCACTATGCTGGGTCCTGGCCGCCTGCTCTAGCGCTATCACTCGGCTAATTCTCTTCCAGAGTCCGCATAAGCCCCAGCCTTTTTGAGGAGACGCTCCATACCTATAAGCAGGTGCCCACAGGAGCTGCGACGCTGTAGCCCTCTGGCCGCCACCGGTTCCACTTGTGGCCATGGAATCCCAGGAGATTTCCATCACAGCAAAACGTGGCCATCACTTGGATCACTTCCCTAGAGGGGAGAAGGCACAGAAGGGCATAGAAATATTGAGACCGGCTGCCAGGTTTGACCATGGTCCCTACTTTTTAGGAGTGGCACATTTCAGGTGCTGCATGTGGGCTTTCTGTCTCAGGGAATGGGCATGGTAGATTTTTTACAGCCAAGGCTGACTCAAAATCCCAGGCAGACCACTGGATGTGCTGCCCTCAATTCTCGGTCACATGACCAAAGAGCCCTCAAGACCTCGCCTCGCACCCCGGGTCCACAAGGGACAGGCACATGCTATGGGCCTCCATCCACAGCTGAGCTGGTCAGGCTGTGCGCATCGGGAATGACCTCAGATCTCTGGATATCCGGCGTTCATGGAGTATCACTCTAACGCCACCAGGTCTCATCATCGGTCGTGGATGGTGGCCCCCTGTCTCCCTGTCCAGCTGCTCTGCCTCAGGTGTTATGGGGTGCTGGGGGGAGGGCGCTGATTCTAGAAAGTTAGATTGTTCTATGCTGAGACCCCTAGGGTCTTCCCATGAGAACCAGGCATAAATAATCACTAACTATCGCACTACTGTGTCCTAATGTGTACTCTTGTTGGGGGCAGTGCACATACCTTTCTTCCGGTTCCACGGGGGATCCAGATGTGACCTCTCAGTCAGCAGGGATCGGAGCTGTCTAGGTGAAGGGAGGACACGGTGATCTCCAACTGGAACCCGGGCACCATCAGCTGGAAGGCGATGCTGAAGGGTACAGAGCAGAGAGGGGAGAGCAGATGTTGAGGATCGTTAGGCCAACAATCTGTGCCCTTTGCCTATAGGGAGCCTAGGCTAGTATGCTTCACCTAGGCCGCGCCTGTTCCTTCCTTCTCCCAGGACTAACTGATTTCTTGCCATTTGCCAGGAAAGAAGGCTGGCCATCCCTTACAATATGGTGGACCGCCAAAGGTCAGCAACTCATCTCTCCCATCTCTCATCATAGCCCTTGGTGTGCTGATACACTGTGCTGATGCTCACACAGACACAGCTGATTTCCCCACAACTTGAGCCTCACTCTGCCCATCTACCAGCCATGTTTCCTCAGCTAATGGAGATTGGTTTGGGTCAGTCAGGAGAAAAGGTCACTGAATGACCCTGCTAGGCCGGGAGCCAGTTTCCATAGGCTTGCACGTAAGAATGGGCCAACTGAGTTGGTTCTGTGCCTGACCTCAGATTTCTGTTTACATGGCTGTCATCGAGAAATACTCAGACGCCACCAGATCTCATCATCGGTCCCGGGATGGGCACCTCTCTGTGGAGCCATCGGGATTGGCTCACTCAGTGGCCAGCGTGAGGTCCTCGGGAGACCATAATATAGGAGTCTGCAGCACTATGCTGGGTCCTGGCCGCCTGCTCTACCGCTATCACTGGGCTAATTCTCTTCCAGAGTCCGCATAAGCCCCAGCCTTTTTGAGGAGACGCTCCATACCTATAAGCAGGTGCCCACAGGAGCTGCGACGCTGTAGCCCTCTGGCCGCCACCGGTTCCACTTGTGGCCATGGAATCCCAGGAGATTTCCATCACAGCAAAACGTGGCCATCACTTGGATCACTTCCCTAGAGGGGAGAAGGCACAGAAGGGCATAGAAATATTGAGACCGGCTGCCAGGTTTGACCATGGTCCCTACTTTTTAGGAGTGGCACATTTCAGGTGCTGCATGTGGGCTTTCTGTCTCAGGGAATGGGCATGGTAGATTTTTTACAGCCAAGGCTGACTCAAAATCCCAGGCAGACCACTGGATGTGCTGCCCTCAATTCTCGGTCACATGACCAAAGAGCCCTCAAGACCTCGCCTCGCACCCCGGGTCCACAAGGGACAGGCACATGCTATGGGCCTCCATCCACAGCTGAGCTGGTCAGGCTGTGCGCATCGGGAATGACCTCAGATCTCTGGATATCCGGCGTTCATGGAGTATCACTCTAACGCCACCAGGTCTCATCATCGGTCGTGGATGGTGGCCCCCTGTCTCCCTGTCCAGCTGCTCTGCCTCAGGTGTTATGGGGTGCTGGGGGGAGGGCGCTGATTCTAGAAAGTTAGATTGTTCTATGCTGAGACCCCTAGGGTCTTCCCATGAGAACCAGGCATAAATAATCACTAACTATCGCACTACTGTGTCCTAATGTGTACTCTTGTTGGGGGCAGTGCACATACCTTTCTTCCGGTTCCACGGGGGATCCAGATGTGACCTCTCAGTCAGCAGGGATCGGAGCTGTCTAGGTGAAGGGAGGACACGGTGATCTCCAACTGGAACCCGGGCACCATCAGCTGGAAGGCGATGCTGAAGGGTACAGAGCAGAGAGGGGAGAGCAGATGTTGAGGATCGTTAGGCCAACAATCTGTGCCCTTTGCCTATAGGGAGCCTAGGCTAGTATGCTTCACCTAGGCCGCGCCTGTTCCTTCCTTCTCCCAGGACTAACTGATTTCTTGCCATTTGCCAGGAAAGAAGGCTGGCCATCCCTTACAATATGGTGGACCGCCAAAGGTCAGCAACTCATCTCTCCCATCTCTCATCATAGCCCTTGGTGTGCTGATACACTGTGCTGATGCTCACACAGACACAGCTGATTTCCCCACAACTTGAGCCTCACTCTGCCCATCTACCAGCCATGTTTCCTCAGCTAATGGAGATTGGTTTGGGTCAGTCAGGAGAAAAGGTCACTGAATGACCCTGCTAGGCCGGGAGCCAGTTTCCATAGGCTTGCACGTAAGAATGGGCCAACTGAGTTGGTTCTGTGCCTGACCTCAGATTTCTGTTTACATGGCTGTCATCGAGAAATACTCAGACGCCACCAGATCTCATCATCGGTCCCGGGATGGGCACCTCTCTGTGGAGCCATCGGGATTGGCTCACTCAGTGGCCAGCGTGAGGTCCTCGGGAGACCATAATATAGGAGTCTGCAGCACTATGCTGGGTCCTGGCCGCCTGCTCTACCGCTATCACTGGGCTAATTCTCTTCCAGAGTCCGCATAAGCCCCAGCCTTTTTGAGGAGACGCTCCATACCTATAAGCAGGTGCCCACAGGAGCTGCGACGCTGTAGCCCTCTGGCCGCCACCGGTTCCACTTGTGGCCATGGAATCCCAGGAGATTTCCATCACAGCAAAACGTGGCCATCACTTGGATCACTTCCCTAGAGGGGAGAAGGCACAGAAGGGCATAGAAATATTGAGACCGGCTGCCAGGTTTGACCATGGTCCCTACTTTTTAGGAGTGGCACATTTCAGGTGCTGCATGTGGGCTTTCTGTCTCAGGGAATGGGCATGGTAGATTTTTTACAGCCAAGGCTGACTCAAAATCCCAGGCAGACCACTGGATGTGCTGCCCTCAATTCTCGGTCACATGACCAAAGAGCCCTCAAGACCTCGCCTCGCACCCCGGGTCCACAAGGGACAGGCACATGCTATGGGCCTCCATCCACAGCTGAGCTGGTCAGGCTGTGCGCATCGGGAATGACCTCAGATCTCTGGATATCCGGCGTTCATGGAGTATCACTCTAACGCCACCAGGTCTCATCATCGGTCGTGGATGGTGGCCCCCTGTCTCCCTGTCCAGCTGCTCTGCCTCAGGTGTTATGGGGTGCTGGGGGGAGGGCGCTGATTCTAGAAAGTTAGATTGTTCTATGCTGAGACCCCTAGGGTCTTCCCATGAGAACCAGGCATAAATAATCACTAACTATCGCACTACTGTGTCCTAATGTGTACTCTTGTTGGGGGCAGTGCACATACCTTTCTTCCGGTTCCACGGGGGATCCAGATGTGACCTCTCAGTCAGCAGGGATCGGAGCTGTCTAGGTGAAGGGAGGACACGGTGATCTCCAACTGGAACCCGGGCACCATCAGCTGGAAGGCGATGCTGAAGGGTACAGAGCAGAGAGGGGAGAGCAGATGTTGAGGATCGTTAGGCCAACAATCTGTGCCCTTTGCCTATAGGGAGCCTAGGCTAGTATGCTTCACCTAGGCCGCGCCTGTTCCTTCCTTCTCCCAGGACTAACTGATTTCTTGCCATTTGCCAGGAAAGAAGGCTGGCCATCCCTTACAATATGGTGGACCGCCAAAGGTCAGCAACTCATCTCTCCCATCTCTCATCATAGCCCTTGGTGTGCTGATACACTGTGCTGATGCTCACACAGACACAGCTGATTTCCCCACAACTTGAGCCTCACTCTGCCCATCTACCAGCCATGTTTCCTCAGCTAATGGAGATTGGTTTGGGTCAGTCAGGAGAAAAGGTCACTGAATGACCCTGCTAGGCCGGGAGCCAGTTTCCATAGGCTTGCACGTAAGAATGGGCCAACTGAGTTGGTTCTGTGCCTGACCTCAGATTTCTGTTTACATGGCTGTCATCGAGAAATACTCAGACGCCACCAGATCTCATCATCGGTCCCGGGATGGGCACCTCTCTGTGGAGCCATCGGGATTGGCTCACTCAGTGGCCAGCGTGAGGTCCTCGGGAGACCATAATATAGGAGTCTGCAGCACTATGCTGGGTCCTGGCCGCCTGCTCTACCGCTATCACTGGGCTAATTCTCTTCCAGAGTCCGCATAAGCCCCAGCCTTTTTGAGGAGACGCTCCATACCTATAAGCAGGTGCCCACAGGAGCTGCGACGCTGTAGCCCTCTGGCCGCCACCGGTTCCACTTGTGGCCATGGAATCCCAGGAGATTTCCATCACAGCAAAACGTGGCCATCACTTGGATCACTTCCCTAGAGGGGAGAAGGCACAGAAGGGCATAGAAATATTGAGACCGGCTGCCAGGTTTGACCATGGTCCCTACTTTTTAGGAGTGGCACATTTCAGGTGCTGCATGTGGGCTTTCTGTCTCAGGGAATGGGCATGGTAGATTTTTTACAGCCAAGGCTGACTCAAAATCCCAGGCAGACCACTGGATGTGCTGCCCTCAATTCTCGGTCACATGACCAAAGAGCCCTCAAGACCTCGCCTCGCACCCCGGGTCCACAAGGGACAGGCACATGCTATGGGCCTCCATCCACAGCTGAGCTGGTCAGGCTGTGCGCATCGGGAATGACCTCAGATCTCTGGATATCCGGCGTTCATGGAGTATCACTCTAACGCCACCAGGTCTCATCATCGGTCGTGGATGGTGGCCCCCTGTCTCCCTGTCCAGCTGCTCTGCCTCAGGTGTTATGGGGTGCTGGGGGGAGGGCGCTGATTCTAGAAAGTTAGATTGTTCTATGCTGAGACCCCTAGGGTCTTCCCATGAGAACCAGGCATAAATAATCACTAACTATCGCACTACTGTGTCCTAATGTGTACACTTGTTGGGGGCAGTGCACAAACCTTTCTTCCGGTTCCACGGGGGATCCAGATGTGACCTCTCAGTCAGCAGGGATCGGAGCTGTCTAGGTGAAGGGAGGACACGGTGATCTCCAACTGGAACCCGGGCACCATCAGCTGGAAGGCGATGCTGAAGGGTACAGAGCAGAGAGGGGAGAGCAGATGTTGAGGATCGTTAGGCCAACAATCTGTGCCCTTTGCCTATAGGGAGCCTAGGCTAGTATGCTTCACCTAGGCCGCGCCTGTTCCTTCCTTCTCCCAGGACTAACTGATTTCTTGCCATTTGCCAGGAAAGAAGGCTGGCCATCCCTTACAATATGGTGGACCGCCAAAGGTCAGCAACTCATCTCTCCCATCTCTCATCATAGCCCTTGGTGTGCTGATACACTGTGCTGATGCTCACACAGACACAGCTGATTTCCCCACAACTTGAGCCTCACTCTGCCCATCTACCAGCCATGTTTCCTCAGCTAATGGAGATTGGTTTGGGTCAGTCAGGAGAAAAGGTCACTGAATGACCCTGCTAGGCCGGGAGCCAGTTTCCATAGGCTTGCACGTAAGAATGGGCCAACTGAGTTGGTTCTGTGCCTGACCTCAGATTTCTGTTTACATGGCTGTCATCGAGAAATACTCAGACGCCACCAGATCTCATCATCGGTCCCGGGATGGGCACCTCTCTGTGGAGCCATCGGGATTGGCTCACTCAGTGGCCAGCGTGAGGTCCTCGGGAGACCATAATATAGGAGTCTGCAGCACTATGCTGGGTCCTGGCCGCCTGCTCTAGCGCTATCACTCGGCTAATTCTCTTCCAGAGTCCGCATAAGCCCCAGCCTTTTTGAGGAGACGCTCCATACCTATAAGCAGGTGCCCACAGGAGCTGCGACGCTGTAGCCCTCTGGCCGCCACCGGTTCCACTTGTGGCCATGGAATCCCAGGAGATTTCCATCACAGCAAAACGTGGCCATCACTTGGATCACTTCCCTAGAGGGGAGAAGGCACAGAAGGGCATAGAAATATTGAGACCGGCTGCCAGGTTTGACCATGGTCCCTACTTTTTAGGAGTGGCACATTTCAGGTGCTGCATGTGGGCTTTCTGTCTCAGGGAATGGGCATGGTAGATTTTTTACAGCCAAGGCTGACTCAAAATCCCAGGCAGACCACTGGATGTGCTGCCCTCAATTCTCGGTCACATGACCAAAGAGCCCTCAAGACCTCGCCTCGCACCCCGGGTCCACAAGGGACAGGCACATGCTATGGGCCTCCATCCACAGCTGAGCTGGTCAGGCTGTGCGCATCGGGAATGACCTCAGATCTCTGGATATCCGGCGTTCATGGAGTATCACTCTAACGCCACCAGGTCTCATCATCGGTCGTGGATGGTGGCCCCCTGTCTCCCTGTCCAGCTGCTCTGCCTCAGGTGTTATGGGGTGCTGGGGGGAGGGCGCTGATTCTAGAAAGTTAGATTGTTCTATGCTGAGACCCCTAGGGTCTTCCCATGAGAACCAGGCATAAATAATCACTAACTATCGCACTACTGTGTCCTAATGTGTACTCTTGTTGGGGGCAGTGCACATACCTTTCTTCCGGTTCCACGGGGGATCCAGATGTGACCTCTCAGTCAGCAGGGATCGGAGCTGTCTAGGTGAAGGGAGGACACGGTGATCTCCAACTGGAACCCGGGCACCATCAGCTGGAAGGCGATGCTGAAGGGTACAGAGCAGAGAGGGGAGAGCAGATGTTGAGGATCGTTAGGCCAACAATCTGTGCCCTTTGCCTATAGGGAGCCTAGGCTAGTATGCTTCACCTAGGCCGCGCCTGTTCCTTCCTTCTCCCAGGACTAACTGATTTCTTGCCATTTGCCAGGAAAGAAGGCTGGCCATCCCTTACAATATGGTGGACCGCCAAAGGTCAGCAACTCATCTCTCCCATCTCTCATCATAGCCCTTGGTGTGCTGATACACTGTGCTGATGCTCACACAGACACAGCTGATTTCCCCACAACTTGAGCCTCACTCTGCCCATCTACCAGCCATGTTTCCTCAGCTAATGGAGATTGGTTTGGGTCAGTCAGGAGAAAAGGTCACTGAATGACCCTGCTAGGCCGGGAGCCAGTTTCCATAGGCTTGCACGTAAGAATGGGCCAACTGAGTTGGTTCTGTGCCTGACCTCAGATTTCTGTTTACATGGCTGTCATCGAGAAATACTCAGACGCCACCAGATCTCATCATCGGTCCCGGGATGGGCACCTCTCTGTGGAGCCATCGGGATTGGCTCACTCAGTGGCCAGCGTGAGGTCCTCGGGAGACCATAATATAGGAGTCTGCAGCACTATGCTGGGTCCTGGCCGCCTGCTCTAGCGCTATCACTCGGCTAATTCTCTTCCAGAGTCCGCATAAGCCCCAGCCTTTTTGAGGAGACGCTCCATACCTATAAGCAGGTGCCCACAGGAGCTGCGACGCTGTAGCCCTCTGGCCGCCACCGGTTCCACTTGTGGCCATGGAATCCCAGGAGATTTCCATCACAGCAAAACGTGGCCATCACTTGGATCACTTCCCTAGAGGGGAGAAGGCACAGAAGGGCATAGAAATATTGAGACCGGCTGCCAGGTTTGACCATGGTCCCTACTTTTTAGGAGTGGCACATTTCAGGTGCTGCATGTGGGCTTTCTGTCTCAGGGAATGGGCATGGTAGATTTTTTACAGCCAAGGCTGACTCAAAATCCCAGGCAGACCACTGGATGTGCTGCCCTCAATTCTCGGTCACATGACCAAAGAGCCCTCAAGACCTCGCCTCGCACCCCGGGTCCACAAGGGACAGGCACATGCTATGGGCCTCCATCCACAGCTGAGCTGGTCAGGCTGTGCGCATCGGGAATGACCTCAGATCTCTGGATATCCGGCGTTCATGGAGTATCACTCTAACGCCACCAGGTCTCATCATCGGTCGTGGATGGTGGCCCCCTGTCTCCCTGTCCAGCTGCTCTGCCTCAGGTGTTATGGGGTGCTGGGGGGAGGGCGCTGATTCTAGAAAGTTAGATTGTTCTATGCTGAGACCCCTAGGGTCTTCCCATGAGAACCAGGCATAAATAATCACTAACTATCGCACTACTGTGTCCTAATGTGTACTCTTGTTGGGGGCAGTGCACATACCTTTCTTCCGGTTCCACGGGGGATCCAGATGTGACCTCTCAGTCAGCAGGGATCGGAGCTGTCTAGGTGAAGGGAGGACACGGTGATCTCCAACTGGAACCCGGGCACCATCAGCTGGAAGGCGATGCTGAAGGGTACAGAGCAGAGAGGGGAGAGCAGATGTTGAGGATCGTTAGGCCAACAATCTGTGCCCTTTGCCTATAGGGAGCCTAGGCTAGTATGCTTCACCTAGGCCGCGCCTGTTCCTTCCTTCTCCCAGGACTAACTGATTTCTTGCCATTTGCCAGGAAAGAAGGCTGGCCATCCCTTACAATATGGTGGACCGCCAAAGGTCAGCAACTCATCTCTCCCATCTCTCATCATAGCCCTTGGTGTGCTGATACACTGTGCTGATGCTCACACAGACACAGCTGATTTCCCCACAACTTGAGCCTCACTCTGCCCATCTACCAGCCATGTTTCCTCAGCTAATGGAGATTGGTTTGGGTCAGTCAGGAGAAAAGGTCACTGAATGACCCTGCTAGGCCGGGAGCCAGTTTCCATAGGCTTGCACGTAAGAATGGGCCAACTGAGTTGGTTCTGTGCCTGACCTCAGATTTCTGTTTACATGGCTGTCATCGAGAAATACTCAGACGCCACCAGATCTCATCATCGGTCCCGGGATGGGCACCTCTCTGTGGAGCCATCGGGATTGGCTCACTCAGTGGCCAGCGTGAGGTCCTCGGGAGACCATAATATAGGAGTCTGCAGCACTATGCTGGGTCCTGGCCGCCTGCTCTACCGCTATCACTGGGCTAATTCTCTTCCAGAGTCCGCATAAGCCCCAGCCTTTTTGAGGAGACGCTCCATACCTATAAGCAGGTGCCCACAGGAGCTGCGACGCTGTAGCCCTCTGGCCGCCACCGGTTCCACTTGTGGCCATGGAATCCCAGGAGATTTCCATCACAGCAAAACGTGGCCATCACTTGGATCACTTCCCTAGAGGGGAGAAGGCACAGAAGGGCATAGAAATATTGAGACCGGCTGCCAGGTTTGACCATGGTCCCTACTTTTTAGGAGTGGCACATTTCAGGTGCTGCATGTGGGCTTTCTGTCTCAGGGAATGGGCATGGTAGATTTTTTACAGCCAAGGCTGACTCAAAATCCCAGGCAGACCACTGGATGTGCTGCCCTCAATTCTCGGTCAC
Organism: Meriones unguiculatus; assembly: GCF_030254825.1. Taxonomy (NCBI): domain Eukaryota; kingdom Metazoa; phylum Chordata; class Mammalia; order Rodentia; family Muridae; genus Meriones; species Meriones unguiculatus. Next base: position 114,218,564 of record NC_083355.1, on the reverse strand, counting down.
ATGACCAAAGAGCCCTCAAGACCTCACCTCGCACCCCGGGTCCACAAGGGACAGGCACATGCTATGGGCCTCCATCCACAGCTGAGCTGGTCAGGCTGTGCGCATCGGGAATGACCTCAGATCTCTGGATATCCGGCGTTCATGGAGTATCACTCTAACGCCACCAGGTCTCATCATCGGTCGTGGATGGTGGCCCCCTGTCTCCCTGTCCAGCTGCTCTGCCTCAGGTGTTATGGGGTGCTGGGGGGAGGGCGCTGATTCTAGAAAGTTAGATTGTTCTATGCTGAGACCCCTAGGGTCTTCCCATGAGAACCAGGCATAAATAATCACTAACTATCGCACTACTGTGTCCTAATGTGTACTCTTGTTGGGGGCAGTGCACATACCTTTCTTCCGGTTCCACGGGGGATCCAGATGTGACCTCTCAGTCAGCAGGGATCGGAGCTGTCTAGGTGAAGGGAGGACACGGTGATCTCCAACTGGAACCCGGGCACCATCAGCTGGAAGGCGATGCTGAAGGGTACAGAGCAGAGAGGGGAGAGCAGATGTTGAGGATCGTTAGGCCAACAATCTGTGCCCTTTGCCTATAGGGAGCCTAGGCTAGTATGCTTCACCTAGGCCGCGCCTGTTCCTTCCTTCTCCCAGGACTAACTGATTTCTTGCCATTTGCCAGGAAAGAAGGCTGGCCATCCCTTACAATATGGTGGACCGCCAAAGGTCAGCAACTCATCTCTCCCATCTCTCATCATAGCCCTTGGTGTGCTGATACACTGTGCTGATGCTCACACAGACACAGCTGATTTCCCCACAACTTGAGCCTCACTCTGCCCATCTACCAGCCATGTTTCCTCAGCTAATGGAGATTGGTTTGGGTCAGTCAGGAGAAAAGGTCACTGAATGACCCTGCTAGGCCGGGAGCCAGTTTCCATAGGCTTGCACGTAAGAATGGGCCAACTGAGTTGGTTCTGTGCCTGACCTCAGATTTCTGTTTACATGGCTGTCATCGAGAAATACTCAGACGCCACCAGATCTCATCATCGGTCCCGGGATGGGCACCTCTCTGTGGAGCCATCGGGATTGGCTCACTCAGGGGCCAGCGTGAGGTCCTCGGGAGACCATAATATAGGAGTCTGCAGCACTATGCTGGGTCCTGGCCGCCTGCTCTAGCGCTATCACTCGGCTAATTCTCTTCCAGAGTCCGCATAAGCCCCAGCCTTTTTGAGGAGACGCTCCATACCTATAAGCAGGTGCCCACAGGAGCTGCGACGCTGTAGCCCTCTGGCCGCCACCGGTTCCACTTGTGGCCATGGAATCCCAGGAGATTTCCATCACAGCAAAACGTGGCCATCACTTGGATCACTTCCCTAGAGGGGAGAAGGCACAGAAGGGCATAGAAATATTGAGACCGGCTGCCAGGTTTGACCATGGTCCCTACTTTTTAGGAGTGGCACATTTCAGGTGCTGCATGTGGGCTTTCTGTCTCAGGGAATGGGCATGGTAGATTTTTTACAGCCAAGGCTGACTCAAAATCCCAGGCAGACCACTGGATGTGCTGCCCTCAATTCTCGGTCACATGACCAAAGAGCCCTCAAGACCTCGCCTCGCACCCCGGGTCCACAAGGGACAGGCACATGCTATGGGCCTCCATCCACAGCTGAGCTGGTCAGGCTGTGCGCATCGGGAATGACCTCAGATCTCTGGATATCCGGCGTTCATGGAGTATCACTCTAACGCCACCAGGTCTCATCATCGGTCGTGGATGGTGGCCCCCTGTCTCCCTGTCCAGCTGCTCTGCCTCAGGTGTTATGGGGTGCTGGGGGGAGGGCGCTGATTCTAGAAAGTTAGATTGTTCTATGCTGAGACCCCTAGGGTCTTCCCATGAGAACCAGGCATAAATAATCACTAACTATCGCACTACTGTGTCCTAATGTGTACTCTTGTTGGGGGCAGTGCACATACCTTTCTTCCGGTTCCACGGGGGATCCAGATGTGACCTCTCAGTCAGCAGGGATCGGAGCTGTCTAGGTGAAGGGAGGACACGGTGATCTCCAACTGGAACCCGGGCACCATCAGCTGGAAGGCGATGCTGAAGGGTACAGAGCAGAGAGGGGAGAGCAGATGTTGAGGATCGTTAGGCCAACAATCTGTGCCCTTTGCCTATAGGGAGCCTAGGCTAGTATGCTTCACCTAGGCCGCGCCTGTTCCTTCCTTCTCCCAGGACTAACTGATTTCTTGCCATTTGCCAGGAAAGAAGGCTGGCCATCCCTTACAATATGGTGGACCGCCAAAGGTCAGCAACTCATCTCTCCCATCTCTCATCATAGCCCTTGGTGTGCTGATACACTGTGCTGATGCTCACACAGACACAGCTGATTTCCCCACAACTTGAGCCTCACTCTGCCCATCTACCAGCCATGTTTCCTCAGCTAATGGAGATTGGTTTGGGTCAGTCAGGAGAAAAGGTCACTGAATGACCCTGCTAGGCCGGGAGCCAGTTTCCATAGGCTTGCACGTAAGAATGGGCCAACTGAGTTGGTTCTGTGCCTGACCTCAGATTTCTGTTTACATGGCTGTCATCGAGAAATACTCAGACGCCACCAGATCTCATCATCGGTCCCGGGATGGGCACCTCTCTGTGGAGCCATCGGGATTGGCTCACTCAGTGGCCAGCGTGAGGTCCTCGGGAGACCATAATATAGGAGTCTGCAGCACTATGCTGGGTCCTGGCCGCCTGCTCTACCGCTATCACTGGGCTAATTCTCTTCCAGAGTCCGCATAAGCCCCAGCCTTTTTGAGGAGACGCTCCATACCTATAAGCAGGTGCCCACAGGAGCTGCGACGCTGTAGCCCTCTGGCCGCCACCGGTTCCACTTGTGGCCATGGAATCCCAGGAGATTTCCATCACAGCAAAACGTGGCCATCACTTGGATCACTTCCCTAGAGGGGAGAAGGCACAGAAGGGCATAGAAATATTGAGACCGGCTGCCAGGTTTGACCATGGTCCCTACTTTTTAGGAGTGGCACATTTCAGGTGCTGCATGTGGGCTTTCTGTCTCAGGGAATGGGCATGGTAGATTTTTTACAGCCAAGGCTGACTCAAAATCCCAGGCAGACCACTGGATGTGCTGCCCTCAATTCTCGGTCACATGACCAAAGAGCCCTCAAGACCTCGCCTCGCACCCCGGGTCCACAAGGGACAGGCACATGCTATGGGCCTCCATCCACAGCTGAGCTGGTCAGGCTGTGCGCATCGGGAATGACCTCAGATCTCTGGATATCCGGCGTTCATGGAGTATCACTCTAACGCCACCAGGTCTCATCATCGGTCGTGGATGGTGGCCCCCTGTCTCCCTGTCCAGCTGCTCTGCCTCAGGTGTTATGGGGTGCTGGGGGGAGGGCGCTGATTCTAGAAAGTTAGATTGTTCTATGCTGAGACCCCTAGGGTCTTCCCATGAGAACCAGGCATAAATAATCACTAACTATCGCACTACTGTGTCCTAATGTGTACTCTTGTTGGGGGCAGTGCACATACCTTTCTTCCGGTTCCACGGGGGATCCAGATGTGACCTCTCAGTCAGCAGGGATCGGAGCTGTCTAGGTGAAGGGAGGACACGGTGATCTCCAACTGGAACCCGGGCACCATCAGCTGGAAGGCGATGCTGAAGGGTACAGAGCAGAGAGGGGAGAGCAGATGTTGAGGATCGTTAGGCCAACAATCTGTGCCCTTTGCCTATAGGGAGCCTAGGCTAGTATGCTTCACCTAGGCCGCGCCTGTTCCTTCCTTCTCCCAGGACTAACTGATTTCTTGCCATTTGCCAGGAAAGAAGGCTGGCCATCCCTTACAATATGGTGGACCGCCAAAGGTCAGCAACTCATCTCTCCCATCTCTCATCATAGCCCTTGGTGTGCTGATACACTGTGCTGATGCTCACACAGACACAGCTGATTTCCCCACAACTTGAGCCTCACTCTGCCCATCTACCAGCCATGTTTCCTCAGCTAATGGAGATTGGTTTGGGTCAGTCAGGAGAAAAGGTCACTGAATGACCCTGCTAGGCCGGGAGCCAGTTTCCATAGGCTTGCACGTAAGAATGGGCCAACTGAGTTGGTTCTGTGCCTGACCTCAGATTTCTGTTTACATGGCTGTCATCGAGAAATACTCAGACGCCACCAGATCTCATCATCGGTCCCGGGATGGGCACCTCTCTGTGGAGCCATCGGGATTGGCTCACTCAGGGGCCAGCGTGAGGTCCTCGGGAGACCATAATATAGGAGTCTGCAGCACTATGCTGGGTCCTGGCCGCCTGCTCTAGCGCTATCACTCGGCTAATTCTCTTCCAGAGTCCGCATAAGCCCCAGCCTTTTTGAGGAGACGCTCCATACCTATAAGCAGGTGCCCACAGGAGCTGCGACGCTGTAGCCCTCTGGCCGCCACCGGTTCCACTTGTGGCCATGGAATCCCAGGAGATTTCCATCACAGCAAAACGTGGCCATCACTTGGATCACTTCCCTAGAGGGGAGAAGGCACAGAAGGGCATAGAAATATTGAGACCGGCTGCCAGGTTTGACCATGGTCCCTACTTTTTAGGAGTGGCACATTTCAGGTGCTGCATGTGGGCTTTCTGTCTCAGGGAATGGGCATGGTAGATTTTTTACAGCCAAGGCTGACTCAAAATCCCAGGCAGACCACTGGATGTGCTGCCCTCAATTCTCGGTCACATGACCAAAGAGCCCTCAAGACCTCGCCTCGCACCCCGGGTCCACAAGGGACAGGCACATGCTATGGGCCTCCATCCACAGCTGAGCTGGTCAGGCTGTGCGCATCGGGAATGACCTCAGATCTCTGGATATCCGGCGTTCATGGAGTATCACTCTAACGCCACCAGGTCTCATCATCGGTCGTGGATGGTGGCCCCCTGTCTCCCTGTCCAGCTGCTCTGCCTCAGGTGTTATGGGGTGCTGGGGGGAGGGCGCTGATTCTAGAAAGTTAGATTGTTCTATGCTGAGACCCCTAGGGTCTTCCCATGAGAACCAGGCATAAATAATCACTAACTATCGCACTACTGTGTCCTAATGTGTACTCTTGTTGGGGGCAGTGCACAAACCTTTCTTCCGGTTCCACGGGGGATCCAGATGTGACCTCTCAGTCAGCAGGGATCGGAGCTGTCTAGGTGAAGGGAGGACACGGTGATCTCCAACTGGAACCCGGGCACCATCAGCTGGAAGGCGATGCTGAAGGGTACAGAGCAGAGAGGGGAGAGCAGATGTTGAGGATCGTTAGGCCAACAATCTGTGCCCTTTGCCTATAGGGAGCCTAGGCTAGTATGCTTCACCTAGGCCGCGCCTGTTCCTTCCTTCTCCCAGGACTAACTGATTTCTTGCCATTTGCCAGGAAAGAAGGCTGGCCATCCCTTACAATATGGTGGACCGCCAAAGGTCAGCAACTCATCTCTCCCATCTCTCATCATAGCCCTTGGTGTGCTGATACACTGTGCTGATGCTCACACAGACACAGCTGATTTCCCCACAACTTGAGCCTCACTCTGCCCATCTACCAGCCATGTTTCCTCAGCTAATGGAGATTGGTTTGGGTCAGTCAGGAGAAAAGGTCACTGAATGACCCTGCTAGGCCGGGAGCCAGTTTCCATAGGCTTGCACGTAAGAATGGGCCAACTGAGTTGGTTCTGTGCCTGACCTCAGATTTCTGTTTACATGGCTGTCATCGAGAAATACTCAGACGCCACCAGATCTCATCATCGGTCCCGGGATGGGCACCTCTCTGTGGAGCCATCGGGATTGGCTCACTCAGTGGCCAGCGTGAGGTCCTCGGGAGACCATAATATAGGAGTCTGCAGCACTATGCTGGGTCCTGGCCGCCTGCTCTAGCGCTATCACTCGGCTAATTCTCTTCCAGAGTCCGCATAAGCCCCAGCCTTTTTGAGGAGACGCTCCATACCTATAAGCAGGTGCCCACAGGAGCTGCGACGCTGTAGCCCTCTGGCCGCCACCGGTTCCACTTGTGGCCATGGAATCCCAGGAGATTTCCATCACAGCAAAACGTGGCCATCACTTGGATCACTTCCCTAGAGGGGAGAAGGCACAGAAGGGCATAGAAATATTGAGACCGGCTGCCAGGTTTGACCATGGTCCCTACTTTTTAGGAGTGGCACATTTCAGGTGCTGCATGTGGGCTTTCTGTCTCAGGGAATGGGCATGGTAGATTTTTTACAGCCAAGGCTGACTCAAAATCCCAGGCAGACCACTGGATGTGCTGCCCTCAATTCTCGGTCACATGACCAAAGAGCCCTCAAGACCTCGCCTCGCACCCCGGGTCCACAAGGGACAGGCACATGCTATGGGCCTCCATCCACAGCTGAGCTGGTCAGGCTGTGCGCATCGGGAATGACCTCAGATCTCTGGATATCCGGCGTTCATGGAGTATCACTCTAACGCCACCAGGTCTCATCATCGGTCGTGGATGGTGGCCCCCTGTCTCCCTGTCCAGCTGCTCTGCCTCAGGTGTTATGGGGTGCTGGGGGGAGGGCGCTGATTCTAGAAAGTTAGATTGTTCTATGCTGAGACCCCTAGGGTCTTCCCATGAGAACCAGGCATAAATAATCACTAACTATCGCACTACTGTGTCCTAATGTGTACTCTTGTTGGGGGCAGTGCACATACCTTTCTTCCGGTTCCACGGGGGATCCAGATGTGACCTCTCAGTCAGCAGGGATCGGAGCTGTCTAGGTGAAGGGAGGACACGGTGATCTCCAACTGGAACCCGGGCACCATCAGCTGGAAGGCGATGCTGAAGGGTACAGAGCAGAGAGGGGAGAGCAGATGTTGAGGATCGTTAGGCCAACAATCTGTGCCCTTTGCCTATAGGGAGCCTAGGCTAGTATGCTTCACCTAGGCCGCGCCTGTTCCTTCCTTCTCCCAGGACTAACTGATTTCTTGCCATTTGCCAGGAAAGAAGGCTGGCCATCCCTTACAATATGGTGGACCGCCAAAGGTCAGCAACTCATCTCTCCCATCTCTCATCATAGCCCTTGGTGTGCTGATACACTGTGCTGATGCTCACACAGACACAGCTGATTTCCCCACAACTTGAGCCTCACTCTGCCCATCTACCAGCCATGTTTCCTCAGCTAATGGAGATTGGTTTGGGTCAGTCAGGAGAAAAGGTCACTGAATGACCCTGCTAGGCCGGGAGCCAGTTTCCATAGGCTTGCACGTAAGAATGGGCCAACTGAGTTGGTTCTGTGCCTGACCTCAGATTTCTGTTTACATGGCTGTCATCGAGAAATACTCAGACGCCACCAGATCTCATCATCGGTCCCGGGATGGGCACCTCTCTGTGGAGCCATCGGGATTGGCTCACTCAGTGGCCAGCGTGAGGTCCTCGGGAGACCATAATATAGGAGTCTGCAGCACTATGCTGGGTCCTGGCCGCCTGCTCTAGCGCTATCACTGGGCTAATTCTCTTCCAGAGTCCGCATAAGCCCCAGCCTTTTTGAGGAGACGCTCCATACCTATAAGCAGGTGCCCACAGGAGCTGCGACGCTGTAGCCCTCTGGCCGCCACCGGTTCCACTTGTGGCCATGGAATCCCAGGAGATTTCCATCACAGCAAAACGTGGCCATCACTTGGATCACTTCCCTAGAGGGGAGAAGGCACAGAAGGGCATAGAAATATTGAGACCGGCTGCCAGGTTTGACCATGGTCCCTACTTTTTAGGAGTGGCACATTTCAGGTGCTGCATGTGGGCTTTCTGTCTCAGGGAATGGGCATGGTAGATTTTTTACAGCCAAGGCTGACTCAAAATCCCAGGCAGACCACTGGATGTGCTGCCCTCAATTCTCGGTCACATGACCAAAGAGCCCTCAAGACCTCGCCTCGCACCCCGGGTCCACAAGGGACAGGCACATGCTATGGGCCTCCATCCACAGCTGAGCTGGTCAGGCTGTGCGCATCGGGAATGACCTCAGATCTCTGGATATCCGGCGTTCATGGAGTATCACTCTAACGCCACCAGGTCTCATCATCGGTCGTGGATGGTGGCCCCCTGTCTCCCTGTCCAGCTGCTCTGCCTCAGGTGTTATGGGGTGCTGGGGGGAGGGCGCTGATTCTAGAAAGTTAGATTGTTCTATGCTGAGACCCCTAGGGTCTTCCCATGAGAACCAGGCATAAATAATCACTAACTATCGCACTACTGTGTCCTAATGTGTACTCTTGTTGGGGGCAGTGCACATACCTTTCTTCCGGTTCCACGGGGGATCCAGATGTGACCTCTCAGTCAGCAGGGATCGGAGCTGTCTAGGTGAAGGGAGGACACGGTGATCTCCAACTGGAACCCGGGCACCATCAGCTGGAAGGCGATGCTGAAGGGTACAGAGCAGAGAGGGGAGAGCAGATGTTGAGGATCGTTAGGCCAACAATCTGTGCCCTTTGCCTATAGGGAGCCTAGGCTAGTATGCTTCACCTAGGCCGCGCCTGTTCCTTCCTTCTCCCAGGACTAACTGATTTCTTGCCATTTGCCAGGAAAGAAGGCTGGCCATCCCTTACAATATGGTGGACCGCCAAAGGTCAGCAACTCATCTCTCCCATCTCTCATCATAGCCCTTGGTGTGCTGATACACTGTGCTGATGCTCACACAGACACAGCTGATTTCCCCACAACTTGAGCCTCACTCTGCCCATCTACCAGCCATGTTTCCTCAGCTAATGGAGATTGGTTTGGGTCAGTCAGGAGAAAAGGTCACTGAATGACCCTGCTAGGCCGGGAGCCAGTTTCCATAGGCTTGCACGTAAGAATGGGCCAACTGAGTTGGTTCTGTGCCTGACCTCAGATTTCTGTTTACATGGCTGTCATCGAGAAATACTCAGACGCCACCAGATCTCATCATCGGTCCCGGGATGGGCACCTCTCTGTGGAGCCATCGGGATTGGCTCACTCAGTGGCCAGCGTGAGGTCCTCGGGAGACCATAATATAGGAGTCTGCAGCACTATGCTGGGTCCTGGCCGCCTGCTCTAGCGCTATCACTCGGCTAATTCTCTTCCAGAGTCCGCATAAGCCCCAGCCTTTTTGAGGAGACGCTCCATACCTATAAGCAGGTGCCCACAGGAGCTGCGACGCTGTAGCCCTCTGGCCGCCACCGGTTCCACTTGTGGCCATGGAATCCCAGGAGATTTCCATCACAGCAAAACGTGGCCATCACTTGGATCACTTCCCTAGAGGGGAGAAGGCACAGAAGGGCATAGAAATATTGAGACCGGCTGCCAGGTTTGACCATGGTCCCTACTTTTTAGGAGTGGCACATTTCAGGTGCTGCATGTGGGCTTTCTGTCTCAGGGAATGGGCATGGTAGATTTTTTACAGCCAAGGCTGACTCAAAATCCCAGGCAGACCACTGGATGTGCTGCCCTCAATTCTCGGTCACATGACCAAAGAGCCCTCAAGACCTCGCCTCGCACCCCGGGTCCACAAGGGACAGGCACATGCTATGGGCCTCCATCCACAGCTGAGCTGGTCAGGCTGTGCGCATCGGGAATGACCTCAGATCTCTGGATATCCGGCGTTCATGGAGTATCACTCTAACGCCACCAGGTCTCATCATCGGTCGTGGATGGTGGCCCCCTGTCTCCCTGTCCAGCTGCTCTGCCTCAGGTGTTATGGGGTGCTGGGGGGAGGGCGCTGATTCTAGAAAGTTAGATTGTTCTATGCTGAGACCCCTAGGGTCTTCCCATGAGAACCAGGCATAAATAATCACTAACTATCGCACTACTGTGTCCTAATGTGTACTCTTGTTGGGGGCAGTGCACAAACCTTTCTTCCGGTTCCACGGGGGATCCAGATGTGACCTCTCAGTCAGCAGGGATCGGAGCTGTCTAGGTGAAGGGAGGACACGGTGATCTCCAACTGGAACCCGGGCACCATCAGCTGGAAGGCGATGCTGAAGGGTACAGAGCAGAGAGGGGAGAGCAGATGTTGAGGATCGTTAGGCCAACAATCTGTGCCCTTTGCCTATAGGGAGCCTAGGCTAGTATGCTTCACCTAGGCCGCGCCTGTTCCTTCCTTCTCCCAGGACTAACTGATTTCTTGCCATTTGCCAGGAAAGAAGGCTGGCCATCCCTTACAATATGGTGGACCGCCAAAGGTCAGCAACTCATCTCTCCCATCTCTCATCATAGCCCTTGGTGTGCTGATACACTGTGCTGATGCTCACACAGACACAGCTGATTTCCCCACAACTTGAGCCTCACTCTGCCCATCTACCAGCCATGTTTCCTCAGCTAATGGAGATTGGTTTGGGTCAGTCAGGAGAAAAGGTCACTGAATGACCCTGCTAGGCCGGGAGCCAGTTTCCATAGGCTTGCACGTAAGAATGGGCCAACTGAGTTGGTTCTGTGCCTGACCTCAGATTTCTGTTTACATGGCTGTCATCGAGAAATACTCAGACGCCACCAGATCTCATCATCGGTCCCGGGATGGGCACCTCTCTGTGGAGCCATCGGGATTGGCTCACTCAGTGGCCAGCGTGAGGTCCTCGGGAGACCATAATATAGGAGTCTGCAGCACTATGCTGGGTCCTGGCCGCCTGCTCTAGCGCTATCACTCGGCTAATTCTCTTCCAGAGTCCGCATAAGCCCCAGCCTTTTTGAGGAGACGCTCCATACCTATAAGCAGGTGCCCACAGGAGCTGCGACGCTGTAGCCCTCTGGCCGCCACCGGTTCCACTTGTGGCCATGGAATCCCAGGAGATTTCCATCACAGCAAAACGTGGCCATCACTTGGATCACTTCCCTAGAGGGGAGAAGGCACAGAAGGGCATAGAAATATTGAGACCGGCTGCCAGGTTTGACCATGGTCCCTACTTTTTAGGAGTGGCACATTTCAGGTGCTGCATGTGGGCTTTCTGTCTCAGGGAATGGGCATGGTAGATTTTTTACAGCCAAGGCTGACTCAAAATCCCAGGCAGACCACTGGATGTGCTGCCCTCAATTCTCGGTCACATGACCAAAGAGCCCTCAAGACCTCGCCTCGCACCCCGGGTCCACAAGGGACAGGCACATGCTATGGGCCTCCATCCACAGCTGAGCTGGTCAGGCTGTGCGCATCGGGAATGACCTCAGATCTCTGGATATCCGGCGTTCATGGAGTATCACTCTAACGCCACCAGGTCTCATCATCGGTCGTGGATGGTGGCCCCCTGTCTCCCTGTCCAGCTGCTCTGCCTCAGGTGTTATGGGGTGCTGGGGGGAGGGCGCTGATTCTAGAAAGTTAGATTGTTCTATGCTGAGACCCCTAGGGTCTTCCCATGAGAACCAGGCATAAATAATCACTAACTATCGCACTACTGTGTCCTAATGTGTACTCTTGTTGGGGGCAGTGCACAAACCTTTCTTCCGGTTCCACGGGGGATCCAGATGTGACCTCTCAGTCAGCAGGGATCGGAGCTGTCTAGGTGAAGGGAGGACACGGTGATCTCCAACTGGAACCCGGGCACCATCAGCTGGAAGGCGATGCTGAAGGGTACAGAGCAGAGAGGGGAGAGCAGATGTTGAGGATCGTTAGGCCAACAATCTGTGCCCTTTGCCTATAGGGAGCCTAGGCTAGTATGCTTCACCTAGGCCGCGCCTGTTCCTTCCTTCTCCCAGGACTAACTGATTTCTTGCCATTTGCCAGGAAAGAAGGCTGGCCATCCCTTACAATATGGTGGACCGCCAAAGGTCAGCAACTCATCTCTCCCATCTCTCATCATAGCCCTTGGTGTGCTGATACACTGTGCTGATGCTCACACAGACACAGCTGATTTCCCCACAACTTGAGCCTCACTCTGCCCATCTACCAGCCATGTTTCCTCAGCTAATGGAGATTGGTTTGGGTCAGTCAGGAGAAAAGGTCACTGAATGACCCTGCTAGGCCGGGAGCCAGTTTCCATAGGCTTGCACGTAAGAATGGGCCAACTGAGTTGGTTCTGTGCCTGACCTCAGATTTCTGTTTACATGGCTGTCATCGAGAAATACTCAGACGCCACCAGATCTCATCATCGGTCCCGGGATGGGCACCTCTCTGTGGAGCCATCGGGATTGGCTCACTCAGTGGCCAGCGTGAGGTCCTCGGGAGACCATAATATAGGAGTCTGCAGCACTATGCTGGGTCCTGGCCGCCTGCTCTAGCGCTATCACTGGGCTAATTCTCTTCCAGAGTCCGCATAAGCCCCAGCCTTTTTGAGGAGACGCTCCATACCTATAAGCAGGTGCCCACAGGAGCTGCGACGCTGTAGCCCTCTGGCCGCCACCGGTTCCACTTGTGGCCATGGAATCCCAGGAGATTTCCATCACAGCAAAACGTGGCCATCACTTGGATCACTTCCCTAGAGGGGAGAAGGCACAGAAGGGCATAGAAATATTGAGACCGGCTGCCAGGTTTGACCATGGTCCCTACTTTTTAGGAGTGGCACATTTCAGGTGCTGCATGTGGGCTTTCTGTCTCAGGGAATGGGCATGGTAGATTTTTTACAGCCAAGGCTGACTCAAAATCCCAGGCAGACCACTGGATGTGCTGCCCTCAATTCTCGGTCACATGACCAAAGAGCCCTCAAGACCTCGCCTCGCACCCCGGGTCCACAAGGGACAGGCACATGCTATGGGCCTCCATCCACAGCTGAGCTGGTCAGGCTGTGCGCATCGGGAATGACCTCAGATCTCTGGATATCCGGCGTTCATGGAGTATCACTCTAACGCCACCAGGTCTCATCATCGGTCGTGGATGGTGGCCCCCTGTCTCCCTGTCCAGCTGCTCTGCCTCAGGTGTTATGGGGTGCTGGGGGGAGGGCGCTGATTCTAGAAAGTTAGATTGTTCTATGCTGAGACCCCTAGGGTCTTCCCATGAGAACCAGGCATAAATAATCACTAACTATCGCACTACTGTGTCCTAATGTGTACTCTTGTTGGGGGCAGTGCACATACCTTTCTTCCGGTTCCACGGGGGATCCAGATGTGACCTCTCAGTCAGCAGGGATCGGAGCTGTCTAGGTGAAGGGAGGACACGGTGATCTCCAACTGGAACCCGGGCACCATCAGCTGGAAGGCGATGCTGAAGGGTACAGAGCAGAGAGGGGAGAGCAGATGTTGAGGATCGTTAGGCCAACAATCTGTGCCCTTTGCCTATAGGGAGCCTAGGCTAGTATGCTTCACCTAGGCCGCGCCTGTTCCTTCCTTCTCCCAGGACTAACTGATTTCTTGCCATTTGCCAGGAAAGAAGGCTGGCCATCCCTTACAATATGGTGGACCGCCAAAGGTCAGCAACTCATCTCTCCCATCTCTCATCATAGCCCTTGGTGTGCTGATACACTGTGCTGATGCTCACACAGACACAGCTGATTTCCCCACAACTTGAGCCTCACTCTGCCCATCTACCAGCCATGTTTCCTCAGCTAATGGAGATTGGTTTGGGTCAGTCAGGAGAAAAGGTCACTGAATGACCCTGCTAGGCCGGGAGCCAGTTTCCATAGGCTTGCACGTAAGAATGGGCCAACTGAGTTGGTTCTGTGCCTGACCTCAGATTTCTGTTTACATGGCTGTCATCGAGAAATACTCAGACGCCACCAGATCTCATCATCGGTCCCGGGATGGGCACCTCTCTGTGGAGCCATCGGGATTGGCTCACTCAGTGGCCAGCGTGAGGTCCTCGGGAGACCATAATATAGGAGTCTGCAGCACTATGCTGGGTCCTGGCCGCCTGCTCTAGCGCTATCACTCGGCTAATTCTCTTCCAGAGTCCGCATAAGCCCCAGCCTTTTTGAGGAGACGCTCCATACCTATAAGCAGGTGCCCACAGGAGCTGCGACGCTGTAGCCCTCTGGCCGCCACCGGTTCCACTTGTGGCCATGGAATCCCAGGAGATTTCCATCACAGCAAAACGTGGCCATCACTTGGATCACTTCCCTAGAGGGGAGAAGGCACAGAAGGGCATAGAAATATTGAGACCGGCTGCCAGGTTTGACCATGGTCCCTACTTTTTAGGAGTGGCACATTTCAGGTGCTGCATGTGGGCTTTCTGTCTCAGGGAATGGGCATGGTAGATTTTTTACAGCCAAGGCTGACTCAAAATCCCAGGCAGACCACTGGATGTGCTGCCCTCAATTCTCGGTCACATGACCAAAGAGCCCTCAAGACCTCGCCTCGCACCCCGGGTCCACAAGGGACAGGCACATGCTATGGGCCTCCATCCACAGCTGAGCTGGTCAGGCTGTGCGCATCGGGAATGACCTCAGATCTCTGGATATCCGGCGTTCATGGAGTATCACTCTAACGCCACCAGGTCTCATCATCGGTCGTGGATGGTGGCCCCCTGTCTCCCTGTCCAGCTGCTCTGCCTCAGGTGTTATGGGGTGCTGGGGGGAGGGCGCTGATTCTAGAAAGTTAGATTGTTCTATGCTGAGACCCCTAGGGTCTTCCCATGAGAACCAGGCATAAATAATCACTAACTATCGCACTACTGTGTCCTAATGTGTACACTTGTTGGGGGCAGTGCACAAACCTTTCTTCCGGTTCCACGGGGGATCCAGATGTGACCTCTCAGTCAGCAGGGATCGGAGCTGTCTAGGTGAAGGGAGGACACGGTGATCTCCAACTGGAACCCGGGCACCATCAGCTGGAAGGCGATGCTGAAGGGTACAGAGCAGAGAGGGGAGAGCAGATGTTGAGGATCGTTAGGCCAACAATCTGTGCCCTTTGCCTATAGGGAGCCTAGGCTAGTATGCTTCACCTAGGCCGCGCCTGTTCCTTCCTTCTCCCAGGACTAACTGATTTCTTGCCATTTGCCAGGAAAGAAGGCTGGATACCACCTACAGTATGGCAGTCCACACAAGGTCAGCAACTCATCTCTCCCATCTCTCATCATAGCCCTTGGCGTATAACACTGTGCTGTTGCCCACACAGGCACAGCTGATTGCCCTCTAACTTGAGCCTCACAATGCCCATCTGCCAGCCATATTTCCTCTTCTAATGGAGATTGGTTTTGGGTCAGTCAAGAGAAAAGGTCACAGAATGACTCTGCTCATCCACGAGCCCGTTTCCATAGGCTTGCACCTAAGAATGGGCCAACTGAGTTGGTTCTGTGCCTGACCTCAGATTTCTGTTTATATGGCTGTCATCGAGAAAAACTCAGATGCCACCAGATCTCATCATCGGTCCCGGGATGGGCACCTCTCTGTGGAGCCATCGGGATTGGCTCACTCAGTGGCCAGCGTGAGGTACTCGGGAGACTACACTGTAGGAGCCTGCTGCCCTGTGCCTGCTCTACCGCTATTACTAGGCTAATTCTCTTCCAGAGTCTGTATAAGCCCCAGCCTTTTTGAGGAGATGCTCCATACCTATAAGCAGGTGCCCACAGGAGCTGTGAAGCTGTAGCCCTCTGGCAACCACGGGTTCCACTTGTGGTCATGGCATCCCAGGAGATTTCCATCACAGCAAAACGGGGCCATCACTTGGATCACTTCCCTGGAGGGGAGAAGGCACAGAAGGGAATAGAAATATTGAGAGTGGATGTCAGGTTTGACCATGGTCCCTACTTTTTAGGAGTGGCACATTTCAGGTGCTGCATGTGGGCTTTCTGTCTCAGGAATGGGCATGGTAGATTTTTTACAGCCAAGGCTGACTCAAATTCTCAGGCAGACCACTGGATGTGCTGCCCTCAATTCTCGGTCACATGACCAAAGAGCCCTCAAGACCTCGCCTCGCACCCCGGGTCCACAAGGGACAGGCACATGCTATGGGCCTCCATCCACAGCTGATCTGGTCAGGCTGTGCACATCGGGAATGACCTCAGATCTCTGGATATCTGGCGTTCATTGAGTATCACTCTAACGCCACCAGTTCTCATCATCGGTCGTGGATGGTGGCCCCCTGTCTCCCTGTCCAGCTGCTCTGCCTCAGGTGTTATGGGGTGCTTAGGGGAGGGGCTCTGATCCTAGAGCATGAGACTGTTCTTTGCAGTCAGAAATATAGGTCTGCCATTAGAACCAGCCATAAATAATGACTAACATTAATGTTCTCAAAGCCTAATGCGAAAATATGTCAGGTATAATGCATTAACATAGACACACAGTCGTTTCCTTCACATACCTATCTTTTGGAAGATCCAGATGTGGACTTTTAGTCTGTGGGGCTCTTGTTGGTCACAGTGACAGAAATATATGGTGAGATTAGTGCCGGGCACAAGTCCAACACCAATCAGCTTGGCCTTCCTGAAGGGTACAGAGTAGTTGGAATAGAAAATGTTAAGATTCTGTAGTCCAGTAACCGGTGCCCTCTGCATACAGGCTCATAGGCTTCACCTTGGCTGCAACTGTTACTTCCTTCCCCTCCCAGGTTAGTGATTTCCTGGCATTTACCAGAAAACGTGGCTGGCCCTTGACTACTCTACTATGTCCTGCATGGGGTCAGTCTCATCTCCCCTGCCCTCAGCAGGCCACTTGGTGTGTCTCTGATATGTCCTTTTCTGTAAAAATAACTAAGAAAGGAATTAAATGGAAGCAATAGGAATCTTTTTATCAGAGACAAGTCAAGCTGTAATCTTTAAGAACTGCCTGGAGGTAGAGAAGGGAGATTGGAAAATTTGTGGCATCTAAGCTGTAATGATGAAGGTTAGATATATGACAGATAAGCTGGCACATGACGAGGAGGGAGGCTTTGGACGAGGAAGCTCAGAATGCAGGTGCAAAGCCCAAAGTGTAAAGCAAAAGTATAGTATTGTGCCTCAATAAAGAACAAACTCCTCGTCTCTTTAGGAACACCTTTCCAGATGTAGTCCCATATGCAAAGGGGTTAAAACAGTCCTACTGTAACCTCAGGACTCCACCAGGACAATGATTCTATAACTATTGTCCAGTAGTTTTTGATTTCTGCTCTTACAGAAAGTTGTAGAACCTTTAGTAGGTGGAGAAGCCCTTTGAGGAAAGGCATAACTCATGACAGCCCAGTTCCTGATGCAGTGTCTGCTTCCTGACTGGAGTCGGCATGTGATAGGTGCCCCATTGACCGTGCCCTAATACCCTCTTAGATAAGAGGTAAAATGAGCCCCATTTTCAGTTAAGTCATTTCTATTAGGCATTTTGTTACAACACCAAAAAAAAAATTAATTAATACACTCTTTGATACAAATTCTTTCATACCTGGTCAAAGGTGAGAGTGACAGAACATTAGAGTGTGGCCTTCAGTTAGGTTTCAAAGCATTCAGTCATGCAAAGAACAACCTTCAAGGCTATCAGAACCATGAAAAATTCAGGCACTGTTTATGCTTGTTCAAAGATCAAGAGCTACAGAACCCAGAGATAGGTCTGATGAACTGGTAGCTGTGGAATATGCAGAAAGCCTGCCCCACCCCCCATCCCCAGAGTGGCAATTCTAGGATACAGAGAAGACAGAAAGGCATAGAAAATGACTGCTCTGTCCACAGGTCTTTGATTATGAATTTATCTTTTGTTTTGGACCCCAGAGTCTCAGCCACATTATTCATTATCTGAGACTCACACACTGGCAGTTATGATCACTGATCCAGGGAGTCCAATCTCTCTTCATTCTTATCTACAATGTTTGGTTACTAATCCATTAATCCAGTAGTGATGCCTCTTGAAGCCAATGACATGTATAAACACAGCAAGAATTTGCTATTTGGGATACAATACCCACAGCTTTTCATTAACTGAGCTTAGCTTTCCACTCTATCAGTTGGTTACAATATTCCTTCAAGACCTGAGATGAGTACACTAGGCCTTCTATCAGTGCATTATTTTTTAAAACGGAGACTAAATGGTCCAAGAAAGCAAAAGTAAGATCTTTTCCTATTATTCACACTGGATTTCAGTTTCTAGTGAGTGATGCACCACTGAACACCAGCCTTGGAGAATTCCAGCCCAGGCTCTCATGAGACCATTGGGAAGAGTACAGAACAGAGCAGAGAAACATAAAAAAAGAAAAGAAAAGCTGGGACATTCTTGCCACAGACCTTTGGTTTTTAGCTTTGCTTTCCAGATTGACTTATTCACTCGTTAATTTAACAGTGCCTGTTTTTCCCGAAACAAAAGATATGGAAACAATTTAAACTAGAAACCCGATTTGAAAGAGCCCCACAGCCAGATGATAAATAAGGCTCCCACATCTGCTCTATAGTAGCTGAGGATGACAGTGTAGGAGTTATAGCCACTGCCCAGCGTGCATACTGTAGCAAAGTACCCCTGATGCGCTCCTGATGGCCTGCATCTGTTTGTATTTTATTAATACATCAGTTATTAGATGAATTACAGTTCCCTGCTTAATTCTAATGACAGAATCAACATATATGAACACAGTTGTCAGTCTCCAGTCTCTGCATATTCCTAAATATGTAAACAGCAGTGGTTCTCAACTTTCCTAACTCTGTGACCCTTTAATAGAGTTCCTCATATTGTGGTGACCCCTAAACATAAAAGTATTTTTGTTGCAACTTCATAACTATAATTTTCCATTGCCATGAGTCAGAATGTAAACATATGATATTCAGGATAGATGATATGTGATCACTCTGAAAAGGGTTCATGACCCACAGGCTGAAAACTACAGGTTGAGAGGACATCTTATACCAGAAAAGGAACTATCCTGCATTTTGTTGGCTATTGAGAGTTCACATATGTTTCATTAAGTGTGTGGTGCTCATTCTCAACTCCTGCTATCATCATTGGTTCACATTATAACCGGTTTTTTTTTTTTATTTAAACTTACTTCATTCTAAGTTACTAATTAATGTAAGTCAATAAAATGGCCCAACACAAATATTTTACAACACGATGGTTGACAGGTTAACGTCTGTCTGTAGAATCCTATTCCACTTGAGACTTTATCTTTTGTTAATTGGCCTCAGTGTGTCAGCAATCAATCAGGAAATACTACAACTGACATTAATCTCTCCTTAGAATATAGTTATCTTTTATTTGGATGAGCAGTGTAGCATGTACATTTCCTTACCCATCCATCAGCTGAAGGCTACTCAGGTCTGTCCCATTTCAGCACTCATACATAGCACTGCAGAGAACATGGGAATGCATACATCTACTTGTCTAGATTTTTTGGCCCTTGAGGAACCTCCAGGCTGTTTTCCATAATGTTGTATTAATTGATATTCCCGTCTACAATGTACAAACTATCTACCCTTCGCTAGTTATTCCTACCATTAGATTTTCTTGATAAAAGTCTTTCTTACTAGAGTGCAGTGTTATTGTGCTGTGGGTTTTGCTTTGCATTCGCTGGTGATCTGAGCATTCTTTCATAGACTTCTTGGCTTTTGTATGCCTCTTTTTTGAAACATACACACTTTTGTTATTTATTGGATTCGATTTGGCTATTGAAATTTGGCTCCTTATTTACTCTAGGTCAGTGGTTTTCAACCTGTGGGTTGTGAATCCTTTGGGGGTCATATGACTCCTTCACAGGGGTCACCTAACCCCATCAGAAAACATGGATTCATAACAGTGCCAAAACTATAGATGTGAAGTAGTTATGGAAATAATTTTATGGTTGGAGCTCACCACAAGAAACAATATTACAGGACTGCAGCATTAGGAAGGCTGAGGATCACTGCAGAAGATATAAGCAACTTGTTAGGTACTTTCAGCCATAAAGGAAAATGGCATGTCATAATTTTTCGTGATATAATGAAACTGATCATGCTGAGGAAAATAAGCCAAGCACAGAGAGACAAACACAATATGGGCCTACTCATGTGGGACACAGAAGCATTCATTTACTGAGAGTGGAGAGTGGAGAGTGGAGTGATGGTTACCAGATGGTTTAGTGGGAAGAGACGAAAGGAGAAAAGATCCTAAGTTACAGCTCAATGACCCTCAGAAGCCTTGGGGTGTATTGTGGAGCAACTCTGTATGATAATTCCTTAATATCTTAACGGGGTAGAAGAGAGAATAGTGAATTTTCAGGATAATGAGAAAATTATTATGAGGAAATAGATTAGCTTAACCTGACTGAAAAATTACAAAGTAAGCATGTAACAAGACAACTCAAGGCATCACTTTGTTCAAAGTCATTTGTTTGGTATCAGGCAAAATGACAGGGGGAAAGACAGGACCTTCAAGTCCTTTCACTTTTCTTCTGCTCCCCAATGTACTGTTAAGCCTCTTCTGCTCCCCAATCTACTGTTAAACCATCAGTACAAGATTACCTCAGTCTCTGTTTCTTCTGAAAAATATATAACATAACGCTATGAAAATCATTAATCAAATAAGCAAGGAAAGTAAGAATGTTGGGTGTTACTCACAGTGAGAACACACAGCATGGCAGGGAGACTTTGGCCCAGCTCAGTGGCTCGGCCTGAGGGGTGCAAAGCAGAAATGAGCAGGAAGCTGGACGCTGTATCTCTATTGCCTAATATTCTCTATGATGCTTCAACACTCCTCTACACTTTCATTGCAATTATTTGTATTTTCTTCTTAATTGACTTCAAATTTATAATTGATACAGTGTAATGACTGACAATGACTTGTCTACATCCTGTTTAGTACAGAGCTGTATTGCACTTGATCAATTTCTGCTGTACCAGGCTTGTGACAAATGACTGACGGACACAGGAGAACTAGGAATTTTGAGTCCAGCCTGGTCTAAATAGGGAGAACTCATTAGGAAAACAAAATAAGAAAATATCTAATACCTATATCCTAGTTGCTTATTTAAATAATGTCAAAATTTTTATTTTCTTGATCTTAACCTGCCTTGATTCTTTTATAACGATACTTTAAGCTAATGAATACAAAATTATTAAATGATATCCTTGGACACAGACCTGGCCATTTGTTTTGGATCTCAGAGTTCCAGACACACGGTGTTCAACATGTGAGAGTCAGGTGACAGCTGCCACAGTCATCAGGTGGCATCATACCATGGCTAGGTGGGTCCCCATTGTCTAATACCTCCAGCTTTGTGCACGGTTTCATTCACAGAGAAAAATATGGAAACTAACGACAGCAATAGTGTGCATTAAGGGCCCTAATATTTGTCTACAGATCAAACCTGTCAACTGTACCACCATTTGGTTACTGTCCTTATTTCTTCATGTATGAAATGAAACAGTTGTCCATGGAGGGCCCAATACTCACTGACTAGTTTCTATATTGGTGGTTAACTAATCTATTAAGTCACTAATAATATTTTTAAAAATCTATAACTGGAAAACCTATCAAGAACATAGTTGTAACCAAGAATGAAGCCTGGGTCACTCTATATCTTCAGTTAACTACCCTTAGCTCTTCATGGGTACCACTAATGAGTATAACTATTCATTTTAGTCTAAAGTGTAAAATGATGTCAGCTGCCTTACATGACGACAACCTAAAATTTAAAAAAATATAGTAGATTCTCCCTAACTAAACCACCCAAACCAAGGTAGGAATTAGAAATATTACTTACATCATCCTCCACGCTCCCAACAGAGACAGATCATGGAGAACTTTACCCTGGTGGATTCCATCCACTCACACAGGTCCGCGGAGAAGAGCAGAGAACAGAACACATGATTTAAAAAAAAAAAAAAAAAGTTGTAAGAGAATAAAAATTGAGACGTTCTCCCCATTAACCCTTAACTTGATCTTTGGTTTGGAGTAGTAGAGTGACCTTTCCTGACGGCGGGACCCTTTAATTCCATTCCCAATGTTGTAGTGACTCCCAACTACGTTAAACTTCAGTCTTGCTGCTGTTATGAATTGTAATCTAAACGTCTGATACACAGGCCATCTGATATGCAACCCGCATGGTGACATGTTCACCTGAAGCCCCCCCAAAGGGGTTGCGACACTTAGATTGAGAACAGCCGATTTGGAGGGTTATTTATGTATTTATTAACTTAGCACTGTGAAATTTAATTTTTTTTCTCTTAAGAGAAATTTAAATTTTTTATATACTGAGAACACTGGCTTTACTATATAAAAGTCTACACCTTCTTTAGCCCAAAAAGGACGAGTAGCAGAATCAGATGGCTACACTTGGACTTCACTGTTTTCCTAACATATTATAATGTCCTTGGCCATAGTTTTTTGTTTTGTGGTTTTTCAAGATAGGGTTTTTCTGTGTAGCCTTGGCTATCCATCACTCCATAGACCAGGCTAGTCTCAAACTCAAAGTGATCTGCCTGCCTCTGCCTCCTCCTTGAGTGTGGGATAAAAGCTATGTGCCAGCCTGCCTGACTGGTCATGTATTTGTTTTAGTTAAACAATATTTCATTAATTGAGTGATTGATGTTCTCATTCATCTAATTTTGACACAAAGACCAGGACCAAGATCCTTGGATACTGTCAAATATTTTCTGAGGACACTCTCTAATGAGGTGATGAACTGCATTTCTTTTGCATTTGAATCCAGAGTCCAGGCATATTTTATTCACCCTGACAGCAAATACCCTCACTGATTCATGTTTGCCTTTTTAATTATAACGTTCCTATTTTTATTCTAAGTTATTAATTAAAGTAAATCAATAAGCATGATTCATAAGCTCAGAATACATGGCTTCACACATCTGATCTGACTGTCTTTTAGAGTGTCCCAGAGTCTACTTCTTTTTTTAAATCAAAATATCGTTTGTCTCCCAGTTTCCTATAGTATTATAGCTTTTTAAGTTTTTTTTTTTAATATTCTATGAGAAATTCCTTCAAGTATCCAATGGATTTTGCTCATATCTAACAGCTTACTCCATATGGAGTGATCCCTGTATTTCTCTCAACTTTATGGGCTCTTTGTTTTGTTTTTGTTTTCATATAACATATGGAGTCTAAAATTAATGCTACCCAAATGTATGTGAGTGTGAATCCAACCACTGGAGCATGGTCAAGCTACTAAATTGTTAAGTCGTTGTCAGATTCTATTTGTCTATAATCTAAGTTGTTGTTGTTGTTTTAATTGGGAATGAAATGGATGGAATTAAGAGGCACAATTCAGGCACAGAAGGGGCAAGTAGTATGTGAACACATTCACACTGAAATCAGATATCAGGGAAGCCAGGAGCTGAATGGTGGCTCCAGGGATAAAGGAGGTGGTAGGGAGGCAAGGATGGTTAAGGTGGATCATGGAGTGCTGGGTTACTATTAAGACAGCTTGGTGTGGCACACCTACTAAGGCGACTTTTGGTAACGACTGAAATGCCCTTCTTTCTCTGTTTGTTAATTCATAGGTATTCTTTCTTCTCAGCTTTCCTTAGTATCATTTCTCTAATTTTAAATGAGGTGAATAATTTTGAACTTGAGACCCTTCAGAGAACACTGTCTACTTATTGCTGACATATAGACCATTATTAGCCATGTGGTCAAATACACGTTCTTCCCCTACTTTGGTATATATCAGTATACATCCCATGAGCACTGTGGACTAGACCTTACGTCATCTATTATTTCATATAAATCTTAAAGTGACAATAGAATAAAAACACTATGTTACGTGTGTCTGTCTAGAGAAGCACTTTAAAATGAAAGTAATGGACTAGGTTTCCCCTTACAGACCACAGTTGCAGACTTCAAGCATCATGTATGATTCACGTGTCACTGTGGGTCACCACAGATCTAGGGCTGGTTCTTTCTGTTTTCTAGTTGCTCCCATATTGTTTATTCATTGAGTCACTAACTTGCTAATGATAACCTTAGATTTTTAATAACAGGAGGCAGAGGTAGGGGGATCTCGGTGAGGTCAAGATCAGCCTGATTTACATACGAGTTCCAGGCCTACCAGAGCTACACAGTGAGACCCTCTCTGAAAACAACAATAATTTAAAAACCACCCACTCCATTATATCAATACATGCCTTTCAAATTTCACGTTCCTAGTAATTTTATTTATTACTTTGTGGTATGTTTTGTTTTGTTTTCTTTTATTGTTGTTGTTGTTTTTCTTAAGCATATGAATATGTTGTTTTTCTTAAGCATATGAATACCTTCATGGACACAAAGTAAGAACCCTGACTATCCCATGTCATTAATCACCCCCCAAAAGGCACCCTCCCTCAATCCACTTAAGTGTTAATGATCCTCACCTCACCATGTACTTTCATGCTTGCATAGACTTCATCCTCTTCATTTTATACAGTCTTGTTTATTTATTCTTTCATTTGCAGATTTTTAATAACAAAATCAAACCTATGATGAAACAAATACTGAGATGGCAATCCTCGAGTATTAACAAAATCTGTATACTCATTGCCAGACAGACAAACATGCAAATCCCTGATCGCAAGGAAGCTTACAGGGTCACGGGCACTTTGGTCATAAACACAGCTAGAAGGCATGCACTCTTCATCCTGGACCCTCCTGCCGTTTCCCTGTGTAACCTGTGCATTCTCCCTATTTCTGGCAAGACCTATCATCAGCTATGACCAGAATGTACATCTCCGCATTCATGCTACACAATACAAGTATTTTTCTTATATGGTATCTTAAATATTAAACACAATTACCCCTTAAGGAATATTTAGAAGACATGTCAAATTTTTTTACACATGCAAAAACACACTCTCATACCATCTAATTAAAAAAATGGGGGGGGGGATCAGTGGGATTAGAAATGCTAATGGGGGCACAAAGTAACTTGTATACATACAAGAAAATGCCACAATGAAGCCCACAACTATGGACAATTAATGTATGCTAATAAAAACTGGTGGACAAAAAGTCCTGTTTCTTTGGGAGCTGCCCCTCCTGCAGTGGATGTTCCCACCCCGAGGTGCATTTGGGAAGTCCCATTTTGACTCAGTGAATAGAATATTACCACAAATAATAATGTCAAAATACTTAAAGCAAGTAAAATTAGGAGACAGATGTGTTTGGGGAGTCTGGGAGCAGACAGGACAAAAAAAAATACATTGTATTCATGTATAAAATTTAAAAAATCTTAAAAAGAATTTGTGACCTAGATTTGACATTTTAGAAATGTGCTCTTATTTAAATGTAGCATTTCTGTTGTTGAGACAGGCTTGGTTTTCTGAACATTCAAATGCACATTTTTACATTTCACATGCAATGAAAACTTGCATGAAGGAAGAGTGTTGGTTGTTCTCTTTGCCTCATCTAAGATACATCCATTGTGCACAACATTAAAAACTTATTTAAAAATTATTTTTGAGACAGGGTTTCTCTTTGCAGCCCCGGCTGTCCTGGACTCACTTTGTAGACCAGACTGGCCTCAAACTCAGAGAGATCCACCTGCCTCTGCCTCCCTGAGCGCTGGGATTACAGGCGTGCACCACCACGCCCAGCAAAAATTATTTTAAAATGTTAAAAAATATATTAAGAATATTTAAAAATGTTATAAGATATATTCTATCCATTACACCCTGCCTTTCTCCTCTCATAATAAAAGAAACAGCTTGAAACTCAAAACTGACCCAGGATAAGGATATTAGCCATGACATATTTCTGATTACACCAACAATTTTCACTAACAGCTTAGGCAACATGTTAAGCAACCAGCTCCAATGAAGGCAGGGACCTGCAGCTTCTTGCAATGGTTTCTGTCATCATTGTAAGTAAGGGGACAATTTCTATCACATGCCCGCAGGGACTATTGAAAAGATGGTACAAACACAACGTAGCTATCCCGTCGACTCTGCACCATCACTGCTTAATTTACTTTAGACACGTGTCTCCACGCATCATAACGTGCTTAGTATGTGTCTATTATAAACTTCAAACATCTGAGTCACTGATATGTTAATGGAAGAATGAGGAACAAAGGGGGAAATTTAAAATGGAACAATGCACAGCTATGAAAATGGAGGAGAAACCTTGATCTCATTTCAATCAGGCTCTGTGGTGGCACAATGATTAATTCAGAATACGTGGGATTAAACATGCTTGATACACAAGCTAGCTCAATTTCCTGTCTTTAAATGTTTTTTTTCTTTCTTTCTGTTAAATTTGGCCATTACGTAACTTTTTCTAATTTGCTAAAGGTCAAAAACATATAAAGTCACAGGTAGCTGTGACAGAGACACTGAGTACTCACACAAACACATCTGGGTATAAGCTGGCTGCTGACGTGGGTGACAGGCTTATTCTATTTTTATCCACAGACAGCAGTGCTAGAGACACAAAATACCAAGCCTGGCTCCAGTAAACAAGCTCTTAATGAGGATGTACTTTAGTAGATTCATCTAGCCTCGTCCACAGCAATTGTGTTTATTGATTTACTTATGACACATTAGCACTCAGGAACAGCTAGCAAAGGCCCCAAACAAGTTTACTGAGTGTTCTTATTATCTGACAATAGGCTCATTTCCAATAAAGGTAAGAGAAAAAAGGTTCTTTGTACTGTACTATATATAAAACAATGTAGAAATATGATTTAATAGCTAAGGTAAGATTTGAATCTATTTATGACTTTGGGCCATTTATGTTTAGATTATACATTCTTTTAGGACATATCAATAAATCAGAAAACTAAACCACTCCACTAAAAGTTAGAAAATTAGGTTTTTGAATATTATTAACAATCAGGTCTCTGGATCATTTGCAGAAGACCCCAGTAAGCAGACCACACTTCCTATTTCTGCAAAACCCACAGTTCCAGACACACATGGCAAAACAGCCTGTGTGACCTCTCAGACACCACTAATTTTAATCATTGGGCCAAGACAAGGGGGCAAAAGATGTCTTTCTTTAAAAAACAAACAAACAAAAAATCTACAGTTCTTTCCTAATCCACTTTTTACTTCTTTAGTAGCGTTAAATGCCTTTGAGCCCTAATGCTCATGGGAGGGAAATGTTTATAGCTATCCTAAATTAAAATTCACCTACAGATTTGTTGATGTCATTGAACGCATTCACTTTCATTATAAAACCAATTAACCAAACTAATGACTTCATCAAAACAATGTTTCACAACAATCTGTAATTTCATTGGCCATTACTGGCCCTCTGTGGTTACACTTGCTACTTACCGAACGGCAGTCGCGGGGTGTCTCTAAAGGGCGGCCTACTCACACCATTGTGCCTCTCTGTCACTTTGTTCCCACTCTTACACAGAGTAGCCACTGTGGAGCTCGCTGTTTCTCGAGGCAGTACAAGGCTCACACACTGAGAAGTACAAAGCAGAGAAGGCTAAATCAACGCTGAGTAAACCTCTCCAGAAAAACAGCTAGCAGCCTAGATTCTCTTGTACACAGACCTGATTGCTGCAATTCATTCCAAATCACTAGTCATCATTAATCCATGTTTAAGATTCCCTTTCCCCATTGACTTTTTATTGAACAAACTATTTGTTCACGGATTCTACTGAAATAAACACATGGTTCAGAAAACCTGAGGCCAGGACATATAGATCCTTCATATATTTTCTTCACTTGGTGAATCCAGCACTGGTCATTATCAGGCATCACAACATTTCAACTTCTATTGCTCTCTGGCAATAGAACTTTTCATATTTAATACATACGAAAAGCACCAAAATGTTTTAGAACAAATGCCCCAAATCAAAACAAGACCATAGCAACTCACACGGTTCTTCCATGATCTCAGTCCCAAAAGATGGTACATCAAGTCGGTATGTCCATCGTGAAGAGGGTCAAGCAAAAACGACAAAGGAAAGAACAGTTTTTCTAGGCATTTGCTAACACAGTCATGTAGGTATCCATTAATGCACAATAGCATATGACAGCAACCATGAACTGTGACTGAGAACCACCCATCTCCTCTCCAGCTGAAGTGCTACTAAACCGCCACTGCCCAATCATTCCCGGTAGTATCAGCGTTATTATTATTATTTACTGTGCGTTGGCACATCAAACAGTGGCGTGCCTCTCATGCTCTTATTAATCAAATGGGTTTATTTGTTCAACAACTGCTACTTTGAAAGAAGGTACAGTCACTGGTAGGGTGTCCATCGCCCTGTGGATGCCCCGACTCCCATGCACATATGGGCAAAACTAATTAAACCCAATGAGTTATATTTAAAAGTTTTTATTTTCCTAAAGATAAGACATGAAATTGGGAAGAACTGGTGTTTGGGGGCAGAAAAGGAACAAGAGGCATTTGGACGTAGATGTGACCTAGATGAATTATATAAATGTATGAAATTTCCAAAAGAAAAAATTTTTAAATATTATCTTTTGTAAAAAAGTATTTTTTTATTGATGAACACAAAAGTGAGAATAAAGTCCTTGTGTTTTCCTGAAAGCTGTCAATATGTTCATGCCTTAAAGTCCAAACATGAATTATTCATTTTTAATGACTCATATGTGACCAGTGTAACAATGGTACTGGATTATGACTCTTCATGTGATTACTATTTAATTTATTAATTTACCAATATCAATGTAATCAGCACAATGGATAAAACCACAATGGCAAGAACCCTAAGTGCGCTTATCATCTAGACAATTACTTGTTGTCTTACATACTTATTTGACTAATCATCATACTGTATTATTAACTAATTAATACAAAATGACAGTAAGACTTCACTGATCTAGCCAGCTTTCACTGGCCCAGGCTTGCCACTCCTAGGAAGGTGGAAAAACATTTGATAGTTTCCTCTAAAGAAAACCAGCAAAAACAAACTTTTATTATTTATATGTACCATTCTTAAGGAAATAAGATGTGTGGATTGTGTATATTTCCCAATAAAATTCACTGCCTAATGTATACCTGCATATAGTTGTACAGTTTAAGAATGTGACTCTTGTTTTCCCAGTGCCTATGTCTAGAGCCACTTACATACAGACACACAAAACTTTATCAATTGTGTAACTGGACCTCAGCATCTCAACTTGTTAGGATTGTACTGCCGTCAATGGTCCTCATTCGTACCCCTTTATTCTCACTCATTTACATGTGTTTATTAAACAAGGAATGACTTCAATGGTCCTAGTTTTAAAAACAATGATTCATGCAACCTAAGAGCAATGACTAATTGTCATGCCTTTAGCATCATCTGCCATGCTCATATCGTGTTCACAAATTATCATCCGTGAATTTATGAATGCAATATTTCATGTTAATTCCATCTTTCTCATTTTCCACAGTTGTCCTGGCGGAGACTTCTTTACAGTTTTGATAATGTAATAAATACTCTTAGAAAAACATACAAGGATTTGAACATGATTTCTCACTCACATTGGTCTCTATGGTGTTCACACACAAAGCAAGCAGCATGGCAGAGTCCTCCAAAAGCCATAGCTCTCCTTCCCTAGAGAAAAGACAACAAAGGTGAGAAAGACCATCCCCAAAGGGTCCTCTCTCCTCCAATGCACTCGTTATTAAACATTTCACGTCATAAACACCTATATCGAAGTGATCATCTGCGTGTATCTGCGTGTGTGTATGACTCATACAGTATTAAGCATTGTTTTTCAGTACATTATGCATGATTGGATCTTTGGACCATGTTTTTTTCTTAAAACATCAATATACACTGTTTATATTAATATTTCATGCTTCCTTGCATGTATTCATGGTGTGGAAAAGCTTTGATTTCTTTACTTCATGTTTATTGGGCTAGAAATAACTTAACATTGATAAAATGAAACGTGAATAGAATCAAACAAGGACTGTGGCCAATGAGGTGGCTTAGTGGGCAGAGGCAAGATGACCAAGCCGGATGACATTAGCCTAGTCTCTGGGACCCAGAAGGTGGAAGGAGAAAACTGGCTTGATAAACTGCCACACCCCCTCCAAGACAAATAAATAAGTGTAATAAAAGAAGATCATAGTATATCCCTAACGGTCCTCCACAGGATCAGTAACAAGAAAAAACTGAGTGAGTTCTGGCCTGTCATCAGCCTCTGCCTTCCGGAGGGACAGTACTGACAATGAAGGAGGCCTATGCCACTGTGCCACAATTACTGTTTTGGGGATAGGCCGGTCTTCATTCTCATCTAAAGCTTTTATTGAATGGTTCATTGATTTACTAATAACAAATGAATTAATCACAAAAACTCAAGGACATAATCCTTCAACATCCCTGCCATTTGCCTTTAGAATTAGTATCTAATTGAAAAATGCCCCGCCCCATCAATTATCCTCCTTAATATCCATAGCAGTGAATCAAAATATTTCAGACAACCCCTATTCATCCTTTGGACCATACTTGGCTTTTAAAAATGATATCTCCTATTTACTTTAAATGCAGCAATGAATACAAACCAAGTTTAAAAATTTCAAACCAAGTAGTCTTACATTGGACAGAATGCCCCGACCCACAGAGGCAATGGTGGGGGCCAGAAACCTGCAGAACACAGACGCTAGTTCACATGTTCAGCCTAGAACATAAAAGCAAAAGAGAGTTAGAGTTGATGAAGACAGCACCCATGTTCATTTATCAAGTTACGTAAGCGTAGGGATTTGAAGTAATATATTTTAATAATTTTCTGACTTTGCGACATGTTACTGGCTTCGCGCTTCGTGTCTGTATTATGATGGCTACTGTCCTAGTCACTGTTATCCAATTACATTATGAGCAGAAATGATGTATTTTATCTACAGGCCATTTTTGTTCACTTTTTGTACACTCTAGTTTGAGTGCACATTGGCATTAACTGGACTCATCATACTCCCTTCTAAAAAATGCTTTCTTGAATAACTGTTCTTTTTAAAGGCATGGTTTTTTATAGGCCAGTGTAGCCGCAACCTTACTAGATGGCGAAGTGGACACTGATAAAAGTGACACATTTCTTCCATTGCTCCCGGTATCATTGTGTCCCTGTTCAATCACTTTTATGTACCTGATTTAGCTTAATGTAGATTTTATAGTCTATTAAAAATAACAAGACAACATTGAACTTCCATTAACCCAATGCAAGAGTACCAGCATCACTTAGATTCTCTGCCATAACTATTAGCCACAAGAAACATTACTGAACATTCATCCCAAATAATTATCACTATTTTTTAGAATTAATAGTATTAATAATTAGTGTACTCTTTCTCATTTTGTTATAATTAGATATATCCCCTTCACTTTAACTTATTTATAATTGTACATTGATTATTTTTTTTGAATTACTTACAATAAAAACATACCTCTTTAATGTGTTCATCAAAGTATTTTCATTGTACATTCTCTTATTGATTTCCTGACTGCAAAATAATCAAAACCTGTGAAAAGTAAACTCAGACAAGATCCTTGCAAAATCCCAAATCTACCTATAACATCTCTTTTGGCATGGGCAAAGGTTAGAATTGTTTTTATCTGGGCTTCAGTATTGCAGACACACTTGCCCACCTCTGGCTCACACCCGCAGCTATATCGATCCAGAGTTCTGGCTCCTTCACTTCCTATTACCCAGCCGTGTTACCAGTTACCTCAGCAGCTCCCTCCAGACAAGCCAAAGTTTATACACTAATATACTCCAAATATACATGAACCTTGGCTACCTCTTCTTCTATCAAGGCACTTTCTGCTGCAAAACTCACTTGTGACCCACAAGGTTTCATATGTGTACTGACTAATAGCACATATCAATTCTATACTCACCATGGCTACTTTTGCTCAATTATATTTAATAGATTGTATCAATGTTGATAGGGCGATTAAAATGAAGCTGCATTTCCATCCATGACCACTTTCTTTTGTGGTAAGTGAGACGGAAGCAAGGCCTTGTGGATACCCAGCAAGTGCTGAGCTTCCCCACGTGGGTAGAGACACAGACACACTCTGAACTTTTCATAGGCAAAAAGACAACATACTTTAACTAATTCTCTTGTTTTCCTCTGGTAGTAAAATCATTGCTGTTACCTTTTTTATGTTCGGGTCAAATCAACCTGCATACTGCATAGACCTCACTATTAACATCATTTATCGCATGATATGGTTTATACAATTGGGTAAGGATCCACTGACTCATATTATTTACTTGTATTTCTTTTGATCCTTTTTGTATACTTTCGGTAATTATACTTCACACCTTTTTAGTCATAGAGGAAACCCAATTTTATTACAATTCTGTACAAACTAATTGTATTACAATTTAGCCTTTGACATTCTACCCATTTCTCCACCCACCACACCTACTCTTTCATTCTTACATTAGAATAAAAACATCTCAAATAATGAAGAGAAATCAAAGCAAACAAAGCAAAATAGGAAATCCAAAGGAAAAATCACAAGGAATACATCCATAAGCTGAGTCACATACAGAGAAAAGTGATCAGAAACCATAATATATGAGCAAAATATCAGTAGGGTAAAAAAAAAAATACTCAAAGCATTGTGAGGCGCAAAAATCTCATTGAGTTCATTTTGTGCTCGCCATCAGGGCCATGGAGTCTGCTTTATATGTCCTGGTCTCTATGTCCGGTGGTACTCCATTGGAGAAAACTAGTCTTTGCTTTGAGAGAGTTAATCAGGGAAGGTAGTTTCTGGGTTATAGATAGGGGGTTGTGTCCGCCTCCCCTTGCAGTGCCAGGACCCCATCTGGCTTAGAGCTGTGCACGTCCTGGGCATGTTGACACAGTCTCTATGACTTGATTTCTGCACCAGTCCTGTTGTGGCTAGAAGGCCTTGTCTCCTTGGTGTCTTCCATTTCCATTGGCTCTTACAGTCTTTCCACCTCCTCTTCCATAGGGTTCCCTGAGCCCTGAAGGGAGGGATTGGATGGAGACATCTCAGTTAGGACTGAGTGCTCCAAGGTGAGAGGGAATAACTTTAAAAATAGCAAATGCAAGCAAATGAGACCTTCCTACACTAATTGGTTTTGAAAACAGAGGCAACCACTGCTATCCTCAGCACATTAATGAGCGAGGGCACAAAGCAAAAAGGTGGTTTGAAAATATGACACAGGGCTCTCACTGGCCTTGCCTCAATTTCTCCATCATTCAGATGTCCTGTAGCTTTCATAACCAAAAAATTACTGCATGTGTACTATTATTATTATTCACTCATTTGTTCATACTCATGATTACCTCATGGACTCTGTTTTAATCATTAGCCAAAAAGTAACATACTTAAACATTGTCATTCTTTATTTCTTAAATTTTGTGGTACTGAGAATAGGACCCAAGGCCTCAACATCCAAGCAATTGCTCTACCACTGAACTATCAACTATTACTGTCCCCATGTCATACTTAATTGGTTTAAGTGATTTTAATCTAAGTTGATAGATTGTCTTCCTTCCTGTCATATTTATAACTGAATAATGTCTAACTGATGATATTTACATGTTAATTGACCCTTTTACTAACTTTCACAATAGAATCAAAACCTATCAACATCAAAATCAATGACACGACCCATGGATCTTTTCACCATCTAACTATAGGACTATTACCAGCAGAGGTGGTAACTCAAGTTACTTTGCTTTGGATTTTTGAGTCTAAGGTGTGTGGTATTTACTGTGCATAAATTGTAGGTAGTGGTGACCAGATATTTTAATTAACTAAAGTCAAACTTTGTACAATACTATATGAGATCACATATTTATGATTGGTTACAACTGTCTTTTCCTGATTATTGTAAGCACATCACAACTCTACTGTAATTATCGCTCACAGGTGTAGCTGTGACCTTAGCAACACAGTCAACCTTAGAGCTGAGGATGACTCAGGGTCCATCCACGATCTGGAGTTGGCCTTTCTGAGAAGTACAGAACAGACAAGAAAGGACTGGGATGCTGTTCAGTGGTCATTTAATGTACTTTCCAACTATTCAGCCATGTTTGCCTTCTCGTAAAAACGGAAAAATACTCAATTTTATGCTAACTCACAATAAGAATAGTGCCCATTACCTTTATAAGCATATCATCAGACAAAAGGAATATATTGGCACTATTACTAAAAAAACACTTCCAAAATATAGTAGTAATTACCTCCATTTTATTCTATAATTTTTAACAATACTATAAAGCTCTCTTATTTGTATTTTTAATCTTCTGACTCTATTGATTCTTCATGGATATATTTGCAATATAAGCATAATTCAGTAATACTGTGAGCAACGATATAATGCTGCCTCTATTCTCTATCTGTGTAAAGGAACACTTCTAAGAGCCAGTGTGGACTTCTGAGTACCAGAACTGCAAACACAGTGGTCATCACTGATACAAGATAGGTCCATTTTCGTTAACTTATACATTTGTTT
Source organism: Meriones unguiculatus (assembly GCF_030254825.1). NCBI lineage: Eukaryota > Metazoa > Chordata > Mammalia > Rodentia > Muridae > Meriones > Meriones unguiculatus. The sequence continues at coordinate 114,184,470 of NC_083355.1, read as the reverse complement.
ATTAATTAATCTGCCATTTTACTGATAACACTTAGGTGACTATGAATCACTAGGAGTTAAGAACAAGATCCTTAAGTCATCTACAATGCCTTTAAATACTTTGATAAGATCTTTTTTCTTTGTTCTAAATTTTGTAAGCACTGATTAATGAGTATAATATTTGATTGCTATTCTTATTTCTCAGTCAACCATAGTTGGTCTTAGTGGATTCTGGATGGTGCTTTTACCAATAGAAGAAACTTAAAATCCCTTTCAAGTAAGGCCAGGGGCTTGACAGTACTCACGTTGATCTCAGTGTTCCTGACACACAGAGTAGGAGGAAACTGTGGACTTGGTAATCAGAAAGCATCTACGCTGACAACACACATAAGAAAAATGTCAACAATTTATATTATATCCATTTATTCTTTCATTTCCCCTCCATGTTCTTAGTCACTTGGGTGGGAACTAAAATGTCTTACTTTGATTGACGTCATAAAACAGTAATAAATGCTCTGAACAAGGAAAGGACTCCATATACATTAAAATTCAGTAAATGCATTGTCCTTAGTTAGCAATACCATTAAGCCACTCATTTCTAAGTATGTATCATGGTGTCCATGCTTATTAGCATTTCTCAATTGGCATGATTCTCATGCTAAATGATACAGACCTGCTTTATCTTTATTTATATATTTCCATAACGGGTCTTTCATTGACCCATTTTTTTAATGAAAACTTAAAAATGTAAAATGTAAAAGACAACACCTAAGCATGTCTCAAAGGTATGACTAGACTCAGAGCATGCACACTAGATGCCATGAGGTGTGGAACTCAGACTCCAGACCAGTTGTCATGATCCATGCCTCATACCCAATAAGATGCATCACTCATCCAACCCTGGCCTCCAGTTTCTCTGATGAGCTTATATTGTTGTTGTTTATTAACTGATCATTCATTCACTAATAAAAATTACATAATTTAAAAATAATTTACATCTATATGTAAGTTCCTTTGCCTTGTGTTTTTATGTCTCCTGACCTCAATCTTACATTTAAAATATTAATTAGTCAAACAAGCATTTCATGGCCACATTATCCTTTGTTGTTCCGTGTTTGCTTTGTACTATTCTGAATTTTGTGGTTTTCTATTGTTGTTATTTGCTTAAACAAATAGGGAGGTAGAGGTAGGTAGAGTTGGAGGGGTGTGGCAGTGGGAGGAGCCTGGAGGATCTGACATGAAGAAGGCATTATGACACACATGCCATATTAACCATGTGGTCATGGTTGCTCTTCTGAGATGACAAGTACTTAAAAGGAACCCAGAAGAAAACATGAACACTGGCTGTACTCACACAGCATCTGTTCTATGAGCAGAGATAAGATCAGGAGCCTCGTGACCAAGGGAGAGTATGGAAATCAGCTTGGTGGGATTCATTCTGACTGTATAAAGCAAAGGAGATCATAAAAAGATTGGCATTATGCTTCCTTATCATTGTATCTTTCTTCTAATCGCCAAAATATGTTACACAACTATCTATCCTTTTTTGATAGAACACAGTCTCATGGCTATGATTCTACTAAGTACACTGAATAAATTTTAAAATGTGGCACCCTCACTGATCATGTCTGATGGAATAATGTGTTTGGGATATAGTTTTAGCACTCTCGCCGCAAATTATGACTGCAAAATGTCCTATAATTTATATTTTTTAGCTTTTATGTAATTGTAGGGGTGGACTACTCTTAACATCTGTCACGGAGATGACAGGAATATTATACGTATTTTATGATGTGGACCTCAGACTCCCAGACCTGTAGTCACGATCCACGACACATACGGCATCAGTGGTCATCATAGATCCAGCATCAGGCTTCCGCCCCTCTATTAATTTATGCGGTTTTATTGAGAAACTGATTGTTAGTATTATTTCGACATTTACGAATCATGGGACTCTATGTCAGAGCTCCACAGGATTGACTGTTGTTACACATTCTTAACCTGGCAGAACTTTGTATTTCATACCTATGCCGCATTAACGTTGGTCCGGAGCCGGGCTTCCCAGATCAGCAACGCAGGGAGCAGCCTGCCACCGTAACCCAACCGATGTAAGAATGCTGGCAGTACTCACACTGTGTCTATATTACATTGTGAACTCAGGAACAATGGAGAATGTGGGATTCATCTTGGGGATTTTCATTCTGAGAGTATAAAGCAGAAGGGATTAGAGCAAGTTTGGGTTCTGTGTTTGGTTATATTAGGATTCTTAATGTTGAGTTACATCTTATGTGGAAAATATCCTAACAATTTATTTTTGTTTATCTCTTAGCTGCTGCCAGGATCATGCCATTGTGCTAGATATTTTATGTGGACTTCAGACATCCATACTCAAGATCCAACTCAAGATCCATGAATCACATGTCAGCAGAGGTCATCACAGACTACCCCCTCTTTATTAATTAGGCATGATTACTGAACAATTGATTGCTAAACTTCATGTTTCACCAACATTTCCCATCTTTTGCCTGCTCTAGGGTCCGTTTTCTTTCTACTGAGATGCCTCATATAGTCTAGGTATGAGAGTTTGTGTGTGGTCTTATTGTAACCATGTTACATTGATATATATCAGGGAGGCCTGTTCTTCTCTGAAGAAAAATGAAGGGGGACTAAATCTAGGGGAGAGGGGAGGAATAGGAGAGGGGTGGCAACTGTGGTAAGGGTGTAATGTAGGAGAGAAGAATAGAAATAAAATAATAAAAACAAAAGAATTTGGCCATGGATGCTCTAGACAACAAGTAGGGTTTCACTAATAATCAGACTATATCTAGTACATTTTTGGAATGAAGCCTTAATTGAGAAATGACTTACTGAAACAATATTTATGTATTATATATAATTGTAAGAATAGAAAATGACTCAAGTCAGCTCCTATGTTCTATAGTCATGATCCACAACTCATACGGCACCAGTGGTCATCAGAGATCCAACATCCTCCTTCCTCTCTATTAATTTCTTGATGTATATTGAGCAACTGACCAATTGTGATATTAAAATAATTATGAGGCATAAAAATTAAAAAAAAAACCCACAAGATTTTTTTAGTATAATTCAGAGATCTATAGGTTATTAGCCCTGTGGAATATTTTTTCCTTACACACTATTAAATTAGTCCTTAAATGATATACTGCCATAAATATGCCAGATGCCATATTTATTTTCTGGATGAGGTAGCTCCTCCAGATGATGAAAATTTTAACAATACTGTAAATAGGTATGAGTGGTGAAAACAAAAAAAAAAAAAAAGAAAGAAAGGAAAGCAAAAAAAGACAAAATGACTGTACTCACTCTGTGTTCCTATGAATACAAACAGTGGATCACAAAGGTCGTGGTGGAGAATGCGGGAAACAAGCTTGGGAATATCCATTCTGACAGTATAAAGAAGAAGAGAATATGCAAAGATTGGCATTCTGTTTATTTGTCCATACTTTTCCATGCTTGAAATTACCCCTCTCTTATCACTCACCTAAGTGTATAACAAACTAGGCTATGTCCTTTTTGAGAAACCCAGCAGCCATGGCTCTGACCCTACCAATGTGAGTTGGTGTGGCAAGGCATCCTCAGGCATCAAGTACGAATGAGCTACTGCTTGGTGTATATTTTTACTGTTGTAGAAGTGAGCTACTCTTAATATCTGTCACTGAGATGATGGGGATATTCTAGGTATTATATGATGAGGACCTCAGACTCTGAGACCTGTAGTCATGTTCCACGACTCATACTGCACCACTGGTCATCACAGATCCAACATCAACCCTCCTCTATTATTTTATGCACGTTTACTGAGCAAATGACTACTTGTAATACTGTGATATTATTACTCATAAGTATATCAGGAAAAGGTCTATGAATATACTGAAAACTCAGATTATTTTGACACAATGAGGGTCATTGCAAATTCTTTATCTGACAATTGCATGGTGCTTCTCGGACACGCCACATTTAACCTTTGGCTGCTTTTCTAGGGTGGTATTGGTGTTCCTTCATCAATACAGGAACAGCCATTGAAAGCAACACAAACCAGCACAAAAACACTGAATGTACTTACACTGTGTCAGTATAACGAACCCTAAGAGCTGATCACGAAGCCCACAAGCAAGAGAGAGTGGGGAAATCATCCCGGGGGGGGGAACCCATCCTGAGAGTACAAAGAAGAGAGAATACGGAATGACTGACATTCTGGTCACTCATCCATGTACTCTGCTTACCTGCCTCACTCTTGTCAGTATGAATGACACTATGAGAAAATATAACACTAAACACAGCTGTGACCCAATCAATAATATTAGTTATAAATTCTCTTTATATGGCATGCTCCATCATACTGTCTGAAGGAATGATTGATTTTTTTTTATTGATCATTAGTACACTTTCTGTGTAGTTACATCTTAGTTGGAAAAAACACATTAACATTTAAAAAAATTTTATCTTCATCCAATGATAGAAGTAGATGATCCCTCACATTTCCTGGTCACACTGACTACCTTATTCACAACAACTTATTAATTTAGCAAGGTTGTGTTAAACACTGTGTTTCATTCGCCTGATATATTAACCTTTGGCCATAGGTGCAAAACCAGATGACAATTCGGTTTTATCAATAATGTGACCAGTTTTTAAAAGTAACTCCCAGCAAGACACGAAAACTGACTATACTCACCCAGTATGAAGAAGAACAGGTCACAAAGCTCACGAGCCAGAAAGAATGTGTGTGCTAGGTTGGAAATTTCAACTCTGGAAGTACAAAGCAACAGATAATATAGAAAGATTGACATTCTGTTTACTTATCCATGCATTCTGCCTTTCTCTATCATCCTTCTCTACTTATCACTCATAGAAGTTTATAATATATTATTGAACTCTTTTTAAGAAAACAGTGATGGCTGTGACTCTACCAAGAACACTGTGTGTAATTTGTAATTCATGTGACATGCGAGTAATAAAGTCTGAATGAACTACAAAGTTTGGTAATACTTTTCAGACTCCCAGACCTGCAGTCAGCATCCACTACTCATACAGCACCAACAGTCATCAGATATCCAGCATCAGCCCTCCCCTCTATTAATTTATGCATATTCATGGAATTCCTTAATCATCCTGCCCGGTCACTCTTTGACTTCTGTTTGCAATATGCTTGTTGTATACAGCAATATGGATTAATTGGTAAATATCTTAGCAAATTATTTCCATTGTACTTATATTTTTATCTAATTTTAAAAGGACAATAAAACTTGTATCCACTGGTAGAATGATGGGTATAAGTTAGGTATTTTATGATGGAGACCTCAAACTCTCAGACCAGTACACATGGTCCACGGCTCATACGGTAAAGGTGGTCATCACAGAGGCAGCATCAACCCTCCTCCTCTCCATTAACTTATGAATGTTTATTGAGCCACTTATCAGTACCACAAAAATAAAAGCAAAGATCTCCGTACATAGGTAAAGCCCTGGAAATTATTTTGCTCTGTTGTGAACTTCTATTGCTACACATTTTTTTTTAATTTGAGAAAACATTTAGTGTGGTACTTCAAATACATGCTATACTAACTATGAGGCCATAACTACTCTTCTAGATGACTGCAAGAGATTCTTTAAAACAATGAACAGGATTCAAAGATATGCACACTGAGAATGCTGGTACCATATCTATCCTATGAACAGAAGCAGGGGATCACAACGATCATGACCAAGGGAGAACATGTAAAAATCATCACTGGGGTAGTCATTCTCAGAGGCCAAAGCAGAGTGGAAGATAAAAAGATTTGCATTCTGTATATTAATCATAAAATCTCCATGCATCAAATCATCCCTCTTCTTATACTCATCAGAATATATAATCCACTATTTTGAGTTGTTTTGAGAAAACAAATAGCTGCGGCTCTGACGCTTCCTATAATTTTACTGATTTCGCATGGAATTCTCAGCCATAAAGTTTGAATCAATTTTTGCTGCTAGATATATGCTTTACTACTTTTTGTGCAATTACAGTTGACTCTTTATTTTATTTTAGGCTTTTCAAAACAGGGTTTCTCTGTGTAGCCCTGTTTGTCCTGAAATTAACTCTGTAGACCATCCTGGCCTTGAACTCAGAAGTCCACCTGCCTCTGCCTCATGAATGCTGCAACTAAAGACATGTACTACCATGCCTGGTCAGATATTTTTTGATATGTAAAAGTAGATTATTCTTAAGATCATGAGTACACATGGACCTCTGTGTCTCCCAGAGCTACAATCATGGTGCAGGAATCATATGCCAATATTGGTCTTCATTTATTCAACAGTAGACCTCTTGTTTTGTATTAATTCACATATATTTATTGAGCAATCAATCACTCATATTATTGAGATGATTATGAATCAGAAAACTCTAAGGAAAAGATCTTTAAGTATACTTCAAAGCTCCTTGGGAACTTTCAACATGATGAGTATCTCTTTATTACACTTTCTTAATTTGACAAATTCCTTAAACATTAGATTCCATACACAAGCTCATTTAATCCTTTGTCATGGGTACTCCTCCAGAATGGTAAGGAGCATTGGTGTTCCTTCATCAATACAGGAACAGCCATTAAAAGCAACACAAACCAGCACAAAAACACGTGATACAGACACTGTGTCTGTATCACGAAGCCCACACACAAGGGACAGTGTGGAAATCCTCATGAGGGGGAAACCCATCCTGAGAGTACAAAGCAGAAGAGAATAAAAAAGACTGCCATGCTGGCCAATCATCCATGCACCCTATATCTGCCTCACCCCTATCTTCTCACTCTACTATGTATGTGTGACATTATCATGTGTTCTGCTTGGAAAAGCAAACATTACACACGTCTATGATCCCAAACACAACATTGCCTGTAATTTTACTTCATAAGGCTTTCTCAATCATTCACTCAAAATGAACCATTGTATTTTGTATATATACTAGCAGTCACATGTTTGGAATTTACATTTGAATTAGAAAGTACCTTGACAGTTTATTTTGTTTATGTTTGTACCCACAATGATTGAAGGAAACTATCACTCCTATCATCTACCAGGGTCAGGGGTATAAGCTGGATACTTTCTGAGGGGGACCTCAGTCTCCCAGACCTGTAGTCATGATCCACAGCTCATACGGCACCACGGGTCATCACAGATCCAACATCAGACCTCCTCCTCTCTATTGATTTATACATGTTTATTCAGTGATGATAGGTCACTGAGGTAATTATGAATCACAAAAATTTAAAGAAAGGATCCTTGAGTATAGTTTAGACCTATACAGGAACATTTGTCACACTCAGAATCTTTTTGTCACACATTATTAACTGAGCACAGTTTTGTGAAACATTGTGTTTTATCTACCTGTGATGGTCACCATTTGGCCATCCTTGCTTTTCTAGAGAGCGATTATGTCATTAGCACAGAGAGCAATTTTAGAAGCAACTGAAACCAATACAGGACCACTGACTATACTCACTCGGTTTCTAGTCTGTGAACATAAGTGGCAGATCACGAAGCTCTCAACAAAAGGACAACTTAGAAAATCAGCTGGCGGGAATCCATTCTGAGAGTGCAAAGCAGAAGAGAATATTCAAAGGTTGACATTCTGTCTGCTCATCCAGGCACTGTGCTTCCCTGTGCTAGCCCCTCTTCTCATCACTCATGTAAGTGTTCAGTACTGTATGATGTGTTCTTCCTAGGAAAACGAATGGCCATGGGCGTGGCTGCACCCAGAATATTGCCAAGGATTTTAGTTTACACATTATCCTACATCAAGAATATGAATGGACTTCTATGCTTGGCATAGATACTTAGTATTTTGCTGTGAAGTTATGATTTGAATTTGGAAAGGCTTAATTTAATTTGTATTTGATCCAATTTTATAATTATTCTGTTGCTAACTTGTGTCCATCAGATCATATGTGTGTGCTATTTTATGATGAGGACCTCAGACTCTGAGACCTGTAGTCATGTTCCACGACTCATACTGCACCACTGGTCATCACAGATCCAACATCAGCCCTGCACTTCTTTATTATTTTACGTATTTTGCTAAGCAGGCCCCATCCATACAGAACCAGCCCTTCAGACTCTAAATCAACACAACAACACTGACTGTACTCACACTGTATATACATATTGTGAACCCAAGTGCTGATCACAAAGCACAGGACCAATGGAGAATGTGCAAATCACATGGGGGTATCCATCCTGAAGAGTACAAAGAAGATGAGATTACAGCGAGTGACGCTGTGTTTAGTCATCTGTGCATTCAATCTGCTTTATCTCGCTTCTTTCCTCAGCCCTCCTCTAAGTGTGGTTCATACTACCATGTGTTCTTGAGAATTCAAATGGCTGTTGTTCTGATGCAAAGGAGCATGCGCTTTAATTATTGTTTGCAAGGCACCATCAATATTGCTATCAGAATAAACTTGACTTTGGTTTACTATATGTATTACTCTGGCCTGTGGAGATACTTCTCAATTACTAAAAGCTCTACCAATTTGCTTGTTGAGTGATGTATTATTAGAAATATTGAAATAACTATGATCCTCAAAAACCCAAAGACAAGATTCTTAGGGTAATTCAGCCCTTTACAGGATCTATTTAGTATTTCGTTAATCATACATTCATAATTTGGGAAAACATTGTTAAACATTTTCTTTCATATAGATACCACATTTACTGCTTGGACAAGGTTGATTGCTCTTCCAGTTGAATAACAAGAGAGTTATCAATAAAATAAATTATCTGTGGAAGTATCCCAAACAAAGGCATGCATATTGGCTACACTCAGGTCTCTATGGAAATACAGAGTGGCTCAGAAAGCCCATGACCAAGAAGGCAAGAATTGGGTGGGGTATACAGTCTAAAAAGAAGAAAGCAGCAGAGACTATAAAAAGATTGATGTTCTGTCTTCTTACCTCATGATTTCTGCCTGTTGGCCTTTCCTTTCCATTTTATCACTCACCTAAGTATACAATACACTATTATGTGGGGTTTTTTTGTTTTAGAAAGCAAGGCCATTCTCTAAGCATGGTAAGAATACTGCCATTAATTTTAGTTTCTGTAGCCACCTGTGTCATAAAATACGAATGTTTAACACTGTTTGCTATGTATTTTTAGTATTCTTGCTATGGAATAATGTCATGATTGGAAAAAATCTAACTGTTTACCTTGTTTATGTTTTTATCTGATTGTAAAAGCATACTGTTCCTAACATCCATCACTAAGGTCATAAGTATATACTAGATCTTTTATGATGTGGACCTCAGGCTCCCAGAATTAGTCATGATCCATGAATCATACACCACCACTGGTCATCACCGATCCAACATCAGCCCTTCTTCCTAGTAATTTAAAAGTATTTATCATGAAATTGATCACAAATACTATTGAGATAATTATGAATCACAAAAATATAAAAGGATATCTGAGGATACCTCAAAGATCATCAAGATTTTGCCCAAAAAGGCAAAATTTTATATTTGAAACATATTTTGTTAAACCTTTGGCTCCTTTTGGTATTCTCAGATGACAAATAGTTCTTTATCAATACAGAGACAGCCACTAAAAGCTACACAAATGAACAGTGAGCATACTTACACTGTGTCCATATTATCAACTCAAAGACCTGATCATAAAGTTCAAGGCCAGGGAAGGATGGAGAAATCAGCATGGGGATATCCATTCTAAGAGTATAAAGCAGGATGGATTATAAACAGATTGACACTGGATAAACACAATCATGCATTCTGTCTGCTTGCAGGATCCCTCTCCTCTTACTACATTTAAGAATACAATATCACATTTTGAGCGTGTGTGGGTTTTTTTTAAGGTAACAGTAATGGCTCTGACGCTACATAGAATATGGCCTATCATTTTAGTGCATGTGGCATCCTAAATACTCAACTCTGATTGAATTACCATATACCATTGGTACTCTCTTTGTATGGTTATGTCTTGACTAGAAAACGCATTATTGATGACTTTCATGTTATGTTTTATCTAATTGTTAAAGTCAACTATTCTTAACCATCTGTTGCAAAGAGCATTGGTGTATGATACACAACTTCTGATGTGGACCTCAGTCTCCCAGACCTGTAGTCATGATCCACAGCTCATACGGCACCACGGGTCATCACAGATCCAACATCAGACCTCCTCCTCTCTATTGATTTATACATGTTTATTCAGTGATGATAGGTCACTGAGGTAATTATGAATCACAAAAATTTAAAGAAAGGATCCTTGAGTATAGTTTAGACCTATACAGGAACATTTGTCACACTCAGAATCTTTTTGTCACACATTATTAACTGAGCACAGTTTTGTGAAACATTGTGTTTTATCTACCTGTGATGGTCACCATTTGGCCATCCTTGCTTTTCTAGAGAGCGATTATGTCATTAGCACAGAGAGCAATTTTAGAAGCAACTGAAACCAATACAGGACCACTGACTATACTCACTCGGTTTCTAGTCTGTGAACATAAGTGGCAGATCACGAAGCTCTCAACAAAAGGACAACTTAGAAAATCAGCTGGCGGGAATCCATTCTGAGAGTGCAAAGCAGAAGAGAATATTCAAAGGTTGACATTCTGTCTGCTCATCCAGGCACTGTGCTTCCCTGTGCTAGCCCCTCTTCTCATCACTCATGTAAGTGTTCAGTACTGTATGATGTGTTCTTCCTAGGAAAACGAATGGCCATGGGCGTGGCTGCACCCAGAATATTGCCAAGGATTTTAGTTTACACATTATCCTACATCAAGAATATGAATGGACTTCTATGCTTGGCATAGATACTTAGTATTTTGCTGTGAAGTTATGATTTGAATTTGGAAAGGCTTAATTTAATTTGTATTTGATCCAATTTTATAATTATTCTGTTGCTAACTTGTGTCCATCAGATCATATGTGTGTGCTATTTTATGATGAGGACCTCAGACTCTGAGACCTGTAGTCATGTTCCACGACTCATACTGCACCACTGGTCATCACAGATCCAACATCAGCCCTGCACTTCTTTATTATTTTACGTATTTTGCTAAGCAGGCCCCATCCATACAGAACCAGCCCTTCAGACTCTAAATCAACACAACAACACTGACTGTACTCACACTGTATATACATATTGTGAACCCAAGTGCTGATCACAAAGCACAGGACCAATGGAGAATGTGCAAATCACATGGGGGTATCCATCCTGAAGAGTACAAAGAAGATGAGATTACAGCGAGTGACGCTGTGTTTAGTCATCTGTGCATTCAATCTGCTTTATCTCGCTTCTTTCCTCAGCCCTCCTCTAAGTGTGGTTCATACTACCATGTGTTCTTGAGAATTCAAATGGCTGTTGTTCTGATGCAAAGGAGCATGCGCTTTAATTATTGTTTGCAAGGCACCATCAATATTGCTATCAGAATAAACTTGACTTTGGTTTACTATATGTATTACTCTGGCCTGTGGAGATACTTCTCAATTACTAAAAGCTCTACCAATTTGCTTGTTGAGTGATGTATTATTGGAAATATTGAAATAACTATGATCCTCAAAAACCCAAAGACAAGATTCTTAGGGTAATTCAGCCCTTTACAGGATCTATTTAGTATTTCGTTAATCATACATTCATAATTTGGGAAAACATTGTTAAACATTTTCTTTCATATAGATACCACATTTACTGCTTGGACAAGGTTGATTGCTCTTCCAGTTCAATAACAAGAGAGTTATCAATAAAATAAATTATCTGTGGAAGTATCCCAAACAAAGGCATGCATATTGGCTACACTCAGGTCTCTATGGAAATACAGAGTGGCTCAGAAAGCCCATGACCAAGAAGGCAAGAATTGGGTGGGGTATACAGTCTAAAAAGAAGAAAGCAGCAGAGACTATAAAAAGATTGATGTTCTGTCTTCTTACCTCATGATTTCTGCCTGTTGGCCTTTCCTTTCCATTTTATCACTCACCTAAGTATACAATACACTATTATGTGGGGGTTTTTTGTTTTTTTGTTTTAGAAAGCAAGGCCATTCTCTAAGCATGGTAAGAATACTGCCATTAATTTTAGTTTCTGTAGCCACCTGTGTCATAAAATACGAATGTTTAACACTGTTTGCTATGTATTTTTAGTATTCTTGCTATGGAATAATGTCATGATTGGAAAAAATCTAACTGTTTACCTTGTTTATGTTTTTATCTGATTGTAAAAGCATACTGTTCCTAACATCCATCACTAAGGTCATAAGTATATACTAGATCTTTTATGATGTGGACCTCAGGCTCCCAGAATTAGTCATGATCCATGAATCATACACCACCACTGGTCATCACCGATCCAACATCAGCCCTTCTTCCTAGTAATTTAAAAGTATTTATCATGAAATTGATCACAAATACTATTGAGATAATTATGAATCACAAAAATATAAAAGGATATCTGAGGATACCTCAAAGATCATCAAGATTTTGCCCAAAAAGGCAAAATTTTATATTTGAAACATATTTTGTTAAACCTTTGGCTCCTTTTGGTATTCTCAGATGACAAATAGTTCTTTATCAATACAGAGACAGCCACTAAAAGCTACACAAATGAACAGTGAGCATACTTACACTGTGTCCATATTATCAACTCAAAGACCTGATCATAAAGTTCAAGGCCAGGGAAGGATGGAGAAATCAGCATGGGGATATCCATTCTAAGAGTATAAAGCAGGAGGGATTATAAACAGATTGACACTGGATAAACACAATCATGCATTCTGTCTGCTTGCAGGATCCCTCTCCTCTTACTACATTTAAGAATACAATATCACATTTTGAGCGTGTGTGGGTTTTTTTTAAGGTAACAGTAATGGCTCTGACGCTACATAGAATATGGCCTATCATTTTAGTGCATGTGGCATCCTAAATACTCAACTCTGATTGAATTACCATATACCATTGGTACTCTCTTTGTATGGTTATGTCTTGACTAGAAAACGCATTATTGATGACTTTCATGTTATGTTTTATCTAATTGTTAAAGTCAACTATTCTTAACCATCTGTTGCAAAGAGCATTGGTGTATGATACACAACTTCTGATGTGGACCTCAGTCTCCCAGACCTGTAGTCATGATCCACAGCTCATACGGCACCACGGGTCATCACAGATCCAACATCAGACCTCCTCCTCTCTATTGATTTATACATGTTTATTCAGTGATGATAGGTCACTGAGGTAATTATGAATCACAAAAATTTAAAGAAAGGATCCTTGAGTATAGTTTAGACCTATACAGGAACATTTGTCACACTCAGAATCTTTTTGTCACACATTATTAACTGAGCACAGTTTTGTGAAACATTGTGTTTTATCTACCTGTGATGGTCACCATTTGGCCATCCTTGCTTTTCTAGAGAGCGATTATGTCATTAGCACAGAGAGCAATTTTAGAAGCAACTGAAACCAATACAGGACCACTGACTATACTCACTCGGTTTCTAGTCTGTGAACATAAGTGGCAGATCACGAAGCTCTCAACAAAAGGACAACTTAGAAAATCAGCTGGCGGGAATCCATTCTGAGAGTGCAAAGCAGAAGAGAATATTCAAAGGTTGACATTCTGTCTGCTCATCCAGGCACTGTGCTTCCCTGTGCTAGCCCCTCTTCTCATCACTCATGTAAGTGTTCAGTACTGTATGATGTGTTCTTCCTAGGAAAACGAATGGCCATGGGCGTGGCTGCACCCAGAATATTGCCAAGGATTTTAGTTTACACATTATCCTACATCAAGAATATGAATGGACTTCTATGCTTGGCATAGATACTTAGTATTTTGCTGTGAAGTTATGATTTGAATTTGGAAAGGCTTAATTTAATTTGTATTTGATCCAATTTTATAATTATTCTGTTGCTAACTTGTGTCCATCAGATCATATGTGTGTGCTATTTTATGATGAGGACCTCAGACTCTGAGACCTGTAGTCATGTTCCACGACTCATACTGCACCACTGGTCATCACAGATCCAACATCAGCCCTGCACTTCTTTATTATTTTACGTATTTTGCTAAGCAGGCCCCATCGATACAGAACCAGCCCTTCCGACTCTAAATCAACACAACAATACTGACTGTACTCACACTGTATATACATATTATGAACCCAAGTGCTGATCACAAAGCACAGGACCAATGGAGAATGTGCAAATCACATGGCGGTATCCATCCTGAAGAGTACAAAGAAGATGAGATTACAGCGAGTGACGCTGTGTTTAGTCATCTGTGCATTCAATCTGCTTTATCTCGCTTCTTTCCTCAGCCCTCCTCTAAGTGTGGTTCATACTACCATGTGTTCTTGAGAATTCAAATGGCTGTTGTTCTGATGCAAAGGAGCATGCGCTTTAATTATTGTTTGCAAGGCACCATCAATAGTGCTATCAGAATAAACTTGACTTTGTGTAGTCTATGTTGGTATTACTCTGGCCTGTGGAGATACTTCTCAATTACTAAAAGCTCTACCAATTTGGTTTTACTAATATTTTTATCTAATTGTAGAAAGAAGCTACCACACATATCTTCTGTCAGGGTTCTGGGTAAAAGCTAGATAATTATTCAGAGGACATCAGACATACACCATCAATGGTGATAATAAATAAAAAAAAAATTAATCAGGCCTCTCTTCCCTATAAAATTCTAAATGCTTGTTGAGCGATGGATTACTGGTAATATTGACATAACTATGATCCTCAAAAACCCAAAGAAAAGATTCTTAGGAGAATTCAGCCCTTTACGGGAACTTTTTTTGTTAATCATATATTTTTAATTTGGCAAAAATTTTCTTTTATATAAATGCCGTATTTACTATTTGGACAAGGTTGATTGATCTTCCAGTTTAATAACAAGGATGTTATCAATAGAATAAACAGTCTTTGGAAGTATCCCTAACCAAGGTAGTCATGATCCGTGTCTGATACACAGGAAGTGGTCATTATTGATCAAACACCTGCCCTCCTCTTCTCTCTTATTTTATTTGTGTTGATCGCTAGTATTATTGAAATTATTATGAGTTAAAAAATACAAGGACAAGATCTTTGAGTATATTTCAGACCTTCTCGGAACTTTTAGCATGATGAGTATCTCTTTTGTTACATATTGTTAATTTCTCAAAATTTTTGTGTTTGATAAGCCTTGTGTTTGATTAACCCTTTAGGGATAGTTGCTTCTTTAAGCTGGTAGTTATTTGTCAATACAATGAACTACTTTGCAAACAAAACTAACACAAGAAGAGTGACGATACTTACACTGTATCTATACTACAAACACAAGCAGCTGATCAAGAAGATCACAACCAAAAGCCAGTGTAAAAATCAGCCTGGGGGAGGGGTATCCATTCTGGGAGTACAAAGCAGAAGAAATTACAAAAACCATGGACGCCGGGCTCACTCCTTCCATGAATTCTCTCTGCTTCTCTTTCCCCTTTTATCTACGTGTACATTAGACTATATCTTATTCTTCTGAACAAAACAAATAGCTGGGACTCTGACCCTACTAAGAACATTGGCTATAATTTTAGATCATTTAGCAATCTCAGATGTACTGTCAGTAAAACTACTTTGTTTTAGTATATTTGATTGGTACTCGTCCTGTGGGGTCACATCAAATTTAAACATGCCTTTCCAACTTTTTTCATTTTTTTATCTAATTGCAAAAGTGGACTATCATTTTTATCTGCTGCTAGGATTTCATATATAATCTAAATATTTTATGATGTGGACCTCAGACGTCCAGACATGTAGTCATGATCCACGAATCATATGCCACCCATGGTCATCATTGATCCAACATCATCCACATCCTCTATTAACATATATATAGCTATAGAGCAATCAGTCAATAGTGCTATTAAGATAATTATGAAGCACAAAAATATCCTTGAGTATACATCAACAATCTACAGGGCCTTTTCTTCTGCTACCATTTGGTTCATTAAAAATTATTAATTTGGAAAATGGTGTTAAATATTGTTTTCTACAGAAGCTTTACCTACCATTTGAGCAAGGTGGGTCTTCCAGAGGACGAGTAGCATTTCAACAATAGTTGTGTGTAGTCATTCAAAGTAAGCAAAACCATGGCATGAACACTGACTACAGACAACTGTGTCTATCTTAGGACTCTCACAGCCAAGGAAGAATATACACTTCGGGTGAGGGCTATCGACTCTAAGACCACAAAGCAGAAGAGAACATGGAATCACTAATGTTCACTTTGTGCCTACTTTCAACTAGCCCTCTCCTTATCACTCTTCTACGTAACATTACAATGTTTGGTTTTTGAGAAAACAAACAGCCACGGCACTGAACCTAACAAGAACATTGACTATAGTTTTAGGGGATGTGCCATGGCATCCTCAGGCATCAAGTCCAGAGGAAAAACTGCTTGGTGTACATTTTTAGGACGCTTGCTGTAAAATTACATCGACTGAAAAAATGGCTTCCAATTTAATTGTACTAACATTTTCTTTAATGGTAAAAGTAAACTCCTCAATTTGTCATTAAGATGATGGGTATATACAGAGTATTTAATTCTATAGATCCCAGACTCTCAGAACTGTATTCACAACCCATGACTCATGGGGCATCAGCGGCCATCGTTAATCCAACATCAGCCCTCCACTTTCCTATTGATTTAGTTTATGACCCGATGAACACTACCACTACTGAGATAACTATGACTCACAAAGATCTAAGGAGAAGATCCTTGAATAAACTGAAGATTTCCAAAGATTTTTTTTTTTGCCATGATTAGTGTCCTTTTTATTGCACACCATTAATTATCTAGGAAAAAAAAAAACATTTCATCATTGTGTATACCCGTGTGCCATATTAACCCTCTGGCAAGGGCTGTTCTTCTCAAATGATTAGTGTGGTTCTTTAAATCAATACATGAACTGTCACTAAAAGAAATCATGACACAGCACAGGCATGTTGACTATCCTCCCACTGTGTCTATGCTCACATGAAAATGATAATTTGTAAATCGACTTAGGGAAAGTCCATTCTGGAAAAAAAAAAGCAGAAGAGAATATGAAAAGATTGGCATTCTATCCACTCATTCATACTCTCTGCTTGCTCGTCTTACTACTCTCTTTTTATATGAATTGCACTACAATGCTCTCATTGAGAAAACAAACGGCCTTTATTCTGACTCTACCGGGAACATTGCCTATAATTTTAATTCACGTGGCATCATCAGCCATCACATCTGAATGAAGTATTATGTTTGGTATATGTTTTAATAGTCTTGTGAAATTAAGTCTTGATTAGAAAATGCCTTTGAAATTTATTTTATCTAACTGTAGGTTATTTCTAATATTTGTCACTGACGAAAAGACTTTAAACTAGTATTTAATGATATGGTCCAGAGGACTCCAGACCTGTGGTCATAATCCACAAATGACATGACCTCAGTGGTCATCACTAATTCAACATCACCTCCAAATTCCCTAATAATTTCCAAATGATTACTGAGATAATTGTGAATCACAAAATAATCTAAGGACATTATTCTTCAGCTTACATCAGACATATATCAAGTAACTCTGACATTATACATTCTTGACATAGGAAAAATTTGCCAAATATTGTGGTCTCCCACATTTCACATTAAGCACTCTCTGTAATTATTCTTCCAAGTGATAACTAGGGTTTGGTCAATGCAGAGAACAGTGTTTAGAAGCAAGGCAAAACAAGACACGAGAGCTGAATATACTTACATGGAATCAATTCTACAAACACAATGAGCAGACTGTGAAGCTCAGATCAAGGGAGAATGCACAGGTCAGCTTGGGGTTATTCATTCTGAGAGTAGAAAGCAGAAGAGATTATAAAACAACTCACATTCTGTTTATAGACCCCTGCATTCCGTGACACTTTCTTTTAATCACTCATTTAAGTGTATTTTACAATATAATATGTTCTCTGCGAGAAACAAATAGCTATGGCTGTGACCTACCAAGCATCCTATTATTTTATTTGGCAGCCTCAATCATTCATTCTGAATTAACTACTGTGTTTGTTATGTAGTTTTAGGACTCTTACTGTGGAATTATCTCCTGCTCAGAAAACAACTGAACAATATTTAAAGTGTTCAATTGAAATAAAATAACATCACTTCCCACCTCTCTTTAACATCTATGTCCGAACACATACAGGTATAAGCTATACATGTAATAACACTGAACTCAGACACCCAGATGTGTGATCATGACCCATGACTCATGTGCAAACAGTGCTCATTATTTTTCCAATCTCAGCCCTATCCTTCTCTATGGACTTTGCTGAGATGATTATAACTGACAAGATCTAAGGACAAAAAGCCCCAGCATCTTTCGGCATAATTAGAATCTCTTTTGGTACACATTCTTAATCTGGGAAATTTTGTGAAACACTGTGTTTCATCCACATGTCGTGTTAACCCTTTGGGGATGGATGGTCTCCTCAGATGATAAGTGTTTTCTTTATTCTATCAGTACATGCACAGCCACAAAACCAAAATGAATCAACTAAAGAATATTGACTATACTCACAGAGTGTCTATATTATGATTCCAAGGAACTGATCATGAAGCTTATAATGAAGACAGGATATGTAAATCAACTTGGGGGGGGGGAAATCCATTCTGAGAGTGTAAGGAAAAGAAACAATAAAAAGATTTATAGTCTGTTCACTCATCCATGGCCTCTATTTCTTTGTCTTATTTCTTTCTTCTTGTCCATGTCTATATTATACTAACAGGTGTACTTCATAAGAAAACAAATAGCCATGGCTCTGAAAACAAAAAAACCATGAACATTGCCTTTAATTATGACTCATACAGACTCCTCAAACATGCATTGGTGTCTATTATTAATATTCTTCCTATGAAGTGACATCTTTATTGGAATATATGCTATAAATTTGTATTAATGTTTTAAACTAAATGTAAGAATAGATTAGTACTCATAACTACCAGAGTTGGGGGTGTAAGTTACATATTATGATGTACACCTCAGACTCCTAGACCGGTAGTCGTGATCCATGAATCATATGCCACCACCAGTCATCACTGATCTAACATCATCTCTTTTCTCTTAATTGCTATGTGTTCTTGAATAATTACTCATACTATTGAGATAATTATGAATCACTAAAATCTAACAGCATGATCCTCAAGTATAATTAAGACCTCCTGCACGATCTTTCCTCCTGTTGAGTATTTCTTATTATACAATCTTAATTTGGCAAATTTTGTTAAGCATTATGTTTCACACACTTGCATGTTTACCCCATCAGCAAGACTGTGCTTCCATATTCTACGTGTGTTCCATCAATACAATGGGCAACCTAAACCAAGGTATGAACACTAACAATACTCACACAATATCTATCCTACAAACACAAAGGCTAGATCGCGAGGTTCATTTCCAAGTGAGACTGTACGAAATCAGCTTGCGGGGCATCTTTTCTGAAAGTGTAGAGCAGGAGAGGTCATAAAACGAGTGATACTCTGTTCTCTTATCCATACATTCTCCCTACTTCTCTTGCCTACTTCTTATCCCTACGTGGTGGAGAAAACAAATGGTCATAGCTGTGACCATTCCTCCCATCTGTCCCTATGATCATGGGTAGACACTAGAGAGTTGTGATGTGAACCTCAGACTCCTAGACCTGTAGTCACAATCATAGACTCATACAGCACCCGCAGTCATCATGGATCCAACATCACCCCTCCTCTTCTCTGCTAAGTTCGGTACATTTATTGTTCAATTGATCACCAGTACCATTAAGGTAATTTTGAATCACACACAAAAAACAAAAAAAAAAACAAAAAAAAAACAAAAAAACTAAGGATAAGATCCTTGAGTATACTTTAAACCTCTACAGGATCTTTTTCAGTGATGAGTATATTTCTCATTACACGTTCTTAATTTGGCAAAATTGTGTTAAACATTGTGGCATGTTAAACACATGCCATAGCAATGTTGATAGCTGCTCTTCCTGGATGTTAAGTAGTCCTGTATCAATACAGGCACAGTCACAAAAAGCGACATAGATCAACCCCAGAGCACAGACTATACTCACACAGTCTCTATCCTGCATACACAAACAGTGTCTCTCAAACCTCAGGACTAAGGAGGAATGTGTCCATCAGCTTGGGGTATCCATTCTAAGAGTATAAAGCAGAAAAGAAATTATAAAAAGATCAACATTTTTCTTACTTATCCATGTATTCTGTCTGCTTCTCTTGCTCATTCTCTTTTATATCCCTCGTCTAAGTGTTCATATATATATGCTTAGCATCATTGCTCTGGAATTATGTCTTAATTAAAAATTTACTTCCAAATGTATTTCTACTTATATCTAATTGTAAAAGACTATTCCTAACATCTGTCAATAAGACCATAGTATACAGTAGATATATTATGATGTGAACCTCAGACTGCAAGACTTGTAGTCATAATCTATGACTCATACAGCACCCACGGTCATCATTGATCCAACATCAGCCATTCTCTTCCCTACCAATTTAAGCACATTTATTGAGCCACTGATCACAAGTACTACTGAGAGAATTTTGAGTCAATAAAAAAAAAAAAGGAACTAAGGACAAGATCCTTAAGTATCCTTCAATGTTCCTCAGTTTCTTTTGGAATGATAAAGACCTTTTCATCACAAATCCTTAATATGACACAACTTTATTAAGCCTTGTGTTTCAAACATACAAAATCTGCCACTACTGTTCTTCCTAAATTGCTCTAAAGCGCTCTTATTAATACAGTAAACACACTTTAAGTGCAACATTAGAATACAAAATGTAATTACACTATTTCTATATTACAATTTGAAACAGCTCATTATGAGGGTCATGACTGAGAGAATGTGAAAATCATCTTGGGAGCAGAATCCATTCTAAGATTACAAAACAGAAGAAATCAGAAAAAAAACCTGACCTTTTTTTGTTCATTCATTCATGTAATCTTCTTGCTTGCCTTACTGTCTCCTATCACTCATCTAAGTATGTATTAAGAATAAAAACACTAGACACAGGTCTGGCTACACAAAAAACTGACCTTTTTTTGTTCATTCATTCATGTAATCTTCTTGCTTGCTTTACTGTCTCCTATCACTCATCTAAGTATCTATTAAGAATACAAACACTAGACACAGGTCTGGCTATACAAAGTTGCTTATAATTTTACCTTATGTGAAATCCTAGGTCAATATATTTTAAATATATTAATAGTACATTGATTGTAGAATTGTTTTCCCATTTGTTTTACTTTAACCTATGAGTATTATTTACAGGCACTTGTGAGCTGCCATATTGGTAATTTAACCCAACTTGAGTCCTATGCAAGAGCATCAATCAAATTCTTTTTATCTACTGAGACATAGCTCAGGACCCTGAAATTATTTAAGTTGGAAAGTGCCTTACTAATATACTTTTTGTTAATATTTTTGCCTGATTGTAAAGGCTCATTCCTAGTGTCTGTCATGAATGTGAGGACCTTAGACAATTGGGACCAGTAGCAATGATCCACGGCTAAGATGACACCCAGAGCAATCACTAATCTAACAGTAACCCTCATCTATTCTATTAATCCCCATGTGTGCTTACTGAATACTGAATCATTTTACTAGTAATGGGGAGAGCCCTGTGAGTGGGAAAGACCTGGCAGTAAGACCCCAGAACGTTGCACGGCTGTTCATGCACCTCTCATCACATTATGTTTCACTCTTTCCTTAGCTATTGCTATTTTTTTACACATACTGACTAATCAGTATCCTATCTGACAGATATGCTGAACTTATCAGTCAGTACATACGCAGATATCATTTTGGAAGGCACCAAGAAATGACACAAAAATTAGTCTATATGCTCTGGACACATGGACCGTGAGAACAGAGAAGAAAGCAAACAACCTTGGAAACATGCATTCTGAGCGTAGAAAGCAGAAGAGATTAAAATGTAAGCACTGCATCCAATTATTTTTACATTTCTCTTTCAATGTCACTAATTGACAAGGAGTTCAATTCTACGGGAACCTTTTGGTTTTGTTTCTGTTTTTTCTTAAGAATGCTGAGCATGTAGAAGATCCTAACAAGCAGTTATATCAGTTACTTTTGCTGGAGTTTTAAAAAAGGTGACAGTTCATTTCTTTATATGGCTTTAGGGTACTGTCCTGGTTAGATCTTTGGTCAATGTGACACAAGCTAGAGTCATTTTGAAAGAAGAAACTTAAAATAAGAAAATGTTTCCACAAGACTGGCCTATAGGCCAGTCTGTGCTGCATTTCCTTGATGAATAATTGATGGAGGAGGGCCAGGTCCACTGCAGATCCCAGCACTCGGTACAGATGCTTGAGGGCTATGAGAAAGTAGACCAAGACAGTTCTGAAGGACAAGCTGAGTTGCTCCACGGTCTCAGCTTCAGGAACTACCTCCAGGTCTCTACCTTCCTTGAATTCCTCCCTGACTTTCCTTGATGAACATAAGCTAAAGATTAAATAAGTTCTCTTCTCCTGAGCTGCCCTTGCTCATGGTACTGATCACATCAACAGACACTCAACGTAAGGTATTTTATGCAGAATTGTAAAATTTCTGCCATGTATTTATTTTCCTAACTGTCAAAGAAGAACAACTGTCTTTGCTTTTGGGGCTATTTGTGCAATGATTCCTTAAGTAGTCTGAGGCATAAAAATATAGTGAAAATTGATTAACACACACATCCATGACTGTACCTAACATCTGTACCTAGAAGCCAAAGTATAAAGCACAGGCTTAAGACGTAGATCTCTGTGACCAGTAGTCACAGTCCATGATTCACATGCCACCAGAGCCCTACACATTTTCATTAATTTCTACATTTGTCTACCGAAATCCTTATTGCTTTGTAATAATTAGATAACCAATTCGATTTATAAGAGCTTACAACTGATATTCTTAAATAGGCTTTAAGCTATATAAAGGATCTTTGCTCATTCAGTGTGTCATCATATCCATCCTCATTTTAGAGACATTAATAAAATTTGAAATGTTACATCTATCATTAAGCATGGGTGTCATTCTTGAGTCATATGGAATTCATTTAAGAATAAGGAGAATTGATCATATTAATCCAATAACATGAACTATATTTACAGTCTCCTGTGTTCTCAAGGCCCAATGCCCAAGGCTAGCCATGGACCTCCTGGCAAGGGAAGAAGGGTAACCTGGTTTGAGAATATCACATACAGATGAAAAAAAAAAGATTGGGCAAATAATTACATTTTAATCAATGATATTTGTATTGTTTGTTTTATCCTTCGCTAATCTAATTGCATGAAAGCTGAAACTTTCTTCTGGGGAAAATAAATATGAGACTTGGGTCCATACTATAAGAACGAGACTATCATTTTAAAACTGGACAAGGATCTGGTCAACTTATTTGTAACGGACTTCTGAAATTTGTGTGTACTATTAGTATACTCTGACATTATTTTCATACTATGAGACTACTATGCCCTTTCTTATTTCTTCTGTACTAGTCTACTTATAAAACCAAAACTAAAACAAATGAATATAAGATGACATACTATATCACTGCTAATTTCTATCCCACAGCTGGACACTACATGTGTTCTGCTGTGGACCTGAGACTCTCACACCTATTGTCAAGATCCACACAAGATGATGATCATACATCATCAGTGATCAGCACTGATCCAACATTGCCCCTTGCCTTCTCCTACCCTCTTTGTATTTATATTTCACATTTGTCTCACTTGAGTAAACATGTAAATACAAATACTTGCATGAATGTTCATCCCTCAATCCTAGCACTAGATCCACAACGTCTCAATAGGCCTGATAGGAACCTATGCCTGCCTCTACCAAGACAGCAGTGTCTTATCAAGGCCCCTGAAAACAAGACAAAAACTTTGACTTACATCAGTTGCTGAACTCCTTACACAGAGGGATAGCGCAGCCATGGACCTCTCATCCAGGAAATGATGTGTTAATCAGCGTCCATCCAGGGAGTACAAAGCAGCAAAGATAATAAAGAGTGTGTCCAATTACTGTGACATTTTTCCTTTTGTTGTTTGAGATTCAAATTGTTGTAATAGTTTTCTTACAAAATCAAGTAGTGTTTAAAATCAAGGCTTTGACCATCACAAAGACTTAAGCCATTAATTTTACTGTATAGATCACCTCGGATAAAGGTGATATAAACCTTTAAGCTAATTCACTCTAAATAGATTTTTGCTGTATCTTAATATGTGGTCAAATTTTTTTTTTCATAATTGCTCAATGCCCTAAAGAACTTATCTGCATTTGGGTGTTTATTTATGTCACGATTCAATGATCAACTATAAAATGATGAGAGTTTGTGACTCTAATCCCTAATATATATTGCACGTGCCCAACATTTAAGCGCACCATGAGAGGGGTTTTGAGACATCTTACGCTATGGACCTCAGACCTCCAGTGATGTAGTCATCGTCAGTGACTTATAACCCCGAAACCCCTGTCATCATCGGCCCATTTTACACTTCCTCTTCTCCAGCAACAGAATGCATGTTGATAAACACATACATTCATTAACAGTTCAAATGGGAAATAATGATTTTATTTTGTCCTACACTGGTATCCTTGGCTGGATACATTTTATACTCTATAGTAACATAGAGCATGGAACTGACCAAAGCAAGAGCAATAATTTGGAATATTACTCACACAGGTCTTGTGGCTTCATGTGAACATAGAAGGAAGGTATAGAGTATATGAGCATGGGCCTGTGTTTAAATTCAGACAGGAGCCACTGGATCTGTGGGATGAGTACACAGGATGATGATCACCTGATGAACTCATTTAAGGAAACTTTGTAGAGCCTTTTCTGGAGGAAGATATAAACCTATGGTATACCTATGTGTTTTCTTTAGTAAGATTAAGTCTTTGGATCTGGTTCAGTGTGTGGTAGATATTTTTTTTAATTTTTAAATCAAGTTTTAAAAATTGACAATGTTGATAGTCACTTATTGTTCCCATATCTAGTGACCTCAAATGAGAGTTGAAACATTCCCGATTCACGTGTTTTTTAAGAACTGAAAGCACAAATTACATACATGACGAGAGTTCTACATTGTGCCATATACACTGACTGATACCTGGATAACCGAGAGTTCTACATTGTGCCATATACACTGACTGATACCTGGATAACCTGGATATTTACTTACTGAATGGCTAACTGCTCAACACATAACAACAAATCACAAAAACCAAGCCACAAGTATCTTAAATTAGATGTAGGATTTCAGAAATCCACTAACCTCAGGCTAGGGGTCTTATGTCCACATCAGAAATCCTTAGAAACTGTGCCATTGTACACTGACTAATTCAGGCATTGTGAGTCCATTCTGGGAAATAAAACATAGGTTATGATAATGGAACCACTGTGGTTCCTTTTTATATCCTTTATATCCTGGTTATCCTTTTTATAGATGAAGTCTTACTAAGTACACATAGATAGTAGGATGAGAATTATTAGGTTAGAATGGGCCTAGTTTTTCTCAGTTAATTTTTACTCCCTGAATAACAAATAGAATTAAATCTATTTAAAAAGAGAAATTATTTTTGTCTCTTATAGTAGTTCTCCATGGGACAACAGTGTGTGTTTCCTTAGGAAATAGGATAAATATGGATGAGTTTAACCTGAGGGATCATGCCACAGGTCTTCGTGGTCAAGGACAATGGCAACCATTATTCTGTGTGTGTAATCATTGAGTGATGACCTACTTGTGTATATATTTGCTCATCCATCTCTTTTGTCATATATCATATTTCAGAAGAAATTGAGAAAGTCACAAGTTAACAACACAGAAGAAAAAACAGCATCTACCTATAGACAAACATCCCAAGCAGAGCTACAAGTGATGGCTCACACAATCAGAGAGCCCAGAGGGCTGAGGCAGGAGAATGATAAACTGGAAGCCAGGCAAGACTGCACCATGAAATAAAGAAGATGGTAGTCAGGAGTGGAGGGAATGCTACAGAGGGGAACCAAGGGAAGTCAAGAGTGAGGGGAGAAAGGAGGGAATGACAAAGAAACAAAGGAGTCAGTGAGGAATGTAAGCAAGGATTTGAAAGAGAATACGAGAATGAGAGAGAATAGAATAGAGAAAGAATAAGGTGAGGGATTAAGGGAAGGAGGAGAGAGAACACAGAGGGAGACAAAAGGAAAGTGAACCTAAGAAAGGGATTAAGAGGGTACACCTTGAGATTGTTTTTAAGATTACAGGAGACAAGAAAAGAGAAAAGAACAGTGGAGAGAAAAAAGAAGGGACGAATCAGATGGAGAGAGGAAAATGAGGATGCTTTAGAAGGAGAGAAGGAGAGAGAAAGGCATGTAAGGAGTGGGGGTGGGGAGGCGGGAAGGAATAGGAGACAGGCTGAGGAAGGGACACAAAAACAATGCACAAAGCTGACAGAGCCTGAGTCTTCTTTTTCTTACTCCACATCAATCTCCCTAGTGTCCATGTCCTCCCTTTGTGTCTATGCATGCATTAATCTTCATTTGCTCAATTGCATTTCATCTTGTCCATAGACTGAAAATCTGGACATTACATCGCAGCCAGAAGCACCTCAGTTTCTCTTAAAAAGTCTAACTGCATGCTTACCAACAAGGGTCAAGAGCTTCACCTCTGTATGCTGAACCATAGCACTTCAGAAACATTTGCAAAAGTAATTACTATTTTACTATTTGTTCTTTAAAAAGAACATTATCTTAATTTGCAAATAGGTTAGTATATAGTTTCACACGTTGGTCAACTGGAGATAATAATTATCACATGCAGAACAACGTCAAAGCCTACCTCTAAATTCCCTTCCCAGGCCCAAATGGATTAGCCCCTCACAAGCAGATTTTGGACTAACAGCATTCCTTAGTTTACACTTTAAAAACCCACGATTTTCTTATTCAAAGCCCCCACCTTTTATTTCCATTTTGTTTTCTGTGTTTCACTGATGACAAAATTTGTAATATACTGAGGGTATAGTTCAGTACCTGCCTGGTGCAGAGAAAGATAAAAGAGAGCAAAATAATGAGGGTCTACGTAATCCTAATTGTATTTCGAGAGCTACAGCCCACAGAGGAAGTGGGAGACTCGCTTTACATCCCCCGAGACAATATCTTCCACGACTTCATATCAAGTCAAGCTTTCCTATGACCAATAGCACAGGTTCTAAGGATTTCTGCTGTGGACATAGGACCCCGATCCTGAAGTTAGTGGATTTCTGAAATCCTACATCTAATTTAAGATGGTTGTTTCCTTGAAAATTAATACAAACATCATTGAAAAACTGTGAGGGGCCGAGTTTATTTGCCTTGTCTGGAGTCATGTTAGACTGGATTAACCATATACCTGTAACATAAGAAAAGGTCCTCACTGGCCTGCACGTTGGCTTGGTAATTGAGAAAATAATGTGTTTTGTCTATATTTATGAAACTCTTTATAGCTGTCAATGCAAATATATTGTGCAATATTAATACAAGATTATATATATATATATATATATATATATATATATATACATGTGTAATTAAATTATATTATTAAGCATGCTTTAGAACTTTGTTGATTCAATGGGTCATCAATTTTAATCTTATAGATATTAATAAACTGTGTCTATGACAGGTTGTATCTGTCATTAACTATGGGTGTCATATTTGAGTAATTTGTAATTCACTTAACAATAAAAAAAAAAAAGCAGCCAGAGTAACACAAGACCATGAACTGTACTTACATGGCCTACTGTGCTCCCAAGAACCTAGGCTGGCCATTGACCTCATGAGGCAGACAGAAAGGTAACTCAGCTTCAGAATACACACAGAGGTCAAAAGAAGAGATTATAAACAATAATAAACAATTATAAGTAATTATGTTATAAATTATGTTAGATTATACTCAATTACTTTTCATTCAACATCCCTTGCATTGTTTCATTTTATTTTACCCCCTGATTATATGAAGCTATAATACATTCTTTTTAAGAAAATAAACAGGAGACTTAGTTCTTACCCTAATAAGAATTTGGGCCACCATTTTAAACAGCACACAAAATACTCAGCTAAGGGGTCCTAGCTCTGGAGATTGACTTGTGGATTTCTGAACTTTGATATTTGTAGGTTCAAATGACTACTTGGCATTATTTTCGTAATTGAAGAACGCTTTGCTGCTTTCATTTATTATATTTTAATCTAATTATATAAATGAATTTAAACATGGGAACATAAAGATTACGGTAACACACTATATTCTGGAGTCATGAGGTACTGTAACAATTCACATGTTTCTTAATACAAGATTCTCATTGGCTTCACTAATAGAGATAATAATGTACTTTTTCTAGATAGAATAATGCTACTCCAATGGTGATTCCGCAGATACAGGACAATATATTAATGCCAGATTATATTATAGGTTCAGTAATAGAAAGATTAATTCATTTAATTTTAAAAATTAAACTGAGGATTGGGATTGAGATACAGTGAAAATTTGAACAGACACACACCTGCTCACCTGGAACATACTGTCAGCATAGACTCACAGGGAAGCCCTCTTCAACTGGGATTTTATTTAGTAAATAAGCAACTTAAATAACTATTTTGTTCTTTCCTTGGTGTAAAAAAAATGCAACACATCTCAAAACAACAAATACTTCTCCAAATGTTACTTGCCTCACAACATCGACCTTGATTAATTCATGGTTAGGATGCAATGCTTCATAAATATATTAGTAACGATTCTTGTTGCATTAAATACCTTTCTGGAAGAGGAATGACCCATTTGTTTGTGTTCATTTATAGGGTTCTTGGTTGATTTGTACAGTGCTTTAGTACACAGAAGACCAACAGTACAGCCATGTTATTTTTGATTGCTGGATTAAGCTCATATCCCAAAGAGATAATAAATGGGATTTTTCACAATGGACCTCAGAGCTACAGGGCTTAATCAAAGTCCTCCGTGCAGACACCCCAGGGTACTCCTCACTGATCCATAAAGCAATCTTTGACCTCTTTCTTTTTCTTTCAGAGACAGTTTTGTTTACTGACCCATTCCTTGCCTCACTGGCAGCAATAAAATAAATATTCATGAATTTTAAAGAAACAGCCAAGAACAATAAGTTCGTTTGGAGCTGAGGTCTCCTTATAGGTTCTTTTCTCAGTGCTTAGCTCTTTCCCTGACCTCTTTTTCCAGGGGCCTCCAGTGAACCATGGATGGATCAATTCGAATGCCTGCCTCATGGCCATTGCATCTGTCTCTCTTTCCTCTTCCTGTGTGCTGCTTTGGCTGTGCAGAGCTGCCCAATAGCACTTGGCAGGATAATGCAAACATGATAATAACTGCATCTCCAACACAGCGCCCCATAACCTGAGATAGATACGGAGTACTTGAAAGGTGGCCACTGCAACGGAGAAATTGAATTTTACATTTCACTTCACTTTAATTACTTTATATATAAGCAGCCATGTGTGTATGGCAGCAGCCATATTGGATGTGCAGCCTCAGATTCTGTGAAAAGATAACTTTTAAATAAACTGCAGTGCACAAATAAAAGAGTAATATATGCCGGTGGGATTCATAGCAATAGTTTCATAACATATTTGTATCATTAGTCTGCAGATGGCTAGGCTTAAGTAATTCAATAAGCACTACAAAGAAATCAGCCCTGATTGACAGGCATCTTTGATATAGTTTGTAGTCATAAAGTATCTTACCTGCAGCAGCAACAGGAAATGCCTCTTCTCAGAGCGAAATTCAGTCAGCTAGGGTCTCGATTCTGTGCTGTACAATACCAAGTTTTAAAATAATGAGCCATTTAGATTTAGATCATTTTACAAGACACTAGTTTGATACTAAAATATTCATGAAGTAAATTCCCATTTTTCTCATTGACCCAAGAATAGGTCACCTTTTTATTTATCTAGCTATTCATTTTAAATGGTAAACTGAACCAGGGTCAATCCATCACTTAGAAACAAGAATGATCAAGATTGTGCATACCTGCCTATGGCTCCCACCACAGAGGCAGAGCATAATCCCTTTCCAATTGAATATTTTTGAAGAAGGGAAAAAAAAAAAAAAAAAAGAATGACTATTCTGTATACTCAGCTAAAATGTACACATAGCACACATTTATCAAAAAATAAATCATAAAAACAGAAAATAAAATGAAACCTGACCTTTTTTTTTTTTTTTAATTTAAAGACAAAATAGTCTGGAGGCTTTCTTTTGTTTTTAGTGAGAGGCGGGGCGGAGACAAAGGGTCAGTATGTAGCTCAGGTTAGCCCAGAACTTGTGGTCCTTTTGCCATCTACATGGACATCCCTCCCGGGGTTCAGTGTTTTAAAAATGGGCAATGATGGTCTGTGCGATGCTTCATGAGGGCCCACACTCCCAGCTGTTTTAATATTGACCCAACTGTGTCTCTCATGCCTTAACAATTTCTCATTAAAAAAAAAAAAAAAGAAATCAGTCTATATATGCGTAAACTGATCATCCCTGGGCCAATACCCAAGAATCCTGACCGTCGACTCTAGTCCGGCTTCCTTGTTGGAACCACAAGGCCACTTTTCGAAGACAGACCTCAGAGTTTCGCTGTTTACATCTTTACTGCCACCTGCGATTTTGCGCTGGCCCGGTCTATGCCAGCAAGACTTATTCAGTGTGGAAGCCAGCATGGCATGTAGTTTGGAAAATGGCCAAAAAAGTTAAAATTTAACTAATCGGACTTTGCTGCTCATCATAAGAGAAATCTGAACATTGAGGTCTGTGCAACTCTTAGAGAAGGAGCTGTTCAAAGAGTTAGAAGGATTCATTCATTCATCATGTGTTTATTTCCTTTTTCATTTTACCTTTCGGAAACAGTCTCATTATATGGTTGGGCCTAGGCTGGAACTCACAGTAATCATCCTGCTCCCGCCTCACAAGTATTGGGATTACTTACAAGCAAACACCACCATGATTCTCCCCTGTCCATACTGGATTCAGACAGGGAGCTACTCTTTTCCTTACTTATAATAACAGCAACCATCTTCATGAACCCTCCTGAAAATGGGCCAAAGCATTAAGTTCCATTTGTGCTCGTCCACTCATTATAAAGTGATCTATGTTTCTCAGGCATGCTATGGTGCCACATTCTTTTCAGAAGAAAACTAGTGCGTGCAAGAGATCTGTTGAAATCACCCAGTTTCAGCGTTTGGGCTTTGACGACGCCCATGTTTCAAAGTTGTTAGTCTTTGAGGTTCTGTTAATTGTGCTGTTCATCGAAGGGCCTTCATGTTAGTGTGTTATTAGAATGCCTGTGCTGTTATTAATGGATGTGCCTATTTATATTAGTGTCACTACTCTGATATCATGCTGGATACGGAACTTTGCTATAGAGGGTTCATGGTACGTTTTGAAACAGTCATGCTGTAAGCGTGTCAGCACTCACCCCAACAGCGATGCTGAGGGGACAGCTAAGAGGACACCAGTCTCTGCTGCGTTAGCCCCTTCCCTAACTACATGAGGCAGTGCCTTTTGCCTTGCACTGATGCACTGATTGACACAAGAGTAACAAGACACACAGCAAAAGAGAAAAACCCCGAAGCACATTTCCCACACACGCTCATGGCCTCACAGTCACAGACCAGGCTTAAGCAAGACACTGAATTCAGACAGCTCATCAGAAATGCAGACCCGTTATGCTAGGCTTTTAGTCAGTCACATTATTCTTGACTCATTCATTGATTCACTAACAATATAATCAATATCCACGAATTAGGGGAAGAAAGATACTTGAAGATACAAATACATCTCGACAGTGCATACCCCACAGAGCTGCAGCCTGCCCTTTCTGCTGAGAGCCTCAACATGGCGAATCTGAATGAATGCACCTCTGGGCACCCCATCAGTCGCTGTCACTCACACAGCTGTGTCTGGGCCCCCTTCACTTAATAGCTATATTTTTGAAGGCGGCACAATGAACTACCATCTCACGAGAAGATTCAGTGTTTCATTATATTCTTCCCTTAGTGAGGAGACTGTAAATACAATACAATGCAGAAGTGCCTAGGTTCATTATGACCCAAGTCACGTTAAAACATTCTGAAAATGGCTGAAATACGCTCATCTTTTCTATCCTGGGTTTGTGTGGAAGTGAATCCACCCTGATTAGAACACTATCATCACTGGTGAGCACCTGGCCACCTCTGAACCTGTTCCCTAGGAACCATTCTATGGACATGATAGCAACCCTTTCCCGGCAAGAACCCGGAATTGACTGGCACTTACTTCAGTGTCTTCCCCTTATCTAGCTGTGAACAGGCAAGATCTTCCCCACAATGCAGTGGTGGAGCCAGACCAGCCATCCTCATTCTGGGGGGTAAAAGGCAAACACTGAAGTGAATTAGTGTCGCGTGGCTTTTGAGAAGGAACAGCAGGTGGGTGATCAATTAGCCGTTCCGGTCGGACCACTTGGGAAGTGACCATTCCTTTATATTTGTCACCCTATGGGACTTAGGAGCGAGAACAACACTTTATATTTATGAACCTGCATTAAGTTTTTATTTTAAATAATGTAATGAACACCACTGAACCCAGCAGTAAAAACGAGAAAAATAACTCTAATTATTAGGAACATCTGGCGTGTTTGTTAGCAACATACATAATGGCAAGGTTGTCATTTCCATTGAACTTTGTGCAAAATTGGAGGTGACAGATTTACCATATGGTACAACCTCTATGACGGCCCAAGCTTAACTTTCTTAGGAAACAGTGTGCTCATATGTGCAGGTACACATTCATGTAAGTTGTGTTCTTGTGTGTGTGTGCCGGAGGACAACGTTGGGTGCCAGTGCTCTGAAGGTACCATCTTGTTTTTGTGGTTAGGTCTCTCATTGGTCTGGAACTGCTCAGGCAGCAAGGCCTAGCCTCTGCCTGCCCCTGCCTCCCCAGCACTGGGATTACAGGTACACACCATCACATCAATTTTTTTTTTTAATTTAATATGCCCTGGGGATGGAAACCAGGTCCTGGAGATTTTAAGGCAAGTGCCTGACTCAGTGATCTCCTTAGCCCTTGTTTGACTCACTTACTACTTAGAGTGTTTAATTTCTCATAGGGTAATTTTTTTAGCAGAAAAATTTAAAGTTTACAGCTATAAAAACAGCACCAGAACACTAATAAGGTAAATGCCTAAATGCTCCACTGGAAAGGCCAAGAAAAATCTCTGCCTTCCGATGGATTTCAGGTGTCGATGGTGTAAAGTTTTCCACTAGTGCACCAATGCTGAATTAAAAACAAAACAAAACAAAACAAAAACTGGTGGAGATACAAATTTAGGATTGTGTTTCTTCATAATCTCACTGCAATAGTGGTGAGATTATGTCCTGAGTGGTGCATACTGTTATGTCCTGAGTGGAACTTATGCTTTTCCTATGCCACTCCTCAAAGGTAGCAAACTTACTTGTGTTTGTTTCAATAAAATTGCCTAGATTTTATTAGGGGATGGCGAATGGGACAGACTCATTGTTGCTCTCTCTGTGTGTGCTTCCTTTACTCACTAATTACAGAAATGTATCTTCTCTTCCTTGGCATGGGGCAAATTGCCCCAACGTGGTTTCTTTTTCAGTCATCATGTGACTTCTAAGCCTGGTAGGCACCTGGACTAGTAGTCTCAAAATTACTAACAGGCCAGACCGCATTCAATGCTTTAAAAAGTACATGTATAGCGCTGATTTCTCTTCAAATTTGTTTCATTGTGGGTGCATGTGTGCGTACGTGCCTGTCTGTCTGTCACTGAGCTTGTGTGGAAATCAGCGGACAGGTGTAGGAGTCTGCTCTTCTCTGAGGTTTCTGTGGTGGACTTCAGATCACTAGCATTGGTCACAAGTGCCTGTACATGTAGAGCCGTCCCACCTGCCCTATTGTGGGTTTTTGTTTGTTTCATTGCTTTATTTTGTTTTTGTCTGTTTGTTGTTGGGTTTTGTTTTGTTTTTAGGGGAATGTAACCTTGGCTGGCCTTAAGCTCCTCCAGATATTACTGTCTCAACCCCTTAAATCCTAGAATTGTAGGCATGTGCCATCTTGCCTGGTCAGACGTGGTCAGACGTATCTTTCTCATTTCTTTACTCATGGGCTAATTTTATTATAGGAATGTAGATTGGGCCACAAACCCACAAAGATCAGGCTTTAGTCCTCAGATGTCATAAGGGTTTAATCACTGTCCTCTGTCAGAAACTCTATGCTCCTCATCATTGGCCCATGCTGGGTGTTTGCTTCATTTATTCACTGGTTAATATACAACTAACAATACACAGTCCCCAAAACAAGGTTTTGGGTTGGGGCTCTTTTCTGTTTGAGACATTCAAGTCATACTGCTTCTATCACGGTGACAGGAGGTACACTATGGATGGTCAGCATCTGTTTGGGGTCAAATCCACCTCAGTTTTTGTTTGGTTCTATTTCATTTGTTCATTCATGTCAAAAAGGGACCACAAAATGTAATGAAGCTCCCATCTCCCATATTCCACCTCATCGGCTCATGGATATTCATACGGGACATCGCCCAAGGACTAAAATGTTGGGAATGTCAGCCCAGAGTAGCACTGGGTTCTGGGGGTAAGTTAAATACCCACTCTTCTTTTAAAATCATTTCTGTTGTGCCAATTTGGATTAAACATGATTTTGTAAATCACACTGCCTTCCCATGACTGGCCCATACTTAGAGAAAGTTATCTGTCTTAAGTATGTGACTCTTTCTCATTTGGAAGTCAATCAGCTGGCACGGGTAAACAAAGACTCCAAACAGAGACCATCAACTAAGGGTCTTACCTTTATTCTCGACTATGCTCCTTACTCAGGACAATGGCTCCAAATTAAATAATTAAATCAGGGGTCCTATGTCCACCACAAGAGGGAAAAGAAGATTTAGAATAAATTTAGAATGTAATGGGGTGTACCAGAGCTACATAATAATAAACTTTACTATCTAACCTGGGGTTTTAAATATGATAAACATGTTAGACATCTACTTTACCCAAGAGTTTCTACAATGATTACAACCATCTGTGAGTCAGTTGCTAGCTGATGCACTTTCCCTTTTGTTAATGAACAGTGAACACCCAAGCCACTGTTTTAACAACAGCTATTAAGACTCTAAATATGAAAGAAGGTTACAAACTCCAGCCTACTTTCCTTCCTATTAACAAGTGTTCTTGCTTTTTAATTATCCTTGGCTTATTATACTACCTGTTGCAAAAACAGGTATGTCTTTCTTTACGTATTTGCTTCCTACTGATTCATTAATTCTCTTGAAGCAACACCTTTCTTGTCACTGAACCGCAAAATCCCCCAGAGAAACTGACTAAAATTTTCCAGCTTCTGCTCAAAGATATTTCTACACCAAACATTGCAAGTTTCTCACTGAATAAAGGCCCTCAAAGTTATAGCCGACATTACCAAAAGTGCCGACTCTGATAGCTCCACCAACAGGCATCACAGACAGAGGCAAGACTGCCTACTGTCCAATAAGGCTTTCTTGAGTTTATGTGGCTAATCATGGATTGATAAGTAATGATTACTCCATCACTATCCTTTTTTCTTTGTGGAGCAAATGGATTGTATTGTTTATCTCTGATGGCCTCTGGCTGGAATATGTGTATTAATCAGCAGAGTGACTTCTTGTCAAGCGTTTCCTCATGAAGGGTGTCTGTCTGTCCCTTAAACCTAGAGGAAACCTACAAAATACGCTTGTTAACAAAGACACACACCTGACAAAACTGACATCTGCTATGCTCCACTGTACTGCACGCAGGAGCTCACAGCGAGCTGTGAAGGGCTCTGTGAAACAACCATGCAATCCACGACAGTTAAATGTGTGCCCAGCCCAGCATCTATTCGGGAATGGTCCTTAGCTGGGCTTTAAATAAGGCTTATATTTTTCTGTTTGTTTGGTTGGTTGATTTTGTTTTGTTGTTGTTGTTTATGAGATATTCCACAATTGGCACTTCTCGTGTCTTATTTAAAAATTTCCTTTACAGAGATCATTTGCCTGGCTTCTACAAAGTGAGTGTTCCCAATCTCAAAACATCAGCATGGATATTTGCTCACCTGGGGCTTCCTGCTCCTTACTTTAGAGGCTCAAAATGATAATCATGATTAAAGCATGTAAACAAACAAACAAACTCGTTCAGGTGATGCGCACCTGTGATCCCTGCACTCGGGGAGGCAGAGGCAGGGAATCTCTTTTGAGTTTGAGGTCAGCGCTACAAAGCAAGTCCAGGACAGCCAAGGTTACACAGAGAAATCCTGTCCCCCCAACCCCCCCCCAAAAAAAAAAACAGAAAGAAAGAAAAAGAAAAAATTCTTTGATAGTTGTGGTAAGGAGAATGGTGTAGAATTTCACATGATAATACTTATTACTAATTAGTCCCATGCTGACTTTAATAAACTGAAGCCTAAAATCATCCCTTTAGTTTTAGACTCATGGAAATCTACAATGTAACAGCCCTGGGCTACAATGCTAAAGATCATTTTGATCTGACTATAGGCACTGTCCTAAATAATGGTACACTTGCTTCTTTTTCCATTTTTATTAAGAAAACCAATAAAAACAAAGACTTTGAATCACCAGTCTCATCATTGGTCTGCTCATCTGGAAATTATGTGGACATTTAACAATTCTCTATCCCGATGAATGGGTATCACTCCCCTAAAGCAACTATCCAAGACCAGTTACCAACATAGGAGAAAACATTCACATAAAAATGGTCGTATGTCCCTAAACAAAATGCTAAGAGCTGCTGGGTAGATGTCATGATGATCCTCGTCTTATTGCATTCCTTTGTAATAACTCTCTTCTTTTTTAAATTCACTTTTTAAAATTCGTAGGCTAATTTCATAATAAAAGTAAAACGTAAGCTTAGAATGTACATAGCTTGTTGGACCCACCTCCCCCCCCAGTCCTGGTATGGAAATAAAAAGGCTAAGTTTCTTTCCAAAAAAGCCAAGGACACATGTCCACACTATTCCCTAAGGAAGGGATAACTGTAAAGGACCTCAGCGCCATCCAGATTTGATCACAATATCCTGGTTCAGATAACTCAAGAGTGGCACTCATCATGGGCCCAAACATCTCCCTTCACTGGTTAATTCGTTAGTTCACATGACACAACACAAAGTTCCACAGACAAGATCTCCCTTTTTTTAAGGAATGAGTCTCCCTTAGGCATGGACCTCAGGGAACAGGCATATTCACCAGCACCTAGGCCTCACTTCAGTCTGCTTCAGTGCTGGTCCCCTGTACCTCCTACTGAGTGAATGTGCCCATGGTTAAGAAGGCCCAATGAAAAGTAAAGAAGCCACCATCTCCTACCACTTGCTATCAGCCAGGGCCACACTGATAGGCAAACATGTAAGTCACATGTGGATGAAATATTTTGGTTCCTAGTACCTTCCCATCATTGGTCCATTCTTGGAGACTTTAGTTTATTTTTTAAACTTATATGCCTTTGAGCTACTACTAAATATACACAAAGAAAGCATCCCAAACAAGGCCACAAACCTGATGTCTCACTTACATTGTTCTCTCTGTCCCTTACATGCAGAACTAACGGCCAAGATTTTGTTTCTTGGAAGAACTGAGTAAGAAGGCTGCCTGTGACCATTCTGTGGAAGAAAAGTAGACTTAGGCAGATTCAAAAGTTTAAACAGAGCCTAGCTAGGTTCCCTTTTAAGAGCCAGTGTTTTCTGTTTATTCTGAAACAATGTAAAA
Source organism: Meriones unguiculatus (assembly GCF_030254825.1). NCBI lineage: Eukaryota > Metazoa > Chordata > Mammalia > Rodentia > Muridae > Meriones > Meriones unguiculatus. The sequence goes on along the minus strand of NC_083355.1, from coordinate 114,146,629 downwards.
GACACTTGTACATCTATTACCTCATAAGGTCCATCGCTGTTATGATTATAGCTACACAAAGTACCCACTCATGAACGTTAGAACTCCTTTATTGGGCCTTCTTCAGATATTCGATAAAGAGTCATCCTTATTTCATGGTGTATTCTAACTATACAATCTTTAAGGAATACTTAAATTGCTATGTACATCCTAAGAAAGTTAAATGACAGTTACAAGTGGCTTGGATGGGCAGGAAAAGGAATGGTAAATTTCTTGATAAAAGAAAAGTTTTGGACAGAAAAGTGTTGGCACCTGCGGGGAAACTAGAAAGAAAGCAAATCAAGTGAAAAAACAAAACAAAACACAGAAATTAGAGCAAAAAAAAACAAAATCAATAAAATTGAAATATAAAGTCATCTCCTGCCAGTGACACTGTTGAGCTAAGTGTAGGTCCTCATCTCCCCCTCCTCTCCCTGCTCTCTCTGCCTCACCTTCTCCAGGGAATCACGTGACCCAATCCTCCAGCCTCCAGTCCCCCAACTCACCCCAGGAGCCACTCCCGCAGCCTTTCCTTGGAACCCACAGGCTAAGCTGGCCAGGAAAGCAGACAGCAGATACTCACCTCTCTTTCCCTTTCCTGAAAATCCATTCCATCCTATAGCTGATCCATACACAACTTTCCTTTATTTTTTCACTCACTAACATATTTTGTTCCTTTTTGCATTATTGATTTAATAACAAAAAATGTAATTCTAACTAAAGAATCTCAGTAGACAGAAAACAAAACGCACTCTTTCTATATGCGGTTCCCATAAAAATAGTAGGGCTTTTGTCTACTGTATCTATTTAACTGGGGTGCTCAGCACTTTGAAGCTGAATAAAATCCTTGCGGATATGCTCCAAGATCACTGGCCTAGGTTTGAACTTTTCCTTCCTTCATTTGAACCACCATTTGCTCACTCACAAACAACAATAAAAATCAACAGACAGTAAGTCACAATAACAAACATGACATGGTTCACACAAAACGGTAGGTGCCTCTTTCCACAGTGAGCGTCAGCGTCTAGGGGAATGTTCACCCTCCTGAGCCTCAGCAGCCCTGTGACCACTAGATCAATGCTGGTTCCTTACATTTTTGATATTTTAACCACAGTCCAGGAAGTAAGCCTGCATCTACCATCCACTATCTCCTTAATAGTGAGGAACAGGGTCCTCAGTTTCACAGGACTCGGGGCACTGTGCAAATGGCTATCAATCAGATTTAATAAATTTATGTTGGAATTTATTGCTTCAAAATGTACAATTGGATAAGGGGCAACATACAGCTATCTTTTATCCTTGATCATTTAAATATTTATTTCCTTAAGTATTTGCTTAGTTTTATTAATTTTCTTACAGTGAGAACAACTTAAAACCCTAGGGTAACCTAGGAACAAAATCTGAAATCTTCCTAATTTCTGATATTTAGTAAACAAGTGCTCATGAAGACTATTCTTTTTACATATTTGCTTGGGGGGGGTCTTTGTGTGTGTGTGTGTGTGTGTGTGTGTGTGTGTGTGTGCGAGCGCGCGTGTGTGTGCGCATGTGAGCATGCATACACGTACCAGTTCACACATGAAGAGATAAGAAGACAACTTCGGGAATAAGTTCTTTCCTTCCAACATGTGGGCATGGGGGATTGAACTCGGGTACTTGGACTGGGTAGCAGGTACGTTAACCCACTAAGCCATCTCATGGGCCTCTTATGAAGTCTATAATGGACCTCAGAGTTAAAGGGTTAATCAAAATCATTGATTCAGATACCCCAGAAATCTCATCATCGGCCAAGGCTTGGTTGTCTGTGGGTTAGTTAGTTCTTTCTTTGTTTATCAGCTCACTTACAGTGTTGTTACTACCAATAAAGTCAGTAAACATGAGCTACAAATCTGAAAATGGTGGTACTAAGATACATGTGATGGTCCGAGATCTCAGCTGCCTCCCTTTGTGTCTAAGTCACCTATGAACTTTCTGTGCTCTTCTTTCATTAAGTTTATCTGAATCGTAAGGATAATCCACGCGGCAGTCAGCCTACAAGATGGTGTTTGGTGGGTCCCACACCTGTGGCACCTCCACCCTGTGTTCTCTCTTCACACCTTGAATCATGGCTGTCAGTGTGACCAGTAGAACACCATAGAAGTCTGTGACTTGCGAGGTGGCTTATATTGTACACTAAGAATCTACCTGATTCTGCCATGCCTTGATTGCTCTGGGGAAGATAACTGCCATGTTCTAAGGACACTCAAGGCGGAACACTCATGTGGAGAAGATGCGTGGTCCCCATCAACAGCCAGCCATGGACACGAACCTTGCAGGCAGATACCATACACACACTTGAGCAAACACTTTACACCACCAAATTGACAGGAGACACCACACAGAAGAAACCCCTAGGTTCTGGGCTCATGGAAATAACATGTTTCATGTTTGAGTCATGAAGTCACTGGGTGAGCTACTGTACAGCTAGCGATGACAACCATTCTCAGCAAACAGTCCTAGTTCTGAGACTTGGCATCAGAATTATTTCAAATTTGGAATTGGCTTTTTCAACAAAACAAAACATTTTAAAATTAGGGCCCAAAAAGAGACAAACTTATTTTTTCCCCTAGTCACCTTATACATGTGACCGGAAGGAATTTTCACACCTGTATTTTGCCTGTAACTCCTCACGAGGACAAGTGTGGAGTCCTCCAGATGCACCAAAAGTAAATGCTCAGCAAGTCTCAGACTTAAGGACATTTTCTGACTTTCTAGGTTAGAGGAAGAGTCAGCTATGCACCACCTTCCAATCACGGCAAGGGTGTCAAAGCTGCCTTCTTCCCTCATCCCACATGCTCCATCCGCATGAGTTCAGGCCCCAGACATGCACCACTGATGGAATGTATAAACTGCTAACAACACAAAACAAACCTCAGTACTAAGAAACCCTGAGGATGAACTGAAGCTCTCTGTGATTAACAGATTTAGGCTGAGCAGAATCCTATTAACCACAAACTTAGGTTGATTCCCTCTGCTGGTCCTATAAGCATTCTTTTATTTTATTCATATACAGGCTATACAAGGGAATATATTCTATTCCCTTGACATAATTTAGGAATAAACAGGCTACCTGTGGAATAAAGATGATGATCCAGTCAGCTAATGTGTGAGTTAGGAGGCCCTCAGATCACTGTTTCAAGGTAGACCCTCAGCAAGGCACAGTGAGGTCTTTGGAAAAAGATAAATGAGGGTAGGGTGTCTGTGGGTAGCAGCACACAGACAGTCCTAATGGCTGCATTTATTTCTCCTGTGTTCGGGAGTGAATTTTAGTTTCTGTTGTATTAAAAATTAAAGAGTACATAAGTCAGTATGTAAGAAGTAGAGTTATTTTGGAGTCAGTAATGGGAATGTAATAGCATCCAAGTTTGGATTAGCCACTCAATCCCTCATGAGGCAGCCTATTAAAGGAGTTAAGCCTGTGGTTTCTATTCTTTGCAGAGTGTGTGTTGTACTTCACACAAGAAAAACACCTCCATTCTTCACAGGGTGTGCTGTACTTCAGAGTAAGAATGCCATGGCTGATGAAACTGTTCAGTAAGAGGGAGATGTTGGTTTCCACTTGCGTGGTAAAGAGGCTTGGAGACTTTTGTACTTCTAAAGTTTATTTCTTTGACACAGGTTGCTTGTCACTAACTTCTGTCAAAGGCATAGATGAACAATATATAAATAAAATAAGAGTATGTACTGCAGGACCAGCCGTAGAAATGAACTGAAATATGCAGTTTAATACAATTCACTACAACTTAGGTTGGTTAAAGATGGAGGGGTTTTATTAATCATTAAAGAGTCTAAATTAATCAGATCTCTGGGCTGGGAAAATGACTCAATCAGTGGGTAAAAGCACTTACTGAGAAAGCCACATGGCCCACATTCAATTACCACAGAACACCATGAGGAGAGAAACAACTTCCAAACACTTCCTCAGACACGTGCACACTGGCATACGCACACCCACTCACAAAAACACATTTCTGTTTCACAGAACTTGCTTTTAACTGCCCCCAGATCTGGATCCCTTCAGGTAATCAACCGAGATTTGAGCTCATTCTTTCATTCACCTTTAAGGGTACATCAGAACAAAAAGCAGGTGAGACACTGGACCAAAACATTAGCTACATACATAGACCCAGTTATCACCTATATAATTGACAAGAGATTATTGTCTTTAGTGGTGAATACTGTCTTTGCTGAATTAGATTGATATAATACTTATTACTGTGTGCACTGAAGTCATCCATGTTTGGCCTTCTTTCAATTAGACAATTATTCAAACAATCATTTTCATATAAATAATTTGTCTCTTGTCTAAATAAAACCAGTGGCCATCTGCCCAACACAACTCAAATGGCAGCACCATGGTTCATGGCCTAGGACATGCCCTTCAGGGAAATGGTCAAAAAGACTTGATCTACATATACAGTGAAGCTCAGGGTGTCAGAAAATAACAACACGAGTAATAATACTTATTTCTTTTTTCCCCTTTTCCAAATTCACCATCTTTATTCATGGACGCAAACCCATCCCATTCTAATATAATTCACACGTGGGAAGAGCTAAAACCAAGAGTGATGACCAAGGACTTTGACTATGTTCAACTTGCACATCTCACAGCAGAAATAAGGGGGGAGGTGTCTTTTTCCAAAATTATTCTGATTTACAGTTTAGTCAAAACTCTTTGATTCACACATCTTAGAAAACTCACAGCTCTATAGGTTATGGATATAATTTCTCCTTGTCCTTGCTGATTTATTCACTGATGTGCTAATATAAACGATAAATTAATAAATCAAAAAGGCCAAGAGCAACATCGCTGAATAAAACAGCTGTCTGTCAAGTGTCCATTCCCCAAAGATTAACAGGTCAATCAGAGTTCTTATCTCCCACCATCTCTATTTTCACTGTTGGTCCATGTTTGCCCTCTTTAGGACTTAAAGATGGTGTCATGAATAAGCAAACACCCAGGACCTTACTACACAACTAGAATCAAGAGATAATTTTGGTCATTGTCCTGTGCCCTTTAACATTAATATGTATGTAATAGAATATTAAGCAACCTTGAAAATGAAAGAAAAACCACTTCTCTACTTTAATTGGATTATAGTGATGGTAAATCACATGAATTATCAGCCCCCAGTCTGAACACATTTCCATCAATGCTTACCACTGCATCTGTTAGTGTTACTTATGAATTATACCCATTTATTACTTTGAAAAAATTCAAGCAACATTCATAAGCCAACCTCCCAACCCAAGAACATAAAATTCAAGCTATTACTCACATAAATTTCTTCTTTCCTTACCCACAGAGGTAAAAGCCAAGACCTTCGGCATTCCAGGATAATTCAGTTGGAGTGGCTGCATCCCCTTGATGAAATCAAGCACGAACTTTCAAAAGACAAAAGGCCTACAATTAGATGTAGCAGTATGTACGTATCTCAGAAACAGTGTGGTTCAAAAGATGGTTTCATACGTGTCCACCAAGTAGTCTAAGAATAGTTCTACCCCATTACCCACACTCTTCACCCCCCCCACCGCCACTCACACAAACATACACCGCTGTGGGTCCCCTGTTAGTATCTTCTATTTTTCTATTTTTTTTCCCTTTAGATTCCACATGTACCCAATAGGTAGCTACCTCCTACACCTCTGAAAATGTCTATGGCAACACCTTAATGCAGCTAAGCATGAGTGTCTGTGTGTCTAGGCGTCCTCCATGACATAGAGGTGTGGCAGATTTTACTGGTGTACCACAGGGGAATTCAGGATTAAAACTTGACTAAGAGCTGTTGCTTCACATCGTGATTTCTTAACTTTCTTGTAGGTAACACTCGACATTTTCCTCACACATTCCTCCAGTCCTCTCCCAGGAGCCACTGAGGCCCAAAAGCCTGATGCTACACTGGCCTGCATTTCTCTCAGGCATTTGCCACCCCCCATGACCTGGCAATAATGTGTGTATCTAATAGACTTCAGTTTATGGTTTAATCAAAAGCATTGACACATGTGCCCCAGAAGTACTCATTACCGATCCAAGCTCAATAGATTTTCCTCATTTATTTATCTGTACGTGGCTGACTCTTTCTGCATAATTTATTGATTTTTTTTTTCATTCAGGGTTTCTCTGATTAAAAACCTTAGTGCCCATGAATCATGGAAATCTGAAAACAAAATCTTTCACTAACACAGCAAGCGATTTCCAGGCTCCTGTCCACAGCGCAGGTAAATAAGACGTTGTATTAATTGGACCTAAGGCCTGAACATATAGATTAATCAACCAGGTGGCTTCCTACCACTCTGATGTCCATGATTCATTCAACTGCCTCCTAAAGTCAGTGAGGTGAATGAGTTCACCTCAACCTCCACAGGAGAGACAGACAGACCACACTCAGGATCACCCGAGAGTCTTCCTGCACACTATTTAAAACCTCAGATCAGCTCTCTACTGATGGGAAAACAGAACATAAAAACAAAATAGAACTTTAGAGAACTGTGTCGATGAATACAACAGCCATAAGCTTATTTTTAAAGGGCCTGGGTAGCACTAAATCCACAGAAACTCAGTCTGAGCCAACAGCTGACACCTGGCTGGTTTGTTCATTTTTATTTTGTTTTGTTTTGATAATTGAAAGATAAAATTGTGCACATTAAGTGTACGCATGATGTTTCGAAGGGCTTAAACACCACAGAATGACTAATTTCTAGCTAGCTAATTTCTGCACTACCTGATTATCACATCTGTGCCAAAAACACTTCACATTGCCCCAATGATGGAACCCTTTGTTGTTGCTTTTGTTTTGCTTTGCTTTGCTTTGCTTTGTTTCCTTTTCTGTGGCTATTTGGTTTGGGGCCTGTTTTCTTTTCTAAGATAAGATCTAATTATGTGGCTCAGGATAGCATCAAACACATAGCAATCACCCTGCCTCAGTCTCCTGGCTGCTAGAATGATAAGCAAGAGCTGTCATGCCTGGCTAACCTTTTATTTTATGTCCGTTGGCAATTGTCATTCTTCCATCTGAGGTGAACTCGTGGATGGCACAAACCATTCAACACACCATGAACCACTGTGCTTACATGAGACTCTTCATCCTAGCCTACAGAGCAAGAACCGCCAGGTGCAGGGCATTGAATCTGAGAAGTAAAAGGCTTTAGTAAGTTGCAATAATCTTTTTCTAAAGGGTGACCAATACTTTAGAAGCAATTAACATACTTGCTATAAATTTTGGAGAATCAGAATTTTTAAAAATACAGGTTTTAGGAAACTCAGGAGCAAAACAGCCTTAAGCTATCATCGTGATACCTTAGTCTCCATATAATGAATCTAGCCAACCACAGCTTTCACACAGGCCTGTGATTAACCAAAGAATGGCTCTTATTTGGCCTCTTCAATTAGTAATTTACGTGATATAAAAAAGCTCCCTTATATGCAGGTCTTGGCAACAATGTGTGTGTATTATTATACATAATATACCTGTATTATATATAATATGTTTGTGTATGGAGGCATAATGAAATAGAAAGAAAGGAAAACAAGACTGAATAATAACAAAGCTCGCATGGCGGTGAGCTCATGTAAGTCCTTTGAATACTATCTCAATAGCTAACAAAGGTTCAATTCAAAACGAGTCCTGAAAGGGGCAGTATCCACATACAGTTCCTGAGGGGCTTTTACCTTCCTAGGAGATTTTGAATATGAAATTACATTTCATTGTCTGGATATTTCTGTAGGCTGTAGCTCTTTGTAACTACAAGAAAAATTATTGTGTTGTATTCTTTAGATGAATGTTTAAAATAATAATTATGAAATTGTTGAGAATTCTGATTCATTGCTCCTAAATCTCAAAGAGTAACAATTGAGGAGTTTGAAAACAAAGAAAATTGCTTTTTACTCTATGTCACAATTCTAAAATGTATTACTGTGGCTGAGTAAGTGATGCACTAAATAAGTAAATAAACTTGACCAATCTACACGAGCTCCATTAGAAATTTTAGGTGTAGACCACATCCCAATTAAAATACTCAAAGTCCAATGGCTTGGTGTGGCAGGGGGCAGTCTACTGGACAGGGTGTGTCTATAAAATAACTTCACAAAGTAATATGTAATCCCCCCCCCCTTTTTTTCCCCTCTTCTCTCTCCATCTCCAGGATCTCACTGTAGAGCCCAGGCTAGCCTTACACACAGATTCCAACCACTTCAGCATTCTTGCTGGTATTACTGGTAAGCACCACTCCACTAACGTTTTTGTTTTTATTACTTTTTCTTTTTTTTTTGGGGGAGGGGGGAATGTCTTACTTTGTAGCCCATGATACCATGATAGCCTCAAAGATGTGGTCCAACTTCTTGACTCAGCTTTGAAATCGCTAGGATGCTAGGCATGGCCCTATGTCTGGCTCCCAGTCACCCTTCTTGTTACCATAAAGAATCCATACTCATTGCCCATTGTCTTCCCCCCCTTTCCCTTAATTTGTCTGGAATTCAAAGTTGATACAACAAGCTATTATGAATTTCATCAGGAGATTACTTAAACAGTAGTAGAAAAGGAATGTGAGCTCTTGAAATGCTAACAACAGCCTTACTGTATGTTACAGAGATTGAGTTCTGTTGAGGTGGATTGAGGTCTCTCATTTATGGATTACCCTTCTGTTGATCTGAATTAATCAGAAACCATCATATTATCATCTTTCTGCCAAAGGTAGACTGGAGTGTTTTATTTTGTAAGGTCAAGGATGGAACCTCAGCTATGCCAGGCAAGTATTCTCTCACTGAGCTACATTCCCAGCCCTTTAGTATTCACTAATCATTTGTTCGGGCTAGTTTATAATACAAAGAATAAGAAATTTTTCATTCTTTATAGCCATATTTTAAGCATTCAACACTTCAATGAAGACTTTCTCCCCTCTGCAGCAAGATTCTTGGGGCAAGACCAGGATTTGCTTTCTCCCTATAGCAATAGCTTACCTGCTTCCTAACGAGCTTACCTGGATCGCTCTTGAGATTGAGTCACAACGCCACCATCTTCAGCTCACACTGAGTCTCGTTCATTTGATTAGTTCACTTCTATTGTAAAAGATTTATTATGTCTTTGTGTGTGTGTGTGTGTGTGTGTGTGTGTGTACACACACAAGTGCACAAGTGCCTTTGGAATCCAGAAAAGAGATCTTGTCCCCTGGAAGTGGAGTTACAGCTAACTGTGAGCTGCCTGAGAGGGGAGCTGGGATCTGAACAGGAAGCTCTCCTGACCACTGAGCAATCTCCATCCCTGAGATCTGAGCGTTTCTAAGGAAATGTGAGCCCTCAAACTGCATCCGTGCCTTCTTACATAGGCAATGCCTTTCATCTTCTTCTCCTCACTTCTCACTCAAAAAATAAAGAACTTAGGACTTTGCTTATGGTCAAATGTCTAAACAAATCATGTAACATACACAATAAAACCGAAAACAGCTGGTTAAGAGAATGGAATGAACAGGCTGCTGTTATGGTGGTTAAGCGTACATTACTGAATTAAAATCCTTTCATAATTGGACCATTCTCCTCACCAGTCCATGTTTTGGGCTTTCCATTCTTTTATGCATGTATGTAATTATTTACTTTTAGAACTAAAATTAACATCCAACATACCACTGTATTTGCATGGTTATAAGCAAATTGGCTATTTTCTCAAACAAAAAAAATTTAAAGGACCATAATTCCTTGATAATATGCATTTTATCTTCAGGTCTCTGTCAAGAGGTCATCTACAAAGTCTAGCCCTGCTATGAGAGGATTCTAGGAGGATCTTCATGTGCCTTTTATGGGATACTTCCTCGTCATAGCACATAGAGGAATGCTCCATCACTTCCTCCATGACACCTATGACTAGGTTTCCTTCTTAAGATAGCAACAATGCCCTGTGAGTCTTGGCTGAGCTGGGTCTGGTTTGTCCCTAACAAGGTAGCTGATCTCTTGGTCCTGACCAAGAAAAAAGTTACCGTCAACTATATCAGTCAGAGGAGGACACTCTAAAACAAAATGTGGATTAACTGTTGTAGATTATTACTAACAAGTCCCAAAGACACAGAGGTCAGACATTTTATAGGACCAACAAGTCAGCAGGCAGCCCCTGTCTATTGGCAGATGGCTACCAGCAGGACAGGAAAGATTCTCATACCTTGAAGACCTGGGTAACTCTAACCCTGCTCAAAATGAAAACTGGGGTATCAGAAAACTTTTTTTTTTCATTTCCAGGACATTTTATCATCTTTCCTTTATTGCTGATTTTTTTCATTCATTTGCTTACTTGTTCATGAATCCTCTTGAACTCTCTAGCTAAGGATTTTACAATATGAAGATGGGGGCTAAAGAGGTGGCTCAGAGTTAGGAGCACATGTTACTCTTTGCAGAGGACCTAGGTTCAGTTCCCATCAACCACATGGTGGCTCACAAACAGCAGTAACTCCATTTTGGGGACCAGACACCCTCAACTGACTTCCATTGGCACCAGGCATGCATGTAAATCAAATTTTAAATTTGTTTTAAAGCATGAAAACATCAGCTCTCGCATTTTATGTACCTTTCATCTTCAAAAAAGGGTGAAAAATCTTCATGAGTATTACATCACTAAATAGATTACAATGTACCCACTCTATATAATTGAAAGCATTTGTTGGAAACGTACAACCTGGGTCCATTTCCAGAGTTGCATACTTCAGTGGAACTGATTAATAAGCTTAATAGATGTACTATATTAGCCTTGATGGCCTATTCGGTTTTGTTTTTACATTTATAAAAAATCATCAAATAACAGTTGTAAATCATAGCCAATAACTAGAAACTACCAATTACATCCTTCTATATACAAAGCTCTATCATATCTGAACTGACCTGGTTCATAAGCAGGTATGTATCTAGGCACAGTGCACAAATTAGCAGTTTACAGAGCTGAGCTACTTCTGCTTGGATGTCACCCAATGAGTAGAATCGTGTGACTAGAACTTCAGGTCACGGTGTCTTAATTTCCTTAGCCCGTTTGTTTTGTTTTATAAGTGCATCCATTTTTTAATATATACATAAACATTCATGAACACACTACTGCCAAATGACAAAAAAATACGTAACTCATGACATATGACATACATATGGCACATGTGTCTGGAAATAAGCATTACATACTTCCTTTGTGATGTGTGTGCTCAGTTTGTGCAGGCGCGCCTGGGTGTTCGGGCACTGACCATGTTGTTTAGTGACACAGGTTCTCTCACTGACCTGGAACTCCCAATGAAGGGTGGCTGGCCAGAGAATCGCAGAGCTCTTCTTACCTCTGCCTCCCCAGGGCTGAGACAGTAAGCATGCTACCATGCCCATTTTCTTGTATGTGGGTACCAGGAAACTGACTACAGGCCCTTGTAAGGCAAGCAAGCACATTACCAATTGAGCTGTCATCCAAGCCTGAGATGCTCCATTTTTCTTTGCTATTTTCTACATAGGGAACAGCCTACTATATCATTTCTAATTCGGTAATTATTATGCCTAATTGGATTAATTACCCTTGGTCCATGACAGTCTCATCACTGACTAGTGCTTTGGCCATATTTGATTTTATTTACAAACTCAATCATGTTTAATAATGCAATAAACACCCACCAGCCAACCACCCAAGTTCAAAATAACAAAACTAGCCATCACTCACATTGTTGGCCCATGGCTCATTGCCCACGGCGGTCACTGCCAAGGTCTCCACGAGCAGGGTAGGCTCCATTCACATTAGGGCCTCCAATCTGTGGAACACAAGGCAGATATTAAAAAGGATGAAGTAGGAAGATGTTCTTCATGGCCATTAGTGGGCAGGGCAGCTAATCTTAATCTCAGATCATGATACAAGCCCAATCACAAATTCATTCATTCATTCATTCATTCATTCATTCATTCATTTGTACATTTCATATTATTCTAATGAATAATTCACTGTACAAAAAAATGAAAGCAACTATTTATATAAATATTGATCCCTACACTTCCTGTCCACAGGGAAATAACAGACCTTCTTCCAAACAGACCCAGGTACAGAGTTGGAGATACAGCCATTTTTAGATTCCAGACACAAGCTTATCATTATTGTCTATTCATCCTTCCCATTGTTTTCACACACTTTTAAATACAATAAATACAGATGAACTGCGTGCTAACCCAGAGAAGACATCTCGGTGCATCCAAATGATTCTTAACATATAGAGGTAAAAATATTAGTTTTTAGAAGGCTGCAATTATACATCAATAGATAAAAATTAACCTTTTGGCCAGAAAACACTGCTGGCGGCCCACTCTTGGGCTCCTTTCATCTTGCCGCTATTTATTTACTCATTTAATTCCTTTTAAACAGCAGACCAGGTAGAGTCGACGTCACCCACCGGCGCAGGACCACTGACTGTTCTGCATACCCGAGGGCCCTCTCACTCACAGCCCAGCAGGCAACAGTTGGCCGGGATTGGTCTCTTAATTACGTCAGCCAAACTCAGAGTAGAAAAAGGGCACTTAGCAGAGCTCAGTGGGTGTGAAGAACAGGAGTGAGTCAGAGAGTACAACTTTTCTTTGTAAGAATGTTAAGTTCTCAGTGGATAAGGTACAGATCGCCAAATCTAATTAACAGAAACATCTATTGATAATTAACACAGAATGTCCATCTTACGTAGTCTCCTCCCACATATAAGCAGTCCAGTGTGGGCTACTGGACAGAAAACATCAAAGCTTATTATCTGTACAATTTTTATCAAGTAAACAATCTTAAAATAGGATAGAAAATAACTCATCACCAGTCTACATATGATGAACCTTAATTTTATGCATAATTAATTTAATTTATGCATAGCACATTTTATACATAACCTTACACCATTCCTTATTACTTCCTGAGGGGGACCTACCAGGCCTGCCACTTCTCCAAAGTGGACATAAGAGGGGCACAGAAGGGAAGGAAATGGCTGCTGGGCTCTTTCGCTCAGAAAAGTCAGGCTAGCAGACCTGGGTCAGTCTTGGTACTTTATTTGAAGGACTCTCAAATCTACTGGATCCAAGGCATGAGGACAGTATTTCTTATTCATTTTTTTCATTTTTAATAATAAAATTCACAGCCCCAAACCACTCTGAGCTTTTTTATTCTATGTTACCCACTTGTGTTAAGTTAACCCCTGTCCTTGGTTCGTGGCCAACACTCGTCCTCAGGCCTTATCCATGTCTGGATTTATTTACTATTTGAACCACTTAGGACTAACCACACAAGACCACCACCCTGTCACCCCCATTGTCCGGCTGGCCACCTGGAATTTTAACAATGTTTCTCCCCTCCTCGTTTACACACATAAGATCTAAAAACATGTGTATTCTTAAAACATGTTTTCCAAGAGCCAATGATCTTCTTAAGATAGACTGCTTGACTTCAGGATGGGTCTACCCAGATTTGGTGACAGGACTTGAACCCAGCCCTTCACACACATGTGCTGCTTCTACCTATAGTCACAGACATGAGGCAAGAGAAGCCTACAAAAATACCCACACTATGACATCCACCCCTGAAGTCAGCCTGAACCTCTAACTAGCTGTGTGACATCAAGAAAATTAAGGAGCCTCTCTGTGCTCTGCTCCCTGTGCAAAAGACACCCACAGCTATGGCCCCTGAGCAAAGTTAGTCACCCTCTTCACAGCCAGTTAGAAGCCCTCCCAGGCCATTTCTGAGCCCCTTGTCCAAATCTTTGCTCCCGCAGCTGCAGCAGTGCCCGAGCGATGGTGAGAGACAGACAGACAAACCAGGTTCCACCCCAGCAGGCACTCATGAGCTGTGGAACTGCAGAGACGGGACCCGGTCTCTCTGTCTTAGGCCCCGACCTCGGAGGATTTGTAGAGTGAGGACAGCAACACCTTCCTGGGGCCAACAGGGTGAAGGCTACGGACCGACCGATGGACCAGGTGGACTCACAAGTCCGATCCTCAGAGCAACATCCCCCCTGTGCATACCTGGCAGCCAGCCACACCCCACACACACACCTATCTGCTCAAATAGTCCCCTAAAGGTTAGACAATCAGACTCGCTCCATGCTCAGGCCTAGCCGTGGGTTTCAGCGAGAATGGACCTTGGGGCAGACATCACTGGGAGCTGTTCCTTTGTGGTCAAGACATCCCAGTTCAAAGAAGAAATCCACTCGAGAGGGGTGCACTTCTGAAAACCAAGAGACAATGCAGGAAATGAATTGATCTCTGGGAGTCTATGCAGCCAGAACGGTTGTTTTCTTTCGTGTTTTGTTTTTCTTTAGATGAGGTCTCTTGAAACCCAGGCTGGCCTGAGGATGGTATTGAACTCCTGATCTGTTGCTCGCACCTCTTGACTGCTGGGATGAGAGGGGTTTCGAACCCTGGGCTTCCAGAAAGCCAGGAGAGCAGTCCACCAACTGAGCTACACCCCCGCCCTGCACTGCCATGAATTTCATGAAGCTCAGACTGTTCCTTTCTGAACCAAAGGGGGCTCTCACTAACCAAGCCAAGCCAGTTTCACACCCCACTCCCAGCATGGGGCCTCAGGTGGCCTGAGTGTCCCCTGGGAGCCCCAGGAGATATCAGCACGGTTTGTCCTGCACCCGGCCCAGAACACGCGAGGCACATGTTAGCATACATTATGTCATTTCATTCCCACCACAGTCCTGTCGATTAGACATAATAGCCATAATTAGCCAATAGTTACTGAACGCAGACACTGTACCGAGCACCCTGCAGCCTGCTGTGCACACGGGTATTCCTCGGGTGTGGGTCCCACGGGGCAACAGACATCCTCCCTCCCGGTCAGTTCCAGGCAATAGGTCTGGATGCTGAGAACAGGGCAAAATCCTCGGAGAACTATCATCCCTGTGGGTGAAGACAGAATAAGAGAGTACTCAGACTAAATAAACAAAAGGTGTGGAGCTGACATAGAGCCGAGGAGGGAAAGAAAGCAGCTATCAGGGGAGAAAGCCTCGCTGAGGTGGTGAGATTTGAATGGAGATACCAGAGGTCCTAATTTAGCCATCGACAAACTGACCCTCAGAGAGGTTAAGGGACTTGCCAGTGGCCACACAGCAGGGGACAGGCAGAAATAGGCAGTGAATACCCCACATGGGTGATGATTCTTACCAAAGATATTAAACCCTGTATCAGTAGCTATAATGACTAAAGGGAAACTAAAATCTTATTTTTAAAACAGCCTTTTGGGGGCAGAAGCGTTTCATGTACTCCAGGCAGGTTTTGAACTTGCAACAACGGTCAAGGGAAAACATCTGTTCTTCTCGCTTCCACCTCCGCAGCGTTGAGACTGCAGGCCAGTTCTCCATGTTTCCAGGGATCAAACTCAGGGCTTCTCAGGAGCTAGGTAAGCACTGTACCCCCTAAACTCTGTCCCAGCACCCTTTGATGTGTTTTATGTTCAGTTTACCTTGTTGCTTTTTATTATTTTAAACTGCATACATGTGTGTTTGCAGTTGCCTGCAGAAGTGAGAAGAGGGGGTCAAACCTGTTCGGGGCTGGAGTAACTGTAAGTAGCCTGATGTGAGTTCTGGGAACTGAACTTGGGTCCTGTCTTAACTGTGCCACCTTCTCAGCCCCTCAGGTCATTCTATATGCTGGTTAATATGGCCAGGGATTGTGGTTCACACCTTTAATCCCAGCATCCGGGAAGGAGAGGTATGTGGATCTCTGAATTTGAGGCGAGCCTAGTTTACCTAGCAAGTTCCAGGACAGTCAGGGCTACACAGTGAATAACCTGTATCAAAAGAATTTTAAGAAGGAGGGGGTGCTTTTGTATTTCCATAGTACAAACAGGTAAACTGAGGCATCAGGATTAATGCACATACTGAATTCTTGTTGACAAACCTGAAAGGTCCTGGCCCTTATGCACTTTTTAAAATCCTACCTGCTAAACTGAAGGCAGTCCTGCAGAGAGCCCATTCTCAGAGTCTCTGTGCTCCCTGGCTCGCACCCCCTCGGGCTGGGGAGCCATTTTTACACCTGCTCCATTAGTATTCAGTCACAATAGAAAATGCAGGAAAACTCACTTGCTGAATTCTCCCGTGGGATGCCAGAGTACGTGTGGCCCCTGCTTGTGTGATAATTACAGATAGAACGCACTTGAGAAGATATTGCTTAGAAAATAAACTAGAATTCGATTGGATAAGAAGTTTAGCCCCAAAGGGTGAGCCTCACATGAAGGAGTGCTAAGGAACACAGATTTCTTTTTTCAGGCGTGGCCATAGAGGAAAGGCAGTCTGTCAGAAGTCTGGATTTGAAAGAAAAAAAGAGGCTGGGTCTGTATCTGTCCCCTGTATGAGTTTTGGGACAGTCTTGCAATTTCTAAACCTCAGTTTCTTCTCCTTTTGATTGACAGTGGAAAATGCCATCATGGAGGGTGTCTGCGATGATCTAGCATAATAAAAGAACACCAAGTTCAAGAGGAGGGCTGAGCGTGAGGCCAGGGCTCTGGGCTTAGTCATCCAGGAGAGCCGCTGGAGAGGCAGCAGCCTGCTGTTCCCCAGCACACGTGAAAGCAGCAGGGACTGAGAGCTGCCAGTGAGCAGCCCCAGAACCAACGCTGGGACTGGGTCCTCGTGACCTGGCTGGCCACCTGTTATCTCAGAACCACCTGAGTCAATCGATACACTTGGAGGCTGAACAGAAGGCAGAAGCTTCACCAGCAGACTGCTGAGAGGAAACTTCTCCTGGAAGAGCCAGGAAGCCTTTGATCTTGGTGAGAAACTGCCTGTTCTATCTCCTTCATCTATCCCTCTCCCATCTACAGGGAAGCTTGCTGACCTGTGCTTACCCATGCCATCTCACTAGCATTTATCATCCATATAGCTGCCTCACTAGGTACTCATGCATCTTTACGCAGGGACCTCTCCCTCTGTCAGAGGGACCCTCCATCCTTCCACCTCTGTTTTGCAAAGGAATTAGACAAACCTGGGATGGAGCCACGGCTTCTGCTTAGTAGCCGATCTTGGGCAAATTCCTGAGCCCTCATCATCCTCTCATCTGTAACAAATAATGAGCAATCAGATAGCTGGGATGGAGAAGTAAAGGGGGGTGCGCAGCCTAGGGTTTGCACTTAGCAATTTGTTAGGAAATGTTCACTGTCTGTATTTCTGCTACTGGGCTGGGCTGGCTGCAGGGGAGAAAAACTGCGTTTTGCACGGACATGTGAAGGAGCTGTTTTAGAATTACCTGGGATGTTTCTCGGCTGCGGCCTTGAGTACCTTGGGGAGTGGTCTGTCCTGGACACACAGCAGAGAGTGCCACCTAGTGGTCCGGCAGCCGGAGGGGTCGCGAGACCTTTGCCCCCTGGACTGCAGACGACCCTTATTAAGATGTAATTCATGCTGTCTCTAAATCACTCAAGGGCCGTGGCCTGCCAGGCGCCTTTTGTTTTGTGGACGAGGGCCAGCCCCCCGTCTATACAGTCCAACTCTTTTAGAGGTTTCTGGGAAAAGCAGATAATTCAAATAACAGCTGTTGGCTGCCGTGGCTATTTTTCTGTTTTCTATGGGGCTGGGGGATGTGTGTATGCCTGTCTCTAACTTGCCTGGTGGCCCTGGGAGGCACCCAGAATTAATCCCATTTTCAGGAAGAAAACTGAGGCTCACTAAGGTTGTATTTTGTTAAAGCTCTGCATTTGAAGCTGTGCTTACCTTTGAGGACCCCACAGGCCCCTTGAAAGTGCAGGAAGTACTTTGGACAGAGATCTGAATAAGCCAATGATAAAAGAAATTTATGAGTCCATCAGGAAGAT
Organism: Meriones unguiculatus; assembly: GCF_030254825.1. Taxonomy (NCBI): domain Eukaryota; kingdom Metazoa; phylum Chordata; class Mammalia; order Rodentia; family Muridae; genus Meriones; species Meriones unguiculatus. Next base: position 114,128,804 of record NC_083355.1, on the reverse strand, counting down.
TTGGACACTGCATAGAGGTTAGATGGCAAAAAGGAAAAGCTGTTAATTTTTAATTGTGATATAGTGTCACACGTATTTTTATTTAAAAATAAAACTGTGGCTATGGATATCTTTATGTTTTTTTATGAAGGAAAACAGCTCTCTTTAGAGATAAATATCCTCAGACACACAGAAGAGGGAATGTAATCTCTAGAATGAGCTTTAAAACAGGCCAAAAATGGGGGACAGGGCCGTGGGGGTTGAGGGAGCGTCCAGGGCTTACATGAAGCAAAGCAACAGATGGATTTGGTGGGCATTACATGCAGGTGATGAAATGCAGACGTTAAAACTGGGGTGTGAAAGCACACTGCTTATTCTGTTTGTGTTGTCTGAAAAATCCCCAGCACGAACTTGGGAGTTTCTTTTTAATCAACAAGTAAAAAATAAAATCTGGGAGGGGGAGTAGAGAAAAATCACAAAGCCCACAGGGGGCTATGGGTTTAAATTAAGTCTAGCAGAATGTCCTGCGGTTGGTTCACAAACATCTGAATGGCACGGAGAAGGAAGAAGCAGTTACTGCAGACTGGGTGGACTGAAGGCGAGTGCCAGTGTTGGGGGGACCCTGCAGAACCAGACACCCCCAGCTGCACACCATCAAGCTCCCTGCCGGCCGTCCTGTACTCCAGACCCCTCCCCGACCTCTGAAGACCCCAGAGCATCTCTCCTTAAGGCAGAACCTGCCGCCTGTGCGCCTTCCTGCTGGGACATTGTGCCAATTCAGTTCAGGGAACAGCACCGTCACCTGTCAACACACGCTGAGTAACCAGCTCAGCCACAGGAGCTAGTCTTCCGTTTTGTTTTGTTTTTAATTAAGCCGATTTGGAAAGGTTAAGAACTGATGCTTCTCCCCCAGCCCAAAGAAGAAAAACAAAAACGGTTTACCAAGCTGCCTCGGCTCTCTCAGCCACACTCACTTTGCTTTCAGTCAGTCGTAGGACAGCAAACTGACTAACCTCAGGACCCCAAGACTGCCTGTTCCACTAACCCCTTATGCTTCTTTACCGTTCCCAGAGTCCCCACTTTTCCGTCCCTACTGCAACAGCCACAGGCTCTGGACGCATCTTCACTCATCCCCTGGGTTTCCTGGGCACCTGGCCACTGCGCGCTGGCTGCTGGCTGCGAGTGAGCTCTCTCATCTTTTATTCCTTACTCTGGGAAGCAGAACACGGGGAGAGCGCCGACCCTCAGCCGCTTGCCCGCCGCAGCAGCTCCTGCTGCATTGCAGCACAGAGTCTGTGAGGGAGAGGTGCAGCCTGAAGCCAGCCCAGGACACTGTCGACCCCCGCCAGCCTGCGTCCTTCGCAACAGCTGCAATTAAAAGTCCCGCTGCCGCTGCTGCTGCCGCCGCCGCAGAAAGCCAAAGCGCGGGTCCCTCTTCATGTCTCCCCCTCCTCATTTAAGAATGCAAAAACTCTAGCCCAGGCAGCCCCCTTGTGGCACTTGGGGGCGCCACAGACTCTTAGCTGGTGTCTGAAGATTTCAGACCATTTCCACTGCACGGTGAATTGGCACAAATATTAAGTGGCCCAACTCCTATCTGGTGCAGAACTATGCTTTCTGCTTCTCTATTGGGGGCACCTCTCCACTGCCCTCTCCTCATACACATCTCCCTCTGAAGGAAGGGGAGCCACCTGAGTTCTCCTCTTGAATACAGTTCTGACAAGCAGACAGGTGTCTGGCAACCACGACTATAACCACAAAAATCATGGCAGTGGGATGGTCTCTTAGAATGATGTTTGGTTCCCCTCTTTATCACACAGGAATGGAATTGTCTCTTAGAATCATGTTTGGATTCCATTTCTCTCTCACAGATGGCAAATTGAGATGAAAGAAGGCACAGGGTACCAGTTTGTGTCTCAGGAGCAGCCTTGGGGTCCCCATTACCATAAGTGGTCAGTGTAGGGCACTTCTCTAGAGTGAGGGGGCTGACTTAAGAGGTCTCTGTTCCCAGCTCCAGGCCCCAAACACTCAGAGCTAACACTTTTCATCAGGAAGCTCGGCAGAACCCCCGAACATTCTGTTCTCTCTAGCTCGCTGTCCACATAAACAAAGCCCAGCCCCCACTATAGCTATAATTTGATTGCAGATAAATGGGGGGCCTCTCTGCATCAGGTTAATAATGCCATTTTCATAAGCCTCTGCCTATAGGTGCTTACACCTAATTTTGAACCTGCCCTTCAAAGGGATTGGACCACGAAAAAGCTGAGATCTCAAGTACGGCTGGGAGGTGCTTATAACTAGAAAATCCGTCCTCTGCCCACCCACACCACCCCTCTAGCATTCAGCACAGCCTCGATAGGCAGTCTTCAGCAGCAGGGTGTGGTGGGGAGCCTTGGAGAGCCTTGGGTTTCATCCTGGCCCAACCTCACACCAGCTGAGAGACAGTAAGTATGGGACTTGGCCTTTCTGTGCTTGGCTTCTTCAATCCAGTGTAGATGAGGACACTCCCCCTCTTTGTGAAATTTCCCATGTGAGTGCTGGACAGACAGCCTAGCTTAAGACTTATTCCAGGGGTTCTATAAATCCCAACTGCCATCACCCACCCTTGAGTGCACTGATGTGTGGTGAAGCATTTCCTGTTTGTTTTCTCTATCAGAATGATTGCAGTTCGAAGACAGGAAGCCGACTGACCGACCGACCGATCGACCGACCGACTGACTGACAGACCGAGCGATCGGCCGACCGGCCAACTGACATCATCACTGAATCCCTGGCCTCACACTTGGGACCTAGGAGGTAAGTGTGCTGCAGTGTCTGCGAGTATGAATGAGTGGAGAGTCAGCCATTTCCCATAGTCTATGTGGTGCCCTAAGTCTGAAGCCTTCCTTTCAAAACCTCCCGATCTGAGTTTCACTCCCGTCTCTCCGTGTCTTTCTGCCTTCCCCAAATGCTGTTATAAACCATACAAATGCTAGTAAATGCAGCTATAGGCTCTGCATGGCATTTCTGCCGCGTGCCGCATCTCCTTAGAGTTCCCCAGGCAAAGGGCTGCCTCCGGCTGGCTTGATTTGTGTGATTAAGCCTGCAGAGGGAACTCTGCCAGGAGATATTGCAGCGTGTATGCAGTGCGGGGCTTGAAAGGCCAGAATGTTTTCTCTCTTGTGACACTTGTTACACCCTGCCCTCCTCCTAGATCCCAGTGCCGACTCCACAAGCATTTATGAACTGTCTGGAGGGGCTAATCTCATCTCCCTCCTCGGGTCCTTACTTCAAGCCAGTGAGAGAAAAACTCTCATCTCCATTTCACAGGGAAAGCCCGAGACCCTGAACACTAAAGGGAATTGTGTGGCAGCGACAGAGTGAGAGTCAAGCCTAGCTGTGCAGCCTCAGCTCTGCTGCAGCTGCTCCTGCAGCTCCCAATTCTGTAGGTCAACCAGAGCTGGCCTGACAGCCACTGCTCCGTCAAAAAAAAAAAAAAAAAAAAAGAAAAGCAGGGGGCTTTGCATTGAGAGGTTTCTCCTTAGCAACTGGTGAAGGGGCCATGAGAGAGAGAGAGAGAGAGGAAAAAAAACCAAGAGGACTCAGAGCTGCTTAACAGCTAGAGACAGAGCATCTGGCCCCCACCCCAAGAGAGGAGCACCAGGCCCTCCCCTGGGCTGCTGCAAAGACAGCAGAGCAAAGGGCTCAGTCCTAAGTGCAGAGGACCAAAGGAGAAGGACCCCAAGACAAGTATAGAAACCCCCAAAATCTGTTCTCATAGTAGGTGGGGGTTCTGCTAGTCACTCCAGCACAGGGAGGGCCCTGAAGAGAGTGAGTGTGCCTCCTGTAAAGACCTGAGGGCTGAGGCACAAGCAGGCTGCTGTGGAGCCGCGGAGGCTGATGCAGAAGACAGGGGAGGGCTGAGTGGAGCGTCTTAGTACGCGAGCCCCCAAGCAGGCTGCTGAGGGGAGGGAGCTCTGTGTTACTGGAGGCACCGGAGCAGAGAGGCAGGCCGGTACGTGATGGGGAGGCTGCAGCAGGTTTCTCTAGCTGGCTGGCAGCCCAAAGGGACAGGCTTTTGAGAAGCTCCCACAGTGCCGAGTCCTGAGCAAACAGGTGGGGCTGGCTGGAGGGGAGTGGGCTGGGGTCAGGACAAGGATCGGTGACCTTTGCCCTGGCCTTGCCAGGGGTTAAATGGCAAAGGCACACTGAGAGTAGGCGGAGTACCGTTACCTCACTGAGGCACTGAGGGAGAGGCGCTGAGACTGGGGGTGAGTGCTCCGGGACAGTGGGGGGCGGTCTGGGCTATCCTGCAGCCAACTCCCTGTTAAGGGAAGGGCACTTGGCGTAGCCAAGGGGCTTCTCTGCGTGACCTCAGGTCCAGGAGTGCTGGTCTGAGTCACCTTTAAGTCAACAGTCTAGTAAAGTGGGTGGAGGGCATAGAAAGAGGGGTCTGCCTCATTGAGGCACCGGCTGGTCACTGGAACAGCAGGTCACTTCTCTGATGGCTAGGCTCTAGCCACAGAGTCAGACAAGTGCTGTACCATGACCTGAATGGGCTGGGGGCTCGTGAGAGCACCCTGCATGGTGGGAGGAAGGAGCCTGGAGGGATGCAGCCCACGACACTAGTCTACAACTGCCTTTCCTGGCCTATTTGTGGGCTGCACCAGGAGCTATGGGTGGTTGGGGCTTGTAGCAGAGGGACCTCTCAGCCAGGCACACCTGTGCTCTGAGGTTTCTACGGGAGTCTCCTGTCATTTTTTCCTGGTGTATGCACTGGCTATATGTGTATTATGTGTGAGCATGTATATTCATGGGACAGCTGCGTGGCTGGCCGGGGTTTCTTGTGTGTGAAATAATCAGGATGACCTGGCTATGGAGAAAAACAAAACAAAACAATATTTCAAAAAGAGCAGGGGAAAAAAATCCAAATGACAGAATTATCTGAGAAAAGTTCTTCTAGTTTCTGCTGCCTGAGTGTCCAGCTCCCGACAAACTGATCTGGCGGCCTCAAGGTCATTGAGCTGCTGTGACCCGCCAAGCGGGGGCAGCATCGTGTTGCAGGTGAGCGAGGCAGAGGCCGTAGACTGCCCGGCGGCTTCTGGGTTAAAGGCTGCTGTCTGGGGAGGCAGTCTGCACCCCTCAGAGCCTCGGTGTTGGGCTGTTTTGGCGGGGATGCTGTTGTTTTGTGGTTTTGTTATTAAAGGATTTGTTGGGAGCTTAGGAAGTGGACATTTGACATTTGGTGATGTGACATTCACAGGTGTCACTGCCCTTGCAGTATTACATGGGGGGAGGGCCTTGTGAGATATGGATGAGGAAGGCTCCTGCTCCTGTGGTGTGTGTGTGTGTGTGTGTGTGTGTGTGTGTGTGTGTGTGTGTGTGCGCGCGCGCACACACGCAAGCAAGCAAGCTGCAAGCGCACCCACACACAAACACACAGGCTTGTAAATAAACACTTCTGATTAGAGGTGACTGAAGACCCCCGACAGGGTTCAAAAGTGATTCACTGTGAATTTGAAAAGTCACCCAAAGCCCAGCCCAGGAGCTGGGGTCACAGGGTAGCAAGCCCTTTAGCCCCTGCTGGGTAGGGAGGGCACACCCCACCCGCTATCTCTGATAGCTCCTGTTGCTCAAGGGACGGATGAAATAAAGGCTTGAAGGAGTTGAGAAATGGGTTTCTGTGGACAACAGGGTCGCACACGGAGAAGCCGTCTGACCACTGAAGAAACCAAACACTGAAGAGAGAGGCGCCGATGTGCAGGCAACAAAGGAGGGTCCCTTCTGGGTAAGGGGCCACAGGCAAGTCATACTTGCTTTTGGAGGGTCACCTGAAAACCAGCACCTCTGTATCTCAGGAGTCATTTTTGCCAAAGGCAGGGAAATAGGAGCATACAAATGCTGCCCGGGAGCAATCTGGTTTCTTCTATTTATTTGTATGAAAATAAGATATACTCTCAACCAGACGACAGGAGACCCCAATTAAAAGCAGTAGGGCATCTGGGCTGGCCCCAGGTGTTCCAGTAAAGCACGGGGGTCCCCTGGGAGGGTGTGTAAGGACTCAAGAGCTTGGGCAGGGGAGCCAGGATGCTTTATGCATTCTGAGGGCTTTCCCCCCCCTTCTGTCAGTTCTCTGAAAAGGCACGGCTACATAGAATAGCGAGGGCAAGGAAGGCATGTTGCTGGGGCAGGCTGGGCTGGGCTGGGGAAACTTGGGGTTTTACTGGGTACCCTACATGTGGAACTGGGCCAGATGATTTATTTGAGTTATTTTTTCATTGACATTTCAATGGGCCTGTGTGAGAGAGATTACGGAATTTCTTTTATTTTTTTTCGTTTCTTTTCTGTCTCTCTTTTCATTTTTTTTTTTTTTTTAGTGAAAGGAAGGACCAAAGCACAGAGACGCTTGTGAGCTAGCCAAGGACACACAGCTTCAGTCTGCTTTATAGTTGGATTGGAGCTAAGGATGGCTACTTGCGGTTCCATAGTCTACTCCCACACTAAGAAATAGAGGGCACCGACCCCACCTCAACCTCCGCACAAAGGGCCAGTGATTAATACCTAGGGGCAAGGCTGACTCAAAGACAGACCTGTCATCGTCAGCCCTGCGTGTTCCATCCCTCCACCACCTGCGTTTCCCCCTCCCGACATCCCAGGACTAGAGGGCAAGGAGCAAGCTGAAAGATGCATCATCAGGCTGCAGTGCCGATTAAAATTCATCGTGGGGTTCCCACCCCACGAGTGTAGGGTGTGTGTGTAAATGCACACGAGCGTATGTGCATATGCGTGTGCCAATGCATGTGAGGTATTTCGGCGATGCGCAGACTCACCAGCAACACGCAGCAGGCAACACAACCCTCTCACAGCAGGGTCTCAGAAGTCAGTCTCAGTAAACAGAGAAGGGGCTTCTGGAAGGGACAAAAGAACGCGGTGATTAACATCCAATCCCTCTTGTTAATTACGAAAAGGAAAAAGAAAAAAGCCTGAGAATAGGAAATCCTATGCATACGGCATCACAGTTACAGTGAGCAAGGTCTGGGGGATTTTGGACATCGGTGGGGCACATGTCTAACTCCGGGTGTGCTATGGGGGGGGGTCAGGCTTATTCATCCGAATAAAGCAATGTGCCCAGGGAAGACAAGGGTGTGAGAACATAAGGTGGGACAAGTGTCGAGCCAGATGCTCGAGGGGCTTCTGTATCAGGGTTTTTTCTTCTCCTTTTTCCTTTCCCCTTGGACCACCTCCCAGAAGCTCGGGGAAGTCAGCTAGAGGACGGGAAGGCGACATGGTAACAAAATGGTATTTGAGAAAGATAGCTCAGTGAAAATAAATCTGTGCAAACCATTTACTCAGCTCTCCCACCATTAAGAAGTTGAGGTAAATACAGTCAGGGATGTTTCACCAGCTCAGCTACCAGAATGTTCTCTGTGGTGCTCTCAGCAATGGCATAAAAACGAAAACAGCTTTTTTCGTTAGGTCTTTTTAATCGGCCATCGGTTAAGCTGGATCACATTAATTAAAACGTGGGCGTGTGGCGCGCCCTTCTCGTTGATCCACGGAGATTCCACCTTTATTTATGTATTCATGGTTTTATTTTTTAAATAACATAATGAACAACTGGGAACCCATGACCTGCCCTGTTGATTAGGATGTTGACCATGTTCCTATCTGTATACATCCTCCAGGGAAGGACGGTACAGCTGGGATGTTCAATAATAGAACAGGATGTATGCCAGGGCGTTGCATACGTACACCGGAATATTAAACAGCTCTTAAAAAGAGGGAAACAGCCAAAGCAATTGTCTTTTAATGGACCTCTGCATTTTACAAAGAAACCAAATTAATCATGATCCTTTGTTTATAGACATTTTCCCATCATTGGTCCAAGGCACAGTGCCTTTTGTTCTGCTAATGCATGCATTCATATATTCATTTGTAATAATGTCGTAAATAGCTCACTCTCCAAATACAGAGCACTAAGCAATTACTTACACCTGGCAGGATAAAACCCCAGATATCAGGGTGGCAGTTAGATGGTTAAATCAACTCCGCTGTGTATGCCAGCTGAGAATCTGAGGTGCTGGGTGTCATCAGGAAGGCCATGGATCTTTGTTATTGCCAAGCACATTCTACAGGAGAGAAAAACAAGCTGATACAAAATGCAAAAGAAAAAAAAAATACTAGCTCTGAAACAGCCTGTGAACAAGAGAAACAGTCATATACTGCAGAGTTGTGTGTATAGACATATGCAAAAGTACACAAAAATGCAGGAGCACAAAAGCTGACTAATTTGAGGGGGAAAAGGGCTAGGTTGAGGGAGGGGCTAAGTGTTACATATGCTTTGATTTTTACCAACCACGTATTATTTAACATTATATTTCCTGTACAATTACAGTAAATATTTTGTGTGGTAGTTTTCCTGTAGGTTTTTAAAATTTATTTGTTTGGGGTTTTATATTGGCAACAACAAAAATGCAAGGAGCTTTTGAACTGACAAATTATGAGTCAGTAGGGTGCCCTAAAGCAGTTCTGGACACACAGGGACTCAAGGTTTATCTTTTTCTCTTCCTTTTTATTAATTTTTATTTTCTGTGCTCCGGCATTGAACCCCCAGCCCTGTGCAGCCTGTCACTGACATGCAGCCGGCAGGTGTGAGCCTCAGGCTATGATTTCACCAGCACTCCCACCCTCAGTGTCTGCAATGTACCCACGGGGGAGCATTTTCCTTTCTGGTCCTTAAGAGGACTAGAAAGCTAATGCGCTGGCCCACGTTCTAGGGGATTAGCTGTATGGAATGAGAACTCCCGGGGAATGTGACTTCAGATAGATGCTGGCAAAGGGGACAGAGGCCTCTAGAGAAATGCAGACACAGCAGCCCCCTCTGTCTCAACAGTGGACGGAGCCTGCTTGCTGGCAAAGAGCCGGGGAAGGGGCTCCTTGCTGACAGTTTGACTCCCAAGCAGAATACACCATTACCATGTACCTTCAGAATCTAACCTGGACGGTCCTGGCATCAGCACTGCTAAATGACTCAGGTAGTGCACGGCACCCTGAACTCCTCAGAAGACCCCTTCTCCCTAAGGGACCCCGCGTCTTGCTTGCATACTGAGCTTCAGACCTAGCTAGTGAGGCCCCCTGCAGCTGTCACAGGCTGTCAGAATCTCAGAACATGTATAGGGCTGAAGTGTGTGACAAAGATAATATGATTACACCCACATCTTCAGAGAAACACTTGAGGCTCAGAGACCCCCAGAACAACAACCAAAAAACATTAACCCTTTCTAAACTCAGCAGTCTGAAATCTCATCTACCACTATCTTCCCTTGTAAAGCCACTTTTTCATTTACTGTGTAAGTATCTCCTCTGAGGACATGCAGTTGACTAGTTAACTAGTCTTCTGCACTCGTGGCCATTGCTTAATCAGCTCTGCCACACCTGAGGCTCAGCTTTTTCATCCATACGATTTGTGGACCGTGCTCCACACCTCTGAATACCTTGTACATCTGAATACCCTACAGCAGCAGGCAAGGAGTTCACAAATGCAAAATATTTTTATGACAGATAAAAACAAAATGCAGAATCCAGCTGGAAACGCCCTATCCTTGTCTTGCCGCCCGACTTATTTCCACGTGGAAATAGATAGCCTGAAGGGAACACCAATAAAAGCTAAAGTTGCCTCAGGAAAACACCCCCACCCACGTACCCCCAACCCCCCGGGAAGGGGTTCGGCCAACCCTGCCTTCCTGTTTGGCCCTTTCCTCTGTTTTCCTCGGGGCTTAAAAATACGGAGACGCGTGCTCAGATAGGTCCAGAGGAGAAAGACCTTCCTAGAAAGAGTCACCTTTGCATGAGGCAAGGACTCCTCGCCTGGCAGGTATTGTCTGTTTTGTTCTATTTCAGATACCAAGACTTGAGCCTTGCTGTCCCGATCTTACAGAAGGGGTAAAGAGCTACAGTCAGGGTTCCAAGGTTGCCCACCCCATCCCACCCTACCACCAACCCTATGCAAGCCTCTAAGAGAGCCAGAGACACCAGCCTGGGAGGGCTGGGTAGCCTCTAGTCCTCTAGAGAGCCCCTTCCTCAAAAAGGAACAGAGTATAAGAGAGAATGACATACATGCCTGGTGGGGAACTGGGCTCGGGCTGTTGGTTCTCCGAGGTCACATAGGACAGCTCACCCTGGGAGGGATGAGGGGTCCCTCAGGAATCACTGGCTCCCTGCCCCTAAAGGGGCAGGGAGCTCCGGCTGCAAAATGAAGGGTTCCAGTTAGTTCCATTCTGGAAAATCTACAAATTTGTAAATTCTCTAAGTTAACAAGGTAGAAGAAAAGAGGTGATTTCACAGACCTTTTAATCAGATCCTGGACCAGGCATCTGCTCCCCTCCTGGGAGAAAGCAGCTATCTTCCCTCTTGGCTACCTAGAAGGAGGAAGAGAGAAATCACTCACTAAGTATGAGAGTCAAGAGTCCCCTGCCTCCCTGGGCCCTATACCCAAGCCTCATTGCTGCTGGTAGACCTACTGTGTGCTTGAAGTGCATGAGATTAGGGTAACAATTGTTGACCAACACCAGGATCAAAGAGGTTTCTATGGACTGTACTCATCATGAGGAAGACGGAACCATCCTGAAATAGCCCAACAGTTACCACTGGCAGGGAAGGTTATCAGGACAGGAGACTAGAGTACCAAACTCATATCAAGTCTGTTTATATTTGCTGGAGAACTAAGAGGGGCTTTTGCTTGGATCTCAGTAGGATTGTCAAGACCCATACATGGCAACAGTATGTGCTAAGCCTCACATTCCTCTTCCCCAAAGTGGGAATTTTAAAAAGTGATGCCTACATAGACTACCCTAAGGAAGGAAAGAATTCAGGTGTGTGAATTCTCACCAGCCATGCCTGGCACACGAGGAATACACAGAAGCAGGGAAAAAATGTCTCAAAACAGAAATCCTCTTCTGGGGACCAGAGGAGAGGACTACAAGGTTAGCACTAAATGGTACCTAAATAGCTAAGAAAATCCATTTATCCAACAGATTCCAGGAAGAAGTTTGAGTCCAGCAGGTCCACAGGAGATCTACTTGGACACCAGCAGCCAAGGTAAGCAGGGTTAGGGGTTCCATGCTGGCCAGTGAAAAGGGGGGGCATCTGGTCAGTGGATAGGGTGTGGTCATGCTCAGGACTAAAGGTTAAAGGTTAGTTTGGACATATTCTGGGGTACTCAATACCTCTGTTCAAATACTTGAGCAGCTATAATTAGTGGCGCCTCAGCCAGCTGTCTTATCCCATCCTATCCGTCTGCTGACACCAAATAAGCCAAATTGAATCTGGAATGACAGCACAAGCCTTTTGGGGAGATGGAGGCAGACACTTGGGCCCCCACTTCTTTATCTGGCTGCCTGTCAAATCATGAGACTGACCACATCAACAGCATGGAATGAAGGCAGCCTTTGGCCAGGAGGCCCTCCAGGTCCCCAAATGGCAACTGCCTGATCCCTCTTTGGGCACCTGTTTCTGCTTATGCCATCAACCAGGGGAGGGGGAGAAACCTGGCTCAGAGCCCTGGCCCTGCCTCTGCCTTCCTTAGGTGCTGGGAGTTAGCATCAAGGCCTCCAAATGTCACTTTAACTGTGCAAAATAGTAAAGTGCCCCTCCACCCATGGAATTGGAGGATGAGATATAGCATAGCACTGGGCAGATTTTACTATGCTTGAAAATTTCTAGTTAGAGGGCTAACCCTGTCTGAGGCATGGGGCTAGAGTACCTAAGGTCTTCGGCATGGCCACACCCTGTCCTTTAGGGAATAATCATCAAGCACTCTCTGCAGTGGGTAAGGGTACTCGTCCTTGCTGTGCGTCTGTGCTCTTGCCACTGAGAATCAAGGGTTTGGGACAGCAGGTCCGCCCTTTGACTCTAGCGTGCTTTCTTTTGGTGCAGGGCTTGCTCCCCTCTTGGGGCCAATGGGAAAATTAAAGTGGACACCGAATGTGCAATGCTGTCTAAATTAGAGTGGGTGCTCCAAAAGCAATGATCAGATAAGGCCAAAAAACAAAAGCAGGCCCAGACTCCCGCATGGTTTTTCAGTTTACAAAGGAAACACCCCATTACCATTCTAAAAGGAAAAAGGGGGAGCTGCAGAATTGGCCACCCTCTCTCCATGGCTCTACCACTCACAACCCTTGGGATAAGGTCTTTCTGCCTTGAAGTCACCACCTCTAAGATCCAACATACGGCCACTCCTATACGTGCAGTGGTCAAGGTGCATCCAAGGTGTTGCCATCATGGCACCAGACATGGTGAAGGGCTTGCCAGACACAGGAAAAAAAGCTGTAGTATCAAGGCGGGTGCCAGGAGAAGGCAATCATGGCTTAGATTGGAAGACTTCTATGTAAATAAACTAGGACCCTAATTCCTAGGCAAGGCTATTAGAGCCAAGGGAGGTCAGGAACCCCTGAGCTCCACCAGCTCTCTCAGGGCCTACCTTTGCCTGCACAACCTGGGGAGCCCTCAAGCAACACTCAGAAACCCCAGAAGAAATCAAGAAAAACAAAGGGGAAACTGAGGACCAGAAAAAAAAGGTCTGGACCTAACAAGGCTAGCAACTGCACAGGCTCCATCTCTCTCTGCCCACATGCCTTGAAAGGAAAGTTTAGACTCAGGAGCAGCTGATTGGCTCTGCAATTGGGGGCAGCCCAAAGAGGAAGGGTGAGCTCCCTTGGGTCACAGCCCCTCCCATAGTGGCACACTCTCCCCCCCTCCATGGTTATTCTGGGAGAGTGATCCAGCTGACCCCCAAGCTGCCAGTTAAGCATGGTTGGGCCAGGACAGGATGCTACTGGGTCAAGGGCGCTGCTCTGCCTTTGCACAATTGGGCAAGCAACAAGCTGAAGACCCTCTGCTAGAGGCTTCCCATTCTGGTAGGAAGCTCAAGACGGAAAGGGTCTTCCATCCACTCTGATTCACTGTCTACCATTAGTACTGAGAACCCCCCTTCAAAAAGTTTGGTTGCCGCATCATAGAGCTAAAGATCTAATGATTGAGGATTTCTACCTAGACCACCAGGTTGGCAGTGGGGGTGGAGGGGTGCTGTGTCTCCCTGGGCAGAGAGAGATGAAGGGTCTCCATTCTCAGATGCCCAAGTCAGGGTGGAGTGAATAGGCCTAGATAAGGGCGGCCCCCCACCTCCCTGCAGTCTCTAATGGTGCTGGGACCATGGCATCTGACCTGAGCTCCTTGTGGGGCATTTGAGAGGCCCTGCTGAGGGTTTTGCTACTGCCACCCAGGAAGATGAATATGAAGAGGAGCTAACACACTATTGTCCACCAGGGAAAACATTGAGTATCCTAAGGCTCTGCCCGCCAAGGACATATCTTGACCATGACATTTGTCTAACAAAAATAAGTGAATAACATAATTTGTGTGCCTCGTTGTCCTTGCATGTCTACTCCTATTCTGGTGCTTCATTCCCATCCATGCCACCAGAAGGCCAGGGCAGTGGAGGAATGACAGAAAGATATTTATTCTGAGCCACTTAGTCCTTAAGACCTGGCGGCAGTGTCCCTCACACTTAAAGTGCCTCTGAATGTCTCATGAAAGAAGTGCAAGTAACAGGGGTCTCCATCTGAGGTGCACCCTGCGACCAAGACCACCGGTATGACATGGCAAGTCTTACAAAGCCATGGCTGCCCTCATCTCCTCTGCTTGGCTTCACCCTCCTCCTGGGATCTTAGGGGGGCTCCCTCCCTCCTCCCCTGGCCTCACCTTTCCCCTAATTCCTCCAAACCACCTCCCCTCCACCCCCGCCCCATGCTCAACACTCAACTCTGCTTCTAAATATCTTCTCATCTCCTCTTCCAAGCTCTATTTTTAAAATCAGATTTCCTTTACTGTACAGGGAAAGGTATTCGCTGAGGGATTTGCCCCCCCGCACCCCCCCTTACTGAACCCTTCATAGATGCCCCGTGGCAGGCCTGACCCCATGGGCCACTTGCTCAGAGGCAAGCAAGGAGCTGACCTGATCTCGAGTCTCGGGGCACTAAGAGTGGTGAGACTGGGGTGTCTGTCTTGGAGTATTGTGGGGTAGAGGGTCCCAAAATAGACTTGAAGGGTACCATCCAACCCTAAGTGCTAGATCCTGATTGATAGGAATTTCCAAATCAGGGAAATTAAGGTTTGAGAACATACATTGAGATGCATCTGAAGGATGGAGAAGGTTCCTTCTACTTGGCCCAGAGGCAGGAAGGGTGGGCTGGTGAAGAGTAGGAGCCAGATGAAGCCTAGTCATCGGGCCACCTGGTGTAGAGGTTCCCTCCTCTTGCCACAGGACACTTTCACTCACCCCCGCAGAGCCTTAATATCCAGCACACAGTGATGGCCTCTTGGCTGCTGATGGGTTATGCCCAGGTACCATCTCCAGTTCGTTGGGGGTCCAAGAAGGATACCTAAGCCAGAAAAGAATGAGAATAGGCTGCTGGGTAAACTAATAGACTGAAGACTTTGAAAATGACAACAACAAAGTCAAGATGAGTTTAGGATGGGGGCACATGAGATTCAGTTTTTCCAGAGAAAGGCCTAAGGAGAAAAGAGGAAGGAAGCTACAGATAGTTAAAATTTTGTATTTCATGCAAAACAATTTAAGCTCTAGATCCCCAGGCACATGGAGTGATCTATAGGTTTTCAACACAAGATATACTTGCTCCAGCACTGAAGTGCTTGGATTTTATGTCATGGGCATGAAATCTGAAAGGCTGGAAGCTGAGAATGCCTTGATTAAATGAGGCTGTCACACAGAGATAGGGGGACTTTTTAGTGTTACTGGAAATGGATGAAAAGATCATAAGCGGGAGTTTTGTGAATTGATCTGGGTTTCTGGGGTAGAAATCTGGACTTTATTTGGTGGGGTGACAGGATCAAAACTTTCTATCACACTAAGGGCTTTGGGCTCCCGCCAAAAGGCTTAAAAAAAAAAAAAACTTAATGGTGAGATTGTTTGCTTGTGGGAGATAAGCTTGTAGAAAACATGATAAAACATATTTTATGGCTAACAGCTTTGGACTTTATTATTACAAGCAAGAAGAAACACTGAGAAATCATAAATAGGAAAGTTAACAGGCACACATTTAAAGATCATGCCCAAACACTCTGACTTTAGATGTTGAGAGAACGCCAAAGTTTGACTCTCAGGGCATGCCAAGGAGATATGATTAATGTTGACACTGAGGAAAGGTTTTAATTAGAGGAGTTACATGGCGGAGATGGGGAGAGAAATTTGGAATTTATTTAGAGGCTCTGACGTGATGAGGTTTTTGCACATGCTTAAAAATTTGATTTATCCAATTCAAACAGAGTGACATGGTGAGTTTTTTTGTGTTTGATAGATACAACATAGCACGGTTATGAAATCAAATTCTCGCCGTATGCCAAGAATCTGGACTTTTTATGTCGTGCACAATTAGGAGACATTGCAGGGCTTTTAAGGTGGAGTTACAAGCTCAAATTTAATGAACTGTGCTAAGACGTGTGAATTTTATTTTAAGGGATGACATATCAGATTATAATATCACTGGAATAAGTTTGGATTTAAGCCAACAAATGGCTGAAAAGTGTGGTGGGGGAAGATTGTTGGTTGTTGATTTTTTTTTTTA
Organism: Meriones unguiculatus; assembly: GCF_030254825.1. Classification (NCBI taxonomy): domain Eukaryota; kingdom Metazoa; phylum Chordata; class Mammalia; order Rodentia; family Muridae; genus Meriones; species Meriones unguiculatus. The sequence goes on along the minus strand of NC_083355.1, from coordinate 114,113,205 downwards.
ATAGCCCAGCCCAGAGGTAAGTGACATGATAAGATACTGCACTGTCTGTTAAGAATTTGGGGCTTTATGCTACAAAGAAACTTTGCAACGTCTTAAATCTGGGAGTGACGCCTTACAGCTTATGAATTCAGCAGAGAAGAGAGCAGATATTGTAACACGGTTAGGAGATAGGACCCCTGTGCACATTGAAGGCACTATCGCATCCTGAGTGAGGGTGAGATATAATTTTTAAGCCTTTTGTGGGGTGGGTGTGTGCGCATGGAGTTTGGCCAGGGAAGAGTTTTAAGGAGTGAAATGGTCAAGAGTTTTGTCTCCAGAGGAATTTGATGACTTAAAACATGCTTTAGGCTAAGGTGTGTGGATTTGATGAGCTGTTTAATGCATGGGTGAGTGTCCACTGGCTTCTTGGTACAAGGGCACCCAGTGGGGTTTCTGTGCTGAAAAGTGTGGTCACCTACAGACAGGGTTGGAAAGTTATATGACATTTACGTAGCATGTCAAGTTTGACGCGGTGTTGAAGAATGCAAGGAACAGGCTGTCGTGCCATGCTGAGAATTTGGATTGCCACCATGATAAGATTTTAGGAGAATGATATCATGAACTTTGCATTTTGGATAGGCTCAGTCGGCTGAGAAATGTGTGGCTTTATGATGGCACTTTAAGACTTGGTTTTATAGGTAAGGCAGAGAGAGACTCTGTGAGCCTGTGAGCAGAAGCAGGAGCCAGTGAGTGACCGCATGTTGCAAGAAGTAAAAACTCTTGTTATTGAGTGAGAACATTGGGATGAAGAGAGTCAAAGATTTCTGGATTGGCCTGTGAAACTGTGGATTTTGTATTGATTAGCTGTCAATTAAATCACGTGGTTAACCAATTTATGGCAAGCAATTAGAACATTATGCTATAGAAAAGAAACATGGTTTGGTTTTTTTCTGTGTGTGTGTGTGTGTGTGTGTATTGATAGGAAATTCATTAAGATAAATGTTTTATCTTGCTAAAAGTTTTTCTGATATCCAGGCATGTAAGAGTTTTTAGGGCATGAGATTTTTGGATGAAGGATGGAAAGGAGAAAGATTTGATCACTTACATGAACAAATTTGGCAGTAATATTTATAATATTTATTTATTATAAATATTATTATAATAATATTTATTAATAAGTCTATATTTAAGTATAGACATTTTATTGAAACTGTGTATCATCTACTATTAAAATCAGACTGCTACAAATTTAAAACTGAAACCATGAGCTATTTTAAGTGGGAGACCTTTTATATTTTTTTATGTCCAACAGATGAACCCTCAGATGAATTATCAAATTTTACATTTCAATAATAGTGGACTTTTGCAAAAAGGAAATGAGTTGATTTATGCAATGTGCTGTCCATGCTTCTGAGTTGATTGTTTGCACACCAGTCTTAGAAACTGTGATCTCTGCCTCCAGGAATGACAAGTTAAACTTGGGCATTATGCTAAGGCCTTTCAATTTTAGCCAGAAAATGGGTTTTGGTAAGTTTACATGTCAGATGTGTTTATACAATAGGTTTGGATTTAATATTGCAGACTGTAAATAAACAGTGAGAGGCTTTAATCAGAGGGATTGCATGATCAAATTTAAGTGTCATGCTAACAAGGGTAGGTCTAATTCTGAGAAACTGCAGATCCAAATTTTGTACCCTGCTAGAAGGTTTGGATTTTAACCAATGGGAGTTTTACATAAAGGACAGCATGGAGACTTTTTTCCCCCTTTCTTGGATGGGTCAGCCCAGGGCCCTAAAAAAGAAAACCCGAGAAGTAGCAGAAGGTGTTGAATTCATAAAGATAATAGCTATATTGCTGAGCTATTGAATCACGAGCTTAATTTGTTTTGCAAACCAATACATCCCTTTAAACTCAATTTCCATGCACTAACCCTCCCATGATCAGATTTTCAAAAATTACCAATCAGATTTCAAAGGTCCCATAGCCGTGTCACGCCCAACCTCATACCTCTGTTAGATACACCCCTGTACCAGAGGAAATCAACAGTGACACAGAAAAGGGGGCACTTTCAAGAATGAAAAGCTTGGCCCTGCCTGAGTAGAGGGGAAACTTGGGAAGATAGGATCCGAAAGGTATGCAGAAATGTTTTCATGAGTAGAATTGAGGCCAGATGTTTAAAGCTCCAGGAGTCCTGCCGACCACGGCAATCCTGGGAGAGGAGATTTTTGAAAGGCTGGGAAGGGCTTTTGGAAATCTACAGCTGGAGAAAATGTGGCTTTGGACAGAGATCAAATTGAAAAAGAGAAATGTCCCCTTCTCCCTACAAAGCTTGACCTAGGATGAAGCAAGTAGAGTGCTAGTCTTCAGCACACAGTAGGCATTTTATGAGCATTGATGGGGAGAAAATTAAAACCGAAAGCCACGCCTCACTCCCACTTATTTCGGCTTGGAACCTAGAGGAGGAAATAAGAGCTATTTTTGGCTGCTGACCCAACGGGCAGGATAGTGGCCAAGTGCCCAATTTCTCCTCTTTCCCTAGAGTTTGTGAAACAGCAGGCATCTCCCTGCAGATTCCCGCCTCCAATCAAGCACACTGGGCTGTCTCCAGACCACCAAGCCTGCCAGCAGTGGCTTTGAGTGGCATTGAGATGTGACCCTTGTGACTTTCGAGTGACTAGACACAGGAAGGGAAACTGACCAGGCATGGGTGCCAGGGCAAAATGGGCCAGAAGTGTGCCCTGCCAGGTGCTTGCTTGCCACAGAGGACACTCTGGGCCAGTTGCTCCACAAAATTTATGGGCTGTGAATTTCTCATTCCAGAGGAGGAAGTAGGCAGGCGGGGCAGTCAGGCTCCGCCTGGGAGGCAGGTCAGGGGTTGAAAGAGCCTTTCCCCTCAAGGTGCCCCAAGTGACCAGAGTAGGAGGCTTACATTAAATGCAGGAAGAATTTCTCTGGTTTCTCTCTGATTCTAATTACTTGGGCATCTGGTTTGTCCTTGAGAATCTGACCCTGACATCTTGAAACCCTAAATTGCTGCTTCTCTTCCTGCTTTCATCCCGTCTGTCCCTAGGTCCAGGTCTCCACGGTCGCGGTCTCTGACCACACACATCACAACCTTACCCGTCTTCAGAGCACACTCCATTCCAATCGACGACATGATAGAACCCTCTGAAGACTCATTTGAGACGATGATGGAGCTTAAGAATCCATCATCAAAACAAATGGAGTCCTCCGAGGGCTCATCCAACACCGTTGAGGAGGCACCAGGCAGCAGCGGAGCGCAGGCGGAGGTGGTGGGCTCAGACAGTGGCCCAGCCCAGGAAAGCAAGAAGCCACCCAGTGGCCCCCCCGAGGAAATGCAAGAGCTTCCCACTGATCCACTACAAGACATGGAGGAGCCATTCAGTGGCCCACATGAAGAAGGAGAGGCTTCACCCAATGACCAAAACACGGAGGAGTCATATGATAGTTCACAACAGGAAGAGACGGATTCATTCAGTGATGAATCTGAAAGCCTGGAGGATCCACCAATCAACGTATCTGAGACCCCGTCAGAGGAAGATGACACTGACCTAAGTGATGATGATGATGAGGATGACGATGATGAGGAGGATGAGGATGAAGAGGGGGACCAACCCGAAAAATCTCCAGAAGAAATCATGGCCATGATGGGGTCCATCATCAGCACGTACCTCCGAATGCAAGACGTCCAAGAACAACAGAGATTGGCAGAGCGCATCGTGATGCGAGCCATTGATGAAGGCCGCCTGCCCCCCATCAGGCCCTTCTCTGGAGATCGCAGAGATTACCATGAGTTCATTGTGCTCTGCCAAGTGACCCTACAGAGCTACCCAGCAATGTTCTACAACGATCCCCTGCGGGTCAAGTTTGTCATGCGCCACCTGTGTGACCTGGCCTTAGACTGGGCCAACGACCTGGTGGAGCAGAACAGCCCAGTGATATACGACTTCTCGGCCTTCCTTGAGGCCATGTCAGAAAAGTTTGAGTACCGGAATACACTGCGCATGGCCGAAAACGCCATGTTCAACATCAGGCAGGGCAATCGCTCCGTGGCTGACTACATCAATGAGTTCCAGAGTCTGATACCCACCTTAGGCTGGCCAGATGAAGTCCTGCAGGCCCACCTATGCCAGGGGCTCAATGAAGACATCAGGCATTATCTCTTCCGGATCCCTCAGCCAGAATCCCTGGAGAACCTGTTCGTGCTGGTCCTGCAAATTGAAGATAAGCTGGCAGAGAGAAGGGCCGTGCTCAGGCTGCCCCCGGAGTCCCGCCCCCGGAACATGAACTGGATGGACTCACCTGCCCCGGAGAAGTGGATGGTGAGCAGCTGGCTGTCCCATGTGTGCGATCCCAACATTGATCGTGACCACCTCTTCCTGCTGCTCCTGGTGAGGGTGAATCCCTACCACAGCGTCGCGGTGCGGGCCCTGGTGGACTCAGGAGCAGAAGGGAACTACATGGATGAGAGGTTCGCCCAAGAACACTACGTGGAGCTCTATGAGAAAAAGTATCCACAGACGATCCAAACCGTGGATGGCTCCCTGATCGGCAATGAACCCGTCTGGCTGTACACTGAACCCCTGCTGTGTGTCCACCAGAAACACTATGAGTCCATCGAATTTGACATCGTACCTTCACCCAACTTCTCCGTGATCTTAGGCATGAAGTGGCTCCGAACCCACGACCCCGAAATTGACTGGTACAGAGGCCGCTGCACCTTCCACTCTCCCTACTGCCTGAGGAATTGCTTCCAGGCACCCCCACCATGCATCGCTCTGGAGAAATACAGCTTCAGCCTGCTGCCCGGATTGCCACCAACATACTCAGACCTGGCCGACGTGTTTAACCCGAAGGAAGAAGCAGATGATGAGACTTCCGACCAGCCAAGCTCAGACGGATCCGATGATCTTTCTGAATCAGAGCCCTCTGAGCTTCAGCAGGCTGGAGACAGTGATCACAGAGACGTCTTTTTCGAGTGTCGTCCCAGAAAGGCTGCGAAACCTCTGCGTTCCAGGATAGAAGACAAAGCCAGGGAGCAAGAGGAATACTGGGTACTATATGACATGCTGACTGACAGACAGGACTACATACAGATGATACCAGAACTGTTTGACCAGTTACATGGAGCTGCATGGTTCACAAAACTAGAGGTACTTGGGGGTGAGGTTAAGGAAGAGAATGGGAACTACAGCTTCACACGCACAGAAGACACATGGAGAGCGGCATTCGGGTTGACCATGCACCAGATGAGATGCTACCGGCCCTTCACACAAAACTCCTACTCTGACGAAGCTGACAACGAAATTCACTATATCCTAAAAGACATCCTAGGTCTCTACGTGATCTGCCACAGGAACGAGGTCCTGGTCTACTCCATGAGCCAAGAGGAGCACTCCCTGCATGTCCGCCAAGTCCTGGTCCGCTTCCGCTACCACAACGTCTACTGCTCATTAGACAAAAGCCAGTTCCACCGCCAGACCGCAGAAATCTTGGGCTTCGTCCTGTCCCCCAAAGGGGTAAAACTGAACAAGACCCTCATGAACCTTATCACGGAGTGCCCTGTCCCCCTCAACAGAAGGTGCCTACAAAGCGTGATTGAGCTCGTCTACCCCTATCGCCACTTCGTGGAGCACTTCGCCCTCATCGCGGAGCCCCTGGTAAGGCAGCTGCTGAGCACAGAGCCCTTCTCCTGGGGGGAAGAGGAGCAGGAGGCCTTTGAGTCCCTGAAGAGGGCATTCCGCAGGTCGCCCATCCTCTACCACCCGAAGCCTCAGAACCCATTCTACTTGGAGACAGGCACCAACGGGCCATTCCTCTATGCCTCCCTGCTCCAGACTGATGAGGCAACCGGCAAAAAAGCTACCTGCGCTTTCTACTCACGACACCTCTCCCCAATCGAGGTAGAGTACCCTCAAGTGGAGATGAGGATCCTCCCAATCCGGGCTTCCTTCATGGTGTGGTGCCGCTACCTGGAGAACACCGAGGAGCCCATCATGATCCTTCTCAACACAGAGGATCTAGCCTCTCTGAATAATGACAGGCTCACCGTACTTCTCCCCGGGCATTGGGTCTTCTTCTTTTCTCACTTCAACTTTGATGTTATGGAGCTGCCTGATCACCGTGATCCCCGAGCCCTGTACCTTGGGAGAGGTCGAATTCTTAGAGGCTTAAAAGGAAGCTATATGCGACCACTGCTGCTGCTGGCCATGCGGGGAGGCCACAGGGAGCCACTCTCTGATTCTGAGGACGAGGACGAGGAGGACAGCGAATACAGCGAAGAAGAATCAGAACAAGATTCGCTGAATGAGCCAAATAGCTTGCAGGAGCTCCTGTCTGCCATCCCAATAAACCAGGTCCTCAACAGCTTCCTAGCCCGCTTTAGGGTGGCCCAAATGCGATCCGTTGTCCTACATTTCTTCCGGGGCCTGCTCTTTTGGAAGAACGTCATGGGGGTGGCAGCCCTCCTAGTGATGATGAGGGTGAGGCAGCAGGAGCTCTCCCCACTGCCTGCCCCCTCTTTGGAGGTGGCCAGGCCTCAGCCCCAGCCCACACTCCGACTCATCCTGGACTCAACCCTTATCGCAAGCAGTGGCATGGCCGCAGCCATCGCCCAACTGCTCAACCAGATGCCCCAAGTAGTGGGTGCCAATAACATCCCTGCTCAACACCTGGCTGAGCTGTTCCTGAGCCCGAGGTGCTGGAGTCGGAATGCCCTGCACACACAACCCCCACGGGGCATACGGTTCACCCCTGGGTTCTGGATGACCCTGTGTGAGTTCTTCGGGGTGAGAGCCAACCCCGAGGAGGACAGTTTTCCTGACCCGCACCAGCACCGATACCTAGAGCTGCACGTCGTTGGTGATGAAGATGTCGTCTTGCGAGAAGCCCTGCAAGACGACCTGCAACGTTACCGTCAGTGTGGCCTGCATGACGGCCTGCAAGACACCTCGCAGGACGCGCAGGACAACGACGTGCAAGAAGAGGACCTGCTTGACCGAGAAGAAGCGGTCACCGTCCGCCCACGAAACCTGATGGACCCCGAGGTCCTAGACTTCCTCAACAACCGCCTACTCTACATCCTTGGTGCCGATGGCCGGCTTACTCTGCTTAGCAGAGGTGAGGTGTCCCGGGCCCTCGCACGATTCTTCACCATGGCCTTCAGAATGGCCAACCTTTCCACAGCCAGGGAACGGGCAAGGCTGGAAGAACTGTCTGATTCAGATGATGAACTTGACTAAACACACACCAAAGTCTCTGTTGTGCTCCCCTGTGCCTCAGCCAGCTTCGCTCAAATCCAGTGCCCCCTCTTGTCACTCCTGACCCAAGGGAAACCCGTTTGTGAAGGGCCATCACTTCAACTCATCAACCAGTGAAATCATCTGTGCTAAAGGACAAGCTAACTGTCAGCATTCCAGAGCCAGCCAAGACTGTGTAACCCTGTCCTAACTGTCCGGGCCCCAGGCCCACAGCCGGGAGTGAGATCAATGAGGAGAAAGCAGTGATGAGCAATGATGACCCCATGTCACCCCAGGCCGGATGCAGGCACAGCAGGCGCAGCCAAGCAAGCAGATGCCAGGGACCCCCCACCACCCGAGTGGCATGCGGACGCCTGTGCATCCTAGGACACTCACCTTGGGTGCTCCACTGACTTCTACCTCCACAATGGTGTTCCAACTTCCCTGGGCCCCGCCCCCACCCCTCCCAACCTCCCAACGTGCCATGCTTCCCACAACCCCAGCCCACCCTGCAAGCAAGCTCCACCCCCACTACCCATCTGGTCCAGCTCCGTTGACACTTCATCTGACCCTGAACTCTGATCTTACCTGGGAAGAGCTGTGTTCCATGGAGCATCCAACATACCAGTATGACTTACCTGATAGACTTGCCCGCCCTGAGGGTCCCCTGAGAATCAGGGGACATCACAAAGGGTGGTAGCACAAAACAGGGCTCCCTTTCCCTCCCCAAACTGAAATGTGGACAGTGCAGGGAACAGAGACCTCACATAAAAGGAGGGAGCCCCCAAGAGACAGGGGCAAAGTCCTAGAAGTACAGCCTACAGAGCCAAGGAGCCAAGAGTGCTCTGACCAGACCACAGCTTTCTGCCACGGGAAGGAAATCCTTCCCGTACTTTCCCATCCCACACCTGCTTTTGCTGTACAAATAAAGAAAATAAAAGATCATCTGACTCTGTGGTTTGTTCTAAAAGGGAAGAGGTGAATAGAAGGAGACAGGTTTGGGGAACAATGAGCACGGGGTCAGGAAGAATGGAGGGTGCAGAGAGAGTTAGGGTGGGAAAGTTCAAGGGTGGAAGGGAAGGGGATGGGAGGGCTGGACTCTTGGCTGAAACAGCCCATGGAGACACACAGCAACAGGCCTCCTTTCTTTTCCCAAAGAGAGGGAAGCCACTTCACTCCTGCCACAGCAGACTCTTTCCAAGGGGAGCTACACATGGGAAATGGACACAGGGTTCATAGGGCAGAGAGGGTACCCAGAAATCCTTGTCCTCACCTGGTCCCAGCCTTCTAGTCACATGAGAAGCAAAAAATGGCCAAAATGTGCTCAATGCCCCCAGCTAAGGAGGGTGGGCAGGGACTGCTTTGAAACCATTCCCACAGTTGCCCCCCCCTCCCATGGAGAAGGCCTGAATCTTTGCCTTAAAAATGTTTATCCTAAGAGTACATTACTCTGGGGAGGTGGGAGGGACTTCTGGGGGAGTAGGGAAATAGGGGAAATAGCCCTTACTCGGTTTATAGCCCTACACAGGAGCACCCCCCACAGGAAGTCTGCGAAAAGGCTGTACAAAACCAAGGACCCCTCCCAGTGTGACCTCTACGAAATTATGAAGATACAATGCACAGGTGCCTCCCACAAAAGGGATACTAGCTCTGCCTTTACATCCTGCCTGAAACCTGTCCCTGAGTTAACTCTCCTTGGTCCTGATAATGTGTCAAGGCCCTGAATACCGAGCATGATGTGACAAACTCCCTCACGGCTTTGAGCTCCCCACCTGTAGCAGCAGAGTTGGGCTTGGGTCCCAGAGAAACACTCCTGAGGTCCCAAGATCTCTCCAGCCCACATCGGGATAACTGTACCCTTATGGGCCTAAAGAGGCAACTGGCTGCTGCCTAGTCTCTTTAACAAGTACTCTACCCCTGACGGCACCACCATGAGATCATGGGCAAGATCCCAGGTTTAAGGTCAGGGGCTCAGCCTCATCTCAGCACTTCCTCTGGCTCTAAGGAAATCCCCACATGTAGCAGCAGAGTTGGGCTTGGTTCTCAGATAAACACTTCTGAGGACCCAAGATCATATCCCTCCATGCTCTCTCCAGCCCACATCAGGATAACTGTACCCTTATGGGCCAAAAGAGGCAATGGCTGCTGCCTAGTTTCTTTAACAAGTACTCTACCCCTGACGGCACCACCATGAGATCATGGGCAGGATCCCAGGCTCAAGGTCAGGGGTTCAGCCTCATCTCAGCATTTCCTCTCGCTCATAAGAATGTTCCCAATGGCCTCCAATAAGCTCCTGAATACAGGACAACCTCTCCTACCATGCAGAACATAGGGGGCCTTCTATAAGATTTCAAAAGGCTCACAAAGTTGAGAGCAACCAACACAGAGTTTCTACCCTCCATCCCATCCAGGGACTTGCTGGTGTCATCTAATGAGAAAATCGTAAAACTGCAGAGAGCTGAAGTCACTGAGGGCCTGGGGAGCCTTGCTCCTGGCTTTTATGTTCTCTAGAGTCTCAGACCCCACATACTGCTGACATCACAACATAGATCTATCTACCGATCTATAGTAGCCCCAAAATGACACACTTTGGGTCAAGGTCAGAGTCTTGGCTCCAAGAATTCCATTTTCTCCTTGGTAGGCTACTCACAGAAGTCCCTTGCCCAAAGTGGCAGGCTGACTACTTTTCTACTAACTTGCCTTCCTAGCTCCTAAAGGGCGTCGTAAGGAGAGGTCAGTTTTGAGTCAGGGTCCTTGGTTCAAGCACCCCCTAGCCCCCATGACACTCTGCTTGGCATTCCTAAGAAGGGTCCATGACCCTGAGGTGGGACTGGGGTAATGAATGGGGAGAAGAAACACACCAGTCCTGTACCCACAAAGCTGGGCCTGAAAAACAAAATTCTGCTCTGGGAGCAATGGATGAACAGATGGCCCTTCCCTGCTGCTGCCAGGGGACACGAGGCCTTCCATGGCAAGTGTGATAAATGGTGAAAAACAGAACTCCTCAGTGGGCCAGCGGCCTGAGAGGCTGCCAATGATGTTGATCCCAGAGGAGGGTGCACTGGGCCACACAGCCCATACATACACAAACTATGAAGAACCAATAAAGGCCCGCTGACCTGCCAATCGACCCAGCAGGGGCTTCGTCCCCATTTACAGGAGAAGGCGGCAGCCCAGACTGTAAAGAGAACCAGTGACGCGCTGAAACAGTAGGTTATCAGGTTATCATGGAGCCACTTATAAAGAGAGATTGAAAAGCACAACACAAACCTTTTTACTCCTGGGGAAGAGAAAAGCAAAGAAAGAAATTGGTGTGAAAGTTCCTGCTAGGTGCTGATGACATCACTTCCACCACAGGAAAGGTGAAAACCAGAGACCAGGCCCTGGCTGCAGACTCCACCCACTGAGGAGGTGCCCCCACCTCCCAGCTTCAGACCCCATCCAGAGAGTTCTGACAGCAATCAGGAACAAAGAAGAGCACAAGGCCCTCCCTTGGCCATCCTGCTTGTCCCCTCCCTTGCCTTCGTCCTGCCCTTATAAGATGTCCCTGCGGGCTCCGGGACAGCATAGCAACTCCAGAGCCAGAGCCAGCACACTCTCCAGCTACTCACCAGCAGGGCAAGGTTTGCCATTCCCTCCTACAAGGGCAATGGGGTCCCAACACAGGACCCCGAGCCAAGAGTTTTACCAGCTCCTAACCAGGCTGGAGCAGAGGCAGAAGATCCCTGCATGAGTGGGTAACCGGGGCTGGCCCCATAGTAAGAAAGGGAAAGGTGACAGAGAAACCGTCACCTACCCCCCAAATGCCCCTACCCACCTTGAGCCCTGCCGCTAGGCTCAGGGGACCACGTGTTATGGCCATCAGACATGATCTGAGATGTGAACAGCGAGCTTCATCCGGACTTTCATCGACCTCTGTGAGCTCAGGGAGCAGCATGACCATCCTGACACCACGAGAGACACGAGGTGCACAGGTAGGAAGATGGAGGTGGGGGTGGCAAGGAAGGGAACAGGGAGAGGAGAGTGACGGTGGAAAGGGGTGGGAAAGGGAAGGCTGGGGCCCGGGTCCTCCTTGTCCCACTCTCAAATCTTTTCACAGATTCCCATTCAGGGCATTCCTGTGTGCCTGGGCTGGCTGCCATAGCTGGTTAATGAAGTTAGTAATGGTAGCGTCATGGAGATGGAGATGGGTCCCATATGCATGCAATGACCTGAGTTACTGGGGTACACAAGAAGGATCTCTATGCCATCTGCTCTTCGTGCTATTGAAGTGTCTATGGGCACCCAGTCTGGGCAGGGTGTCACAGAGGAACGAGGTGCTTTCCGACAGTCCTTAGGGGATCCAGAGTTTGAAGTAATGAGGTGAGACGTCTCCAAAAGGGCTCAAGGAGATAGTAAGAGGCCGCCTGTAAGGGACCTCAGCCTCCTGGTCATAAAAAAATAATCCTGGATAGAGGCAGAGGCCCCTCAAGGAGACCCTGTTCTGGGAGCCCTGGTTAGGCTCAGCCCTGCTCTGTCTCAGCCCTGCCCGCTCCACCCCACCCACCCACTTCCTGGAAACAAAGACACCATCTCTCTGGGATCCACCCCTTTGTCCTGTGAGCTGGGTCCCCTCAGAGAGCTTCCAGGAGAGAACAGCTCCTGGAATCCCAGTGGGAGAAGCCCCAGGGTAGGCCTAGGATCGACCTCTGACCTGTCTACCCTTGGCCACAGAGTCAGAGGGTGACCCTTGGCCCAGCCCCAGGGAATGTCCCACAAGGGATATAGCCTCCGCCTCCAAGAAGGACCTCAGAGATGGCCCAGCCCCAGGCATTCCCCTCCAGGAACTTGGAGAGCTGTGGGGAGAAGAGAGAATGCATGCCAGGAAACAGCAAGCTGAAGACGCATCCCTGTGCAGCCCAAGGCGCAGAGGAGGGTCTGGACGCCACACGCGGTTGAAGGGGGTGAAGAAAGGCATCATATAGGAGCTGAATGGCTGTGCAATCAACTCCTGCATGACGCCGTTCCCACCCCCCAACTTCTGACTACGATGAGACCCTCCTCCTTCTCCTCCTCCTCCTGAAAAGAAGCAAGGCAAGCCAGATAACAGGTAGGACAGTGGTTAGAGAAAGGACAGCAAGGGGCAGCCAGCCCTAGGCAACGTGGAACTCTCTACCCTCACTGTTGGACCTGACCTCTTATGAATTCTGGATGCAATACAGGTGATGCAGAGAGGGGAGAGGGAGGTGGTGGGGAGGGAAGAGGGAGGGAAGGATGTCTGTTGCCACAGGTGTGCCAAGTATGCTGCTGAGGTCCATTCTGCCCAGCCACAGCCCTTCCCAGGTGCGGGTCCGGCGGGCACCTCCGGAGACCTAGAAGGGACTCATGGGATCCAGCAGGAGCTTGTACAGCCCCCAACGGGACCCCAAAGACAAGGTGAGAATAAAGAGCTGCTCAGGGCACTAAGGGGACAAGCTGCAGGCACAGCTAAGGGCACCCTGGATCCTTTGAGGGTGAGAGAAATGTTCTCAGATCAGGTTTCATGACACACTTCTACAAATAAGTAAAAACACAAACTGCTTTCTCTTGCCCGTAAATAAAAACACAAACTGCTTTTTCTTGCCTGTTTGTTTTTAAAACAGGGTCTTGTTGTATAACCCAGAGTGACCTTGAATCCTCCAAATTCCTGCCTCTGCTTTCCAGGTGTTGGAATGACTGACAGGCCTGTGACACCATGTCCAGCTTGAATGACACATCTGCATCAAGGTTCAATATTAATAAAGTACAACAAAGAAACAGTTTTCCTGTCCGAGTGTTCTTTGTCAACCTCCACGCCCACCTTCCCCACCGCCAGCCTTGCCCCCACCTCCCCACATACTCTGCCCGTCTCAGCATAGGAGCAACCAACAGTTATTTCTAAATAATGGAATAATGCTACCAAATATTTTTGGGAAAGCATGTGAAAGGAAAGTAAGGATGGGAGGTCAAAAGACAGGTCCAGGGAGTGTTCAGGGTGACACAAACAAAGAGGGACACAGTGTGACTCAGGGGGAGAGAAGAGCTGCCTGTGACATGTACATAGTTACAGGTTCATGCAGCCTGACGTTGTGGTAAGAGAGGCAGAGAGGGGAGGGGGTGGAAAGAGTCGACGGAACATGGGACACAAGAGGGGCTCCACGGTGCATAGGGGACACAGTTTCCTGACATACGGGAAGAAGATCTGTAAGCAACACGTGAAGGGGGCAGTCTATATGGCTCCTGAGAGGCAGGAGGATCTCAGAGGGACATACGCAGGAGGGGCTCCGTGACACACAGCAGAGATCAGGATTTCACGTGCCCATGAAAAGGGGGGAGAGGACTGAGTCTGCACAGGATGCATGTACAGGAGGGTGTCCATGACATACTGGGGAGGTTGAGGGATTAAATGTGGCTTGGGGAGGGGTGTATGGCAGGGAGGAGTGGACCGGTGACTCATGTTGGGGAAGGAATCCATAATGCATGAGAGAAAAAAAAGATAGGAATCTGATGTATAGGGGAGGGGGTGACATGATACATAAGAGAGAGGAGGGGCTTAGTATGACTTCATTACAGGAGGGGCTCCAGAACCCCTGAGAGAGAGGAAGGGTTCCATGAGGCACATATAAAGGAGGGATTCTTTGATACAGAAAAAGGGGAAGTTGAATACGACACTTGTAAAGGAAAGTGTCCATGACACAGGGGACAAAAGTGCTAAATGAGACACGTATACGTTATGTTACTTTGTGACATGGAGGAGATGAATGTCATGTGAGTTACACAGCCCCATGAGGCATGGCAGGGGTTGAAGGTCTCAGTGTGATACCTGCAGAGGTGGGCTCCATGAAATAGGGGTGTGTTCCATGAGGAGGCGGGGCATCGAAACATGGAGAGGAGTTCCATGTGACACATCAGGACCACTAAAGGCATGTGGTCTATGTGGCCCATCACTTGCAGGGACTCATTCGATATGAGTGAAAGGGGGGCTCTGATTCTTGCGTGTAACGGAGGGGCCTAATGTGAATGGGGGTTAAGCAAGGCGAGGTGCAAGGGGTCCCCCGTGACACAGAGGACAAACTTCTTTTGACAACTTTGGAAGAACCTGGTGTGACACCAGTTCTGTATAACACATGACTGAAGGAGTACTGACGGTGGCATGGGCTGGGAAGAGACTCACAGTGGCATGCATGAGGACCCCATGAGGCAGACAGCTGTACTGCATGGTGAAAGACGTTCTGCCTGTACCAATAAGTCAGTACGACCTAGGAGGGGGTTAGAAGCACGCTGCACAGGTGTGCAGGTGTGTGTCATGTCACATGGGTGGACACTACACTACACAGCAGGGAAGGACACTGGGAGGGTATGGAAGGCACTAGTGAGGCCAGGTTAAGCACGACACGGGATCGGGAGAGGAACTCTGCCAGATACGGATGAGGCTAGGCTAAGAAGGACACACATCAGAAGAGGTGTGTATGGGACATACTGATGGGGCTAGGGGGAAAGTCTAAGGTGTCAGGGGCTAGGCTAAGCCTGACACATGTTGTGGAGCGGTCCACTACAGGACACCCAGGAGAGGCTAGGCGGGAAACATGACACATGTTAAACATGAAACATGTCATTCTATAGGACATATAGATGGGGCTCGGCTGCCACGGGGAGAGGCGCTCTATAGAACATGTGGGCAGGACTGGGCTAAATATGACACATGCTGAGGAGTGGTGCTCTCATAGGACACATGGGTGGGGCTCAGCTAAACCCATTATGTGGAGAGGCTTTCTACAGGACACATAGATGGGTCTATGCTTGACATGACACAGGATGGAAAACAGTGTTCTGTGTGAGACATGGGTGGGGTTAGGCTAAGCATGACGTATATGGACAGAAGTATTCTACAGGACACATGGGCGGGGCTAGACTGAGCATTACATATATGGAGAGAGGTGTGCTACAGGATATGTGGGCGGGGCTAGGCTAAGAGCGGCCCATGATGGGAAGAGAAGAAAAACTCAGAGTGATGGCAGCATGAATACATGAACACAAAGGATCTTGGGGGTAGAGAACTGGGGGAGGGGTCAAATCTAGATGAACTGGATAGGGCTAATGGGACAAACAGCTCTGTTCCTGGTGAAAATATGGAGGAGAAACTTACTTCGACCCAGGGTAGAAGGTGGAGCTGAATGTGAGACTCAACTGTGACTCATGACCCCACTCATGATTCATGGGTGGTAGGAGAGAGACTGTGTGTGTGACACGGGTATAGAAAGTTCTGTTCTGACATATCCTGGGGTCTAGGGAAAGAGATACAACTGTCTGTGGGAGGGTAAGGAGCGCTGAGCGTTACTGGTGAGAAAGGGACTTAGAACGACACAAAGGAGGAATGAGGAACCCTGGGACACAAGGAAAGACATTAAGAAGACACACAGAGATCAGTTTGATAGCTAGGTGGCAGGCAGGTTCCTGTGGGAAACACAAGCAGGTAGGAAAGCAACATGGGAGTGGAGCCCAGTGTTCAGGTGTATGTGACACACAGGCAGAAGAAGTTTCCCTGGGACACCGGGCTAGGCACAGAGCTACACATGACACGTGTCCGGAGAGACACGTGCTCTTCATGACACATTTCTAGAAAGCGGGTTCCCTGATACCTGGAGGAGTGGGGAGGGGTCCAGCAGGAGGTAGGGACTGAGCGTGACAGGTGACTGAAGGGGAGAGGAAAAAGGTCCAGCGTGTCACAGAGAAAGGGGGTGTCGTGTAGTACAGGAGTGGAGAGACAGGAGCAAAGACTCTGTGTGTCAGGAGAAGGGGGGTCTTAGATGGAAAGGGGGTGTGGCATGACACATGAGTGGAGAAGGGGTGATGTGACTGACATATGACAATGAAGTGGGTGTGATACCTGGACCTAAGTGCAGGGGGGTTGGTGTGAAACCCCAAAGGGGGGATAATGCTAGTCATGAGCGTCAGGTCAGGGTGACCTGTGAGCAGGAAAGTTAGCGTGTGGGCTGTGCTCTAGGAAGACATGAGGGGTGGGCTTCAACCACATTAAAGAGAGTGGAGGAGACGTGCAATGGGACAGGGGAGGGAGGGGAGAAAGGTTGACGAGGGCTCTGTGTGACTGTGGAATCCATGACTCAGTGGCCGTGTAACTGAGGAGGGGGACTCCAGGTGACACAAGTGGAGGAAAGACAGTAGCCCAGGAGCAGTCTACATGAGTGCGAACATACAAAGGGGGCTTGGCATGAGACAGAGGGATTCGGGTGATAACTGGGCGGGGCAGGGTTGATTTTGGTAGGAGGAAGCCTGTGATATGTGACCAGATACTGGACCTAGGGTAACCTGGAGGTGACAGAGTGTGACAGACACAGGGGGAATGAGCATCACACATGGGTAGGAGGGACTGAATGTGATCTGTGAGTGTGAAAACTTCACAGGGTGACTTCTCTTCAGGAGACTCATTCTGGGAGACTCAGGCAGAGGAGTGGGACACAGGTATGAGGAGAGGTGGGGGCTTAGGGTGACATACGCTGGTGGGGTTCGTATGACTTAAGAGCTGAGGAATGAGTGACTGCGGTGCTCTGGCTGAAAGGAGGCATGGAGGCCACCTCATCCCCTAGGCTCCGCAGCATCAACCTGCCCGACCCAATTCCAGGTATGAATCTAAGAAAACATTCAAGGAAATGACCTGCAAAGTATACACAACTTAACCCCAACAGTACATTCTTGAGAACCCGGAACAGCCCCTGAAGACCACACAGTACCCCAATGTTAAGTACATGCCAAACCCTAAAGGAACCTCTAAAACATGTAAGCCCACCCTCCTAAGAAAATTGACAGGTTTCTCAGACCCAGGAACTTCCAAAGCAGATGTTTAATAACACATGGCAAAGGAACAGAGATTAATAACAGCAGACAGAGCCATCCCCATTCCCCCTGGAGCCGCAAAGTGCATAGGTAATAGCCCAGCGAAAAACCCCCAACCAAGCAGACACACGCAAGAGTGCTGACTCAGAGACAAGGGTGCAGACTGAAAGGAAACAAGGCTGCTGGGGGACAGGAACCTGGGAGGGTATTGGCTCTAACGGCCTGAGCACCTGGCACCACTTCTGGGACAGGACACCCATGAGAAACAAAGAGGGGACACAGACCTCTCTTTGCAGATTCTTTTGGCAATACCTAGGCAGAATCCGTATTCATGACCCCTCCCTGCTCCTCTGTCCCCAAGCAGCCTTGACACAGGCTCTCTTGCCATCCAGCGGCTTGCATGTGTTTCCCAGAGGTGTGGACTCCCAAGGGCAACGTCCATCTACATGATGCCTGGCACAGGGCCTGGCACACAGTAGACCTTCACCGAATGTGCAAACGAATGAATGAAAGCCTACCATGTACAAGGCCCTGGCGGCCAGAATGAGCCCAGAAGTGAGGATGATGGAGGTGAGGTAGGTGATGGAGGCCGGACTGGCCAGGTGAGATGCTGCATCCAGGATGATGACAGGTGCCAGTTAGAAGTGGTGAAAGTCATGATGGTGACAGACATGCATGGGATAGACCCCCCAAAACAGAACAGGCAAGAGGAAAAAGACAGGACACAAGGCTGACCCTGGAAACCTCTCTCAGGGAGGGTCAGTGTGGGCCACCTGCCCAGCTTGATACCCCACCATTCAAAACCACAGACCATTATCCCTGTGTGATGTTCGGAGAATTTCTGAGCTTGGGTGTCCTACCAGGTAGGAACAGCATATGCCCCTGAGCAGGGCCTGGTAAGCAGATTCTCTTCCCAGATGCCCATAGGGAATTCTGAGGGCCATCGCTCCTCCTCCCCAAGCCTATCTTAAAAGTAATTATTGTGTATATGAGAGTGTGGGTACACAGTATGGAGGTCAGAGGACAACTTTCCTGAGAACCTTCTCTTTCCTTCAGCAGAGATGGGGATAGAACTCAGGTCATCAGGCTTGCAGAGCAAAGACTTTTACCTATTAAGCCTCTCACCCATCTACTAAATCTTACTGACTTTTCTTTCAAATTTTTGCACTTTTAAACTGGCCACCAAACTTTCATTGCAAGTAGAAAAGCTAGCAAGCAATAAAGTGCCCTCCAATATACTGTTGAACAGATTTGTGACTGGCTTGCCAGGACTTTCCAGCAACATCCAAGTTTGTCTGTCCATGCTAAACCTCACTGGCATGTCACCCAGTGCTTTCTCAGAAAAACTCCGATGCCATCAGTTCAAATTATGGTACTCTTAGTCATCATGAAAACAATAGTTTCTGAATCTCATTACCTGCACACTGAGGAGTGCAGGAGACATACCTGGACCCCAGTGGGTCATGTCACATCTCGGTGGACCTTCAGGATAAGGCTGCTTGTGACCAAGATGCTGCTTGAAGACATGATGCAGCAGGTGCCCTCTGGAAAGCTCATCCAGTCCCAATGTCCCCAGGCCAGCACCACAGGGTGACAGATACCCCGGGCAGCGGCTGGGGAGGTTGGCATAAGGAGGTGGACCCATGCTTGTCCAGCCAGCTGTCCCAGAAACTGGAGGGGGGGTCAGGGGCTGGGGAGTTGATTAGATCCCCAAGCAAGGGGGCAGGAGCTGGAGGATAGACAAGGTGGACCTCTCCACACAAGAAGGAGAAGCCAATGGAAGGGGCTGTTGGCAGGTCAGAAGAGGAAGCACTCTGGACTCATGCATGCTATGAAGCACTGCCTCAGACATATGGCCAGGAGGAAGTGGGAGGGGGACTGGGAACATTGAGGTGGTAGGAACTGACCACCACTCTTACCCCTGTAGCCCTGTAATGGCAGTAGCCACACAGATAGGCTGATGGGCAAAGCAAGGAGGTGGGGGGCGAGGGCTGGGGCAAAAGTGCATGCACCTAGGGCATGTGGGATTTGGGGAAAATCCACTCAGTCTCTTCTCATTTCCAGACACTCACCACCATCCAGTGTACAAACACACACATACTCACAAGTGCACACTCCGGAAGGCACATAAGCTAACATGCATATATGCATATACACAGGACTCACACAGACTAGGGCCCCTGCATGCTGAGGGCCCTGATGGGAGTTCAGTGCCCACCCAATCCCACCACATGGACCAGTGTATGTGAGCTTATTTATGCCCTGCCAGTCAGACTCCACCCATTACTGTGGATGCCCAAGAGCTGGGTAAACAGATGGTGGGCTCAGCCCTTAGCTAAGGCTCTCAGGGAGCAAAAGCTCCAGAAGTGGTGCTTTCATAGGTTGCATGAGCACGGGGTTGTGTGAGCCATAAGGCCCAGAATTTTGAAGGGACCATAATTGACTCTAAGTAGAGGGAGGCTAGGGAGAAATTCTGATGTTCAAATCAGTAGGGAGTTTGTCCCTAGCTCTTGGGAAAAGGATCCCAATCATGTAGAACCACCTGGAAATGTATGCTTTGGCCCTGACATGTTTTTAGAGCCCAGGGTCTCTATCTATGATGCACAGACACACACAAACACACACACACACAAAGACACACACACACACACACACACACCTCCACTCATACTTTCTACCATCAGCCAACACCATGCAAACAATAAAGTGCTTTTTAAAGTGCAGGTATATAGACAATAATCTGTGATAACAGCACCTCCCTCCCCCACCCATCAACCCCTCCACGCCCAGGCTCCCTGACCAGACTTGTCGACTTCTTCCTATCTGGTGGATCTATCTTACTCCCTAGTCACCCTCCAGTCACCTTGTACTCAGTAGGAATTAATACCTGCCAGATTGAACTTAGTTAGCATCAAATTCCAACACATTTGCCCAAGATCATTCACTGTCTATTGGGTAGGGGGTCCTGGAACTTAAGAGAGCCAGCTGTGAAACCTTGAGGTGTCTAGGATGATACCACCAGAGCATGACCCCAACCAGTGTCATCTTACAATACGTAGGGACCTCCCTCCTTTGTTGAATTTAGTCTGTCTTATATTGGCTCTCCCCTCCGTCCAATGGGCCACTAGTGGTAGCAGGCACTATAAGAGGCTTTCTAGAAGTCTGTATCAGAATTCCACATCACCAAATAGAACACTGTGTGGGAGAGATGGGTGGGTCCAACGTACCTTGCAAGAACGGGAGGAGGGACCATCAAAAGCATCTACAATGAAAAGCAGGCATGTGAAAACTTAAGAATACTGCGCAAAGCTCCTCAACGCCTGCCTGCCCGCCCTGCCACACTCCAGCTCAGCCTCCATTATGTCAGCTGCCAGTGAGGACAAGAGGAAAATTACAGTCATCTGGAGAAAACTGTGACCCAAGCATCTCCAAGCCACAAGCTCTCCACACTGAGCTCGGAATATTAGAGAACTCAGCTCCTCCTAAGAGGGTCAGAGACTATGATTTTCCTCTCCTGGAGTCATCAATCCATCTCCCTGCCTCTTCTCTCTTTTGTCCAGCAGCTATCACTCATCAAGTTCAGTCATCTGGACCACACCACTTGACACTGAATGCTATGAGTTACAGAACCAGGTGGATAGAGAGAAGACAGACAGGACCTGCAGCAGCCTGGAAAAGAAGAAATGGAGTAATGGGGAAACCGACGCCAGAGGGATGAATTGGGCCTATGCAAAGACACAGTAGTACCTAGACAGAACAAAGGGTACTATTCTCTGTTGTTCTTTCGTATCTTTCTCACCCTCTCTCCCTTGTTTGGGGGATCAGAGCTAGTGATGGAACCCAGGACCTCAAACATGCTAGGCAAATACTCTACCACTGAAGCTATACACCAGACCCCACATCTACCTCAAGTGCGAAACTGTGCCTGATGACACTGAAGTCTTCGTGACACGACCACCTTCTGCCCACGTCTTGCGTGTACAGCTGCGTAGTAGCGGCGTCTTTGGAGATATGCGCTCTATTCATCTCACGAATGTGGTTCAGCAGTCTTTCGTTTGGCCTCGAAATCTGTTGTAGAGATGTCTAGGAACTCAGCAATCACCAGTTCTTGGAAATCTTCAAAAATAACTCAGCCAGATGAGAGCAGGAACGAGATAGGACAGTCCTCGAAGACGCTGTTGCTCTTTCACTCCATCCCAGGTCTAGAATTCCAGTCACTCAAAGAAATTCTTGTGTACACAGTCCAAATTCATCTGAACGTACAGGAAATATCACCAAAATGATGGTGGCATCATCAGCGGGTTTCTCAGGAAGTCCTGCTAGCTGCTTCCCTTCCTCTGCACTCCAGGTAAATAAAGAGTCATGTTGGGAGAGACACTGATGGAATCATGTAGGAATAGCATAGGTGCTGAGAGCAAGTCTTTAGAAGCCCCAGGGTATAGGCTGTCCAGCTGGCCTGTCCAGAATGACATTCAAGGCTCCCTCCTCCAAGTGGCTACATTCTTTGTCACAGACTGGAGTCCTCCATGATGCTCTTGCACTTTCTGAATAAGTAGCTATTTTTTTCTCTTATTTGTCATCTCTCAAACTCAGTAAACAGTGTGGGGTCAACCATGTTCCTAGACCACAAAAGATGCTAAAGTACAAGACTTCACCTCCAAACATTGCCTCAGCTGGAATGTCGGGGTCCATGCCTCCAGGTATTTGGGGGTCTCCTTTGTGGCTGCCTCAGTCTTTACAGTCATCACAATCATCTTGACATGGCCCAAGACTCGAACTCAGTGAACTTATATTGCTGGAAGCAGAGAAGCCCTTTCTAACCGGCTCTGAGGTCACAGATTGACAAGCCGTTGAGTGGGCATTTAGCATCTTGCATTGGAGAGGAGCTTAGCCGCAGAAACTAGCTTGGGTTACATTCCAGGGTCCAGCCAACTTGGCATTCCTGTGGGGTCAAAGCTGGTGGACAGCTTTGAGTCCAATACAACTAAAAAGCAAAAAATGGTGCTTTGCTATGGCATTACATACTGTTCAAGCATCACTGAACGTTCGTTATCTCCACTCCGTGACATCACCTTTCATGTTCTTAAAGCACTTGGTTCTGCTACCAGGAGTTTCTTTTCTAAGTTTTTTCTTCTGTAAATTTGAAACCTTCTTGCATGGTAGTGTCACTGAATGCCATGGGACACAAAAAAAGTACTGTCTGCCCTTTCCAGTCTCGAGTCAAACTTTGGACATACTCATCACTGTTCCAGGAAAGCCCAAAGTCTCCAAGTTTTTTTTTCCCTCCACTTCCAGATATCTGAGTTTTTCTCCAAAACTGGAGCTTGACTTTCTGCTCTAGAACACCAATGTAGTCTCTTCTTCTAGACAGTTCATCCACTCTAAAACATCACATATGTCTTGCTTTCTGGATATTTGAACTTCACCAGAGGGTACAGATGCAATCTCCAATCTAGAAGAACAAAGGAGTCTCTCTTGCTGAGCATAACTGAACGTCATCAGAGTTGCATCATTAGAACAATATGGAAGTCTCTCTTGATAAACACCTGAGCTCCATTAGACATTGAAATGAAATTCTAGATCTAGAAAAATCAAGAAAGTCTCTTTTTAGACATCTGAGCTTCACTGACAATTCTTGGCTGGATTCTTGGCATTAGCATATGAAAAATGTCCATATTCCTCTATCTTTAAAACAATATGAAAATCTCCTTCTAAACACCCAAGCTCCATTAGATATTGAAATGGAATTCTAGATCTAGAAAATTCAAGAAAGTCTCTCTTTCTAGACATCTGAGCTTCACTGACAATTCTTGGCTGGATTCTTGGCGTTAACACATGGAAAAAGGTCCGTAGTCCTGAACCTCTGATCATCACTGGAGACTAGACTGCAGACCTCGTTGTGAACACTAAGAAGCGCTCCTTCTGGGTGTCCAAGTTTCAGAGACTGGAGCTGGGATTCTATTTCTAGAATGTTAAGGAGGACCCTCTTTTGAGATGTCTCTGCTTCGTCCAAAAATGAAAATACAGTCTTTGTTGTAGAACATCATGAAGGCCCCTCGTTCTGGAAAATTGGACATCAAAGACTAGAGGTGGAGACAGGCTTCTGGAACGTAGTGGAGACCCTCTTTCTGAACATCTGGACATCATCAAAGGCTGGAGGTAGAGCCAGGCTTCTGGAACATAGTGGAGTTCCCCTTTCTGGACACCTAAGCTTCACTGGAGACTGGAGGCATGAGAGGCTAGAGGTGAAGTTTTGGTTCTAGAAATCGTGGAAGACCTTCTTTCCAGATATCTGGACATCATCAAAGGCTGGAGGTAGAGCCAGGCTTCTGGAACATAGTGGAGTTCCCCTTTCTGGACACCTAAGCTTCACTGGAGACTGGAGGCATGAGAGGCTAGAGGTGAAGTTTTGGTTCTAGAAATCGTGGAAGACCCTCTTTCCAGATATCTGGACATCATCAAAGACTGGAGGTGGAGCCAGGCTTCCGGAACATAGAGGAGGTCCCCTTTCTGGACATCTGGACATCATCAAAGGCTGGGGGCGCAGTAATGCTTCTAGCCTGTCAAAGAAGGTCCTCCCTTTCTGGACACCTGGACATTAAAGGCTGGAGGCAGAGTCCTGGTTCTAGAACATGGAGAATGTCATTTCTGGACATCTAAGCTTCTCTGTAGACTGGAGGCATAAAAGGCTGGAGGTGAAGTCTTGGTTCTAGAAATCATGTAAGACCCTCTTTCTGGACACAAAAGCATCATCAAAGCATGGAGGTGGAAACCCTGGTTCTAGAACATCATGGAGAACCCCCTTGATCTAGGAAATCTGAGTTTCACCAAGGGCTTAGAGATGAAGTCCTGTGGTACTAGCACACCATGGAGGGACCCCTTTCTGGATATCTGGGCGGTGAAGGTTTTGCTCTACAGCACCCATTTTCTGAGTATCACTCAAGACTCAAATCCAAGTCAGGTCTAGAGTGTCAAGAGAGTCAGTACTGGACACTGAGGAGAGAGATGGAGCCTTGATTCTGGAAAGTCAAAGAGGTCCTTGATTCTGCACATATGAGCTTCACTGGAGATGAGCCATAGTCCTAGCTCTAGAATAGCAAAGTCTCTTTCTGAGCCCTTCAAAAATTACAGGTGGCATTATGACCCTTCATTGTCAATTATATTCATTTCTCTGGGGCTTTTGGGCATTGTGAGAGACTCAAGATGGGTCTCCAGCTCAAGAACATTGAATGGGCCCTACAGTCCAGATGTTTCTGCTTCACTGGGGACTGAAGCTAAGCTTCGGCTCTAGAATATGAGCTGAGTTTCGTTAGAGGCTACAGCTGGAGCTTGGCACTAGAATGTCAAAGAAGTCCCTCTTTTTGGACTTTTGGCTCTACTGTACACAAGAGGTAGAGTAAGAGTCCCATCTCTAGAGCATCAACAAAGTTCTGACTTCTGAGTCCCTGAGGTCCATTAGAGGCTAAAGATGGGCTCTGGGCTCTGAGATACCAAAAGAAGAACTTATTCTGAATGTCCAAAGTCTGCCAGGGACTGGAATTGGCATCCTGGCCCAGGGATATCAGCATACTCTTAATTCAGGATGTCTGAGCTTCATCAGAGGCTGGCGCTTGGGATTCTGAGCTGGACTATAAACACAGAACGCCACTTATAGATGCTGACAAAACTTGAGGCTTGTCAAAAGATGAGGTGTTTTCTCTGGAACATAAAGAAAGTCTTTTTTTTTTTTTCTGGACAGCTGGGCGCCCTCAGAGGCTGAAGCAGAGGTCTTTTCTGTGAAGCATCCTTAGGGCACTCACTCTGGAAGCCTGAGCTTTATAATAAGGCTCTGTTCACCACAGAAATGGCTTCTCAGGACTCTTGGATGCTCTTGGCTGGGCACAACTTCCGGAGATATGTCTTCTCACTGTCACCTGCAATTTGGCTCATCAGCCACACAGGACATAGTCCCATACACAGCTGGAATTGGTTTTCCAGGCTCCCGTGTCCAGTTCTTTCAAGGTGGTGCTTTCAGCAGAGGGAGGATGCTCAGTCCTGTGTACTTGCAGTTGCCTTTACCTGAAGAGCTGTTAACTTGCTTCTCTGTGAGATGAGGAAGTAGAGGAGGGAAGACAAAAGGGGAATGAAGAGAAAAAGGAAAAGGAAGAAGAATCAAAAGGAGAAAAGGAAAGAGATGTATAGGGAAGAAGCAGAGGAAGAAGAAAAGAAGTCAGAAGAAAAAGAGGAAGAGAAAGGATTGACAGAGGAAAAAGGAAAGGAGAAGGGGGAGGGGCTGGCAATACTGGCAGCAGCAAAGGCAACAGTGGTCGTGGCAGATGCTGTTCGATGAGTAGCAACTGTGTTGGTCGTAGTCATGTGGAAGCTGTGGTGGTTATGGTCACCTTCTTCTTAGTTGGGATGATGTTCATGTCATCTGCTCTAGGAGAGCCAGGAGCTACCAGCATTCAGCTCCATTTCCCCTCCCACTTGCTACCAACTCCCTCCTCTTGGCCCCAGACTGCTCAGGCAGCCTGACTGTCCACCCCCCAGTTCCCTCAGAAGTCATGAGGGTAGGGAACACCTCCCCACACTCCACCAGCATACCTGATGCCTGGCAGGGGAATATCTGAGCCGTATTGGCCCAAGTCCCAGTTGGACCAACCCATCTGGGTCATGATGATTTCTCAGCTAGGGCCCTGGCATGGCCCCCGGGGAAAGTGGAGGGCAAGGGGGGTGCACAGAACTCAGCCCCGGAGCAACATTCTCTCTGGAGCTCCAAGGACCGGAGCTGTGAGCCCCTCAGGCTCCAAAGCCAGACCTCCCACACTTCCTGCTTGGTCTCTTTGCCGGAAGAAAACTGACATCGTGAGCACACGAGGGGAAGGGCAGGCTGGGCTTTCTTCTGAACCCACCAAGCACAGGCCCCGAGTATCGCACCAGGCAGGACAAACATAATTTAAGGGATATGAGGCAGTTCCTCCGAACCATTACACGGCAAAAGGAAGCCCCAGCAAGACACCCACCCTTCTTCATATTAGTAGCACAGCCATCACTGCTTTAGTTAAGACAAACATTTATTGAAAGCACCATGAGCCACCAGGCCCCATGCTTCTAAGCACATAGCAGCTGCCTCACAACAGCCCTGTGAGGTGGGAATCTGAGCCCATTTCATAACTGTGGAGTCAGCAAAGACTCAACAGCTTTCCCCCAAGTCTCAGGGTCCATGGACAGGGATCAAGGCCACGTGCCTGACCCCCAGATCAGCACAGTTCAGTCAGTCAGTAGATGGGTCTCTCTACTCAAGGGGAGGCCCGGGTCCAGAGTCTTGGGTCCAGCATGTCCCACAGGAAATGTGCAAAGCGTCCCCGTGGCTGTAGAAGCTGAGAGAGACACAGCTGCACATGAAGGCCATCTGCTGCCCATCCCTGTGGCTGACAAAAGTTCTCATGCACCAGGCAGGCTAGGGCCTGGAGGGGACAACCCAGTCCTGTGCTCAGCAAGTCTGAGCTATGTAGAAGGCCCCACTTTGGGGCAGCCATGGAAGGAGGGCAATAGCTGGCCACCAGCTCCTGCCCTCACTAACCCATTCTTGAATATTTTTTCCTTCTTTCTCACACATCACCCAAGGTTTCTAGCCAACCCATTCTCTATGAAACTGTGCTGCTTTTCCAAAGACTTCAGCTGTGGGCCCCTTGGAGGCTTCTTCTAAATGCTCACCCTAGTCTGTCTCCTACTTGCCCCTCAATGTCCCCCAACAAAACTACTGAGTCTCAGACTTTAATACCAATCTCTCGCCTTTATCTCTGTCTCTCCAGAGCTGGGTCAGTGCTACTCTCCAGCCTTCCACCCTGCCAGAATTTCACATGAACCTGATGTTTCAGAAACCAGGGCACACCTGAACCAGTTCCACTGCCCCCTCTACATCAGCCAATGCAGAGTGGCGCACATGAGCACCTGTATACCAAGCATCAAAACACTCATTTTCACATGAATAATCCTCCTGACTCCCCCATCCCCCAATAATCACAACAGGTGGGTTGGTTTGATTAGTTCTAGGTCATGGCAAACAGCCAAGACCACACTGTCAGCAAGGGGATAGAATGGACCAGAACCCAGACCTTGATTCTCTTCAGCCACCACAAGACAGTATCCTGGCCATTCTCTAAGCAATCACCAATGACACCCCTTTTTGTAGGAGGGAAAACTGAGGCTCTGGATGGTCCAGGTAATCTGCTTAAGGTTCAACTGTTTAAAAAAAAGGAAAAAAGGTCCAAAGCCCAAATGGGCAAGACCCTTGGAACTCCACTCATACCCATGTGCACAAGTAGTACTCTAGAGAAAATAAGAAACCAAGATCTGCATTTCAATCGCCTCTATCTGTAGTCGGCCAGGTACTCATGGCTGTGTCCCAAGTAACTTTCAAGTCAATGCTGATTGTCACTAATGGTGGGGACAGAGGCTTTGGGGGTGAAATTACCTTTCACCCAGAGAGTATATGGGCACAGGCAAGCCCTCCTTAGAATTTGAGAATTGCCAAATGAAGCCTTTTCAGAATCACCCAGGCCAAAACCTCAATGAGGACATTTTAGTCCACCAAAAGCTTTATCTTAGACATAAATATCCACAAAGCCATGTTTCTACCCAGAGGGACCCCTGTGGCTGACTAGACCCCAGTAAGAGGCCTCGGGGCTTCTACAGACTTCGTGGGGAGACACCAGTAAAGGCCTCAAAGTCATCCACTAATCTGCATCTGCTTCCTCCATCACAGAGCAAGTATTCGGCACCCACTCCTACAAGAGGCAGGGTGACATTAGGTTGGAGCAGGCCTAGAGCTTGGAGTTTAAGTACAGCTTGGCCAAAACCTAAGTGTTTCCTAATTACCAGGCCCCTGATTTTTTTGTTACCTCCAAGATACCTAACAGAGTCACCATAAACCTGGCTTGCAAGGGGACCAAGGCCCATCTGAACCCAGGCCCCTGGACCCATACTCAAAATTACCTGAGCAAAGGTCCCTACCACCGGTCCCTACCAAGAAACCCCAGAGTACAGAAGCAAAGCTTCCAACAACTTGTCAAAGACAGGTGATGAATAGCAATGGCCACACTGCAGGGCCCAGAACACAGCCTGGGGGACACAGAATCAGGATCTCAATGGGGCTAAGGCAATACGGCCAGAGGGAAGAATGAAAAAATACAGACTCCTGTACCCAGAGGACACAGTGACAATACCAAGAGCAAAAAGGCAGCTAGGGCTGAGACACCAGTGCTTTAAAAGCCAGAGGCAAAAGAAAAGCTGAGAGTTTCTGTGGAGTAGGAATGAACAGAGAGTGGGAAAATAGAAGTAGCCCCACCCTCATAGTCACAGGACAAGGACTGGGGATGGAATTCAATGATGTGGAAAGACCCTAGAAGGAAATAAGCCAAGATCCCACCTAGGCAGATAATGACCAGGCCACTGTGGAACCAGGAGACCTGGACAGATGCAGCCTCCTCACTCCTCCCTTCATGCCTCACTCTGCTGGGAAACTTGTAGGTGGACAGTGAGATACTAAGTGAATGCATGCTAGGATCAGGCAAGGGTAAACCTGAAGAACTTGCTGAGGCTTTGTTTGGTGGAGTGGAAAGAGTTTTTAACACAAAACTGGAAATATTGTACTTGGCCTTCAGTCTGCCCATCTGCAGAATGGGAGCACTCTGGGTGTGAGAGAGACCTAACGTAGGTAAAAGCAGGGTTGGGTATAGGGGAAACTAATTTTCTCATCTCCTGATGGTGAAAGAAGGGGGAGTGAGGAGAATAAGCATCCAGGCCCACCAGCTAAAAGTGGAGGAAGGCATTAAAAAAAAAAAAACTCAAAGGTGCCATTATTTGGAAGCCCTCTATTGACCCTTGGTTCTTGCCACTGGCCCAGGGACATATAATTGACACACTCAGAAATACAAGCTTGCAAAAGCATCACCTAGCACATACCACCCTTCATAGAACACCCCCAAAGCACAGTGGCCCAGCCCAGCCAGCTTTGGCCTGCACATAAGAAGAAGTATCAGCCACCATGATGGAGTGGAGAAGGCGACATGCATTAACCACACAAGCATTTAGCCTGGACCACACAGCCAGCCACTCACAGCCTGCTTTGCACACTGCATCAACTGTTGGAAATACAACCTCAGGTTAAGGTCGATACTGACTCTTTATTCAGTGACTACTAATAAGGGCTTTGGGTTGTGATTTCGAGCCAACCCCATCAGGCCACCATTCCTGGGGACAGCCAGCATTTAATCACACTGTCACAGTGGCTCAGCCCTTGGCCCTCACATCAACCCTGTGAGGTAGGCTTTCCAGTGACACACACCTGAGAGAAAAGAAGACTATGGGTGAGAAGGGCAAAGTGACAGATGGAGAAACAGGCTCTCACCAGAAAGCAAACAATATTCCTTTACTTAGCATGGAAAACAACAAGGCGCTATGCAAAATCCCACTGCAATACAGCAATAGTTGGTTAACAGGTTAGGGAAGAGAGAAATACAATGAGGTGATTTGATAAGGATTCAAATACATCTGTCCCTGGGGCTGGTTACAATTGTTAGCTGCCCAGTCTATTTACTCAAACACAACATAAGAAGGTAAGTGAGCTCCTACCCCTAGCCAGGCACTGTGGTAGGCACCAGACCTCAGGCAGTATGGCCTGATGCTGCTGGGGGGGGGTAGACCCTGGGAAAGGGACAATATTGTCTGGCAAACCATGCCAAATATTCCCCTGGGAAGAGGTTTTTGGATAGGAAGGTAATTAGGTGCCATATTCAGGCCTGACTCAGGGGCATGGTCCTCAGTTACAAAGCTGAAGGCACCCCCAACCTCTTGAAGAGGTGGGTGGGTGTGGATGTGTCCGAGGTAGGAGGGAGGGCAGAGGTACTACCTAAAAAGCCTCCCAAACCATGCTGTGGAAGTCCCTAGTTTATATGAAAAATAATACACAAATTTAGCATATACCCTTTGATCAGAAACAAAACAAAACCACCCCCAACTATGCCAGAGAAAGACCACCCCCACCCTGGGGCTAG
Organism: Meriones unguiculatus; assembly: GCF_030254825.1. NCBI lineage: Eukaryota > Metazoa > Chordata > Mammalia > Rodentia > Muridae > Meriones > Meriones unguiculatus. The sequence goes on along the minus strand of NC_083355.1, from coordinate 114,083,081 downwards.
GGTTCCCAGTGCTCTGGCACACCCCCAGGGACACATACACTGCCTTCTAGAATCACAGAAATGTCCAGTTATACCAATCCTCACAATAGCCCTGAAAGGTGGACACCATGGTCCCTACCATAAAAGACAGACTCAAGCTCTCAGATAAAATCCATCGCACAATTTGTCCAGCTCCAGGGCCTGGCTTTGTCGATCCCTACACCTTTGGTGAGACACAGAATTCAGAAGAGACCTGCGTCTCTACTCCTCCAGAGAAGAAAGCTGGAGGAAGGTGTCTCCTACTTTGGGACCCCCTCAAATACACAATGCCCTGTACCTTGCCCACCCTGGTCTGTGAATAGATTGATCAGAAAGGACCCTGGGACATGATCCTTGTCACCTGTAGAAGCAACCATCTCCTGCACTTTTCTTTAAAAATGAGCCAAGCATTATCCAAGCTCAATAGTAGCCAGAATGACGCTCCGAGCATCCCTGTTGAAGGTCAGGGCATCTCCCAGCCTTGAAAGCCTGCTCGCAGCCAGAGCCAGCTATTGAGTGCTCAGTCCACTCCCCTTTGGGCCTCTCAAAGATACGGGCTATGATTTCTGAGCGCCCAGAGAACAGAGTTTGCTGATTACTAATCAACCTAGTTGTGTGAGGAACAAAGTTGGAGAGAGCAATCAAGCTAGCAATAGAACTCAGGCCTGAAGTTTGAATTGAAATCAAGGAGCTCACCTTATTGGACACACAAACACAGCTTCTTTACAAATGTCCCCATCTTTTCTTTCAAAGGGCAGTGGTGGAGTGAGTCCTGGTGAGCCAACTCTAGTATAGCACTAGCTAATTTTTAAAGATGCTTGCTGACTCTCAAAGAACAAATGAAGGAGTAGAGGGATGGGCACATGAGTTACAACCACTGCCATCTGGTGGAGGAAGCTGCAAGGCTGAAGGCAAAGCTTGCAACAGGGACCATGCACCAGGGAGGGTGAAGCCTGGGGAGGCAGTTCTGCTTATGGTGGGAGGGGTCAACCTCATGGATCACGGTAGAAGTGTGTGATGTGTGAGAAGCGTCGTGGAGGAGAAGCTGTGGTTATGGGATCCAGCTGGGATGTGCTTGTGACCTAGGAGTTGGAGGCTGCAAAATGGGGGAGTGGGGCATTGCTTGATGACCACAGCCCATGGTGCCACACAGCTTGCCCAAGGTGAAAGGGTTTGCTTTCAGGAGAAGCCCAAAGCACCAGGTCAAGTGATGGAGATTCAATGCATGGATGCATGGATGGAAGGATGGATGGAAGGATAGATGGATGGACAGACGGATGGGTGGATGATGTAAAGTCATGTTGAAAATCAACACTGGCTTCCCAAGCTTTAATGCCAAGATAAGCATGGGGTGAGAGAACTGAACACAGGCAGACACGCTAAGTGCTATATTAGAGGGGTGGGAGGGTGTTCTGGAAGGCAGGGATGAGCTCTCCTGGAGTATACTCCCTACCCAAATGGCAGCAACTTCCCTGTAATGAGGCTGTGAAGGGAAGAGCAGAGACCACTGAGTGGTCTTGCTCGCAGGACTGAACCTGAGGCAGTTCACACCAGTCCTGAAATGAATTTCCCATTCATTATGGAAAAACCACAGTGGCCACTGAGACATAAATGCAGGCCAGAGCTAAGGGATTTATGCAGGTGCATCACAGAACACTAAGAACCCACCGCCTGTGAGAACTGGGTCTGTGGTCTACGCTCTTAAAATAGGTGGATAGTCAGAAGGTGTCATCCATCACTAGGCAGGACAAGATGGATGACCGCCAAAACACAAGAGGTACACGAGACAGGTCAGAGTTCACAAGCTGTGAAGGCATGCTGCACCCAGTTGCAAGCCTAAAAATGTCTCCTGCCTGCTAGTGGAAGATATCACCCTCCCTATTTCCCAGGGTAAGGAAATTCTCAAGTCAGACTGACCTGGAAGGTCAGCTGGTCCTCCCATACCATTCTATAAATTTCTGAGAAAGGCCCTCTCCCAACAGGGTCGCCACAAGAAGATAGAGACCCTCACCTAACCTAAGGCCACCCATGACCAATACCTGTATAAAGCCATGACCCACTGGACTTGGACAAACAGTTCACAGAGATAAGATACAATTTGTTAACAAACATGGGTGAAAAGTGTTCAGCCTTCATTAGTAATTAGAACAAGTTTTAAATCCATGCGGAAGCATTTATTAACAGAGGGGGAAAAACTAGCAGATATCTCAAACACTAATACATCACTTTAAATACTAACACATCAATGGACATGGTAAGATACTGTGGGCCTCCTGAAATCAATCAACGGCCATTCAAACACCCCTAATCTTTCATCCAGGAAGCTCAGACCCAGAGAAACCACTCACTCACTCACTCACTCACTCATTCATTAATCCATTCATCTATCCTCTCATCTGCCAACCGCTCAATCACTGTCATTCATACCTATCCAGCCTTCCACATATACCCATCAGACATTCATATACAGCCTATGAGAGATACAGAGCTCAGCCCCACAAACTCCTTGCCCTGAGTGGGCTCACAGTGTAGCAGAGGGAAGCAACATGAAAAGGAAGAGGCCATGGTAAGAATTAGATGTGCAGAAGTGCTACAGCCAGCCAGGAAAGCTGGTTGTGTAAAGCCACGGGTTGAGATGTCACGTGTAACGTAAAAAAGGAGATAATCATGCACCAGGGAGAGTCACATGGGTAAATCACGATGGTGTAGCCATTCAGAGGAAACCCAAGCAGGGGAGAGAGAGTATGAAGCAAAGAAAAAAACATGGACACAATGTTCTTGCAACAGACAGTACACAACAACAACCAAAAGTAAACAATGTCAATGAGGCTTTAAGGGGTGGGAGGATGTTCATTAAAAGAAAAAACTGTGCTCATAAGACAAGAATTTGGAAGGCAGAAAAGAAAAATGGAGTGCGTGGAGGGCGGAGTTGGGGTGTAATCCTGCTCTGAGTTACACATCTTTACATTGACAATTTCACCTCAGAAAACACCAGGGGCTTTGGTCCACCTGCCCCAAGGATGGGTTGGAAGCTGCAGGGGGAGCCAAGGAGAGCTGTAGGTCCCAGTATCATCAGAAAAAGGACTTTGTGTAGTGCACATGAGTGTCAATCAGAAGAATAAATCTGTCTTGTTTTGTAGTATTGAAAAGAAAGAAAGGTGTCTAAAACAGCCCTGAGCAGGCAGAGGTGCTAGGATCCCAGTTTTGGAGCACATGCAGACCACCCTCCCCACATATATCCTGGGGAACCCAACTGTCACCCTCAGAACCGCAGAACTAGAGATGCTTGCAATTCCAGATCTGATTAAGAGTCAGAGACTCAAAACAGCTGGACCCATCCTTCTTTATTCCCAAGGTGACTCAGAAGTCACCAACCCAAGTCCTTATGGCCTCCAAGGCAGCAGTGGGTCCCACTGACCCAAAGGAACCCATGGCACCCCTCCAATCTCCCGGCAGGAATGTTGAGACAAGGCCCACCTAGAGACCCACTGCCACACTGCCTCATGTCACTGTCCTCCCTCCCATAGCCTATAGTTAGCCATGCCCTTCTCCTCACCCATGTTGGCCATCTTGCAGCCTTGCCTAAACACCTCCATGCGAGCCCCATGCAATAGCCCTTCTGGTCTCTTTCTTCTGAGCATCTCCACCCACCCCTCTTATCTCACAGGGTCACTCGGGCTTGTCTGGACAATCTTCAGGAGCCAGGTCAGCAGGTGTCCCAGGGATGATAACGCCGAGGCAGAGCCTGGAGACCCAGATTCGGAAAGAGGAGGCCAGCATACCCCTGCGGCCCCAGCTCCACGTCAGGCCCACGTGGCGTTGCTCACGTGGCCCAGACACGTGGTGCTGGGGGCACAGAAGGTGGCTTCTGACACGTGAAGTTCGTGTCTTCCACGATCGGAGGCTGTTGCCATCTATCCAGAGCCTACACTAAGCTGGAAGCTGGAAGCGTAGGGAGTGCCCATCTTCCTTCTTCAGCCAGCTCACTCCAGCACATCCTGCCTGTGATCCTAAAGACTTGAGGGAAGTTCTTCATCCTGGGGCCCTCTTCCTTGCTGGTGACTCAGATCTCCAGCAAATCAGGTGTAACAGCAGGCCCACCCACCCCAACCTGCCCATGCTTTCTATGTATTGGGCCTGGACATGGCTCTCACCAGAGCCCCCTTACATAACCTATCTGTCCACCTACCCTCAGGTCTGCACATGCCCCCCGGGTCCAGCCAAACTATTCTCATCCTGCTTGGGCACTTGGTAAGAATTTTTTCTTTCTTTCTTTCTTTTTTTTATTTTTAATGTCCCCAATAGGAATTGAGAAGTCAAGTGGGACTGTTACTGTTTTTTAATGGAGAGACACAAGCACACAACACACAACTGTATAAATCTTGTCCAGAACAGAGGAAGAAAACTGGACAGAAGAAGAGAGGGGGGCACCAGAATAAACTCTCCATGTCTCCCCCAGCAGTTCATGGGGGTGAGTGAAAAGACAGTTTCAACACACAGTATAACATGATTTTTAGTAGTTACAGAATACATCATCTTTAAACATTCTGAAAGAAAGGCCTTGAAACGGGCTCCAGGGGTGGCATGTCTAGGGACTGGGACCCAGGATCACGTCTGAGGTACTCTTGCCTACAGCCCTGAGTTGATGTGACCTTGATCTCAGAGAGTTGTAAGAACAAGAATCCTAGTGCTTTGACCAGGGCTCCCGGGCCTCTGGCCTCCGGGTCACCCTTGCTTTCCTGCCCCAGACTCTGGATGTAACTCACACCCGAGATGACATGCAACAAGCAAGGCCTCCTGCCCTCTGACCTCCTCCTGTCCCCTGGTTGGCAAAGGCCCCTCACAGCAGGCTCAAAGGAGGTCCTTTCCAAGGGTGGGTCAAGATACCCACCGAGCTTAGCACCCCTTATTCATGCAATGGTCTACAGGGCCTGGGCGTGGGCCTGAGCCCTTGCCATGTATCCAAGTCTATGAATAGGGCACTGGGCAGGGATGTGTTCTTGGGCTGAGAATGTGACAGACAGTGAAATGGCCCATGCAACCAGGAAATGGCAATGGTGGTCCAAAGCTAGGGTCTTCCTCAGCTAGCTGCTCCCAGCCAGTTAGGCTGTGTGGGAGCAGCTTGTAGAGGGCCAATAGCCATTCATGACAAATCTCAGTCAATATGTGACACATGCAAGCTCCGCCCTCTCTTCTGCCTTTTCCCCCTTCCTTCTTTTCCTTCTACATTTCTACCATCTTCTCTTCATTCACAAAAAGCATTCATTAAGATCTGATTCCTTCCAAAGAACCACAGGCTCAGATATTGGAAGCCCTCCCTTTGCAAATCCCTCCGCCTTTTCCTCAGGTTCATTCCTTTCCTATTTCCCCCCAGATTTCAGCTCTCTTACAGTTCCTGGCAGTCTTATTTTTATAAACCAGGGTATGCAGAATGAAAAAAAGGCACGCTGATCCCACCCCAAGTCTTCACCCTGTCTCTCTATCTATTTCCTTCCTTGTCTTTCCTGTGTCTTAGATTGGATTTTTTTAACTATTAATTTCCTGTGAACATAATTGTATTAGTCAAAACCCCATGTGCAAAACAAATATCTCCTCCCTCAAGTATCTGTGCTTGCAATCTTCCTCTCTAAGTCTAGTCACCTTTTACTGTTAAGTATTTACTGTTATTTATGGCTGCTCTGCTGCATGTATTTTATTCCAGCAACGGAAGGTGCAGCCTTGTTTGGGGCCATAGTGGTCCTCGATTTTTCATGCATTCTTTGAAAGGTATAATGTATTTATCTATTTAAGGACTATGCATGGGAACTCATTACTATTTCTGTCCAGACAGCTTCTCTTAATTACCCATTTATCATGTTGCTTGTTTTATTATCTTTCTCTCCTTTTTGCATCTTTTTTTCTCTCTCCCCATTCTCTCTCCACGTAAGAACCTGGGCCTGGGTTACCTCATCGATCTTTAGGATTAATGAGACCCTCGTTACTAATCCTCTCGGATCTTTCTCTTACGAGGCACCCACATATGGCTTCCTCTCTTTACTACTTTCTCATTTCACCCTCTCTCTTTCATTTTCTCTTCTTGTGACTTCTCCCCTTCTCCCTTGTATCTTCTTACTAAGGGACCTCAGAATAAGATGAACAAAACTCCCGTGGGCAACTTCTTCCTGGCTGCTCTAGCCATTTCCATTTCTAATTCAGTCATTCGTGTATCCATTCATTCTTTCTGTCACTCTTTTATTTCAATATTTATTCTTTTATTTATGGACCTCAGGTGCACAGATTTCGATTAAGGCTGATCTGAGGGTCCCGAGCCTTCTCCACATGGGTCTGCCTGCAGCTCTTTTGTTCTTTAATTTCTTGTGCTGGTGCCTCAGTTCAGGAGAAATTTAGTTATCTCAGGAGCCCAGTTTTGAATTAATTATAATTCTTGTTCATTCTCTCTCTCTCTTGCTCTCTCTCTCTGTCTCTGTCTTCCTTGTAAGACCCTTTCAGGCACATGTGTCCATCTATATTAATTTATGTTCTCAACTTTTTCATTGTGTCTGTCTGTCCTGTCTCTTTTCTGTATTCCTCGTGTCTTCCTTTACTTCTTTGCACATTCTTATTGCTTACTCGGCCTGAGTGCAGCAGTGATTAACTAAATTACTAAATTTCTAGCTCATCTTTTCATGGTTGCCCCTATACTTGTTTCTTTTCAATTATTTTTTTCTTTTATGGATGACTCTCCACTCATTTATTTAATACAATCAACAGATAATAGTGTGTATTCATCATATTTGTATACTTATCTAAGAACTGTTTTTTCTCCTGTGTTCATCTAATATTTTTTCTACCTCTTTCCCTCTCTCCATATCCCAATTTATCTAGCTCTTTGTTCCGTCATCAACAACAAAAATATTTACAACCTCTGGGCCATAATTTTGCTTTCTCTGTTTGTTTTTCAGGGCTGAGACTAAGCCCAGAGTTCCACCCTAGCCCGGGGCCTCAATTTCGAATTAATATGGATGACTTGTGTTAAACAAGTCCACTCTCCTAGACTTAATTGTCCCACTTATTATCTTCTGCACTTCTTTTCATTCCTCCCCATCTTATTGTTACTTTCTATCACTCTCTCGCCTTTTTATTCTCTGGGGGATCAGATGACCCTGGGGCTCTGCAGTAACCTCCCCCTTAGACTGAATGCAAATCTTTTTTTTTTTCTCTCTCATTCATTCATTTGTGCACTCAGGCATCCATTCAGTCTTTTATTTTTTTCCCCATTTCAATACTGGTTTCTACACTTCCAGAGGGCAGGTGCACCTAATTGGATACATCATAATCTGCTATTAATGGGCCTCTCCTCCATTGCCCCATTGAGGCCCTCTCTGACATATTGATGCCTGAAAGGTCTCTTGGTCGGGTGGGTCATTGTCCATCTCAGAAGCACAGATGGGAATTAACTAGTTGCTGACACAGCCTTTCGTCCTGTCCCTAGCAGTGCTGTCTTCTATCTGTATTCATCTACCTATTTGTGAGCGCATTATTACCTTTCTTTTTTTCCCTTTCTTCTCTGGTTCTTTCTCAGCTGCACAGGCTAGTCAATCAGGTCACCTGCAAACACCCATCTAAGGCCCAGGAAAGCTCCCTATCTTTCTCTCACTTATGCATTTACATCTACAATCCTTTCTTCCTGCTTTCTTTCTTTTTAGTAGTTAAGCCTCTGCTACTAGAATTAAGTGGTCCGATTTTGAATCCTAGCCTAACCATCCCATGAAGCTGGCTACTCATCTATCTGCCTAAAGGATTTATTTTTCCCTTTCTGTCTTTCTTCACTGCTCTTTGTCTTGCTTATCTTCCTGTGTGTCCCAGCTTTCTCACTTGCTGTCTCTCATCCCCTTGGAGCTGGGTGCCCAGATTAACTAACCACCAGCACGGTGATGTAACCCAGCTGGGTTCTCTTTAACAACCCCACACACACACACACACACTTTTTAAGTATTTCGTTTCATTTAATTTTGATTGTTTGTTTTCTTTCTTTTATGCTTCCTTCTCTCTCTGATCACATCATCATCTATCTGTTTATATTAAGGGGCCTTGAAATCTCAGTGTTGGCTTAGACAGTTCCACCTCCCCTTTCTTCTTTTACTCAGGATTTCTTCTTTAATTAAACATTTCTTAGGTCCATGATGACCCAATACTAGTTTATATGTGGCCCTAACTATACCTATCAACTCAGCATTTTTTTTGATTGACACATTAATTGCCTGGGCACCAAAGAGACTGTGTGCTCCCACCATGACTTGCTCACTTCAGTTCTATACCTATTTTGTTTCTTTATTCCTTCATGCTTCTTTCATTCATCCTTCTAAACATTTATTATGTAATGTAACACACACCAGTGAAACAGCCTCCCAAAAAGAAAACCAGAGCATTTGTGCCCTCTTGGCCCTTCCTACTTCCTCTCACCAAGTTAACCACCAAAGTATGCAAACCCGCAGCCCAGAAACACACACAAATGGCAGATGTGGGGCAAACACAGCATATGTTCTTTTAGCACCAGATTCTCCCAGGGCTTACCCCTAGACATACACAGGGCAGATCTGAGACTAGCCCCCCTCCTTCCCCAGACCCCTTGGCAGGGTAGACACTTCCCCTTCTGCCCCTCTGGGCCCCAGTGAATGGCCATCCCCATGAGAAACCTGTTTCAAGACCCCACAGTACACAGAGACACAAACATAGTACGGTCTTCCTGGTGGGAAACGACGGAACAGAGTTCATTTGTAAATAGGTGGCTTTGTCTACAGCAATATAAAAATATTTTGGCCTTTCAAGACAGATACAAAAGCGAGTCCCCATTACCGTCCCCAAGTGTCTCAGCCCCGAACAATAAAGAACTTGAAGAGGTTCAGATGGAAACTTTGAAGACAGAAAACCTGCCCACTCTGTTTTCCAGACATTTCCAGGGGGTGAGCTCAGGTCATGGAGGCTTGAAGCCTATTTGAGAAGCTGGTCCCTCAGTCTGCATTTTTCTCCTCGGCCCTTTGAAGGCCCCAACTCACAAGGGCGCTTCCATCCTAGTTAGTACAAGAGCCAGAGGGAGAGTCTGCAATGAAAGGCCCATTCATTTGGAAGAGTGAAAAAGAAGAAATTCTTTTGGGGTCCCACACTTGAAGCTGCCTATAGAATTCTTTTGAGACAGAGACAACACAAGGCAGATGGAGGCTCCCATCTTACAACACAAGCACCAGGTCAGCCCTCGACTTGGCTCACTGGGCAACCCCTCCCCCACCCCATCTGTACAGGCTGCAGCTCGCCTGACACTGAGTGGAATACCCACCGCATCAGCCCTAAGTACACTCACTGTACTCTAGCCACTTACGATTTACAGTTGGAGGGTCCTGGGGGCATGTGTCCATGTCCGTGTGTCCAGGGTCCCACGCAGGGTTCCAGGTGATGACTTTGGCTAGAATCAGAAAGCTTGCAGTCACAGGATAGAACCCCACCTGGGACAGCAAGTACGAGGAGGGGCCTGACGGAAGGTGACACCTGTGCAGGACGCAACGATGGCTTAAAGCAGGGACTCTCTCATCTTCCACAAATATGAAATCCACGGAAGGCAGTGTCTCTTTGTTCAACCCACTCATTCCATGCTCACCCTCTACCAGCTGCCTATGTGGGGATGGGGCAGATACCAAGAGCCCTGCTACTAGACTGCATGGTGGAAAGCAAAGCTTTAGGACCACTGCACCTATAAGATGCACACTGATACCTAGTGACACAGCCCACTCCCTGGTAGGCAGAGCTCTGAAAACACCTTGAAGGCAGGGCACAGGTTGTGCCCTGGGACAAATCAGGGGGCCAAGCTGGACACAGACCTGGTGACCATACAAGGGAGGACGGTGCCAGGATTCCAGCATGAGTGCTAATACCACAGGGTTTTCAGCGGATAGTGTCTTGAACAACCATTGCACACAAGATGACAGGTGACCTCTATGGTCCCTGAGCAGCCACCTATGTCACAGGAGTGTAACGAACCCCATGGAACACAACACACTAAGTTGTTACAAGCCCAGAATGTATCTCAAACTTGAGGTACACAATGAAAACTCGGGTTACTAGACAATTACCAGCGTCCACAGAAAGTACAACATAAAGCCAGCCTCACGGCATGGGCCACATCTAGTATTCTCCAGGCAGTATTGCCCTGTGGCAGGTAAGAAATGCACTATGTGAACCCAAGAGTTAATGAAGGGGGAGGGTGATTGTGTGTGTGTGTGTGTATATATATATATTTTTTTCTTTTTTAAAATATTAATTTTATTTTTGAAACAGGTTCTCATGTAGCCCAGACTGGCCTTAAACTTGCCAGGTCATAGAAAATGACCCTGAACTTCTAGCCTTCCTGCCTCTACCTCTCAAGTCTGAAGTTACAGGCAGGCACTAGCACATTTGGTTTTTTGTGGTGCTAATGATTAAACCCTAAGGCTCCTTCTATGCTAAGCAAACATTCTGCCAGTTGAGCCTTATCCCAACCCGAATATCCACTGCCTTAATTTTTCTACAAACTCATGCTTAAGGGGGCAAAATGACTTGATAAAAACATGTTTTAAATGAGTCAATCTTTAAAATGTGTTACTAGCTTCTGGAAAAGGTAAAATGATGTTGCAAAAGGGGTCTTCCATGGCTAGAAGTGGGTGTCAGGATGGGAGAAGGAGAATGCCAGGGACTGTTCCAAATCCCTTTGGGGACTGTCTTTAAGTGAGATGCAAGTGACCCAGAGGGGTGAATGGGGAGGCTGAGGGCAACTGGGAGATAGAAAGAAAATGCGGGGACATGAGTGTGGCAGGGAATGTGGGATATACAGAGAGCCATGGGACCTGGTACATACCTAGTCTGGCTGTCAGATACCTGCCCTCTGCTGGGCCTCCAAGGACTCTCTGCCCTACCCTTACTTCAGCCTCCACACACAGATTCTCCCACCAGTGCCCTCCATTCCCATATGGGTCTCTGGCTGAGGCACTCCAAACCCTGCCAAGGCACACTTAGGGCACACTTCTTATTTCCAAGCCTCCTGCAAACCCCTTCTCTGGCCTGAGCTCCACATGCATGACTCAAATAACTGCTTGATTCTGTGACTTAAAATCAAGTGTTCACAGGGCAACCAGAAGATTTCAGTGTGCTGGAGGTTATCTGGTTATCCAAGAGTTCAGGACCACCTACTGCATACTGAACATCCTTTAGCCATGGCTGGGGTGGCCACTCAGTGTAACCGTGGTCCCTAGGTGACAATGAGACTCCAGACCAAGAACACACAGCAAGACCAAAGACACTGCTGTTTCCTTGCAGGAACATGAGCTGGGGCCTTTGCCCTGCTACTTCTGTTGTTGTCTATTTTGTTTTTAATGGCAGTGCAGTAATCAGAAGCTGCCCAGGGCATCTGGGTTTTTTCTTGCCTCTCCTCCAGGCCCCTGTGGACCCTCAGCACGCCTGACTGTCCTTAATGAACTCCGACATGCAGACCCCAGGCTGCTATGCTAGCCCATAACCCTGGCAAAGTCATGCTTTGGTTTAAAAACTGCGTGTACCAGCTCCAGGTCTGCCCTGATGTATTAATAACACAGTGCGGGGCTGGAATCTTAACAAATGTCAGAAAAGCTGCAAAGATGAGTCACTGTCTAGAGCCAAAGGGAAAAACAAGACCTTATAGAGTCCGCAGGAAGCATTGTCGCATACGTTTGATGGAAGACCCTGCAAGTGCATGCTCTGAGCTCACGGCACACCTATAAAGTGATGGGGGCTGTGCGTCCTCTGTGGCTCAGCAGGAGCAGAACATTCTAGTTCTGCATCTTAAGCGTGGTTTTGTGTTTTTTTGTTTTGTTTTGGGAGGGGAAGTTTCTCTCTTTTGGAGGCACACAGGACCTAATTGATCTAGCTTGTCTTTGGTACAAATATCTTACTGATGTTTCAAACACAGGAAAAAAGACGTCAAAGGGCTATTTTTACTAAAATGTTGATTTCAAGAAATAGTCTGCAGTTACATCAGCCTTGCCTGCTTCCTACCTGTTGAGAAAATACTACCCTCTTACAAGTTCCTCTGACAAATGTAAGCTCTTTGCAGAGCTCATTTCCTGTACCTTTGTTGAGACCCAGGCCCTGGACATTACAGGCCCATTTATGAAAATGGGAGAGGTAATTGGGACATCTTTTGAAACCATGTCCCGTTCTCTGAGCTGGGGCCCCATCAGCCCTCTAATTTTCGTTGGTCGGGTTTCAGAGGATGTTTATATATGCCTCTTCCTGGAATTTCACCTCTTTGCTTCAGGAGTGGGCAATTAGAGAGAATTAGGACCTATTTGGAACATGTTTACCCTTAATGGATAGACAGGCTGAGGCAGCCTTGGGAACACAGTCTTCCAGTCTAATTGAAGCTGGCAATTTTTTGATTCCTCATTTCAGCTCGCAGGTATTGTAGCAACCAAGGTCACAAAACAAAAGCTGCAGCCCACCACAATAATGATGGGCGCAGACTGCCAGAAAAGGTCTGTAAGCTCCTGGTTACCAAGTTGAGGCCCAGGGACAGAGTTGAGTACACAAGGGGGTGGCGGTGGGTGACTGTGCACCAGTCACTTTTTTTTTTTTTTAACAAGTTGCTGCCTTGGTGCCTTCTGCAAGAAGTTCTTCCCTGAGTGGGCCAGGATGGCAGACAAGGGTGATGCCAAGTGCCTCTTGACCAAAGGGTGCACAATGACCCACTTGGGACAGCACCACTGGGGCACACCCTCCTGGCATGGAAGCCAGCGGTCTAAGTCTCAGTACATAAGGGATGCTCTTTGGTCCAAAAACCGGCTTCCCAACCTGGCCTGTGCCATGTCTGTTTGAATAATTCCCTGTAACAACTAATCCCTTCAACCACAGCACATGAGGCAGCCCAAGGGACCTTCCTCCGGCCTCCGCTGAGCAATGGCCTCCACTAAGACCTGTGATCTCCAAGAGCTGTCTGTGAGGAACCCAGTGAAGGCCTGAGACCCTCTGACCACGTGGGTCACTCAGGGCTTCAGCCAGCTGGAGTGAGACTCAGACCCTCCCAGCCTCCTCACCTCTAAGGCATGGGGCAATAGATGTGAGGTCACTTGTGCACTCAGACTCCAAAGGCCTCAGATGACCAAGGACCTGCACTCCCAATCTTAAGGGTGGAAAAACAATGACCCCTAGGCCTGAAGGCAGAGGCTGAGGTTGCTTCCATAGGGAAGGCTAACAAGACATTGGACTCAGACACTGGAAGGCAGCTACCTACTCCAGACCCACGTCCTCATTCCTTGACCATCTGACAATTTCTAAGGAGTAAGAAGGCAGTCTACGAGAAAGCTAATGGAGACCCAAAGTGGCCAGTCACAGACTTCTGCTTTCCCTCCTCTGGTCAACCACAGGGGCTGTACCTGCCTAGTACCCACATCCCAGGCTGCATACAGTTAGGAGGAAGTCGCTGTGACTTCTTCTTCTAACCATACCCACCCACCACGCACCAACTCAATTTCAGACCCCTGCCCCAGTATCCTAAACTTGGAGAGATGGCTGTCTACCCATGTATGGGATGACCCAGAGAAAATGCTGGAAGGCAAAAAAGCCACACAGCTGTGGTCCCTGGTGGCCGTTGAAGACATGCGCTCACTCTTTGGCCCTTCCACTCTCCTCTTTCCCCAATTTTCCATTCTTGACTTGGCCCCATTCTGTCTCTAAAGCATCTTTTGGGCTTTAGGCCCAGAGTGAACAAATTCTTGCCTATAGTTATCCTACCCCTCTATCCTAAGAGACTACACAAATCTAACCCTAAGAAGAACAAGCTTAAGGGCCCCCCAGGGTCAGACAGTGAGTGACTAGCTACATGGGCCATCAAACTACAGGGGTACGCTTCTAGATCAAACACACACACACACACACAGAGAGACAGAAACAGACAGAGAGATAGAGACAGAGATAGAGAGACACAAAGGGGGCATGCGAAGGGCCCCACACAACCCCCAGGGAACACACACACACACACTCCATGTCGGGTAGGTAATTGAGGCTTTCTTCTTTTCATCTGAAGAAAGGGCACCTTCCATTGACAGCAGGCATTCACAGGACCTGGGAAACTCATGGAGGAGGTCGCTCTCCCAATTATCCCCAGGTGGCTGTGCTCACAAGGCTCCGCCACATTCCTTTCTGCCTGAGCCTTTGTTTCCAGCTGCAGAGGCCTGAGAGCTCCCAGGCTAAGAGTCTCCTCCTTAAGCCCCAGCCAAAGACCCTATTCACAGGAGAGAAGAGAAGGCCAGCTCAAGGTGGTGGGGAGCCAGGCTCCGGGGCCCCACTCCCAGCCAGGGGAGGGAAGACCTCACCATCTGCAATTTTCTCTTAAGCCCAAAGAAACTAGAGAGCAATTAAGAAGTCAAGACTGTACCCTCCACCCTTGTTCTTGCCTTAATTAATTCCTCTCCCACACACATCCTGCTTGAGTTGGGGGGGGGGAGAGCTACTGGCCTCTGTCACCTGACACCTGCCCTACACACACACACACACACACACACACACACAAATGCAGACAATGCCTCTGAGAAGCCTGGCTAAAGTGACCAGACTCCCCAAGAAAGAGGCAGGCCCCAGACACTGGTCTCAGGGCCAGACAATTCCAGACAACACCAGACATTCTTCAAAGATGGAAGTCCAGAATCCTTCCGCTAACGCTGTGCTACACTGTAGCCCCATTGCTGTGTTTTAAGGTGCCCAGGAGAAAACACCGTCAGAGGCTTCTCAGAGGGCTCCAAGGTTTCCCTAACTCCCACCTGACTGATTTTTCGGTGCCACACAGGCACCACACCCTGCCCAAGCCTAGAAGAGTCTGGGGTGTCCATGGATAGCCTGGGCTCCCACAGATCTGTCACCACCTGCCAGAGAAGCCCGTGCCTGAAGCAGTCCTGCCAACCAGGGATGGGGGCCCACACCCCACTTCCTCCTTCCTTTCTCTGAGAGGGATGGAGCTCAAAGCAGCAGAAGGGAGGGGTTGGTTAGATTTGGGGACCATTCACAGCCTGTTAAATTCCAGTCTCTGAGAAGAAACCATTCCCGCTGCAGCTGCCCCAGTTTCTCCAACATGGCTTCTTCATGTCCTTCACTGTCCACTGCCCTTTATCCCTTGAAGACCTCAATTTATCTCTCTCCATACCCCTTTGTGTGATACCTCCTTCCTCTTCATCAGCCAGCTCATTACAAGATTGGTAGATTTTTTTTATTATTATTCTGAGAAGTCAGATTGCTCATAGAAAGAAAGAAGAAAGAAAGAAAGAAAGAAAGAAAGAAAGAAAGAAAGAAAGAAAGAGCCCCCCACACACATTTAAGTTACTTCATGTCCATGAATGAATAAGAAACATATGCATCCTGCTGCCCTTAAGTCTTGCCAGGTTTTGACATCATTTAGAGAAATGTACTCCAGAGTGCATTTGGGCTTGGAATCACACAAGTTGGGGGCCCTGAAGCCTGCAGCCGGCAACTTGCAGGTGGGATTGCAACAGCACAGGCAGACCTCCACATAGCCCACGCCAGGGGCAGATGGAGAGGCGCTCCCACAAAAAAACACTGTCTTTTCCCACAGTCTGACAACATGGAGCACCGAGTTAGCGAAAACTCTGGGGAGCTCGCTGCCTACCGCCATGACAAATGGCCGCAGAGCACCTCCCACCCTTCCACCAGGTGGCAAGGTCCCTGGCCTGCTCTCTTGGCACTTAGGGTCTCCTTTCCAACCCTCATGGCTCAGGGAGTGTCCAAAGGATCGAAAAGAATTTTCCTGAAAATAATCCTTTCCTTTGACTCTCAGAGTACCAACATCTCAGCAGTTGCCAAGATTCTAATCTAAGAGACTGGTGGAGTCTATTAATTGAGAACCTAGTATATCTTGCTGTTTTTTTTTTAACGTAATGTCACACAAAATCTCCAAAAGATGTATCTGCCTGAGATTTAGTTTCCAGTCTCTGAAACATCAGTAAATCAAAACACACCTTCACGTAAAACCTAGTCTTGAGGAAATAACTTATTCCAGACCCCTGGGAGGGTAAGTGGGGCTGTCTGCAGAGAGTGGGAACATTCTGGGATAAGGGGACATACTGGCCTCATGGTTGGGTCTCTTAGGCCTCACCTTTAACTAGCCTGTAACCCCCTAAGTTCTGTGCTGCCCCTGAAGAACCTGCCCAGAGCCTCCAGTCCTTGGCTCAGCACAGACTGCTACCCTGTGGCTTTGTATAAGCTCAGGATTTGATGCCCCTGGGAGCTGGTATCCCGCCCTGAGTAAAGCTCCCCTCCCAGCCCTCCTCGCTAGTCACGTCGCTGTGTTTGCAGGCTGCTCAGTAAATGCCAGCTACGGAGTAAATGTCATGAGACAGTGCCTTCCTGGTACCCTAGGCACACACTCCCTCCTCTCTGCAGCCTGCTGGGCTCTCCAGAGAGGGAAAGCGGGCAGGCAAAGGCCAGGCCTGGGTGCTTGACCCCCTCCTGAACTGCCAGCTTTTTTTTAATAATAGGATCCCATCCCATTTCCATGTCAGGGGGAGAAAGTTGGAGGGAGATGTACAGGGGCCATCAGTAAATCTTGTTTAATGAGAGAATATCATGGAAGCTGCAATCAAAATCAGAGATACATGGGAAACGCAAGGCCCCCAAGCAGGCTGATATGGTGGGAGGAGTCTTGAGGCAGGGGCATGGACCTCTGTTCAAGGCGTCAAGAAGGATAGCAACTAGGCCAAGGTCAGACATGGACCCAGTCAATGCTCCCCAATGTCCCATGCTGCCCCAGAGTAAGGCAAAAGCCTCCATGATGGCTGCCCTACTCACCTGACCGTCCAGCCTTTTGTATAAAGACTGGTCTTACCTTCACCATTCCTTCCTCCCCCCCCCCCCCCACACAAAAGCCTTCAATGTCTTTTTAACATGTTTTAAGTACATGGTTTTAAAGGAAAAACCAACAAACAAATGATGAAGCCGTCTGTGTCTTTCCCACCATTACTGAGTTTGTTTAAACAAACATTCCCGTCTCATTGCACTGTCAGGCGTGAGGAAAAGAACGACAAATGCTCTTAGAGCCACCACTTCATCAGACGACATTGTCGAGGGCCATGTGTACAAGGCCCCAATTCTCCCGGCCATGGCTCGGGGGCAGAGATGTCTCCCCCATGGGTGGATGGCCACCTGTGCCCACATCCCTAAATGGGACAAAGGCTGGAGATGGTGGTGGGACAAGGCCAAGGGCCTATGGTTTCATGTCAAAACTCAGTCAGGCTGACTGTGTGCCTACTGTGTGTCTTGCCCTGGATATTCCCAGGAATGTAGCATGCTGATGGCCTGTCCCCACTTACCGTCTCTGGTCCCTGCTAGGCAGTGGCCAGGGTGGACTCCCGCACAGGCTGTCTCGTTGTGGCGACGGTCTCGGCTCCGAGCACAGTCCAGGCATCCAGGCAGCAAGGTTAATGTCGGAAGCTTGGTAAGCAGCCCCCCTCCCTGTGTACTCTGAGTGAAGATGTGAGGTCACTGAATTCTAACGGAGTTGTGTTTGTCGGCGCAAGAGACTCACCCTGATCCAGGAGGGTGGCGAAAGGCATGTGGTCGTGAGGGCATGGGTCCTCGCGCTGGGCGTCATGGAGTCCTCGTGGGGTCCTCGTGGGGTCCTCCCGGGGTCCTCACGCTGGGCGTCCTGGGGTCCTCAATCTTCTGTTCTTCAGCATGGCCGGTGGGCAATGCCAGCTTCGGGGAAAGGCAAAGAATTAGAATTCCTACAAAGCGAACACCTTGACAAAAAGAAAAGCCACCTGTACTCACACGCATGAAGACACGCAGCGGCCTCACCTGCTCCTCTGTGGAGATGGGCGGCTCGTAGAACCTGAGCACAACAGGAAATGGCACAGGAAGACGCGACAGGCCTGGATAGTAGCCCCCAAAACAACACCAAATGGTCAGCAAGGGGCCTAGGAGGGCGGAGCCATGGACTCTCAGGGACACAGTGGTGGTATGTGTGGGCAACACCCACCAGGAAACAACCAACGACCACGATGACGACGGTAGGAGTCTCCAGGGCCAGCAAACCAAGTCAGAAACCTGGTTTGAGCCCCTGGGCACTCAGCCCCTGGAAACCAGGCCCATAGGAGATGAAGAACCAGCAAGGGATTGTCCAACAAGCACAGGGAGGCTGCTGGCCACTAAGGTGACACTGAGTTGGGGGGACACAATGATATGGGGACCTGGTGGCAAGGCTAAGGGGCAGCAGATGGACCGGGTTAGCCGTAGGTGTGGGCTTAGCGAGGGAAGGCAGCCTGGAAAGCAGAGGTAGGAGTGGCTGAGACCCGAAGGAGAGGGTAGAGTAGGGTAACCCCAGGGACCGAGGCACAGGTGGGTGTTAGGGAGACACCATGGGAAAAGGCTATGCAAGCAGAATGCTAAGAGGGTGATGAACCCGGGCACCGTAGAAGCAGGGGGGAACCAGCAGGTGGAGAAGAGCAGGTGGGCAGCCAGGCAGAGGCGGGGCCTGCACATGCTCTCTGGAGGCTCCTGGCATTGGGACACAGTCCCCAGCCAATATTTGGGGACAAAAAAGGCTGGACTGAGTCCCAGGGGGAGGAACAAACTGTGGAAAGGGTCCAATAGCCTCAGACCCCCATCACCCACGGAGGGAGACCTGTGTGGCCAGGACCAATGGCACATCACAGCTGTTCCTTTGCGTTTGCCTAAGCCCTAAGCTGCAGGGCCAGTAGCCCATACTCAGCCATGAATGGGGAGGGAGGCAGAGAGGGGGGCAAGGCCCTGGGGGTGAGCAGGTCTGCGTGAAGGCAGGGCAGGCAAACCAGGCCCACCCCATGCCCTCTGAATGCCCACTATGGAGCCAGAGACCACTGCTCTGGCTCCCAGACAACCCCCCAGCTCGCCCTCCCTGGGAAGCAGAGGCCATCAAGGGACAAGCTAGGTGGCAGGTGCCAAGCCCAGGGCCAGGACCATGGGCACGCTCAGTTAGGATCAACTGTTGGATGACAGGGTTAACGCGTGGATGAATGCATGGGAGCAACAACAGGACCCCTTTAAAGGGGGCTGACACTAGGGCAGGTAGCTCCTTCCCTGGAATCCCCTGAGCCCCACCCCACCCCCACCTCTGACCCTGACCTGCCCAGGTGTGCCAGTTGAACCCATCCATTCGTCCACCTGTCCTTCCATACATCCCACATACTCTTACTGAGCCCCACTATTTACCGGGTTGGTGCTGGGACACCCAGAGGAGGAAGGGGTGGCCTAGGGGCGCCCCAGAAGGGCCAGATTCAAATGGGAGAGGGAGGGAGACAAACAGAGGGAGGCTGAGACAGAGAATGGAGGGGGAATGGGCAGTAAAGGCAGAAAAACAGTAGTTCTCAGGAGAATTGGGGGCTAGGGTTTTTCCTGCCTCCTCCCTCTCCTCTCTTCCTTAGCTTCATCTCCATAGCTTTCCAACATATCCTGATTGAGTCCATATATGTTGAGTACCCAGAATGCCCTAGGTCTGTGGGCCAACTACCCTGAAGCTTGCCTGGATAGGCTGGGAGGGGAGAGGTAGGGGATTGTGCTATACCCACTGATACACTCTGGGCCCCGGGAGATGGGGTAAAGTGGTGAAAAGCACACTATGCTCAAGGAAGCAGTTCGCCCGAGCTCAAACCCTCCTAGCTCAAACCCTCCTACGTACAGGCTGCCTGCCTTCCAGAAAATCAAGATGGGGGGGTGTCTTTTGCTTGAGTTGTTCAAGGCTGTTAAGTTTGGAGGCCTGATGACCTAGAGCTGTAGCATGCTGAGCAAAGGCCCTCCCCATAGTCCCTAGCTTTTGAAATACTCCCAGACTCCTAGAGTATCTGAAGTGGCTTCAGGGAAGCTGACACTACACTGTGGGGAGTGTGGCTTCTACTCCCAGAGGCCTTTGGCCTGGTGCCCTAGCTTCAACTCCAGTACAAGGTGGTGACCTAATTTGGGCCCATGGTGGTACAGAACCTTTAGGCAGCTGGTGAACCCACTGAGAGGGGGGGAGGAGGGAGGGAGAGTCCCCTTCCCCAGGACTGTTAACCAGTCTGCTGATTGCTGGGGTGGCCATAGAAAGCTTGGCAGGAGGCTGGGTAAGAAGTGAGTGCAGTCAGTGTGGACCTTTTGTAGCTCCTTGTCACAAAGCCACCTTGAGGTTGCAACCCCATTCAGTGGGCCTCGCAGTGGGACAGGGGCTTAGACTTCAGTGAGGAGGGAAATCTAGCTGACGTTAAAGTGTGGCTTAAGAACCCAAGGCCCCCCCACCACGCAGCCACCAGCTCAGCTCATTATGGTAATCAGTGTGTTTTTCCTTCGCAGACAAAGAGGGCTCCTTAAAAGATGAATATTGGAGGCCAGCAGCTACCTCATTAGCTGCGCAGACTCTTCCTTTCACAAGGCCCAAGATTAGCCTCATGTTCATTAAGGAGAAAGTGGGAAAGAAAACCCAGCTCGGGGGCAGGGGTGGCTCTGTCCTGTGGGCTGGTCATTCCCTGAGACCCTTCTTGTACCATCGGGACTTAATCACCAGTCTAGGGAGGCAGTACGGAAGGGGCAGGAGGTGCAGAGGTTAAACCTCGGGAGAGGAACTCAAAACCCTTCAATGGGGCGATATGATATGGAAGTTTCCTGGGATTTGTCACTGGGTAATCAACTTAAAAGCTTCCTTCTGTCTTTTTTTTTTTTTTTTTAATTCTAAGCCCAGGCTAACCTAAGAGGAAAAGCTTTTTCTAGATGAAGTTTGGGTAGGTCTTAATATTCTCTAAATCCCCCTTTCCTTACCTGTGCTGTCTTCAATGCCCCTTTTCCCTCCCTTCCCCTCCTCCTCTCCCCTTTGGTCTTCTCTGTGGGAACCTAACTTCAAGAAAATTTAATTGTGACCCAAATCTCATTTGCTCAGGAATGCCTAATTGACTTCACTTCCAGTCTCTTAGCTAGGAGGTCTGTGTCTTACCTGATGGAACTCACCTGGCCTTCCATTAACCCTGTTGTAGGTAGCTTGGAAGAGCTGACCTATACAGTAATCCCAGTGTTAAGTGGTTTACCTAAGACCTGAACCCAGATGAGCCAACTCCAGAGTGCTCTAGGTGCTTCTGCCCTCTGAGGGGCATGAGGCAGGTTTGGGAAGTTGAGAGGGCTGGGAAGGCAAGTTCCCAAGGAAGGTGAGAATAGTTGTGTCCATGAAGCCAGTAATGTGGAAATAGAAGGGAACCAGCGCCGAGAAGCCATGGAGCAGGAAGAATGGAGATGCATGTGTCCTTGTGTCCAGCCAGGCTGGAGTCGTGCCAAGGGTCAAGCTACAGAAAAGTCTTTACCTGAGCGAGCCGTTCGATGGAGAAGAGCGAGTCAGGAAGCAGTGGGTTGGAGGGGAAATTGGAGGTGAGGAAGGAAAGCAGCGAGTGTAGACAGGCCTCGAGAAGCCGGGCTGTGAAGGAAAGACAGACACTGGAGTGGCGAGGAAGGAGGACAGGAGGAAGTGGGGCTCCAGGTGGGGACAGCAGAGTCAGGAATCCAGAGGGGAACTGAGGTGGAGGTGCAGGCTTGAAACAGGTACATGTCCAGTGCTAAAACTGAGAAGGTCATGAGGTCACGATGTGTGGGGGCCCCAGTCAAGAAGCCGCTTGGTGACCTCTGCTTCCCCGCGAGATGGCAGGCCGGCCCTGGGTCAGGACAGGGAGTTGTGAGCATCAAATGAATGGACGCTTGCAAGAGAGGGGCCAGGGGTGGCTTCAGGCTCCATGTGTGCTGGACAGTAACAATGGAAGGAGCAGTAGTGCACGCCCCTGGCCACTCTGAGATGGAAAGGGTCCCTCCTGATAGCCTGAATTAACTCAGAGTGGTCTCCGCCCACTGCATTTGCCACCTTCCAAGTCTTCCTTCTGCCTCCATTTGCCTCATAATCCAATCAGCCCCTTTCAGAGGCCTGGATGCTATTGTCCACTCCAAGCTGGGCTTTCCCTAAATCGGCCCAGTTGGTGTTTTGTCTCGTCTGGACAAAACTGGTTGGTTTAAAAGGCGACCAAAGAAAGTGCTGGTAAAATGGGCCCCAATTAGCTTCCAAAAGAGACTGTTCTCCTGTCTTTGTACCTTAGCTGTAGCCTGGTGCATCAGGCAAATGGTCAGCATCTCAGAAAATGTTTGTTGAGCTATTTTTTTTTTTTAATTCTGGAAATTATTTATTGAGCACAAATAGACCCAGCACCTACAGAGTGCTCAGTACTGTGGAAGAATAAGGCTGGGTGGTGGGCAATGTGGACTGCCCCATTGGTTACTGAGTAGTTGGCAATTTCAGGCAATTTACAGAGCACTTTCTCGTGAGCTACATTTTGGTCTTCAGAAGCACCCTGTGCCATAGATAAGCTGGTTTCCATTTGTTTGTTTGTTTGTTTGTTCTGATCTGTTTTGTTTTTTTCCCTGTTTTCTTTCTTTTTTTTCTTTTTCTTTTCTTTCTTTATTCTTTTTTCTTTTTTTTTTTTTTAAATACCTATTTAGGTGTGAAAGGAACTGAAACGTGGAGGCTAGGTGACTTGTTTAAAAGGTCACACCATTACTAAGAGGTGAAGTCAGCACATGCTACCAGACTTGGGCCACCCCCTCCCCCAGAAGCTCCCCAAGACCACCCTTGGGAAGCTGGGATTTTAGGCAGACTTTGATGTCGTGAAAGGTCTGATACGAAATAAAGGGACTCTAGGGAGAGGACAGGCAATGGGAGCGTCAGGGGCGCCCAGATCCAACTCTGACCCCTTCTCTTGCCAGCAATGTGGCAAAATACTTCATTGTCCTCAGAGTAAATTTAAGTCCAACCCCATGAGTGAGGCTGGTCCCTCCCAGTTCTCTTTCCCACCTACCTCTTTAAAAATCATGAAAATTAATGCCAATTCACCCCTCTCTAGACACCCCCCAACCCACGCTGCCCTTTCCATACACGTAAAAACATCATGGGCATAGTACATAGAAAGTGCTCTGGAAATGGCCACACGTCCTTACTCAAAGTCTCCCCGACGGCCTGCTGTCTTTAGGAGCCCCTACCTGCTGCAAGGAGGGCCCTGTGCACAGGGGCTGCAGGAGTCTGCAGAATAGATGAGACAGGTGAGACAAATGAGTGGGTGGGAACAGATCCACCTGCAAACTTTTCAACAAACATGTGCTGAGGTTTCTGCCCAGCCCTGCCTCAGGCTGCTTGAGTTCATTTAATTCTCACAACAACCCTAGGGGGTTGCTCCTAATGTCCCCACTACCCCAAAAGGAAGGGACATCTCCAAAGAGGTGGGTGGAGGGGGGGAGGCATGCCATTGGGGGTCAGCCGCATGCTCATTCCAGAAGCACCCCACCCAACCCACAGAGTTGCCAGCAAGATGCTGGTTGCCCCTGGCCCAGGTACCCCTCCTGAGAGGTTCCCAAAGGGATCCTTCTGCTCAGGACATCGTTAGGACAACATGGTCAGTCACAAGGGATGACCCCCCCCTTGGGGAGGGAAGCAGTCCAGTTCACTGGCAGATGAACACAAGCAAAGACATATAGGGAAGGGCTCAGACTCAAGGCACAAGCAGAGCAAAGGTCAAGGGTCGTGACCATTGCCCCCTCACTAGGGCAATGGCTCAAGTTTGAACCCAGACGGAGGCTAGCTGGACACTGCTGGTCCTCTTTATTCCTTGTCCCTCGATGTCCTGATCCTCGGGGGTCCAGAAGAGCTTGCTTTGAATGCTGGTGGGTTCCAGAAATCCATGCTCCTTGGCTCTACAAATAATCAAAGGTTAGAGAATTCAGCAAATGCCCAGGTATAGGTATTAATTACAATTTAAGCTAATTAATTATAATTACAGTTAATTACTTAGCACTCTTAATTGTCTCTAATGGCTAATGTGTCTGGCGATGATAAGTGGGAAATGGGTGGGGGGAGTCCAATGGCCATGTGATGTGGAGTGGCTGTGGTACCAGGAGGTAGAGGTGCGGAGCAGATACTGCGCCACAGGCACTTGCGCACTTGGCATCCATAGAAGGTGGTCCTTGAAGACTGGGGTGACGTCATCCCTGAAGAGCGATCCTGTGGTACAGGAGGGGGCTGTCAGAAACTATCTTGATGACCTCTAACGGCCAGCACAAGAACAGCATAGAGAGGGAGGGGGCAAGTGAAGGGAAGGAAGGGATTGGGAGGGAGGGGGGCTGTGAAGGATCAGGGAGGAGCAGGGATGGGTTGAAGGGGAGGGAAAAAATAAGGGAGGGGTAAGAGGAATGAGGGAAATGGGTAGGGGAGGGGGAGAAGGGAGGAGAAAGGGAGGAGGGAGGAGCAATGAGAGGGAGGAGGGAGAGGAGAGATGGGAGGGGGAAGGTGGGAGGGGAAAGAGGGAGAGACGAAATGGGAGGGGGAGAAGGAAGGAGAAATGGGAGGGGGAAGGAGGGAGAAAAATGGGAGGGGGAGGAGGGAAAGGAGAAATGGGAGGGGGAAGGAGGGAGAAAAATGGGAGGGGGAGGAGGGAAAGGAGAAATGGGAGAGGGAGGAGGGAAAGGAGAAATGGGAGGGGGAGGAGGGAAAGGAGAATTGGGAGGGGAGGAGGAGGAGAAATGGGAGGGGAGGACAGCAATGGGAGGGGTACAGATGAGTTGATTGACAGGTCACAAGTGTTAGCTATGTGCGCATGCGCAACTCTAGCGCCAGGCTAGCAGGCCGAGAACCATTTGCACATAGAGACCGCTAGGGGGCGCGCGGCCCGCACCAAGAGTCCAATAGCGCAACCACCTGCGGCACCCCCATTGGTGCCAAGGCGCAGCTGCTAGAGCTAGGCTGACGTAGGAGGAGGGAGGGGGTGCCCAACAGGTTTCAAGCTTCAAGGGGGGCATAGCCCACACCAGCCCATCTCTCAGGGCCGCTGTGCACCCCCACCGCCTCTCCAAGGCAACAGTAGCCAGGCGTGACGCAGCACCCACATACACATCAGGAGGCTCCTAGCGCCAGAGCCGTGACCATGAGAAGACCCCCGCAGTAAGGGGCTCCCCCAGACCACAATTCTACTCCTGATAAGTAAAAACAGAAAGCTGCCCCCCACCATCAGTAAATCCAATTAACCGTAATTAAAATTTAAAGACCTAGCTCTTAATACACAGCACTCGCTTTTGAGGGCGTCAGCTATATGACATCTAATCAAGGCAGACCACCCTGCCTCCCCCCAATATCAACATCCTCCTCCCAAAACCTTGGCCCCCTCTATCACGCCAAGTCTCAAGACCCTTAGGGACGGAGCCTAATGAACATTTTTGCAATCCTTCCTCAAAAAGCCACACCTTCCTAACCAAAAATCACTGAAAATTAATTAATCTG
This sequence comes from Meriones unguiculatus, assembly GCF_030254825.1. Taxonomy (NCBI): domain Eukaryota; kingdom Metazoa; phylum Chordata; class Mammalia; order Rodentia; family Muridae; genus Meriones; species Meriones unguiculatus. Next base: position 114,057,721 of record NC_083355.1, on the reverse strand, counting down.
CGTCATTGCACCCTGGATCACGCAGCCACTGCAGATGACGCCATCTCTGGCCTATGCAGGTCCTGCAGAAGCGCCTCAGTGAACCCATGAATCTACGCACTAATATTTCCCCTTAGGTAAATGAACCCACAGTCACGCAGCCCATCTCTCCACCGACCCCCTCCTGCAGGAGAACAAAGGCCACCTCCCCTCCCCTCCCCACCCCGCCCCCCAAAATTCCGCAGTGCCACCAGCGCCCTCTTGCGGCTATCAAAAGAACCTTCCAGAAACCTGCCACGTAGCAAGCCTCTGGCGCCACCCCCCCCCCACCAGCCAGCCTAGGATGGGGAGGGGGCGGCCAGGGGGGGGGGCTTGACAGGGACAAAGGAAACAGCAGAAGGTGATTTAGCAAAATTCAGAAGCCTTCAACACGTCAAAATCCTGCAGCGACCATCATGCGCAATGCTGAAAAATGCCTCCAAATTCTCAATTCCCAGCACCCAGATCACCCCCCCACCTCCACACACCCCCTTTTCTGCATTTCTCCCTTCCTTCTTCTCAGACGCAAGGACATAGGTTTCTCTCTCCCCCAGCCCACCTCCCTCCTCTGCTCTATCTGAGACCCTGATTCCTTGACCCTCGCACCAACTGCAGCCTTCCCTATGTGATCTGGGGGTCTCGGGCAGATCTGCCACTGACATCATCTCTCCCCACCGTCAAAGTGGCTGCATCGGGGAGATACGGATGATAACGGTTACGATTTTTTTTTTTCCTATATTTTGCCTGAGGTCAGGTCTACACTAACCCTGAACATCTGGATTCGGAATCGCTGGTGAACACGAACCTCTAAAACCTCACGCCCACGTCCACCGACAACGCGCCTAAAGCCTAGGAGAAAAAGATGGCTCAAGAGCCTTCTCTTCAGGTACCTTCCCCCCTAATTCGTGGGGCTTGCAGAATGCGTTGCCGCCATGTCTCCCACCATTAATGCGTTTCTAAAGGTGGCTTTGAACCCCCGAAATCAAGTTTTTAGACCCCAGAAACCGCAACACACTGGATTTAAGGGGGGGAAATCTCTCGTTATTGCTGTTATTCTGAACTGGGCTATCTTTCACAGCCCACCCTCCAGAACTAAGTGAGAAAGGAGCCCCGGTAGACCCCCCCCCAGGAAAATGTGCCTACGGTCATCCTTCTGGGCAGAATTTCGTACCATGATGCCGAGGACCAGGCTAAGTAAGGAGCTGCCTTCGGGAGACGGTCCTCAGCATAGGCCTTTTGGCGTGTCCAGGAGGACAGCACCTAAGCCGGGAGGAGATGTCGTCTTCAGTTTGCACATCCTTTCAGGCAAAGGATGGCCAACCACTTACCAGGGAAGAGGTTCTCCTGCGGGCGCCCCGGTCTCGGGAGGAGCTGCAGCCAAGGCTGAGCAAGAGCCAAGGCGAGCTCTTCACCGCTCTTCGCCGTCTGCGCTAGGGGCTGGCTGGGTGGGGTTTATATAGAGGCGCAGAAGGGGTGGTCTTGACGTCAGCACATTCTGCTGCAATGCGCTCATTTCTCTAAAAGTGATTGGCCGGAAAAATGAGCCCCCCAGATTCTATGACAAATTGCTGTAGCCGCACCCAGACTGCAGCAAAGAACGGAGGAAAAAAAAAATCTGCCGCAGTGCCCCTGGCCGCCATGACCAACACCCTATGGTCGCTGATGCTTTTTCCCTACATGAGCCCTGATCATGGATAGAAGGACCATTTGTAGACACAATCTGGGGGGAAATAACCCCAACCGATGATTGTCCTGAGGGAGACAAGGATAAACGTGGGGGACCGGAGATTGTCAGATCGCTTTGCGGGGGTTTGCGGACCGTGAGTCAGAGGCTCCGGGCTTAGAAAAAGACTGCGCTGGTTTTTTTTATTATTATTATTAATTATTATTATTGCACTAGAAAATAAAATACCCGGATAAAATAATGGATTCCCAAATGTCATCCCGACGCTGTCACCCCCACTTTGCGTACCCCGTTTTCTGATGAGCTATCTTGATAAGGGAGATTTAGCACCTTTAAGTCAAAAGAACCTTGATTTTGAGTCCTGGGCTCTACCGCTGACACAACCTGTGCACTGAAAGCCTCGTGATGCCCCTTCCTTCTCCCGGAGTCCATTTCTGCCCGTTAACGGGGTACCCTGCAACCGGGAGCGTTCTGCGGATGTAGACGCATAGACGCGACTGTGTCCCCCCCCAAGAAAAGTACTTCCTAAATGAAAAGGGGGTCCTGGGTGGTCGTGCTTAGGGTGCACCCCCAAATCGGGTTGATCCCCCACACTCTGAAAGGTACCCCCCCCTCACAGCCCTAGCGGACCGACAGTGACACATGTTGCTATGGTGCGTAGCTGCCTGGCTGCGTACTCTCTGAGACTTGGCACAGGAGGGCTAATCCCTAACAGGTGGTACCTCCGGCTGCTCTGCCCTGCCCTAAGTGGCAAAGTGGGCAGCACGTCAGTCAAATGTCCTCTCGAAAAGGTCAAAATGCTGTTGAAAGGGACGAAGGATCTATCTTAGGGTGACAGGTGGGTGGCAACTGGGAGGCCAAGAAAGAAGCGTCTGGTGACAGAAAAGGAGCAAGAATGACTGAGACCCTAAAAGGAAAATCACAGGCTCCACGGAGAACATGAGGTTGGAAATGCCCCCTGCCCTTATTTGGGGCTCTGCAGCTGCTGCCGTAAGCCCCCTTACGGCCAGCAGTCCTCGGACGCCACTGTAACTCGGGTCCTGAGGCTGAAAGGGACGGAGGAGGGCTACCGCAGAGCTCAGGGTTCCCGATCATCAGCTCTGCAATGACTCAGGCGTTTCTGAGGGTGGGGGCATTCTTAATGCAGGAACCGAGGCACTATTTGGGAGGGGCGGTGAAGGTTTAGGGCTTTGGGGACATCACGAAGAGCTATCTGAACGTGTCGGATACTGGGAAAGAAAGCAAACATACCGTTTTCAGCCTGTAGAACATGCAAACAGCCCCCCTCCCCAAAAAAAGGGCTCCGGACAAGCCAGAAAGGCCTTCACCAGCTACAGACGTCACTAAAGCCTCAAAAAAACATGGCTCCCAGCACCCCAGTCAACAGGAGACATTTATTAGCCCACAGTATTAATAGCTAGGAAACAGCCAGAGCTGGCTGGGGCCAATCATCAGCAAGGAGACCCTGTCGTCAAGCCCCTGTGGCCAATCAGACACCAGAAGGCCCAGTTGCTAGCCTCTAGGGGCAGAGGCAAGGGGTGCGCATTGTCATGGGGGCTCATGTTTGTGGCCCACGCGTGGAATCGCAACGGCCACTAGAGAGCATCAGCAGCCATGTACTTGGGGTCTCTGAAGGCTGTCAGCCTTGCAACCCCCAAAGAATGCAAGCTAGTGTCTGTTAAGAGCGGCTGCTGAGCACCGACAGGACCCTCGGATACCCAAGGGCCATTCTCCCTCCTCCAGGCCCTGTGTCCTTGAGGGAAGGAGGGCCTCTCAGCCGCAAAGTCAGCCTCTGCATTTTTTCCTGGGCCCCTCGCTCCTAAGCCTGTTCCTGGCAGCAAACTGCATCCCTCTGCTTCAAAGCCTTTACTGACAGGCCAAGGTAACAGACCCTGGAAGCTATGTGTTTCTGACGAAAGCACAGTGGTTGGAATCTCAGCTCTGCTCCCTCCCTGCTGGAAGGCCAAGGTCCAGGCCCTTCCCCTCCCTGGGCCCCTATTTCCTCATCTGGAAAAAGGAAAGAGTTGGACAGGAGGGTCCCCAAGGAGCCTTCCAGTCCTGCTTTGCTTGATTTGAATGTATACATCAGGCGAGTCAAATGTCTTCCAGAACATTCTTCATGAGAGTAATTAGTATCAGGTGTATCCTGCAGCCCACGTGGTTACTTCATCACGCGGCTTTTCTTTCCATTGTATTTTATTTTAAACAGAACTCCATGGCAACATGTTTATCCTTCTGGCTCCCTAAAAGAAAGAAAGAAAGATGGGGGGGGGGGGGGGTGTTGTGAAGACGTAAACGAATCTCTACTGAGCATGGTTTAACCACAATAAAAAAATAATAATCCATATGTTTAAACGTTCTTGTTGGCTTTTCTGGCACTCAGAACCTAAGTTTTAAAGTATTTATTGGTCCAAAGCAATGGGAGAAATCCTGGAAGAAGCCAAACCCTATGGTAACGTTTGGATTCCAGAAGCCAAACCCTATGGTAACGTTTGGATGGGGACTGTCTCTCCGCCTGGGCAATGCTCATCTGTAGCTCTGCTTAGAAAGGACATGTGAGGGCTCAGATCGGGGTCTCCGAAGCAAAACAGGGGAGCAGGTCCACATTTGAAAGAGCACTTTCTCTCTGTGCTTGCTCCGACGACGTGGCTCTCCTGCAGGCTGGAGGACAGCCAGCTCTCCAGACCGAAGGCTTGCCTAGCGGCCTCCTCCTCCTCTTCCCTGTAGATCTAACTCAGGGTGTATTTTCCCTTCTTTTTAAATCCTTTTCTTAGTACAGGGTACCCCAGGCTGGCCTCTTCAAATTCATTATAGTCCAGGCTAGCCTCAAACTTAGAACAATTCTCCCATCTTGGCTTTTAGAATTTCAAGCAGGGGATTTTTGGCTCCTTTTTTGTTTGTTTCTAAAAATTCTTATTTAGGAACTCTGAAAGTTACGTGAGTGCTCTCTTATCCTATGTAGATATTTGTGGTCAAGTATACAGATGTCCCCAGATTCCGTCAGGAAGTGAGCACAAAGTCTTGTTTTTCCTTTCCCAAGCATGGGTTCATAACCCACTCTTGTAAAACTGTGCTGACGTCCATGGTGTCTACTGTAAAACAGCATATAAATGCCACTCGCTCGTAACAGCCCTTCCAGATTTCCGCTGTCACTGTCCTCCAGAGATATCCAGATATCTCTGAGTCACGTACTTCCGAACCCCACCACCACCACACAGAAACCTCAGGCAAGGTCAGAGGGGCTACAGAGAATAAGGAGGGTATTTAGGCTAGATTTCTTTGGGAGTTGGAGGTGAAGCTGGGTTTCTTCTATTGTGCTAGGCACTATCAGGAAGTGAAGGACTTGGAAGATATTAATCAATAAAAGCCCCATCTTCGAGGAGTATGGACCTCTCTTCTAGAAGGCACACCAACCTCAATCTCCAGTGTCAGAAGTACCCTACTCTCCCTGAAGCCTAGCTTCTTGGTGCAGCCTTAGCTTGCAAAGAAGGGTTGGCCAGACTGTAGATGCAGAAAGAAAAAAAATCGGTCCTGTACCTTCTGCAGAAGGCCAAGAGTAAAGTTCACCTCCCGACAGACCGCTGTGCTTCATGGCAGGGCCTGTGTACATGTCATGTTTGAGCTATGTCAGCTTGAGCCTTGGCCAAGGCCAGCAGTAACCCAGAGGTAATGGTTTACCAGGGAGAATGATAGTCCCTTGCCTTATCTTACTGGGTACACAGCATGGGAGAGAGGGGGCCTTGCTCTTCAGGGCTTCTTTGCCTAAGAGGGTCACTGAGAGAGTTAGAAAGCAACCCTCCCCAAACAACGAGAGCACTGGGAGTGGCTGTGAGTAAATGGATTTTTTTTGTTCTCCTCTTACGATGTTTTCAGCTAACATCTCACTTTTATGATGTGCACTTAGGAGAGGAGGAGACTCGGCGGTTACCAGCATGCAGCATGCTCTTGTAGAGGGTCTGGGTTTGTTTCCCAGAACCTACACAGTGGCTCACCACAACCAGGAACATCAGGTCTTACAGGTCCTTTTGGCCTCTCTGAAGACACTAGGCAGCCATGAGATGTAATACAAACATTCAGGCAAGCACTCATCCACATAAAATAAGAAACCAATAGATCTGGAAAGAAAGTTAGATATTAAAAACAGAAAAGGAAAAGAAAAAGCAGCAGTCAGGGGTGGAGGAGGAGACAGCTAAGTGGGTAAAAAGCTTGCGGCCCAAGCGTGAGAGTCTGAGATTGGATCCCCAGTGCCCATGTAAAATCAGACACTGAAGCCGATGTCTGGAATCTTCAGTATTGCGGAGGAATCCTGGGACTTGCTGGGCAGCCAGGCCAGACAGATAGGTGAGCTCTGGCCTCAATAAGAGACTCTGTCTCAAAGCAGCAGCAACAACAAGGTAAGGAACTATTGAAGATGGCGCCGAATGTGTGTGTACAACCCACAGGAGCGTGCAGAAATACAAGCAGCAGCCCGAGGAGACGCGCAGACATCTTAACTTCTCTTCTAGAAAGGAACGACTCTGCAAAAACCTTTTTCTAGTAAGTAAATCACAATCTAAGGTCCCAGGGTTCACCACTGCACGGCAATAGGGCTCTTTCTATAAGAAACACTCCCCTTGAGCAGCGGACCTAGGGTTCCCGGAAGACACACAGAGGCACCACACTCTGAAGGGTTCTCTTCAGCAAAGGCTCTAAAGTTTCCTTTCTTCTCAAGGAACCTAGAAAACCCAGGACTAGATGGCAACGTAGACGAAGGACAGAGGTTTAACAAAGTAAGCCATTGCTGTGGGATGGATTTCAGAATTCACATCTTGCCATGTGGAAGAGACAGCCACGTCGACAGCTCCACCCCCACCCGTCCTCCCCTGGCTTTGGGCAGGAGCCAGACCCGGATTCAGGCAAGGGGTTTTTTTGGCCCAGCTCCATGGAAATATTTCCTTCAGTGGAGCAAAGAACTGCTTCATTCAACTGCCTGCGGCTAGGGAGGGGGTGGCTCTCACCTTGTTGACAGAGGCCAACCGGGCCCAGGGAGCACCCCCACCCCACCCCCAGGAGAAAGTGTATCCCAGGTAGCACAGGACTGGAAGGTTTCTTCTTGTTGTTGTTCTTGTTGTTGTTCTTCTTTAAACAACAACAACAAAAAGATTGATGACAGTTGAAAAAACTGCCATCTCATCCAAGAGACTGCAGAAGACAATGCTACTTGATTGTCATGAGGACTGGAAGGTTGGCTCACTAACGTGAAGGTTCACGTGGAGCTTGCTTGCCTTCTCAACAGGGTTTGGATCATTCCAGAACCCACAGGCAGCCTGCTGATCTCGCCTCTCAATCTAGGCAGCAGCCACCAGCTCCCTGATGGAGAGTCAGGGAGACAGATGAGAAACCCAGGGCATTCAAAGCAGGTGAGAAAAAAAAGGAGAGTAGAGAGTGTGAAGAGTGGGGGGAAGGGGCTTTGTTCAGCCAACATGCTGCCGGATTGGGGCATAAATCATACAAACTGATTCAAGGGGGATCAACAAAGAGGCACCCCAGGCCCCAGTCCTGAACACAGGTAGGGCAGGAGGCTTGCCTGTTGGCCAGATGTTTGAGAGCACACCATAGGTTTAAGGACACTCACTACCTTTATGGCTGTGGACCAGTTGCTGAACTTTTCTGAGCCTCTTTCTCATAATTCTATGCTATGAGTGAAATATACCACTGGGGGAGACGATTAAATAGGGAACACAGTGAGCTGTGCTTGTATGTTCCCCGACGGAGGATATGGAGAAGGCTGGTGAAGAAGAGGCCATGATAGAGACACTTTCATTTATTGTATAAGCATATGTTTTAATTTATCCTACACGGTTTCTGTGTAGCAGCCGTAGGTCTTACCTGACTTACCGCAACCTCTTACAGTCAGCTGTGGAGGCATATGTACCAGGAGCCCAGCTTTGAATGCAGCCCTTTCCTTCTCTCCATACCTCAGTTTCCCCCTGGGAATATCATAGCACCCATTCCCCAGAGTTCTACACAAGGTTCGGTAGGATAATGTATGCGAATTCCTCAGAATTCTCTGAGCAGAATTAACTGAGCAGAAAGCTCAAGCTGTCCCCAGGAAGGGCACATCTGGTGATATCACCTTGTCCCCAAGTGTGCAGAACCTGAAATCATTACCGAAGTCCCCTACTTCGGGAAATAGCTCTGGGTCTATAGGCTATCGACTGTGACTATCTTGTTCTTCTATCAGCCCTAAGGATTCTGGGATCTGGGCAGTGGCAAAGACTGAAAGCTAGCCCACTTACCCTCCAGGCTAGACCCTTAGTGAATGTACATCTCTCAGCTCTGTTGAGGTTATTTTGCAGCCTGTCCAAAACTTCATTTTTCATTTTTTAGGGTAACCTTGCCAGCCTGGTTTGTTAGATAAGAACAAAGGTCACTGTGGCTCTCTCTGCTTTCCCCAAATCTAGCAAGTTGCCTAGGCTTACGCTGTGCAAACGCAGAGTCCTCAGAGACAGGGGCTCAAATGTTCAACATACCCTTTAGGTGTTTGTGGAAAGGATGAGCTTAAAGGCCTTTAGGTAACCGGGGCTGCCCTTGTGCATTTGGTGATAAAGAAAAGCAAACAGAGGCCGCTTTCCAAAGGCCGACCTTGCTCCCACCAGCTCCCAATAGGTTGTCCTTGTCTCTGTGAACTTTGGGGAAATGACAGCCTAGGGAGGATGGGGAAATGGTGGTGGGTTTTGAGGACCCATCTGCTGAGGCAGCCCCTGCCATTTCTCGTTGTGGCTGCAAAAATATGAAAATTAACCTCCATGTCATAGATTCCCTGTGAACACAGAATAAGTCAGGCTAGATTTCAAAAAACCTCCTTTATTACCTAACTGAAAAAGAACTTCACTGATCACTGACCCTGGCTGGGGGCTGGGAGGCCACACTCAGGCCCTGGGTGCCTCCAGGATACACCAAAATTTTTCAAATGGTTACCCTGAATTCTGTAGACTTCAAGAGAAAAGCTAGGGCCCTGTGTTCACAGGCTCGTTCGGGCAGTTCAAGGAACACAGAGGCAGGTACTACTCATAGAAGGCACCGAGGCTGGCATCACTGTAGGTGCCAGGGACAAAATAACAAGTGCGGGGAGAAGTGACTCTCCTCATATGCTCAGAGCCAGCAAGAGAGATGACTGTGTCCCTACTGTGCGTGGGCTTCGCTCTAGGTACCCCTGCTGAGATCTCAAGAAGACAGCTTGTGTAGCCTCTGGGGGTGGGTGAGCCGCCCTGCTTCTCTGGAAAGATGAATCAACAAGTGGGAGATTGTCATTTAGCTCCCAGGGAGAGCTGAGTTGGGGGCTGGGATACCCATGAAGAGCTGGCACTCTCGCCTGGGTGGGAGCATCAGGAATGTGAGCCGCGTCCTTTCCCGACAGCCTGGCCTTCTGTACGTTTCCCAGAAACTCGTACTGTTTACATGGAGGGGCCTCTCCAGAGCAGGGGGCCATTTCAGATCCTGTTTGCTGCCCTAACTCACTCTCTGTCTGCCTCCAGGACCAGGCCTATTGGAGTGCTGAACGTATGGCCACGTGGCCAGCCCAGAGATCCAAGCAAAACCGTGTGCTTTCCTGACTAGAGCTGCCCCTGAAAGACTGCAGTGTAGAACCTGGCCCCTGCTCCAGGGTTCCTGCAGGGCCTCACACACACCCCACCCAGCAGGCACAGACCCAGGCCCACTTATGGCTGTTTCCACAGCTGGAGCCAGGACCCTCCTTCAGGGAATCCTGAGTACATCTGCATGGAGGAGCCCCACTGGGGAAGTCAGGAAGTGACAAGGGGCCTCATACAACTCTTCTCTCCCACCTCATAAAAGGAAGCAGCAGAAGAGTGGGGCGGGTGGAAAGTTGAGGAAGATGATGGGGGAAGCAGAGATACCAAGGTGACAGAGGACTGGCTAGTGAGACCAGACTGTCCTCTTGCTCTGTTCCTTGGCAGGAAAGGAGGGTTCCCACAGACATCAAAGGGGTTGTAGCTCACAGGGTACATTGGCCTCTTTGGGGCCTAGGACTAACCATGTCCTACTTACAGCCCATGAGCTTCATGCAGTAAGGGTAGCTACGAACATGGCATGATACAAAACTGTGAGTTTACTTAAAATCATTATGTATTTTCACATTTTCTTTTAATTTGATTGCACAGTTGAATGTGTACTTTGGCAGTGACGGTGTCATGTCGCAATGTCTTTCCTCTCAACACTGGGAAAGAATCCTGGATCCAGTGTATGCAGGAGGAGCAGAGAGAAGGGCAGGAGACAGGGCTGGGTGAAGCAGAGAAGCCCTGCCACCATTGAAATGAATGTCTGTCTTGCTGGGACGCCCCTGTGACTGTAGTTGTGCCCTTTTTGGGAGGTGATAGCTTGATAATTCTCCCACAGCCTTACTTGATGCATCTTTCTTGGGAGCCATTATTGTCTAGTTTGTGACAGAGATGACAGTGGCTCTTATTGAGTTGTCAGAATCCATTGGTTTCTAACCATTCCTTTTTGATCTTCAACGTTTGACCTTTGCCAAGAGAGATTCTGCAGGACATTACATTATAGGGTTCAACCTCTCCCAGACTCCCCCAGCCTTAGTGTTGGGTGTCTAGTCCCCATTTCGTTCTAAAGTTAGTGGCCTCCCTTGGAAAATGCCAGGGGAAAGGCCCAGCTAACCATATTCAGGCACTTAGCTTAGCGTCACCCAGAGCTGGGGGCCGGGGTCAAGTCCTGTGACCCATTAGTCTCAACAGATGTATCTGCAAGGGGAGACTATGAGATGAGTCCTAGCTCCCTGAGACCCTTGAAGAGGCAAGCTGTGGTCTGGATATGGCTTCCAATGCCATAATGGCCTCTCCTGGGCTAGAGATGTCTCAGTAGAGGCTCAACTGTGAGACTTTGAAAACATCTGTGAATCTGATGCGCATATGTGGACGTGCAAACATGCACGTGTGCTCAGAGAGATGAAGATAGCTCGCTTGTAAAATGGTATCTGGCCTGGCCTTGTGCGTAAGCAGTATTCAGAGCATGCTACCCCCTCTGTTTTTACAGCCCAGACCTCAGGTCTGCCTAAACAGGAAGGGAGGCTGACGCTTCCTTGTTCACACTGCACCATCCCCCACCAAGGGCTGCACCATCCCCCACCACTGGCCGCCAGCAGGGATTTCCTGGGCTTAGGATCAGCCAATTCACTAGGAACCAAGACCCTGGGGGAGGGTTAACCAGCCATCAAGATGCCATTTCTCATGAAAGGGAGATTTTGTAGGGGGAGGGGTGTGAAGGTCCCTGGCCTGCCTAGGGGAAGATGGAGGCTCCTGGCCTTCGACAGTTAAACTTCCACAAAATAAAGGTGTGTACAAAGTTGCCCGAGGATAGTAAATAACCTGTTGTCTCAGAACAGGGACCCGTGTAATCACAAACCGGGATGAACTGTGGTGAATTGCAGGGAACTATTACAAAGAGCTGCACTGGGACAGATTAGGACCGGAAAGCCAAGGGGACAAATTCTCCACTGCGGCTGGTTACCACACCGAGGAATTACGATGCGGCGAACCGCGGACAGCTGGCAGGCCTCAGGTAATCGACAACCACAGGCCAGCCATGGGTAATTGGCAACCGTCGGCAGCTGAACACTGCAGGAAATGGCATGTGGGTACCGGGCAAACCCAACGTAGCAAAAGAAGTCACCTCACCCAGATCTGCTGTCCTCAGCAACACTGCGCCAAACTTCCCTGGAACCCTAAAGCCTAACCTCTCTTCAGTCCAGACATTAAACAAGACCAAAGGTCTTATTCCGAATGTCAGCCATACAGCTACAAGGAATTGGGCCCAGGGCTAGGTGAGAGTCAGTAGTAGGCTCAGGTGGGGAGGTTTCCAGGGCCTACAGTTGAGGATTTTCTTCAACTCTGGTATATTTTTCTGCTCTGGTTTAGAAGTCAGCATGCTCACCCTAGTCCAGCCAGCCAACTAAGGGTTTCAGCGTGTCAAATGAGGACTGATCTTAAAATCCTATTCTGTTTTTGTTGTCTGAACTGTGCCTCAATGCGGTGTTAGGACACAGGCATTCTGCCCTGAAATTTTGTGTAGTACCAACTGGTATCTTTTCACACACCATGTGAGTGAAAACCTACCCTGGATACGAGTTGGGGCTGCAGGAGGCTCCTAGCGGGACTGGGAATCCAAGGGCTCTGAAATAGCCCACTTACTTTAGAACAAAAGCCCAAAACACTCCGATACAGTGTTTTTTTTTTGTTGTTGTTGTTTTGTTTTGTTTTTTGTTTTTAGCATACACTCAAGAGCATTTGATATTCCAGTATTTTGTCACCTGGGTAATAATTGGCAGACCTGAGACACTCTGAGACCCAAAGTGCAAAACTTGGTGAGCTGTGGTCAGAAAGGTGCTTATAGACAAGAGTGGGCCAGGATGCTAAGGGTTCGGTCAACAAGAGCGTATCTGTGTACCACAGAAAAACTGGCAAGTTGTAGGCACCTTTCCACAGCAACTGGCGAACCGCGGACAGCCAAGTTTGACCGTCGGCAGCTGGAAAACCCCAGCTCTGAGGCATGGGTTTGCTCTTTGTCTGAGCTGTAACTAATATCTGGAAGTGAAGTTCCAGATTTCAAACCCCAAACTCAATTCCTTGAACCCCAGAACTGAGCAGAGGAGAAGTAATAGTGAAGCACTTTCCCAGAGGCCCCTGGGCCTGGTTTGGGGGCAGCTTTGTTAACCACCAGGCTCTGGTCGATTTGCAAAACAATAAGAATGCATAGACTCCTCTGGGACCCCCGTGGCTTCTTAGTCTTCCTTTTCTTAAAGAAACAGGGCGTCTCCAGCAGGCTTCCAGGCGGTGTTTGAAGACTGGAATTTACTAAGGGCAACCTGGGGAGTACTCATTGATATTCTTACTCTCGGCCCCAGGAGAGATGCTCCGAGGACAGTGGGGGGAAATCACTGCTCCAAAAACAATTTCTCAGAACTAAGACCCCCACAAACCACCCCAGAAGTAGAGATTTCAGCACAGTCCACAGTCTGGCAGGCATACAGCAAGGACGCAAGAACCCACGGAATCCTGTGTGCGCACACAGGATCGTGACGCCTAAGCCAAGGGCTGCCAGGGAACCGTGGCCGAAAGAAATCAGCTCACAAACTGCCGTCCTCCATTTAGAATTTGAGATGTGAAAGTCTTCTTTATTTCCCAGCTAACCTGAGCTCCGTGCTTTTGGAGGTCCTGGAGGGACTCTGCAAGTGCCAGATTCCATCAGGAATTCCAAAGCTCAGTTCTATAGCCTGTGTGGCTACACTGTAGGAGAGGAGAGCTTGTTCGCGTTCTGTGAGAAGGCTCTGACAGGTCCCAGTGCTCAGGCATTCCCCACGGCTAAAATAACCCAGCCCTTCCCTTCCCCAGAACTTGAGGAGAAGAAGGAAAGAAACATAGCTGCTAGGGTGCTGGTTGGGAGACTGTCGGGCAATTTGAAACAGACAGAGTTTCCCCAGAAAACTCTGCCAGCAAATCCAGCAAATCACTGCACGTGTCCACGGAAAACCGTGGCACTTGGCAAACCGTGGCACTGGTCTACCTGGACCCCGCGGCACTGGTCCACGTGGAATCTGGCACTTGTCCACAGTATTCTGCAGCACTGGTCCACGGTATACCATGACACTGGTCCGCGTGGAATCCTCGGCACTGGTCCACGGTATACCGCGGCACTGGTTCATGTGGAATCCACGGCACTGGTCCCTGCGGACACCGCAGCACTGGTCTCCGTGGATCCCGCGGCACTGGTCCACAGTGTACCGTGGCAATGGTCTACATGGAAACCACGGCACTTGTCCACGGTATACTCCACCACTGGTCCATGGTATACCGTGGCAACGGTCCACGTGGACCCCGCGGCAACGGTCCACGTTATATCGCGGCACTGATCCACGGTATACCGCGACAATGGTCCACGTGGATCCCGCGGCACTGATCCACGATATACCGTAGCAATGGTCCACGTTATACCGCGGCAATGGTCCACGGTATACCACGGCAATGATACCGTGGCAAGGGTCCACGTGGACCCCACGGCAACGGTCCACATTATATCGCGGCACTGATCCACGGTATACTGCGGCAATGGTCCACAGTGTACCACGGCAATGGTCCACGTGAATCCCGCGGCAATGGTCCATGTAGATCCCGCGGCACTGATCCACGATATACCGCGGCAACGGTCCACGTGGACCCCGCGGCACTGATCCACGGTATACCGTGGCAATGGTCCACGGTATACCGCGGCAACGGTCCACGTGGACCCCGTGGCAATGGTCCACGGTATACCGCGGCAACAGTCCACGGTATACCGTGGCAATGGTCCACGTGGACCCCGCGGCACTGATCCACGGTATACCGTGGCAATGGTCCACGGTATACCGCGGCAACGGTCCACGTGGACCCCGTGGCAATGGTCCACGGTATACCGCGGCAACAGTCCACGGTATACCGTGGCAATGGTCCACGGTATACCGTGGCAATGGTCCACGCTATATCGCGGCACTGATCCACGATATACCACGGCAATGATCCACGTGGACCCCACGGCACTGATCCACGATATACCGCGGCAATGGTCCACATGCACGTGGATCCCGCGGCACTGATCCACGATATACCGCGGCAATGGTCCACGTGGACCCCGCGGCACTGATCCACGGTATACCACGGCAATGATCCACGTGGACCCCGTGGCAATGGTCCACGGTATATCGCGGCAATGGTCCACGGTATACCATAGTGCTTGTCCACGGTATACCGCGGCAATGGTCCACAGTGGATCGTGGCACCATCCACAGTAAGCCACAGCACTGGTCCACGCCAAACTGCGGCACTCCTCCACGGTACACCGCGGCGCTGTGGTAGAGGGTCATGGCACACCTCGGTAGAGAGTCACAACTCTTCCTGACACGGTATTTTGTTCCACATCACAGATGGAGTGCGTACTACACTAGTGGGTCCAAAGTGCTCCGTGGCAGCGGCACATCTGCACTCACAGGCACGAGACACACGTGCCGGGAATCACAGCACGGGTCAAATACGCTAGTGCACTGGCACAAAGCACTACAGCACAGAGCGAGACCCGTCGCGGCCCGGGACACAAAGTTCCACGCTGTGTGTCAACCATACCTGTACCGTAGTACACCAAGTATCCGTGCCGCAAGGCCCCTGCACTATACTGCCGTGCGCCTATCAGTGCTGAGAGGCACCTGGCCTGTGGTGTCTCACACCCACGTATCTGGGCCGCAGGTACACGGTAGCACGCCAGGCTACCGTGCTGTGGGCATCTGGTCTATGCCGTAGTACTGCTGCAAGAGCCTCGGCCTGCACCGCAGTGCACCACGTACTCGTGCCGCGAGGCACCAGGCCTATACCACAGTATACCGTGTATTGGTGCTTTGAGGCAGCTGGCCTATAGAATAGTACAGCCACGTGTCTGTACCACAAGACACCAGGCATATATTGTAGCACACCACGGATCTGGGCCACGAGGCACCCAGCCTGTAGCCTAGTAGAGCATGTATTTGTGCTGTGAGACACTAGGCCTATACCGTAGTACACCATTCGTGCCGTGAGACGCTTGACCTATACTGTTGTATACCACGTATTAGTGCCGCTCAGAATCTGGCCTATAGTGCAGTAACTGTCTTTATGCCGCGGAATCTGGCCTCTACTGCAGTAACTATGTATTTGTGCCGCGGAATCTGGCCTCTACTGTATTACACCATGTATTTATGCCGCGGAATCTGGCCTCTACTGTAGTAACTGTATTTGTGCCGCGGAATCTGGCCTCTACTGTAGTAACTGTATTTGTGCCGCGGAATCTGGCCTCTACTGTATTACACCATGTATTTGTGCCGCGGAATCTGGCCTCTACTGTAGTAAGTGTATTTGTGCCGTGGAATCTGGCCTCTACTGTAGTAACTATGTATTTATGCCACGGAATCTGGCCTCTACTGTATTACACCATGTATTTGTGCCATGCGGAATATGGTCTATACCGTAGTTCACCATGTATTTGTACCATGAGACACTTGGCCTATACTGTTGTAAACCACATATTTGTGCCGCGGAATCTGGCCTCTACTGTATTACACCATGTATTTGTGCTGCGGAATCTGGCCTCTACTGTAGTAACTGTCTTTATGCCGTGGAATCTGGCCTCTACTGTAGTAACTATGTATTTGTGCCGCGGAATCTGGCCTCTACTGCAGTAACTATGTATTTGTGCCGCGGAATCTGGCCTCTACTGTATTACACCATGTATTTATGCCGCGGATTCTGGCCTTTACTGTAGTAACTGTATTTGTGCCACGGAATCTGGCCTCTACTGTAGTAACTGTATTTGTGCCGCGGAATCTGGCCTCTACTGTATTACACCATGTATTTGTGCCGCGGAATCTGGCCTCTACTGTAGTAACTGTATTTGTGCCGCGGAATCTGGCCTCTACTGTAGTAACTATGTATTTATGCCGCGGAATCTGGCCTCTACTGTATTACACCATGTATTTATGCCGCGGAATCTGGCCTCTACTGTATTACACCATGTATTTGTGCCATGCGGAATATGGTCTATACCGTAGTTCACCATGTATTTGTACCATGAGACACTTGGCCTATACTGTTGTAAACCACATATTTGTGCCGTGGAATCTGGCCTCTACTGTAGTAACTATGTATTTGTGCCACGGAATCTGGCCTCTACTGTATTACACCATGTATTTGTGCCGCAGAATCTGGCCTCTACTGTAGTAACTATGTATTTATGCCGCGGAATCTGGCTTCTACTGTATTACACCATGTATTTATGCCGCGGAATCTGGCCTCTCCTGCAGTAACTATGTATTTATGCCGTGGAATCTGGCCTCTACTGCAGTCACTATGTATTTATGCCGTGAAATCTGGCCTCTCCTGCAGTAACTATGTATTTATGCCGTGGAATCTGGCCTCTACTGCAGTCACTATGTATTTATGCCGTGGAATCTGGCCTCTACTGTAGTAACTATGTATTTATGCTGCGGAATCTGGCCTCTACTGTAGTAACTATGTATTTATGCCGCGGAATCTGGCCTCTACTGTAGTAACTATGTATTTATGCCGCGGAATCTGGCCTCTACTGTATTACACCATGTATTTATGCCGCGGAATCTGGCCTCTCCTGCAGTAACTATGTATTTATGCCGCGAAATCTGGCCTCTCCTGCAGTAACTATGTATTTATGCCGCGGAATCTGGCCTCTACTGCAGTCACTATGTATTTATGATGTGGAATCTGGCCTCTACTGTAGTAACTATGTATTTATGCCGCGGAATCTGGCCTCTACTGTAGTAACTATGTATTTATGCCGCAGAATCTGGCCTCTACTGTAGTAACTATGTATTTATGCCGCGGAATCTGGCCTCTCCTGCAGTAACTATGTCTTTGTGCCGCGGAATCTGGCCTCTACTGTAGTAACTATGTATTTATGATGTGGAATCTGGCCTCTCCTGCAGTAACTATGTATTTATGCCGCGGAATCTGGCCTCTACTGCAGTCACTATGTATTTATGATGTGGAATCTGGCCTCTACTGTAGTAACTATGTATTTATGCCGCGGAATCTAGCCTCTACTGTAGTAACTATGTATTTGTGCCGCGGAATCTGGCCTCTACTGCAGTAACTATGTATTTGTGCCACGGAATCTGGCCTCTACTGTATTACACCATGTATTTATGCCACGGATTCTGGCCTTTACTGTAGTAACTGTATTTGTGCCACAGAATCTGGCCTCTACTGTAGTAACTGTATTTGTGCCGCGGAATCTGTCCTCTACTGTATTACACCATGTATTTGTGCCGCGGAATCTGGCTTCTACTGTAGTAACTGTATTTGTGCCGCGGAATCTGGCCTCTACTGCAGTAACTATGTCTTTATGCCGCGGAATCTGGCCTCTACTGCAGTAACTATGTATTTGTGCCGCGGAATCTGGCCTCTACTGTATTACACCATGTATTTATGCCACGGATTCTGGCCTTTACTGTAGTAACTGTATTTGTGCCACGGAATCTGGCCTCTACTGTAGCAACTGTATTTGTGCCACGGAATCTGGCCTCTACTGTAGTAACTATGTATTTATGCCGCGGAATCTGGCCTCTACTGTATTACACCATGTATTTGTGCCGCGGAATCTGGCCTCTACTGTATTACAGCATGTATTTATGCCGCGGAATCTGGCCTCTATTGTATTACACCATGTATTTGTGCCATGCGGAATTTGGTCTATACCGTAGTTCACCATGTATTTGTGCCACAGCCACTTGGCCTATACTGTTGTAAACCACATATTTGTGCCGCACAGAATCTGGCCCACAGTGTAGTAACTATGTATTTATGCCACGGAAACTGGCCTGTACTGTAGTACAACATATATTTGTGCCGCTAGAAATATGGTCTATACCGTGGTACACCATCTATTTGTGCCGCGGAATCCGGCCTCTACTTAGTACACCATGTATTCCAGGCTTAAACCATAGTATACCCTGTATTTGTGCTTTGAGGCATCTGCTCTACACTTAGTATGAAACATATTTGTGCTGCGGAATCCGGCCTGTACCACAGTGTACCGTACATTTGTCCCACGTGGACTCTGAATTCTACTGTAGCATATAGTGGATTTATGCTGCGTCAAATCTGGCCTATACTGCATTGCGTGTATTTGTACCACACAGAATCTGGCCTAGTCCGTGGTAGATCATGTTTTTGTGCTGTGAGGTACCTGGCCTAGACCCACACATTTGTGCCACAAGGTACCTGGCCTATACTATAGTGCACTCGTGTTATCTGTGCCACAAGAACCACAAGAACCACAAGAACCACAAGAACCACAAGAACCAAGGCCTCCATATTGTGTGTATATATCTGTGCTGTGAACATCAGGCTTACACCATCGTGAACCACGTAGGACTCTGTTCCATGCCCTATCCTATACCTTGATGCACCAGTGCTGTAGCGTACCACATAGCTGTGCCGTGGCACACCCAGCACCAGGCCATAACAGGCCACGTGTATGGGCCACAGTGAACTTGAACTTGTGCCTCAGTGAACCGTGCCTGAGCCGCGGGGCTCTGTGTCTGTGCTGCAGAGCTGTGTGCCACGGTACTCTACACATCCGCGCCGCAAGGCTCCATTCCTACACCACAGCGTGCCACCTACTTGGGTTGTGGTGCACCCTGCGCCATCCGGCAAGAGCACCGTGCCGTGAGCACCCTATGCCCGTGTTGCTGTGCATTGCACGGCTATGCCTTGGCAAACCTGACTGAATGGCGTGGTGCTTTGCGCCTGTGCAGTGGTGCAGCAGGTATCTGTGCCCCAGGGCACCAAGCCCGCGCTGTAGTGTACAGTGTTAAGCGGTACATAGCATATGTGTTGATATAGATTTGCGATTCTTTACCACCGCCGCACAATGCGCCACGGCACCGAGAGAGCACGGACCACTGCACAGTACAGTATGTGGCCTCGTAGTGGACCGCGGCCCAGAGGTACCACACCTAAGTGGTACACTGTGGCATCGGCCTGGCCCCATGGCACAGACACAAATGCATTATGACACATGCATAGCACACCTGCATCAAGGTGCAGACTGGACCATCCAACAGAGTTCCTGTGTGGGCCACTGTGGTAGAGGCCTGACGCTCACAGCACAGATAATGTGGTGTTCTATGCTATAGGCCTGGTGTCTTGCGGCACAAATACATGGCATACTATGGTATAGGCCTGTGGCCCCTCCAACACTTCACAGCACAGTACTAACACCCTGTACCACAAGAAGTACACCCAGAACAGGATAAGTCATGGCATGAGTTCAAATGCACCTTGGCACAAGCACATGGAACATTGTGGCACAGATGCATAGATACGCCACGTCACCACGGCCCACCATGGTGAAGGCATGGCTCATTTCAGCATTGCACAAGATATTCCTCAGCATGGGTCCGCTGTGTACCTCGGTAGCGGTCCCCAGGGAGCCCTGGTACTGCCAGGTTGAGTCATCGCTCAGAGTCATCCTGACAGTTTAAAATCACTGACGTGGGTTTTGGTGCATCTCATTCCCAGTGCCACCAGGCAACCAACCCCACACTTGTTCGTCAAACCTCCCCCTGTTTGCTCAAAGGTGAATAAAGCATCCAGGAATACAGGTGGTCTTCTGGTGGCCCGGTGGGTCCTAAGCCTGCCCTCCCTCTGGAACCTGATCTTTTCAACCCCCAGGCTTCAGCAGGAAGGCAGGAAACGGGTATATAACAGGATTCATACCCTACGTCCCCACACCCCCACCTGCCTCACCTCTCATCCCCACCTTCCTCAGACACACCCAAGTGAGCATTAGCAGTGGGTGGAAGCTTGAATTTTGATTGTGTGATGCTCTATGTAGAGTGGGGGAGGTTTTTTATCTTTTCAAAGGAATGGCAGCAAGAAGCAGCGGCAGCTCCTTCCTGGAGAGTTTGCGACCCTTCACTTCCCTATACTGCCAGTATCCCCCTGCCTCAGGCTTCATGAGGGCCTGCAAATCACAAGAACTCCCTAGCTGGAGAAACGCTGGCTGGGGTGGGGTGGGGAAGGGTTCTATTTTATGCCATTGAGAGCTGGACTGTTGGGGACCTAGTGTGTGGATGATGGCTGTTCATTGGTTTAACTGTTCTCGGGGTTCTAACATTACTTACTTATTGCACTGAATGTTTTCTGGTGTCTTTTCCCCCACTTTGTGTAATATTAGGGTTCACACCTAGAATCTTGCTTGTGTGTTCGGTAGCTGTTCCACCATTGAGATACACCCCAGCCTTAGGTCTTTGGATCTTGACCTCAGTTCTTAAGGCAGTTTTTAGTCTCTAATACTGTAGTGGCTAAGCTGGGACAGCCAGGGCTCCTTGACCTGTTATTGCCTTACAACCCCGTGACTATCCCTAACCTCTGCACTGTCAAGAAAGCAAAGTTGTGTGGTGAGGGTGGGGGCACATTCCCTCAACACAGATTCTACAGATGAAGCTTGGGGAGGGTAGTGATGGGCTCCTGAGAAAGGACAGGCACTGAGCTCAGGGCTGGAGGGGCAGGCAAACAGCCCTGAGAGTCTGGAGCAGGGGCGTGACAGGTACCAAGAAGAATGTTCTAAGGAAGAATCATACCTCTAGAATCCTTTACAATGAAACTCTTACGCTCAAGAATGCCAGGAACACGCAAGCAGAGTCTCATTTGGTGGGCTGCTGAAATTCTGGTCCATGTTGAATGCCAACAGCTAGCATTTGAAGCGTGACAAGCTGAAGAGCCCAAGCGACTCCCTGTAGACAACTGAGGCAGAGGAGCCTGGTGGCAGAGAGGATGTTCTTGTCACATAGTCAAAAAGATCTGAAATGCCTCCCAAATGTTCCCTGGAGCCTGTCTCATTTAATTCTCCCAATAGCCCAATCTGGAAGCTGTCACAAAATTATAACCTTTAAGACAATTATGGGACTAGTTCTTCTCTTTTATTTAGTGGTGGTGGGAGGACCCACAAACAACTAAAGAACAAAAAAACAAAAATCCAATATGAACAAAAACCCCAAAGGACCCAACGGTATGAGACCCAGGGAAGCCATCAATGCTTCACTCCCTCTACACCTGCTCCTGTGCGCAGGGTTGTGCGTGTGTGTGTGTGGTTTGCTTGTTTGTTTTTGGCCTGGAGGGGGAATCAGAAAGGTGGCTGGTAGAGTCTCTTTTTGTATTGTGAAGACAGCTGCCTGAGAGAGCTCCTTGGGAGCCCCGAGAGCCTGGAGTGAAAGTCAAAGCTAAGATGTGCCTTTGTTGGCTTTCATAGAATTTTTCCCTTCTTCAAAAAACAAGTTCGCAAGCAAACTCTCCTTCCCCTTGCCTCCCGGACACTACCCTCCCTTTACATACAAAGATGGGCCCCTCCAGGCTCTAGAACTGCTGTGAGGAAGGTCCCTAAAAACAAGGGCTGTGGCCTCACAAATTCCTAGCGGCCAGTCATGCAGATTTCCTTTCAGCCCAGAAGGACATCAAAGTACAGGTGCTAAGAGAAAACTACTGCACTGAACAAAGATACCCCGGCCCAGGGGCTGACTCCTAGCAATTTGCCCTTTTTGATCACATGGTAGGGGTTGGAGGTGGGGAGTGGGGGTGGGAGCAGTGCCATCTAGTTCCCTTCTCGGCTTTTTCTTTCTTCTCTCTGCCCTAGACCACCCCCCACCTTCATCTCCATGGCTCCAGAGAGCCTATTAATAAAATGCTGGCAAAATGGCTGCTCCATGAACTCCTGAGAACAGACAGATTTTTACCTACCAAGGAGAACTAGGAAGCCATTTATGCTGAGCCCTAGCTAGACTACACAGAGCTTTCCTTGAGTGTCTGGGACAATGCTAGCCAGGACAAAACCAGCAGGCACAGGAGTACATCCCAGAGAGGATCCAGAACCATTCAAGCACATTTAACTCCATAAGGGAAGTGAGTGGAAAGCATTTACTGTTGGCTGCTTGCTTACCCAGCAGCCCTCATGGGAAAGAAGAAGATATCGAGCTCTCACCCTTCCATCCTCAGCTTAGCACATACCTAGATGTTTTTTTCCTTTCTCTTGCATGACAGGACAGGAAGACATATTATACCCCAGGACAAAGGGAGGACCGGAAAATGTTTACAAGTCCAGATGTTTCTTCCAGGCATGGCAGTTTACACTAGCCCTTGGGAG
Organism: Meriones unguiculatus; assembly: GCF_030254825.1. NCBI lineage: Eukaryota > Metazoa > Chordata > Mammalia > Rodentia > Muridae > Meriones > Meriones unguiculatus. Next base: position 114,035,274 of record NC_083355.1, on the reverse strand, counting down.
GCCGAGGTGGAGGACTGATTTTGACTGTCCATCTTGGGCTACACAGTGAATTGTAAGCCAGTCTGAGATTTGTGAGTCCGAAAGCCAGGCAGTAGCACCTGCTGGCCTGATTCTTTGTTTTTAGAGTGACTTTTATTCTTCTCAGTGGTTTATATTTCCATATGCAATTTAGGATGAGTTTACCCATTTCTATACTTTAAAAGAAAAATCCCCCATGAACTTCTGTTGAAATTATGTGGACTTGTAATTTACGGGAAATGTTCTTTTTGCTTTTGTTTTGAGATGGGGGTCTTGCTGTGCAGCCCAGGGCTGCTCCACTTATTCTCACATTCTCTCTCTCTCTCTCTCTCTCTCTCTCTCTCTCTCTTTCTCTCTGTTTCTGGGAATTGTACCTGGGTCCTCTGCGAGAGCAGTCAGTGCTCTTAACTGATGAGCCATCTCTCCAGCTCCTATTTATTATCATGGTCTTTTTTAAATTTGATGTATTTTATTATACACGCATGATTGTTTTGTCTGTGTATATGAGTGTACCACATGCATGTTTCATGCTTGCAGAGGTCAGAAAGCATCAGAAGACAGCAGATCCAGTTCAGATTTCTTGGAACTGGGTCATGGATGTTTGTGAACCACGATGGTGGGCAGTAGGAATTGAACCTAGTTCTTCTGTAAGAGCAGCAAGTTCTCTTTACTGATGAGCCATCACTCCAGACCCCTCTCTGTACTCATTCTTGCCTTCTCTCCACAAGGCTTTGTAGTTTCACTGTGTTAACCTTTGACCCATTGGTGCTTCCTAGTTTTGATATTATATAGGTGGCATTTTTGTTTCAACTTCTGGTTATTTGTGCCAAATATGTCGAAATGCAATTGGTGTTTTGTGTTGATCACATAGCCTTCAGTTTTGCTAAATTCATTTGTGGGGTCTCCATAGTTTTGTTATATTAGATTTTCACTAAACTTTAGAACACAATGGACACAGAATTGGGAATCATCTCTACTATGCTTCTAGCATCTCCAATGTCAGTAAAGTGTGCTCTCCAATTCTCTTCTCCCTCGTCTCCCTGCCTGCAGACTTATCCATTCAATTAATTTATTTATTTATTGTTGTATGGGAATTGCATGTCTAACCTCTGGTGTAGATCCTTAGGGTCTGTGACAAAGCTCTACCCAGCTCTATTTGTACATTTTATTTTGACACAAAGTCTCACTAAGTTACCGAGGCAGACTTTGAATTTACTCTGTAGTCCAGGTAGGCCTTGAACTTTCCATCCCCCTGCCTCAGCCTCCGGAACAGCTAGGATCACAGGCCTGACCGCCAGGCCAATCCCATCATCTTATTGATCTTTTACACTATCAGCTTTTGGTGTCATTGATTTTTCTCTGTCACATTTGTTTTATGATTTGTGGCCTTCTGTTTTGATCTTAGTTATTTCCTCTGCTGACTTTTGGTTAAATTTGTTGTTCTTCTCCTGGGTTATCAGTTTGGAGGTGAGGGGCAGGGACCTAAATGAAACTTTTGACCCGTTCTTCAGAGGTGGACAGATTCCTCAAATTCTGATATGTTATATTTTATATGCTGTGCTTATATCTAATTCGTGCAAGAAACTTTCTGGCTGGCATGGTGGTGCGTGCCTGTAATGCTAGCCCTAGGGAGGAGAGGCAAGAGGAGTGCCAGAATTTCACAGCTAGCCAGGCCTATATAGCCAGACACAGTCTCAAAAAACCAAAAGAAAAAAGAAAAAAAAAAAACCCAAATCCTGTCTACTTTACCCTTTCATTTGTTCTTTCTATTCTTTGGAGAGTTGTTCAGAAATTCACAATGGCCTGTATCTTTTTAAACACACCACTTGTTTTGCGGCCCAACTGTGGTCTATCTTTATAAATGTTCCGTGTGCACTTGAAAGAAATGTCTTATGTCCGGGTGGAGTGTTCCATAAACATCAGCTATGTCCAGTTGGTGGCTTGGCCAGTCCAAGCCCCACACACCCTTGCTGGCGTTCTGCCTACTTGCTCTATCAAGTATTGAAAAAAAATCTAGAAATGCCCACCTTGAGTGCAGAGTCTGCTCTTTCTCTGTGTAGTTCTTTGTGTGTCTGAAAGCTGTGCAGGGTCATTGTGTCCAATGGATTAATGACCCCGTTATCATTATAAAATGAACCTTTTAAGCACTGGTATTGGTCTTTTCTCTGAAGCCCACTGGTCTGGCATTAATGTGGCCTTTATTTGCAGCACTGGAGATGCAACCTAGCACTCCCTTTCTTGTGAGGCCAGCGCTCATCTGCTGAGCCTCGACTTGCTTTACTTGGGGTTAGCAGCTCACATCTTTTCTCATCCTTTGTGCTTTCACATCCTTGCAAGCAGCGTCGGACCTTGCTTGTCAGTTGACGGCGGTGTTTATCAATGTATTGTGATTATTGATTTTAGTTACACTTAAGCCTTCCATCTACTTGGTTTCTCTTTCTCTTCCAGCTCTCTTTTCTCCTCTTTCTCTTTCAGCTTCAAGGCTAATTATTATCTTTGTATTGTGCCAGTTTATCTCCCTTGCAGACTTGTTACCTATCATTCTTTGCTGTCTCTTTGGCTGTTGCTGTAAGGTCTGTAGGCCACACCAAGAAGATGCTTTGCAGAGTGTAAGGATCTCACCTAAGACCCTTCTTCTCCGCTCTGAGTACAGGTTTCACACGCTGTGTACCGTAAACCCTACACTACATCGCCAGCATTTTAGACTGCCGATTATCCTCTAAAGAATTGGACTGGAGAGACAGTTCGGTGAGTAACAGAGTACAGGAGTTTGGTTCCAGGCAGTCACATCAGGCAGCTCACAAATGCCTCAAAACTCCAAGAACTCCAACTCCAGCTCCAAGGGAACCCGATGCTTCTGGCCTCCGCAGCACCAGCATTCGTGTGCATGTAGCTGCACATATATACAGAATTTTTAAAAAATGAAACATTTTTGAGACAGAGTCTCATTATGTAGCCCTGTCTAGCTGGAACTTGCCATGTACGCCACAGGCTGGACTCTAAGTCCGCATGGCTCTGCATCGGGGGACTGAAGGCATGCACTACCACACACAGTGTGTGAGATATTTTTTTTTTTAATAAAAGGAATTTAAAGAATTTTTTTTAAAAAAAAACATAATCTTGACTGTTTACCTACAGAGCTGCAGTGTTTGGTGTCCCTTATTTAATGGGTTTCCTTGACGTATCCCGGGGTGGGGTTCTGTCAGTACACCCTTTCAGCTCCAGGATGTCTGTAAAAAGGTTTTATTACACCTTTGTTCTTTCGAGTTATTTTTACTGAGGGTGGAATTCCAAGAGTGACAGCTCTTTCCTTAAGGACACTTCAGAGATTGCTGCTCCCATCTTCTTGTTTGTGTGTTGTTTCTAGCCAGAAATCTGCATTAATCCTTGTCTTTGTTCGCTAAGTCCTTGCCTTTTCCCCCCTGGCGCCTTTAAGGCTTTGTCCTCCTGGCTATGGTTACAAATTTGGAGAAATTGTAGGGTGTGTGGATGTCATTTTTTGTTGTTTTTGGTTTTGGTTTTTGATTTTTTTTTTCTCCCTTTTTCTTCACTTGGGGTTCATTGAGTTCTTCCGGTTGTTGCTCAGTTTGACCAGATATTGGTTATTATTTCCTAAATACCCCCTCTGGCCCCTCTCTCTCTAGTCACCTCTATAGTGAGATGCCTGGTTTCACCCAACAACCCTCTGCTGCTACTTTGGGTCTTTGATCCCCTCTGCACACACAATCCCCAAGTGTTCATTTTAGACAGTCCCTGGGTCCCTGTTCCTCCTGCCAGGCCCAATCTGCCAATGGTCTTCTGCAGTGTGCTGCTCACCTCCACAGCCCTTGCAAGTTCAATTTGTTGTCCTCCTTTCCTAATCAGCTGCCTGGCTCTGCATCTTTGGAAAATATGAGATACAGTTGCAATCAGTGTTTCTAAGTCCTCCTGCTGCTTGTCTGAATGTCTGAGGAGTCCCAGGTCAGCCCGTAATTAGCCAGCCTCCTCTGGGTGGGTGGCATTCTTACCTCTGAAAGTCTGGTAAACTTTTTAACTGGCTGCCAGACCTTGGAAACTTCACCTCTCCTGTGTTCTGCCTATCTCTGCATTCCTGTAAATATTCTTGAGCTCCGTTCAGAGGTGCAGTCGAATTACCTGGGAACGGTTTCATCCCTTTGGGTCTGGTTTATATCACATAAGAGGTGGGTTGGAAACACATTTAATCTCAAGCTAATTATTTCCCTCTGCTGGACACCACCTTCTGAGAATTCCACCCAGCACCATGAGGCTTTCCAGACTGACTGGTTGGGGCCGGGGGCGGGGAGGGGGTGAAGAGATGTGATCCACAGCCGTAGTGAATGCTGCTAGCCACTCTCTGCTCTAATCTATTTGGATGGTTTAAGCTGTGGTGGTGGTTGTTTTCTGGGGCTTGGGATAGAACGCAGGCCTGTAGCACATTAGGCAAGCATTTCTAGTTCTCAGGAGCACCCAGCATCCAACAGTTTTCTCTTTAGTATCGGATTTGAGAAACCTCTCACAGTCCCTCTGACTCTCTCCAGCACACACACACACACACACACACACACACACACACACACACACACAGAGAGAGAGAGAGAGAGAGAGAGAGAGAGAGAGAGAGAGAGAGAGAGACAGTTTTCTGCTGGATGCCATGGGGGAGTCTTGCCATCCTGGTGGTGGTGGTGGGATGTTCCTTTCTATATGGCCTTCTCTGTGTGCTTCAACCCTAGAGTTCTGGCACCCCGAGCTCTTCCCTGCTCAACTCTGTCTCCTCAACTAGGACCTCCCCCAGAAGCTGTCTGACTTTTCCCTCCTAGAATCTTAGCCCAAGACAAAAGCTAGGGCAATCACTCTTGTTTTCCATCTTTCAGCCATGTCCATCGTAAACCCCACTTTCATGTATCTGTCAGTGTTCTTCTTCTGGTGGTGGTGGTGGTGGTGGTGTGTGTGTGAGAGAGAGAGAGAGAAACAGAGACAGAGAGAACAGGGCTTTAGCCTGGATCTCACTGATTAGGCAAGGCTGGCTAACGGTGTGCCCCAGGGATCCTCCCGTCTCTGTTTCCTAAACTCTGAGGTTCCAAGTATATTCCCCCATGTCTAGCTTTTTTACATGGTTTCTGGGGACAGGACTCCATTCCCTCATGTTTGCACAACCCGGACTTAATCAGCAGGACTATCTCCCCAGCCTTCTTTGTGATTTTACCTGAGACTCAGTTTGTTCTCTTTTCTGCCAGCTGCAAACATGGCCGCTTAAGCAGCCATGTTTCCTGAGTTGACTGCCCGTATCCCCAATTAGGCTTCAATTAGGCATCGGTTTAAATGTAGATCCTGTTCTGCCTGAGAGGAGGGTACAGTCTCATTTGGGGATCTCCTAGTGTTTAAGTAAAAAAAAAAAGCAGCCCCTCTTGCTTTCTCAAGGAAGCCAAGAATGTGCTCAGGTTCTCAGAGGGTCTCAAAGGGTCACAGGCACAGAGGCTCCAGCCCAGAGTATCCAGAAGCCAGAGCTCATGACAGAACGGAAAGAAGTATGAAAGCCCGGCGGTGCCGGGGAAGACATGGCACTGAGGGCAGCGCCCTTGGAGGTGGCGACTGCAGGACGACAAGTGAAGGCTCCCACCAGCTGTTATTTCTCTCCCGCCAGGGCGGGGGCTCAGGCCTGGAGAGCAACCAGCAGTTCTTGCTGAAGGCCTCTCTGCCTGCTGAGCCATCTCTGGACCTGAAGCCCCCTCCTCTCTCCTTCTCGGCCTTTGCCTGTGGGACAAGGTCAAGGCCGCCAGCAGGCCAGCTCAGGGCAAGCTGGGGCCTCACTCACATGGCTGGACTGCCCAAGCCAAGGGGCTGCCAGGGTATCAGCTAATCCCTACAAGAGGCCGGTAAGAGTGGGTTTTGGGCCCCCTTTTCCATATTAGGAGCCAAAACTTCTGAGGCACTCAACTGGCGGAAGGGCCAACTCTAATCTTCCTGTGCTAGTGCCATGAATTGCCCCTTCACCAAAAACCCCCCTTCCTTAAATCCCAGGGCATCCAGACCCCAGACTCCCAGCTTGGCCCATTGCCTAGGGAGAAATAAGACACCAGAGACCTCCTTGCCATGCCCCAGGCCTTCTAAGTAGAACAAAGCTGTACATGCCCAGTGCCATCTGTGGCTGGTAATGATGGATTGAGAGGGTGTGGGACGAGGGTCTGTCCTAAATAGGACATGCCGAGAGTCTGGCAGGAGACAGCTATTCCCTGGACTCACACATGCATGGGGCTAAAATTGGAGTTGAGGTAGTCTTGACTTTTTCCAACCTTGGTTCACCCATCCTTGGCCTTCAGTTGGGAAGGGTGGACAGGTGGTCCTGGCCCCTGGGCCCATGTGCCTGAATTCCTGCGTTCTCAGCAGAAGCCCTAAAATAGCCCAGGACAGGAGACTTGATGGCGCTGTAAGCTGCCTCCCTGTGAGCAGCCACGGGGTTTCTGTGGCCAGATACAGGGGCTAATCCCTCCTGCTCTGGTGATCTGGGGAGCTTAGGCACCCGGCAGGCCTGGCCCTGTATTTCTGCCCAACCTCTTGTTACCTGTGGGCTTAGGGCAAGTCTCCTAAGCCCTGTGAGCCTCCCGTTTCTCGTTTGTTCATGTTCTTTGTCCTTCCTGCCGTAGGGCCTTGGAGACTCAACATTCTCCAAAGTGCCTTAATTGATCCCTTTTCTCATTCCCGAAGTCCTACAGTCTTGCCTTATTCGTTCCACAGACTCAGAACCCCCAGAGTCGACTATACACGGATTCTCCTGTGCTCCGAAGTGTACAATTCGCTTCTGCCTAAAGCCGCTGTCCTCTGTTGGTTTCAAGTGTCCCCAGTTGACATACAGGGAGAGCAGTGCAGCGGCTGCTTGAGTTTTCTGGCAGAGAGCTGATTTACCAGGTTCCAACTTGGGGCCCAGGGGCCAGGCAGGGCCTTTGCCTGGTGGGAAGCAGGATGCAGCAGGGACTGATTATACTCAGGGGCTTATGTGAGTCTTACAAGAGTCAGTCAAGAAAGCTCTTTGTCCTGGTTTTTGGCTGAGGAAACTGAGGCTGAGGCCCACCAGTAAGTACATATTCAAGCTCCCACAGCCAACAATGACCAGCCCTGACCATGACACCCAGTTCTGTCTCAATCCAGCATGTATGTTTGTATCTCTACTATCATACACACACACCCAGGTCCATAGAAATTGCTAATAAAGGTTCCTTATTCTCATCCCGAAGCCACCAACTGTGAGAAGTCAAACAAGAGCTTCCTGGCACTGTGTCCCACATCCTGAGTTGTTTTCAGGGTCGGGAATCCGTATGTGTTGGATATGTTGGCCAAGACCCCAGGGCAGCCCTCTTGTCCAGTCTGAGCTCTGTAGCCACCTCAAGACTTTCACCTGAAACTGGTGGGTGGGTGGGTGGGTGGGTGGGTAGGGAGGAATGACATCTTTTCCTAATAAGTCCTGCTCTTGGGACACTCAGGTGGCTTGGTGCCTGGCAACTGTGGCCATTGCTGACCTTCTATTCGTGGACTGTAGCTGCTGTATCCTTCTGAAAGGTCTTTCTGAAGTGGCAGCCTCCGCTTCACCACAAGAGCAGCCAAAGGACTTATCCTGTCTCCAAGGGCCTTAACTCTGCCCTCAGGTGACTTTCAGAACAACTATGGTCATGTTGCAGTTTCTTATGGACTCTGTCTGAACATTCATAATTTGTTGGGCTTTATATGATACCAAAGGAGGATCCCCTCCTCTGGTCTCCAGGTGAGAAAGCTAGGGCTCCAAAGTGATGGGCTTAGTCCAGTTTGGGAATCTAGGTCCGCATGTATCTAAAAACCATAGCTGATCTTTTAGAGGGGTCACAAAATCTGTTTCTCTGCAGGTAAGGAAAACAGGCCTGGGATCCCAGCACATAGGAGCCAGAAGCAGGAGGTTTTCAACTTTGAGGTAAGTGGAGCATATAGAGTGTGTTCTAGGCTAGGCTGAGATACATAGTGAGGCCCCGTCTCAAAACCCCTGCACAAGACCCGGCCCCATTTCCCAGCCCTGTAGAGCAACCAACCAACAGCGTAAAAAGTCTGCCTTTCACATTCTTCTCAGGCTACCTTCCCTAGCAGGCGGTCAAGGGCAGTGCCAGCGTGATGTGCCATGTTCCAGGCTATTTCCAGGCCCTGCTTCAGTTACAGGCATCTGAGCTTTCCAACAGGTGGCAGGACCACCCAAATGTCCCCCCAGTGACAAGTGGAACAGGCGCCTGAGAGTGGGACAGAGTCCGTGCAGGCTCAGTCCTGTACAGGCTGGAATGTACATGGGTCCTGGAGTCTGGTTTCAACTCTGCCTTCCTCTTCTACAGTCCATAAGCAGCTATTGTGTGAACAACAGCCAGAACTAGCCCCTCCAGCTCTAACAGTTATACAGTTTCTTCCATTATCTGACCCAAAGCTGCCCATGTGTTAGAAGGACAAGGTTCCTGAAGTTTCCAGGCTGGCTATACGGGAGAGTAGTCTCTGACTGAGTTTCCTCATATCTGTGTAGGCCTACAGAGTTCTCTAGAGTGTCCACCCTGACGGTAAATATGTACTTTGGGTTCTGAGAGCAAGGGTTGCAGAGTCATTGGCTAGTCGGTGGCAGTACCTTCATCCATCTGGGGATGAGACTGAGAACCTCACCTGAGTGCAAAGTGTTTGGCGACATGACCTCCTTGAAGGTCCTCAGTAGTCAACTTTCTCTTGCCCTCTACTCCGCCTTCTAAAGCTCTGTCTGTTTATGAAGAGATGGCCAGACCCTGGCTATTGTGCCTCAAGGGTGAGCAGACAGGAGCACCCACTGTAGTCGTCCTTTGGATGGCTAGGAAGTGAGAGGGTAGACAGTGCAGCTCAGGAACGGGGAGAGAGGAGCCCCACCAGGTCAGGGCATATCCTGAGACTTAGGCAGGTGTCAGCAAAAGCCCCAGGAACAGTTCTGTTAGACATGGTACCTCGTGGATGGGGATTGGCTGTGTATCACAGGACGTACACTTGCAGAGGCTGGAAGGGAGGTCACTATCAAACCCTTTCTCCTGCGTACCACGGCCTTCCCCACCAGGCCGGAGGGTGTGCACTAAGATACTGACCCAGAGATGCCGTCTATATGTGTTGGGAGAGTTTCAATAGGTCTTATCTTCCCATCAAGGGAGCTTGCCAAGATCTGCTGGTTCCCAGTCAGGGAGCCTGAGGAAGTTCTGTAAGAGGAGGCAGCAACGTCTAGGTGACCTGCCTGGGCCTCCAGCCAGGTAGGGTCCCCACCCCCAGCCAGGCTTCCCTGCCTGGGTTTCCCGGCCTTGAGCGTTGGAAGGCTGCACAAAGATGACATTCATGGTGAGGCCTTAAGTCCTCTTCAGGATGAGGCAGGGTTTAAATAAATACATAAGGAAGTTGGATCCTGTGGCCAGACCAGGCTTGTCCAGGGCGGTGGGTGCAGCTCATGTTAGGAGAGAGAAAGCGCCCCTTTCATGTGCGCGGCCTCCTTAGCCCTGGGAAATCTGCTTCTCTCTGACCACTTGTGGGGGGCTCCCATGCACTCTGACTCAGCAATGGGTGGATTACTCCACAGCAGGACACTGGCGGTGTCTTTTCACAGCCAGACACTATCTGGAGCCTAGATAAGAGCTTTAAGCTTCCACGGAGACACTTAGAATCTGGGATTCGTCTCTTCACCCCTTTATAAAAGGGTGAAGGAATCTCACGATGAATATCTAAGAAATGAGACACAGTGAATGTCAGAGCTGGCCCTGTCCCAGGCATCTGGACAAGCAAGGAAACTGAGGCCTGGAGCCCAGCACTGAAACTAGAAAGTTGAAATTCAAACCTCCCCCACGAGAATGTTCTGTGGGCCCCTGTGTGGGAGGGGGGTGTGCTGACCTTCGTGTGCTTGTACTGTGGGCAGACACCACCCCCATCCTGCACAAACAGAGCAGGAAAGGCCTCTGCCTGACCTTTGACATTTGAAAAGATTCCTGTGTCTGGATGGCCTTTGACTTCTGAAGGGAGTCGCCAAGGCCAGGGGGCCCAGTGACCTTCTGTTTGAAGCTCTGCTTCTGGTTCGGAGGTGATTTGAGTGCAGGAAGAGGGCAGAGGGGCCTGACCACAGCAGCCAAGCAGGCAACTATCCTCTGGCAGGCCTGGGAGGAACCCTGTGTCAAGGTCTGACAATGACAGAAATATGGAACTACATCTCATCCTTCATGGGGGAACCTGGTTCTCCAAAACCAGAGCCTTTTAAAGAGGGAGTTTTGGAAAGAGCAGCCATCCTCTTGCCATAGCGCTGTCTGGTGGGGCTGCAACTCAGAAAGCACGCTCTTGCTGGGCCAAAAAGCACGGTAGGGAGTGAGGCTCTCATGCCTTTAGCTCCACTCAGGTACGAGGGCCCCTTTGAAGAAGTCCCACCTCCCCCTAAACCTTCAGCTCTTGCAGTCCCTCACTGGAAAAGGGCCTCTGGGGAAAGGCAACAGACTGCCCAGTTGGGGTCAGCTCTATCTAGCTGGTTGATAAATGAGTAGTCACCCTGGCTGGGTAGGATCCTTTGACATAGATAGATGAGGAGGGGGCACCACATCCTGGGATCCTCTCACCCCTCCAAGCAAGGCACAGCTCCCCACAGCAGTCCTGGAGGCTGAGGAAAACAGGCACCGGCTCCCTCCTTCCGTGGCTCCTATCAAGCTCCCATTCTTCCTATGCATTTTGCGCCCCCCGTCGCTGTATAACCTCCCTTGATTTAAAAGAATTCTTCAAATCACCTGCCATTGTCGGCGTTTGGGTTGGCACCGCCTTTTTAGAAGACCATTTCAAATGCCCCTTTGCGGTGCGTTGTTGCACATACGGATGGAAGGCTTGGGTCAATTTTTTCTACCCCAGCAGCTCTATGTATAATCATGTATATATATAAAATAATCGGCGACCTCCTTGCCCATCCTTAGAGAAAAGGCTTGATGAAATGCATCCATTTAAGGAACACTATTTACTACTCAATTGACAGACAGAATGAAGCCAGGCGGCGTACACGGGCAGGGAGAGTCGGGAGTGTGTTGTTGGGAGCAAAGACAAGTTGAAGGGACCGTCTGTGTCGGATGCTCCCATCTGTTAAAAAAAGCGTGAGTGTGTACATATTTAGTTAAATGACTGGATATGCCTAAAAATATTTGGAAGGAGCCACAGCAACCAGTCAGCAGTGATTATTTTGGGGGAGCTACATTCTTCCCTATCTGGATCTGTTACAACAAGCTACTCCTGTCACGTAACAATTATCAAGTGACTTACCTTCAGAGGCTGTCAGGGCTCCAAGGCAGCATGCCATAGTCACCCTGTGGGCTCTGCCTAGTGCCCATTTGAGCCCTATCTGGCGGGAGAAGTCCCTTTCCAGTAGTGGTCTGGTTTACTGGGTATCTACAGAACTCAGTTGGCCTTGTCTGCTATGCATTTAGATCGGTGGAGCTTCTTGCTTCTTTGTGGAAGTTGGGTAGACACAGACAATGGGACTGAAACCATCTAGAAGCCACTCTCAAGTGATGATGGACCCTGCTGTCCTGTCCCTTCAGCTCTTTCTCGTCTTTCTCTCTCTGTAGCAACCTTTGAATTTTGCCCCCAAACTCTGAGGAGGTATCCTGACAGGCTTCACGACAGAGCTAGATGTGGGCACAGGAGGCTGCCTGGGTCTTCAGCAGGGGTAAGTGGGTCTATACCATGGATTGCCAACATGACACCAAAAGGACAGACATGTACTCTGTGTCCCTTCTGGAATAGGGGCTTCGCAAAGTTCAGACTCTGAGGTATTGTCCCACAGACCTGGAATCCTTTCTTGGGAGCATGTTCTATAAGGAGAGAGAAGGAAAAGGGAAGGAAGGGTTTTGGAAGACAATGAACTCTTGTCCTGGAAGTTGATAGGAGAGGTTGGGGGAGGGACAGGGATCATCCACTGAGGAGCTACAGCCCCCATTACCAATCCCAGCCTGGTGACAACTCCTCTATCTTTTCTCCCCATCCCTGTCCCACACACCTACCAGGGGCTTATTAGTTGTGGTTTGGTCCACTCAGGAGGATAGATGACACCACCATCCACATGTACACACACCCAAGACATTTACATTTTTTTCAAGTGGAAAAGCAAATGAACAGACAAGAAAACACCCATCTCATGGTGGCCACCTGTGTTTGCAGTCACCCAGCAAGAGCACAGGCCAAGGGGAACACCAGGGCAATTGTGAAGGACACAAAGAGTGTTGTGTGAGCCACTCTGCAAATCCACATCATAGTACTCTCATCAAGCTTGGAATGATCCCACGCACAGCCATCCCAACTATACACTCAGCTCTATATGCTCATCTCTTCACAGGAGCAGGGTGTACTGTTTTTGTGTGATTGTGAGCTTCCGCAGCATGTTGGCTGAGCCTGGTCTGCGAACAGGACTTTTATCAGGCTGCCAAAGGAATGATACACTGTTACACATCCAGGAAGCTGTTCTGCGTAGCTGCGGATGTTCCAGAGATAGAGCTTTGAAAGACACTTAGGTAGTCCACTGAGTCAACCGGGAAGGCAGACTGTGCACCCTTCTAGGGGGCCAGCGCTCCTGCCAGTCAAGAGATGAGAACGGGCTGGATCGCCCTCCCGGGAGGAGTCAAAAAGCCAGTGACAAGAGTAACCCCACTTCAGGGCTCAGCAGGGTGCTGGACACAGCAATGATATGCCCACTTGACTGGTGAAGTGCCCAAGATGCCGGGAGGTTAGACTCCTGCCCCAGCCGTGGCACTAACCATGACACAGGTAGCCTGGGGCCTGGATCTTTCCAGACCCCAGCCTGTCTCCATGTCCAGATGCCACCCTGGGTTCGGACAGGATCTGCCTGGGACCTCCAGCAAGAATAGAGAAATCAAGTCAGCCCTAATTAAATCACACACAGAGTCTGGAGGACGGGGCCTGTGCCACCTGCTTGCAGCCCTCATTGTACCCAGTTAATCCTGTCCAGGTGTCTTCTGGCGGCCCCTGATCAATTAGTCACTGCAACTGAAGCTGAGTGTAATTAATTATTCAATTTTGAGCTGTTCCAGCTTAATGCGGCTGAAGTGACATCATGTAGCCGGGGCGTGCTACAGGCAAGGGACAAAGGCGGGCAGGGCTGAACAAAAGCCCCCTTGCAGTGCACCTGACCTGTTCTCAATCAGTGCTAATCCTCCCGGCCTCACAGAGCGAGCCCACTCACCTCACACCCGGGCTGAGCAGGCGTGCACACCCCCACATGGGCCTGCTGACCCCAGCCTGCACCGGGAGGCTGGACCTCTGGGTCAGTGACCCTCATTAATCAGTTTTCTGTCCCCTCTCGGCTCTGAGTCCTGCTTTCCCCTCACCCCAAAGTGTGAATCTGTAGCTCCGAGGGGGCCCGCACAGGATCCTCCTATTGCCACTGCTCTGTCCTAACACCAGGCACGAGGGGATGTGGGGGCCCTGGAATCCCTAAAGTGAGGACTGGATCTGAGGAGAGGCTGAGCAGAATCCCAGCAAAGCCTTTCCTACATGGGGCCCACCTTGAAGGCAGTAAGCTGCCCTAAGGCTGATTGTTCTTCGCTCCTCTGTGGCCTGGGGAAACCCTTCTCTTCTTCTCTTTCTTCCCAATTGGACCCTAGAACCAGGACCTACTTCCTGACCTGTCCCTGGTTCCCTATCACCTCAGTCAAGCCCTCATGTGCAATCTGGCTACAAGTCCCTGGGATCTGAAAGTTCCCAACCTCTTTGTCCTCCTCTTCCTCCTCTGTCACATGGGATTTGTGGCCACAGAGCCAGTTCCTGGCTTCCAGGCTTAGAGTGGCCCCTGCAAGTTCTACTGCCCTTCTTTTGGGGTCCTGGGCCCAGAGGCAGGCAGCTCTCCAGAGCTCACAACCACCCAGCTCTCTCTTGGGTCTTCCTCCCTCTTACACCAGGTCCTGACAATGTGTTTACAGGCGCCTCCAGCTCAGGCCAGTGACCTCTCTCCCTGGCTGTGTTTTCTGGGCACCTAGCTCTAAGCTTAGCACTTAATGGACCCTCCAGAAATGTTTGCTGAATTCATGAAGGAAGAAATGATTAAAGCAGCCAAATTGAACTCATTATCTCCCCCCTTCCTTTCACCAAGAGAGAGACCCTGGGCCCTGCACGTAGATAATGGTGTCATTATCAGCCACTTGGCCCGCCCAGCTGCCAGGGCCATCTCCACTCTCTTCGTGACACACCAGCAACCAATGAGCTCTCTGGCTAGCTCAGAACAGACCCCAGTCCTGCATATTTCCTGCCCCCCCCACACACAGGCTGGGTTTGGGGCTTACTGTCTCTCCCCAGTGTCTCTGTCCAGGTCCATCTTGTGCTCTGCCTCCAACATCACCCCTACAGCCTATCGCCAAGGTGGCTCCTTACTGGCCTTTTCGAAACACCAACTGGACACAAAGTGTTCCGCTTTCAAATGTCCAGATGGCTAGAGTAGAGAGGTGTGGGAGACCGCTTGCCTAGTGTTCACGAGGCTCTGGGTTCCAGCCCCTGTGGCTCAGAGAGAATGAACACATGAAATAAAATGCTCAGGTGATTCAAAAATTCAATTTCTGGGCATGCTCTAGGAAAACAAAACAAAACAAAACAGAAAACAAAAACAAGCCAGCAGGAGCTCCGGCAGAAACTTGCTCATCCATATTATGAGCAGCGTTGGCCACTGCAGACTAACAGTGGAGACAGCAAAGTGTCCCCAAATGGAGTCAATCCGATGTGGTCAACAGGCACAGTGGGATAGTGCCTGACTTATAAAATGCAGGGCACGGGCCAGGCATGGCGCTGCACCCCTTTATCCCAGAACTCAGAAGGTAGAGGCAGAGAGCCCTGTGAGTTCCCTGTCTCAAAAAAATAAAAAGTAAAATGGCATCTAGGAAGGCATGACAGCAGGAAACTGCAGCGGGTGAGCCATCAGGATGTTGTTCTGAATAAGATGAGACAGATGAGAAAGGATGGATCCCACACAAATCCACTCATGTGATGGACCTAGGGGAGCCAGATTCATAGACAGGAAGCAGGCTGAGGATGGGGTGGGCGAAGAGCACTGCTTTGTGGGAATGGAGTCTTGACTGGCATTGGTAGTGATGATGGGAACACAATGGATGCTTTGTGCCTGGCCGTAAGTGAAAGGTCAGAAAGGTTGGATTTAGGTGATGTCTACAGTGATAGGTGGTATGATGACAGTTTTGTCCACAGCAGACCAAATGTATGGCGGGTCCCACAGAAGTGTAAGAGCTGACAAATTCTCATGGTACTTCTTCCCCTTTCTTCTTTCCTTCTTTCTTCCTTCCTCTTTTTTCCCCCTGATACTGAGACTAGAACCGGGATCAGACGTAGGCCAGGCAAGTTCTCCATCACCAAGTCCCATCCCAGTTTGCCTCTTTGTATTTCTTCTGGTCTTAGATGTATTCTGACCTGACTCCTTACCATGTTCTAGCTGCCTGCTGTGTTCACAGAGGCCTGTGCTGCACGCGGCTGCAACCTGGGTGTGCGTGCTGAACATCCAACTCAAGCGTGCCATGGACTGTGCTGGCCAGCTTGCTATAGGGACACTAGAATGTGCTCGCAGTGACCAAAGGACCTAAGTCCAATGCATCTTTTAGAACGTGTTTTTGTCATTATGTCTCCTGTTCTTATAACTTAGCATGACTTTTAAGTACCCTCAAGTTAAAAAAAAAAAAAAAGCAAAATGTTCAAATACCTGGGAGATCTGTGCTCCTAACTATCATGAGCCTGCCCCAGTACATCTTCTGGTTATGGGGTCTCATGAACCCCCATGTCCTCCACTTTGCCTTCACATTCCGCACTCCGGGTAAGCTCCCCCATTAAGGTCTCTGTCTCAGTCCAAGTCTTTCTCTGCTTCCAGACACTCTGACCATACTACCAGGCCATACCTACTTAGCACCTTTCCAGGGCTGGAAAGTACCCTGACTTTTTCTCCCCACCCCACAGAAATCATGGATAAACATTTGGTGAATTAATGAAGGGGGAATGAATGTGTGGCTTGTTTGTGCACAGAACACCCATGAAGTCTTCCTTGTTTCCAGCTCTGATAGCCCCAGTGCACCGAATCTCGGAAAGGAAAGGGGCCGAGTGCAGCAGAGAGGGGAGTGGTGGACCAGCCTTTCTTTGAGCAGCCCTAGGAACTGAAAAGGTATGCGTGTTTGGTGACAGCCCATCCATCAGCCGGTGTGTTTATGCAGTCAGCATAATTGGTTTCTGTATGTGAGATGCTTCAGGAAGGAGGAAGAAGAGAGAAGGTGCGGAGGCACAGGGGATGGGACAGTGCAGTCTATAGAGCCGGGGTGTCGAGCCCAGGATGTATGCAGGGAAACCTGTCCCAGGAAAGAACACGGGCACTTCACCTGAATCCTGAGAAGGCGCCAGAAGGCCCTCGAAGCTTTCAGTATAGCAGTCTTCTTGCTGGAACAATTGGGATGGAGTAGAGTAGAAAGACTCCAGAGAACAAACATACAGCCTCCCAGAGGAAGCCTAGAGGGTTCACAGTGATTCCCATTAGTGGGCAGGACGAGAGCATGTCCTGCTATGAGACCAGAGTAGTACCATTAAGAGAATGAGCCTTCAGCCCTGGAGTTGGCCTTGGGTGCGGCCACAAGTCCAAATTGGACCCTGCTAAGACAGAGGGAAAAGGACCAAGATGCCAAAAGTAGCCAGACTGGAAACATTCTCTTAACCGTGAGGCTTCTGGGGTCCCTCTCAAGGCCCAGGTTTTAGAGGAAGGGATATCCAGATAGAGTATAGCCTCCTGGCCTTTATTTTTTGGTATGGGGTGAGTACTTGTTTAGGACCCCTGGGCAGAGAGGAGGGGCAGTAGGAGATCCTAAGGGCCAGATTTCACTGGGTGACTGTGTGTGGAGATCCCCGAGAGCCGCTTGAGTCAGCCATTGTAGCTCTGGGCTGGCTGGGTTCCCCACAAGGTCATGTCTAATTGTCCTGTGGCCTAGCCGATTAGCACAGCTACCAGCAGCTCAGGAAGGAGGTGGACTTCCGAGCGCCAGGAATTAAGCTGAGACTTTGCAAGTTCATGCTTTCGCCTGCCCCAGAGAGCAACACGGATACCCGTGGGCAGCGCTGGGTCTCATCCAAGCTGGGCTCAAACGCTCTCATTTGTTGACTAATGTGGCCTCATTTAAAGACCAGTGTCCCCCTCAACTTAGTTCCTAATCAGGAAATCCCACTTGGGACCCCAAAACCCAATTTTCCCCAGAAGCAACCCCGGAGGGAGGAGTGGTGCCCAGCAGGGCAGGCTGCGCCCTGGCATAGGAAGGGGGACACCAAACCCATGGCTTTCTAAGAAAGGCTGTTGGCCAGCGTGTGAGGCAACGGCGTGCCCACATGGCCTGGCCACAACCAAGTCTGCCTGGGTAGATTCTCCAGGAATCACTGTGTCCGGAGAACGTGGTCAGAGATGGCAGAAGAAAAAAGAAGGTTGTTCTCCTGGCCTTGTCCTAGAAGGGGCTGAGGATGGCACCCCCGGGAGCACCATGGACATCCTTAGAGCTTGGAGAAAGGCAGGGTCAACTTAAAAAAAAACAACCTTTTAATATTACAGCATGTCCAGCATATGCTATGATACAGAGAGGAGCTGCTAACTGCCACACGCCTTTCCCAGGAACTGCGGCCATCGGGGCACACTCTTGTAGGCTCCATCTTAACCCAGGGAGACTGTACATGAGCTAGCCTCTGCAACCTGGGCACCTCCACCCAACATTTCTTTCTACCATGGTAAGATTTTGGAGAACCTTTGCCTACACCCTTGGAAAACTCTGTCTGCGCCCTTGGAAAGCCCTCTGTTGAGATGAGGATGTCCCCCTCCCAAACTATACGCATGCGCACGGGACTCTCTGGAAAGTCCCTCTGTGTCTTTTGAGGTAGTCCTGGAACAGGTGACTCGAAGGTGCCCAAGAGCTACTTTCAGCATCAGGAGACTGCCACACGCCACCTGACACTGTCAGAGCTCCAGCACCCACTTGATGAATGTGCTGAGCTCTGAAATAGGCTTCAAAGCTCGGGACATGTAAGGTTCCAAATCCAGGCTCCTGGGGCTATTGGATTTCATGATTTCTTCTGCGGCCTTGGTTACGGGCTAGCACGAATCTTCTCACCCCTTAATTATAGTCCTGGCATTCGAAAAACACACCAACACCTCTCCCTCCCTTGGCGCCATCTCCTCATTCCTCCAAACTCCCAAAAGCCATGCGGGCCAGAGTTAATCCCCTGTGCTGTTTATGACTATCCCTGTCCCCATGCTCCCCAGCTGACCGCACACTCCCTGGCCCTTGCCACCACCTGCCTTACAAGGCAGTACTGCCCGCTAGAGATGCTACTTTGGGAAGACTGAAGGGGACACAAATGTCAGGATCTTTTTTTATGTGCTGAGCCAAGCCATTCCAAGAGCCTGGAAAACAGGCGGTGTTCGGCCCCCCAAGCACACTTGGACATGCACTGTCTTCCCCGGGGGTGGGAGGTGGAGGAAAAGTCAGTAGCTGCTTCTGCCGCATGCCACTAGAGCAAAATAAAACAGTTAGACATTTTCCTCTCTCAACTGCAAATCTGATTTAGGTCTGATGCCTGTCAACCAAATGAATTAAAATGGACAAATTTAAACCTCAGCTCCATCTCTGTACAGGGGACGGAAGACCCTTCGTGATACACAGACGAGAATCTCCTCTTCTTTATTCCCTGACTGTGTACTTCTAGGGGGAGACTGCAGGAAAGCCAGAGGAAGCCTGTTGGGGTGACTACTGGGCTTTGGAGACAAGTAAAAAGGAAGGGTGGAAGGAGAAAAGCCCCCAGGAGCAGAGAGGAGGCAAGCTGGATCTAAGGGATATGAGCTAAAGATGGCTGGGGAAGGAGGTGTGCCTTTGAACTGATTCCACTCTGGGCTGCAGGAAAAGAGGAGGAATGGGACAGGTCTACATGGCCCTAGGACATGCCACCCCTTACTGTGCTTCACATAGCCAAGAAGAAAACAGACATACTGGCAATTTTAACATTAACTTGAGAAAGACACCAGATCATACAGAGTTGAGACAATACCAGCCACTTAGCTTGGAATAAAGACCCACAAGAGGGGATATGGGGCAGGAAGGAAGGTTTAGGTGGGCCCAAGAGGACCCCCTCTCCAGGAGAGACCCCACCCACATACAGCTCTGCCATACTGTCCCCAGATCATAGATGGGGTACTCCCGCCTTCTCACCCCTGCCTGTTGGCTTTGTTCCTCCATAGGAAAGGGAACACTGAAAGCCAGCAATGGAAACACACGCCTGCCTCTTGGGTAGTCTTCTCTTCTGAACCCTCAGCACAGATAAAATCCCACGGGGAAAGTTATAGTGTCAGGATGAGTATGTTTCTCAAGGTTCCTCATGTGCTCTGGCTCCCCTCCCAAGCCATACAGGAATGAGCCTTTCTGTAATCCCCAAAAGGCCTCCACCAGTGGAGGGTGGAGGGACTCCTCTCTCTGTACCACAGCACCTACAGAAACCCCTAGTACAAGAGCTGGGCAACAATCAGCCTGAGGGAGCTGTGTATGTGGAAGAAGCCTGTGAGAGTCTCAGGGAAACGGTGGCCTGGCGGGGGACACCAAAGCCAGGGAGGCTACCGAGACGCCTCTCCCCCAAGACAACTCCCAAACATGAAACCTTTCAACCAACCCTTCCACAGAGGGCTTGGAGGTAGAAGTTTGTTACCTTCTACTCTCTCGTCAGGGGAAGTCCAGGCAGGCCTTGTTCTGGAGACCCGAAAGGCCAGGTACAATGCCCCTTTTCCTCCCATCCGCGCTTTGCTGGCTATTTGGGGTCTTTCCTAGTTGCTGTGGGTCTAATCTGTCTGGGCTATAGCCAGCTCCGAGGATTACTGAACAGCTGCCCCCGTGCCCTCCCCAATGCCCCGCCGCTCCCTCTGTCCATTCCTGTCTTGGGCCTGAGAGCAAGGATACTCTGCATGTAGATCAAGAGGCTTTTCTCACTCCTCTTAGGTCACTGAACAGGAATGGTGGCATTTGCTGCCTCTGCACATGGTGGTAACTGGATCAGCAGAGAGCCCCTCACCATCCTCCTACAAGGCCTGCACCATCCTGAAATAGCCCGAATGTATGTATGGTATCTTCTGGAACAGATCAACCCAACACTTGAACATCTCTGGTATCTTGTTTATGCTTGGTAGTTACCAACAAGGCAGGTGGGATCCACAGATTCATTCCTGTGAGGGCCCTGGATCAACAGCACACATATCTTCCGAGGCTGGGGGCTGAGATCAGCACCCACACAAGCTGCCGCTTGATGGATGGCCTTCATGCAGCTGATGTCTGCAATCACAGGCTGGGCCCAGATCCAGGACCCTAACTCCAGCCTTCTCCTTTTATAGTAAAAAAAAAAAAAAAAAAAAACGAACCCAGAAAGATGGTGGCAAGAACTGCACACATAGGCAGGGGCCCAGGCAGACTGGGCACCCCGAAGTTGACAGGGGAAAGTATTGATTCTTGAAGCTGAGCTCTGCAGAGGAAAACAGGCACAGTGAAACTTCTACATGCATACTGGCCACCAACACAGCGGACAGTTTGTTGCCTTTATGCTTTGCAGTAGTGGCCTCCTGTGCATTGTGGGATATTATCAAACTACGGTCTTCTACAGGTAGAATACTCCCATCTGTTCAATAAGAAATAAAAGTTAAATGATAACTTTAAATGATTTCAACATATAATGTTTTTGATGTGTTAAGAAAAAAACTAGAACATTTTATATATATAATTATGGTAAATGCCTACAACAAAATTTTAAGTGAAAACCAACAGAAAAGTATGTGTTATGTTACAACAAAAGTATAAACTGAGGGCCAGTGAGGAGGTTGAGTGGAAAAATGCTTACTGCCAAGCCTGACAATCTGAATTGAACCCCAGGACCTACATGGTGAAAAGAGAAAACTGACTGCGGCACACACACACACCCACCCACCCACTCACCCACACCCATACACACAGCCAGCACGTATGAAATGACATTTGCAAAAATATATGAAGGAGATATGCTAAAATTATTAGTAGTGGTTATCTTGAAGTGGTGAAAAGTAATTTTTTGTTTGTCTTTCCATGCTAGAATCAAATTCAGGGCTAGCATGTTTTAGGCAAATGCCCTACTGTGCAACTGTATCTCCAGCCAGCAGTGTGGGTTTTTATGAATATCATTTTTTTCTCTTTTGTACTTGCCTAGTTTTTACAAAATTCTATAGAGCTCTGTAAGCAGAGAAAGATTGCTTAAGAAAAAGAATAATAGTGAGTTTAGAAACAGCAAGAACACTTTTCTGAAGCCTCTGCAGGCGCTGCCCAGTGTCCCCAGGGTAAAGGCTCTTTCCCACTGAGCACACTGCCGCTGAGGGCTGGGCTGAGCCTGATGGCTATGCAGGGGACGGCCTGGGCTGATAAGAAGCCTGCAGGGTCCTTTCTATTTACTGCTGGCTGGAGACATAGAGTCTGCGTCCACACACACACATGCCTTTGCTGCCCAGGCCTAGGCTAATGTTCAATGGAAGCCACTAAGCCCTATAAAACCCTAAGAGACATGGGGTCCAGTCTGATGCCTCCCTGGAAAGCCCAGGGTTTCCTCTCACAGAAAAGCCAGGGCTCCAGAAGGTTCTGGCACCGAGCTGTGTCCTTAGAGATACAATGACCCGCACAGCAGGAGACAGAGAGTTTGAGGGACCAGGGAACCCTGTAGAGGACAGAGAGGGTAGGCTAAGGGATGTGACTGTTAGGAGAAGATATCAAAGCTGGTGGAGAGACAGGAAAAGATAAGCAGGGTCAGGGTTAGATAGCCTTTGTTTGTTCTGCTTGAGGCAGATTTGGAGACTGGGGAACAGTGACATTTTATTAGCTTTCCCCTCCATGTGTTTTCTGGGAGAAATCTCTGCCCAGCAGGCAGATCTGAACCAGCCATTTCCTTTTACTCAGATCCCCCAGACTACCTTCCAGCAAAGAGCAGAAGATCCTTGTGTTATGCTTAGATAACCCTTGTTAGGGTCCTCAGTCAGAGCCAGGGGTTGGAGGAGCCGTCTCTGATGTGGAGAACACAACAGACACTCACATGCAGCCCCAAAGGCACCAGGCACCCAACGCCTACTCTTTCCTACCTACCTGAGGTTGGTGGGGATCCCAGTAGGATAGTGTCAGAGAGAGGGGTGATGCCCTCCCTTGGGATAGGTTGCACTGAAGAGCTCTAAACCTAAAAGGTCCCTGTGGAAACAAGGGAACAGTTTGAGAAAGTCAGAGTCTCTTCACACGACATTAGAGACATCAGAAACCATTGCCTCCAGAAGCGGGGAGCAGGGCCAGAGGGCCCAGGGCAGTGCTGGTCCAGGCCCAGCCAAGCAGACCAGCAGGATCAGTGCGAGCATGCTGCCATCGTGTGGAGGTCTGGCCCAGAAGGCCCCCAAGAGCCTTGGGACACCCCCCCGGGCCCCCACTGAGAACCTCTCAGGCCAGGGTACCTCTGGTTCCCAGACCACAGGCCTGAGTGGGCTCAGATGGCTTTGGCAGTGTGGCTTGGCTGAGTTGTGGCATCCCAGGGCCTCCTACCTTCCAGGATAGAAAGGTAGGTGTTTTGAACAAGCAAACCTAATCCTAGAACCTGTCAAGAGAGATTGACAGCCCAGGAAGGGGCAGTCAGGCTGGAGCCAGATCCATAAACCGGCTTTTCTGGCCTAGAGCCCAGAGATCCACCCACCTTCCCTCTACCCTAGTCCTCTTGGAAGGGTGGACACTGAAACACCTTGAACACTCACCAGAAGGGTCCACTTCTTCCCTCATTACCATACTGCCTTCTAGGTGCCCTTCCTGCACACCTTGTGTCACAGGGGTATCCAAAACGGCAAAGAGAAGCACCTATCCCGGCACTGGCCCCAGCCCCACCTTGCATGCCTGGGGCTTCTTCCTATGACGCAAATGAGGAAGAGGCTCCTTCCTGTGCCCTCTTCCTTAGCTGAGGGCACCACTCGCTTCCCTCCGAGGAGGCAGAAGTAGGCAGTGCTTCCTCTCTTTTAAGCACCCACCAATTCATCAAAAAAGTATAGTAACCTGGTAGGGGAAGGTCATGAGTTCAAGGCCAGCCCTGACTACATAGTATGACTCTTTCAGCATTTTTTATTTTAAAGACAGTGTCTCATGTATTCTGGGCTGCCCTGGAACTCATTATACAACTTCTGCTCCACTTTGCTCCACTTCTAGCTCCAGAATGCTTGGATTGCAGGCCCGCACCACCAAACCAGGTTTTATTCTGTGCTAGGGATTGAACCTAGGGCTTTGTCAGGATAGGCAAGCATTCTACCAGCAGAACTACATTCTTAGCCCTGCTAGACCTTGTATTAAAAAAAATAATAATAATTCATAGTGGCTGTCTCTCTTGGGGTCCCGTAGGAGACAGACACTCCAAGAGATACTAAAGGGACACTCAGCACAGAGGGATGCAGGAAGGGTTATGGGTTATGCCAAGGTTAAAAATGTTACGGATAGAAGAAAGCTCCTGGCGCAGGTGTGTAGAGAGCACCTTCCTTGGGCCTACTAATGGCAATGGGGGGGGCACAAATGGGCCGTGACCTTTGCCCTTCTGGATACTTAGCAGAGTGTGGAGAGAGGGAGAGACTCTAGGACAGACTTTCTTGGCCCGAGGTCTGAGCAGGGGCTCATGCTTGCTGCTGGGCTGGCACTCAAGGGGACTGTCACAGAGGAGCAGAGGCACCACCTAATGTGTGTTTCTCCCATACAGAGGCAGCTCCTGCAGCAGAGGGGGTTCCCTTCCTCAAACTTAGGGTTTCAGAAGACACTCTGTCCCAAAGGACAAGTACGCCAAAAAGACAAGACCTTGCCTGGGATGTCTCCCCTAGGTGGCCACTCTTTGCTTGGCCCTGACCATTTGTCCCGTGTTCCCACAGGCTCCTGGTCACCTGGGTGCTGCCACATCTGGACAGTGGAGGTACCAGCTAATGGAGGGGCGTTAAGTCAAGGATTTCTTCCCTGTTCCCTTCCTTGGAACCTGGGTCCAGCCAATAGCTGTGGTTTCCTCCCTTTTGGCCCTGAGTTGTGTGTGTGTGTGTACTTATTATCATATCTATGCAGTAGCAAATATCTTTTTTATTTTTTAGACATGGCTTGTTTTGTAGCCTTAGATTGTCTGGAACACACTATGCAGACAAGCTGGCCTTGAACTCACAAAGATCTAGCGGTTTCTGCCTCTCGTACTGTGATTAAAGGCATTCGTCACCACAGCTGGCCAGTACTTTCATTCTGTGTGCTAAATATTAGTCTTAGCTGTGAAGGAGGTTGGGGGAACTTTGTTGCCAAAGTATAATGGATGTAGAGTCACCCTGCTCCTTCTCTCTTTTCCTTCCTCCCTTCCTTTTCTTTCTTTCTTTTTTTTTTTTTTTTTCTAATGGTTGTTTTGGTTTTGAGACAGGGTATCATGTAGTCCAGGCTTATCTCAAAGTTGCTGTGTAGCTGAGGATGACCTTGAATTTCTGATCCTTCTGCCTCCCCCTTCCAAGTGTCCTGCACTGTTACTCTGCTATGGATCTATCCTGGGGCTTTCTACATGCCCAACCAACATCCTGCTGGCTGCATCACCAACTCTCTACATGCTTCATAGAAGCAGATGGGATTTCCATGTGAAAAATATGCTTGCTGTGCCAGAAGGAAGTACCCCCACTCTTACCAAGAGAGAATTGTGTGCAAATCAGTGCTGGGAGCTGGGCCCTTAACTTGAGACAGCTTCTACGCCATGGAAAAGTTGTGGTACCTTTGTATGCTTTTCCCTTATTGGCTTGCGATGAGCTCATTGGTTTAGTTCTCAGATCCAGTTTAAAACCATCAAGGGGCAAAGCTAAAATTCTCCCACCCCCAAACTGCCTTCCAACATGGCAATTTCTTATGGTGTAACAGAGCGGCTTTCAGCACTGCCCACTGTCATTTCAGGCCCTTGGGAGCTTCCACTTCCAACACGTGGCTCCAGACACAGCCCCGGCTCATCCCAGCTGTCAGAGCACCTTTGAGAACTAAAAGGCTTGTCATGCCCTTGCTTAAAAACCCCAAGAATTAAAAAAAATAAAATAAAATAAACCTCAAGTCCCAACCAAGGCTGACAAGACTACGCAGGATCTGGCCTTGCTGACTTTCCCATCTCCACCTCACCTCTGCTTTACCCTCCGGGCACTCCACAAAGGCTCTGTTGTTGAGCTGCATGGGGCCTCTGCCTGAGCCTCCTTTCTCCCAGCCACTCCCGATCCACCTCATTGCCTCCCATCCGTCATATCTGCGAATGCACCACCTCCTCCGGGATGCCCGTTCAACCCCACATCACTATGAAGGCCTGCTCTTTCCTTTGAGAGCTTTTGGCATAGCCCTCCTCTCTTGCGGCTCATTGGACCTCTCAAAGGCTCTCTTCTGCCTTCCAGGAGCTGGGGAGCTAAGGTGGATCCTTAAAACTGGAGCCCCATGTGAAGGTCCAGCTGCCAGGGCTTCCTGAGCTTGACTGTGCACAGGAGAGAGAGACAGACAGACAGAAACAGAGACAGAGGAATGGAAATTTCCTCTCTACTGGAGGATGGGGTAGACTTGCAGAGAAGGTTGCAGACAAGCTTTTAGAGTGGCTGATTGAGAATTTACGGAAAGGTCCGCAGGTCTCCTGGCAAGCCTGGTGCTGGTGATTAAAACAAAACGACCTAATAAACATCCCAGAAGCCTTTGCACATGTGTCCGTGAAGGGAGGCTTGAGAAAATCAAGGGGTGAAGTGATTTTTTTTCCTTCCCCCAGCAAGAAAGATGGGGCCACTTAATTAGAGCTATCCTTAATCTTGGACCAAGTAGCTCTAATTTCTTCAGATGATTCCCCATTATATTAATTTCTTTTTTTCCCTTTTCTGAAGGGTGACTGGACAGCAGGGCCCTCAGCACTTATAAGATCCTGCCTCATTTTCCTCTGATGAGCACATATCTCCTCCATGCTCGTTATTTCCACAAGGGCGAAGACCTCCCAGTGAGTTGGGGAGGCTAGCAAGAGAGCTGGAGAGAGATCAGGCGGCCTGTCCTCAACACTTGAACTCCCAGCGGGGGCTTCATTAGCACCATGGCAGGCAGCCTTCGTCAGCCCAGGGAAGAACAGCACCTCACAGGGCTGACACCGTCTGCACGCTGGCACTAGTGGGGTGGTGCTGTGTTGAGCAAGTCTCTGAGAGGCCTGATGTACCCCACTTGGAAATCTTACTCAGTCTTTGTTCCCATTCCTTTCAAAGCTAAGCAACGTCAACACACGCGCACAATCATCATGGTGGAGAGGTGGAGAGGAGAGAAAGCCAGGCCCCACAGAATCCAGAAACGTTGTACATTTGACGGTTGGGAAACCTGAGGCCCGAGCTCAGCAGCTGGCAGAATGGCTCAAAGACTGTTTATCCCTTTCTGCCACGTCTCTGCTCTGGAAAGACCGAAGCCTTCAAGGAGATTGTGTGCTTTCCCAGGTTCTACCTGCCCGTCATCACCTGCCCATCATCGTCCGCCCTCTGCCGCATTGGGTCAATGTTTGCTGAATGATCTAGTCGGCAAGCAAACCCTCGAGGGGCCGACGTTCAAGCCAGGAGAGGCTAGGACAGATGTCGGTGGTTGGCATCGCACACTCAGCCCCCAGCCATTTCCTGTTCCTCTCAAGAAAGCAAGACTCCCCGCTCAGCGTCCTTAAGTAGGTAGTGAGAGGTCCACCAGGTAAGAGGTCCAGGACACTCTGTGCTATAAGCCCTGGGACTAGGACATGTTGCTCATGAAGCCAATGGGATCCTACCTCAGGCTTGAGAATTGGTAGAAGGAAGAGGAAGTCAAGCAGGTCTAGAAGGGAGGGACAGTCCCCTGTGTCACTCTGTTCCTGGCTCTTCCTTATTAAACCACTAGTTCCTTTGTAAATCACTGGTTTATTGGTGAGTCGACCGAGCCCCCTTTCTGTGGACAGCCTCCAAGGACAACTAGCATTCACCCTAAATTGTTCTCAGCCTTCCTAATGCTTCAACCCTTTAATATAGTTCCTCATGTTGTGGTGAGCCCCGACCTTAAAATTATTTTTGTTTCTACTTCATAACTGTAATTTTGCTGCTGTTATGAATCACAATGTAAATATCTGTGTTTTCTGATAGGCAGCTCCTGTGAAAGGGTCATTTGACACCTCCCCAAGATTTACAAATCACAGGTGGAGAATGTCTGTTTTAGAGAGTCATCAGGATAGGAGGAGCAGGAGGGAGGTGCCAGGTTAGAGAGCTTTGGTGAGTGGCTTTTCCTGTAGGTAACTAGGGCTCCATCCCATAATGACTTCGGGGAGACAGCACAGAAGAAAGCTCAGGAGAGTCCCATGGGAGATGCAAGGAGGCTGTTCTATGGATAACCCCTACTCTCTGAGCCTTTCCTACAGATCCCAACAGCCAGGACATATATCCAAACATCTGGCAAAACCGCAGAGCCATCTGCTCCGTGTCTATGGAGATAGTAAGGGCCAAAGTGACCAGAATGGAACCAACATGCATGACTACACACCTTGCACAAGGAAAGGACCTAGGCCCAACTGTCCCAGCTGCTAGCCTAGTATGTGTCCTCTTGCCGTGGGGCCAACTTCTACCTCTGCCCATCTGAGGACCACAACTAAACTTCCCAGGAAGTTACTTCACTCCAACAATTCCGTCAGAACAGTTCTGACCACACCTGCTCAAGGCCCTCCATCTCTAAAGAGTGGAAACTGTCTGGACCTTGAGGAGTACCCGGTGCCATAATCTGAAACTCAAGAGCGTCTTGAGGGAGGGCCTTCCTTGTTTTGCAGGGACTCATTATCAGTAGCAATAAAGGGTCCATCTTAGAACACACTTTCCAGTCCACTGCATTTAACACTCTCTTAAACTCTTTAAAAAACATTTTCTGTTAGCCAGGTGTGGTGGTGCACAGCATTAGTCCCAACACTCAAGAGGTAGAGGCAAGCCCCATCTCTGAGTTTGAAGCCAGCCTGGTCTACAGACTGAGCTTCAGGACAGCCAGGGCTACACAGAGAAATCCTGTCTCTTAAGTTGTTTTTTACTACATTTGTTTATTTATTTATTTATTTATTTATTCGTTTGCTTATTTGTGTGTGGGGGGGGGTGGTATGGGTGTACTTGCTTGCATGCTACATGTAGGGAGTATGTAGAGGGCAGAAGACAACTTGAGAAAGTTGGTCCTCTTCTGTCATGTTGGGTTTCAGGTTTCCAGGCTTGGCAACAAGCTCCTTTACCTGCTGAGCCATCTAGGTGACCTGCTCCTATACTCTCAAGGCCTGGATCCATCTCTGCAAAAGCAGACAATAAGGCACAGTCCCTGTGGGGCTGGGATCAGGTGCTTGGAAGTACTGCTTAACTAGAAAGCCTGAACCCTAGAATGGGTGGTCCCTGGAACCGGATACTGCAGATCCAGGGTATCAGGCAATGACTGATAATGCCTGAGGATCCACTCGAGACAAAAGCACAATGCAGACTAACTTAAGGAGAAAAGAATATGGAAGAATTGAGGAATTTCCAGTATGAAATTTAGAGCTCAGCATTTTTTTTTTTTTTGGTGCCTCAACAGAGACTTGAGCCTGGCACCTCAGGTGTGCTAGTCACCTGCTTTACCACTAGGCTGTATCTCCCAGAAGCTATTTCTCTTACTTTTTCTCCCTTACCTTATCTCTACTTCCCTCTCTTTCCTTCCTGTTGTAGGTGTTTCAACTAGGAGCCTCATGCTCCTAGTTGATATGATGCCAACTTAACAACTCCATTGGAAAGCTGTTTCCTTCTCACATCCACAGAGCAGTGCCGGGACATGGGTTGGTCCAGTTTAGAATGGACCAGCTGTTTCTGAGCAGTGGTGTTCTGTGATTGGCCCCGTGAAGGGGGACTGGCAATGTGAGGTCCACCGTTCTGCTGCAGTCTTCCCAGAAAGATTCCCTGAAGTGTGGGTGTTGGTTGATTGAAGCATCGCTGCAGGGAACATGTTTTCAGCACGGGGCACCTGATACCTGGTGCATGCTTGCCTTTGCTAATAAACAAATGAACACAGAGCTTGATAAACATAATGTGCATATATATATATATATATATCACTTCTCACCTGTTCCTTTATGCTTTGGTACACCTGGAGAGGGGGTGGCTTTGAGGCCTTGATTTTTTTTTTCCAGCAGTAAAACAAAATCACTGCCATGGAAAG
Organism: Meriones unguiculatus; assembly: GCF_030254825.1. Taxonomy (NCBI): domain Eukaryota; kingdom Metazoa; phylum Chordata; class Mammalia; order Rodentia; family Muridae; genus Meriones; species Meriones unguiculatus. The sequence continues at coordinate 114,005,980 of NC_083355.1, read as the reverse complement.
CCTCAACTCTCTCAAATACGGCATACTTACAAGAAGTCACATTTCCAAAATGGCGGCCTCATGACCATCATTTTTCTAGACTTTTCAGGCTATCCAAATGTGACATAAGTCTCTACCTGAGAGTCTGGATGTGGGTTTTTATCCAATCTCAGACATCCAGAGATGTGCTGATAAGATGGACCCTCCAAGGTTCTACCCACATTCACTGTTGACTTCCCTGGGCCAAGGATAAATCCATACTCCCCCACTTACTACTGGACTTCTATCTCTCAGCAGAGTCCTCTCTTTCGGGGGGGTGTCATCCTCATCCAAAAAGACCAGCCCCCAAACATACTCCCACATGGGGAGCTGCCCACATATCACCTATTGCTGTAGGTGTGGGGTGAGCTTCCATAGCTCAGTACCCTCACTCCAATGTAAGACAATTCTGGGGGGTCCTCATAGGACCAAGTGAGCCTTCCCTGTGGTGCCACAACCCACTCCCTTCAGTGCCTACACCACTGGCTGGGTCCCAGGGACTATTTCCTTCTTGTACTTAGATTTCCACCACAGAGACCAAATGCCAGGGAATCCAACCTGCAACAGATGGTACCAGGAGAGCTCCAAGAATCTCTGAAATAAGATTCTGGATCTAGCCCAGCCACCAGATGGCTGACAATGAGGACTCTATCGATGGTGGTATGAATAAATGAAAAGTCCCTGCTGAGGGCTGGAAGTGCAGTTAAGATCAGCAGAAAGAACACACGGGAGAGCTCAGTGGTTCAAGTATGGTGGGGATGCAAAGCCAACTTGGCATCAGGTGCCTATGAAGTTGGATGGCTGTTGCTGGGGGCAACTGAAACAGTGGAAGAAGACAATCAAAGACAGAAGGTGGCTAATCACCAATTAAAGGCTAACTAAGAGAACAAGAAAGTCTCCTTAACATCCTATAAATTAGAGACTACCACAACTGGAGCGTAGAGAACACTGAGGACCCGACCTAGGACTTAATTATAAGTATGAGAAGGATTTGAAGAGGTTGATTCTCAACTGAGGCAGAGCCAACTTGCAGGCCACTGCTGGGGCTGGAGTCCTCTGGAGGCTTCCTCCCTAGCGTGTGTGGCACCAGGGCTTGGGGAACCAACAGCTGGGAGCTGAAACAGCTGCCACAAATTGAGCTTGTCTGTGGTTTCACCATGTGGTGTGAACAACAAAGAGGCTTCAGAGTGGCTGCATTGCTCGCCCAACAGCTCCCAGCCCCAAAGCAAATGCCTCAAAAGAATGGGCCAAGGAAGGGCAGTCTTCTACAGCCTAGTGTATGTCTCCTTGGATGGGAGGGACACTTTTCCCAGGGAGCAGAGCCTTAGGTGGTGCTCAGCTATAGCATGTAGAAAGGTTAGAATGTGTAGCGTGTATATAGAAGCTTCAGCAGTGACTAATGGTTTGACTGACTCCCACAGACCTAATGAGAGAAAGGTTGGGAGATGAAGGAAGGGACCTAAGGAAGAGACAGGTGGATGGACTTTCTGGGACAGCCTTCTTTGGGGATCCCCTCAAGAGGAGCGACTGTCCCTCAAGAGTATCTGCAGTAAAAGAGGACACAGGCACCTGATAACAATGCCTCTTTTTCTTCTCCATACCCAGCCACTGGCTCTCCTGCTCTTGTATCTCCTGGTCTTGATCGCACATCTAGTCCATGGTACCATGAGCTCACACCATTAGCGACAAGAGTCCCAGCACCAGCCATGTTCTGGCTGAACCAGATCCAAACTTCTGAATAGGCATCTTAGATCATCTCCTGCCACCCCTATGTAGCCCCGCAGACTGGGATAATTAGAAACAGGGGAAGTCTGTTTAGCTCATAGCCCAGGAGACTGGGACGCTCAAGACTGAGTAGCCATGTGAGTGAGTGAGTGAACGGTGAGTGAACACAGGTGACAAAGACGGGAAAGCAGGCAGAGCTCATCTCTTTATCAGGACCACCTTGTCCAGTACCAAACCCAGTCCTGCTGTGGTTGCATCCATTGATTCAGAATGTCTGAGAAGACCCCTTATGACCCATCACCTTGGAATATCCCAGTTCTTAGACTGTTTCAAAGGCTATGAGATGTCTTTTTAGTGTGGTGTGGTGTGGTGTGGTGTGGTGTGGTGTGGTGTGGTGTGGTGTGGTGTGTGTGTGTGCGTGCGTGCGTGCAGGTAGATGTGTGAATGTGTGGAGGCCAGAGATCAATGTCCGATGTTTTCCTCTATTGCTCTTCACTTTGACTTCTGAACATGGAGCTTACTGGTTGGGCTACGCTAACTGGCAAGGATCCTATTGCTTCCACTTCCCGAATTGTAGGCACCCCACCATGCCCAGAGGGGCATCCAAAGTCAGGTTCTCAGGCTTGTGTGGCAGGCGCTTTCTTGACTTACTCACTCAGCCACCTCCCCAGCCCCAAGGCTGAACATGAGTCTTGGAGAGGAAATCAAACCATAGGAGTCAGTAAAATGGCCTGGCCAGCTGAATGCTAGACAGACTTTGGTCAACATCAGGATGGATGAGGCACAAAACGCAAAGGCATCTTGACATAGCAGCACGGTCTCCACTCACCGACCACAGCTCATAGGCCTGGGCACTGGCTGAGTGCTCAACCTGTCAGCATCAGAGAGCAGCCCTGAGCTTCTGATGAAGCCAAGCCTTTGAGATCAATCAGCTACTCCATGTCAAGTAGACCACACTGGGCCCTTCTCTCCTGGGAGAATACTTTGTGATAAGAGCTGACACGTGCTCAGGGCTCAGAGTTCTCTGGTAGACAGGACCAAAAAGATGTGTGTGCAGAATGAGATTTAGTATCTAGAGTTTGGCCAGTGTTGACGAGGCTGAGAAGTTCGTGGCTGCAGCATGGCCAGTGGTCTAGAGACTTAAAAGTCAAGAAACTTAAAAGCAGTCTAGACCTTAAAAGGCCTAGAAGCCTCGCTCTGTGCATGCTCTTCCAAGAGGCCAGTGAGCTCGATGGAGAGGAATCTGCCTCCTTTAGGGTTCAGCAGCATAAGCGTCAATCCCAGGGTAACTCAAATTGCCACCCCATCTGAGACAGGGTTTACCACTCAGCTTCATCCTCATCTCCACTCTCCACCCACCCACCCACACCCTCTGAAGAGTACAGGGTATTTGACCCTCCAACATGAGCTCTCACGTAAAATCTGAGAGGTCAAACTCAGGATCCTGTTCAGTCTCTCATGCTGTACCGGGGAGTGCTGGTACGGCCTGCTGCAGAGGTTGGCCTGAGGGTGACGCTCTGAAAGGCTGGGGTGCTGTCAGCCCAGGCCACACCTGCCTTTACTGGAAGATCATAACCTGGTGTGCTCTCTCCACTTACCAAGTAGGCCAGGGACGACCGGGCAGAAGGAGGTGCCGCTCTGCATGTCTCACTCCTGGAGGATCTGAGGTGCCAGGTCTTACGACCCAGCGTCCTAAGACTGCAGAACCCAGACTTCCAGGAAGCTCTTCTTACCTAGTGACATAGAACAAACCTACTGAACTTCCACCGCTTCATTGCTTTATGAAAACACAGCCATTTTAAGCACTCAGCTTACTGATTAAAAAAATAAATGCTGAGTTTTAGAACCACCTTAATAATCTGGGTTCTGTTGTTTTGTGTGCCTGTTTTTGAGACAAGTTTCACTGTGCAGTTCTGACTGGCCTGAACTCACAGAGATTCCCCATGCCACACTGGGGACACTGAGCTACACCCTCCCCAGCTAAGTTTAACTTTTTAGATACTGCCGCCATCACTTGCGAGCACTCACACTTCTCAAAAACGTGACTAGCATTTGGCATTGTCTCTTTTCAAGTACAGAGACACTGGGATGATAGGTCATTATGGGTTTTTAAATTAATTAATTAATTAAAGTTGGTTAATTTTACTCCATGTTTCTGGGTAGCATGTGTGTCCACACACATGTATGCCTGGTGCCTGAGCTCAGAAAAAGGCATTGATGCCCTGGAATTGGAGTAATAAGTGGTCATGAGCCATCATAGGGATGCCAGGGATGGAACCCAGGTTCCCTGGAAGAGCTGCAGATGCTCCTAACCACTGAGCTATCCCACCAGCTCCTTGCTGTAGTTTACTTTTCATTTTCCTAATGATTTTGATGTTGAACATCTCCGTAAGTGCTCATCATCTCCATAAGTGCTCATTAGTCATTTGTTTATCATCTTTGGTAGAATGTCTATTCAAATCTCTTATCCATTTTATTATTATTATTATTATTATTATTATTATTATTATTATTATTGTGATTTACAATTTATTCACTTTGTATCTTAGTTATAGCTCCCTCATCTCCTCCTGGTCCTACCCTCCCTCCCTCTTCCTCCCCTATTCTTCCCTAGGCCACTGATAAAGGAAGTCCTCCTCCCCTACTGTCTGACTCTAGCCTATCAGGTTCCATCAGGACTGTCTGGATTTCCTCTGTGGGCTGGCTAGGTCTCTCCACCAGGGAGAAGTGATCAAGGAGCAGGCAACTGAGTTCATGTCAGAGACTGTCTCTTCTTTCCTTACTAGAGAACCCACATGGAGACTGAGCTGTCTATGGCTACATCTGAGCAGGGGGTCTAGGTCCTCTCTGTGTATGCTCTTTGGTTCGTGCATCAGTCTCTGCAGTCCCCACTGGGCCCTGAATTTTTTTTTTCTTTGTTGATCTCCTTGTGTGGTTCCTGTCCACTCCGGTTCTTCCCCCTTCTTTCATAAGACTCTCTGCACTAACAGAAGCAGAGAGGCATGCATGGTATTGATAAGTGGATAGAGCCATATTACACAGGACAAACATAATAAAATTTACAGACCTAAAGAAACTAAGAGACAAGAAGAACCCTAGAGAAGATGCTTAATTCTCATTCTGAAGGGAAAGCAGGATAGACACCGGAAGGGGTAGAAGACAGGAAACAGGACTGGAGCCTGCCATGGGTGTCTTCTGAAAGACTCCAACCAGCAGGGGATCGAAGCCGATGCACAGACCCACCGTCCTTGGTCGAAGATGCAAATATTTTCTCCCCGCCGACGGGCTTGCCTTTTCGTTTTTCTGACAGTGATTCTCAAAGCGCAACATTGTGAACATTTTCACGTGCATGTGTGAGTGGTGCGTATGTACTCCCTCACATGTGGGTACAGGTATGAGCAAGTGCACGTGTGTGCTCTCACGAGCGGAAGCCAAAGACTGACTTCAGGTGTCCTTCTCAGTCTCTACAGAGTCTCTGGCTGATTCTGCAGCTGGGCCAGCCTCCCAGACTGCTCTGGAGTCACCGACAGGCTTCCGTGTTGGCCTGGTGCTCAGGAGCTGAACCCTGGACCCACACTGTACAGCAAGTATTTTATCCACTCACCCTTCTCCCTGGCCCAGAACTTTTAATATTTTTTGTCATTTTTTTCATATTGTGTGTGTATGTGTGAGCACCAGCATGTGTATACGCATATGTGTATATGTATGTGTGGGTGGCTCTGGAGGCTAGAAGAGGGTGTGAGATCCCCAGATATTGGGGCTACAAGCAGTTGTGGGTACTGGAAACTGAACTTGGGTCTTCTGCAAGAGTGGTAAGTGTTCTTAACCACTGAGCCACCTCTCTAACCCATAAATTTGGTCAAGCCTAGTACAGTCATTTTCCCCTTTTGATACTGATTTCCTTTCTATTTGTTTTTATGTTTTATTTTGTTTTGTTGTTCTTGATTTTTTTTTTTTTTTTTTGAGACAAGAACTCACTATATGTCCCTGGCCGTCCTGGAAATGGCTACATAGACCAGGCTGGCCTCGAACACACAGAGACCCACCTGCCTCTTTGTACCAAGTGCTGGAACTAAGGGTGTGCACCATCACACACTACCTTTTTTCTTTCTCTTAAAAACAAGACCTTTCTAGCTTTATTTGTTTTATGTGTGTGAGTGTTTTGCCTGCACATCCATATCACACGGCATGTGTGCCTGGTGCCCACAGAGATCATAGGGGGGTGTTGGATCCCTTGGAACTGGAGTTACGGGTGGTTGCGAGTTGCCGCGTGCACGGTGGGAGCTGAACCTGGATCTTCTGCAAGAGCATCCAGGGCTCGTCACCACTGAGCCATCTCTCCAGCCCCAACTTTTTTTTTCTTTCCCAGATGTTGAATCTAAACCCTCCTGCTTGCCTAACTCAAGGTTGTGTAAATGTTTTGCTATATGCACTTCTGACAGTTGCATGACCTTAGCCCCTATCCTGAGATGTTTGTGTTGACTTTGTGGAAGTGCTATAAAGCAAACTCTAAGCTCCGTATATGGATATTTGGTTGTCTCCAGTGGTGTGGAAATCTGTCCTTTACTCACTGAGTGGCCTTTGCAGCTTAATTAATAATCAGTTCAGGGCCAGAGAGATGGCCCTGAAAACAGTAATGGAAGCCTGATGATCTAAGTTCAATTCCCGTAACACACATGGTAGAAGGAGAGAGCTACTTCCAAAAGCTGTCCTCTGAACTCCACACGAGTACTGTGGCATGTGCACCACAGACAGACAGACAAGTTGTTCTAGTTTCATTTCTGTTATTGTGATAAAAACATCCCAGCAAAAAAGACACTTAGAGAAGGAAAGAGAAGTCAAGACAAAAAAGTCAAGAGTAGAGATTAAACCCATGCATCCTTGCTTGCTCCGTTTCCTACTGGCTCTCAGCAAGCTCTTTCCTCTGTTGTCCTACTCAGGAACCCCTACCTAAGGAATGGTGTCTCCCACAGTGGTATGGGCCCTCCTACGGTGATTAATAATCAAGACAATTCCCCAAAGGACAACCTGATGTAGATAATTCCTCATTAAAGCTCCCTTCACAAATGATTCTAGGTTGTGACAAGTTGATAGTTAAAACTAATCAGCACAAATGTAATGATTTCCTTTTAAAGAACCAGCTGACCAGCGACGTGAGGGCCCTGCAATGGACTCTGGGTAGAGTGGTCTCCACTATCAAGGCTACGCAGCAGGCTTTGGAACTAGGAAATCGAAGTCCTTCCATTTTGTTCTTTTTCAAAATCGTTTTTGCTATTCTGGGTCTTTTCATTTCCATATAAATTTTAAGATCAGCTTGTCAATTTCTGTGAAAAAGCCCTGCTGGGATTTTGATAGAGGTTGTGTTTGCTCTATAGATCAATTTAGGGAGAATTGCCATCTTACCACTATTGATTCTTCCAATCAGTGAGTGTGAACTGTCCCCATTTATTTAGCCATTCTTTAATTTCCCTCAGCAGTTTAATACTTCTCAGTGTACAAGTCTCCACTTCTTTTTATTAAATGTTTTCCTAAGTACTTTCTCCTTTCAGCTGCTATTGAATAGAATTGCTTTCTTAATTTCATTTCAGATTGTTCATTGCTAATATGGAGAATTGTTATTGATTTGTGCACATTGATCTTGCATCTTTGACCTTATATTTTATCTTTGATAAATTTATTAATTGTAATAATGTTTTTATGGATTCCTAGGATTTTCTACATAGAAGATCACGATGTGGGGATACAAGTTTGTTTCCTCTTTTTTAAACTCACTTTTCACATTAATTTTCTTTTTTTGAATGGAGGCTAAGCGTGCACGGTCATGGTGCACATATGGGGATCAGAGGATGGTGTGTGGGAGTTGGGTCTCTCCTTTCACCATGTGGGTTCTGGGGATCAGACTCTGGTCATCCAGTTTGGCAGCAGGCACTTTCCCACTGTGCCAGCCCTGCTTTTTCTTTTCCAAAATGGATGTCTTCATTCTATCTAATCACAACAGCTTCAGTCTCCAGGATGGGACTAAGGAAATGGCTCATCAGATAAGGTACATTCCATGTAAGCATGATTTCTTGGGTTCAGATCACCAGCACCTACCCATGGTGGAGTTCATGTGCAACCCTGGGGCTGGTGGGACAGAGACAGGCAGATCCCTGGGTTCCCAGTCCAGTGCGACCAATGGGTTCAAGCTTCGATGCATATATTCTGTCTCAAAGACTAAGGTGGATGATTGCCCACTAGAACCCAATGGTAAAACTCTATTGATGATGATGAGATATAGTTTGGTCACAAGTCATGGAGAAATCAGGTTGGTACTGACCATGAAGTTTCCTTCCTACTGGCTGGCTTTCACAATGCTAGAAAGTACTCTGAAGGCTGCTGTGGGGAAAATTCATCAGCAGTCTTTGCCAGCTGTGAATCCTGTGAACTACGAGATCAGCCGCCTTGGCAAGGTGTGCCCATGGGTGAAATAGTGGTATGAGCATTATGGAGCAACCAACTGATTTGTGACTGGGTTTAAGACCTGTTCCACAAGAGAAAACACACGCCTAATACTGAAAGTATGACCACAAAACCATGGTGTGAAGCTTTCAGGCCCCAGGGGGGAAACTGTTACTATTACGGTACTAAACAAGCATAGTATCAAACCACGATCTAAATTTATATCTCTCTACCCATGGATGGTAATGTTCAGACCTCAGTGGAGTGCACAGCGGTTCACACAGAAACTCATGAAGTCAAAGGTCAGGGAATAAGAGTCTGTGGAGTTCGAAACATTTATATCACAACTTTTTATCCCCAAGACTCAGAGACCATCCCAGAAAGCAGGGGTGGGCCAGAATATTGTAAGACCCAGGCATTGGGAAGGGCCAGAATGAGACAATGTTTTCTGGATATGACAGGACCACTTCATGAACGCACAGTAGCTGTGGTTGCCTGTACAAACAAGATCAAGGCAGACAGCATTCCAGCGTGGAGGAGGAAGGGGTTCACAAGACTCCACAACAAATGAGAAACTGTGAGCAGCTGATGGCTTCTAAGAAGAGAGAGGTTTTATTTTTTTAAATGGTTATGGACCCTCTTAAGCTGATCATATTCCAGTGGATGGACATCTATAAATTGGACTCAGTTGGGTATTATTTAAAAAAAAGTACATGAAGTTGGGAAGAGCCAAGTGAGGCAGGGTTGGGGGTAGATATGATCAAATCCATTGTATACATATATGAAATTCTCAAAGAGTTAATGGAATACTATATTTTAAAAATTAAGAAGGTAGAGAGCTGAATAAATGATTCAACAGGTAACTAGATAAAGCCTTTCCCACCAAGCCACACCATTGGATCACAGAAAGCTGGAGGAGAGTAAAAAGGGGAACATTTTTTGTCTTGTCCCTGATCTCTAGGGACATTAGTATCTTACCATTAAATGATCTGGAATATAGTACTTTTTATTTTATTTTATTTTATTTTATTTTATTTTATTTTATTTTTAAGAAAGAGTCTCTCACTATGTGATCTTGGCTGGACTGGAGCTTACTAAGTAGACTTCAAATTCAGAGTTCTGCCTGCCTCTGCTTCCTGAGTCCTGGGATTACAGGTGTACACAATAGCTCCCTTCTTTTTTTACATTTTTCCCTCTTCTCTTTCTCTTCCCTCCCCTCTCCTTCTTCTTCTGTTTTCCCCTCTCCTCTTCTCTCTTCTATTGTCCTCTCTCCTTATCTGTTTCCTCTGCTCTGTTTCTCTTTTCTTTCTCTTTTCTTTCTCCTCCATCTCTCCCTCTATCCTTCCTTCCTTTCTTTTTTTTTTTTCTTTTTGACAGTTGGAGTTTTTTTTTTTTTTTTTTTTTTTTTTTTTTTAAGAGTGAATTTGGGTGATTTGGGTCCTAGATCCTTGTCCAGCTGTTCATTGTATTCCCTTAAAATCTTTTTTCCATTCCATAGGGTTAGAGGCTCCATCCCCAGCTCATTATTGATGCTGGTCATTTCCACAAACCCTTGACCATGATTACAGACTCTCTCCTTTTGTTGCTCATTTAAAAGAATTAGGCTCAGGCTCCATTCCCAGGTCCATATACAAAAGGTCATGGTAAGGGTTAAATTGTTTCTGCTTCTATAACAAAATACCCTGAACTGGATAATTTACAAATAAAACAAAACAAAACAACAACAACAAAAACTAAGTCATTTCTTAAACATGGAAACTAAGAATTCCAAGTCTAAAATCACACTAGTCTCCATGTCTAGTGAGGGTGTGCTGAGCAGATATCATCTCAAGGTGTCTTTTGTGGGTGAAGGAGCAGACACTTTGGTTGGTACAAAGGTGAGAGGGGCAAGCATCTTGAACTTTCCATCCCTCTCCTGCATGCTCCATCCTCCAACCTGCCCTGTCTCTTGCCACATCTCATTACATACTTTTCTTTCCAGAGGTGCAGAGGTAGGAATCCTGGGCCCGAAATCCAGGCCCACTCCAGTTATTTTTGTTATTCTTGCACTAATTAATGAATTAATTGAAGGGGTACAATCATGGCTCCTATGAGCACCAACAAACACCTGCAGGAGCCGGTTTTCTCCTTCATTCATGTGAGTCCCAGAGGTGGAAGTGGGTTGGAGCTCAGCAGCGGATGCCTCTACCTGCTGAGTCGTCTCATTGGCAATCTTGTTCTAGTTTCTATTTATATAATCTATTTATTTTAAAGAAACAGGAAGTTTTTATTGAAGAGTGATGCCTCATGGTGATACAACATGCTTTATCAAGAGCACATTATGTTAGAGACATATTTCTTTACTTTAATTTAAAACTCTGACCCTAGCTAGGAAATGTTAACAAGATTAGCTCTCTACAGCTTTTAAGGAAACATGAAACTATAACAGTATCTCTGTGGTAATATTTTTCTTTTTTTAATTTATTTTTTTATAATTTATTCACTTTATATCCTTATTGTAGCCCCCTCCATCGTCTCCTCTCAGTCCCACCCTCCTTCCTTTTTTCCCCTCTTCCCCTCCCCTAGTCCACAGAAAGGGGGAGCCCTTCTCCCCTACCATCTGACCCCAGCCTATCAAGTCTTATCAGGACTGCCTGCATCCTCTTCCACTGTGGCCTGGGAAGGCCTCCCCACCAGGGGAAAGTGATCAAAGAGCAGGCAACAGAGTCCATGTCAGAGACCCCCTGCTCCCCTTACTAGGGAACCCACGTGGAGCCTGAGCTGCCTATTGGCTACATCTGAGCAGGGGTTCTAGGTCCTCTTCATGCGTGGTCCTTGGTTGGTGCATCAGTCTCTGCAGGCATCCCTGGGCCTAGATTTGTTGGCTCTGCTGGTCTTCTTATGGAGCTTCTGTCCACTCTGGGTCCTTCTATTCCCCTACTCTTTCCTATGACTGTCTGTGCTCTGCCCAAAGTTTGGCTGTGAGTCTGCTTCAATTCCCTGCTGGGTGGGTTCTTTCAGAGGACATCTATGGAAGGCTCCCGTCCTGTTTCTTCTCTTCAACTGCTTCCAGTGTCTATTTTATTTGCCCTTCTGAATGAAAATTAAGCACCCTTCCTAGGGTCCTCCTTGTTATTTAACTGCTTTAGGTCTGTGGATTGTTATCCTGTATTATTTGGCTAATATCCACTTATAAGTGAGTATATTACATGCATGTATTTTAGTTCTGGGTTACCTCATTTGGTATGATCTTTTCTAGTTCCATCCATTTGCCTGCAAAATTAATTATTTCCTTTTTAATAGCTGAGTAGTATTCCATTGTATAAATATACCACAATTTCTGTATCCATTTTTCGGATGAAAGACCTATAGATTGTTTCCAGATTCTGGCTATTAGGAATAAAGCTGCTCTGAACATAGTTGAGCAAATATTGTGTTGTATGGTGGAGCATCTTTCAGGTATATCCCCAGGAGTGATATAACTGGATCTTAGTACTATTCCCAATTGTCTGAGAAAGTGCCAGATTGATTTCCAAGGTGGTTGTACAACTTTGCACTCCCACCAGAAATGAGGAGTGTTCACCTTTCTCCACATCCTTTGTAGCATGTGTTGTCGCTTGAGTTTTTTATCTTAGCCATTCTGATGGGTGTAAGATGGAATCTCACAGTTTGCATTTCCCTGATGACTAAGGATGTTGAGCATTTCTTTAAGTGTTTCTCTGCCATTTAATATTCTTCTGTTGAGAATTCTCTGTTTAGTTCTGTACCCCATTTTTAATTGTATTAATTTGTTTGTTAATATCTAGTTTCTTGAGTTCTTCATATATTTTGGATATGAGCCCTCTGTCAGATGTAGGTTTGGTGAAGATCTTTTCCCAGTCTGTAGGCCGTTGTTTTGTTCTGGTGACGGTGTCTTTTGCTTTACAGAAACTTTTCAGTTTCATGAAGTCGCATTTATTGATTGTTGATCTTAGAGCCTGTGCTGTTGGTGTTCTGTTCAGGAAGTTGTCTCCTGTGCCAATGAATTCAAGGCTCTTCCCCATTTTTTTTCTTCTAATAGATTTAATGTGTCTGGTTTAATGTTGAGATCTATGATCCACTTGGACATTAGTTTAGTACAGGGTGATAAATATGGATTTATTTGAATTTTTCTACATGTATACAACCAGCACCGTTTGTTGAAGACTTTTTTCCCATTATATGGTTTTGGCTCATTTGTCAAAAATCAAGTATCTGGAGGTATGTGTATTTATTTCTGGGTCTTCTATTAGATTCCATTGATCCAACAGTCTGTTTCTATGCCAGTACCATGCAGTTTTTATTACTATTGCTCTGTAGTACAGCTTGAGATCAGGGATGGAGATACCTCCAGAAGATCTTTTATTGTACAGGATTGTTTTAGCTATTCTGGGTTTTTTTGTTTTTTCCATCTGAAGTTGAGAATTGTTCTTTCAAGTCGGTAAAGAATTGTGTTGGTATTTTGATGGGAACTGCATTGAATCTGTAGATCGCTTTTGGTAAGATGACAGTTTTTACCACGTTAATCCCACTGATCAATGAGCATGGGAGATCTTTTCATCTTCTGATATCTTCTTCAATTCCTTTCTTTGGAGACTTGAATTTTTTTAATACAAGTCTTTCACTTGCTTGGTTAGAGTTACACCATATTGTGAAGGGTGTTGTTTCTCTAGTTTCTTTCTCAGTCTATATAATATATATATATATATAATATTATATATATATGCTATTGGTTTTTTGAGTTAATTTTGTATCCAGCCACTTTGCTGAAGATGTTTATCAGCTGTAGAAGTTCCTTGTTAAAATTTTTGTGGTCAGTTATGTATACTACCATACCATCTGTGAATAGTGATAGTTTGACTTCTTCCTTTCAAATTTGTATCACCCTTGATCTTCTTTAGTTATTTTATTGCTCTAACTAGGACTTCAAGTACTTTGTTGAAGAGACATGGAGAGAGTGGACAACCTTGCCTTGTCCCTGATTTGAGTTTCTCTCCATTTAGTTTGATGTTAGTTATAAATTGCCTTTACTATGTTTAGGTATGTGCCTTGTATCCCTGATCTCTCCAAGACTTTTAACATGATTGGGTGTCAGATTTTGTCAAATGCTCTTTTGGCATCTAAGGAGATGATCATGTGCTTTTTTTTTTTTTCTTTCTTTCAGTTTGTTTATAGGGTAGATTGCTGTATTCTGAAACACTGCTGCATGCCTTGGATGAAGCCTACTTTATCACGATGGATAATATCTTTGATGTGTCCTTAGATTTGGTTTGTGGGTATTTTATTGAATATTTTTGCATCAATGTTCATAAGGGAAATTGGTCTGAAATTCTCTTTATTTGTTGGGTCATTGTGTGGTATCACGGTGACTGTGGCCTCATAGAATGAGTCTGGCAATGTTTCTTCTGTTTCTACTTTATGGAATAGTTTGAAGAGTATTCGTATTAGTTCTTCTTTGTAAGTCTGGTACAATTTTGAACTGAAACCATCTGGCTCTGATTTTAGGATGGGAGATCTTAATGACTGCTTCTATTTCCTTAGGGGATATAGGACTATTTATTTATTTTACCTGATATTAATTATGTGGAATCTCTCTAGAAAATTGTCCATTTTGTTTAGATTTTCAAAATGTGTGGCATATAAGCTTTCGACATAAGACCTAATGATTCTTTTGATTTCCTCAGTATCTGTCTTTATGTCCCCCCTTTCATTTCTGATTTTGTTGATTTGGATAGTGTCTTTTTATCCTTTTAGTTAATTTGGCTAAGGATTTATCTGTCTTGTTGATTTTTTGCAAAGATCCAGTTCTTGGTTTCATGGATTCTTTGAATTGTTCTTTTTGTTTCTAATTTATTCATTTTAGCCCTGAGTTTGATTCCTCATCTTTTTACTCCTCTTGGGTGTGCCTGCTTCTTTTCTTCCTAGGGCTTTCAGGTGTACCATTAAGTTGCTTATATGAGATGTATCAAATTTCTTTATGAAGGCACTTAGTGCTATGAACTTGACTCTTAGCACTGCTTTCATTGTGTCCCATAAGTTTGTATATATTCTGCCTTCCTTTTCATTAAATTCTAGGAAGTCTTTAATTTCTTTCTTTATTTCTTACCTGACCCAGCTGTCATTGAACAGTGAGTTGTTCAGTTTCCATGTGTGTGTAGGCTTTTTGCTATTTCTGTTGTTGTTGAGGTCCATTTTTAGTCCATGGTGGTCTGATAGGATACAAGGGATTGTTTCAATCTTCTTGTGTCTGTTGAGGCTTGCTTTGTGACCACCTATATGGTCTATTTTGGAGAAGTTTCTGCACGGTGCTGAGAAGGTAAATTCTTTTATGTGAAAGGTTCTGTAGATGTCTGTTAGGTCCATTTGATTTATGACTTCTGTTAGTGTCATTTATTTATCTGTTTAGTTTCTGTTTCATTTGTCCTTTGTTGAGAGCGGGGTGTTGAAGTCTCCTATTATCAATGTGTGGGGATCGATGTGTGGTTTAAGCTTTATTAATATTTCCTTTAGAAATGTGGGTGCCCTTGCATTTGTGGCATAGATGTGCAGAGTTGGAATGTCATCGTGGTGTGTTTTTCCTTTGAAGAGTGTGAAGTATTCTTCCTCATCTTCTTTTATTAATTTTTGTTGAAAGTCTATTTTACTAGATATTAGAATCTCTACTCCAGCTTGCTTCTTGGGTCCATTTGCTTGAAAACTTTTTTCTAGCCCTTTACTCTCAAGTAATGTCTATCTTTGTTGCTGGGATATGTTTCTTATATGCAGCAGAATGATGGGTCCTGTTTATACATGCATTCTGTTAGTCTGTGTCATGTTATTGGAGAGTTGAGTCCACTGATGTTGACAGAGATTAATGACCAATGACTGTTAGTTCCCTTTATTTTGATATTGGTTGTGGTAGTGTGTTTGTGTGCTTGTCTACTTTTAGCTTTGCTGTAGTGAGGTTATTTATATCCTGTATGTTTTGGGGTGTAGTTAACCTCCTCAGGTGGCAATTTTTCTTTTCAGTATCTTCTGTAGGGCTGAGTTTGCACATAGATATTGTTTGAATTTGGTTCTGTTATGGAATATCTTGTTTTCTCTATCTATTGTGAGTGAAAGTTTTGCTGGGTATAGTAGTCTGGACTGGCATCTATGGTCTCTTAGGGTTTGCAAGATGTCTGCTCAGGCCCTTCTGGCTTTTATGGTCTCTGCTTAGAAGTCAGGTGTGTTTCTAATAGGTTTGCCATTATATGTTACTTGGTCTTTTTCCCTTGCAATTTTTTTACTATGACTTGTAGTTGTGATTAAAGTTTATCCTATACCATGGTCTGAATGCTTGTGTCCACCTCAAAATTTCTCCATTGAAATCCTAATACCATAATGATGATATTTGCAGATGGGACCTTGTGGAATCAGAGTTCCAGAGCCTGTCCTGCAGAGTCTTGTACAAAGGAGTGGTGTCTTCATAAAATAGCTAAAGAGAAAGTGTGTATAGTTCAGTGGGGAAATGCCTATCTGGCCTGTGGGAGGCCATCTGAAGCACAGAGAAAGAGAAAAAGAGATAGTGAGAAAGAGAGATACTGAGAGAGAAAGAGGCAGAGAGAGAGAGACACAGAGTATTAGAGATTGAGAAGCAAGTGGGAAGGGAGAGAGAAAGGAAGAGGGAAGAGTGAGAAGGGAAGGAGGGAAGAAGAAGAAAGGAAAGGGGAGCAAAAGCAAAGGGGAAGGAAAGAAGGAAGAAAGGGAAAGGAGAGGGAGAGAAGAAAGAAAAGGAAGAAAACAGGAAGAAGGAAGGAAAAGGAGGACAACGAACAGAGAGATGAAGAGGAAAAAGGAAGGAGAAGAGATGAAAAGGAAAAAGAGAAAAGAGAGCGGGCAGGCAGGAAGGACAAGGAGAAAGAAAAAAATGTAGAAGAGGGAATGGAAAGTGGAGCAGGAAGGAAGGGAGGGAGAGAGAAATAGAGGGAAAGAGAAAAGGAAAGAGGAAGGAATTAAAAATGATGAGAGAAAAAGGGGAAGACAGGGAATAAGAGAGAGTTGGAAGAAAAGAGGGGAAGTAAGATGGCAGGGAGAGTGAGAGGAAAGAAAGAACAGAAAATAAGGAAGAGAGGGATAGAGGAAGGGGATGAAAAGAAAGGAAGAAGGAAAGAAGGAGAGGAAACTAAAGGAAGGGGTGGAAGAAGAATGAGAAGAAGAAAACACAAAGGAAGAAGAATAAAAAGGGAAAGATGAAAAGAAAAAAAATAAAAAAGAGAAGAGAGATAAGTAAAAAAGGGAGAAAGGAAGAAAGAAAATAGAAAGGTTGGTTAGAGAGTGAGAGAGGGAAAGAAAAGTCATAGGAAGAAGGAAGGAAAGAGAAGAATAGCAAAAAGAGGGAGAAGAAAAAAGAAAAAATGAAGAAGGAAGGAAGAGAGATGGAAGGGAGGGAGAGGTAAAAGAAGAGAAGGAAGGAAGGAGAGGGAATACCAGGAGGAGAGACGAAAGAGAGTGGGATAGAGGGAGAAGAGAAGGAAGAGAGAGAGAAAGAAAGAAAGAAAGAAAGAAAGAAAGAAAGAAAGAAAGAAAGAAAGAAAAGAAAGAAGGAAGGAAGGAAAAGGAAGCAGGAAGGGAGGTAGAAAAGAAAGAGAGAGAGAAAGGAAGGAAGGAAGAAGGAAAGAAAGCAAGGAAGGAAAGAAGAAAGGCATATGGAGAAAGAAGAAGAGGGGAAAGAGAAGGGAGAGGAAAGGAGGAAGAAAAATAAGGAAGGCAGAGACGTAAGGGAAGAGAGAAAAAGAAAAGGAGGAAGGAATAATAAAGGGAAAGGTGGAAGGAGGAATACAGAAGAAAGGCAGGAAGAGGAAAGATAAGTAATATAGGTGAAAAGAAGGAAGGGAGAAAAATAAAAGGCAGAGGGAGGAAAGGGAGTTAGAAAGGTAGGAAGGAAGGAAAGAGGAAAAGAAAGAGATGGAAGAGGAGAGAAAGAATTAAAGAAAGAGAAAGAAAGAAATTAATGAGGTTGTAAAATAGAGAAGAGGGAAGGGGTGAAAGTGATGATGGAAGGAAGGAAGGAAATAAAAAAGGGGGAGAAGAAAGATAAAAAGAAGAAAAGTTGGAGATGGAGGGAAGAAGGAAGGAAAGAAGAAAGGAAAAGGGGAAGGAGAGGGAAGGAACGGAAAGAAAAGGATGAAAGGAAGAAGAATAAGTGACAGGGAGGAGAGAGAAATGAAAGAGAGAGGGAGGGAGAGAGAAAGAATGGAAAAAAAGGAAGAAGGGAAGAAGAGAGGAAGATTAAAAAGAAAAGAGGAGAGGAGTGAGAAAAGAAGAAAGGAAGGAAGAATAAAGGAAAGGGAGGGGGAGAATACAGCTGAGTAGGGGTAGAGAGGGAAGGAGAAAAATAAAGAAGGAAGGGATGAGGAAAGACAGAAGGGAGCAAGGAAGGAAGAAGAGTAAAAGAGAGAGCACTTAGAAAAGGCCTAACTCGTTGTCTCTGAGCTTGTTGAATCTGCCTTCTTCCAGTTCAAACTCACTGTCCCTCGTGGATTTCCACTGCAGTTAGGGCATCTTTCAACTCCTGGATTTCTCCCAAGTTCTTTCCATGATTTACATCCTGTCTACAATCTCTATTTGGCAAGTCAGTGATGACATATGTTTTCATTTGTTTGTTTGTTTCTATGGAGAGAGAGAGAGAGAGAGAGAGAGAGAGAGAGAGACAGACTCATACGACCCAGACTAGCCTCAAACTTCTTACCTGGGAATGACCTTAAACTTCTGCTCCTTCTGTCCCCATCTCCACAGAGCTGAGATAACAGGTACAGGTCACTATACCCAAGCAGCCTACAATCTAAGCTATAACCCAGGTGCTCCTTTAATACTTTTAAAAAATATTTTTACGTGTATGGATGTTTGCATCTGTGGGCACGTGCACGCGAGCGCGCGTGTGTGTGTGTGCGTGTGTGTGTGTGTGTGTGTGCGCGCGCGCGTACATACACACACATGCATGCTATTTTGTGCACATGTCTGTGAAGGCCAGAAAAGGCTTCAAACACCCTGCAACTGGCTAGCTGCCACACGTGGGTGCTCAGAACCAAACCCAGGTCCTTTGCAGAGGGCAGCCAGTGCTCCTAACTTCTGAGCTACCTCCCAGCTTTCCCTTTGATTCTTTATACTGGACATCCTGCAGTTCTTTGGTTCCTAATCTTGAGTCTTTGTCTGCCAAGGCCAGTACCTGGGGACCCACTGGCATGCTTCCTCTCACTGCTCACTAGTCCGTGTGTGGCTATACTTTCTTACTTTTTTATGTGTTTCATTTAACTTCGGATGGAAGATGAGCATTTCATATGAACATTACAGTAAATCCGGTTCTGATCTGCCTCTCCTGGGGACTGTTGCTGAATTTATTTGTGACTTGCTTAGATGGATGCTGTGGTTTTTCTTGCTTTTCTTTGCTTTGTTTTGTTTGAGACAGGTCTCAGTCTTAGCCCAGGCTGACCTTGAACTGACAATTCTCCTGCCTCCGCACCCCAAGTGCTATGTTTGGAGGTGAGTATCATCACGTTCAGGGAGGTAGACAAATTATTTGGTGTCTACTTCCTCTCCAGTCTACTTCCTCTGGAGAGTTGGCCAACATGGCTCCAAGATTTGGATCCTGGTGCCACAAGCTCCCTGCTTTCTCTGTGGTGAGGTGGACACTCACAGTTCTGTAACCTGCAGCTATGGTGCATTTGTTTGTTTGTTTGTTTGTTTTTACTTCCTGCTCGTGAAGGGCTTTGGGGCTCTGACACATGCCTAGCACCCAGCACTGGGTTTGTCCTGCGTGAGAACTTTTGGATGCCCGCTCAGCTTTCCAGGTCCCCAGGACTCTGTGGGGCCTCATGATCCCCCTAAGGCCATCTCACCTCCCCCGTCTCCCTCTCAAAGTTGTGTCTGGTTGCTGCTTTCCCGAGTCAGAATCTCACAACCTTAGGCCACTGAGATATCAGCCTTCCTTAATTGTTTGCTACAGAGATGTCAATTGCTTTTGACAGTGTCCCTGGACATGGTGTTTGGATGAGCCAAATTAGATCAGCTTCTCCCGCCTCCACAGCAGCGACAAGACTTACAGCTCTTGGTTACCATGAGGCACAGTTCCTGGAGAGGTAGGCGGGGACAGCTCCATGTGGAAATGGCACAGACCCTGCCTTGTCAGCCAAAGCCCGGAGGCTTTTATTGAACCTCTGTCTTTCAATTTGTTACGTGCTTTGGTGGCTTTCTAGAGTTCTGACAATTTGGTCCAGTTTTATCATGACAAGTGTTGCCAAGGCCTGCCCTCCACCTAGCTGTTCATTAAACCTTAGCTTCCATTATTGCCGTGTAATCTCTTCATATCAAAGGGCTAGAAGACAAGGGAGGAGCCTCCTTGCTGAGAGAAATCCGTGTGCCACCAGGGAGGGATGAGTTCCAGCTGAATGTGGCAGCAGAAGGCAGTGACTCACACCTGGGCTCGTTTATAGGTACATCTTAGGGGACCTTTACTCCATGCAGCTGTCACAAGCAAATGTCAAAAGCCTTAGCTAAGCAGTGTTTGGAGAAGGGATGGGGGTCTGAGCCACCTTCCCGACAAGCAGCCTGGACCATTCTAGTTACAACATAAGAAGTAGAACGTTCTAGGGAAGGTGTCGGAGCAGGTGGCTCAGATGAGCATCGGGGGCTGTCGGGGCGTCCTGCAAATGTCCCTCCACCCGTGAGTTCCTGTAGGGAAAAGGCTCGTAGATGCCAGGGAGTGACTTTGGGATCAGTGAAGTCAGGTGACTCTGGCAGAACTGTAGCCTCCACTGTTTGAAAAGGTCATGCATTTTCCAGCAAGCCTCACTCCTGGTACTGTCTTCTGAAGACAACATTCTGGCTGAAGCAAGACTCCCATCCTGGGGCATCCATGGCCCATGACAGATCCGTGTGGCCTTCAAAAGGCTTAAATCTCACCTCCGGGACAGGGCAGCCCTGAGAGGCCACATAGCCCCAAAGTTTCTTGGGATTGCTTATATTTGTTGGAACTGCACGGAGGAGCCCCTCCAAGTCCTGTGACCCCCTACAGAGGTGTTGGAATGGACAGTGTCCCTCAGACAATTTTTCATATAGAGCTCTCCACCGAGAGTGTGCTGGCAAGGGAGCCCAAACCTGCAGCAAGCGCGGTCTCGCTCATTTGATGTAATCACACAAATTAAGTCCAACAATTACCTCGAATCAATCCTCCTTCTCTATTCTCCTAGCAGCTGGCTGGGAGAGAAGGGTGGTACAAAACAAAACCAAAAAGCAACCGACAGATGTTAAAGTTGAGGGTTACTGTTTTATGAATGGATAATTAAACCCTTTACGACGACGATATCTACAATGATGAAAAATGTTGCTTGCCCAAGATTGCGACCTCTGGGTTGTGACAATAATTCCTGACAGTTGTATAGAACTTACAAGGACTGTGCTGAACGCAGCCGCCAATGGTGGGTGGGGATGGCAGGTCTCCAGCATCAGTCTAGGCCTGGTTTCCCGCTTGGGGGAACAAGGATGTATTTCCTGAGGGAATGAGTATGTTAGAGAACATGATCCACTCTGACTCGCTGATGGCCGGCCTGAACTGCACAGTGGTTGGGAGCAACATTGGCCTGCGAGCTGTACTGTGTGAGCCAAGCCGCCCCAGAGAGGCAGGGCAAGTGGCAAGTGAAGCGTTTGTTCCAGAAACTTAACCTTACACACAGCCACAGGGGCTGGCCCCAGGCTCTGCAAGTGTCTTCCCCTCTTAGGCTGGAGCTCTAAGAGCACAAGGCCTGAGCGTGAGAAAGGAGGACATGTGTAAAGTGGAGCAGTCAAGACAGAGTCACATCCACGGTGGTGTGCGCACCCTCCTGCCCCCCCCCCCCGCAAGACAGGCAAGCTTAGATCCGATGTTCCCTGTCAGTTGGGTGGTGTGGCCATCCAGTAGAATCCTGGGACTGTTGCCACAAGGTTAAACCCAGCACCTTCCTTAGGGTGCAAATGGAGGAGCCAAGCAAAATAACTGGCTGAGCTCTTTCGGTATCCTACTCGGGAAGCCATTCAGCTCACAGCTGTCACCTACAGGGTGGGTGGGTGGGGGAGTGGTTCTGACAGGATGAGGCTCCCTTCACCATCCAGATCACTACCTACACCGTGTGCACTCTTGACTAGATACACCAAGGAGTGGGAATTCTGCGTCAACCGAGCCGAGGTGATAGAACCCCCGAGGCCACCTCTTGTCAATTTGGCACCCATATTCAATTATAAGATATACCACACATACGCACACACGTTCACACAGCTAAGATTCTCCCTAACACATCTGTCCACATTATACAACTGCTCCACTCACAGTCGAAAGCACGCTGATCCTTCCCCCAGAAGAGCATGAAATCCCAAGGCTTTGCCTCTAGATCCTTCCCTCTCTCCTTCACACTCCACCCTTTTTAGGTCTTTTAGCTTCAATACTGAGACAGGAAGTTAACAGCTATGATGACATCTCCCGCTGTGTGGGAGAGAGATGGGAGACGGAGGAAAACACAGGCTTTTCATACCCGTATGTGTCTCCACACCAACAGCTTCCTAATCATCAGTCCTCATTTCCAAGACCGGTTGCATAGCCATGACCGGTTTTTTGGTTTTGCTTTTAGACTTCTTTACCCGTTTTGTTTTGTGTGTGTCAGTGCTTTGCCTGCATGTATGTCTGTGAGCCATGTGTGCTCAGTGCCAGAAGAGGTCAAAAAAGAGCATTGGATCCTCTGGAACTGGAGTTACAGAAAAGCTGTGAGCCACCATATGGGTAGTGGGAACCAAACCCAGATTCTGCAAGAGGAGCCAAGAGCTTTTAACCGCTGCGATATCTCTCCAGCGTTGACTGGCTTTGATAGCTATATTCTTCTGGTATCCATTTTACATCCTCTCAGCTTGAGTGACATTCCTATTAGCCCTGGCTCCCTCTTTGCTCTCGGGAGTAGCTCCAGCATTGACTCATGAAGAGCTTGTTTGTTTCTTTTAGGCAGCGATCAGGATGAGACCTGGGGTCTCATGTAGCCTACCACCGGAACTGTATTCCCAACCCTGCTCTTGTTCTTAATTGAGAAGAGGAAGTGTGGCTGGTTTTCATCACAGGACGTGGAGTAACAAACAACCTCTAGACAGCTCTGCATCTACATGGTCGCAACTCAGATCCTCCAGCTCAGGATGGCCCCGGGATCACCCATCTCAGCTAACAAAGAAGCCTACTGGGTTGTTGATCCAGCTGTCAGATGACAGTCTGAGTCGGTGGCTGTCACCCTGTGAAGGCAACACTGGCACTCAGAGGCCACGTGGAGACTCAGGTCCATGGAAGCATTGTAGGGAGGGAAGGCAATGGCAGAGCAATTCGTAGCTCTACCGGTCAGCACAGGGCCCCCTTGTCAGACCAGTAGACTCAACAGCCTCCAGCACTGGACTGATCCGCTAGAGAGTTCTCCCCACGGGGACTCAGCGTGGGTCTCTGCTATTGACGTGTTGGCCACTGATTCATGGCCCTCCGTGAAGGCATAAATGTTGACCTGTCTGTGTCACCCACCATTTCCAAAGGGTTACTTTGTTCATGAGACTGTGTGACAAAGACAAGAGAAAGAGGTTCTGGGAGCCACACCCATCAGCCTGTCCACCTGGTTGACTGCGTCTTCATCTACTGAGCTCACCCTTTGTTGATTGTGAGTGAAGTTCTGAGACACACACATCAGTATGCTGTGCATTTTGGAGGTGTCAGTCTACCTATTTGTCCCTCTGATGCTATCACTAGGTTTGTTTGTTTTTTTTTTAATTTTAATCTTAATAGTTTCCTGGTTACTATCCTACTTATTGGTCATAGCCATTGAGGCAGCAGTGACCTACAGTCATGGCCATCCCTCCCTCTAGATGAAATGAATAACCCACTCCCTGACCCGTTAGGCCCCTTGCCATGGCCTCGAAGTCCATCCCTGCTGCTCATTCTTGGGTGGAACCTTTATATTATGCATAACTGTCTGAAAAGGAGGTTAAAAATTGTTCTTTCTTGGTGAGTTGATTGCAGGGAACCTCCCCATGAAGCCACGATTACAGGCAGATGGAGAGAAAGTGGCGCATTAAGGAACTGGGGCTCTATCTGGGTCACCTCCTTCTCAAACAATTCACTCCTGCCAGACCTGTTAGGGCTGAGATTTCGTACACAGCTTCATGTGGGGATGGATTGCTGCCAAGCACGCCCAGATGGAAGGCCAGACACACAGACCAGGCTACCCCAGTCCATGAAGTGAGTATCTCAGGTCATATGGTAGCTTGGGTCCTGCGGTCAGGAGTTTAAGCTTCTTGGAAGCATAATACCCAAACAAAAGTGATGATCTTCTCCAGAAGAGCCAGTGGTCTGCTGGGTGAACTTCCCAGCATCTTCCTGAGGTTGTTCATGCCAAACAAAGCACCCTGAAATCTGCTGGGTCAAAGCAGCTGGGCAGTGCACACCTGCCGCAGAGAACTCCCTGGTTCCAGGGCCCACTCAACTAAATTTTCAAGCAGATCACAGTGAATGGGTTTAAGTGGTACTGATGAACAGCAGGAGGAGGAAGCTCTAACTTTAGCCCTTCCTGCCATCCTTCCTTCCTTCTTCCACTCCTCCTCTTCTTCCTTTCTTTCCCTTTCATTTCTTCCTCACTGCCTACCCCAACTCTCTCTCACTTTGCCTCTCTCTACCCCTTTCCCTCTCCAGCTCTGGAATTGAACCTATGTTATCCATACATACCAATAAACATTCAGTAATATAGATTTCCAGATGTTTTAATTTTCTTCTTTATTTGGAGACGGAGTCTCTCTAAGTTTCTTAAGGTGGTCTTGAACTTGCTCCATAACCTAGGCAAGCCCAGGACTTGGCAACACACTTGATTTCAGCTTCCTGGGTAGCTGGTAGGACAGGCCCATGACACTAGCATATGTTCCCTCCATATGAGGTCCTACACGGGGCTCTTTGTCTTTTGCCCTGGAGAGAATATTCCAACATGTTTCCAAACTCCCAGGACGGCTCAGGTTTTCACTGAGGCAGAAAGGAGAATTTATTTCCTACTCTCCAGCCTGCAAGTCTCAGCAACGTGTCCTGCTCCCAGATGCAGCCAGCTAAGGAACTGCAATGTGACAAAGCAGCAGGATGCACTGTGTAAGTGAGCGACAATCAAAGACCTGGGGAGCAGATTACAGCACGGTGCTGGGAGAAAAGACACAGCCACCTCACTGCACCCCGAAGTCCAGCAGGGATGATGGGCCTCCGGCTTTGCCAATACAGTTGGGAAGTGAACTCACTCTGATGGCCTCTACTAACAGACAAAAAGGGAAAAGCTCTCACCACAGCAAGGCTGTATGCTGGGGGATTTCAGTGTGGATGAGTTCTGACAATGGACTCACATCAGGAACAGCAGCCGCACACTTGGTTTTTTTAAATAATTCATTGTTATTCCCCAAGATCTATCTGTTTTCTTCTTGGGCCAAATAGGTGATTGGACAAAAGTAGACTATCCTGGTAATCACAACTGTTATACCTTCCAAGCCCTTGGTGCTAGGCATTTTATGTTTCTATTGAAACCCCCCTGGGGCCACGTAACTTATCAAGAAAAGAGGGGCTGGCTAGAGAGTTTAGTTGGCAAAGGGCTTGTTGTATAAACACAAAGAAAGACTTGAGTTCAACCCCTAGGACACAAAAAGCCATGCATGGTAATGCATGCAAGCAGGGCTGGGGATGTAGAAACAGGCTGGTCTCTTAAGGTGCAGGGGCCAGCCAGTCTATCCCATCTAATCAACACTATGTCTGAGCAAGAGATCCTCTCAAAATACAAATTAGACGGCTCTTCAAGCACACATACATGCGTGAACCTGCGCGCGCGCGCGCACACACACACACACACACACACACACACGCCGTAGGTCTGTTTAACTCACAGTTTTAGGTGGAGCTCCTGTGGTTCCATCTGTTCAGCTGTGATCACTTTACAAAATGGTGGGAGGCGCCACAGCACCGAGAGAGGGAACTACTCGAGTCATCACCAGCTCTGCAATGCCACATTAAGAACAAAGCTGCCAACACAGGACTGTTAGGGAGGACAAGCCTCATCCATCCCGTTTGTAAAAGGCACAAATCTCCAGCAGCACATTCTTGCTTCTGCTATACAATCCTCATGGACACAGACAATTCTAGTAACTTCTGCGGTTATCTCCATCCCATGAGGCCTGTGTTCTGCAGATACTGAATTCAAAATTCTAATGGTGAAGTCATGGGTTGAGAAGAGAATCCCAGGTGCAGTCGGGGAACCACTGGGACCTTTAGGAGACAATCTCATTGATAACTGAAGCTTGGCAAAGTGACGTCTTGACTGCACCGGGCAGTTGCTAGGGGAAGGGGCATGAGAGGGGCGACGGTTGCTCCACAAGGGGTTGTTCAGGGGGCAGAGCATACATACCATGAGTTGACCAAGATGGAACTTCACTGAACTCTGTTTATCAATAACCTGCTGGAAGGGAAACAGCCTGAAAACTGTTTCTTAACGTAGCAATGAAAGACTAAGAACATCAGGAGGCAAAACCAAACCTCCGTAATGGATAATCAAGGACACATGGGTACGTCGGTGGGAGCCACGTGCTACCACATTGCCCAACCAGGTGGTCTTGGATGTGGGTGCTTCCTTCTTTGAGTCCCAGTTTCATCATCTGTAACACTGGAAGCCATAGGTCGCTAACCGAACGACATTACACTTTATGTGAGGGTGTGGCATTCTCTCTCTCTTTCTGGTTTTTCAATACGGGGTTTCTCTGCGTAGCCTTAGCTGCCCTGGAACTCACTCTGTAAACCAGACTAGCCTTGAGCTCTGCCTGCCTCTGCTTCCTTAAGTGCTGGCAT
Source organism: Meriones unguiculatus (assembly GCF_030254825.1). NCBI lineage: Eukaryota > Metazoa > Chordata > Mammalia > Rodentia > Muridae > Meriones > Meriones unguiculatus. The sequence goes on along the minus strand of NC_083355.1, from coordinate 113,979,933 downwards.
TAAAGGCTGCGGGTGTGCCATTTTAAAAAGTGCTGGCCCTGACCCATGGCCTCACTCTGGGGTCTTCCACATGTTATAAACATTGGGGATAGGATCTTCTCTGCTGACCCATGCCTTGTGGACTATTCACCAACCCAGTAGGTACCACCTGTCCAGCCTTGACAATGAAGAATGTCACCAAACATTGTTAATTATCTTCTTGGTTGAGATGCATTAACTAGCCATCAGCCTCTCCATATTTATGATTAAGCACATGGGCCTGAGGGGCTGATATTTCTTTAAAACTTCATGCTTCAGTCTTGCATTCTGCCTGATGCAGAAAAACACCTGCTAGACCCGAACCATGATATTCTGGATATTTTGTTTTGTTTTGTTTGTTTGTTTGTTTCTTTTTTTTTTTTTTTTTGAGACAGGATTTTACTATGTTGCCCAGCCTGACCTGGAACTCAGCATGTAGACCCAGCTGGTCTCAGACTCACAGATATCGGCCTCCTGTTTCCCCAGGCTGGGCTTAAAGGGGTGCACCACCACATCTGACTACACACTTTCCCTCCTGACCTTTTTGTTCTATCTGAAAGTTATTTCTCTTCATACTTGTCATCTTCTCAGTTAAAATTCAGAGTGATATTATTAAGTGGTCTTAATATAAATCAATAGAATTAAATGCGTAAATTAATCCAGGGGTTAATTAGAAACTTTCTACAGGAGTAGAAATTTAAATTTTAGATTAAAATTTAAAATACTCAAATCTTTGAGGTTTTTGTTGTTGTTGTTGCTGGTGGGGTTTTTTGTTGTTTTCAAGACAGAGTTTTTCTGTGTAGCCCTGCCTGTGCTGGAACTTACTCTGTAGACCAGACTGGCCTTGAACTCACAGAGATCAGCTTGTCTCTGCCTCCCAAGGGCTGGGAGGCCTGCTGTCATTGGTTTTATCAAAGGATATATCCCCCAATTTACTGACTTCTTGAGCCAGTCCTAGGTTGATGTTGTTTTATTGTTGTGGTTGTTGTTTTTATTTGTGGTGGTTTGTCTGTTTATTTTTAGCTTTGTTGTTGCTTTGCTTTTTGTTTGTTTTCTTTTTATATGATTATTGTTATTTTTTAATTTAGGAAGAGGAAACATGTGGAGATCGGAAGATAACATGTATGTGTTGGTTCTGTCCCATGGCCATTCCCAGGTGGATCCTGGGCATCAAATTCGGGTCATCAGACCTGGTGACAAGGGCCTTTATCTGCTGAGCCCTCTTGTCAGCCCTTGTTTTGTTGCTGTTGTTTTGAGACAGGGTCTCATGTAACCCAGGCAGGCCTCAACTCACTGAACTTGAACTCCTGATTCTCCTTCCCAGTGCTGGGATTACAGGTGCACATCACCAGTTTATACAGGCTTGGGGGTGAACCCCAGGTCTTGGTTCATGCTGGGAAAGCTTTCCACCATGTAAGCCTGCCCAGCCCTCTCCTGGCTTGTTTCTTCCAGCTGTCTTTGAAGGTTTGGGGCTTGGGGAAGACTGCTATTAAATCTTGGTGATAGGCAGGAGTCTTGCTTTCTCTTCCTTTCGGATCTATTGGTTTTACTGTATGTGCATGGATGTTTTGCCTGCATGTGTGTCTGGGAACCACATAGATTCTGGATTGCATTTTCTCATCTTGTGACGGCTGGATATACTGGAACAGCGGTATGCTGAGGACCTTACTGTGTTCTTTCACACAAGAGGAGGCAGCATGGAGTGACCCAAACCACAGAGCCACCTCCAAATCCGGACCCATCATTCACTGTCAAGCCCCAGCTTTACATTCCACAGGTCATACTGATCAGTGAGATGACCAATATTAATTTCAGAGAAGCTGTTTATGACATTAAGGGGCTGTGTACTTTCTACTTGTTTCTAGCTCATTGAGACCTTTTTTTTTTTTCTCCTTTTCACAAATTCCTGGGTTACTATTTAGTTACCTTGTATATTTTCATTTTTGCCAAGTGCATGGTGAAGCAAAATGAAGAGCCAAAACACCCTCTGTGAGCTGGGCAAGCGTCTTCCCCCACAGCTGATGTGGGCCTGTGCTGACGTGGGTCTTTGCTGGTGTGACAGAGACTTTCCTCAGTGGTGTAAGACAGTGAATAAACCAAGCATAGCACCATGCTTTGGCTTTATAGACATCCCAGGAATGGAGCGCAGCTCCTAATCCAAACGGTCCAGTAAGCAGCTCCGGGCTGGGGACCCAGACTGGCTCCTGACCACAAAGGATACTCCCACAATTCTCACCATTCTTTTGACTCCCTTTCTGCAATGTCCATCTACCTGCCCAGGTATGATGGGGCTCTACATAGCTAGAACAAGCACCTGGGATAATGAAATCATGAAGAGCAAGGTTTACTTTTGGCTCCCCATGTTTTAGAAGGTAGCTGGCTCTGACGCTTTGGGCTTGTGGTAGTACATCCTGGAGGAAGCTGGTTGCAAGGCAAACCCGCCTATTTCATAGGTAGAAAGCAAAACAGAGAATAAAAGAAAGAGGTGGAGGGCCAAAATCTCTCTCCAGGGTACAACCTCAACGACCCAAAGACCTCCCTCCCACTTGGCCTCACTTCTTAATAGCTCCACCCCCTAGCCCAGGGGTCCAGCAGGGTCCAGCCTCTAGCCCAAAGGCCTCCAGGACCTAACTAGCCATGGGAGATGTTCCCACTGTTGACTCTACCGCTCAGGGTGCATCTCACATTCCTCCTAATCCAGACCCCCCCCTCCCAGCCTCTGGGCATCCCAAACCCTAGGGCCTCTCAGGCCAATGAGCCTTCCATCTATCATTTGGATAGAATTGATTTTTCAGGAAATGCTTTTGATCATGGATCTGCTTCTTCACCACCCATTCTCTGGACCAGTGCTCATCACCTAGACATTTCTCATTCCTTCAAACTGTTGGGTGCTGGAATTCCTGGGTCAGGTAACCTCATTCACTGACTTTGTTGAAGAATTTGGTGGGTTAATATTTTAATAGAAAATTTATTTCCCATGTTGATGCTTTTGTGTTTCCTAACTCCACATGGCCTTGGAGTTTTATGTTTCCTAACTCCACATAGCCACTCTCTATAGCTTTTAGAACAGAGTCCATGTATAAGATCTTATGTCCCCTCCAGTCCCCCCTGTGTACTCTGCTTCATTTGTGCTCAGAGGGAGATGGGCCATGGCAGAAACACAAGACAAGCTAGAAGGAAGATGGTCCTTGGCCTCTAAGGGGCAGAGAATGAAGCCAAAAAATTGAGAGGAGTTAGGAGAGTGGACAGTGGGGCAGGTGATCCCCCAGAGATAGCAGGTTCTGGGCCTGGGCAGCTGGGCAGCTGGGCAGGAAGGGCAGGTCATGGAAAAGACTCGGATGGTTATCAGAACAAGGGTCACTTGCTGGGCCAGCAGGAATGAGGCTCCCAAGGCCACAGGTTAGGAGCTCCAGAGTGGGGCCTTTAGAGGGGCACACACACTGATTTGATGCATGGCTCCTGGTGTCCTGGGATTAGAGGAGAAGCAGGTGCTGCCTGTTACCTGCTACACACTACATATGGTACTACATACAGAGACTAAGGAGTGTGAAAGGAGCCTACACACATAACATGGTCCAAGTTGCCCCTGCTGGGTAACCCTCCACCTATGTTCTCTTTCACCTTAGCAACCACCCTCTAATAACCCTGGAGAGTCCACGGAGGGTTCCACCCAGTTCTGGGCCCAAACTTGGTATATGGGAAGAGCTGGCTGCTCATGTGTGACTCTCTTGGGTCCATGTCTCTGTTCCTCTCATGTTCCAGATCCTCCCACACCTCCCATGGGCAGCCACACTTAGGGTGCTATATAAAGACAAGGTTCCCCATGCCCTGATAGTGTTCTCTGGACCCCTGTGGTCAAGAAATTCTCAGGTTCTCTGCCCCACCCCCAATAACCTGTGGCACCAGGCCACACTGAAAGGGTTGGAGCTGGGCCAAAGCAGAGCCCCCAATACCCCCAATACCCTTGGCCTATGTTTAGGGCCATCGCTGGGAGGGGCTGGTGTTACTGCCGAATAATAAATAAATAGTAAACACAAGTAAAGCCCTTTTCCCTTTATTTCTTCAATTAACAAGTTGTTCTCTTTTTTTGCTTTGCGTCTGGACTTGACTGCCAACAACGGGGGAGGCTTGAAAGAGTGTCATGATGGACATTTCATTAACATTTTGGTTACAGAATTATCGCCACTGTTAATTTGGTACCGAATTAGTAAAAATGTCCCAGACAGCTGTCTTTCAGCTTCTCCACCCGCTGTATAAGCTGCACTGCACCACGCGCACAAGAGGTGGGCATGGGCAGTTAGAGAACTAACTCTCTCAGCAGATAAGATTAGGTCGTAAGATGGACGGTTTCTGAAGACCTTGATGAGGCTGCGAATGCTGCTCCTCTTGTGTGGCGGGTGGATGTTGTTGAATTTTGGCAGGGCGGTCTCATCGACGCAGGTTTCTTGATCTTTTGTCACGTTGGCAGGTGAGATGGTGGGTGGCACTCGGAAGGAGGTGCTCAGCATCCTCCGGCTGGCTCCCACGCTGGTCTGTTCTTGTTTTTACCTGTGCTTGGCTTCCTGGGGACACTTCCTGGGGACGTCTGTGCCCTCCCCAGACTATGCCCCTCAGCCTGCACATCCCACAGCTCCAAGAAAGCTCATTGCCTTAAGCTCTGCAGGTGACTGCAAATGTTCCCTGACTGGATGAATGGTGGGTGATGAATATTTTGGACAGGATGAGGAGTTGCTAGGAGAACAACCCTTTGCCATAGGACGCAAGGCTGCTCTCCACAACATGGAGACCAAAAAGAAAAAAATGGAGTAGAGTAAAAAGCTGTTTTTGTCCAATTGCAGAATTCCAAATTGGGGAAACTGAGGAACAGTTTAGCAGACTTGGTCAAGGTCTCAGGCTGAGAGAGGCCAGGCGGGTACCAGACACCGCCTAGCACTTGCGAAGAAATTTTTTTTTTTATCTTTTTTATATTTTTATTTCTTAAAACGAACTCAAAATGAGATGGGATGATGACCTGATGGTGATGGTTGGCCTCAGGATGGGGGTGATCAGAGGCAGGTCAGGGGACCTGGAGGGAGGGAGGGAGGGAGGGAGTCAGGGGAAGAGGAGGGGGGATAGGCAGCAGGGATGGTGGGAGGGGGATTCTGGGAGTTGGGATGCAACCCTCATCGGGAATGAGGGTGGGCAAAATGGGGAGGGACTTCAAGGTGGAGCTGGGAGGGGCTTGAGCTGAAGATGATGGATGACCAATGGCTGGGGAGAGATATTTTGAGTCAGGGCTTTGGGTGAAATGAACCTGGGGTAGAGGTTGGAGGGGCGACAGGGTCGAAAATGTGTGACAACGGTGGCGCATGTGAACAATGGGTGATGACCATGAAGTGGTGAGTGTGTGCTGTGATAATGGTGACAATGACTTGTAAGCAAGTACTCAGAGCAAGGTAACACGGCTCACACTTAAAGCTTAGAGCATAGGTTCCTACCCAAACAACCTATGAAGCAAAATATTCCTAACTGGGACTGTGCAGCAGCCAGACCCCAAACAAAAGCTGGGAAGCTACACAGGGCTCTTTCCCATTTCTTCCTACTTTCTTTTTTCTTTTGTTTTGCAAAAAAAGATAGAGGCTCTTTTATATTTTAAATAAAAAAATCAAATTCCTAAGTAAGAAGCTGGCTAGGTCTTTTGGGATCTGAGGGTCCTAACCTCAGCCACACGAAGGTACATCCATGGCTGTGGACAGGTGCTTGTCCCACTTCTGTCACAGGACTAGAAAACACCGCACAAGCGGCAGCTTCCACTAAAGCCTGTGAAGACCTCGGTGAGGGCTATGTTGCTCACTCAGATTTTGCCAGGGGGCACTTGTGGTTCAAGGTACACTTAAGTCTGAAAGCACATCTCTAGTCTACAGGGTGAGGGGCAGGCATGGGGTGGAGTGTGGGGGCGGGAGTGTGGGGGGGGTATGGGGCCAGGGGAGGGCTGGGGCAGGGGGTGGGCTGCTCAAGAGGCAACTCCAAATGGCTCATTTTGACCTAACAAGGGTCAATTTTTCCCAAACTGGACGTGAGCCAGAAGGCTCCCCATTTTGAGAAAACGCTATTGGGATCGACCTTACTATCAAGTGTACAGCCAGGATAGGCCAAAACCTTTCGGATCCCAGGATGAGACCAAGTCTCCATCAGATCCTACTCTTGGAGTCAGGAAGTGTTTTGGTATACATCCCTCGTTCCTAATTCTGAATTTGGGAGCTAGAGAGGACCTTGGTGTTTGGGTGTTTGCAACCCCTCCCTCAAGAGAGGGGTGGGGAGGTGGCCCAGGGTTGGGAATTGGGGTCTCGCCAAGGGTCACACAGCGAGTGAGTGGCAGGGCTGGGACGAAGGTCCCCACCTCTCTGCCAGCAGCCAACCTGGGGGCTCTCTCTGCCTGACACACAGCCACTACACACTGCAAAGTCACAAGTAACTGCAAAGATCTAAGGGTTGCGTTGCGGTGTGAGACTGGATGTGAGTGTGAGTCGAAGTGGCGTGTGAGAATTAACGAACGAAAGAGTTTAGCCCTTTTCACAGTGAGTGGTCAAGCACAGCAATCTTATGGTTTCACGAGGCCTGGGTGGCTGACACCCCCCTGGGGGAGGGGCCTCAGCACCAAGGCCTGGTTCTGTTGCCTTGTTTTTTTTTGGTCTTTTTGATATTTTATATTTGATATCTGATAAGAGTTTAGAATAACATACTTATATTCTTAACTCATTTAGAGATGAAATTCTTATTATTATTCGTTATCATGCATTAATAGGGAGAAACGGGGTTCTTAAGATAGCATGGCAGCGTGGCACACAGCGACACAAGGGAAGCATATGGAAGCATAGCGTTCACTAGACTCCACACAAAAAGAGCGCAAACTGCATCACAAGAGAAGCACAGACCGCATAGAGTGAGCTCTGCGGAACCCCGATAGGATAGAGGGGCCTGGGGGCATGCTGCTGCTTAGATCTCCTCCTCGCCAGCCTCCTTGTTGAAGGTGGTCATGTCGATCTTCTCCGGGAAGATGATATTGACCGCCAGCTCCTCACCGCTGTTGTACTGCAGCAGCAGGTTCTTCTTCTTGCGGAGCATGTGGTTGTAGCGCAGGTTGGACACCCAGGCCTCACACTTGTTGAGGAAGACGATGGCCACGGTGCCCAGCACCACCAGGCTGGTGAGCACGCCCAGGATGGTGAAGCAGATGGCCTGTCCCTCGGTGAGGAGAGGGGTACTCTTGTTGAGCTCTTTCATGGACACCTTCAGGATGTGTTGCTCGGGCTGCTTAACTGGCAGCTCGTGCACCCCAGGGGTCAGGCGGTAGGTGAGCCCGTAGCCACTGGGCAGGTGGGTGACCTGCACAGGGCTGGCCCCCCGCTTCTTTGCGCACCTGTTACCCATGAACGGGGGCTTGCACAGACACTCGAAGCTCACCTGGGCGCTCTGGACGCAGGTGCCCCCATTCAGGCATGGGCTGCTGACACAGGCATTCACCGGGCGGCTGCAGGTCTTGTCGATGAATCCAGTTGGGCAGCGGCAACGGAAGTCGCCCCCGATGTCGGTGCAGACGCCATCATTCTCGCAGGGGTTCGGGATGCAGCTGTTGGTCACGATCTCACAGAAGTTGCCGGAGAAACCAGGGGGGCACAGGCAGGAAGCATAGGAGGCCTCTCCCTCATCATCCACGCAGGCGCCTCCGTGCTGGCAGGGGGAACTGCAACACAAAGGGCGTGGTAAAGGGCCCTCAGCGGCTGGGCTGGGCAGAGCGGTAGGGGCAGGGGGCAGAGGCGAGGCTCCTTTCTCTGAACCTGACGCAAGGGCAAGGCTTGAAACACAGCAGGACAGGAAGCGACTGGGACCCCTTGCTTGGACGCTCACCAAGGGTGAGGCAGGGGAGGGGTGCACACCTCCCCCTGTTACAACCTGGAACAGAACCGACCGCCCATGCCCTCCCCCACCTCTTATTTTGTCTCTCAGGCCAGGGCACAGATTGTTAGTCACTGGACAGACGGGGAACTGAGGCTGGGAGAGGCAGCAATAGTAACAGCCCAAGTTTGGAGTAAAATTGGGCTCATCCTCAGGTGAGGAGGGTAAGGGGCATTGTTCCTGAGCTCTCCAGGAGAGGTCTGCTGTTGGCTGGGGCTCTGGTCTTCGTCCCCCACCCCACCCCTACCCCCCCTTCTTATTTTTATTTCTAGCAGAGTGGGCCCAGCCGGCTATTGTGAGGGAAACCCTTGGGGACGCTCCGTGAAAGGAATACCGGTTGGATCTACGCTGGCGGGAGTGGTATCTGTGGCGAGCTGTTTAATAGTGGTCCATTCACCCAAGAGCAGCTTGCAAACTGAAGCTGTTTGCTCAAAGCAGAGCACCAGCATTTAACGTAAGTGCTTTTAAATGAGCTAGCCCTTTGTCATCTGATAAATGCCAAAACTCCGAGGAGAGAAAAGCACCCCCACCCCGCGCCCCACACACACAGGAATAAGCACTGCTGCTTCAGGCCAAGGGCTGCGGAGTGACTGGGGTCTGAAAACATCCTGGGGGCCCCTGGACTCTTTTGACAAACTAGTTCAAGTCTGTTAGAACAAAACGAGTTGAAAGGTCTTGCTCTGTGTTCTTCCCCTTGCCAGTAAACAGCAGTGTAGTTCAGTGGTCACTGCCTTCAATGTCCCTTCTGAGCACAGATCCTTAGATCCCTGTGTTCCCGAGTGTCCAACCATCAGCAGATTCCTATATCTGAAGCAGAGGCTCCTCCCCTCTAGGGCTAGCTAATGCTAGTGCCCCCTCTACTCTCCTTGGACACCCCAGAAAATTCAATTGCAGTGCCCTAAACTGCCCCCTACAGTATGGTAAGTGGGCTTCACAGCCTGGCCTGCTGAACTCTGATCACTTATTATGTTGCCTTTAGAAAATTACACAGCTTGGCTCCTCCGTCCCCATCTCAATCTGCTGTCATTCACCGGCATCAGGGCTTGAGGACATCAGGGGAATATGAAATCGCCTTTAGGACCATTTGAAAAAAAAATTATGGAAATTACACATTCCTCCATAAACCACCCCCACCCCCATCAAAGTGGATGGTGGGGAGGGGGGGGCTCAGATTGCCTGGAGCACTCATCAGGCCACAGGTCCTCCTGGGGTGGGGAGGTGGGGAGATGGGGGGGGGCGGCTGGCAGGACTCACAGAGTGAGGTCAGAATATTTACCCATTGATCACGCAGGGCCCAGCCTTTTGCTGACAGTCCTTTCCAGAGAAACCAGGGAGGCAGGAGCATTCGTACTGGCCTTTCTCCAGGTCCACGCAGGTTCCATTGTTGGCGCAGGGGGCTGAGGTGCAAGCCCGAATGTCTGGGAAACAGAAAACAAAACAAAAAAAACCAAACAAACAAAAAAAAAAACCAAACAAACAAAAAAAAAAAACCGGTGCTTAGCTTTCTCCCAGCTAAGTGGCTCAGCCTGTGGTTTCCAAGTAGGGTTTGTAGGAAGAGGGTGCAGGGATTTCCCCAAAGTCCTGAAGTGCTGAGGGTCAGGAAGCTGAACTGTAAGGTCACTAGTGAGAAAACCAAGGCTATGGGAGAGCGAGATAAGCAGCTGCACCCTTTCCCCCTTTCCCCGGCGCCCTTGCAATGCAGCAGCCAGACGCATCACAGACGCCTTTGTCCCTTCATGAAACACGGAGCCAGCGTCTTACGTTAAGGGGTCTCCAACCTTGGGGGCCACTCCAGCCTGACATTTAGGGGGAAAAACCCACTAGCTCTTCACACTTTCCCATCAAAGTCCCCTATCGGGGAAACAAGAAATCTAATTTAGCCCCAGCGCTGCCTCCCCACCCCGTGGTCCTTCTGTTCTCAGGTCCTGAACTAAGGGGGTCCAAGGATAAAAAGACCGCATCTTTTGAAGGCAGCAAAATTAGAACTATTGAACGCTCCCCTGTCCGTGTGGGTTCCCATGAGCACTGCTGCCTTTCCACTGTGTTTTAACACCCCCTGTCAGGCTGGCTTCATTATCCTGGCTCAGCAAGCTAGGGATGAGCTGAACAAAGGAGCCCGGGGCAAGGGTTCTCCGACTGTGGAGACCCCAGCTTTCCAGCAGGGCCAAGAAAGGACCCTTTGTGGCAGCTCCAACCTGCTGCCCCACAGAGTTCAGCTCCTTCCTCAGCTCTGCCTCAGTTTCCCTCTATATCAAAGGAAAAGCGCTCTCTCTCTCTCTCTCTCTCTCTCTCTCTCTCTCTCTCTCTCTCTCTTTCTCTCTGCTGATCCTTGAGGGTTTTCTATAATTTGAGCTGTAGAAAGGCCAGGGCTGGCCAGAGAGCCTGCCAGTGAAGGCAGCCCCCAGGAAGACGTTCCTGTGTTAGGGCCACACGTGGAGATTTTCCTCTTCTTTTTCAAAGAGCCTTGCACCCTGATGGAAGGGAGACCGGTGTCTATCAACATGGAAACGCCTATGCACCATGTTGGTGGACTCTCTGCAGGAGCCCCGCGTGGTGCAAGGAAACATAAAGAGGATTTATCTTTCGGGGATAGTGCCAGCGTAACGTTAGTGTAAAGAGCCTCTGCAGCTGGCTCAGGCTTCTCTGCCCCTGCTCTTCTGCCACTCGGAATCTTGAAGTCAAGATAAAGATCTGTCGACCATCCCCAGACTACGCCTGCTCATTCCCCCTAAATACCAACTCTCCTGAGCCTCCAGCCCCAAAGACAGGGGTGAATCAGCTGCTGCAAGGAGAGGGCAGAGGGGTGGGGAGGGGGCGCCTCTCTGCTTGAATTGCAGCTGTGGCCATGCAGGCAGAAGGAGAGAGCTATTTCCCCCCTGGGACAACCCTCGACCCCCACCATTTCCATCCAGACAACCACTGTGAATCTAACGGCGGCGGCGAGGGGCTGGTCAGGCGAGGGGCCTGTAGGGAGAATTCTGTCTGTAACATGGTTTCTTTTGGGTTCGGTTGTCTAGAAGGGAGTGATCCAGATTAAAAGCCTGACCCTGCTCAGTGGTTTTTCTAGCACCCCCAAATCCAGAGCAGCAGTAGCTGCTGCTGCTGCTGCTGTTGCTGCGGCTGCAAGGGGGCTGCAGAGCTGTAGCCAGAGCATGAGTCAGCTGCAGCACAAACCTTCCCCCTCCCACCAAAGCACCATAGACTATTGGGAGTACTGAGGCTCCTTTGCTCTCTGATCCTTGGTTTCCCTATTTGTCACTGGCAATGTTGAGGAGACACCTTAATCTTAACCCTTTCTCAGCCTCTCCCCACCACCAAACCCCTGTAACACCTGAGTGCCCCCACAGCCCTGTCTTCCCACAACCCTGAGCCCACTACCACTACTCAGCACCAGCCACCCCTCCCCTATCTGCTCATTGACTCCCTTTTCTTGATGGTGGGCCCTGAGAATCACCCCCCCCAAGCACACGGAGAACTCCCCTATCTCCTAGCTCCAGCAACCTGTGCAAGTAGCCCCAGGCTGTGGTCCAGCCACCTTGAGCATGTTATATTTTGTCTTGTGACTTGATTCAACAGGCAGTTTCCCAGGACCTCCCCCTAAATCCCCCCCCCCAAATCTGGGAACCTACAGTGTTGAGGTGAACAAAATACAGTCTGTACATTTGAGGAGGCCTTTGAGGCCCAAGAGGAGATCACGTACTACAGATAGCCTTAGGGGTTCTGGAATATAGTGCAAGGGGGGGGAGTGGGGGAGGGAGGGTGGTGGGGAAGGGGAGGGTGGGCTAAGGTCAGTGCCCACCTATTTCGCAGAATTTCCCACCCCAGCCATCCTTGCAGATGCACTCCCATGGCTCCTTGCAGACTCCGTTCATGCAGCCGGGGGCCTTCACGCACTGGTCACACAGGGCTCCCTCCCAGCCGGCCTGGCACCTGTGTGGACAAACGGGAGAGGGGGGGCATGTGAAGGGGGCAGAGGTCCAAAGAGGGCTCAAGGTGACTTCTTCTGAACGGAGGACCCATGGTGGTCTTTGTAGATCCCAGGCCAGTGGGTCCCTGGCAGCAAGCAGCAGTCACCTGAATGGAAAACTCAGAGAAGGTACTGGGGGCAGAAATGCGAGGGTCTTCCAGACCCCCCACAGGAACCTCATTTGGTGCAATGACTTGCAGTGGCCTCACCCTGCAAAGCATTCTCCTGATCCCCCTCTTCTCCTGCCCCCTCCTTCTCTTCTCCTCCCCCCCCCACCAGTTTTCTGCAGAAGCAAGAAGCTGTGACGCAGTTTTGTGGCAAAGCACCCCCCCCCCCCTTCAGCCTGGCTCCAAGACTCCATAGGACTCCATGATGGGCCCCAAACTGATTACGCCATTACCTGCAAACATTGTCATCCATGCAGAATCCATATGTGGGGTCGCAGGGTGGGTCGCACTCAGCCCCTGAGAAAGGAAAAAAGGCACACAACTCACCCCACAAGGCCTGGGGGACACTACAAAGTCAGCCTTCTCTCCAATGGCCCACTGCCCCTCAGTGGGGGGAAGGGGGCAGCTTTCTCTCCAATGGCCCACTGCCCCTCAGCGGGGGAAGGGGGGGTCCAAAGACCCTCTTAAGTCCTACTAGCCTGACACATAGTAGGCACTTCTTGTCTTTGGATGGATGTGACTCAACCTACCCAGGAAAACAGCCCTGTGTATCCCTAGCCAAGGGACAAGCACGTCATTACCCTGATTCTCCAAGTGCAAGGCAGACACCTTTCTCCCCAAAGAAAATAGGAGCCCCCAGACCCCTAAAAGTAGGAATGGGAGACAATGAAGTGGTAGCCTTTGACCCCTGGGCATCCCGTCAAGCCCTCCCTTTTGCAAAGTGGGCTAAAGGGGAGATTTTAAGGTCTCTGGGAAAACTCAGACAAGACCACCTGCCTGGTTCACAGGTAATGCAACTTTCCCCCCCAAGATTAACCCTAGTTGAGCCACACAGACAAATCCTACCTCCCCGTCTCGCTCCCCTTTTCTCTTACCCCCCCGCACCGGGCACATAAAAAGAACTGCGCAACAGCTCTGCAGGGCCTCTGAGATTCCGATGCTCTTAAGGGGATTCTTACACTTTAATAGATACCTACTGTATGCATTATTTCACCAGCTCTCGGGCTTTCCAGACAGCCCCCCGCCCCCTCCCACAACCACTGGCGCAGTGGGGGCTGGGGTCGCTGCGGGAAGGGGGCAACTCTCTCGCTCCCTGAGACAGATGGCCGCTGCAGACACAAGTGTCGCAGCCCCTCACCTAGGGTAAAACGCACCACGCAGCAGGGTCTCCAGCTGTGCTCCTGTTGGAAACTGGGGACCACGCCTGCAAAGTCACCCCAGAGCCCCCAGACCTGTTTCTAAGCACATACGCCCCCAAAGTTGCACCTCAGAGCCTTTTTTTTCTTAAATAGAATACCTCCCAGCCCGTTTTTTCATACCTCCTCAATCCGCGCAAGACACCCCTCCGAGAACGCCACTTCTGTCAGGCTAGAAGGGGCTGGGACCCTCCGCCTCCCGCAAACCCCAGGATCCCGGGAATGGGCTCGGCACTCAAGGGTGGCGCAGGGATGGAGAGGCGGGCACGGTGCGGGGCTTAGGGTTAGGCGGGACGGGCGGGACTTGGGGCGCACGGGACAGGGAGCGCGGGGTGGTCGGGCGGGGTGGTCAGCGGGGCATCGCAGGCTTCCCCAGAGGGGGCGCGAGCCAGGCCGCCAGGGGGGCTCACCATAGGTGCTGTGGCCGAAAGCCAGCAGGAGCAAGAGGACGCGCAGGAGGGCTCCGGTCGCGGTCATCTCGGGGCGGCCTGGGACGCGGTCCGGGGAGCGGAGACGGTGCAGAGGGGGCTCCGGGGGCTGCGCTGGGCTTCTGGTTGCGGACGGTGAAGGGGGCGAGGGTGTCCGGCGGGAAGAAAGCCAGGGTTGCACCGGGGCGCTCGCTGTTAGTTGCGGGCCGCCGAGGAGCTGCCGCTGCGGCCCGCGCGCCGCCTTTTCGTACTGTCGTCCCCCCCCCCCGCGGCCCCCGCTCACGCCCACGCCTCGCGCGCACGGGGCAGGCGCCGGCCAGTCCCGGTGACCCACCCCCTGGTGGGGCCGCCCCCCCAGCGCCGCGGCGCCCGGAAGCGGCTTGCTCACGCGGGCGCACTCTTGGCTAGACGGGTACCTGCGCACGATGGGCACGCGGTCCGCACACAGGACAGCACGCGGTGGAGGCGGAGGCGGCGGCGCTCGCACAGGCCCGCTTAGCTCAAGTCGCAGGAACCAAGCCGGGCGGGCGGGCGAAAGCCCTTGCACGCACTCAGAATACAAAACGCTCACAGACACAGTTAGACACTTAGGGCTGGGGTCCCGCGCACACATGGTGCGCGGGTCAAAAGCCCAGGAGGACCCAGACGCACACCACGAAGATGTGGAAGACGCACATGATCACAGAGGCACACACGAAAACGACCACGAAAAGCCGAAGCCCCCCGACGAGCCTTGCCATTGTGCAGTGTGGGGAAGGTGCAGACGCACTTGCCCCAGGGACCCCCGACCCAAACACACCTTTCAACACTGGCACTCCTTAGGGCCAGCCCCTGGGGCACAGGTCACAGACCAGGGCAGCAGGAACTCTTGTCTGATCGGCTCCAAGCAGCGGAAGCTCCAGCTCTGAGAGCCTGGGCGTCCTCTGCCTATGCCGCCCCTCCACGCAGCCCGCCTGTAAACACAGGAGACCACTGGTAAACACCGACGACAGCGTGCGTCACCCCCTCCCCTCCCCTCCTCGCAGGTACCACCGCCACAGACTGGGCCTTAGCTACCGTGCTGAGACATAAAAGCATGGATTCTTTCCAATACATCTAGCTGCACACCTGACAGGAACGCCTATGCCCAGGCCCCCGAAATGTCTGAGGTTACCCCAAACCACACACAATCCGACCCATCTCTGACCACAGGGTTGACAGTCTCAGTATGGTCAAAGTCAAATGCAAACAGACAGACAGACAGACAGACACACACACACACACACACTCGTGCTTAGTGACTTTCAACCAGGGATGGTTTAGAGGATGAAAGTGGGGGGGGAGAATAATGATTTTTGCAGAGTCCTTGGGGGTTCACAGGCAACCCCCTTTTCTGCCAACCTCCCCCTCCCCCCAAGCAAGAGCTTAGAGACTTCTACTCAGCCGGGAGGCCACCCATCTCCCATTCTGAGGCTCAAAAGGAGAAGGAGGTGGCTGGGAGGCCAGGGACATGGCCCAGTGGGTAAAGATGCTCCCAGCCAGCCTTGTGCTTGATCATTGACTCCTGCAGTTGTCCTTTGACTCCCACAGGCACCTCCTTAAATCAAATGTGAATAGAGTCACTGTGCTAGTTCGGCGCGTAAATGATAAGGGTTGTTGCCTACAAGCCTGACACCTTGAGTTTGATCTCTATACCTACCTCACATTTCGGGAGGAGTGACTGAGAGATGTTGTCTTGTCTGGCCTGTTCATGGCATGCACTCTGTCTCTCCCTGTCTCTCTCCCCCCCCCGTCCCCACAATAAATGTAAAAAATTAAAATAAAATGTAAAAACAAAAAAATAAATAAATATTTAAAATTAAAAATACAATATATATATATTTTTTAATGTGGAGGTTGGATAGATGATTCGGCAGTGAAGGGCACTTACCGTTCTTCTAGAAGACCTAGGTTCGGCTCCCAGCACCCACGTGGCAGCTCACCATTGGCTGTAAACCTAATTTCAAGAGCACCGGGCACACATGTGCGGTACACACAAACGGGTAGTCAAAATGCCTGTACACATAAGAAAATCTTTAAATATAAACAAACAAATAAATAAATAAATAAACGGAAGTCTTTTAAGCTCTGAGAAAAGATTTTGGAATTTTTAGATGGATCGCCTGGATAATACTCAATTCACATGTATTAATTGTCACCTAGCTCTCAGGGGCCTTGAGCTGTTGTTTCCCCAGCCATGGCTTCCTTTTCCCCCACAGTGAGGGGGAATGGCTAGGCAAGGGAGTTTAACTCTTTGAATCTGGGGGGCATCTTCAGCCTGAGGTAGGGGGCATCTGATCTTGCCCAAACAAGTTCAAAGACTTTTGGCCATCTTAGAGGATTGGAAGCCAGGCAGTAGGAAGACCCTAGGGAAGAAAGGTAGGGATGGGCACATGGGGGGGGGGGGGCTGAAAGAACACGGCCCAGTTTCTTTGGTGTGTGTGTTTTCTTGTGCTTTCTGCAGAAACCTCACATGAATAAGTGCTGGGGAAAATTGCTTCTGAGGCAGGCTAGAGGGAGTAGGTAAGGTACCCCTAAATTGGTGTGGACCCTCTGACTTACTTGGGCTCTTCTTGCCTTCAGTTACTAAACTGAGGCCAGCAAAGCAAGCTTTTGTTGTTTAGGAGAGGTTGTTGTTTTGTTGTTTAGGGGAGGTTGTTGTTTGGATTTTTCTCCCCCCAAAAAACCCCAGGTTAAACTTAGAGCAGCAGGTGCCACTGTCTCCTCCTTGGTGATCACTGAGGTCCCCTTGGCCCTCCTTCATCTCTCTCTCCCTTCCAAATCCCCTGACCTCAGCCTCCAAAATTATCCCATGCAGTGCAGTGCAGTGGCAGCTTGGAAGGGCTGAGCTCTCAACCAGAATTATGAAGATTGGTGGCTCTTGGGGCTGGGCCACTGGGATAAGGGATGGACCCCTGGGTTCCTGCTCAAAGCAGCAGAAAGAAAGTGGGGTACGTGGAGCATGAGAAACTCCAAAAGTGGTCAAGTGAGCACCTCGCCTAGGCTCCATTTCCTTCTCCTAACCCCTCCAACGCCCTGCCCTCCCCGGGTTTGGAAAGGGAAGCAAGTCACGGGGCCAGCCTAGGTACCTAAATGTCACAGGCTTAAGCTAAAGGGCACGCCCTTGGCTGATGGGAACCTGCTTTCTAATCCCAGATCTCATTCCCGTGCCTGCTGAGGGCTCTGGCCAGCCATCCTTCTCTGAGCCACGTTTCCATGTCATAAGCAGAGATCACACACCTGTCACTGAAGAAACCTCAGAGTTTTACAGGCAGAAAACTCAGTGCCTAAAAGGTCCAGCCTCAGGGAGCTAGCGGGATCTCTGAGGGGAGCTGACAGTCTTCTTCTGGAGTCCCTGCAGGGTGGCTTGGGGTGGGGGAGTTTCCCTCTTTTAAGGCGCACAAGCCAAGGAGTTTTATGAGGGTTTGCTCTGGTCTCAATAAAGCATTTGTTAATGCTGCCGGCTGAAGATTTCTGTGTAATGAGCAGATGCCGAGAACGAATGAGTAGCACAGGAGCACTAGGGAGGGGAGGTTGGAGACTGTCACGGGCTCAGAGGCTGCACGGAAAGCATGAAAATGCCAATCCAATCCCTTGGGGAGAAGCCGGCACAGTCTGCCGTTTGCCATGCAGATCTTGGGGGCTGGGAATCACGCCCCCCTCCTCTATCTGAGCTTCCCTCCCCTGCCCCTCCTCTTCTCAGGCGGCTGCATTCAGACCCCTGGCCTCACAGTAGTGAAGCCAGCAGCCCCCTACTACAAAAGCACTGCCCAACTGTCACCATAGCAGGGCGGGGGCGGGGAGGGCTATGCAGGTATCAGAAACTGGATCTGCTCTTTATGAGGGTCACGAGAAAATGTGGGCTGCCTTGGAACTAGGCTGCTTCTCTCTGGTCAAACCAAAGGCTCTGTAACTTCCAGGCAGGAGAGGAAAGCAAGGGGATTCTGTCTTGCAAAAGAGATGCCCTGGCTATCGGTCAAAGTTTTCTGAAAGAATCCAAAAAATGCTGTCTCTGGCCCATTTCCAGTACCCGGCTCCCCTCTTCCGCCCTCCCTCCCCAGCCCCTATCGCTGCCTCCAGCCCTAGGCAGACCACTTGGCCCTTGATTAAATACAGAATCGCTGGTCAGGGAAGCTCAATGGGGGTGGTGCTGACGGGCTTCTCAGACAAGCTGGTCCTGATCGACACAGGAGGGGAAGGCCAGCTGGTGGGGGGAGGGGGCCTAACCCCAGGTTGACATCTTGCTCCACACCCCCAATTGAGAATCTCTGAGCCTTGAAGCTTTGTTTCTGCCTAGACTGGGCTGTGGGTTTGGGAGGTGTCAGATTCTCTACCGATTAGTCCTGGGACAGTCTACAGATAAGTAAACTGAGGCATGGTGAGGTTCTCAGAGCCGGGGCCTGGGAAGGGTACTTTTATTGCTCTCTCTAAAGCTGACATTTTTCATCCTCCACTCAAGGACACTTCCCCCCTTCCCCCTCCCTTTCTCCTGAAGCGGAGTCTAAGAAGAGCACAGAGCCACAGGCTGCTGTTAGACTTGAAGCCGTGGCCTCACCACCCACTAAGCCCCACTGCCTCCTCTTCCTCCCCAGGATCTCATCTTGCCCTAGTGCAATGGGGTTCATCTCCACCAGAGGTTCCTCAGAGCCTGTAGCTGTGGGACTGCAAAGGCCATTTTAGAGCTGAGCATCCGAGGTTTGAGAGCTTTGCAGATGAGCACGGAGTAGCAAAACTGGGAACCAAACCATGGCCTGCCGGCATTGAAGCCTCAGCTCTCTGCTCGGAGGGCCAGCTATGAGGGGAAAGAGATTAAGATGGCTGAGCAGAGAGTGGGACTGCTCCAGTCTCCCTAAATCCTGCATCCTCTCTCGGGTAGCTCAGCAACCTTGAATGCTGTGCCTTTAGGAAAACATCTGGAAAACACCAGAGAAGGAGATGCAATGCTATGAGATGGACTCACCCCTGCTCTGGGATTATCCGTCCAAGCCCTTACCCCCTCTCTCTGCCTCAGGGGGCGGGCCCAAGGTGGAAGACAAGGGAAATCAGAGGCACATCGGTACCTTTAGGCTTGAGAACACGGTTCTGTTTCAAGTTCAAAGAAAAGGCTCTTCGGTCTCAAGAGGCTTTGCATGCAGAGAGCTGGGAATGTGGCCCATGGCCTCAGAAATGCAGCCTGTGTGACTCTGATGTGTGGGGCTGGGAGGTGAACCATGACCCCTGAGCCACTCCTGAGCACACTAAGGCCTTCTGGGGGTAGCTGGGACACAAATCCCATATAGCCCCAATGTGCCTATAATGTGAAAGAGAAAGTACTCTGTTTCCCCAGGCCCTGACCCAGCTTTGCAAGCTTTAGAGACAGGATCCGATGGGTCTGAGGTCCACATTGCATTTAGCATTGGTTGGGGCAGGGTCTCTCTAGAAGCCACCCATTTTTTTTTTTTAATCAGTGATAAGATTTAAAAGACTATGCCTTTCTTGCTTCCTTTTCCAGTGCCGTTTACATCAAGTTCACGTCATACTCATCAACCAAATTATCCTCTTAAAGGACACCACTGAGTCATGCTGCAGCAGCGAGGCACTCTGGGGGGTCTCAAGGAGTGTTAAGTGACTCTTCACATCACCCCCACACTGAGAAGGTGAATTCACCCTCCAACCAAGAGGGAGGGCATTCAGAAGAAGAACTAGTCTTTTCATCACGGTAGCTGCCTGCGCTAGCTTTGGCAAAGGCTGCAATAACTCTCCGCTTATCGCAGATTCTTAGAGGTTAATTTTCCATAAAACAGTGAGTAGCTCTCATCCCTAAAAGCAATATTCATCCATCCAGGATTACTGAAAACCCGACTGTATGCCCAGAAAGCGAAAGGAGCTCTGCTAGGTATCCAAAGAGGTTCAGGCCGGGGAAACGGACATGGTACTTTCTGGCAGGAAGATTTTGGATGAGAAGGATGCTTAGGAGTTCTCCAAGTGATGCTTCTGTGGGGACAGCCTTCAAGGTGGAGGAGAGAGCAAAGTATGTATGAGGAATGGTGTGGGTGAGGTTTGTGTGATCCTGTGCAGTTATTAGAGTGGGAGATAAGAGCTGAATATGACATGAGCCTGTAGTCCCAAGAGCTCCTAATGGGGCTGGAGAGATGGCTCAGTAGTTAAGAGCTCTTGTGATCTTCCAAAGGACCCAGGTTCAGTTCCCAGAACCTATTCTGAGCAGCTTACAACCACTTGTATCCCCAGCCTTAGGGGATCCACAGAACCCATTTCTGACTTCTGAGGGCAGCCGTACTTGCACACACAAATCTACACCCACATACATGATTAAAATTGAAATCCAAAGCAAACAAAAAATATGGGGAAACTGAGGCAGGAGGTTCATACAAGCCCTTGAGGTCTGAGGTTCCATGGTGAGCACTTGTTACAAACCAGCTACAAAACACAGTGGCTTATTTTGTCAAGTAGAATTAACATGGTGGAATGCGGCAGAGACATCGGTCCCAGACTTGATCATAAGGCTTGGAAATTAAGCCTGGACATCCCACCCAGTGAAGAACCAGCCACCCACCTGAGTCAGGGGGTAGCGGAGCAAAGGTGAAGGATCTCAGCTCAAGTGTTGGAAGCTGTGAATCACAGCAAAGTCCTCAAGCCTTGGAGCCTGAACAAGAAGGTCCCTCCTTCTGGCCCCAGATCAGTTCTCAGGGTGCCTGGGGCAGAATTTTTCTCTGGCTCTCCATGTCTATAAAAGAGAGTGCTGTGTGGTGGTTTTTCCTCGCCCCCCCACCCCCACCCAGCTGTTGGCAGGGAAGCTCTGTCAAGTTTAAGGCTGTGAAAACACTGCTCTCGAGGAATCCAAGATTCTTCTCTTTCAGTTTTGTAAGGAAACATTTCCATTTTCATTCAATTATATTTTTAAAAGAATGTTTTCAGTGTGCTTTTGGGTCCAGGACAGACTTTAGAATGTTTTGAATGGAGGAGGGTATCACCCTATCCCCAAGAATAGGAGCCATGGGGCGGGATGCAGGGAGAGGGGCTCAAGCCATGCCCACTAGCCCTGTGCACTGCCACTTTCCATGAGCCCTGGACCCGGACCTACACCGAATCTGCATGTGGCCTCCTCCCTGGGCCTCCTCCCTGGCTGGAACACATCTTCTCAGTCTGGTGTTAATGGATTGTGCACATGTGTTTGACCCCAGTAGGACCAGAGACATCTTGTTCCTCCTTGTACCTCTCGGCTGGTGGGCTGCAGCCCTGCCCGTGAGCTGGTTGCGGATTAAGTGAATTAATGAATAAATGAATGAGGCACAACATGTTCTCTGAGGGTTACCATGGGCCCCTCAGAAAGAGCCCGTGTCCTAGCAACTGGCCCCAGTGGCAGGGCCCTCTCCAGACAGCAGTCCTCTCTGAGATGGAGGGGTGGCTAACATCTCCAAGCTGCTTCCCAGGAAGGTCCCCTAGGTTGAAACACTGCTCCCACCTAGCTCGGTCACAACTGAGACCCCCAGACCTTGTATTGGCAATGTGGGGAGCAGCTGCAGCAGACCGCATCCAGAGCCCCCCCACTGTCTCTTCCACCAAGCGCCTGGTTCCTCTGAACGGCTCTCTGCATGCCAGTGAGCCGTTCCTATGGTGACGCTCTGCACCTCCGGGAGGCCCTACCTAGCAGTCTGCAGCCAGGCTCCAGCCGGTGATGGACAAAGGGGTGCCAACCTGAGCTGAGCCTGCCCCCTACCACATACACACCCTGGGTGGCTTAGAACCCAAACCCAAACTTTTAATGAGCTTCAGTGTGATTCAGGAATGTTTCTTCTGTCTTCCTTCCAGCTCTGCTCTTTATTCCCCACCGAGTTACATAATAGAAGCATGCAGCACAGAGAAGGCAAGTGACTCTCTGCTGGTCACACAGCAAGGAACTGATAGTGTAGGACTTGAATGTTAGGAAGTGAAGCCCTGTCAGGAAGACTGTAAGGTTCATAGTAAAAAGTCCTCCAGGAACCCTCAGTTCAGTAAGACTGTCAAAAAAGAAGAAGGAAGAGTAGGAGGAGGAAGAGTAGGAGGAGGAAGAGGAAGAGGAGGAGGAGGAGGAAGAGGAGGAGGAGAAGGAGGAGGAAGAGGAGGAGGAGGAGGAGGAGGAGGAGGAGGAGGAGGAGGAGGAGGAGGAGGAGGAGGAGGAGGAGAATGCACAGCACGGTGGTAAACTGTACACTCAGGAAGCAAAGAGAGTTTGAGGCCAGTCTGGGCTACATAATGGGGCTGTCTAAACAACAACAACAACAACAAAAAAAACAACCCAAACAATCCAAAGCTGATCACAAAGCTCAGGGCGGGGTCGGCGAGACGGCTCAGTGGGCAAGGTTACTGGCCTCCAAGTCTGGATGCCTGCCTTCAATTTCTGGGGTACAATGGTAGAGAGAACTAAGTCTTCCGAGCTGTTCTCCACGTGTGCACAGTGACGCGCTCTCTCTTTCCCTCCCTGTCCCTCTCCTTCTCCTTCCTAAACACACACTACTAAGCCCGAAGACTAAAATCAAGACATGGTACCCAGGAGAAGGATCGGAGTTGGGACTGAGTAGTCTGTCCTCCCATTATTACTTCAGTGTCATGTCCTGGGCTAACCACACTCCCTCTACAGCCTTGTTTCCTATCTCTCTTCCTTCTTTCTCCCTGCCCTGGAATCCAACTTCTTTTTTGCCTTTATTATCCGAAGCTTGTCCCAAGACCTACTGGCCTCCCAGACACTAACCCCCAGTTCTTTGCCCCATTCTGGCCACGACGTGCTTGACACAAGCCACTTGCCTCTTCTGCCAACCCTGATAACAGCCTCTGGGCCCATATTCCTACCACCCTGGGTCCACGGGGCAAGGGTCAAGGAGGTTTTACAGCAGCACGGAGAAGCCTTCCTCCCACAAACGAGCTGGGCTTAGGGGGGAAGTCAACCTTCTCAGGGCTCTAAGCTCTGAATTTAGTGCACAGTAGGTTCTCATCAAGCGTTTGTGGAACTGAACTGCACCATCTTATCAAGGAATCGATAGGGAAGTCCTCAGCTTGCCTGGGGAAATGGGGCCCCGCAGAAGCTGTCCTCTGAGCAAGCAGACTTCTCTTCACTGGGAAGGTTTGCCTTCAGCCTTACATTGATTCCTCGGCTTCTCCTCACCCACCTCTCTGTAATGGGCCAATTATTTCCAACTCTATTTTACTTCGTTCTGCCTCCTGGCCTGCGCGGCAGCAACAGGACCTGACCCCTGACCTCCTCCGATCCTGGTGTGGCATGTGGGCGACCCCAGCACCCCATCTCTACACTGTTTTCCTTTGCTTGGTTTGTTTTCCTGTTGACAATATCTTTAAGGCTTGTCACAGGCTGAGGGGCAGGAGGTTAGCAAGGATGTGGGGGTCATGGGGCTGGTGGGGGTTGTTTTCCAGTGGACTGTAAGCCCTTGCCCCATGATGGGCATTTTTTTTTTTTTAGGAGACTGGCCTCCAACAAGATGTTCTGCTGTTGGCAGGGTGGGAAAGCACTGTGAAAAGTCTAATAAAAGTCAAGCCCTCCAGCCAGCTTCCGTGATGCCCTGAGACCCAGAACGCACGGCCTCTGGAACCAGCACCTATGATCTAAAATGGACTCTACAGGCATGATCCACTCCTGGAGATCCAGGCTCAATCTCCCCGCTTGACAGCAGGAGTCAACAGGCTCTGGGAGCTTAGAGGCAGGGCTGGAGAGGCCTATCTGAGTCAGGGCCTCCTGGGTGGGGCTCAGCACAAGACAGATGGTTCATGCAAGATGGTGAGATCAGAGAGAGCTTATTAGAGGGACTATTTACAGCAAAGTGGGTGAAGTGCAAAAAAACCCAGAAGGATGACAGCAGGCCCAGTTACCCCGCAGGCCTGGGGGTTGAGGGGGGGATATTCGTACCTGGGTTGCAAACTGAGAGCTAATAGAGAAACACTAGGTCACAAGAGTTGGGGGTAGCAGTGGGGCTCTGATCGCCATCCCAGGTGAAGGCCAAGGCCACCAGATCTGGACACAAAGGGCCAGGGTGGGAGGTTCTGCAAGTGAAAAGAAGCCCTCACGACCAGAGCTCCAATGAGCCCAGCTACCTTCTCTTATTGGGGGGAAACCGAGGCCAGAAAATCTGATTGGACGAGCTGGGATTCTGAGGGATTCATATCCCTCAGCCTCACTGTATCAGCAGGATGAGAGTCCGTCCTGGATTAGCTCTGCTCACAGGGGAGAGGATTCACCTGTGTTCTGATCTTGCCTGTTGGCTTGCTCTGTGGTGTTCACGTGCATCGGTAAAGTAGGGATCTGGGTTGGTTAACCACCCCACCAAGAGGCACTGGGTTCTGGGAAGGGAACTTTCTCCTGGAGAACCAGGCTGCTGAGTACCAGGTGTGGCCACACCCACACAGCCCCTGTAGCAAAAGAAACCTCACTGGGTATGTCAGGGCTCAACTTCAAAGCCAAAGGACCTGACATTGATATTCCAGCAAACAAGAGAGTCAGGGGGACCATTCCCAGGACTCTGAGAAAGTGCTAGGTGGTGTTAAGGAAAGCCTTTTTGCTCTTCGGGCTCCAGCTTCCCAATTTCATCTTTCTGATCTGACACAGTGGTCTCAGTGGAGGAGGGACCATGGCCAGGGAAGGAGATGAAGTTTGTGAGGTGAAGCCGGTCTAGTAAGCAGGAATAGAGGTTGGATGCTGAGCGAGCCAGAAGCTAGAAGCTACAGGAGCAGTAAGGAGGCCAACCAAGGGACTGCGTGTGGCATGAAACCCTGGGAAGAAACATGGAAGGAACAGGAAATACACACAAGAAGCAGCTGTCCAATGCTTTGGGCCTGGACTTTGGGGCTTGCCTCATAGGAGACCCCATGACTTCCTCTTTTTAAAAATATTATTTTATAGAGAGATGGCTCAGAGGTTAAGAGCACTCACTGTCTGCTCTTCCAGAGGCCCTGCGTTCAATTCCCAGCAACCACAAGAAGGCTCAGAACCATCTATAAAGAGATCTGGTGCCCTCTTCTGCTGTGTAGGCAGGATACTGTGTACATAATAAATAAATCTTAAAAAAAAAAAAACAAAAAATGTTATTTTATTTTATTTTATGTGTGTGCATAGGTGCACCACCACATGAAAGCCTGGTGCCCAGGGAGGTCAGGAAAATGTGTGGGATCCTGAGCCTTCATTCGGGTGCTGGGAACTGAACCCAGGTCTTCTGCAAAAGCAACTTCTGCTCTTAACTGGTGAGCCCCAATCCCCATCTTGGCCCTGTGTCGGCTGCTCACTCTACTGGCTCCTTGTCTGATGCCCCTCAGCACATCTTCTTCAATACTTTCCATGGGAACAAAGGGATCTCAGCTGCCCAGGGAGAATGAGGAAGGGAGTCCCCATAGGTCCCCAGTGTTGTAGGGACATCAGTTAAGATAATGGAGACACAGGCATTGGGCAACTGGGTGGATCCCTCTGGGACTATAGAGTCTTGGGAGAGTGGGAATGAAGAAATGGAGAGGATCAACTGTGGCCATGAGAAAAAGAAAATAAAAAATAAAAGCGTTAGCTAGTCAAGGGCTCCAGGATGCAGAGAATATGCACATTTGAATACGCGCCTGCGCGTGTAGGAGCCTAAGCTTTCACTTAACTATAAGAGGGACCCAAGGGTGTTTGCAAGCTGAAGAGGCTGCAGATGATCCAGCATCTAAATGATTAATTGAATGAGGCAAACACAGCCTGCTCTTCTGTGGGTTTCTGGCCTGGTAGGGAGATGAGGATTTGAACCGACACTTTCATGATCTCTTTAATTAAGTCCGAAGTATCCACGGGGGTGAGGTAGTGGAGCTCATGGGGCAGTGAGGCGGTGTCCCATGATTCCCTTCCATCTGTCCTCTGTCACCATTGGCAAAGAGAACAGCCATGCCGTGGAGGCCAGCCTGCTGGAGGCTCTCTGCCACTGGCCTTGTCATAGGCACACTTGGGTGTTAATTGTGCTTTTAACTTTCAAAGTGGTTTCACATTGATTTTATTTACACAGAACCTGGCATTTGTCACGCTCTGCCTCAGAGGCTAGTGAGCCACTTTGTGCACTGCGAAGAACCAAGAGTGGCTGGAAGATCTAGCTGACGCTCAGCTCTCATCTGTATCCTGGACACACAGTCAGGGCCCAGAGAGCATCTGTTGACTGAATACATAACGGGTGGACGGACAGCTAGGTAGAACAGTCTAGATATATCTCTTTTGATGTGACCACCAAAGGAGTTTTGTTAGGACTACCAGAAATCTCTCCTGGTACCTACCCCTTAGTCTCTGCCATGCTGAAGACGACCCCCCCCCCATGGACTTCTCTGTATACTCTGTCCTATCAGAGTCCAGCTCCTTGCCCCTAGAGTGGCTCTCAGTGCTATGGACCGGGCAGTGGGTGGCCATGTAAATGTGCTGAGCTCTGCCTTCACTTCGAGGTGGGGAGGGGGTCCACCTGGCCCCAATCCAGACCTCATCAGCACCCGGGGCCGCCGGGCCTGGTCACAGGCTGGTGCTCAGTTCAGGCAGAGCGGAGCTGGGAGCAGCTGTGAGGGGCTGTCCTGTCCCTTTCCACGCAGTTGGCGGGTTGCCTGCCAGCTGGGTTACACACAAGCCGTGGGCAGGGATTCCCCTGGGAGGAGTCTCGGCTTTCTGGTAGTTTGGGGTGCCCGCACTTCCTTGATGGCAGTATTTTTAACTTGGCCCGGTTTTTAATAAACTGTCTGTGTGGGGGAGCAGTAACTAACAGTTTAAAGGACTCAACTAACTAAAACACTACAGTGAGGAGAAAAGCCTCCGTGGCTGGTTCTGAGCCAGGGGGAGGCCTCTGCTTCCTGGGACCACTGAAGCTTCGGAGCGGGGACAGCTGGGTAACAGGACTTCACAGCCCCCGACAGCTGTATCGGAGATCTGCCCTCCACGCCTTTCTGTAGCTCAACTTTAGCTCAGACCCCTCTGCCATGCTCTGCAGAGAGTCCTCTTCCTATGTGCTTGGCTCTCCCACCCACTGTTGCCCTGTTCTTACCTCTGCCCCTAACTACCACTTGCTTGCTCGTGCCTTCCCTCTCCTAGCCCCACAAAACCCTTGTTCTTTCCCAACCCTTTACCGAGGGCACGTAGCAGACACTGTGGGAGACAGTCTGTCTATCCATCCATCCCTATCCTCCTGCCTGTCCTGAGCAATGAGCAGAAACAATGCCTCCCTCCTCCCCTCAGCTAATAAGAGTGAGAAGCACAGCTTTCTAGGGTCAGGTGTTTACTGCCATGCCCAGGCTTAGCCAGGATCTGCCACCTCCCTGTGCTCACGCTGCCGAGGGTCTGGGCATGGCCCTGGCTGTGCTCTATGTCCCTGAGAGACAGTTGTACTCCCCCTTTCAGTGAGGGGGGACTTCCTAGAGTAAAGCTGCAGATTGGCCCAAAGAGCAACAGTGGGTGTTCGGACATTGGCCCTCCTCATGAAGGATGGGAAACTGAGGGAGGTGGCCACCCTTTCCATGCGATCTGAAGGAGCCACGACTTGTCTGCTCCCCACCCCAAGGATTCCACAGCCACTTGAGTTCCCACAAAACCTAGTTTCAAGGCCTTTGAGTGAATGGGTATCATGGATTCCATGGGTCTCCAATATGTATATCTGAAAGACGGGCTACGGACCTAGGTACTGACAGCCTCTTGAAAGGGTTGGGGGAGGGTGGGCCACAGGGAGAGCCTGAAACAGAAGGACAGGGGCGTATGTTTCCACCACCTGCCCAAATTGTCCTTATTACAAGCGTGGAATGTACCCATTGAGCCTCAGGGTGACAGAGTCTCTCTCAAGGGTGGGGGCAGGCAGGCCACCTGCTCAGGATGTCCTAACAATGATTGACCAGTGGGCTGCCTGTGGGTACCCTGGAGCCCCAAATTATCTGGGAGCTTCTCTGCTCTTGTACGCTCCTTAGTTCTGCTTATGATAGAGAACACTGTCCGGAACAAAGCCTTGGCCGTGTTCCCAGGTTCCACATCTGCCTGTCTCCCCCCAGGCCTCCCACCCCCCAACCCCCACTTGTCGAGACAGAAGCGGGTAGGGAGGGCTTTGCAGACACGGATGGAGGCATTCATATGTTCCCTGGCCCTGACTTTGTAAAAACATCTGCAGTGGCTCTTCCTCAGGAGAAGGGGGGCTAAGAGGTTTTCTATAGGCCTTGCTGGGGGGGGGGGCACCAGAGAGGACAAACCTGACAGTGGGATCAACAGTGAGGCCCTTGTGTAGTCATCAACTAATTAGCAAGCCTTGACTTCATGGCTGTGGACAAACGAAAGAGGGTCCCCAGAGGCCCCAGGCTGCCACCCTGGGGAACTGGCCACAGAGCCCAGGGAGTGGTGGAGAACTAGCCTGTGGATCTCATTGTTGGACCTGATACAATCCTGCATTCTCCACCCAGGCCTTCATTTCCCCCCTGTCCTTGGAGGCCATTACAATAAAGCCCAAAGTCCACCATAAGCTGGTGCCCTGCCATCCTTCTTATCTGCTCAAGGACTTGTCCTCCTCCTGTGCTCCCCAGACACGTACAGAGGCCCACTTCCCACATGTCCACTTGCCTCCACCCCAGAGCCCAAGCCCTGCTGTTTACTTCTTCACTTCTGCCGCTTGCAGGAACCCAAGTGTGTCCTCTAGAGTCTGGCCTGGGCCAAGAGACCTGAACAAACTCCAGCTCGAACACTGACGTACAGCCCAGAGGAAAATGGAGCCCACTCAAAATGTCCGCTGGTAAAAAGCACGGCTCAGGGCTGGAAAGGCCACGGACAAATCTGGAAATGTTCCGCAGAGTGTCTGAAATGGCAGTCTGAGTGTGGACTTCAGCTCTGGTATTGGAGAAGGAAACTAGGGTTTTGAAAGGAGGGTCCTGTTTTATAGCTGAGGAAACACAGGCAGACACCAGGGTCCTGGACGCCATGCTAGGTCCCTCTCTAACTTCGTTACTGGGCCTTTTAAGTGGGAACAGCATGGAGCAGACCTTGTAAGTATGCTCCACTCTGCTATATGCCTAGTGGAAGCTGACAGGCGACAGTATGTGGGGAAGAACAGGACAATGTAACTGAACTAGAGCCCCCAGCTCTGTGCAGCAGCCCCACGGAGGACAGGGCGCGCGGGTCAGGTCGGACTGTATGCTCTGTCCACTAGCTGGGCTGCAGGAGTGTGAGGTGGCCCCAGTAGGGCCTTTGGAAGGCTTCCCAGTGGAGGTGGGGATGGGCCTTGATGGGTTCAAATGAATGTGCCAATGCAGAGGAGGGGGAGGCCTTCCCGGCAATGGGAGGAGGCCCAGCCAGGGCAGGCCAGGGCGCCAGGGTGCCTGGCTATTTTGGGAGCCTAGTCTGAGAAGAATGAGGGGAGCAGCTGTCCCTAAGGAGGTGAAGCTTGGAGGGGTCCCCAACATGACCTTACTGGGCAGTGCCACAGGAAAAGCTCAGGCAGGTTCCAAGAAGTGGATCACAAGGTCAGAGCCGTAAGAAGCCCCAGCAGGTCATGGTGGAAGAAGGGAAGGGTGACAGCTGAAGAGCCAGGGGGACAGAAACGGGCAGGGACCAGGGGGTGCTGGAGGAGGAAAGCTGGCGAAGGAACAGAATTGGAATTTGAAAGGCGGCTCTCCCCCTCCATGAATCCCCCTCCCACTCGCTCTGTCTGTTCTGTATAACACAGAGGGGAGAAATATATTCAAATATCCCCAAGATGAGCAGCGGCAAGATTTAAAAAAAAACCTCCAGAACAGTGTGTATACAATGAACTCATTTATGTAGTGTGAAAAAGAATGTACCAGATCCACTTTTCTACTTATATGTTTACACATGCATAGGTGTTTCTGGAAGATCATGTAAGAAACTGTTACTAGCTTTCACCTCTGCTGAGTGGGCCTGGGCCTGGGGTGGAAGGAGGACTCATTTCACATTTAAAGTGTCGTACGTAAGAGTCAATGTTACTCTTTAAACCCCTTCTAAAATGAAAAGAAACAGAGTGGGAGAAAGACCTGGCTGGAGATGGCGGCTTCTTGGCTAATATCCATGCATGAGCCAGTATGGTTATCTGTAAAGCAGTGCTGACCTGAAGGCCCCGGAGGGCTGACTCTCTCTGCCTGTGTCTCTACTTTTCTTCCACTGTGGACCCCCAGGCTCCCAGGGCAGCACACCTGCCCGGCCTAGCGCCCCTGCTCTCGGCGAGCTGGCTGCGCCCCCTGCTGGCGGGTCTCCTGGCCTTCCCTAGCCATCATGGAAGAAGAGAGCTGGAAGGTGCCTTCTCTGAGGCAGTTACCAGCTCATCCCTGGGATGTCTGCATTTCCTCAGAGAGTGGCTCCTGTAGCGAAAAGATAAGAGGAGAGCTGTTATGAATGAATGCAGGCAAGGGGAGGCTATCCATTATCGTTTTCAGCCTAATGAAGCCCTCTGAAGGCTCTCTTCAGAGTGATAAATTCCTCCAGGGCCTCAGTCCTTCCAGCCACGAAGCCACAGGCTTGTCATAACTCATGTCACAGGAACCACACCACTTGTCCCAAACTTCCTCAATACAGGCCGCTCAGGAGGCCTGAGAGTACGGCTGATAACACATTCTGGGAACACAGACGCCCACAGCTCATTGTGCAGGCATTCCGACCACAGTTCTGGAGTTAATTCCTCCCCATCACCCATCCCTGTCAGCCGGGGCAGTGTGGAGGCCAGGCAGAGGAAGCTGGCAGGACTGTGTGTTGGGAGAGGGGACCTGGAGGCAACCATGAGTTTGTATCTGTGGGTATGGACCGTCTAGGAAGTGGATGGTGTGAGAGGGCTCCTTGTCCCCCTGAGCAAGGTACTGGGCAAGTCATACAGGCTGGAAAGGTACCCCAGGCCTGTGCAGTCTCTCTCCCCCCAACTAGGCCCCCTGCCTTCCAGTTCCAGCCCCTGACGTCCGTTCCCAGCAAGCACAGCCAGGTGGCTGGATGCTCTAACCCCTCCTGGGAGCCGCAGAGACAGCTGCGTTAGACACAGTCCAGACTGCGGCCTGTTCCATACAGTTTCCCATCCGCACAGGCAGCCTCAGCCAAATGGCTCCCTGGTGTCAGGGCGGTGAAGGTCTTCTACACCCCCCTCAGCAGGAGGGGTGCACAGAAGAGGCCCCATTCAGGGGTTAAGGGGGGTGGAGATGGGAGGGAGACTGAGGCCCCTGGCCGGGGGCTGTTTTAGTGCATCGACACCGAAAGAATGAAGCCTTGCTTCCTCTGTTGGTCTCTTTACCCACCCTTGAAGTATGAAAGCCAGCCCCGCTTTTGCACAGCCCTTGTGGGGGCAACATGGTTCCCAGACCTTTGGCCTTCCCTGTACAAACATGAGCCCCTTCCGAATGTGGCTCTCTGAAGGCCAACCCCACATTCACACAGACTGTGTGGTGACATGGAGCCAGACCTTTGGCCTTCCTTGTACAAACAAGAGCCTTTTCCCAGAGTGGTCCTCTGTCCCATCCACCCCCAGTTAGGGAACTTGGAATGTGAATCGGCCTCAGCCTACCATGGGGCTACTTTGAACAGGAAAGAAGAGACTTTTTCTGTCACTCTCCTTCCTGGGAGCCTAGTGCTGGCTGCCACCCCAGGAGGATATATGAGAAGAGCCCCAGAGGTGTGGGAAGGGCGGGGTGGGGCAAGGCAGAGATAGCTCCAGCCTAGGGCTGGTAGTGCCACCCAGAGGCCTGGGCCAGTAACTGACCTGGAGGGGACCTGGAGGGGGTCTCTGGGCCAGGTGGGGCTGTGAAGAACAGGGCAGAGAAAGATCGTGGCCTTGCTTTACATCCACCAGTGCTGCCAGGCATCTCTACAAAGTTTGGAGACAATTCCATCTGTTTCTCAGCTTGCCCCTCTGAAGCCAGGATCGGGGGGGAAAAGGAATGTGTGAAGGCTGAGGGTTGCCTTCGAGAGGGAGACTGAGTGCTCTGACTAGGGAGTTTGTCTTTCAGCTGAGATTCAAAGTGAGAATTTAAGATGAGAAGCAACCAGCTGGCTTTGCTGTTGTTGTGTTATTAAAAACCGAAAAAAAAAAAAAAAAGCAACAGAACAAAACAGAAAGGGCAGAAAACTGAGAGACAGAAGAAAGTCACACACTGTGCCCTCCACAGGGGCTCTGCACTGAGACCCTCCAGGGCTTTGCTTCCTTGGTGTGAGAGGACCATGACTGTAATCCAGCAACGTGCAATCCCACAGCTCTCTGGGCGGGGGGTGGGGGGAGCCGGGGGACCCTCCCTGTGACTTCCCAGATGCCCCGGAGTCACTGCCGGCCCATCTCTGTGCCTCAAAGCTCATCCAGGGGCTTACCACTTGTTGTTTGAGACAGGGCTTCTCTGTGTAGCCCTGGCTGTCCTGGACTCGCTTTGTAGACCAGGCTGACCTCAAACTCACAGAGATACATCTGCCTCTGCCTCCCTGAGTGCTGGGATTACTGGTGTGCATCACCGCGCCCGGCTGGGGCTTTGCTTTTATTTGAGACATTTGTAACTTAAAATTGCACTTTTAAAGGTGTCACAGCCCTTTAGTGCTGCGTTCCCAGCACTAGGGAAGCCAATGCAGGAGAACTGCCAGGAATTCACAGCCGGCCTGATTATGCTGTATACTGAGATCCTGCTTCAAAAGAAGAAAACTAAGATCCGTTGTATTTTTAATTATGGGTATAAGTGACTCTATGTTTCCCTGTGTGCATCTGAGTGCGGGTGCTTGAGGAGGTCAGAAGAGGGAGTTAAGATATTTGTGTGCTTCCAGGTGGGCGCTGGGAACGGAGCCCAGGTCCTCTAGCAAGAGCCATAAGTGCCCTTAATCTCTCAGCGTCTCTCCAGCCTCAGGCCCCTGAGCTTTCATTAGAAAACGTGTCCCTGCTGTGGCTTCTCTGTTGGCTAATGCTTTTTATTCATAGTTCTGACACACTCCTCTAATCTTTCAAATGTCAGATCTCTGTATATAAGATAACTCTGTGTGTGTGTGTGTGTGTGTACACACACGCGCGTGCACATGAGCGCAGGCGTGCATGTGTGTATGGGTCATCAGGAATCTACCTCAAGGCCTTGCACACACTAAGTAAGCAAGCACTCTACCACCAAGCCACAGCCCCAGACCCAGACTTAAAAAAAAAAATAGAACTTTCTGGTGTGCCATATGTGTGAATGTGTGTGTGAGATATAGGTCACGCGTGTTTATTTTCAAAAACTAGAGGTAAGTGTAAAAAGAAAAGCACACTTTCCCAATAACTTCATGACTGTTTCCACAGTGACTTCATGAGCACATTCACATTGATATGCAGTGTGTCTAATGTGTGTGTGTGTGTGTGTGTGTGTACAGGTGTGTTTCCACCCATGTGTGTCCACATCTCTATGTGTGTGCATATGTGTATAAATATGTGGGTATATGTGTGTCCCCACTGTGTGCATGTACATGTGTATCTACCCATGTGTGCATATATGAATATGTATAGTGTGCATGTGTGTGCCCACACCGTGTATGTGTATTCACAGTATATGTGTGTGTTGTGTATGTGTGTGCATGTGTGTTTGTGTCTATGTATGTCTCTGTGTGCATTTGTATATGTACATGTGTATGCATAGGTGTATGTGTGTGTGTGCATGTGTGTAAGCATGTATGTGTGTGCTCATAGCCCCCTATGATGCAGGCACCATCCCAAACCTCATGAACTCCCAGTCTAAACATAGCACACTGTTCCTGGCTCTGGATTGGACCTCTGGCACCTCCGGGTAGACCGTCTTTCCTTCCCCTCAGCTGGCATGCCCTTTCCTGTCCCCCAGCCTGGTGATGCCTGGTGTTGGGGGCATTGGGAGTCTAAGGCTAGGAGATTCACCATCATGCAGGGAACGGAGGGTAGCCAGGCCTTGTCCCTGCCGGTGCTTACTGGGGGGCCGGGCCCTGACCGAGAGCTGCCTCCACTGTTTGTCTCATGAGCACACAGCTGCCTTGTCACTATCCTCCTGTACTCTTTTCCAATTCCCTGGCATGGATTTATTTTCAAACCATGTCCAGAATCTATCACATCCTTTTTGTCTGTTTGTTTTTGTTTTTTTTACATGCCTTCCCTATACAAGCTGAGCGTTCATCTCTCACCAGGGCCTGGAGACATTGCAATTGGTCCCCTTGCTCCTCTCATGCAGAAGCCTGTCAAAGCCGGGCTGGTTATTAACCATGCCCTTCTGGTCTGGTCTGACTTCATCCTCTTCTCTTGGTAGCCCGGGCACCATGGCCTCTCAGCCTCTCCTCCAGCCACAGCAACTCTGACTCAGGGCAACGTGCCTACTGCCTTTACTAAATGTGCATTCCTTCAACTCTATGTCTTGGTCAAGTTCACCCTCTCAGGCCGCCTCCTCGTGTTCCTAGCATTGCCTCTGTCCTGCCAGCCACCAGCGTGGGAGGCAGGACAGAGGGAGGCTCGCATGGCAGGACCCACTTGCCTATGGGTCATTTCCTTGCCTATGGGTAATTCTGTCATCAACCTTGTAGCTGTCCCTTGAACCCTCCAGGGAGTCCTGAAGTCCCTGATGGCTCTACCTCCACTTGGCTCAGCCTCCACCTCCTTCTCTTTCCTAGTGAAGGTTCCAGGGACTCTTAGGAACCCAGAATGTTCCTCAGGAGCCAGTAGCTCTTATGCTATCCTGGAAAGCAGGCTCAGCCCGTCCATGTGAGTTCACGCTGTGAGGAAGAAGGCCCTTGTGGGCATTGTCTTGGATGTTACAATCCCGACAAGCCAACAGCTTTTTGACACCACCCAACCTGTCCATGCCCCACAAGATTTGCTTCAGCTGTGGTCAGTGCCAGTGGTCAGTGTTGCATGTGCTCACCAGGACCAAGTCTGGCCTATCACTACATTTCCTGTGTAACTACCTGATGTTCTAGAATCCTGTGCTGGGTTCATTGGTGAAAGACACACAGGATGGCCTAGGGTAGTGGGCCCAGACTGAAGCCCACAACTTCGGAGATACAGAGGCATCTGCCTAGCAGGAAAAGGCCCATCTCTACCCAGTACCTGCTGTGGAGCTCTTAGGGTCTTCAGATCCAGTGGTGGCCTCTCCCTCCACCAAGGTCCGCCCCACCCTCTCTGAGCCACGTAAGCCAACTCAGCCAAGCCAACGGGATGCTCAGGCCCGGACGCAAGTGGGAAAGTTAGGTGCCCTTCCTCAGGACTCCACTGGTCCCTCTGAGTCCAGATTTCTCGTCAGTAAGAACCAGGAAGTTTCAAAAGATGGCTTAGTGGGTAAAGTGCTTGCCCTACAAGCATGAGGAGGCGTGTTCAACCCCAGTATCTACGTGGTCAGCATGGTAGCATGTGGTTCTAACACCGCACTAGGGAGGCAAAGACAGAAGGATCCTTGGGGTTCACTGCCCAGCCAGCCTAGCTCACTTGGTGAGTTCCAGGCCAGTGAGAGCCCGTCTCAGAAAGCAAGGCATACCTGAGATTGTCCTCTGGCCTATACACACACACACACACACACACACACACACACACACACACATACACACACACACATTTGCACGTATATCCCCACACATACATGTTTATACACAGTAAAAGAAGTGAGCGGCTCGCTGCCCTCCTCACCAGCACATTGGGAGGTTCTGAGACAGCCTCACGCTGTGTAAGTCCCACCTCTGTGAGTGATTCATGAGCCCTGGAGACCAGATTCCTCCTGCCGGGACTACTGAAATCCAGCCATGGTCAACACAGGCCCCAGAAGAGAGACAGAAGTCTTTTATGAACCCTTCCGAGACACCTGGTCCTGTCACTGACCCTTCAGGGGAGGAGGCTGCGATGGATGGGCAGGAGACTGCCAGCCTTGTTCCAGGGAGACAGTGTGTGGCTGCCGCTGCTGCTGCTGGCCCGCATAGCAGTCCTCCTTGTTCGGGGCCTCGGCGGGCGCTGGGGCTGTGTTGATCTTGGAGGGCTCACAGGCGCTTGCAGTGTTCCGTGCGAGGTGTTCTCAGCTGCCTTATGGAAATTATTTTATGGCCTATGTAGGTGTTGGGCAGCTTCTCCCCCGCAAATATTTCCAGGCTAAAAATACTGTATTCACGCTCGATGGTGGAGAACTTTGGGAACCATATAAAGGTCTGACTCTCCAGCCACCAACTCAGGCCTGCACAACTATCTGCTCAGGGAGCACAACTATGCTTTTCCACAACTCAGCCTTCCTAAGGACCTATCCTAGTAGGTGACAAAATCTGCTACAATCCAGCACACACACACACACACACACACACACACACACACACACACACACTGAACCTTGTTTCCCAGGATTGGGTAACTCGGAAAGCATGTGAGTAAAAGGCTCATGTGCTGAGGACCTGGTCCCCAGCTGGTTATTGGAAAGATTTTGAAAATCTCAAGAAGTGGGAACTGGCTTAAAAAGGTGGGTCAAGGGGGATTTCTGTCTCCTTTGTGCATGTTCCTTCTACCATGATGCTTTGCCTCACCAAGTCCAGAACCAACAGAACCCAGCACTAAAGTCTCTGAAATTGTGAGCTGAATTCAGCCACTCCTCTGCCTCACTTGGCTGTTTTGGAATGTGAAAGTAACAAATGAAGGGTTCGGACCCTGGACCAGGCTGGCTCCCTTCTGAGGTAGAGTGGCCAGAGGTCAGCCTGGCTATCTCAGGTTACACTGCTTCAAAACAAGCATATACTCCCAGCCAAGTTTTATTTCTTCACCAGGACCCAGAGAAGGAGGTGGTGCTGGCACACCTGAGCCCCTCTGTGTGCTCCTCCCTGGGGGAGGATTTGTGCCTGTGGTGTGAACTGATGCCCTAGGAGTCTGTGATAGTCACACCTCACTCACCTGCCATCAACTCTCCATCAGTATCACACAGGGACCTCCAGGGTCAAGTTCAAAACCCAAAAGTCAAGAATTGACTCAGAAAAAAAAATCTATCTATCTATCTATCTATCTATCAATCAATCAACATAGGGTCTCATTATGCCCCAGCAGGTCAGGGACTTCATGCCCCACCCCACCTCCACTCCCAACTAAAGCATGGAGATTTAGCCTCAGGTGGGACGGACACACAAGTTCAGCTCTACCTAAGCTACAGGCATATCCAGAAGAACCCTGCTAAGCTAGCCCCTAATGCTCATGCTGCCATGGATAGTCTGGTCTGA
This sequence comes from Meriones unguiculatus, assembly GCF_030254825.1. Taxonomy (NCBI): domain Eukaryota; kingdom Metazoa; phylum Chordata; class Mammalia; order Rodentia; family Muridae; genus Meriones; species Meriones unguiculatus. The sequence goes on along the minus strand of NC_083355.1, from coordinate 113,943,073 downwards.
CAGGGGGAACTCAGGGGTGACTGGAAGGGTCAGAGCAGTGGTATACTTCAGCTGCCAAGACAGGGCTTCATGCTATATGCACTTCCAGTCACTGCTAAAGCCCCGTCCCCACCAGACACATGTGGGTGATACAGAAGCACTGCCAGGCGGAGACTGTCCCCCTTACTTTTCATATAATCTTTATCGTCATCATCATCGTTATCGTGTGCATGCAGGGCTAAGCAAATGCTTACAGCTGAGCTACATCCTTGTCTTTAATTAACTGATTGACGGTTGATTGATGCATGCATGACCTCCCACGGCACACATGTGAAGGGCAGAGCACATGCAGGAATTGGTTCTGTCCTCCTACTAAGTTGGTGTCAGGGTCAAATTCAGGTCACCAGGCTTGACTGGAGCCCCTTTGCCCACCAGGCCATCTTGTTAGCACATCAGCCTTCTTTCTCTGACTTTTTATTTTGCAGTCAGAGCCTCTCTGAGTTCACTAGAGTGAATCTGAGCTTTGTAGCCCAGGTTGGGACTTAAAATTACAGTCTTCCTGACTTGGTTTCCTGAGTAACTGGGATTACCAGCCAGTGTCGGGCTTAGTCAGTTTGGTTTACTGTGTTTTGTTTTGTTTGTTTGTTTGTTTGTTTGTATAGCATGTAAACCCTTTACTGACTGAGCCATACCAGCAGCCCCAGGTTTTATTTTACTATTTTTAAAAAGATTTATTTACTTATTTATTTTATGTGTATGAGTGTTTGCCTGTACGTTTATATATATAGCACATGCATGCCTGGTGCCCAGGCAGACCAGAAGAGGGCATTGGATCCCCTGAAACTGGCAGTATGGATGGTTGTGAGCTATTGTGTTGGTGCTAAGAGCCAAGTCTGGGTCCTCTGCAAGAGCAGCAAGTGCTTTTACTCACTGAGTCATCTCTCCTACCCTAGGCTAATTTTTGCACTTTGATGTTTGTTTGTTTGTTTGAGATTATAATATACTTACACCTTTCTCCTTTCCCTTTATTTTCTCCAAGCCTCCCATATACTTCTCATTTCTCTCTTTCTAATCCTGTTTTTTTTCTATTGCTATTATACATACAGTCATATGTATATGTATGCATACATATGTTTAACTACACAAATGTGTGCTTACTTTTAATTGGTTCTTCAACCAGGAGTGAGGACCACAAATCAGAAATGGGGTGTGGAAAGTGTCAGGTCCAACACACTGAAACAGCAGCGCTGGGTGCTGAGGGTGCCGAGGGTGACATGCCTACTTAGCCAGACTTTAGCAGAAACCCCGACACCCAAACTTCACATCCACACACAAATACAGCACAATAGAGAATGCCCTTAAGACCTCGGGGATGACAAACTGTAGCCCCCAGGAACATGTACCCACAGACATTCACGGCTCCTTTCTTCACAAGAACCAGAAGATGTCCCCCACAATCGTTTCTAGGCAAACGAGTAGATACGGAAACTGCAGTCCATCCACACGCTGAAGTAATATTCAGCCACAAAGAAAGATTAAGATAGACAGACCACAGCTGGAAGAAGTCTCCCAACATTGGGGGACAAGACAGAAACCAGACACCGGGTTCACCAATTTCTAATCTATTTATACAGACTGACCAAAGAGGAAAATCCTGGAGACAGGACCTGAATTAGTGGCTGTTGGGATTAGGGAGGATACCCCCTTCAGGAACTAGAGAGTCTGGAATGAGGAAAGGGAAGAGGTACTCAACACTGCAGAATGATTGGCTCCTGAATGAATTCCCCATAGCATCCTAAGATGCCAGTGAGAGCCAGGTGAGTGCATCCTGTGGCAGAAAAGCTGGGAGAATAGGCACTTTGCTGGACACGGCACTAGGCTCTCTGTGGCCCTCAGAGTAGGGGCAAGACTAGCCACAACTGCCTAAAGAGCCCAGGATCATCTCGGACACTGACTAAGAGAGTGGGCTCCATTCTTGCAAAGGAATGACTGCAGCACTTGGTAAAACCTGAGCAGTTTTTCCACTGAGAAAACTCAAAGTTGCCACTGGGAAAAACCATCCCTGGCAGCCAAGGCAGTGACATTGACAGGCTGGTCATGCGCTCAAGAGAGGACTACATCTGAAGCTTTTGCTTTAACACAGAGCGAGTGGCCTTGCATCCATTCACACAGTCCTGTGCCAGTGCGTGGCCAGGATCAAAGCCTTCAAGGTCGTGGCTGATATCTCCAGAAAAGATGATGTTGACACGGAGCTAGCCTGAAGCCTTGAACATTCTTCTGCAGCAGAGCATGTCCCTGGCAATCATAGATGATCTTGCTGAGTGCTCTCTCTCTCTGCTCTTTCTCTCTCTCTCTCTCTCTCTCTCTCTCTCTGCTGTGGTTTGTCTCTTGGTCCCCTGATACGGTGTGCATGAATATCTTCTGACCAGCAGTGGATAACAGGAAAGGGCCTGGGGGTGTGGGAGCTTGTTGAGGCAGCACAGGGAGGTATGGACTGTGAAGGATGGGGCTCCCATTTAGGGTGGGGTCCCCATTCTGGCCTGACTCTTCCTGGCTCTTCCAACAGCTGCATATTTAGCTCTTTGAAACCCTTGTCACATGGTGCTCACCTCTGTCAGGAAGAGTGGTGATGGGCTAAGCTTATCTCCCACCCCCCTTCTAGAAAGTGTAGAAGGAAGAGGAAAGAAACAGGGAAAGTTGCCCCCTTCCTGAAGATGGGGATTGCAGGGGCAGAGAGGACCCTTGACCCGTAGTCAAGTGGCTATTTTCTTTTCCGTAAAAGGGGCAGAATGGCTAGGATGTAGCTCAGTTGGTAGAGTGCTTGCCTAGAATGAAGAAGGTCCTCGGTTTCATGCCCAGCACCACATGATGAGACAGACCTATAATCACAGTGCCTGGGAGGTAGAGAAAAAAAGGATAAGAAATTCAAGGTCATCCTGATCTACCTATCAAGTGAGAGGCCAGCCTGGGCTACCCAAAGCCCTGTTTCGAAGGGAAAGAAGTAGGGATGAAAGGAGGGGGCTGTGCTTCAGAACACAAGAGCAAATTCATTCTTCAGTTTGATGACGCGTGACTCACAGAGCGGGGGATGTGCATTGATGGATCCTGAGCAGAGGCGGCAGAGGACCCTCCCTCCTGCATGAGCTTGTTCTGCGTCTGGCTTGGAGGAGGGGGCATGGAGAAAAGGACATAAGGTCAGCCTTGGAGACTCCTGGCTGTAATAAAAGTCAGGTCTCGGAGCAATTAAGTTCTCTGCATTTGTCTAGTCACCTCTGGGCAGGTGCGCCGGATGGAGGGCAGATGCAGTGATCCCAGGCGCCGCGGCTGGCAGCCTTTATGTCATTTATCCCCATTTCATTCTTCCAGGCTTTAGCAGGGCTTAGGAAGGAACACCAGTGCTGCCAGATGAATTAGAAGTGGGCGAGAGGAGAACAAAAATCAGTGTTGGGCACTTTGGGGCAGCTGAGGTCTGTTCCCTCGGGGGTTCTCCGAGAGCTGCTGGCAGAGCAGAGGAGCAAGGCCCTGTCTGCTTACAGGCAGCTCTGGCAGCCTGTGTATTCCCTGCCTCTCTCCAGGCCCCGCTGCTTCTTGTGATGTCTTCTTGTTGACTGGGTGACGACTTCGGGTAGAGAGGAGTCACATCTGAGTGGTCCCCGAGTCCCCCAGGAACTGGCTGCTAAGGCAGTGTTTGACAAATGAACAAATGAGCACAAGGAATGAACAGGGGCAGCTAAGAAATGTTCTTTCATCCCACCAGCCAGATACAAGTGAGGGGCATCCTGCCGCTCTCAGAGCCCAGCTCTGCTTACCTGCCCTTGCGCCAGAGCCTTGGGTGATGATTTCAGTCTGTTTACTCGATAAGGTCATGAGTCACTAGCAGGGCAGACTCTTGCTCAACTATGTGTCCTTGATCGGGTTGCTAAGCCTCTCTGTGCCTTTACTTATCTCTGAAAGGGAAGTTCAGGAATTCCTGTCTCTGCAAACACACTGGAGCCATGCTTGGCACGCAGCGGGCCAGGGTGATCACCTGTGTTGCTGACTTGCCTCTGAGCTGGGTCAGTCTGCAGGGGGCTGCTTTCCTCCCTCTTGGAGGTCCACGCTGATGCCCCAAGTCTCGTGGATGTCTCTGGTTTCATGGCCCTGTACAGCCCCAACAGTCTATATCAGGAGGTCATCAGAGTCACTGGTTATGTGTGTGGCTGGACAGTTGTTGCATCTGGAGTATCTCCGTGGCAGTGGTGGCGGACAGTGTCCCTTACTCTGGCCGCTGTCTCTGCCTAAGTGTCTGTGGCTGTACGTGCCTGCTCTCTTCTTCCTGTGCATCAAGCATGACCACCAGCATAGCACATACCTAGGATACTGCTGTGGGTGAGTGGACAGGGAGGAGAGGGCTACAGAGAGAAAATGGGTAGGAGGGAAGGGAAGAGAGCAGAGAAAGGGGGAGAGGGAAAAGAAGAGGTGGGGAAGAGGAGGGAGAAAGGAGGAAAGAGGAGGAGGGATGAAGAGGGCAGCAGGAAGTGCGGGGTGGGTTGAGGCAGGCATAGGCCTCCCCAGGGCTTGGCAATGCTCTGCACACAGCCCAGGCTGGGTAAATGTTTGTAAAACGAATCAAACTAAATTGTGTCCACAGAGAGCACAGGGCGCACCGCTTAGAAGCTTCCGGAGAGGCTCGTCCTTCAAGGCTCATTGCAGGCAGAAGTGCTACCTGAATGCAGGCTGCTGCCTGTCATCCTCAAGTAGGACTTGGGGAGCATCTAAACTGCATGGGCAGGGATGGAATGCTGAAGGGAAGCCAAGGGTAGTTGGGACAAGGCTAGAGATGAGGTAGTGGGATGGGGGGTACCAAGGACCCGAGTTTCCACCAGGCTACCCATGAGGCTGAGGATGGAACATAGGGTTTTAATTGTGTATAGATATTCCCCAGAGATGGCTAGCAGGTATCTAGAAGAAAAGATAGCTGGAAGAGAAATGGTTGTGAGTTCTGGAAGAGAAGCATGGAAGAGAGATGTAGAGAGGGAAGGAAAGAGGCCTTTGGAAGTGATAAGCCACTTAGGGCACAATGCTGTCCCAGAAGACAAGAGCATGGCCAGATGAGCAGGTGCCAACTGTTCTTAGTGAGAAAGGATGAGCTGGCAGGGAAGTCAGATTGGGACTCAGGGTCCAATTGGCTAGGGACAGGCTGCCTTGGAGTGTCTGAAAAGAGCTGGGAGATTGCCATCCAGATGGGTGGGCATGACTTCCTGGATGCCATGCCTCGAATGCCTGCTGGCATCAAACTCCTAAACTGTCACAGTGTGTCTCCATTATGTTCCTCCAGATGTTGTGCCAGGAGCTTTGGGAGTTGACAGGATGACAAGGCCTCTCCATTCGTTTTCCACGGCTCACTGTGGGGAGGCTCCTGATTTGATGGACTCTCAGGAGGCAACAGAAACTTAGGACATAGACCTAGTTAGAGGGAGTACGTATGTCCTCCATCTTGTCCCCTACTTCCAGGCCACCATGAGCGAGTGTTCTGTTCGCCTCATCAGGAAACCAGAAAGGGCAACTTCAGGTGACTGTGAACTGAAATCTCCAGAAACCATGAGCCTAAGTAGCCTTCCCTCCTCTGCATTCTCGTCACAGTCAGGGAAAGTCAACACACACAGAAACTTACATTGTTTAGAGACAGACAGCAAACAAAATGGTAAGTTAGGGTATGGGTGGCCCGGGGAGGGGTTGTGTGGGTATGAGCCACAGTTTCAGAGCACCAGGAAAGACTTGCTTGCAGGTAGGGACTCACAGCTCTGTGAGGGCTATTGTGTAACTGTTACAAGACTGAAACATTTCATTCTGCAAGAAGCTCCTTGAGCAATAAAGATAACAACTCATGATAGCTTTCGGAAGTCCCTGAAACTGACCAGATTCACTAGGCCCCTCCTTGCCAGAGTAAGCAGTAAAAGCTGAGAGTTCCCTCAGGTGGAAGGAAGCTTAATTGTGAAGTAGACCCAGACAAGCCAAGCAGCAAAGACTCTGAAACCAGACCTGTTGCCTGGAAGAAGCAGGAACCAGCTGAGCTGCTTAGAAGAGGTTAGACCAACCGAGGCACCTGGCCTTCAGGCTGTGCAGTACACTCTAGGTTCCTGGCTTTTTGATAACCCTTCACCCATATTCCAATAAGTAACTAGTAAAACACGTTGTTCCACCAGGTTGGACTTTGATGGTGTGCATGGGTTCCCTCTCTGTTGTGAGTAAATGAAGGGAGGAGTAGAGAGATGAGTGTTGCATCTCTCCAGGAGAAGTTTTGTCACAAAACCAGGGGTGGGGTCTTAGCATTCAGCTATAGATCCAGGACGTGCAAAGGCCCTGGGGCAGGAGCATGGCCTGGGTGTATCTGAGCAAGTAGGAGGCCTATGTGGTGTGAGAGCATGAGGGAGTGTTGGAGACAAGGCCAGAGAAGATGAAGACTGGAGTCACTTGAGAGGCTTGGTAAGAACTTGAGTTTAGCTGAGTATCCTGGGAGCCTTTGATGGGCTTAGGAGTGAGGCCAGGCAGAAGGGTGGCTAGCAGACCCAGTAGGTGTCCACAGAGACCAAGCCAAGGCTGGAGGCTGGCCACTCTCAGGAAATGGGTTCTGAGGACTCCCCAACAAGATAGCTCTGAGGTGCCTGGGAAAGAGGGGTCACAAAGACCCCCATCCGGGCAACACTGGAGGGCTAACAGGAACAGGTTCAGGGAGGACTGAGGACTCTCTCTCAGATGCCCAGGGACACGGCTGTGCAGGCATCATGAGACACTGTCCGCTGGAGAGCCTAGCTCGAGGGAGAGGGCCAGGCTACGGATGTAAATTCAGGACTCGCCAGCCAGGAGTAGAATTTACAGCCATGCTCAGGGTGAGATCACCACAGGGGACCCCACGCGCCTGTCCTCATCTCCTCTCTGAGGCTCACAGGGAGCAGGGCCATTTCTTGGATTTGCTGCACCTTGGCCCCAGCCTGGCGCCTGGCAGGCAGTGGGTTGGCCCAGCTTGGGTGACCAGTGACCCGCTGCAGAGACAGATGTGGAGAGGTAACTGGGTCAGAACCAGCCAGAGAACAACAGGGCTAGACAGCCGTCTGAATCCTCTTGTCACCTCTTATGGGGTCTGTCTCTGCACCAAACTCAGTGACTTTCATCAGCTTCTTTCACTGTAGAAAAACCCCGTGGCGTGTGATTACAAAGCCCATGGCTGCTTCTATGGCTGTTGTTGAAGATAATGCATTTTAAACAGCTCTAATTTTGAAAGGGTACATTTGACCCCATCCCTATGGCGACCATATTTTCCAGACCCTGGGCCCGTGACACAGTCTGAACCTCGCCTGGGCTGACAGGGGACAGGGCAGAGTATTTCCAGCTGGGCCGCCTCACCCCTGTTCTCTTATTCTGCCCGCGTACCAGGCAGGATATTAAGAACTCACAGGCGGCAGCTATCTTCACTCGTGTCCTCACTTGTAATAGGTTGACTCCATGAAACCTATTTGGGAGGATGTTATCTCTGCCTCGCTGTGGAAGGAGGGGCCTCTGGGAAGGAAGACTCTCCTAGGACTAACTTTTTCCATTTTCTGCCCACTATCTGCTGTCAGAGAGAAGTCACTTCCCAGAGAATATGGAGGTGGCCTTAGGCGGGCTAGGGCTGCAAGGCAGGTAAGCTTGCCCGGGCTGGGTGCCAGCCCCTCACAGACATAGAGGCAGGTGTGAATGGGAACTTTAAGAGTGCCAGGTCATGTGCCGGGCATCCTGTATGAGCAGCCTCATCAGGACTTTCCAAGTTTCCCAGGAAACACGGTGCATGATGTTACCACTTTTCATCGGAAGCTGCTGGGTCTCAGAGACACTTGCCCCCAAACACACAGCCAGTAAGGGAAGAAAAGAGAAGTTATGTTCATCTTCTTCAAGTGTGTCCCCTAAGCCACTCCCAAGTCCCCACTTATCTTGGTTCGTTTGTATATTCCATCTGCCTTCATAGAAGAGGGTCCATGAAAGCACTGGAGAGCTGATGAGGCTGGGCTCTTGGCTCACTTGGAAGGGGCATAAAGCCTGGGTGTGTTACCCAGCGCTGCACAGACTGGGCAGGCCCGGAGCCTCAGCCTCAGCGCTCAGGGAGCAGCAGCAGAAAGATCAGAAGAACGGTGTCACTTTTGGCTATGTAGCAATTTGGAGGCCAGCCTGAGCTACATGGCAACCTTTTGGGGGGGGGGAAGCAGGAGGGAGGATGATGGTGATGGTAATGATGTATGCACAAAGAGACACTTAGGGACAAGCTCCTAGGATGACTCATTGGGTAAACTGTCTCCCACGCTAGCACGAGGACCTGAGTTCAGCTCCCCAACACCCCTATAAAATCAGACACAGTGGTGAACAAATGTAACCCCAGCACTGGAATGGGAGAGACAGATAGATCTCCTGAGCTCACTGGCCAGCCAGCCTAGTGGAATCTGTAGGCTCCAGACTCTGTAAGTAAAGAGAGCAACGGAGGAAGACACACAACATCTTCACATGCACATTCTCAGAAACATACGGACACATAAAAAAACAAGCATTAAGATTCTAAAGTAGTATCTGCTGTTCTTAGAATACCCACGCTCCGAGGTAAACGGAGGCAAAAACCCTTACCTTGCTTTCCCAAAGACATTCACTGGGTGAAAGGCTTTGGCCTTCAGAGCCTAGGAGCTTGAGTGTGGGGCGTCTGCCCTCAGCCTCCCCATCCACCTTCTCTTTTTGAGGTAAAGAGCAAAGGAAACTGTCACCTCAGGGCCCTGGGACACCTTTCACTTGAGCAAGCTGCCCAAGAGAACATGAAAATAACTAAATCTTTACTTAAAAGCCAAGTGGTGCATGCTTGTCATTCCAGTGCTAAGGAGACAGAGACAGGAAGGTCTCTGGAGCTCACTGGCCACATAACCTACTCTTAGGAGAAAACTTGAGGCTGAGTAGGAGACCTCTGTCTCATACCATCAAGTGGACAGACAGCCTTCACACACACACACACACACACACACACACACACAGGCACTCACACACACAGGCACTCACACACACACACACACACAGGCACTCACACACACAGGCACTCACACACACACACACACACACACACACAGGCACTCACACACACAGGCACTCACACACACACACACACACAGGCACTCACACACACAGGCACTCACACACACACACACACACAGGCACTCACACACACAGGCACTCACACACACACACACACACACACACACACAGGCACTCACACACACACACACACACAGGCACTCACACACACAGGCACTCACACACACACACACACACAAACATACACACATGAGCAAATATGGACAGGCACATACACAGAGTCACCAGCTCACGCCTGAAGGCCTTATCTCACACCCCTCTCTAACATGGAGTGGGAAAACCAACCACAGCAAACATCCTGGATTCCAGCGCTCACTCTGTGCTCAGCAGCTGTGTGGCCCCAGGTGGATTCCTTTGCCTCCCTGTGCCTCCGGATCACATATCTGTAGCGTGAGAGGATAGCACTGTCCTTCACACAGGGAGTCCTTGGCCTAGGGGAGCAGAGTCTGCAGCCTAGTACATGTGGGGGGGGGGGAGCCATGCTTGTCCTGGCTCACAGACGAGTCTCCCAGGCCTGTGACACGTGCCACTGCAAGGTGCTCATGGGCACATCCTTTGGAGACTCTTTTACTCTTGGGCTTGTTGTCCCCATTGCTTTATGAGTTAATGATGTCCAGCAAGTCCACCGAGCCTCCAGGTCCCAGTTGGGTCACAATTCCCCCAGGGGCACATCTACCAAAGCCTTATATCACCACCAGAGGCAGGGCAGCCTCCGGAGCGGAAGGAACATTCTAGAATGAGGAGCTGGTTTTTAAGATTCTCTAAGCTTCCCACTCACTGTAGAAACGGCTTACTTTCAGATTAGTCAGCCAGTGTGAGTCACTCAGGGCCTCACCAGCCCTGCGCACAGAATACTGATTCAGCCTGCCCTGCCAAGGGGGGCGGAGGGGCCCCCTGGGGGCCCAGGGCCCTTGCCTGCAGCCATCCCACCCGCTTCAAGGGTGGAATGCTCGGCGCCCCACCACGTTCACAGGCGGGCCCCAGCCCTGCTTCTCTGGCCCACCAGCATCTGCCCCCCTCTCCAGCGACAGAGTGATTAATCCCCCCATGCCGGAGAAGCAGGGGCCAAGCAGCTACATAAGTCATGCCCACGCTGACAGCAGGCAAGGGAGAGGCCCAGAGCTTTGGCCTTGACGCATGTTGGGGAGGGAGGCCCCATTGGTCTTCTGCTGGGAAGGGGGAGAGGGGTCTGGAAAGCAGATTGCACACAGACCAGCGTTGTCTGCAGGAGAGGGGACAGCAGCCCACACCCCGCAGAGGCCCCATCGACCCCACGTTCATGTACTCATGCTTTTATTCACTTGCAGCCATTTGCAGATCATTCCTTCCCTGGATGGAGCTCCCAATGAAGCCCCACTGAAATGGGGGTATGTGGGGCCTTGTGGAGAGAGAAAGCTCCCACATGAGGGGCACACAGGGAAAACAGGCCACACGAACCTAGTAAGATGAGGCTGCCTGGCCATGGAGGGGCATGCAGGCAGAACTGTAGGCCTCAGCTGAGGCGTGGGGTTGGATGACAAGGAAGTGGCATTCCCGGGTCATTGTCACTGTGGCATGAGGACCAGAGCTAGATTGCAGAAGGGTTCTGTGAGGCAAAAGACATGGCCTTAGAGCAGACTGTTGCTGCAGGGACAGAGAAGAAGGCAAAGGACACACAGACAGTAATGTAGGAATCAGGGGGAGAGGTCAGCTCCAGAAGTCCCCAAGGCTGTATGTGGATCCAGAATGGGGTGTCTGGGGTAGGGGGTGCCTGGAGATATTTGGGGAAATGGATTCTAGAAGCAGGCTCTGTAAGGTCACAGGAGGGCCACTGGGAAATGTCTTCACCTGTCTGGCGCCTGCCTCAAGGATGGGGAGGAGGACAGGAGGGACAGGAAGGAGGGAGAGTGAGCTCTTCATTCCTTATAGCTGACAAGGAGATTAGACTTGTCTGCAAACTGACAGATCCCAGGATCTTGTACCTGCACCTCACCCTTGTCCCTGCAACCCCCAACACGCCCAGCCCTGCCATATCTTGGCTTCTTTCCATTCTGTACAGGTCACATAAGTCCTCTGAGACCATGTTTACAATGTCACAGACATTCCAGGCCAGGTTGGATTGCCAGGGTCTCCTCCCGTTGCTTTTTAGGCCTCTTCTGGGTTGCTGGAGATGCTGCAAAGCAGGATGCTCCTGCCTGGTGCCCTCTCTCCATCCCTGAGCAATATACACAAAGAAAACCCGCTCTCTCTCGAGGCTAACCCAGTCTTCTTTACAAGGGCCAGGTACAAGAAAGAGGCTTCTAAAGTAGCTTGGATCCTGCTTCCCCATAGGGACCCCAGGATGATGCTAGCCCACCCAAGGCATGGAGGGAGAAGACTCCAGGACCAGGAGAAGATGGCTGCCACCTGGAGGCTCCCTAGATTAGTAAGGAAGTCAGCCTACCCTCACCTCTGGTCAAGACGTTTTAGAGTTTGTGGAGGCCACGGTGGGACCAGTGATGCCAGCATCAAAAGGGGATAAGTGCTGAGCTCAGCCAAGTAGCCCTGAGACAGCTCCTCTTACTCTCATGGCTCCTCCTTCATGTCACTTACCGAGGTCCCTGATTTTGACAACCCTAGAAAAGAGGCTCAAGTGGAGCAGAAGACATGGGGTTTGGTTCCCTCAAGGCTCTGGGAGGGAGGGCCTAGAAAGGATCAGAAAACACCTGGCAGGGGAAAATGTGAGCCAGCCCCACAAGTCTGAACGAAGACTAGGTGAAGCTTTCTCCCGTTTTGCCTTTGACATAGGGATAAGAGCAGCAAATTGTTGCAGAAGGGAAGAGGCACTCGGGGACCCCCTGCCTGACACATCTACTTTCACTGGGCTGCCCTTCGGCCCACGGCACTCACAGCCACAGCTGGATTTGTTCCCTGCCTTTGAATCTTGTCATGCCAAGTTCACTGACTGACTGACTATGGGAATCTCAGGTGTGCGTGCGCACACACGCACAGGCTTTGTCCCTGACAACTCTGCCGACAGGACGCTGGCTCATCCTAACTGCAGCTAACACAAGGACCACTCCCACGGGACAGAAAGAGGTGAGGATGCACCCAGCAGGAACGTGGCGCTGTCATGGTCAGACTTTCTCCATAGAAGGCCATAGACAATACTTAAACCACATTTCCTTACCTGTGAGTTCTTATCCTGATGTGATTGAATTAGGAGGGTCTTGCTCACACAGAACTGAGTGTCTTGAGGTCTCATTCACACAACACTGGGGTCTCAGAGTCTTAGGGTCTCACATCACATTCAGTTTCCTGAGTTCTCACACATACCTCATTGAGTCTCTCGGGCCTCATTCACACAAAATTGAGTCTTTGGGGAATCTAATTCAGTTTTGAGTCTCTCAGGTCTCACTCATTCAACATTGAGTCTCTCAGGGTCTCACTCAACATTAAATCTCCCATTGTCTCACTCCTTCAGTGTGTCTCTTGGGGTCTCATTCAACACTGAGTTTCTTGGTGTCTCACTCATTCAGCGTTGAGTCTCTCAGGGTCTCACTCATCCAACATTGAGTCTCTATGTTTCACACACTCAACATCGAGTCTCCTGGGGTTTCAGTTGACACTGACAGTTTTGGTGGCCTCCCTCACTCAACATTGAGTCCTCAAAGACCTCATTCACTCAACATTGAACCTCCTGGGGATTCACTCACTGAATGTGTCAGTCTCGTTCACAAAACACCAAGTCTCTTGTGGTCTCACTCACACACCATTTGTATTTTTCAGGTCTCATACCAGACTCAGTGGCTCCAATCTCACAGCTCGTTTGGTTTTCAAAGTCTCACGTGGGATTAGAATCTCACACATATGCCTACCCTTCCTTGGAGCCCCTCTTAGTATCCTGTGTTGAGAAAGATCTACCTGAAATACTCATGTATTTTCATGAGTCTCCATACAGCAACATATATAGAGGGCAATATTCTATATTTTCCCTGTTTGGAGTAATGGATTGCTGTGGGTCTCAGGAATATTGTTTCACACTGAAGAGCCAGCAGAGAGGGAGCTTTTTGAGCTAACCCCACCTGAGGCCTGCACAGCCACTGTCAGGAGGTGTTGGCCCTCAAAGACTCCCACTACCCCTTTTCTCAGACCAGACACTGTAGCTCCTTTTCTAAAGCCTCAGGCTCCTCAGGAATATGGCTCTTGGTGTCACAGGGTTCAGCCCAAAATTCCACACTGCCTTGACCACCAAGTTGGTGTTTGTTTGTTTGTGTTTAATGCATTTGTTATGTTTAATTTGGAGAAGGATCTGTGTGCCATAGTGTTCATGTACAGGTCAGAAGTCAGCTTCCAGGAACCAGTTCTCTCTCTCTCGCTCTCTTTCTCTCTGTCTACCATATGGGTCCCAGGCATGAGGGTCCTCAGACTTGGCCACAGGTGCCCTTATTTATCTTCCAAGCCATCTCACTGGTCCCAAGCACTTGTGTTGTTGTTGTTTTGTTCTTTGGATTTTGGTTTTAAACTACATTGACCTAATAACAAAGCACAAAACTCATAGTGAGATACACATGACCATGATCAGGATGCCCATGGCATTTAGCTGGGAGGGGCAGCAGTCCCTGGATAGCCTCCACTTACTTCCCTGAAGCCTCTCCAGGTCCTGCAGAAGCCCTGACCTCCACACAGGTGAATCCTGGCCATGGGCAGCAACCTTCATCCAACCACTGTCCTATCCAACCACTCCATCACTTATGTAGGTGCTCTCGGTAGCAGTTTCTCTGATACCCAACCCCCTCTTAAGGGCTCCCCTTTGCCTCTTTGGGAGGCCTCCTTACCATCCCTGGACCCAGGGTTCTCACCAACCAAGTTCAGCATGGAGAACAAGTCGGTTGGGGATGCAGGATCAAAATGTCACTTCCTCTGAGGTCCCCGGGTGGAGTCTGTGATGTCATTTCCCCAGTGATGTCACTTCCCCTATAATGTCCGGGAGCCTTCTAGGCTCAGGATGGTTGGCTATCTACCATCAGTGCTGGAAGGACAGGAAGGGTATTTAGGTGAAAGGAACAATGTATTCGAAGGTCTGGAGAGCTGAGTACCATGGAACAGGAGAGCAAGATGGAGGCACCATGGCTGGATCTAGGAATGTATTTGGATCCCTTAAGGGAGGAGATAGCCTTTGTCCAGAGGACCACAGTGGACATGGCTAGGTAGGTCTGGAGCCTCAGGAAGGATCCTGAGGAGAGGCAGGAAGTGGCTTTTCTTCCAGATCGACTGTGCTCAGCCTCAACGCCTTCCACTTTCCCACAAGGCTTCTGGCCAAGGCTGTTCAGGCCACTGTGCACTTTCTAACAAGATTGGAAGTTTGTAAGACTTATTAGCTGGTGGAAAGTCAAGGGCTGTGGGCCAGGCCTCTGTGGTGCTGTTACAGTGGCAGCAGCCTGCCTGGAGTACATCCTCATGGCCTCTGGCAACAGAAAAGGGTAGGAGGGACCCCCAAGCAGGGATCACCTCTGCTTCCCATGCAGGGTATACCAAAAAACAGCATGCTGTGGGAAAGGGGGTGCCCTGGCTTGTAGCCCTCAGGTCTGCTGCTTCCAAGATACGTGTTCAGGACAATGGGGTAATGTCCAGGGGCTGCTTGCTGGCCAAGCACGAAGCAGACCCTCTGGTGGCCCCACAGCCCCCTCCTTCTTGTGTCAGGGGAGGTGACATTCACCTGGTGTTCTAGAGAGCCCCAACACAAGTTTTCCATTCCCATCACAGACCCTCCCCAGCTGCACTCGCTCAGTGGAAAGGAATGCACAGCCCCAGAGCCCCAGAGAAGAAGGTCGGCCACGCCAGGCCTTGAGCGTCTCTGGAGCAGCAGTACTTGGGGCCCAGGGCCCCTCGCTCTGTGAGCCTAGCCAGTAATGAAGACCATGTGAGGGCTGTGCTCCCTCCGCCTTCCTGGCTTAGCAGAGAGGCTCTCAGGAATTGTGGAGGGGAAGGGGAGGGGTCCGCCTTGCTGTCCAGCTGGAAGAACTGTACTGAGGGGCTGGGGAGCTGACAGGGGTCAAGGAGGCCCAGTCCTCTGTGCAGCTATCTATGCGTGCAGGACTCTGAACCATACCCTGCCCCTCCGAGCCTGTTTCCTCAAACTGGGTGTTTCAGAGAGGTCACTAACAGCAGGACACAACAGTGTAATCATTTCTTTAGGAAAAAAAAAAAAAAAAAAACCATTGGTGGCCTGGGGCTCCATTAGAGGAACACTGTGCTTTAGCCGAAGGGCGGAGCCAAGCTGCAGGTGGCATCACATTGGCGTGGACACCGATGCTTAATTCTGGGTCCAGCTGGCAACTGGCTCCTGTACAGAAGAGGGACCAAGGCAAGTCTCACAAAAAGCCCTGAGACTTGGTTTGGAAAAGAAAGGCTAGGGGAGTCACAGTGAGCATGTCCAGATATGCAGGGATCCACTCTCAGTTTCCCCAAGCCCTTTTCTTAGTAGAAACATGCCTCTCTGGAGGACTAGGCTCCCAGGTGGGTAGTAAGCCCCCTTAGTGTCAGAGGGAGAAGTCCCTGGTTGTGATCCTTGAGTTCTATGGCTACCTCAATAGCCTAGGTGTGCGCTGAAGTGACTTCATGAACTCTGTGAACTCTGGGGCTCCCCTCTCAGCAGCCTGAAGCAGAAATGCCTCGCACTACCTCACAGGGACTCGAACACCCAGAGACTGAAGGGAGAAGCTTCCCACAGTCAGTGGAGACCCTTTCTGCACCCTGATTTAGCTAGTGGATGGGGACCCCACCAGCCCAAACTCCCAAAGTGAATCTCAAAGCCTCATCCGTGGGCCTCACACAGCTTTCCAGCTTGAAAGACACTGATCCTCCATTCACCAAGGTCTGACCCAGACTATCTCTTCCCTCCCAACCTCTCGCGGTATGAGAAGTACATACAAATAAGCCATCTAGCCCCTCTTATTTTGCACAAGAGAGAGGAGGGTGCCTGGCTGGCACACCCCTCGTTTCATAGGTGGGCAAGAAGCCCCCATCTGTGTAAGCCGGGTCCACATGAACAGCCAAGCCCCAGCCCCCAGTCTAGCGTCACCCTCGCTGCCCTGGCCGCACCCCTACCCAGCTGCAGGGGCTAATCCAGGCCTGTGGGAAGTCCGGGGTGGGGCCGCCTTGCTGGCCAGAGAAGGCTCACTTCACCGGGATGCCTCCATGCACAGATGCGCCTCTGGGCTCCAGCTCGGGCGGATTTGATAAACTTGCTAAATTGCAATTCTCTGTGGCTTAGGGGAGCTGGGCCTTGGCCAGAACATGCATTATCCTCTGCAGCTGCAGGCTGCAGAGAGCCAAAGGGTGGAGGCCTAGCTGGGGCTTCCCCACCCTCCAGCCAGGGGCCCATTGCTTTTGGGGGTGCTTCACCTAGAGCCACTATCCCAGCCAAGCAGAGAGTGGCTTATGCTATTCATGCTGGGGAGGCACAACCCAGGGAAGATCCATGCCAGCACTGGATCTCCCAGAAGCTCCTAGAGCAAAGTGTGGGCTGTGCACCCACACTTCTTGGGAAAGTGAAGTTGGGGTCCTAGGTCAAGCTCAGCTCTCTGGGCAGGGATGCTACAGACCTCATCCCCGAAGCTGGCTGCAGGCATTCCTTCACCTCAGGTCATGGTTCTGTTTTAGGGGTAGAAAAAGGTACCTCTAACGGTACCCTAGGGGATCTGAAGTCTAGCTTGCTGCCCTCCCCAGTGTTGGTATGGGGCTGGTGAGAAGGCACAGGAAGGTGTTGTGCACAGTGGACCTGCAGGGAGACTGGCGTCTCTAGACCCCAGGGTGAGCCCGGGGTGGTATTGACGCCAGAGACTAAAGCACTGTTCTGTGCTCTAGACAATCAATTTCCGCACACGTACACAGAGAGCCACGGCTCTGCTTCCGGCTGCCTCGTCTCCTGGAATAGCTGCTTTTTAATTACATGGAAAGGTCACCAGGAGAAAAAGAATCGAGAAGTCTGAGTGTTCTTACACTTCCTCCCAGAGCTAAGAACTTTAAAACTAAGCAGCACAGGGCCAAAGCTGGGGGTGGGTGGAGAACCAGAGAAGGGTGTCGGGGGTGGGGGGATCACTGCCTCAGCCTCCCCAGCTGCAGAGTGGAGTAACAGGTTTGCAGAATAGCAAAGCCTTCCTGCCACCCAGCCACCTAACACCTCTGCAACACAGTCACCCAATACCTTTGCAACACAGTCACCCACTACCTCTGCAACCCAGCCACCCAGCACCTCTGCAACCCAGTCACCCAGCACCTCTGCAACCCAGTCACCCAGCACCTCTGCAACCCAGCCACCCAGCACCTCTGCAACCCAGCTACCCAGCACCTCTGCAACCCAGCCACCCAGCACCTCTGCAACCCAGCCACCCAGCACAACCCATCTATAACTCAGATGCCCAGCAATTTTGCAACCCAGCCACCCAGCACCTCTGCAACCCAGACATTTGAGCATGGAGCAAAATGGTTTTACTCTTAGGAGCTTAGGATCTATTGTATATGGATGGGGACAGAGAAAGAGAAGTCACTTGACTCTGGCAATCTGCTCTGTGAGCTATCTTTGAAGTGGGGAGCTAAATCAGAGAGATCATGGAAGACTTCCTGGAAGAAACAGCCCCTGAGCTTAGAGCTCAGGCAGGCAGTGGTCAGCAAGGATTCTTGTTCTCTGTGGCACACAGGCTTCCCTGCTGCAGACCCCTGCCCCCTGGCAGTACCTTTTTATTTTCGGATACCGCACCGTTGTGCCCAGAATGCTGTCTTTTAAAGCCGTGGATGAATAGTTGGAAGAGCTTGCTCTTCTTCTGACTCCACCTGTGCTGTCAAAGCCCCAGAGGCCCTCAGCCAGCACCCTGGGATGGTATGAGCTGGAGTGAGGAGGCCAGCCCCCGCCCTTACCCCTTAGGCTGCTGCACCAGCCCAGGGTTTGGGGGTACGTCAATCACCATTTTAAGTGAGCCAAGATAGTCTCCCCCCAACCCCCTGCAAGGGGAATTCAAAAATTGGATTTACTGGTCAAATTAATGAAATGCATGCATCCTCAGGCACCCCCCCCCCCTTGGGATGCTCCCTTTACTGACAAACAAATCTTTAAAAATACAGCCAGCCGTCTCCACAATATAAAAGCAGCCCCAGCATATGTGTTCCCCCCCTCGGGAAGGAACTGCCAAACGCCCCTAGAGTCTAGGAAAGAGGAGGGGGAACACTGAGGGGGTTTTAATTTTCTTCTTTCCGCTGACTCCAGCTTACTCCTCTGTCAACAGCTTTCTTTTATGATCAGGAACGAAGATAGCATTTTTAATAAAAGAACAATGCATGGATGTTCCTAATTACAGTTTTGACTCTTCAAAAGCTCCCCACCCCACTCCCCTCCTGTCCCCTAGGGTAAGTGGCTGGGTCCCTCGGTGGTTGCCTCCCAGCAAAGATTTCTGCCCAGGGTCCCTGGCTCCATTCACTTCATGCAAGTGGCAGGCATCTCCCCACTGGGACTCCATCATCACTGTGGCTAAAGCTGCTCCCCCTCCCCCAACTTCCTACCCACCCATCCCACTCCCCTCAGCCCCCTGCCAGCTCCCTGCTTAGTGTGGCGTGAGACAGGGAGTGGTGGCTGCAGAGCTGGGAGTGATGGATGGCTTGCTCAAAGTGAGGTCTTATTAATCCTGTCTGATCTGGAAACCTCAGCATCCAGGGCCCAGGGCAGCAGACAGCAGGCCTTTGACCGCCCCACAGCCCCAAACCTCTGGGGGTACCTCAGCCCTGGGCCTCACTTCCCCCAGCTGCTGCTGTGGCGTGTTTTCACTGAACCCCCATGTCAGGACTTTCCAGATCTGTGTGTAGCAGATGTGACCATGTCCCATGTGAGCAGACGCTGTCTGTCCATCTGTGGACTGGGGGATGCTGTGCCTTCCAAATGGGTCTCAACCCTAGACCAGCCCTAGTGGTGAGGGCAGGGAGGGTGGACAGAGAAGGCCTGAGCCAGGCTGCATCAGGGAGCCTGCTAAATGCCAGGGAAGGAGCAAGGGAGGCTGAGATGAGTTCTGAGACGGGGTGACCAGGAGAGGCTCAGAAGAACCCATCGTCAAATTCTGGAGAGGTCCAGCAAACAGAGCCCATACGGCATCTGCCTGGCAGCAGTCCAGACAAACCAGAACAGGGGTTTTGTGCCTCTGCAGCCTCACTGTGGAAGGTGAAGTGAATAACAACCTCCAGTCAAGGGCAGGATCTTGGTGACCATCAAGATGGCCACCGGCTTAGTCAGACAGGGATGGAGGGCTGAAGATTACGGCATCTCCAGGAGGCCCCATTTGGAAGCAGCGCTCGGCCCTGCCTGCTGCATATCGACCCCAGAAGCTCTGTGGCTGATCCTGGGGTTGCTTCTGGAATAAGGGAGGTACTCACACTGTGTTCCTGACTCCTGTGAGGCCTGGGGTGCCGTGCAGTGTGAAGGGGCAGTTTCACCAGGAGACTAAATGCAAGGGGTGCACATCAGTATTCAGGACCCTGAGTCGGATGCTCAGATCCTGTCCGCCCCATGCTTGCTAGAATCCTTCTCTGACCTTTCTACCATCTCCAGTCCTTTAGGCTGCCTAGGTCCAGACTCAGGCATTCTGAGAACGAATATTACCTTAGCAGCCCAGGGGTTCTACTGTGGATAGCATAGATGAGCGTATTAGTATTACTTACTGCACCTGCCTCAGGGCCTTTGCACATGCTTGTCACCCCACTACCAGAACGCTTTCCCCCTAGCTGCATGTGTCAGGTCCCTTCCTGTCTTTCAGGCTCTGCTTGGATTCCAGGTAGGCCCTGATGATGCCCTCAGAGTGGTGTTCCCTCCCCCCTCTGGTCAACATTGCGTAGGAATTTATGCGTTTTCTTCAAAGGCTGCATCTTCTCCACAGTGGGCTCATTCACTCTGGCGTTTACCCTGTGTGTCTCCTACAAAGATACTCAGGAGTCCAATCCCCCCCCCCGTCTGTCAAGGTGTGCCTAGAACCCGTGTGGCACACAGTGGGGTTTCAAGTGTGGGCAGACAAATTACCTGGCACATAGTAGGTAGTCAACCAAATGCCTCAAAAATGGTGATATCCCTAATCTCTCTTGGCTGGTCATTTTCTTAAAGGTGCCCGCAGTCCAGAGACAGTCAGGATCTTGGAAGGTCGCACAGCACCCTGTGGCAAAGAAGGATGGAGAGCGCCTTCATCCTGTTCGGCAGCTCTCACCCCTTTCTCTTTCCTCAGCAGTAGCTCAGGCCTTCAGAAAGCTCGTCGCAGGGTTCTCCAACAATAAAGGTAAAAGTTATGGCTTTCCTCTTCCTTGGGAAGAATTAATTCTGCTGCCAGGCATTTGTCCCCAAAGCTCTCGAATCTGGGGATCAAATCATGGCCCTGTCTGCACCAACGATGCACTTCAATGTTTCAAAGGCAGATTCCTGGGTAAAATATTGCTGTCCCCAAGGCCCTCATGCACAACCAGCGCCTAGAGTAATCTCTCCCGACACAATACAAATGGGATACAGTGTTGCCCATCCTGGCTTTAAATGAGAAAGTTAGAAAAACAAAATGCAGAGGTGGAAAGCTACTCTGATCACAGGAGCCCAGAGTAATTGCCTTCCAGCAGAGAGCTAGGCTGCGTCAAGGGGCTGCGTTCAGAAGGGGGGGGTCCCCACTCAGACTTTGAATATTAAGTGAAGTTTTATTTACGGTTCTTCTTGAGAGCTCAGGACTCTCAGTTGAGGGAGCATTCGTAACAAACCCTCTTGCATGAAAGTCAGGCTATAAAAAATAATTAAGAGAAAATTTCCCCACAGTCTAGGCAGCCCAGAGGGTCCCTCTGCAGACACATAACTTGGGGGGGTTGGGGATTGGGACTTTCATGGAAACAGGCGCTGGGGAAATAAAGGCCACCAGCACCCTGAGCCAAAGAAGGTGGCTTTCCTCAACAGATGGTGATGTGTGACTGATGCCTGCCCGGGCGTATTTGCCTCTTCCCTGTGTGGGGAGACTGAGTCTGGGTGGATGAGGAGCTCAGGAGATCCCAAGGCCTCCAAAGACAAGATCAGGATGTCCGTGGAGCCAACCTGGCTGAAGACAGTAGCCTGATGTCTTAAGGTGGCAATCCAGCGGACGTCCATCTCAGAAGAGAGTTCTAGATTTAGGGCAAGTTCTAGATTCCCTCCACAATAACCATTTTTCTAAGCCTAGGTTCCCAATCTGGCACTTTGCTCTCATAGCACGGTAATGGGTTGACCCTGTCCGCACTGCCCGTAGGGACACTGAGGCTTCAGGGTTGTTTGTATGTGCGGAGGGTGACTCCTGGGCTCTGAGAGAGACAGCCACTTTGACAGATAACTTCCCTGGCAGTTAGTAAGCCAACATCTGGACCCCAGGAGCCTTCCCTCACTTGGCTAGGGTTCTGTGCTTGGCAGACTCCCCTCATAGGCATCTCATTCAGAAGTAGTGTGAGACACTGGGGTGTGAGCCTGAGCTTCTGAACCCAAGCTTCGTGTGAGCATACCAGCCCAGAACAGCGGGTTGTCATGCAGTGCTGAGCAAGGGTTCTGAGGCTGGAAGGGTTCTCCCCACTTCTTATTCTTCCCTTGCTGGCTATCAGCCAGTACCCCACACTCAAGTTCTCATGAGGCATGGTAGGGCAGGGGTTTCCATCTACTCACCAGGGGTCCGACAGAACCTGGGACAGACAGAGTGAAGCTGTTTACACCTCATTTGCATGTTGAACTCCTCTTTGCCCTTCAAGACCCAACTTCAGTGTCTCTCTTCCAGGGAGCCTCACTCTGTCCCCCCAGCCCCTCCTCTGCTCTCACTGGCTGAGCTGCGTATGGAAACTGCTTCCTTCCGGAGCCGGAAGTGTTAACCTGCACTTGTCCATTGGGAAGGGAACAAATGGAGTCCGGGAGTGTAACTCAGTTACCAGAGTGCTTCCCTAGTGTGCACAAAGACCTGGGTTCCATTCCTAGAGTAACAGTAGCACACACCTGTAATCCCAGCACTCCGGGGAGGGGGGAGTGGAGAGTGGAGGCAGGAGGATGAGAAGTTCAAGGTCACCCTCAGTTAGGTAGTGAGTTTGAGGCCAGCCAGCTGTACCTGGGACCTTATCTTAGGTAAAAGAAGGAGGAGGAGAGAAGAAGAAAGACAAAAAGGAGGAGGAGAAGAAGATAAAGGAGGAGGAGAAGAAGATGAAGGAGGAGGAGAAGAAGGAGGAGGAGGAGAAGAGATGGAGGGTCACATAGTCTGTCGGTGGGGAAGAGGTATTGGGAAAAGGACCTGGGTTCACCACCATGGAAGCTTTGCACAGCAGCCAGCGCAAGGCTGGTTGTGACCAATTGCTATCAGGAATGTGTGCAAGATGAAGTCCCAAGCAAGTCACATGATCCAAGCATCTGTTACCTCTTTGGAGGGATAACACTGTTCCCAGAGCCCCTGCACAGCCTGGGCCTCTTTATGCAAGCTCCAAGGCAGGCCTGGTGGCCTCCACCTGGCCCTCCAGGCCCTGACATGAGCTACGGCTGGTTTATGAGGCAGACTGAAATCCCAGGAATAGGGCAGAGGGGTCACCTGTGAGGAATGAAGAGCAGGCTGAGACAGGCGGGAGGATTCATAAGCAGGTCACGGCCCCTCTGCCCCTCCCCCTCTGCTCCTCTCTCCTCCCCAGCCCCCCTGAGCCCATCACAGTCAGCTCTGTGGCCAGTCCTTGCCCTCATCTGGCCTTCACATCACTTACTATGGAGGAGAGGGGAGCCCTGACCCAGGAGGTGCTGTGGTCCATCTAGGCCCTGCAGAGATACCCCGAATGCTCAGTCTGCGTGAGGAGGATGTCTGCAGCAGGAAGTAGAGATGAGCTGGCTCTCACAGGGGCCATCGGATGTTTTGTGGCTAGGACAGCTCCCCTCCTGATGGCACCTCCTCCAAGGGGAGAGGACCTGAGCTCTTTTGCACCCCAGGGTGTGTGGGCACCAGGGGTCAGGGTATTGTGACCCTGGAGACTCCATGGACACTTACTAAGTCAACCATAGGAGCTAGACACACTGCCAGAAGGCTTGTCCCATCCCTGACTGGACAGCTCTGGCCTCTGGTGGTTTTGGACACAAGGCCGTGCCTGTGTGTATGAAGGCAGGAAGTGTCTCTGTGTGTGTGTGTGTCATGTGAGTGCTCATGAATATGCTAGAGAGTAGGAAGGTGGTCCCAACAGGATCTCCAGAGAACCCAAGGTCTCTCCTGTTCCCCTCTCAGGGACCCGGGCCACCTCTGCTCCTCCTGACACTTAATCCATTCTTCCCTTGTGCTCACCACCCTCTCCATGCCCCCCCGAAAGACCCCCAAGCTTCTGGTCTACCCCAGGCTCCCACCTCCTGAAGACTCTCATCTCTCTTCACCCTTGAGCCTTAATTAGGAGGCCACAAGCCCCTGGGGATCCTTCCCATGTCTCTAATCCAGGCCAGCCGCTGAGCCCCTCCCCAGACAGGCTTGGGACAGACAGGTGAACCACTTTCCAGAAGTGGGCCTGACAGGCCGGGTGGCTGGGCAGGCCAGAAGCGTCATGGGAAGATCCGGCTGCAGCTGCTCAGGGGTCCTTTGTGCCAAGGAGGCCCCTCTGTGGGAGCCCAGCTGCCTGGCACTGCCACAGGGCACATCTGCATGATGACAGCCGGTGGTGGGGGCTCGCAAACAGGAGAGGGCTAATCCCCATGTCCACCCAGGACAGGAACATTTGATCTGTTGGCAGGGAGCATAGGGTCACTTCCTGCTCTGGGCAGCCCAAGGTACTGCATCTGTGCTGTGGCTAATGGGTGACCCCAAGATATCAGCAGCATCTGGACCTGCTCTCTCTCCCTCTCTCTCCCTCTCTCCCTGGAATGGGAGTGTGAGAGAGGTCATTGCAGGCTGGATGCCCCCAGTTGCCCCTCAACAACATGGCCATCCGTGTCCACTCCAGAAGTTGCTACCCAGGGAGGTCATTAGCTCTCACAGGTCCCCTCCAGCCTTATGGTGGAAGGCTGGTGGCTTCAAACTTTCTGCAAACAACATTCTCTTACAGGTGCCAAATCTCCAACATGGACCCAAGTGGTCCAGGGAGGCCTGACACCATACAGTTGACAGGGCTAGCTTGGGTAGGTACAAGAGCCCACACGCCTGTCTTGGTCATAGGTAAGATGTTAAAGCTCACTGAGCCTCATTCTATTCATCTGAGACACAAGGACAGCATCTTCTGCCTGCTGAGCAACCATAGAATTGGTACCTCATAGGCTCTATCTCCTCAGCTCCATGTTGGCAGTCATCCTCTGGCAATGGGCATTCAACCCTCCCAGCCTCCCCTGGAAGTAAGCTCTCTTCAGGTGGTGGCCATTATGCATACAGGCTGTGGACAGAGAAGCCATGAGCTGGAGGGGAGCTGGAACCAAGAGGTGGTAGCTGAAGGCGGGCTATGGCCACAGAAGAACCCAAGCCAAGGTAGAATCTGTCGGCATAATCCCAGTTAGAATGATGAGGGGGCCACTTTGACCTTAAGCTCTTCTTTCTCCTCCATCAATAACATAAGGAGGGCACCAGCCTGCCTGACCTCAGAATCCATCACCGTAACATCTTCATGGTTGACTGCCGCCCTTCACCCCAAAGTCAGGCCTGGTGAGATAACAGGGCCATTAAAGGGAAGAAATGTGCAGTGTCTCCGCAACAGGAGGTGGGCCGTGTCCAAGGATGGTGACTATGGGGAGGCGCTGGGTAGAACACACACCACCCTACCCTGCTGAGCTGTGGGGACCCTTGACTGCGATGACCTGCCTTTAACCCCAGCGAGGCCAGGGAAAGGGCTGTGTTGGGCCTCTGCCTCCCACTGTCACTGAAGCCCATATGTGCAATCATTCCCAAGATGGATGGTCCACACCCGTGACCCTGTCCTCTTAACATCAGAGTCCCAGGAGCAGCTTATCCCAAACACTGAACCCAGGCTCTTCTCCTCCTGAGCCAGCCCTAGGGAGCTGAACATTACCAGCTTCCCAAATGAGTTTTCTCTAGCCACTGACAAGTCTAGGACCTAGAAGTCTACACATTTCTGGGACACCTGAAGACGAATAATGTTATGCTGGCAGGGCCTGGGCAAGCCTGGGTTGCCCCAGGACTCACCTCTAGATGAGTCACAGATCAGGCTCCCATCCTGCTGTCAAGAGCTGGCTCAGGAGCGCCCTCTTTGGGGCTGTGACTGTTGGCTTGTCCCCACTCTACTGCCTACACCAACTGAGGCCCCTGACCACCGTCACCACCTGCCATGCCGCATCCGTATCAAGCGTGTCTATCACCTTGCTCACTTCTTGGTGAAGGCAGATCTATCCCTCACCAGATCACTTGCCTGGTGAGGAAACTGAGCCTCCTTAAAGCTCTGATCTGGCAGTATTGCCCTTCAGCTCCCCAAATTCCAAAGCTGTTCTGACCCCCCTTCCCCACCCTCCTCCCACACACAGTTGTTCGAGGGCAACTGGGTGCCAGGCACTGTCCTACATGTCAGGGTGTGAAGACAAGAGGGGCCCGACTGCCAGGAAGGACAGGTGCTGTGGTCAGTGTTTGAAGGGCAGGGACAGGAGTTGGCTAAGTAGCCCCTTTGAGATCCTACGAGGGATGCAGGACCACCAGGCGGGCTCAGGCATTGCTGACACTAGAGACTAAGAGACGCCACCGAAAGGCATTGTTTCCCGCCCCCTCCCACTAGCCCCCCAAACCGGCAGCAGGCACTGCTCAAAGCCCAGAGGACTTTGCAAGAATCACAGCATGTCCCTCACTCATCCGGGGCCCCACTGGAACCCCATAACCTTACAATCACACCAGCACACATCTGTTTATGTGCTATCAAAAGCCACGTTGACAATATATTTGTTTAATTTCCAGGAAGAGAGAAGCGATTTGTCAGGGTCAGGGATGCGTCTTGCATAAAACATTTTGATTAAACTCTGTTGGCCAGAGAATTACTTCCCCGTCATACTTAGGAACATCTAGCTAGTCCCTAATTGGAGACGCTGCCTCGCTGGCGCGTTCGCCTTGTAACGTTGCTGATGTGGAACCCTCCCCAGATGAGAACCCAAGGTGTCTTGGGAGAGGCGTTAGCTGGAACAGGCGTGGACACTGCTGTATACTCAGCTGGAGGACAGCCAGCTTCCCATAGGGAACAGAAGTTATTAACAAACATAGGAGGGTCAGCAATGTGTCACCGTACCATCAACCGCTGGAAAGGTGCGGAGGCCCCACGTACAGCCTGCTCGCACAGCGCTGTGCTCTTGTGCAGAGAGCCGAGCCAATCTTGGCCTTGCAAGAAGAGGCCAGCTGAGGGGCCCTGCAGCTAGCGAGCAAGCAGGAGGCCTCCCTCGGCCTTCACCCAGTCATGCGCAGTAGGCCTTATCTGTCTCCTGAGAGGGAGTCAGGCCAAGACAGATGCTGTTCCTGGGATGGAGGGGGAAACTAGAGGGGAACACTGAGATGGGAGAGAGAAGAATGAGCGATGTTTCTTGTCCTTATTGTGTGCCCAGCACTTTCACGGAGTGTGGCTTCATACTTCCTGTTTCTGGGTTGGAAAACTGAAACACACAGAAGCAAAATGGCTCACGTGGATTCAAAGAAGCACAGGATGTTGCCTCAGGACCCAGGATTTGTGACACAGGACGCCCCCCCCCAACAAAAACTCTAAAAACTGATGAGACCCTAGCCTGAAGGAGCTTACTACCCCAGTACCACACCCATGGGACCATGGAGCCTTGTTCAATGCCCGGTACTAGTCCCTTTAAGTCTACTATGTCAGGGAACAGGCCTCTCCCTGTGTGGAGGAAGGCGGGGCTAGTCAGTACTTCATGCCTCCTCACAGAACCCAGATACAGCATCAGACCCCTTCTAAGCCCAGGCCTCCAGCACCCAAAGCCACGGACCAGGAAATCACGGCGCCACTGCAGAATAGTTCTTTACCTTCCTAGATTCTAAGACGTCACTGTCTGATTCTGTAGCCATGAGGCGTGTGTGACTGCTGAACACACAATGTACCTAATCTGTCGAGATTTAAATAAACACAGCACGCTGGATTTCAAAAGCAGAGTGTGTCAAGAAAGAATGTGAGTTCTTGTACATACGTTTTGTGCTGATTTTATGTCAGAGTTCTGCGTTTCCGGTAGAGCAGGTTAAATAAAACATAAAACCAACGTCACTGTTTTTTTCCCCTCTTATGAAACATGGATCGATCGGTGCTGTTTTTCTCTTCCCCCACTGGGTCCAAGGCTGAGGTTGCCACCCACAGCGCCTCTGGTGGCTGAAATAGGTAAGTGCAGCCCATTAAGGCCCTGTGGCCAGAGCAAGGTACCTAAAGGACACACCTCATTTTGTTCATCTGTGAAATGAGGGCACAGACGGTTTGTTCTCATAGGGTTATAACCAAGGAACTCATTAATCAATGCCTGGCGCCTTGGTACTTAGGGTGTTCTGTGTATTTTGTGGCCTGGGAGGTGGGCCCAGCCCCTTTGTTACCCTGGACCTCTTAAACTCAAGTTCACCTTACAGTGATTCACTCAGAGAGATGAACAGGTAGGTTGTTCTGGGTCCCAGCTGGAAGAGAAAATCTCCCTGTTGCATACTGAAAAGGCTCCCCAATTTGACTGATGCTATCCTTGAAAATCTTCCTCGTGATCCTCGTTTGGGTTCCTGTCTGCCATTCCCCTCTGCTCTTGAGCCTTGAACCCCAGCTGTCACCCCAGTTTTCCTCGAAGCAGCCCTCTTTTGTGTTCTTGCTCTTGCTTGACAGTCTCCTCAGGGGGCTGCTCAGCCCGGTCTTTGCTGCCAGCGCGTTTCCAAGGCTTAGTCATAATACCTACTGGTGCCTTTTTGTGTATCATGCAAGGCTAGCATTGAGGCCCACGGCAAAACTTAGGAAATTAGAAAAGAAAGGGGGTGGGGCTCTTTGTAATCTCTCCACCAAGAGGTGGCCTCTGGTCAGCAATTCCTTCCAGAACAATACAGCCCCAAGGAACTGAAAAGCAAACCACAGCAGGCACTCAAAGTGTTTTAAAAGGCAAAACGAACCGATGGAATAATTTAACAACGTATTTCATTCAACCTTGCTGAAGTCAAACAATCCTCACCTCAATACACAATCCGTATGAATGCGAAATATGAATGAGATGGCCGACATTCCTCGCCAGCGCCATCCTTGAACTCTGGTGTGTGGCTGACACAGTGCATTTCAATTTGAACCAACTACATCTGCAGCACATCACAGCCCTGGGTGACTCACAGCCATCATATTGGGCAGGGTGGGTCTCACATTTACTTTATTATTTGTGTGTGGGGATGGGGTGCTGATTTCAGGAGCCAGTCCTCGCCTTCCACTGTGTAGGTCCTGGGTCTGGAGTTCAGGTCATGACTTTGGAAGCAAACTGCCCACTGAGCCATCTCACCAGCCCTCCCCAGCTTTTTAAAGGCTCAGGGCCTGGGATGGTTTTGACAGTTGCAGGCTGCCAGGGCCTACACCTTGAGTCTCATAGTCAGGAAAGCCTTTGCTTTCCTGGGGCAGGATCTGTTGCTAGCATAGAAACCCACTCATTTCTCCCATTCATTATCCTTAGCAAATAACTGAATTCCAGTTGGAAGAAGTGGGAAATGGCTCCATTGTGGCCAGGGTTTACAGTGGGGACTATCCCGGAGTCCCGCAAGTGAGACACAGGGAATCGGTGGAGCAGCTCCAGGGCCTCGGCAGACTTGGGCAGCCCCACTTGGAGAGTCTGCTCCTGCTTCCGCAGATTTGTACTCTAAGCAGAAGCTGGGAGAACCCTCACACTCTACCCTTGACATTCCGCCAACTTGGGCTCTGCGCAACGGGCTCCCCAAACCACGTCTCTCCCGAGATGAAAGATTGCAAAAGAAGATAAAAATAGTTCCTCGGAAAGGGACTGCTTCAGCTGTCCCGGTTTGCGGAGTCCCCGTTTCACCGCAGAATAAATTTATTGCAGAAAGTACTGCTGTGAAGGAAGGGGCATCATTACTGCATTTTCTTTGATGAGTCCTTTAAAAAAAAAAAAGTCATAAACACCCAGCGCATTAGGAGGGAACCCAAGGAGCATCATTTAAAGTTTTTCAGGGGGAGGGGATGCAGGAAGCACCCATGATCCTCCGCCACTCACTCATACACCAAGATGGTGAATCAAAGCCGCCTTGGGTTTCCTCCGGGGCTCACTAGCCTGTGTCCCCAGGAGGTGGCCCCGGGAGAGGGAGCGTTTGGAACACAGACCCTGCCACTGGCTCTCTCCCTGGCCTCGCATCTTCATTTCCTCCTGAAGAGAGATGAGATGACACAGAAGGCACAGAAATTCCGGGACTCTGCCGGTGTGCATGGCGCAGCTGTGAGTTGTGTATGCCCTGCCCTCCAGGCCACTCAGACTGTCAGGTTGGTCCGTGCACTCCTTGAGGCTCTGCAGACATGCTCCTTACCACCTTGTCAGCAGGGCTCCCTGAGGCGTCATGAGGCAGGGTGGGCCCCTCGCCACTTCGTCCGTCCTTCAGAGGTCCCAGGATGAGGACAGTTGCTGCTTCGGCTTGGTAGTTTCTATGCTCTCCTGGAGGGAGCTGAGCATCAGAGCTGGTATGCAAAAGCAACAAACCCCCAAAAACATACCCAACCTGACTAATTCCAGGAAGTTCTTATCTAGAAGTCCAACATATAGAATAGGTTTTTTGGAATTGACCTAGTTGAAGTTGGAAGGCTAGAAAGACCCCTCCCCAGACCTAAAGCAACCCACACTGATACCCTGGGTCCATGATAACCATTTCTCTGGGCAGAAATACATTGGTAAACTGGGTCCCTGGTAAGACCCACAAGGGTGAAGACCCTGCACTGGTTGTGTGAGTTACTGTGTCTGAGTTCTCAGCACTATTTCTCTGCCAGTGTTACGTGACCCAGGCTAGTTCAGTCACAGCCTGGAGTTCCAAGATGGAACCAGACCCCATTTCCAGCTCCACCAGCTAATCATCTTGTCTCTCTTGGTCTCCCACAAGATGGGTCTGTCCTCTTTGAACATGGTGACAAATGATGGGTTGCAGACTTTGAATCTCACTGTAGCAGGAAAAACAGGCCAGTTTGGCTTCTTGCATGGACAGTCCAGTCTATTGCTTGCTTGGGGTTGGTGCAGGCCTACTGGGTACCTCTTGGCATTGGAGCCTCCTTCACAGAACAGTAGAGCCTGGTGCAGGGAGGCCCAGAAGGAACAAAGCTTGGCAGAGCCGTCAGTGAAGCAGCCAGCATGGCAGCTGCCCCCAGCTGCAGCCTCAACCTTGCCCAGTAATGGATATACGGTCTATTCAAGCCCTGTGGGAAGAGATTGAGAACAATTCTCCTTGCCTTTAGGAATCCATACCCTGGCATAAGCTCATTGTATCCCCTTCCTGGGAAGACAGGGGGGTAAGCTTCTTGCCTCATAGGGAGCCAAGACCTGGGGCTGTGGCCAAGGTCCTGGGATGCCTGTCCTGGCCACCAGCATTCTCCCCTGCATTCCTGCCATCTTCTCTGTCTCCTGGGACTGATCACCACGGACCATTGGAAAATCTGACAGCATGTTCTGCCATTCTGCTTGAGGGGACCATGGAGACCAGATCCCAGCACTAACTAACTAGAAGCTCGAGCTTCCATTCCAGGAGATGCTCTCGGGCTGCTCCTTTATCTTTTCAATCTTCCAGAAAGCCACTGCGGTGGGCAGAGGCGGACCCCATCACACATGGCCTGGCCAAAAATCAGCAAGTGTCTACTGTGCCCTTGGAGTTTTCAAGCTTCTTGGGAATATCCTTACTAATCAGTCCCCTCCCTCCTCAGAGATGCTGGGTTTGCTTGGAGCAAGACCCCTGCCTTGGGGTGACTCCATCCTCCTGTTCCTCGACAGCTGTCTAGAGTCAACCTGCTTCTGTAGAGTCTGAGAGGGAGGGAAAGAGAACTGAAGAGAAGCGGGAGGGGAGGGTGGCAAGCAGGAAGGGACAGCTAGGACAGTTCCTCATGCTCTGCTACCCAGCACCTCCAATTTGCCCCGCTGGCTATAGCCTCTACTCCCCATCCCTCATAGCCCAGGCCCTCGTGGTCACGCCACATCTCATCACCCACCCAAGCTCTCTAGAGCTTCCTCATAGCCATATATTCTAGCTCAACTCAGCAGCCTGCAGCTCTGGGCTCTGGCCATGCCTTGAACCCTCACCTATTGCTCAGGACCCTCTTCAAGCCAGAAGGTTCTTCTTGCCTGCCTGCTGAACACTGGGCTCAGTCTCCTGTAGCCCTCAGTGGGTGCTGCTGCCTGCCTCCTGCCTCCTGCCCCTGTGTCTAGTTTCCCTGGCCTCACAGATCATCCTGGAAGCTGCTGTTTCTAGCCTTCCTTAGGAAAGTCAGTTACCCTGAGTCCTTTGTTCCTGTTACCCTTTGGCATGCAGGGCAATGCCATCCTCCCCACAGGCGTGGCATCTTTTACACAGGCCACTAGACTATGTTTCCGTCACTGTTTTTCATGTCGCATAGCTCCCTGGAGCTTTTATCTGCCTCGAGGCCCCAGAGAGTATGAAAATTGTGTCTCGGAGTTCTGAGCAACGGCTGGATGTGATGTGAGCCTCAGCCTGTTGGGGGCTCCTGGGGTGTTGGACACGCCGGCCTCTGTGACACTGGTCAGCCTTGCATGGGCATGTGTCATGATGCCCTTGTACATGCATGACTTACACATTCTTCACCTCAGAGAGGGACCTTCTGTGTGTCACTTAGAAATGCCACCTCAGCTGGTCTCCCTGAGAGAGAGGTAGCACCCCCTGCCCAGTGGCCCTGGGTGGCCATCTGCTCCCCTGTGTCTGCCTCAGTGTCTGGAGGACTGAGCTGCAGCAGGAAGTGTCTCTGGCTGCAGAGACACTCAGCAGTTAAGATTGTACAGTGTCCTCACAGAGAACATGAATTCAATTCCCAGCACCCCAGTTGGAAGGCTCATCAGCCTGCAGCTCCATCTCAGGGGCTCTGACGCCTCCGGCCTCCTCAGGAGCTGCACCCACTTAAGCATTCCCCCTTCACACACGTGCAATAAACATTTTGTTTACATCTCTGAAAATTAAGTAAGTAAGTAAATAAATAATTAAACTCCATATGTTCCATGTACATCAGGGCTATAACCCCTCACCTTCTCATCTGTTTTGAGTCCCATAGCAAACGCCCATAAGCTTTTCAACCAAAGAACCAGCCAAAGGCATCAACAATTGAGTTATATCTAAGGTGTGGCCAGCTCTTCTTCCTCAGCAGTTTGTAGCCAGTGAAGAAGCTGGTGATACCAGTGGTTAGCTCTGAGTGTAGCAGAGTGCTCTGAGCCCACTGCTCCACCCACATGGGGCAAGACTCATTCCAGAGCCTCCACAGGAGGAAGAAGGAGAGCAGCTCCCTGGTTCAGGCACACTGCTTTGATTTTCCTGGCTTTGTTTGCTTGCTTTTGTGACAAGGTTTCATTTTAGCCCAGGCTGGCCTTGAACACACCATGTACCTGAGAACAGACTTAAATTCCTGATTTTCCTGCCTCCACCTCCCAAGTGCTAAGGTTATGTGGTGCTGGGGCTCGAACCCAGAGCCTCAGGTGTCCTAGGCAAGCGCTCTACAAACAGAGCCACATCTCCAGACCCGCCCTGGCTTTTAGCTGGCACCATGGTACTCTCACACATGGAGAGACATGTCACCTGCCCACTAGGGACTTCTTGGCAGTGGTGTAGTGTGGGGCCCACCTCTGTGTCCCCCAAAGCCTCTTCTGGTTTTCCCAGGCCTCCTGTGACTGAGGGCTGTCCTGCTGGAACATGAGGCCTGAGAGGGATGACCTTGATGCCTCCATCTTTAGTCTTCCCTCTGCTGGTGGAGGACATCCAGGTGGCTCTCGTGGCAGGATCTTACAGGGGGACGAACAGCCCTCCGGGACACCGTCAGCCCACCTCTGTGCTGTCTCATGCATCCTCAGTGGCACGAGGACACTCAGGCAGTGCCTGCGTGTTGTCTGGGCTCTTCCACACCACGTCTCCCTCCTCATTGTTCATCACTGACCCCTACCCGTAACCTGGAGACAACAACACATGTTCTAAGCCCCAGAAGGTCGCCCTCCAGCAGACCATCATTAGGGTGTAACCAGGGACGCATCACACTGGTATTTAAAGAGAGAAAAGGGAAGGACATCTGAAGACCAGCTTACTGCCTCGGAGCTGGTGGTGCATAGCTCATTGCTCCCAGCCCCTCGGGCTATAATTAAGCCAGGCAGGCGCCGAGCATGTCTGCGGCTCAGCTCAGTCCCAGCACAATATTCCAACCCACGGTTAAACGAGGATAAATAAAGGCAGCCCCTGACAACAAGGACGGTGCCTCTGACTGCTGTCTACAGAGAGCACGCACAATAGATGGGCCACGGGAGCCGCCTGGGGATGGCTGGGGCACACAGGGTCCCTGAAAGAGCATGGGGGCTTCTCCTGGGTCTTCAGTAACTCCTGTTTGCAATAAAGGGGAGTCCTGTCCCTGACCTCTTACAGTCTTCAACATTCACTTTCCTTTCAGCTTCCAGATCCACACGGACTCCCTGAAAGACCCACAGAGAGTATTGGCAACACGACTTCTACAGGGTGCCTCTACTGAAGCGTGTGTGGAGGTCACCTGACTAAGGCTTGGCGGAGAGGGCTAGTGGCCCTTGATCCTGGGGTCCCTCTTGGAGTCTTGCTGTGTTTGCAGTGGCCTCCTCAAAGCTCCCAGAAGGATGACATCTCCAGTGGCGCTTGAGGCGGCCATACAGCCCTCTGAGCCTAGGGGTGAATGGCTGCGAGGTGCCCTTGGGCCACCAGGGGGCAGAGGCGATCAGGCGAGGCTGCTGCCTTCGCTTGGGTGAGCAGGGTTGGGCGGACCGTAGGGGACATCCACAGAGGAGGCCTGCGTCCGGCTGGCCGCGGGCAGGACCGGCAGAGACACTCCTGTGTAGTTCAGAGGGTCCAAGACACACAGCTCTCTCCTCTGGCTCCCCGAGAAAACTTAAGAGAACAATGCTTAGGTTTTCTGGGTGCTACTCAGGGCTGGGGACCCAGGGACCCAAGCTTCAAACCACCCTCCCCCCCTTTCTGAAGTGCTGTGGGTTTGGTCAGTATGGTTCAGATCTGGTCTTCACTCACCCCACTTCACAAGAGGGGGAAACTGAGGCTGAACAGGTTGGGTCTTGAGGCTCAGACTGCCCTCTTTCCCTCCACCCTCTTCTAGCTGGGGAGACTTTACCATTGTTATGGGGAAATGCTGTGAGACTTAATTCCCCATCCAGACAAGACAGGTTGTGCTTGGCGAAGAAATCGTTATTCAAAAATTACAGACTCTGGTTGTTTCTATGGAAACATTTTTCACCTCATGCAAATGAAGCAAGAGGCACGAAAACAACGCCTTCTCCCCCCTCTCCCCTTTCTTTTTGGAACCTTAAAAAGAGGTTTCTAGAAGTTGAAAACAGCACAACAGCACACTGGGACAGTCTGTGGCCTGTAGGCAGGTCACTTCATTTACTGGGATCGTCACCCTTGGCTCAGCAGAGAACTTAGACACCCAGCCTGATTGACTCAGCTTCCTCTGAAGGCAAGTGAGCTGTGGCCTCCAGACATAGCTCCCGAGTTTCTCTCAAAACGGACGGCTGCTGCCCACTCAGTCTTCATAGACAGTGTCACCAAACACAGCCAGGCCACCCAGCCCACACTGAGAATCTCGTGTCTCTCCTTGCCCACTCTGCTGTGAGGCAGGACCTGGTGCTCTCTGACCAAGGGACAGAGGCAGGTCATCTTTCCTCCTATGTTAACCCAAGCCCAGTGTCTGTGACTCCAATTTTGTGGCCACAGACAGTTCTCTGCATTTCTGATCATAGGGGCAGTGACCTTTAGCTTTTAACATGTGGCTGGAACTTCAGCCGGCGTGGAGGGAAAGCACGCTGAGACAGGCTTGAAGACGGGATGTGTCAGTCCCCTGAGAACTTTATCTTGAGTCACCATGGAAGCCTGGCATAGGTGGCCAGACACACCAGGAGCTGGGTACTTGGGACAGTACAACCTGAATGAGGCTCAGTGTTGAAATCAGAAGTGTCCTCATCTCAGGATATTGGATATCGTGTCCCCTCCCCAGACCTCAGTTTCCTGAGCCTTGGGGGAACCAATACATCTCCTGTCATCCCATGATGTGGTGCCTGGACATAGCTGCCTCCAGTCTCTCTCCTTGCTGAACCCTGCTTGCCCATTTTGGGTGCCAGCCTTGACCCAGTTGTCAGGGCAAGTGCTGGTTTGAGGACCCCTGCATCTCCCTGTGACTCTCACTCTTCTTGTTTCTCAAGATTCTTTCAACAAGGGGGCTGGAGAAATGGTTCATCAGGTAAGAGCATTGGCTGCTCTTCCAGAGGACCCTGGTTCAATTCCCAGCACCCACAAGGAAGCTCACAACTATCTGGTCTGTAACTCAAATTCCAGTGGATATGAGTCCCTCACATAGATATATATGAATGTCAAATGTACACAAAAATAAATAAATTTTTAAAAAGATTCTTTGACAAGTCAGTCCTGAGTCTGCAGCACTGAATGAGTACTTCTTTGTATAGCTGACGTGTGTCACACTTAGGTAAGTAAACCCTGGGTCAGGGTGTTATTCTCCTCAATACACAGATGAGGAAAAACAAGGCACAGAAGGGCTAAGCAATTTTCTTGAGGTCCTACAGTTAGAAAGTGGTGAGTAGAATTAGAAGCAGCTGCTTGGTCTCTAGAGGTCACATGGTGGCCATCATCCTACCTTGGTCCCATTCACATTTGGGCATCCAAGGCACAGACCACTGTGAGAATGGAAGAGGGTAGTGGAAACGGCTCTTCTCAGAATCACACCTGAGCCTGCAAAGCTGAGGAACATGGCCCAGGGACTCCCAGAAGCAGCCCCACACCCCGAGTCTAGAATGGTCTCCTATGCTAGCCCAGATGAATCAAGAAGTAGAAGATATTGTCCATCTTCCCCCACCCCACGCTGGTAGTAGAGGACACCAAGGGGCTTGATAGACCTAGAAGTGCCAGACAGAAGGAAGCAGTTCCCCTGGTGGCTGCCCGGGCTGAAGTGTGTTTGTGTAAGCCAGCAGGGATTCTCCTGGAAGGATGAAGAGAGTCCAGGAGGAGTCCAGCAAAGGGCAGAGGCAGGAAATAGGAGCAGACTGGCACCCTCTATGCAGTGAATGCGTGTTGAGTTGGCAAGGGGTACCACTACAGGTTGAGAGTGCTCACCGGCTCCTCGCTGGGCCCACCAGACTGGAAGATGTCCAGCACAAGGCAACCCAGAGACAGAGGGCATTGACACCGAGGCAAGGCCACACAGTCCAGACTCTGTCTCCTCCTCAGATCCCAAACTAGGGAGGGGAAGGGAGACTCAGAAGAAGGAAGGAGCAAGAATGAGAACAGCTGCTTTCGGAGAGGGCACGCTTCTGGTAAGTTCCCTGGCTGGGATCCTAGCCCGGGTCTTGAAGCCTGACCGCACAATGATTTCCTTGTCATTAGGAAACCATGGCTCTGTCATCTCTAGACCTCGGCTTGGGCTGCTGTGCTTCTCACTAGCCAATCACTCATGGTCTCCCCTCCCCAGTTGTAAGCCATGCTAAGCACTGTTAGATGGTTTATCCTGTGTGATCCTCACTTCCTGATTGGACCCCAGATGGTGTAACTTGGTACCAGGAGTGGAGTTCGCATAGAATTTGAAGACTGCTTGCTCACAGCTGGGACCCACCCACCATCCATACCAGGAATGATATCACCACAAATCAATCAGCTGTCATCCATGGTTGACTGCGGTGAAGCAGCTTGAACTTGATGGCTCTGGCAGGATTGGTCCTCTCAGAGCTCTGGTGAGGCATGGTTTCTCATGAGTATACTCCAGCACCTGAGGAGAGAAACGGGTCAGTCCATGTATGTAGCCCCAGCTCACACCAGGCTCTGAGAACCTGTCACTAGAAGTTCTGGCATTTTACAGCTCAGGGCTTCTGGTACAGGGTCCACACTCAATCTAGTCAGGCAGGATGCTGACCTGCAGCAATTGGATTGCCAGGCTCAACAGGTTTCTCCTGTGAAAGTGAGGGTAATTGATTGGAGAAGAACAGAGTCCTGGGACTTGGCGTGGAAACACCTGATGACCATACCAATGAGGTAATTGATCTTAAATCCCTGACTCCCGCTGAGCCTCCCTTGGCTGTAGCAGGAGCTTGGCTTTAATGTCAGAAGAGACTAGCCTTCCCTAACCTCAACAGCCTGAGATATGATCATGGGGCAGTTGCTGGAAAAGAGGCTTACTACCCCCAAACCCCATGCCCACTAAACCACAGATGTGTCCCAGCTGATCATGCTGTAGGGGTTGGCACATGCCTTCACCACCAAGATTTAACCATCTGAAGAAGCAAAAGTGTGTGTGTGTGTGTGTGTGTGTGTGTCAGACAAAGAGAGACCAGAAGAAATCGTGTGTATGAGCAGAAAGACCAAGAGGGGAAAAATATAACATTAGAGCACAGCAAATGTGTTGGCTTGTATAATTATTGCTGTGTCATACATAACCACAAACCCAGAGGCGTAACACACACACATTTTGGGGAGTCAGGAATCTGAACATGTCTTAGCTGCACCCTCTGCATCAAGGTGACTCACAAGGTGGCAATGAGGGTGTCATATAGGGCTTTACTTGGGAGCACGTACCTCCCAATCACAGAATGGCACTGCAACCCCACTCCATGCAGGCTAGTGGGCATAGGGCACACTGCTAGTTGGCATTAGTT
This sequence comes from Meriones unguiculatus, assembly GCF_030254825.1. Taxonomy (NCBI): domain Eukaryota; kingdom Metazoa; phylum Chordata; class Mammalia; order Rodentia; family Muridae; genus Meriones; species Meriones unguiculatus. The sequence goes on along the minus strand of NC_083355.1, from coordinate 113,905,161 downwards.
GAAGACTGTTCTCGGGGATTCCCCACCCCAAAAATTACAAGCGGCTTTAGGCTGAGAAGACAAGAGGAGGAGAAGTCCACTAGCAAGGCAGAAGATCCTACCTTATATAAACTAGCCTCAGGAGTGGTGGCTCATTGTCCACTACCACAGCCTGTGGCTTGGAAACATGCTTCAGAACCCACCCGTAACCAAAGAAGAGAAATTACAGCAAGAGCCAAGGCTTACTCAAAACCACCGCAGCCTGTGCCCACCAGCAGCCAGAGCAGATCTGACGCCTTGATTGGGGAATATGCTAGAACTTAGTGATGACCTAGAGCACAGCCTCTCAACCTTCCTAATGCTGCAACCCTTTAATACAGTTCCTCATGCTGTGGTGACCCCCAACCATAACATTATTTTTGCCATGACTTCATAGCTGTACTTTTGCTACTGTTATGAATCATAACAGCGAATATCGGTGTTTTCCGATGGTCTTGGGTGACCCCTGTGAAAGGGTGATTTGTTCCTACAGGGGTCATGCCCCACATGTTGAGAACCACTGGGCCTAATGAGGCTGAGATGCCAGAGCTCTTCTGACATGCTGTCATGGACAGAGCTCAAAGGCTGTTCCAGGTGGGTTAGTTGGAAAGATTTATTGTGTGAAAGTGCACAGCCAGCCCTCGACCGTGTTCTGTGAGAAGGCTCGTGCTATGGTTAGGATCTACTTTTCCATCCATGGGTTCATGGTGACAGGTGGACTTTCAAGAGGTGTATCCTGGTGGAAAGTGACTAGGTCACTGCTCTGAAGGGATTACTGTAGGTCTTAAGAGACTCAGCTTAGTTCTGATGGGAGTGAATTGTAATAAAAGAGGGGTTCTGGCCCCTGAATTCCTGGCTTTTGTTTTGATATCATCTTGATAACCTCTAGCAGAGCACAGCAAAAACCAGCACCATTGCTCTTGAGCCTCCAGAACTGTGAGCTAAATAAAACTCTTTTCTTTATATCTTATTCCAGTGTCTCATTATACCACCAGAAAGTGGACCAAGACAGCCCCAAAGACAATCCCCTCCCAAAGGAGTTAACAGTTATGCCAGTGTAGAAAGCACCTATCCCTTTGGAAATCTTTCCAGATGCCCTACTTCTAGCTCAGGCCTGGTCAAAGGAGAGACTGCCACTGGCATGGGATGGGATGATGAGGTCTCAGAGAAGCCAAGTAGCATAACTTCCTGTTAAAGATCAAATTGTCACGTCCAATGTGAACCCCAGAGAGAAAGCCATAGTGTCCAAATGCTTTGGCTACAAAGACTCTTGGAGTTGCCAACCTGGATTCATGTTCCTAGGAATGAGGAGATGGGAAGACTGACACTGCCCCACCTTCAATAGGAAATACAAGAGAGAAACCTTGAAGTCTGAAGTTGCAGGTCTGACTCAAGTTGTCACAGTGGCAACAGCCTCTTCCTCATTTTCCTAAGTCAAACTAAGCCAACTCAGACCCAGAGTAATGGGACTGAAAGGGAGGCCAGTATAGACCACGAACCCATTTCTAAGACTTTCCCAAGGGCATCTGTAACCATGAAGTACCATGAGTGTGAGTGTTCAGTGGGGCCTAGGCTTTTGATGGTTGCTAGATAATTGTTCTGAGTCCACGCTAGTTCCCAGGGACTCAAAATGCTTCTGTGCTCATCCTCAGAATAGAGACTGTGATGGTTATGCTTAATTGCCAATGACTCGATTTTGAAGCACTTGTTTGGGGCCAGGGTACTATGGAACTAGGAGGAGCTGGTCCAGAGCAGGAATGGGGTTAAGTCATGTCCCACCCTGAAAGTCTCCTCTCTGGGGCTGTAGACATGAGGACCACTCCGTTCCCTGCCCTGGGCCTGCATGTCCCAGTGCACATCTTATGCTCCTACTTTTGCCCACCAGAAAAGATTACATAGCCTCAGCCAGCTTAAACTTCCCTTCTCTTCTACTGTCTTGCCCAGAAAGCACCTAGAAGTCCTCCTCATGCAAATAAGGCATTCCCAGCACCTTAGCCAGCCAAAGATGCTCACTCACCCCAAAAGATTCTACCCTAGAGGTTTAGGTAGCCTTTACTCCCCACTCCCCACTCCCCACAATTAAATGAACTGCTCAGTGAAGCATGCCTCTGAGAGACTGTTGTCTTCACAGGCTCACCCAATGCCTGAGGTCTCCATCACCACCACTGATCCAGCCCACCCTGCCTCCCACCCCTGACCCTTCGTGCTCTCTATTTCCTTCCCTCAGGAGCTGGCCACAGTTGTGAGAAAAGTAGAGCCCTAATGGCACACCTGGAAAGGGAGTCTCAGTGAGGAATTGTCTAGATTAGGTTGGCTTTTGGGCATCCCTATAAAGGATTTTCTTAACTGGACTCATTGAGGCAGGAAGAGCCACCCTGAATGTGTGAGGTACCATTTCACGGACTGAATGAAAGGAAGAGATTGAACTGAGCAGTGGGGGCTATTAATCCTGTGGTTCTCAACCTGTGAGTTGTGACCCTTTTGGGGATTGTATAGCATATCAAATATTTACATTAAGATTTGCAATAGCAGCAAAACTACAGTGATAAAGGAGCAAGAATAATAATTTTATGGTTGGGGGGGGTCACCACAACATGAAGAACTGTACTAAAAAGTCACAGCATGAGGAAGGTTGAGAACCACTGTGTTAACCCATTGCTTTCTGCTTTTGACTATGAATGTGCCAGGACCAGCTCCTTCAAGCTCTTCCTACTGTGACTTCCCCACTATGACGGTCTGAGGAACTCTGAGCTAAGTGAGACCTATGCCCCACAAGCTGTTTTTGCCACAGTGCTTGAGCACAAAAGAAAACAATACAGAGGCTGAAGGTGAATGATGGTGGGTATTGGCTCCTGTCTGATGTAGAGTGGACACAGGTGGTCCATGGACCGCCTGGACACCTTCTACAGTTTCTAACATTAAATGACACATACTGAGAAAGTGTTAAGCGTCCCCATGTTGGCTTTCTGACCTGGAGATGAAATAAAACTACTGCCAGCCAGGAGTACTGTATAGATGGCGAAGCTACCTTTTAAAAATCGATGCAGAAATAAAGACTTTTCAAGATGTACATGAAAAAACAACTCATGACCACCATGCCACACTGCAGAAGACAGTTACGGGAATCCCATACACAGAGGAAGAAAGAAGTCAACCACAAGAACAAGAGCTTAAGAAAGAACAGACTTCTTGAATGCGTGAACAAATGAAAACTAGAAAACAGGCAAACATGCCCAGTTCCGTAAGCAGGCAAACAGTTAGATGAGTCAGGGAGAAATAAAAGAAAAAAAAAATGTTTTTGAACCAACCAGAAAAAGAACAGACAAAATCACAAGAATCAGCAAGTCCCCCTCCACAATACAAGAATCTTACAAAAAGTTATAACTCCAATAAAATGATGCAGACTAGCCAGCTGGGTCTTAAAAACAAGAACTAGTTGTGTTTCGTCTGTGATAAACACACATTACTGGTAAAGACACACACAGACACTGAGAGTGAAAGGCTAGAAAACAATAAACCAAGTAAGAAGAAGCCAAAGCAAGCAGGAGAAGCCATGCTCATATCTGATAAAACAGATTTCAAGTCAATATTAATCAAAAAAGATAAGAAAGTTAGAGTACTTTCATAAATGAAATAATTCAGCAAGAAAGTACAATAGTCAATATGTATCCACAGAGCAGAATGTCTGTCTGTTCAATTTTATAAACAAACATGAAAGAACAGATAGGTTCAGATCCAATGATGCTGTGATTTCAATGCCTCCTTCTTATCAATGGATAGGTTATCTGGAATTTTAAAAAAATTATGGTATTTTTTATTTAAATTCATTTTCTTAATTTATTCACTTTACATCCCAATCGTAGCTCATCATCGCAGTCCCACCTTCCATCCCTCTTTCCCCCCCTTCCCCTAGTCTTCAGAAAGGGGGAGCCCTCCTCCTCTACCAACTAACCCCAGCCTATCAAGTCTCCTCAGGATTGGCTGTACCCTCCTCCTCCTCTTAGGCCTGACAAGGCAGCCCAGTCACAGGGAAGTGATTGAGGAGCAGGCAACAGCATCCATGTCAGAGACAGCCCCTGCTCCCCTTACTAGGGTACCCACATGGAGACTGAGCTGACATCGGCTACATCTGAGCAGGGGTCTAGGTCGTCTCCATACATGGTCCTTGGTTGGGGCATCAGTCTCCGCAGGGACTAATGTAGGCCCAGATTTGTTGGCTCTGTTGGTCTGGATTTAAAAAAAATCAACAAAGAAACTTCAGAGTTAGATGGCTCCATAGATCCAATGGATTAAATAGACATCTCCAGGAGAGTCCACCAAACAGCTACAGAAGACACTTTCTTCTCAGCAGTCAGTGGAATGTTCTCTAAAATAGAGCACATCTTCAGCCATAAAGGAAGTATGAATGAATAATTAAAAAAAAGAAATAGTTTCTGTGTCTTATCAGGATTAATTAAAGTGGAATTAAATGGAATCGGATTAAAGTGGAAATCAGCTGCAAAAGAAACTGTAGAAATTATATACAAACACATGGACATTAAATAACATTTGTAAATGATTAGTGAGGTACTGAAGAAATCAGAGGGGAAATTTTAATTCCTAGAATAAAATAAAAATGAAAACACAATATACCACCACCTTTGGGATATGGCAAAGGCAGTTCTAAATGGGAAGTTTATGCTTACAAATGCCTACATTGAAACATTTGAGAAAACTCAAAAAAGTAACACAAGATAGATCTCACAGTCTTGGCAGAGGCTAGAATAATCCAAACACAAAATGAATACTTGGAAATGTACCATAAGATCCAGGTGGAAATTGATGATTTGAAGACTAAAAGAATAACACAAAGATCAATGAAGGTAAGTTTGCTCTTTGAAAAGATAAAGATGGACAAGCCCTTAAACAAACTAGCCATATAAAGAGAGAAGTCCCTGATTAATAAAATCAGGAATGAAAAGACTTTAAGGCACTGCAGAGGACCATTGAGATGGCTCAGCCCGTAAGGATAGCTGCTGCCGTGCCTGATGACCTGAGCTTAAGCCTTGGGACTCATATGTTGTCCTCTGCTATGCTGCCATGTATAAACACACACACACACATACATGCACATATGCACACACAAATGCACTCCACATACACACAAATAAAACTAATATAAATCTTTAAAAATAACACTTGAAGAAAGAAGTCGAAGGACACATTAGAAGGTAGAAAGACCTCTTGCGCTTTAAATTGTTAGAATTAATATTACGTATATGGTGGTCTTACTGAAAGTGATATACAGATTCTATAAAAATTCCCATAAAGGTTGTAGTGGCATTCTTCACAGAAATAGGGTAGGAACTAAATCTCGTATGGAAGCACAAAAGACCCTGAATATCCAAAGCAATCCAAGAAACATGGAAAAATGTTAGAAGCATCACAATATCTGACCCCCTTCCCCAATGACAGCACAAAATTATAGCAATAAAAATAGCATGGTGCTTGCACAAAAACAGACAGGCAGATCAATGGAATGGAATATAGGACCAGAAAAAAACCCATTCTATGACAGCCATCTGATTTTGGACAAGGGTAGAGAAACATATGTTGGAGGAAGGGCAGCCTCTTCAGCAGATGGTGCCGGGATAGCCACATGCAGAAGAATGAAAGACCCATCCCAGTCCCATTCACAAACAGAAAAACAGATCAAATGTCTTCATGCAGGACTAGAAGATGTAAAATATTGAATGAAAACATAGAGACGTAGGCAAGGACTTCCTAAAAAGTCCTTCACCAGCCCAGAAAATAATAGCAAGAGTTCCCAAATAGGATCAAATCAAATTAAGAAGTTTCCATATAGCAAAGGAAACAGTCAACACAGTGAAGATGCAGCCAACAGAGTGAAGAGAACCATCACCAGTTGTGCATTTGAAGAGTTTAATATCAAGAGGCTAATTTTTTTAAAATTATTCAAACTAAATAATCTAATCAACAGATGGGCAAATGAACTGGGCAGTTCTCCAAAGAAGAAATACATATGGCCAAGAATGATATGGAAACAGCTCCACATTCTTGGCCATCAGAGAAATGTAACCCAAAACTTTGTGGAGACTCCATCCTCACTCCAGTCAGAATGGCTAAAATCTGAAAAACAACAACACTCTTCTTCCTGCTGCCTATGGATGTATCTCTCAGCTACTTCTCCAGCACAGGGTCTGCTTGTGTAGCTCCATGCTCCCCACCGTGACGATATTGGACCCACCTCTGAAACTTGCCTGACAGAGAAAAGGAAGATGGATGAAAGCTCAGAGGTTCTATAGTTCCTATTTTCACTCAGCCTTCCATTCCATCAGAACAGCATCTACTGGATGGACATGGACCAATCTGCCTTATTTCCTGCACAAACGCGGGATTACTCTCCATCAGTTTCCCTGCAATACAAAGAGCCTTTAAAGGCAATAGTGAGATGGCCGACCTGCGCTTAAGAGTATCTGGGCTGGGGTTGTGCTGATGCCCAAGGGCTTCACTGAGCTGGCCCTGCCTCTTGTTGGGGTGGTGCAGGAGAGCTGGCCCCATCCCTCACCAGGCTGCAGCACTCCGGAGAGCTGGTCCTACACCTTGCCTGGGCAGCACTGTAGATCTGGCTCTGGTGGCCTCATGCGAGTGGGAGAGCCCCTTGTGGCTGTGGCATTGTGTGAGCTAGCCAGGGCAGTGCTGGAGAACTGGCCCTGGTGGTGCAGGTGTTGGAGAGCTGGCGGGCTGGCCAGTTCAGCTACTGTTTAGGCCCAGATCTAGGGCTTTAAGTTGGCCCACCCCAATAGCTATAGTACTTTTGAGACTATCTAGAACAATCAAAGTCAGTTTACTCTAGAGATACTCACACATCTATGCTATTGTGACATTTTTCACAGGTGTCAAGTTATGGAATCAGCTTAGATATCAACCAATGAATGAACAGATGAATGAACAAATAGAAAAGTACATATATATATATACAACAGAGTTTTGTCTGGCCACAATAAAGAAGGAAATTATGTAATATGCTTGAAATTCACTGTAACCGGAGAGCATGATTTTAGGCAAAAAAGCTTGACTCAAAGACAAATATCTCAGTTGTGCACGGTATACATTTATAATTTTTAATTATTTCTTTTATTTGTAAGATTATAAGATAATTTCATCATTCCCTCTTCCTTTGTCTCCTTCCAAACCTTCACATATAACCCTTCCTTCCTCTCTTTCAAACCCATAGCCTCTTTTTTAATCAGTTATTGTCATATTCATATATGTGTGTATTACTTATATTTGTGCATTCAAATATTCACAAATATAACCAGATCAGTCTCTATAATGCTACTCATATGTATTTTTTCAGAGCTTATCATTTGGTATTGGGTAATCATTACTCTAGTGCCTCTACCCTGGGAAAGAGTCTTTTTCCTGCTCTCAGCATTCTGTCATTGCCTATAGTTCTTTGTGTCAGGTCAAAGCCTGGTGTCTTTCTCCCATCCACTTGGGTATGGTTATTGTCTATGTTCAGCTCATGTTTAGGCAGCCATGTTGGTGAGATAGAATGTAGACTTTTAAATATAACATACAAAAGCACAAGAGAGAATATCTGGGAAGGGAAAGAGGACCATCTGGGGGCAAGAATGGGAATGAAGGTAACACCAATATGATCAAATTTAGCATATGATATGTGTATTAAAACCTCATAATGAAACCTGTGACTTTGTCCAATGAATACATGTTAATGAGAGGATGAAAGGAAAGTGGAGAAAGAAGGGGAGAGCTGGAGGGGAGGAGGGCTTGTCTACTGGCGGGTTTGGTCGGTTGATCCTGATTGTCAGTGGGAAATGGGGTGGCTGATCCATGATGAATAACAACTTTGTCAGGACTATGTGGGACAGGTGAGCCTTGTGATGTGGGGGTGGGGAAGCTGAGTGAGGTCAGACCTGTCCAAGCCCTGAAAATCTCATCTTGAGACTGGCAGGAGTAAGGTCCTCTCCCTCCCTGCTTTCCCTGTATGCCCCAGTGCACATAGCCTTATGACCCCCACCTCTGCCACCCTTGAGATAGCTACATAGCCTGATGGCCAGGTTTCAGGTTAAAACTTTGTATTTCCTTATAAGGACATGTCCAGCTAGCACCTGGAATTCCTCTTCATGCAAATGAAGTAGCCCCAGTACTTCAGCACCAGCCAATGAGACAAACTCACCCTGAAAAATCCCTACCCATTTCCCCAAGGTTTGTATGGCCATTATTCACCCCCAATAAAGAGAGCTGTTTTATAGAAAATTGTCTCAGAGAAGGTTGTTTCCGCATAACCCATGCACCTGGCTCAGCTTCATTCTTTCCTGTCTAGCACAATAGTGCTGAGATATACCAAGGGTAGAATAGGACCCAGATCAGCAAAGAATTGCCTGTGAAACTTCTTAGTATTTCCACAACCAATGGTAAAGGTGTCCTCGTCTGCTCAGGGTGCTACAACAAAATACCACAAACTGATGACCACAAGTGATCGTTCTGGAAGCCAGAAGTCAAAGGCCAGTGCTGATGGACCTGGCCAATGCTTTCTCACTCTGTCTTCAGCTGGTATGGGAAAAAAAAAAAACTGCTGAGTTCTCTTTGTCTAGTTTATGGTTTTTTGGTTTTTTGTTTGTTTTTTTTTTTATTGTTGTTGTTGTTTTGTTTCTTGAGACAGGATCTCACTATGTGCCACTATTCTTGGGCATTTCCAGGTACTCAGGAAGCTGGAGCAGGAGTCTGCCTTGAATGGAAGCATAGGCTTCTTAGCAGGGGCTATCCCACTGAAGAGAAATTGTTCTCCTTCCACGGCAGCCATTGACTTCTAACAGCTCCTTAGCTAGGCGTGGTGCCTCGTGAGACCCTCCCCTCCCCATGCTGGAAAGTTGGTGAGCTCAACCTTGTGTGGGATTTGTGCAAATAATTATCACAGCTGCCAAGAGTTCATAAGTTCAGTTGTCATGTTTGGAAATAGCATTTCACAACACTCACTTTCATCTTGAGCTCTTATGTTCTTTCTGTTCCTCCTACAATGTCTCCTGAACCTTGGTAAGTGTGTGTGTGTGTGTGTGTGTGTGTGTGTGTGTGTGTGTGTGGTGTGTGCTAGAATATCCAGTTTGGGACTTAACACCCAACATTCACTATTCCCTGTACTTTGGCCAGTCATGAATCTCTGTATTAAATAGTACCTATTGCAAAAATGTTTTTGTGATCAAAGTTTATGGTAGTACCAACCTATGTACATAATATAAATATTTAGAAGACAGCATGACAATTGTCCATTTAGCAGAACAACAGTAGCAGCTTTACCCATGGAGATTATAACCTCACCAGCTGAGAAATCCAATTAGAAAGCAATCAATTATTCCACAACAGTCATTTCACTATTGTACCTGTGGACACATCTTGCCTGGAAGCCTGGTACTGTAGCACACAGAATCTACCAATAGATAACACTACTGATGATTTCTCTTCCTTAGCAGCCTGAAATAGGCCAAATGTGAGAGTTAAAGAAAGACATGTTAGAAAATAACACCCACCTCTCTTTCAAGTCCCTAATGGTGGCACGAGGTTCTATAATCTCTTTAGGGGTGCAATATTGGTTCACTGTTTTCCCTGGTAGCGCCAACTCCAATGGCTTCAACGTGGCCTTTCCAACCATGATACCCCTCATTCCATAAGCCAGGAGACCAATAGCCTGCCAACTTCTTAGTATGCCTCTCTCAGTTATACATTCTGGAACTGGGCAATACCCACCGCATGAATCTGGTGGCATGTTGTGCCTGCTGTGAGTTGAACACCACTTAGCTCACTTGCAGAAGCCCCTGCTTTAACTGGAGGGCCACGCCTCCCGGCATGGCGCAATGTCAACACAGTCTCTAGTGCGCCCCCAAATGTCTGACTGTTTATTTTCACTTCCCCAGAGTGCAGGGCCACAGGTACCTTTGGGGAAGGGTAGAAGAAAGACCCACAGCACAACTGTGACTACAGCAAAGGACCCCCTTCACCTGAGGAATTCTGTATCTAATCAGCTGAGGGTCTGTGGTTCTCTGTGGGTCTGATTTGAGATCACCTTTCATTTGATGCCTCAGGAATCTATCGGCTTATAGAGATCTTTCGAGAACTTAATGGGCTTCCCATCTATTTCACTTCCGGGGGCAGTATGATTAATTAGCTAGTGTCAAGGGTCTGAGGGACTCGGACCATTTATGAACATAGCTTTGTCTATGCTGTCAGTTACTGTGAGTTCAATCGCCTTGCCTTTGGTGATTCCATGCTGCCACTTGGTCTCTGCCACTCTGGGGTCCAATTATACCCATTGCATTTAAGTTGCCCAGCTGAGCAGCAGCATCTCCCACAGTGAGATCCAGCACACCCAGAGGGGCAATGACAGTGCTCTTCAGCTCTGAGGCTCCTCTCTCACCAATCAGTGCCTTACAGTTGGAGCAAAGGGCATGCCTCCCAGAGCCTCCCACTGTGCAGGATTTGGTTTTAAACAGGAAATCCACTCAAGTACTCCAGTTTCTCCGAGCCTTTGAGTTCCACCATGAGCATTAAGCCAAGGGACAGCAGCCATTTCCAGCTCTTTCACAGTACGCCATTTTGATCCACACCTCAGTCAACCAATCAGAAGATAAACTCTTGGCACCCATTTTTAACTGTGTAAGCTACAGCATTAGGCCCAGAAACTCTGTTCGTTATCCTATACCCTTAAAACCCAAGTCCACAATATTTCCCAGGCTTTGGCTTCTGTGAGATAGGAAACTCAAGTTCTTAAGGGGCACCCTTCCTGCACTGCCTGACTCTGCTCCTGACTCTGAGGATGGCATGTGCTGGCCCTGCTTCTATCAAGCCAAACAGGTCTTCTCTAAATATGTCACACAGCTGCCCACTACAGGCTCCAGGGTCACTCTGTATATGTAGGTACTTCCTTCAGTGCCCTCCCTCCCATCGGTACCAATCCTACGCCTTAGCCTTTCCTGGCTGTTACAACAAAATGCCATAAGCTGATGGCTGACAGATAACAGTGTGTGGAAGCTGGAAGTTAAGTCTGCCACTGGCAGAGTCAGTGTCTGTTGTAGGTCTACTTCTCATAGCCAGCAGCCCTCTGCATGGTGACTAGGTAAACAGGCTCTCTGAGTCTCTTTTAGGAGGCCACCAATCGTTATATCCAAGGTTCTTGTTTCAAACCCAATCACCTCCCCAAGGTTCTATCCCCATGGCACCATCACCTCCTCAAGGCTGTGTCCCCATGACACCGTCACCTCCCTAAGGCTCTGTCCCCATGATACCGTCACCTCCCCAAGGCTCTGTCTCATGACACCATCACCTCTTAACTGTTTAGGGATTGAAGATTTCAGCCTGTGAGTTTGGTGGTGAGCAGGTTGAAAACACAAATATTCACACCACAGAAAACGCTTAGTAGGACATGTACCTCCTACATTACAGTCCAGCACGCCCACTCAGCGTGCGCAAGGCCCTCGGTCTGAGGCAGGCAAGCCCAGGGAAGGCTGTGTTACCTGAATCTGTGTTTATTTAAACTGAGTTATACACACCCCTCCTCTTGCACTGTGCACTTGACAGCTTCAGCTCATTCGCCTGCACATATTGTGCACACACACCCATTTCCAAACAATGCGCCTCGCAGCCTCAGAACCCCCACATGCATTAGGCTACGCACGCCCATCTCTGAACAATAGTATAGATCTCTTCACCCCTGGTAACAATCAGATTTAGACAGTTTCTATTCAAGAGTATTCCCAAACTATCTTGGTAAGAAGAATACAAGGGCCAATCCAGCTTGAACTGGTTTGGGGTGCATGCGCAATAAGGCAAATTGTGTACTTCAAGTGAACCCCCTCCTTACCGTCTTATGCCTAGGCATAATTAGGTGTGCATATGATTAAAATCAGAGGCATTATGGGGCAGGGTACGAGCAGTGGGGGAAAATGAATATATTATCTAACCTGTCAATCAAAACAGAGAACCACCTTTTAGTACCAGTTCATTTTTCCTTGAGACTCCAGATTGAGAACACAGTCAGCTTGCGTGCCCTGTGAGTGCCCTGGGGTCCTCTTGCTCTTGTGGTCGGTTTTGACATTGTATCCCTGTATGGTCTGAACTATCACTTTGCCCTGAATAATGTTATATTGTTTCTTTTGCAAACCTCTGTGAGCCCTTATTTTCAATTATCTGGATAAGAAGCCAAGAACCTGTAAACACCAGGCCCAGATTCCAACCACTAGCAACAGTTACACACACACACACACACACACACTCTCTCTCTCTCTCTCTCTCTCTCTCTCTCTCTTTCTCTCTCACTCAGACAAAGGAAAGTTAGGTCCTGTCACATTCAAGAAGAAAGGTGCAGATCTCCCTATTCGTCAGAGATCAGTGGAATGGGATAAAGACAGGGGATTTGCACAACTGATCATGGGTGACAGGGCTCGTAGAGGCCAGTCAGAGCCTTTAAATTACATTGCAGAAGTGAGTTCTTCAGTAGCTTGGCCCTTTTTCTATTTGTTTGCTATATAGGAATAGCAAGTAAGCACAAAGAATGCATGTGTGCTTGCATAATTACTTAATCTTAAAGTTGCCTGTATAATCTACTTAATCTTAAAAAGTTATTTTTAAGTGTGTGTGTGTGTGTGTGTGTGTGTGTGTGTGTGTGTGCAAATGTGAAGTCAGAGGTGTCTGAAATCCACAGAGCTGGAGTTACAGGCAACAGGTGTGTGTGCTGGGACCCTAGCTTCGGTGCTGTGAGAGAGCAAAATGGGCTCGTAACCTCTGAGGAACGCCTCAGTCCTGAGCTGTTTTGATTTCATTCTGAAGCCACTGGGTTTCATCTTCCATGTAGTGTGTAGATGACAGACTGTTGTGTGGGAATGGCAGTGGGCTCGAGGAGGAAGTTACACCACAGAAGGCATGCTGGCCATGGGGACCATGTGCCTCCTCACTTGGGGGAAGGACTTTGTGGCTTGTGAGGTGCCCAGCACCTCGCTACAAGGAGTGACAAAGTCCTGCTGCTGAACAGAGCTAAGGTTGGCTACAAAGGGGAGAATTCTGTGTATTGTCAGCATGTCGTTTCTCAGCTCCAAATGAGCCCTTCCTCATCTGTTGTGTGGGAAGCTAGCTGGGACCTCAGCTTGTTTGCTTTGCCTTCCAGCTCTGTGGTGAGCTCTGTCTGAGCTCTGTGTGGGAAGCTAGCTGGGACCTCAGCTTGTTTGCTTTGCCTTCCAGCTCCGTGGTGAGCTCTGTCTGAAGATGGTGATGGAGAGACAGGGCTTTCTTCCTGGCTGTGGTGACAAGCTCCTGGAGGGATGGCTTGTTTGGCCCCCAGCACCATTCGTGTGGCAGTTAGCCATACCTAATAGCCAGTGGCTCTCCTTTGCTTCTTCTAGACAGGCTTCTAACAGGTTACCCTCAAAAGATGCATTCCATGGAAGAAACAACAGGGAACAGGGCAGGAGCCTACCACAGAGGGCCTCTGAAAGACTCTACCCAGCAGTGTATCAAAGCAGATGCTGAGACTTTTAACCAAACGTTGGGCAGAGTACAGGGAATCATATGAAAGAAGGGGGAGATAGTGGTACCTGGAAAGGAAAGGAGCTCCACAAGGAGAGCAAAATATCTGGGCCCAGGGGTCTTTTCTGAGACTGATACTCCAACCAAGGACCATTCATAGATATAACCTAGAACCCCTGCTCAGATGTAGCCCATGGCTGCTCAGTATCCAAGTCAGTTCCCTAGTAAAGGGTACAGGGACTGCCTTGACATGAACTCAGTGACGGGCTCTCTGATCACCTCCCTCTAAGGGGGGAGCAGCCTTACCAGGCTACAGAGGAAGACAATGCAGCCAGTCCTGATAAGACCTGATAGGCTAGGGTCAGAGGGAAGGGGAGGACTTGGAGAGGGTAATGGGAGGAGATGAGGGAGGGTGGGTTTGAGAGGGAATGGGGGAGGGGGCTACAGCTGGGATACAAATTAAATAAACTGTAATTAATATAAAAATAATTTAAGTTAAAAAAAAAAGATGCATCCCTCTGAAGACTTCCCTCCCAAATGATGGATTTGCAGAAAGTTCTCTTGCCCCAGCCCAGAGCCACATCTACCAAGGTCCAGACATGCCTGTCCAGCCAGCAAGTGTGAGCCCTGGGTCAGGGCAGCCTTCCCAAGGCTCTACCTTAGGATTGCCACATTGTCCTTTCTGGTCACTTTCCCTTCTCACCTTCCTCCCCATTATCCAACCCGCCAGCTTTGGACTTTCCTTGCTCCAAGGACTTTCCTACCAAGAATTTGGCTGCTACCGTGGACAAAAGCCACCAAGAAGGAAGGGCAGCCAGGGGCCCAGTCACTGCCCTCTTGAGCAGACCAGGACTCTGCCCAGAGGTTTCAGCCCAGAGGAGAGGCCAGACTACCTTCAGACTAGAATGAATCCGGATCTTCTCAAGTGCTGTGGAGGAAACTCCTGGCTGCCATGCCCCTCAGGAGGGGATAGCTTTAGTGACAGGGCAGGCATATAAAGAGATGAAGCCTATCAGAGACTGAATATTCTTAAGAAAGATGGGGTGATTTCCTTGTTTTTTTAATTGCTGAGTAATATTCTGCTGTGTAGATGTACCACAATTTCTATATCCATTCAACTGAGAGGCATCTGGACTGTTTCCAGATAGAAATAGACTGTTTCAGGCTATTACAAATAAAGCTGCTACAAACATGGTTGAGCAGATGTCCTTCTTATATACTTGAGGGTGTTTTAGATATATGCCTAGCAGTGGTATAGCTGGATCCTGAGGAAGCGCTATTCCTAACTGTCCGAAAAAGCGCCAGATTGATTTCCAGAGTGATTGTACAAGTTTACATTCCCACCAGCAATGTAGGAGGGTTCCCCTTTTTTCACAACCTCTCCAGCATGTGTTGTCACTTGAGTTATTCATCTTAGCCATTCTGATGGTTGTAAGGTGAAATCTCAGGGTCGTTTTGATTTGCATTTCCCTGATGACTAAGGACATTGAACACTTCTTTAAGTGTTTCTTTGCCATTCGATATTCCTCCATTGAGAATTCTCTGTTTAGCTCTGTATCCCATTTTTTAACTGGATTACTTGGTTTGCTGCTTAACTTCTTGAGTCTTTACATATACTGGAGATTAGCCCTCTGTCAGACAGAGGGTTGGTAAAGATTCTTTCCCAATCTGTAGGCAGTTGTTTTGTTTTGATGACAGTGTCCTTTCATGAAATTCACAGGTAAATGGTGGGAACTTGAAAAGATCATCCTGAGTGAGGTATCCCAGAAGCAGAAAGACACACAGGGTATGTACTCACTCATAAGTGGATATATATATATATATATATATATATATATATATATATAGACATATAATATAGGATAAACATACTAAAATCTGTACACCTAAGGAAGCTAATCAGAAAGGAGGACTCTGGCTAAGATGTTCAGTCCCCATTCAAAAAGGCAAAGAAGATGGACATCGGAGGAGGGAACAAACAGGGAACAGGACAGGAGCCTACCACAGAGGGCCTCTGCAGAGATACCTCTGGAGGGTGTCAAGGCAGATGCTGAGGCTCATAGCCAAACTTTGGGCAGAGTACAGGAACTCTTATGAAAGAAGTGGGAGATGGTAAGACCTGGAGAGGACAGGAGCTCCACAAGGACAGTGACAGATCCTAAAAGTCTGAGTACAGGGGTCTTTTCTGAAACTGATACTCCAGCCAAGGACCACTCATGGAGATGGCCTGGAACCCCTGCACAGAGGTAGCCTATGGCAGTTCAGTATCCAAGTGGCCTCCATAGTAATGGGGACAGGGACTGTCTCTGACATGAACTGATTGGCCTGTTCTTTGATCACCTCCCCCAGAGGGGGGGAGCAGCCTTACCAGGCCACAGAGGAAGACAATGCAGCCACTCCTGATGAAACCTGATAGACTAGGATCAGAGGGAAGGGGAGGAGGACCTCCCTTTTCAGTGGACTGGGAGAGGGACACAGGTGGGGAAGAAGAAAGGGGGGGATTGAGAGGGGAGGAAGGTGGGAGCTACAGGGGGGATACAAAGTGAATAAACTGTAATTAATAAAAAAAATTAAAAAAAGAGAACGATGGGGTGGAGTGAAGTCATTCCTGGTGCTGCACAAGGGGGAGTAATGTGGGTTTCTGTGTTGCCAGGGAGCCAGAGGAAGAAGCGGGGGGAGAAAGACTGGTAACTGAGGGGGACTTGCAAGGCCAAGGGTGTCTCTTGAAGTCAGTGGGAAGTCGCTGGAAGGATGTGATCAAAGACCACAGGAAAAAACAATATTTTTTAAAAAAGTAACATCGAGCAGGGGTGGGTTGCCCAGCTGGAAGAGTGCTGGCCTAGCATGCAAAAGGCTCTGAGTTTGATGCCCAGGACTATACAAAACCAGGCATGATAGAACAGTTTTGCCGTTCCGGCACTGGGAGCAGGGCAGAGGCAGGAGAACCAGAAGCTCAAGGCCATTCTCAGCCTTAGTCCCTTTGTAATGAGCTCCAGATCAGGCTGGAATACATGAGACCCTGTCTAACAAACAACAACAAAAACTGCAGAATGGAAACAGTGGAAACAGCATGAAATGATTCATGCTGGTACCAAGCACTGAATGTGGGAGAAACAGAAATGTTCACTTGGAACATCAAAGCTAGACTCCAAGAGAAAGGCCAAGCAGAATTAAAAGACCAAGGCCCAGAGAGGCATAGCCACTTGCTGAGGGACCACACAGCACACCCCTGGAAAGATTCCAGGTTCAAGGCCACCCCGCTCCTGTCGGGGTAGAAGAGTAGGGACCAAGCACAAAGCTCCTCTACTGCTGAATCTTGAGAAACTGAGGTCAAGTTCTGGGTCACCCACAAGAACTGTGAGCCTTCTGCACTCGGGTGTGCGTGACTGAGAATGACTACATTCGTGGCTGAAATGCCGAGGTGAGGGTGCAGCCTGGCTGCTTCCCGCCAAAGGGGATGTAAGGGCTAAGAAATCATTACAGGTGGATGAATTATTCAAGGCATGGCCGACCTCCTCAGGCCCTGACAACCAGGAGCTCAGTGATCGGGGCCAGCACATCTTATTACCCTTGTGTAATGGCTGATTTTTCTCAGTCTCAGAAGAAAGGCATTCAGCACCATCAAATATTAATGTGGGGAGGCTGGCTAAGGAGCCAGCTCCAGGCCCACAGTCACAGACGACATCAGCCCAGGAACTCGACACAGGGCTGCTGGCCATGCTTGGCCCTCCAGACCCCAGTTCCAGGATGCAAAGCAGCCTCAGACCTCAGTGGTACCCTCAATGCTGTTTGCTTGGTTTTCTTTTTTTCCATTTATTTATTTATTTATCTATCTATCTATCTATCTATTTATTTATTTGTATGTGTGTGTGTGTGTGTGTGTGTGTGTGTGTGTGTGTGTGTGTGTAAAAGTGAAAGCAGATGTCATGGATGTGTGTAGAGGTCAGAGGATGACTTGGAGGACTAAGTCATATTTCTCTCTACCATGTGGGTCCTGAGCATTGAGCTCAGGTGCTTAAGCCTGGCAAAAGGGGCCTTTCACTTCTAAGCCATCTCATCGCCCCTGTTTGCTCTTGAAGAGGATTTTGGGGTTGGCTGTGCATAGTACTCGTTATCTCAGAGAATATGGGTCTCCATGGCACATTTTGGTCACACAGATCCTAACAGGACTCTGATCAGGGGATTTAGGGATCCATCCTAGGTCCTTGGTATTATGGTGACAGGCCTTTATGTACTGGTGGCTTGAACAGAAGTTGATGCCCTTGCATCTCTGGAGCCTGGGGTAAAGGTGCAGGCAGATGGGCTCCCACATCTGTGAATGGAAGGTCCAAGAAGGAAGCGGCAAGATCGAATCGAGCCTTGTGCAAGTCAGAACCTTGTGCGAGGCCCATTAGCACATCGTGAACCCTGAAGTGACTGTAATGCACACCTTTCTTGCTGCTGTGACTTGAGAAGAAGCAATTTAAGGAAGGAGGGCTTTCATCTACCTCACAGCGGCAGACGCATGGTGGCCTGAGCAGGAGGCTGGCTGGCCACGCTGCGTCCCTGCTCAGAAAGCAGAGAGTGAACAGGAAGTAGAAAGGCTGCAGTATCTCAAGGCCCGTCTCCCAGTGACCCACTTCCTCCAGCAAGTCTCCACCTCCTGACGGTTCTACAACCTTCCCAGACAGCCCCAGCAGCTGAGAAGCAGCTAGCCACACCCAGCCTCTGTGGACATCTCACATTCAGACAACAGTGATGTATTATAGATGGGCCCAGGGCTAGTGGCATGGCTCAGTGGGTAAAGGTACCTGCCACACAAGTCTGGCCATCTGCGTTTGATCCCTGGGACCCACCTGACCGGGGAAGGAGAGGACCAACTCCCCAAAGCTGTCCTCTGACCCCACTGCAGGTGGTGGTTCAGGTGCCAACACATATAATATAAACCATCAGTGAGTTTTAAAACTTCTAAATCAAGAGATGAGTGCTTTGGGAGGTGACTCGTTAGGAGACGGGTGCTTTGGGTCATGAAGCTCTGTCCTTTCAAGTGGAATTAACATCCTCATACAAGGGACAGAGGGGAATAGTCAGGACCCATGCCCCCACCCCGTGAACACAGTGTCTGTCTCCTCTGCTCCCTCGGCCTTGTGAGATGCAGCAGGAAGGTGCAGAACCTCAGGAGACACTGGCTCTGCTGGTGCCGTGACCCTGGGCTTTCTGACTACAGAGGTGTGAGAAATAATGTTCTCTTATCCCAGTTATCCCGATGAACTACAGCACACAGCTGGTGCTGGTGACGAAGATCACAGCTAGCTGACTCCTTCTCAGTTCTCTTGGTTTGGGGTTCACTGCTTCTATCTGAAGTTCTGTATAGTTGTCTGAGGGCCATGAGTCTTCTTTTCTGCTATGAACAAAAGTTCCCCAAAGAAGTTCCAACTGAACCTTCTGCAAGGCCCATTAGCACGTCAGAGTGTCAGTGTCGTGGGTGGAGAGGTTGGAATGTTGCCAGTCCACAGCCTAATTACAACTTATCGTGGGTGATCTTTATTCTCCTACATAGCCGTTCCTTGCCCACTTCTGTGTCAGACCTAATGTCCTGTGACTAACAGACAAAAACCTTTAGGAACATATTAACTTTACAGCTCCCTAGTTTCTACCAAGAGAAAGCCTGAGAGTCTTCAGACAGCGTCTGATGCCTGTGTCTGGGATTCTCTGCTCTGTTGTTCTGTGTCTACAAAAACCAAGTGAAACTGCTTCCCATGTTCCCATGGAGTTCAGGGTCCCCCTCACTCTGTGTTCCTGGATTATGCTTACTCATTTTGACTCCAGAATAAACCATCTCTTTTCCCCTGTGGGGTGAGAGCTGGGTTTTGGGTAGACAAGTGTCTAGTGTAGATTCCCTCCTACGTGTCGCAGCTTTGTGTGGCCCCGCCCCCCGACCTGGTAGATACTTCCTTCCAGTGTCTGACTCCTTTCTTCCCTAGGTCTTCTTCCTAACGTGCTTCTGTGCCCCTTTTTTTATTTTGCTGGGTTTTGTGACATTTGTGGCTTTTGAGTTATATATACATTTTCTAGACAGGTTTCCCTAGCTGTCTTGGGACTCTCTCTGTAGACCAGGCTGGCCTGGTCTTGAACTCAGAGATCCACCTGCCTCTGCCTCCCAAGTGCTGGGATTATAGGTGTGTGCCACCGTATATGTACATCCAGTCCTTTGTCACACCTACCCATCCTCCTGTGTGACAGAATACCAGAAGCCAGTCCAGCACCTCTCCAGAGGTGTTAGTCTCTGTCTCTTTCCATCTTCCTCTCTCACTCCCTTCCTAGGTTCTGGGAACCATTTTCCTAGCTTCTGCATCCTTCTTCCTCTGCCTTGTTCTTTATTAGCTGTTTATTACAAGCTAGGTAGGAAGGATATTAGGCAATTTGAATCAGACCAAGTGTGTAAGGCAGCAACTTTCCAGTTTTAGAAATAAAAAATGGAGCCTTGTTATGCTTGGGTAGCCACTCAAGGGACCAGACCTCTAGTGCCGTGGAATGGGGGTGGTTTTCAAAACTTCCAAATTTCCTTCCTACCTACCTCTCTGTTATTCATTATTTATTTATTTATTTATTTATTTTACAGTATTCCTTTTACTTACTCATTGGCAATTTTGTATATCACGATTCTGTCCACCCAACTCCCTATTCCCAACTTCCCCCTCCATGTCTTCTCCACTGAGTTCAATTAGTGCTTCCTGCTAGAATATTAACTGATCTTTTTGACTTGATCTTGTGCAGGTTACCATAGCTACAGTGAGTTCATGAATGCAACGGCCATATCATGTCGAGAAGACAGCATGAAAGCATCTCACAGCACCTCTCCCTGTCCTCTGGCTCTTACTGTCCTTCTGTCCCTTCTTCCATGATGTTCCCTGAGCCGTGTGTGTGTGTGTGTGTGTGTGTGTGTGTGTGTGTGTGTGTGTGTGCAGGCATAGTGGCTGCTTTGGGGGCTGAGCATTCAGCAGTCACTTTTTTTTTTCTTAGCGTTTTGACCAGTTTTGAGCCTCTGCATTAACTGCTGTCCACTGTAGACAGAAGCTTCTCTGGCAAGGCTGCAGTTGGCACTGACCTATGTGTACAAACATAAACACACAGAAGGCAGTCTAAATGTGCCCATTTAACAAGCAGTTGTCCCTAGGACCTATCACTTCCCAATCCATGGGTGGCTGATCATGTTTGCAGAATCAGGCATGAAGCCTCAAATCAGTCCCAAGCTGTTGCTTATTCTCCATAAATCTCTTGTCACTTTTGCACCAGTGAGCACATTTTGCCTGCCTGGTTGGTACAGGAGCATGAAGGGTTCCCTTCTCGGTAATACCATTAAGAACTTTCTCCCCCAGTGGTCTGCTATACTGGTTTGAATAAGAATTACCCCCTAAGCTCATATATTGGAATTCTTAGTCATCAGGGAATAGCACTGTTTGAGAAGGATTAAGAGGTGTGGCTTTGTTGGAGGAAGTGTGTCACTGGTGGTGGGCTTTGAGGTTTCAAATGCTCACACAAGGCTCTCTCTCTCTCTTTTTCTCATTCTTTCTCTCTCCCTCTGTCTCTGCCTCTTTGTCTCTGTCTCTCTCTCTGGGTCAGGATATAGAACTCTCAGCTACTTTTTTCCAACATCATGTCTGTCTGCATGCCATCATGCTTGCTTTCTGCTGTGATGATAATGGACTAAACTCCTCAAACTGTAAGCTGGCCTCAAGTAAGAGTTACCTTGGTTAGAGTGTCCCTTCACAGCAAGAGAAGACTGACTAAGATACCTGACTAGCACTCATTAGCCCTATAAAAGCTAGCCAGCAGGGATGAAGTGTTCAGATCTGTTCCTGTTTGGTTTCTCTATTTCCTGCAGTCAAAGTGCGCTGTCCTTTCAGCAATGAGGTCATCCAGCTACTTCTGGTAAGCAACCAAGAACAATGGCCCTTGTTGTTTTGGCGACCTCTGGGGCCTGCATGGACAATAACTCATTTGGAAGCATCCCACACCTAACACTGATAATTTCACTTAATAACATATCTTCTGGGGGAAGGACTGTCCACCCACTCAGGTATCAGTGCTCAGATTCCTTTTAAAAACTAGCTTACAAAGTAGTGTGATTTCCCACGCCTCCTGGTTGTGCTCAGCTGACCCTAATCTCTCCTCTCCCTTGTCCTTCTGCCCCTTTTCCTACGTAAACCTTTAACCCCCGCTGTCCACCGTCGACTTTCATATCCACATATTCTCATACACCTCTTAAGACCTTTTCCTCCTCTCACGGGTTCTTTCTAGCTCTCTGAGCTCTACAAATACTACAAATTAAACACATAAATCTAAAAATTCAAAGCGAGGGCCCACGTATAAGAAAAGGTAGGTGGCATTTGTCTTGCTGGGCCCGAGTTACCTTACAGTAGAATATCATTCAGTTCTACCCATTTTTGTGAAAATTTCATAACCCCATTTTCTTTATAGCTGAAAACGCCATTGTGTGTATGTGCCATGTTTTCATGGTCCATTCATCAGCTGATGAACATCTAGGCTGATTCAGTTTCCTAGCTATTGTGAATAGAGCAGCAATGAACACAGATGAGCCCATTTTTCTACAGGAGGGCATGCAGTCCTTTGAGTATATGCCCAAGAGTGGTATAGCCAAATCATATGGTAGTTCTATTTTCAGTTTTCCGAGCAGGCCCTAAACTGACTCCCATAGTGGGTATACCAACTTAGACTCACACCAGCAATGAATGGGCATCACCCTTCCCCACACCCTCGCCAGCGTTCTTCATCATTTGTTTTACCAGCCTCAGCCATTCAGACTGGGGAGAAATGGAACCTCAAAGTAGTTTAAATTTGTATTTCCCTGATGGTCAGTGATGCTGAACTATTTTTTTTAAAATGCATGTTTAACTATTGCATTTCTTCTTTGAAGAACGTTCTCTTCAAGTCCATGTTAGTGTTTTGATTGGCTGATTGTTTTCTTGATGTTCAGGTTATGGTAGGAACTAATTCTTGACAGATACATAGCTTGAAAAGATTTCCTTCTCCATTCCATAGGCTGTTTCCTTTTCATTTGATTGACAGTTTGCTTTGCTGTAAAAAAAGAAAAAAAGAAAAAAAGAAAAGAAAATGCCCTATTTATGCCGACAACTTAATTTGTTTCTTTTCCTCCAAAACTTTGAGAATCTTGATCCACTTTGAGTTGAGTTTTGTGTGCATGTCAGAGGTATGAGATAAAGATATAGTTACTTTTCTATATATAGGTTTCTCCATTTTCTAAGCAACAGCAATGGAAGATACTATCTTCTCTCCAGTGTATTTTTAAAACCTTTGTTGAAAATCAGGTTCCTGTAATTGTCTGTCTTTGTAACTGGGTTTTTTACTCTACTCCATTGACATATGAATCTGTTTCTGTGCCATTAATGTGATGTTTATTTTATTGCTGTGGTTCTGAACTATGACTTGAAATCAGGTACGGTGATATTCCCTGTGGTAGTCCTGTTGCTGAGTATCCTTTAGGCTATCTGGGTTCTCTTGTGCTTACATATTAATTATAAGGGTTTTTTTTCTATTTCTGTGAAGAATTTCTCTGTTTTTTTTCTTTTTTTAATTAGAGTTGCATTATACCTGTAGATTGCCTCTGACAAGATGATCACTTTTACAATCCAGGATCGTGGGAAGTCTTTTCATCTTCTGTGTCATTTTCACTAGGAAAGTTTTACATTTTGGGGGCACTTACTCCAAAGTATATTTTGGGCTACTATGAATGGAATTGTTTCCCCCGGTTTCCTGTTCACAATGTGTCCCAGTCAGTGTTCCATCGCTCTGGAGAGGTTCCTTGACCAGGGCAACTCTTATGAAGGAAAACATTTCATTGGGGCTTGCTTAAAGTTTCAGAGGTTTTGTCCACTGTCGTAATAGCAGGGAGCCTGGCAGCATTCAGGATTGACATGGTAGCTGAGAGATCTATCCAGATCCAAAGGCACCAGGGAGAGAACAGGGTACTGGGTCTGGTTTGGGCTTTTGGAACCTCAAAATCCCCAGTGACACACTTCTTTCAACAAGATCACACCTACTCCAACAAAGACACACCCCCTAATCCTTCTCAATTAGTGCCACTTCCTGATGACCAAGCATTCAAATATATGAACCTATGGGGGCCATCCTTATTCAAACCACTACATTCTACTTCCTGGCCCTCACAGGCTTGTAGACAGATCATAATGCAAAATGAATTTGTCCAACTTCAAACGTCTCCATAGTCTTTCTGTCTTAATACTTTCAAAGTTCAAAATCAATCCAGAGACTCATGGCAATCTCTTAAATGTAATCCCCTGTAAAATCAAAATTATAAAGATTACATACCTCCAACATACAGTGACCCAGAATATACACTACCATTCCAAACAGGAAGAAAGGGAACATAGTGAGGAAAAATGGGGCCAAAGAAAAACCAAAACCCAGAAGGGCCAACTCCAAACTCTGCATTTCCATGTCTGATATCAAAGTGGACTTCAGATCTTCAACTCCTTTCAGCTTTGTTGGACTTCTCTTTCTTGGGCCGGTTCCACACCCAGGCTGCAGCTCTCCTTGGCAAGTATCCCACAGCTCTGGCATCTCCAACCTCTTGAGATCACCCACACAATCCACGCTTCATCTCCACAGCTTCACTTAGTGGCTTCTCTGGGCCTCCATGCAGAAACACCCTCGACACATGCCTGGCCTGAGAGGCTTTCCTCGGTTGAAGACGGAGATTCCACAACCCCTCTCTTCTATTCTTGGTGCCAGAATAGAAGAAAGCCAGAACCATATGGCTGAAGCTGCCAAACGCTTTTTCTTTCTGGGGCTGAAACTCAGCCCCTAGTTCACATACATTTCCACCAGTTTTCTGTTTCCAGTGGTTTCCTTCACTGCATATAATTTCTTTTCACAGGCTGGAAGCTCACCTGGGTCGGGTCTTGCCCTGATGTCACTACTTCCATGTAGTAACAAAATTTCCTTTAAACTTTTTAAATCTCCATGAGCTAACAGTACTTAGCTACATTACACTTCCTGGAGTGCCTTTCTCCTTGAACTGTACCTTCTGTATTTTTCCTTGTTCAGCTTGCTTCTTTCCAGTACAGATTTGCATAAGAGTGGCCACTAGTAACCATGCAACAAAGTCAATACTAGGCTGTCTTGAAATCCCCTCTGCCAATTCCATTAATTCCAAACTCTTCAATTTAGCCTTAGGCAATTTTTTTTTTTTTTTTAGACAAGGACAGGAAGCAGTCATATTCTTTGTCAAAATATCACAAGAGCAGTCTCCAGGCCACTTAATAATATTCTTCTCCTTTGAAGCCTCTTGAACCAGTCTGTCATAATCTACATTTCTATCAGCACTAGTGTCTCCCATGCTCCTACTAGTATGGCCCAGTAAACCTCACTTAAAGAGTTTGACTGCTTTTCTAGGCCTATCACAGAAATACCCTGTTCCCTGGTCCCAACTTCTGTCTTAGTCAGTGTTCTATTACTGTGAAGAGACATAATGACCATGGCAATTCTTATAAAAGAAATGTTTTCAGTTGGAGTTTGCTTACATTTCAGAGGTTTAGTCCATTGTTATAATGGCAGGGAACATGGCAGTATGCAGCTAGAGATGGTGCTGGAGAAATAGATAAGTGTTCTACATTCAGTTCTAGAAGCAGCAGGAAGAGAGAGAGAGATACTGGGCCTGGTTTGGGCTTTTGAAACCTCAAAGCCCACCCCTGGGGCCATACTTCCTCCAACAATGCCACACCTGCTCTAACAAGGCCACACTTACTCTGACAAGGCCACAGTTCCTAATCCTTCTTGACTCAAGGAGCACCACGCTCTGACAAACAAGCCTGCATTCAAATATATGAGCCCATGGGGTCCATTCTTACTCAAACCAACACAGTGTATTTGTCATCCGTATGCAGGAAGAACGAATAACACTTGTGCATTGGTTCTGTCTCCTGACACTTTTCTGAAAGTGTTTACCAGTTCTAAAAGTTGTCTGATAGAGTCTTTAGGGTCTAGCACATGAAGAATTGTGCCACTTGAAAATAGAGATAATTGACTTCTTATCCTTCGATTTATGTCACTTTATCTCTTCCTCTTAATACTCTAGCTGAGACTTTTAGAACTGTGATGGGTGATTGAATGATGGATGCGAATAAAGTGGACGCCTTGGTTTTTTTTTCCCCCCTGATTTAGTGAAAACGCTTTGAGTTTTTTCATTTAATATAATGTTGGTTATAGGTTTGTCATATATAATCTTTATTCTGTTGAGATATGTTCCTTCTCTTCTAAATTTCTTTAGGACTTTTATCATGAGGGATGTTTGATTCTGTTAAAAGCTTTTTCTGAAGCTGTCCAGATGATCAGGTGATTTCTTTCCTTGAGTCCATTTATGTAATTTATGACATTTATTGGTTTATGTATACTGAAGTATCCTTGTATCTCTGGAATAAATCCAATGTGATCATGCTGAATATTTATGATATTTTATTAATTAGGGTTATAAAAGTATATTGTGGAGAAATTTTGCCTCTGGGTTCATCAAAGAGATTAGTCTGATTTCCTTGTGTGTGTGTGTGTGTGTGTGTGTGTGTGTGTGTGCGCGCGCGCGCACGCACGCATGTTTATCTGTTTTTGCTATCAGAGTAATTCTAGCTTCATAAAAAGATATTGGCAGTGTTCCCTTCTTTCATTTTCTTATGGAATGGTTTAAGAAGCATTAGTGTTCTTCTCTGAAGGTCTGGTAAAATTTACCAGTGAATCTATCTAGGCCAGAACTTCTTTCAGTTGGGAGATTTTTCTTTTTAGTGGCTGCTTTAATCTCACTACTTGTTTTAGGCTTGTTTAAAATGTTTGTCTGACCTTGGTTTAATTTTGGAATTTAATTTTGCATCTAGAAATTCATCTGTGTCTTTTAGACTTTACAATTTAGTGAGATATATGTTTTCAAGATAAAACTTGATGTTTTGAACTTCATTGTTGTGTATTGTAATGGCTCCTTTTTGCCTCTATTTTTATTAATTTGAGTCTTTTTTATCTTGGTTAATCTGGCTAAAAGTTTGTCTTTTTTATCTTTTCAAAGAGCTAACTCTGTTTAATCCTTTGTACTCTGTTGCTGTTTGCATTTCATTAACTTCTTCTCCGATCTTAGTGATGCCTTTCCATCTACTGACTTGAGGTTTGACTTGTTCTTTCTCTGGAACTTTAAGGTGTATCATTAGGTTGTTTATTTGAGATCTCTGATTTCTTAAAGAAAAAACTTAGAGATACAAACTTCCTTTGTAGAGGAGCTTTCGTAGTGTGCCATAGGTTTTGGCATGTTGTGTTTTTATTTTCATTTCTTTCTATGAAATTTTACATTTTCTTCTTGATTTCTGCAATGAGACATTCATTGTTCACTAGGGTATTGTGATGTGTGTTCTGGAGTTTCTCTTGCTGTTGGTTTTAGTCTGATCAGAGAGTATGGAAAGGATTATTTCAACTTTGCTGTATTTGCTGAAACTTGCTTTATATGATCAAGTTTAGAGAAAGTGTTATGAGCTGCCGAGAAGAATGTGCATACAGACATATTTTGTGAAATCTTCTACAGATGTTTATAAAGCCAATTTTTATAATTTTCTTCACTTTCATTAGTTTTTTAAGAATGCAAGGTATTTTGATCATATTTCCCCTACCCCCTCTTTTTTGAGAACCCAACCTAACTTTGTGACCTATTTTTTTCAAACCCATCAAGAACAGTTGGTGCTGCTAATAGGCTCTTAGATGTGTGTTCTTCCACTGGAGTACAGGCAAGCCACCGGCAGCCACACCCTTAAAAACAGTTCACTCTTTCCCAGAAGCTATCGGCTGCCAATACCTCCTTAGGTAGAGGTTATCTGCACACATATATAAACATTTAAATGGCATTCTTTAATGAGTCAACAAAGCCCCTATTACCAGAGGGTAATAAATAAAAAGCTCAGCACTAGGAACAGGTTGCCTCTCTCAGAGTTGTTGGCCAGCGAGGTCCTCTAGATCTCCGAACATTACAGGCTACTTCTCATACTCTTGGTTACCCTCCAAAGCCTGACAATAAGAAAGACCCTGTTCCTGAAGACACTACATAATTAAGTAATAGAACATGGGGAAGTAAGCTGGTAGTCACCTGAAAACTTCACCCTTACTGGCTGGCTTTCATGGTGCTGGAATGTGCTACACATGCTACTTGAGAAAAGCAATCATACCAATCATACCCTGGTGAAAATTCTGCAATCTACAACAAAGACCAGCTTGGCAAGGCTTTCCTCCTGGTACAAAAGCAACATGACCGCCATGAGAGAAACCAACCACTTCCGGTTGAATAAATGCAATGAGGCCTCTCCACAAGGTGAAACGCACATCTGGCACTGATTTTGGATCCACAAACCTGTGGCTAGATAAGCAATAGGCCCCAGGGGAAAACCCACTACTGTTACTCTGCTAAACGGGAATAGGATTGAACAGACTCCTAATGACTTGCCATTACACCCGTAGATTAGTGCACCTCTCAACCCCAGTCAGAGAAAGAAGCTTCTCTTCTGCAGTAGCTGGTAATCAACACAGAGACCAGCAACCAGCCAAGGCTGCAGAGGATGAGAGACCATGGGATGCTGGGCCTTAAATGGAACATCTGTATTATATCCTCTCCCACTGGGATCATTGTAGAAGAGGGGGTAGAGTGATGGTAAGGCTCACAGAGGCTGGAGGTCTACAAGGAAACAGCGTTTTAAGACCCAGTAGAACAGTCGCACAGTTGAGTTCACAGCAACTGAAACAGTATGCACATAGCCTGCGCAAGCCAAACAGAATTACAGCACGGGAGGCAGGTGACTACCAAGCCCCACCCCTAACCGAGGAGCTACTAAGTTCATTCCGTCTACGATGCCACATATATGATTCATGTATCTTTGTTCATTTTACATTGGGATCACCTGTCAGTTGGTGAGTTGTTTCCTGGTCCGTTTGCTTCAGACCCCTTTTCCATCCCTTTTTCACGAGATGCCATCTGTAATTTGTGGTGAGGTATAGTTTTTTTGGTAGCAGCAAAGAGATGAATCCCATTTGTAAAATTCAACCTACCAGTGTTTTTGGATTGGGGATTTTGGACTGTCAAGCCTGAGAGATTTTTCAAAAGTTGTGTATTGATACTTGACATTTTGTGGATTTTGCAGTGTTTGGTTATTTCTGTCTCCCTTCTTGCTTAGTATTATTCTAGCATGGTCTTATTCTTTTCTGTGGCCTCATGGATAGATCTGTTTCTCTCTTCAGAGTGAAGTATTTCTTCAAGTACCTTCTGTAGAGCTGGCGTAGTGCTCATAAATCCATCAGTCTATTTTACCATAGAAAGTTTTGATTTTTCCTTCAATTGCAACAGACAGCTTCGCTGGGTATAGTAGTCTGGGTTGACAGTTATCTTTGAGGAACACATCATTCTAAGCCCTTATGCTTTTTAAACTTTCAATTGAAGGATCTGGTAGTGTGGGCCTGCCTTTATGTTTGACTCAGGGCTCTCCCTTGTCGCTTTCAATATACTTTCTTTGTAATGTATATTTGCTGTTTCAGTGTCACAGAGGTTCTTTTAGTCTGGTCAGTTTGGTGTCCTAAATGCCCCTGTATCTGGATTGTTGTCTTATTCCCTAAGTGGAAACATTCCTGTTACAATTCTTTTGAAAAGATTCTCTATGCCTTTCCCACTAGATTCCTCCCCTTCTATGCTACAACCTATAAATTTTGCTCTTTTGGGATGTCTGACGTATCTTGGAATGCTCACTGGGACCTTCCTAGTCTTTTTCTTTGCCCCTGTTGGATTGTTCCAGCCCCTCCATCCCTCCATCTTATCTTCAAGCTCCAGATATTCTAATCTCTTCTTGGTCCAGTTCTCTTTGAGACGGGGTCTCTCTGTGTAGCTGTGGATGGCCTGAAACTCAATCTGTAGACCAAGCTGGCCTTGAACTCAGAGAGCTGCCTGCCTCTGCCTTTGGAGTGCTGGGAATAAAACAACCTTGGTCCATTTTATTGCTGAGACTCTATACAGTTGTTGTTGTTGCTGTTTTAATTTGGCTTCCTAGGTATGTATGTTCAACATCTCAGATTGGGTGTCCACCTCTATCTCTGTTGAATTCATTTCACATCATCCATCACCTTCCTTATTTCACGCAGCTGTTTGTGGCATTGAAGATACTCAAAAATAATTATTCTGTGCTCTCTGAGATATCATATAACTCACTCTCACTAGATGCCATTGCTGGAGAGTTAATAAATTCTGTTGTTAATAATTTCCATAGAGTTAATAAGTTATGTTGTCTTGGGTTTTCACATTTCTTGTGTTACCGTACTGGGATTTGATTTATTTTTATCAACTGTATTCTTTCAGTTGAAGTGTTTGCCATGTTCACATGGGTGCAGAAGCACAGAGTGTATAGATCAGAAAATAATTCCTCAGGCCAGGAGCTGTGTGTGCCTGGTAAGCTCTGCATTATTCCTCAAATAAAATTTTAACTGCCAGAGCACCCGCAGCTGTTTGACACTGCCGCTATGCAATGTCAGTACTAGCCAATTAGTAACAGTGGCCCAATGACTATTGGAGAATAAACAACCAGAGAGAGTAAGGAGTATAGTCAAATTTTAATTAATAGGGTTAGGAGTGGGTCAAGGAAGGATAAGGATTAAATATTGTATTGATTTTGCAAAGAAAAATTCAAGGTGGGTAAAGCAATTGGGAGACATGGTTAAAAGACAGTTAGGGTGCACAGATTTGAAAGATTTAAGGCTCTGGAAGGTTAATGGAATTAAAGGTAAGAAGGGGAGGATGAGGGCGAGAGCAGAAGAAAAGATACAGGAATAAAAAGGAGAGCATATGGGTATGTACACGTGACACAAACAGTTAAGAGTGCTGTGCAGCGGGAGGCATGGCTGAGCTTAACAACCACTCACTGCTAGAAAAGACCTGGGTTCAATTCCCAGCACCCACGTGGCAGCTCACAACTGTAACTCTAGTTCCAAGAAATAAAATGACTTTTTTCTGACTATCAAGGGCATTGAATACACACGGTGCACAGATGTGCATGCAGACAAAACACTTATACACATAAAATAAAAATAGATCTTTTTATAGAAGAATGCCTTAGAGAAGTGGTTGCCAACCTTCCTAATGCTGTGACCCTTTAATACAGTTCCCCAAGCAGTGGTGACCCCCAACCCTAAAACTGCTCTGTTGCTACTTCATAACTGCAATTTTGTACTGTTATGAATCATTGTCGATATCTGATATGCAGAATATCTGATCTGTGACCCTCCAAGGGGTCACAACCCACATGTTGAGAACCGCTGCCTTAGAGCAGACTGGGTAGAGAGGCACTACAGTGAGATCTAACCGAGAACTATATGAACAACAGCAAAACCATCAGGACATATGCAAAGATACAAATTAAATAACAGAAAACGAGACCAAAAGAATGCTTATGGAGTGAATTGCTGGCGCAGCAACGCTGAATTGAAAGGTGAAGTTCTTAGGTCCCTCTGTCTCTGGCAGGCTTTCCATGGTGTTGTGAGGAAAATGGGAGACCCATGGTTCTTGGGGTTTTGGCATGTAGTAGAGGGGGAGATGTAAGTCCTTTCTCCCTGCACTGCACAGTGACACTCCCTGGCCCCGAACACCTGGCAGGTCCTGGAGCACAGCTTCTCCTGCTATTTCTTTTTCTTTTTCTTCTTTAAATAATAATAGTTTGTTTGGCATTATCACTACTACTCTCGGTTAAAAAAAAAATCCTAATTCAGTGTTACATTCTTTTTTTTTTCAGTGTATTTACTTTACATCCCAAAGGTGCCTCCTCCCTCCTCTCCTCCCAGTCCCTCCCTTTCCCTCTTTCCTCCTTCCCCTCTTCCTTTCTCCCCAGAAAAGGGGAGCCCTCCTCTCCCTGTATCAACCCTCACCAGCACATCAAATCACATTAGGACTGGGCATATCCTCACGCCCTGAGGTCAGGCAAGCTGTGCTGTCAAAAGCAGGGAATAGAGTCCATGTTAGAAACAGCTCCACTTCCCCCCACACACTGGCCAGGGGCCCCATATGAAAGCCAACCTGCCCATTGGCCACATATGTGTTGGGGACCTAGGTCCATACCATGCATGTTCCCTAGTTGATGTCTCAGTCTCTGAAAGCCCCCATGGGACTGGGTTAGTTGTCTATGTTGGTCTTCTTGTGAGGTTCCTGTCTTCTTCAGGTCCTTCCATCTTTCACTCAACACTACCTCGGGACCCCCAGTGCTCTGTCCCACGCTTGGCTGCAAGTCCCAGCATATTTCTCAAACTGCTACTGGCTGGAGCCTCCCAGACAGTCAAGTTAGGATCCTGTCTGCAAGCACAGCAGAGCATCATTAATAGTGTCAGGGGCTGACTCTCTACTGAGGAGTGGGTCTCAGGTTGGGCCAGTTATTGGCTGGACATTCCCTCACTCTTTGTCTCCTCTTTATCCCTGAACTTCTTGTAGGCAGGGTAATTTTTGGATCAAAGTTTTTGTCAGTGGGTTGTTGTTCCTCTCCTTCTACTACTCATGCTCAGTCTTCTTGTCCCCCTTCCTGTTAGAGGAGTCTCAGCTAGAGTTACTCCCATAACCTTCTAGGAGCCTACCTGTCACAGACCTCCAGCTTGACAAAGACATTTGCCCAACCATGTTCAGAGCAGCTTTATTCGTAATAGCCAGAAACTAGAAACAACCTAGATGTTCCTCAGCCGAAGAATGGATACAGAAACTGTGGTACATTTACACAATGGAATACAACTCAGCTATTAAAAACAGAGAGATTATAAAATTTGCAGGCAAATGGATGGAATTAGAAAAGATCATCCTAAGTGAGGTAATCTAGACCCAGAAAGACACACATAGTATGTACTCACTTGTAAGCACATATTAGACCTAGAGTAAGGATAACCATGCTACAATCCACAGACCCAAAGAAACTAAGTAACAAGGAAGGCCCAGGGGAAGGTGCCGGGAATGTCACTCAGAAGGGGAAATAGAATAGACAGCAGAAGTCGATAAAGAGGGGGAACTGGGCAGGAGATGGAATGAAGAAGGAAACAAGGGTGAGGATCAGATGTGGGGAGAACGGGGGAGGGAGGTGAGAGGGCTGGGAACAAGAAGGGAAACTGAGGAGGACATCTGGCTGTTTCTAATGCTCTTTGCTGGTGGCTTTAGTTGGCAGGCAGCCAGCTGCTGTGGTGTCAGTTGGAAAGGCTGCCAACTGAGCTCTGACTCCCAGCTCTCCTGCTCATAGTCGCTGCATTTTTAAGGAGCTCCTGTGGCATTCAGTGAAAGCAGGTGGTTTTGGCCTCTCCGAGCCTGACTTATTTCACTCAGCATACCCTTCTCTCCCGCCAACAGGAGCTTTGTCCTTTTCATGGATATATTTACAGTGACTTAATGTATGTACTTACAATCTAGGCTTTGCCAATGAAGGAAAATATGCAGCATTTATCTGAATTTTTCTATTTGTTTAAAAATAGATTTTTTTTTCATATAATATATTCTGATTATGGTTTCCCCTCCCTCAACTCCTCCCAGGTTCTCCCCACCCCACTACACACCCAAATTCATACAATTTTTCTCTCTTTCATGAAAAAGACAAAAAATAAAATAAAATAATCAAATCAGAGATAAACAAAACAAACAAAAAAGAGCCAAAGAAAAAGTGAAAGAAACACATACAACACAGAAACCCACATATTCGAAGACAGAAATCCCACAAAAACACAAAATCAAAAACCATGATATATAGGTAAAAGGCCTATAAGGTTTTTTGTTGTTGTTGTTTTTAATGCCCAGACAAAGCATTATTGGACAAAAATACCACTGAGTTTGCTTTTAAGGGCACGGGGCTCTTCCTTAAGTATGGTTTGTATACCCAGTGAGCCATTGTTGGCAAAACCTGATTTTTCCTTTGTGAGCAACTGTCGCTAGGAGATAGCTCCTGGGTGAGAGAGTGCTCTTCTCCACTTCTCTCAGCTCTGGAAGCCTGCCTGGCTCAGACCTATGCAGGCCCTGCACATGCTGCCACAGCCTCTGTGAGATGATATGTGTGTATCCAGGCCTGGTGTATTCAGAAGACTTTGTTTTCTTGGTGTCCTCCATCCCCACTGGCTCTTACACTCGTTCTGCCTCCTCTTCCACAGAATTCCCTGAGCCATGAGGGCAGGGATTTTTCGGACACCTCTCATCTAGGACTGAGTGCTCCGAGGCCTCTCCCTCTCTGCACTTTGTCTGGTTGTAAGACTCTGGATTGGCTCCCACTTCCTGAAGGAGGAACCGTTCTGATGATGGCTGACGGAGACTCTGACCCACGAGTACAGCAGAATGTCATCAGGAGTCATTTTCCTGCTGTGTTCCTTTAGCACAACAATACTGCTTGGGTTTCTCCTAGGCCCATGGCTATTTAGTCTCAGGTCTTTGGCAGCCAGAGCAGTGTAGAACATGGTTTCCATCTAATGGAGTGGGCCTTAAGTGTAATCAGATAGTGGTTGGTTACTCAAGCAAATTTTGTGCTACTATCGCACTAGCATATCTTTCCAGAAGGTCCAACTTGTCAACCAAAGGTTTGGAGATGGGGTGGTGTTTACCTTTCCCCTATGGTAGTGTGCAGAGAACCTTCCAGTACTGCGAATAGTAGTCAGTGGGGGTGAAGGTTCTCTGCAGTCACCAGCTCAACGTCTCCGTGATCACTGGTTATATCTGGGTTGTCTTCAGCAATAGGGGCTTACCATCACTTTGTGAAGGGTGATCAATAGCTTTTGCAATATCCTGGGTTGTTTTAGGGGGTTCCACAAGGCTCCTTTGGCTGAAAGTTTAATTAGATGTAATCCATTCCTGGCACCGGGGGTTTCATTTGGTGGAGAGGTCTAGTTGATGCTTGGTAACTCTCCTTATGTGGTCATTCCATTTAGATTTCTTTCACATACACACACACATACACACACTCACACACACACAAATATAAACCTTCTACTATGGTAGGTTTCCATATGACCCTTCAAATGGTCTTTAGTTTTAGCTTTCCCTACTCCTCCTCCCGCCATTACCCCGTTCACAGGGATTAGCAATGTGTGTCTCTGTGGTAGACTGTAGAGTCCTTTGGGTACATAACCAAGAAAGGTGT
Source organism: Meriones unguiculatus (assembly GCF_030254825.1). NCBI lineage: Eukaryota > Metazoa > Chordata > Mammalia > Rodentia > Muridae > Meriones > Meriones unguiculatus. The sequence continues at coordinate 113,870,431 of NC_083355.1, read as the reverse complement.
AGGTGGAACTTGATGTAGATCTACTCCCAGATACCTGAGGAACTTCTACACTTGATTTGCGTAGTAGCTGCACAAGTTTGTACTCCCATCAGCAGCATTTCCCTTACCCCACAGATGAGCGTGTCCCTCAGAGCCTTACCAACATGTGCTGGCATTTATTTTATTGATCCTGGCCATACTGACTGGTGTAAGATGAAATCTCAAAGTAATTTTGATATTCATATCCCCGATGACTAAAAAAGTTGATCATTTCTTTATTTCTCGGCCTTCTGTTTTTCATAATTTGAGACCTCTCTGTTTATATCTGTATTCCATTTTTAATTCGGGTTGTTTATTTTTTGATGTCCAGTCCTTTTAGTTCCTTATGTAGATCTTAGCCATCTATCAGACATGTGGTTGGTCTTTTCCCATTCTGTAGCCTGCCACTTTGTTCGAATGATGATGGCCTTTTCCACACAAAATTAACACTCAAAAATCAGTAGCTCTCCTACATACAAATGACAAACAGACTGAGAAAGACACAACACCTGTCACAACAGCCTCAAAAAAAAATCTTGAGACAATTCTAACCAAGAAAATCAAAGACTTGTCTAATAAAACTGTGAAGACATTGAAAAAATCAATTAAAGAAGATATCAGAAGATGGAAAGATCTCCCATGCTCAAGGACTGATAGGATTAATATAATTAAATGGCCGTCCCTCCAAAAGCTATCTGCAAATTCAATGCAATCCCTATCAAAATTCCAACATATTTCCTCACAGATCTTAAAAGGGTAAATTTAAGCTTTATATGGAGACACACAAAAAAGCAAAGCAAAACAAGACAAAGCAGGTTAACTAAAACACTTTTGAATAAGAAAAGAACTGCTGAAGGTATCACCACCCCCAATCTCAAATTGCACTACACATCTGTAGTAATACTGACCTAAACACAGATATGTTGACCAATGAAATGTAATTGAAGGCCTACCCATTAGTCCACACTCCTATGGACACATGATTTTGATGAAGAGTCCACAAATACACACAGCATCTTCAACAAATGGTGCTGGTCCAACAGGACAGGCTGCTCCATGCTCCACACATGGGAGGAAGTGACCATCCACACATATCACCTGGCACAAAACTCTACACAAAATGGACGACAGATTCACCATGTGAGGGCCAATATGTGCTTTCTAGCTGAATTTGAGTACCCATGTGTGGAGCTTTAAATGTTTGGAGCTGCAATATCCTCTTGGTGGAGTTTTCCTTTGATGAGTATGTGTCCTTCCATATATATCTTCTGATTAGTTTTGGTTTGAAGTTCATTTTGCCAGATATTAAAATGTCTACATTCGCTTGCTTCTTGGGTCCATCTGCTCAGAAAATCTTTTCCCCCCATCTTTTTACCCTGAGATGATGTCTAGTCTTAATTATGTGTGTTTCTTGGCTACAGCAGAAGGATGGATAGTATATTTGTATCCAGTTTGTTATCCTGTGTGTTTTTATTGGGGAATTAAGACCATTGGTGACGAGTTATTAATAGATGGCATTTGTTGGTTCCTGTTACTTTGGCGTTGTTTCACACCCTCCTCTTCTGGTTTGCTGGCCTGGAATTATTTATTCCTTGCGTTTTCTTGGGTGTGGTTAACCTTTTCAGCTTGAAGTTTTCCTTTCTAGCGCCTTCTGTAGGGATGGATTTACAGGCAGATGTAGCTTAAATTTGGTTTTATTGTGGATTGTTTTTCCCTCCATCTACTGTGATTGATAGTTTTACTGGGTATGGTGGCCTGCATTGTTATTTGAAGTCTCTTAGAGCTGGAGGAACATCCATTCAGGCTTCTCTGGCTTTTGGAGTCTCTATCAAGAAGTCAGGTGTTAATCTAATAGACTTGCCTTCGACTGTTACTTGGCCTTTTTCCCTTTGTTTGTTTTGTAAATATATTGTTTTGATTATTATGTGCTGTGGAGCATTTCTCTTCTTGTCCAGTCTGGCTGATGTTCTATATGCTTCCTGTACCTTGATAGGCGCCACCTTCATTAGGTTAGGAAAACTGTCTTTTATGATTTTTTTTGTTAGTTTGTATTGAGATAGGATCTCACTTTGTAGCTCTCAATATCCTATAACTCTATATATAAACCATGCTGGCCTAAAACTCACGTAAATCTGCCTGCCTCTGCCTCTCAAATGCTGGGATTAAAGGAATCACTATTCTTTGCCTTTTTCTATGATTTTCTTGAAAATGTTTTAGACCTGAGTTTCTTCTCTTTTCTCCCTTTCTATTATTCATAAATTTTGTCTTTTGATAGTGTCCCAGATTTCCTGGTGTTTTGTGCCTGACTTTTTATTTTTCAATTTTAACATTTTCGTTGGCTGAAATATCCATTTCTTCTATCTTATCTTCAATGCCTGAGACTTTCTTCCATCTGTCATACTCCGTTGGTGAAGATTACCTCTGAGGTTTTGTTTGACTTTCTCAACTTTTCATTTCCTGTTTTACTTTAGTTTGGATTTTTTTCAAGTGAGTCTATTTCTACTTTAAAGTCTTAAACTATTTTCATCATTTCATTTCACTGTGTTTTCTCAGACTTTATTAAAGGATTTATTTATATCCTTTTTAAGGTCTTTGCACATATTGATAATAGCTATTTTGAAGTCCTTGCCTTGTGCTTCCTTTATATCAAATTTCTCAAGGTCTACTGCAGTTGAGTTGCTGGGTTCTGGTAGAGACATATTTTGTTAGGTGTTAATGCTTGTGGTTTTTCTTTCCAGCTTAATATCTTTTACTGATTATTTGGGAATTTCATATAATGCACATTATCACACTCACTTACCAGATGTCCGAGGTCCCCCAATCCCTGTGACCCTTCCCCTCCCCCCAAAAAAAAGAAGAGGAAAGGAAACAAACAAACAAACAAACAAAAAACCATGGGTCCAATTTGTGTTATTCATATACTCAGTGGAGCATGGTCAAACTCCCAGTAGCCAGCCCCAGGAAAAAACAAAACTGAGTTTTTCCCCATCTGAACCCCTGCCAGAAACCTTCATTTGTGGATAGCAGCAATACTTCAGCATCCTTACCACAATTTTTAAGAATTCTCTTTCATGGTTTCCTGTCTAGCCTGCTACTTTTGGGGGTTGGAGTGGGAGGGTAGGGGTTCTCACAGAAGCCTTCTATGTTCTGCTTTCTCAGCTGTGAGTCTACAGGCATCGATACCACTGCCAAAGTAGCTTCCTCACCCTTCACGGTCAGTGGGAGCACGGAGCATGGATACCCACATGGCCTCTGGTATCAGCATGGTTCACAGTGGCAGTACAGACCATGGACATTAACACAGCCCTCTGCTGAAGCCCAGGCCGAGGACACCAACATGGCCTGCGGTGGCAGCACAACTCATGAACTCCAACATGGCCCTCGGGGGCAGCATGGACCACAAACGTGGCTTCGAGTGGTACCATAGGCCACAGACGTCAACATGGCTTCAGGCTCCAGTAGGACCAGGGACCTCTACAAGGCCCTTGGCGGCAGCACTTACCACAGACATCAAAATGAACTCAGGTGGCACTGCAGGCCACTCACAACCAACACGGCCTCAGGCAGAAGCATGACTCATGGCAACATGGCTCCAGGTGGCAGCACACATCACAGACATCCATGGCCTTCAGTGGTAGCACAGGCTGTGGACATCAACAGGGCCCTTGGCACCACCAACATGGTCCACCAACATCAGACTCATTTGGCAGTACAAGCTACACACATCAACATGGCTTCTTACGGCAACCCAAACCACCAACACTAACATGCCCTCTTTCGGTAGCACAGTCTACAAATGTCCACCGCCCTCTGCCAGTAGCACAGGCCTCAGATATTGACATGGGCTCCGGCAGCATTCAGACCACAGTTATCAACATAAACCTCAGGCTTTCACATGGCCTGGAGCAGTGGGATGGACCCCAGATACTAACATCACTGCCAGAGCAGCACAGACCATGGAGACCTTTCAAGGAGGTCCAATATACGAAATGAACGTCTCAAGACATCCTGTTGCTGCTCAGAGCCCAGGTAATCACGCGGCTAGGCAGCATGTGTGGGGACTGAGTCTGCACGAGCTCCAGGCTGCCGCAGGCCACCCTGTGAAACCTGCTCTGAAACATCCTCCGGCCTGGACCACAGCCTGCTCTCACACCTGCCACCACCACGCTGTCTCCAGTCCCGTCCCTCTTTGCTGCACAGTTGCTGTTCTGTTTCTCCATCTTCCCTACCTCTCCATCACATAGGCATTCACTGTAGAGGCGTTGGAAACTGCAGTGTGTCACACAGTACACACACACACACACACATATATATATATATATTTTTTTTTTTTTTTCTCCAAGCAGCTTTACATTCAAATGTTCATTGCCACGAGTCATTGTTGGTCTGTTTCAAGATTTCTTGCTTCTGACACGTTACAAATACTGGACCACCACAGAGACTTGCCTCAGATCTCCTGCTGTTTACTCAGCGGCAGGGTGACCCTGTGGGCACGTAGAGCTACCGGGGGCATGTTCTGTGAGCCCAGGCTGCCGCACACCCTGTGCCTGTAGGAGGTGCTGCTGCCCTGAGGTCTGTGCTGGGGACCTAGGACTGGTCCTATCCAGGGATGACATCTGCTTCGGCAGGACTGGCTTTCACGTAGTTTGACTAGGCCCCATACACTCCTGCGCTTGAATGCTTGGCACGTAAGGGGTGGCCCTACTGAGGGGTTTGAACTTGTTGCAGTAGGCACAGCCTCGTCAGAGGAAATGTAGCACTGTAGGAGTGGGCTCGGAGGTCTCCCACGCTCAAGCTATTCCCAGCGTGGCCTGCAGTCCCCTTCTGCTGCCTGCAGATCGAGATGTAGAACTCTCGGCTCCTCTTCCAGCACCAAGCCTGCCGGGACGTTGCCATGCTTCCCACCATGGTGACAATGAACTAAACCTCTAAAGCTGTAAACCAGTCCCAATTAAATGTTTTCCTTTATAAGAGTTGCCTTGGTCACGGTGTCTCCTCACAGCAATAAACACTGAGAATTATAGACTGTGATATGGAAATTAAGGAGAGATAACCCTTTCGTCCCCAACCTGATTTTGGTCATGGTGTCTTTTATCCCAGCAATAGGAACCTTCACTAGGATGTCTCATGACCTCCAGCAGCATCTACTACAACCTTAGTCAATGATATCCGTAACTGACAGGTGGGGCTTCTTCTGTTTGCTTATTTCATCCTTTGGGTGACAGGCGTTCTACCCGGGGAGAGGGGACAGCTAGATGTGGTTTTGATGTTTTCCAGTGATGAGCAGTGTGAGGTTACCATTCTGTCACCTACGAACTGGTCATTTGTGTGTTCTGTTTTGAGGCATGTCCATCAGGTCTGTTCTAGTTTCACCTCTGCCACTGTGATAAAATGCTCTGACCAAAAGCAGCCTAGCGGGCAAAATGATTTCTTTCATCTTCCAGGTCATGGTCCATTATTGAGAGAAGTCATGGCAGGAATTCAAGCAGGTTCTTGAAGCAGAAGCAATAGAGGGATGTTCCTTAATGACTCCTTCCCAGGCTGAGGCTTAGGGAGATTTCTTATATCCAAGGCAATGGCATTAGCAAATCAAACAATCAAAACAACCCCCCACAGATATGCCTACAGGTCAGTCTGTCTGTCCAGCTGAGACTTCCTCCTAGGCTGTGTCAAGTTGACAGTTACACCTAACTGCCGCAAGGTCACTTGCTCGTTTTTAAATCAGATTATTTACAAAGGCTGCCTGTTTGTTGCATTTACTGCATCTTTAGTTGAACACGATCACACTCATCAAAGTTTTAAAAACGTTCTTACATGTGTGTGGCTGGCTCTGTGTCTGCTCACCACATGCTTGAAGGAATCCAGGAAGAAAGCATCAGACCCCCTGGAACTGGAGTCACAGGCCACTGTGAACTGCCATGCGGTGCTAGGAACTGGCCCTCGGTCCTTTGTAAAAGCAGCCAGTGCTCCTAACCAATGAGTCACATTTGCTGACTTTGTTTCTTGTTGCCTGCCCTTCTTAGGTCATTTCTGCACACAGAGCTTTGCCCATACTTCCATCATAACTTAGGCCTCTGTGCTTTCTTCCAACATTCTTTCACACAACAGCCTTTGACCCAATTTTACAAGAGATAGGAGTCTCATTTCTTTCTTCTGCATGTGAACATCCAGTGTTCCCAGCACCATTTATTGAAGAAACTTTTCATTTTCTGCTGTCTCTGTCGAAACTGAACTGGTTGGATGTAGCTGTGTTCCTGTCCTCTGTGTTATCCCTTTTGTCTAATTCAGTAACAATATGTCCCGCCCTGGTTGCTGTCACTTTACACAAAAAGTATATTTTATTAATTCTTTGAGAATTTCATATATGAATACAGTGTATTTTAAATATATTCACTTCACTGCCCCCCAACTCCTGTGAGATCCACTGTCTACCCTCACCTTCTCCCAATTTTGTGTCCTCTACCATTTTTAAAATAACCCATGGAGTACAATTTGTGCTACACATACCTGAATGGGCATGTGTCCATGAACGAGAGCAAGAACAAAGGGCCACACCGTCAGCGAAAATGGACTGTCCCTTCTTAGGAGCCATCACCTGTCTATAGCTCCTCATCTAGGGGTGAGGGCTTTTGGTGACTTGAATGACAATGGCCCCCTTAGGCTCACACATCCAAATGCTTAGTCCCCAGTTGGTGAAACTCCTTGGGTAGGATTAGGAGGGGTAGCCTTGTTAGACTTAAAAAAAAATATATTATGTATGCAATGTTGTCTGCATGTATGCCTGTAGGCTAGAAGAGGGCACCAGACCTCATCATAGATGGTTGTGAGCCACCATGTGGTTGCTGGGACCTGAACTCGGTACCTCTGGAAGAGGAGGCAGCGCTCCTCATCTCTGAGCCATCTCTCCAGTCCCTGAGGTGTGTCACTGGGCACAGACTTTGAGGTTTCAAAACCCCAGGACATTTCCCAGGTAGCTCTCTGTCGGCCTCCTACGTGCAGATAAAGGTGTGATCTTTCATCTACTGCTTCAGTGCCGCGGCTGCCCGCCTTCTGCCCCGCTCCCTGCCATAATGGTCATGGACTCTGTGAGTCCCGTGCCACTGTGAGCCCCAAATTAAAGGTTTTATTTTATAAGTTGCATTGACCCGAAAAGTAATTAAAGGGCTGGGTATGGTAGTGCATGCCTTGGGGAGCAGAGGCAGGTGGATTTCTGTGAGTTCAAGGCCATCCTGGCCTACAAAGCAAGTTTCAGGACAGCCAGAACCATGTAGAAAGACCCTATCTCAAACAAACAAACAAACAAACAAACAAACAAAAGTAGCCAATACAGGGCTTACAAGCATCCTCCCACCTTCGCGCTGGAATATTGACTGGCTGTTCTTGTACAGGCCTTGTGCATGTAGTCACAGCTGTTGTGAGCTCATGCCTCCCACAGTGCGGTTGTGCCCTGTGATACTGTCCTGATGCAGGTATTCATGCCCCCTGGCTGTCATAATATTTCCACCCACTCTTCTGTGATGACCACTACTGGAGGGGGATGCTACAGACATCACATTTGAAGATGAGCACCCAACACGGACCAGAAGAGGATCTCTGTACTCATCACACACTATTGCAAAAGGATGCTTCTGATGCAGGCTGGGACACGCACTAATCTCTGGGTATAGAGATAAGAACTTAGGGAGCAATTTATGAGTGCATTCACCTAGCTGGAAAATAGCAGGGGCCTATGATTTAGTCAGCCACGGGTGCTTGGCCTGGTTAACAGTACCAGGCATGAGCTCCATCTTGTGGAATGAGCTTTAAATCCAACCAGAATGCATTTGGTTACTGGCATATCTAACCATGCCGGCATTTCCGTACCTTGCAGGGTTCACATGTAGTTTAAACCATTCATAACTTTTTTTTTTCCTCCCCAGACAAAGTACGTAGAACCTTCTAGCACTATAAAAGTTAGCCAGTGAATATAAAGCTTCCAGATCATTAATGGTGTGATTTCTTCATCTTCCATGACTCTTTCATGGTCTCTTCAACAGTAAAGTCTTTTTTGCTGTTGTTTATCAAATCCTGTTATTGAGATTAACCTCCATTGCCCTTCAGCTAGTTCCCTTTTCTTTTTTAAAACACACGGGGTTTGTTTTTTCATTTTTTGTTTTTGGGGGACAGAGTTTCTCTGTGTAACAGTCTAGGCTATCCTGGAGCTCACTCTGTAGACCAGGCTGGCCTCAAACTCACAGAGATCTCTGTCAATTCACAGCTGTCTCTGCCTCCTGAGTGCTGGGATTAAAGGTGTGTGCCACCATGCCTGGCCATTAAAATATGTTTCTAATTGAAACAGAATTACATCACTTTCCCCTTTCCTTTCCTCCCTCCAGCCCTTACCAAGTACACTCCTTCCAATTCTTCCCTTGCCCCATCCACTGTCAAGCTGATAGCCTCTTCTTTGATTATTGCTATTTTACATACACATACATGCACACTCTCAACTTACATATTTGCACAAATGTATAAACACAATCTTCTGGGTCCGTTTTTGTTGGTGGTGTATATATAGCTTACAGCTGACCACTCTTCACTGAAAAACCAACAAGGGGAGGGGCTCATCCCTGGAAGAGGATAATTTGGCTTCTCTCGGCAGTCATTGGTTGCTGCCTTTGTCTACATAGGACCCCAGGAACAGTTCCCCTTCTACACTGTCATGTCCATTGACATACTGATTTATGCTATATGCCACTGATGTTGATATATTCCAACCTTTTCAGTCTTATTTATGCAGCAGTTTCTAGGAGACACCATTTCACTGCAGACTCTCTGGCAGTTTGGCTCTTATAATATTCCTGCTTCCTCTTTCCCAGTGTTGCCCGAGCCATACACGCAGGAGCTATGGCATGGTTGTATCCACTAGGGCTGGGCTCCACAGGCCCCACTGATCCTGTGCTTTGTGTCCATTTTCTGTGCTGGCCTCCATCTGCTGTGGAGTCTTCCTTGATAAGGGGTAGTTGCTATACTTATCCAGTAAATGCGGCTTGTACCCAAAGGAGCATTTGAACACTGCAGGTCTGGAGTCAGGCTTGTAGGTTTGCAGGTGACTAGCAATAAAGTCTTGTTTACCATCAAGTTCAGGAGTTACACTCCAGAGCATGCCTCATTTTTTTTTTGGGGGGGGGGGGGCTCTTCTCTCTCCATTTTTTTTGCTAGAGTACCAAAAAGCTTGCCAATTATATCTTTTTGCATTCCACTCTTTGTTTAATTGATCTTTTGGCTGTGTTTGATTTTGTGTTATTTCTGAGTTTTCTGTTTCATTATTTCTGCATCAGTCCTTGTTATCTCTCTCCTTCTTTTAATTTGGGATTTAATTTGTTTCTTGCTTTTCTGATTTATTGAGCTACAACAACAGGCTGTGCATCTGAACTTCTCCATCTCATTATGTAGGCACTAAGTGACACAAATTAAGTTCTCTAAGTACTGCTTTTACGGTGTCACATGGGTCTGCCTAATGCTACATTTGCATTTGTTTCAACAAAATTTTAAATCTTCCTTTAATTTATCCATTGATATTGGTTGTTCAAGAGAATGTTGTTAAGGTCCCATGTTACATAATTTCAAAAGTTTTTTAGTAATTAAATTTTTATTTTTTATATTAATTACAGTTCATTCACTTTGTATCCCAGCTGTAGCCTCCTCCCTCCTCCCCTCCTAATTCCACCCACCCTCTCCTCTCCTCCCATACCCCTCTCCAAGTCCACTGATAGGGGAGATCCTCCTCCCCTTCCATCTGACCCCAGTTTATCAGGTTTTATCAGGACTGGCTGCATTGTCCTTCTCTGTGGCCTGGCAAGGCTGCTCCCCACTCAGGGGAGTGGTCAAAGAGCTCACCAATGAGATCATGTCAGAGACAGTCCCTGTTCCCCTTACTAGGGTACCCACTTGGAGACTGAGCTGCCATGGGCTACATCTGAGCAGGTTATCTCCACGCATGGTCCTTGGTTGTAGTATCAGTCTCAGAAAAGACCCCTGTGCCCAGATATTTTGGTTCTGTTGCTCTCCTTGTGGAGCTTCTGTCTTCTCCAGGTCTTACTATCTCCCCTTTCTTTCTTATGGGTCCCTGCAATCTGCCCAAAGTTTGGTTATGAGTCTCAGCATCTGCTTTGATACACTTTCAGAGGCCCTCTGTCCTGTTTCCTGTTTTCTCCTACTTCCATTGTCTGTCCCATTTGCCTTTCTGAGTGAGGATTGATCATCTTACCCAGGGTCCTCCTCCTTGCCTAGCTTCTTTAGGTGTACAGATTTTAGTATGTTTATACTACATGATAGATCTAGTATCTATTTATAAGTGAGTATATACCATGTGTGTCTTTCTGCTTCTGGGATACTTCACTCAGGATGATCTTTTCTAGATCCCACTATTTGCCTGCAAATTTCATGATTTCCTTGTTTTTAATTGCTGAGTAGTATTCCATTGTGTAAATGTACCACAATTTCTGTATCCATTCCTCCATTGAGGGACATCTGGGTTGTTTTCAGGTTCTGGCTATTACGAATAAAGCTGCTACGAACATGGTTGAACAAATGTCCTTGTTGTATTCTTGCTCATATTTTGGATATATGCCTAGGAGTGGTATAGCTGGATCTTGAGAAAGTGCTATTCCAAAGTGGTTGTACAAGTTTACATTCCCACCAGCAATGGAGGAGGCTTCCCCTTTCTCCACATCCTCTCCAGCATGTGTTGTCACTTGAGTTTTTTATCTTAGCTATTCTGATGGGTGTAAGGTGAAATCGCAGGATCATTTTGATTTGCATCTCCCTGATGACTAAGGACACTGAGCATTTTTTTAAAAGTGTTTCTCTGCCATTCTATATTCCTCTACAGAGAATTCTCTGTTTAGCTCTGTACCCCATTTTTTAGTTGGATTACTTGATTTGTTGCTTTTTAACTTCTTTAGTTCTTTATATATTCTGGATATTAGACCTCTGTCAGATATAGGGTTGGTGAAGATCCTTTCCCAGTCTGTAGGCTGCTGTTTTGTTCTGGTATCAGTGTCCTTTGCTATACAGAAGCTTTTAAGTTTCATGAGGTCCCATTTATTGATTGTTGTTCTTAGAGCCTGTGATGTTGGTGTTCTGTTCAGGAAGTTGTCTCCTGTGCCAATGAGTCCTAGGCTGTTTCCCCACTTTTTCTTCTAACCAATTTAGTGTGTCTGGTTTTATGTTGAAGTCTTTGATCCACTTGGACTTTAGTTTTGTG